>NC_054835.1:17394-1217394 GCF_018345385.1 Vulpes lagopus | reverse complement strand
TAATGCTTCAGAATTTGTAGGACTTGGGCATAGCAATGGGGTGGAAGATAGCTACTTACTCAGAAAAGGGCTGGTGACCTCCAGGGTCAGCTTCAAGACCTTCTGACCTTCAAGAGTCCAGGCATCTTCTCCTCAGCCTCACTGGTCTTGGTGATTAATAGGGACATGCAGGCTGGGGAGATAGAGCTTTCATATCAAATGAAGAAGGAAAAGATCCTGGCTTGGTGTGATAGCTGACAGGACTCACTATACCCTGAATGTTGTGTGTGTAATTGTCATCTCAGACATCTCTTCCTTTAGAGAACTGATCTTTCATTGTAGCCTCAGGCATCTGGAATGCAAGGCTTTCTCCCCTCCCCAGTTACCATCACTAGTCTCTGCCAATTTACTCAATAATGATTAGGAAGGGTGAATACCTGGAAGGAGATGATTGCCTTTCATGGTAGTCATCCCAAGGAGATGTCTTTCCATCCACTGCCTCTGGGGAGCTCATTAAGAAGGAAAACAGTAGAGACAGGAATCTCTGCATGCCAGGGTGTTAAGTTTCTTTGAATCTCACATAATTAGTGGCTTGTTGTCATTGTGATTCTGAAGGAGATTGAGGTCGGTAAATAGAGAAGGCTTGGACCTGGGGCCATTCCTGGGGTGCTGGGAAGTGATGTGTGGTGCCATGAAAAGGATTCTAAGAGTGAAGATGCTTGGGTTCTAGTAAGCCAGTGAGTAGTTGTGATTTGGAGAAAACTCAGCCTCTCTGATTTTTGGATTTGTCACCTAGATTTTAGTACCTGTATGGCAGAGTGGGTTCCCTGGAGACTTAAATAAACTTTAAAATATATTAATTAATAATAATAAATTTTAATAAATGTCACCAAATGCCTGTGTGACATTTTACATGTCTTCTTTTTTAAATATGTAGCTCTTCAAGTGCAGTATTCTAGTTTTTGCAGGTGAGGAAAATGAGGCTCCATCTTACAAAATAACTTCCCAAAGTCCCATAACTAGGAAGTGCTGCAGCTAAGTTTATTTTTATTTTTTATTTTTTTTAAAAAGGTTTTATTTCTTTTTCTTAAATTTTTATTTATTTATGATAGTCACAGAGAGAAAGAGAGAGAGGCAGAGACACAGGCAGAGGGAGAAACAGGCTCCATGCACCAGGAGCCCGACGTGGGATTCGATCCCAAGTCTCCAGGATCGCGCCCTGGGCCAAAGGCAGGCGCTAAACCGCTGCACCACCCAGCAGCTAAGTTTAAGTTCAGGTTTATCTGCTCCTGTATTCCACACTTCATCTAATTTGTTATGTGGAGATTATACCTAGGAAGTCTTTGATGGCTCCCTCTCATTTTTTCCTCCAAGGTGCTAGGCCATCTTCAGATGTTCTACAAATTTATCTACTTTTCCTCCTTTCCTGGTAATCCTAAACTCTTTCTCCATTGGTGAAATGGCTCATTGAGTGTAGGGCCATGTCTTCTTTTCAGTTCACTGATGCATCCCCTAAACATCTAGCTCAGGGCCTGGCTCATAGAGTACTTTCAAAACTATTAGTTAAACTACAAAATAATATACCAGGCACATTATTTCTTTTTAAAATTTTTGTGAAGAGTTTAAAAAATAATTCTAAACCAGAATAAGTTCTTGTTGCTATACTACCAAAAAATAATTTTATTTTATTTATTTATTTATTTATTTATTATTTTTTAATAATAAATTGATTTTTTATTGGTGTTCAATTTACCAATAAAACCCAGTGCTCATCCCGTCAAGTGTCCCCCTCAGTGCCCGTCACCCATTCACCCCCACCCCCTACCCTCCTCCCCTTCCACCACCCCTAGTTCATTTCCCAGAGTTAGGGGTTTATGTTCTGTCTCCCTTTCTGATATTTCCCACACATTTCTTCTCCCTTCCCTTATATTCCCTTTCACTATTATTTATATTCCCCAAATGAATGAGAACATACACTGTTTGTCCTTCTCCGATTGACTTACTTCACTCAGCATAAAACCCTCCAGGTCCATCAACTTCGAAGCAAATGGTGGGTATTTGTTGTTTCTAATGGCTGAGGAATATTCCATTGTATACATAGACCACATCTTCTTTATCCATTCATCTTTCGTTGGACACCGAGGCTCCTTCCACAGTTTGGCTATTGTGGCCATTGCTGCTAGAAACATCGGGGTGCAGGTGTCCCGGCGTTTCATTGCATCTGAATCTTTGGGGTAAATCCCCAACAGTGCAATTGCTGCATCGTAGGGCAGGTCTATTTTTAACTCTTTGAGGAACCTCCACACAGTTTTCCAGAGTGGCTGCACCAGTTCATTTTCAATAGTTCATTTTTGCTTTTGTTTCTCTTACCTTCATGGATGTATCTTGCAAGAAGTTACTGTGGCCGAGTTCAAAAAGGGGGTTGCCTGTGTTCTCCTCTAGGATTTTGATGGAATCTTGTCTCACATTTAGATCTTTCATCCATTTTGAGTTTATCTTTGTGTATGGTGCAAGAGAGTGGTCCAGTTTCATTCTTCTGCATGTGGATGTCCGATTTTCCCAGCACCATTTATTGAAGAGACTGTCTTTCTTCCAGTGGATAGTCTTTCCTCCTTTATCGAATATTAGTTGACCATAAAGTTGAGGGTCCACTTCTGGGTTCTCTATTCTGTTCCATTGATCTATGTGTCTGTTTTTGTGCCAGGACCACACTGTCTTGATGACCACAGCTTTGTAGTACAACCTGAAATCTGACATTGTGATGCCCCCAGCTATGGTTTTCTTTTTTAAAATTCCCCTGGCTATTTGGGGTCTTTTCTGATTCCACACAAATCTTAGTTTGTTCTAACTCTCTGAAGAAAGTCCATGGTATTTTGATAGGGATTGCATTGAACGTGTAAATTGCCCTGGGTAACATTGACATTTTCACGATATTAATTCTTCTGATCCATGAGCATGGAATATTTTTCCATCTCTTTGTGTCTTTCTCAATTTCTTTCAGAAGTGTTCTATAGTTTTTAGGGTATAGATCCTTTACCTCTTTGGTTAGGTTTATTCCGAGGTATCTTATGCTTTTGGGTACAATTGCAAATGGGATTGACTCCTTAATTTCTCTTTCTTCAGTCTCATTGTTAGTGTATAGAAATGCCACTGACTTCTGGGCATTGATTTTGTATCCTGCCACACTGCCAAATTGCTGTGTGAGTTCTAGCAATCTTGGGGTGGAGGCTTTTGGGTTTTCTATGTAGAGTATCATGTCATCGGCGAAGAGGGAGAGTTTGACTTCTTCTTTGCCAATTTGAATGCCTTTTATTTCTTTTTGTTGTCTCACTCCTGAGGCGAGGACTTCCAGTACTATGTTAAATAGCAGTGGTGAGAGTGGACATCCCTGTCTTGTTCCTGATCTTAGGGGAAAGGCTCCTAGTGCTTCCCCATTGAGAATAATATTTGCTGTGGGCTTTTCGTAGATGGCTTTTAAGATGTTGAGGAATGTTCCCTCTATCCCTACGCTCTGAAGAGTTTCGATCAGGAATGGATGCTGTATTTTGTCAAATGCTTTCTCTGCATATATCTTAAGGATCATATGGTTCTTGTTTTTTCTCTTGCTGATATGATGAATCACACTGATTGTTTTACGAGTGTTGAACCAACCTTGTGTCCCGGGAATAAATCCTACTTGGTCATGGTGAATAATTTTCTTAATGTGTTGTTGGATCCTATTGGCTAGTATCTTGTTGAGAATTTTTGCATCCATGTTCATCAGGGATATTGGTCTGTAATTCTCCTTTTTGGTGGGGTCTTTGTCTGGTTTTGGAATTAAGGTGATGCTGGCCTCATAGAACGAATTTGGAAGTACTTCATCTCTTTCTATCTTTCCAAACAGCTTTAGTAGAATAGGTATGGTTTCTTCTATAAATGTTTGATAGAATTCCCCTGGGAAGCCATCTGGCCCTGGACTTTTGTGTCTTGGGAGGTTTTTGATGACTGCTTCAATTTCCTCCCTGGTTATTGGCCTTTCAGGTTTTCTATTTCTTCCTGCTCCAGTTTTGGTAGTTTGTGGCTTTCCAGAAATACGTCCATTTCTTCTAGATTGTCTAATTATTGGCATATAGCTGTTCATAATATGTTTTTAAAATCGTTTGTATTTCCTTGGTGTTGGTAGTGATCTCTCCTTTCTCATTCATGATTTTATTAATTTGAGTCTTCTCTCTCTTGTTTTTAATAAGGCTGGCTAATGGTTTATGTATCCTATGAATTCTTTCAAAGAAGCAACTCCTGGTTTTGTTGATCTGTTCCACAGTTCTTCTGGTCTCGATTTCGTTAAGTTCTGCTTGAATCTTTATTAACTCTCTTCTGCTGGGTGTAGGATCTATTTGCTGTTTTGTCTCTAGCTCCTTTATGTGTAAGGTTAGCTTTTGTGTCTTGGGAGGTTTTTGATGACTGCTTCAATTTCCTCCCTGGTTATTGGCCTGTTCAGGTTTTGTATTTCTTCTTGTTCCAGTTTTAGTAGTTTGTGGCTTTCCAGAAATACGTCCAATTCTTCTAGATTGCCTAATTTATTGGCGTATAGCTGCTCATAATAATTTTAAAAACCGTTTGTATTTCCTTGGTATTGGTGGTGATATCTCCTTTTTCATTCGTGATTTTATTAATTAGAATCTTTTCTCTTTTGTGTTTAATAAGGCTGGCTAATGGTTTATCTATCTTATTAATTCTTTCAAATAACCAACTCCTGGTTTTGTTGATCTGTTCTACAGTTCTTCTGGTCTATTTCATTGAGTTCTGTTCAAGTCTTTATTAACTCTCTTCTTCTGCTTGGTGTAGGTTTTATTTGCTGTTCTTTCTCCAGTTCCTTTAGGTGCAAGTTTAACTTGTGTTTGAGTTTTTTCCAATTTTTGAGCGATGCTTGTATTGCGATGTATTTCCTTCTTAGGACTACTTTTGCTGTATCTCAAAGAATTGAACGGTTGTATCTTCATTTACATTAGTTTCCATGAATCTTTTTGATTCTTCTCTAATTTCCTGATTGACCTTTCATCTTTGAGCAGGATGGTCTTTAACCTCCACGTGTTTCTGTTTCTTCCAAATTTCTTCTTGTGATTGAGTTCAAGTTTCAAAGCCTTATGGTCTGAAGATATGAGACAATCCCCATCTTTGGGTATCAGTTGAGACTGATTTGTGACCCAGTATGTGGTCTATTCTGGAGAGAGTTCCATGTGTACTTGAGAAGAATGTGTATTCAGTTGTGTTTGGATTAAAGTTCTGTAAATATCTGTGAAATCCATCTGGCCCAGTGTATCATTTAAAGCTCTTGTGTCACTGGAAATTTGTGCTTAGAAGATCTGTCATTTACAGAAAGCACCATGTTGAAATCTCCCAGTATTAGTGTATTATTATGTAAGTATGTCTTAACTTTGTTTATTAATTGATTGACATACTTGGCAGTTCCCACAAACAGGGGGTTAATATATTCATGATTATTAGATCCTCTTGTTGGATAGATCCTTTAAGTATGATATAGTGTCCCTCTTCATCTCTTACTATAGTCTTTAGGATAAACTTTAATTTGTCTGATGTGAGGATTGCTATCCCAGCTTTCTTTTGAAGGCCATTTGAATGGTAAATGGTTCTCCAACCTTTCATTTTCAGGCTGGAGGTGTCCTTAGGTGTTTGCCAGCATCCTTGGCACAATGACATTTGTAAAGCAGATGTCCGCCAGGGCCAGACTGGAAAACAAGAAGTACATGGGGGTGTGGAGGCGGGCATCCCTCTGGATGGCTGCAATGATGACTGAGTTGCCAGCCACATTTACCAGATACATGGCTAGGAAGCTGGCAAAGAGCCACCCCTGCTGTTTGGGGTCACTGGTCAGTCCCAGAAGGAGGAATTCAGTCATATGACTCTTGACATTATTATCCTACCAGCAGAAAATATAAAGGAATGTTAGGCATGTGTCCTGACTTGGAGTCTCCAGTTGTTATAACTTCCTATGAACGGTTGGTACAATTGAGAGGAGTATGCATTTTGGTGTCACAGCTTTCTGGCTTTCCATTCTGCCTCTGTCACTGATTTTTTTGTGCACGAAGTCATCTCCTGAACTTTCATTTCCTTCATCTGTGAAGGCAGAAATTATGAAATTAATTCCTCAGACTATTTTGTTTTGGCCAGGATTTCTACCTGTTTGGCTACCTAAAAATGGATATCAGTAGATCTTAACTTCTCCTGGAAGAAAAGACAGATATAAATCCTAGAGTGATATTCTTAGCGCCAACCTCTTTAGGGGAAGGTTGCAGAATGGGTTTTGGGTTGGAATAACATATCAGGAGTGTCATAAAACTGGAAAGGCTACCATCCACCCAGAATGTGAAACTACATGATATGGGGCAAATCACTTTCTGGCAGTGGGATGGCTTCTGTCTGGTTTAAACTTTTTACTTTGTTCAGGTAGGTAGCATTAAATCATAATGGGATTAACAGGTGCATATCATGACAGTAGGTTAGAGTGGAGTAGAGTCATAGGTGCTTGTCTGATCATGAGAATTATATAAAAGGTGCAGATAATACTGAGAGGACTAGATAGCAAAGTTCCGGGCTTCAGGAACTAGATTCTTACCTATGAAATCGATGCAGAGAAACAAGATCCAGAAGGAAGAAACCAGGATCCCAGTTTGGGAGGAGTTGTGGCTCTGCTCAGCAGTTACAAAGGCAGAAGCTCAGCTGCAATGGGACACTGTACGGGGTCTGCTCTGCATGGGGTCTGGCGGACTCAGGGGCTGTCAGGATTATTTGCAGGTGTTTTCCCTCGAACAGCAGCCATCAGTCTGGGAGGTTTTATCTTTCTTGGTGCTTATGAGCAAACCCGCAGCTTGCTGTTGGAACTTGGCAGAGTGAGCCCCTGACTCCAGGACGGTGCCCCATGCTCCGCTCTCTGGAAAAGCAACGCCGTGTGAGCAGCTGCAGTCGCCAGACTCGGGTGTGTGAGGACCGGAGCCCTGGCCCCGGTGGTGCCCTCAGCTCTCCTCTCAGACCCCTGTAATAAATCCACGTGGTGATGAAAAAAAAAAACTATTTTTTAAAATCTCCTACATGCTTTATTGGACTTCAAAGAGTCTTATGACATAACACAGAAAAACCATGTGAGGGTGTCCAGGGGTACAAGGGAGTCTTCAACCTAGCACTCTCCTAAGACTAGCCCCAGGTGCCTGCACCCCAGGCCCAAAATAGGATCCCAGAGTAAAGGCATGGGAAGGAGTGGGGCAAAAGGAAAACACCTTTACAGGCATAGCAAAAACATATACGAGATTGCCAAAGGAAGATTCCAGAACTCTTAATATGTTTACTGGCAGAACAGGGTAGAGCTGTGACAAGGATATAGTGAGAACATAAACGTATTTTTTTCAGCTTTGATTTTATATTCTCTACTTCTTTTCTCAGTGTCTCGGAAAAGAGTGGTTCTTTCTGGACACGAGCAGTCTTAGGATGAATTCTGGGCTCTTCGCATGTGATATCTGGCCCAGAGTTGCAGCAGGGACAGTCAATGAAGGCCACGCTCAGTAAGTCTTGAGGGCCCGTGTGCTGGGACCTTTTAGAGACGGCAGTTTTTGAAGCTCTCTGTTATTGCTGGTGTTAAACCTGGAGGACTTTTGCTGCTTCTCTTTCTTCACTATGGGCTGAGCAACTGGCACTTTTATTTTGCCGGACACTGTAGACAGGAGAGCAGCAAGGTTGTTTTTCCTGCTGGAAGTCTCTGATTCTATTATGTCTTGTCCTTCTTTTGAGCTTTTTCCACTTTTCCCTGCTTTTACATCAGAAATCAATTACCTGCCCTCATGCCCAGGATCAAACCCTGGCTATTGGTCAGAATGACTTGATCCTGAGTCAGTACATTCCTGGCCTTGGGCTCCTAATGTCCACCTTGCGTAGGTTCAGGATTAGTTCCAGAGCAGAACTCAGGGAGAGATTTGCAGATGTCTGTCAGTGACTCCTGGTAAAGGGAGAAACAGGTAAGGGAAGATAAGTGAGAGGAAGTCTACCCTCAAGGACACTAAGTACCAGTGATATTTTTTTCTGATATTAAAATCCTTTGCAATGTTGGAAAGGGCCCATTCTGTCTGCATCTTAGGCATTTTTCTAAGATACAGAAACATGGGCTTCTGAAGCATCTCTTTTTCTCCCAAGTGAACTTTGAACCAAAGTGACTTCTTCTACTGGGAAGGGCACAATGATACACCATGGACATGGGGAGGTCCAGGATATCACTTCAGTGTGAGCAGGGACCTGTCTGGCTGTTAAACATTGTATCCTCAGCTCACCACCATATCCTTGTAGCAGGTGCCAAATGCAAATGCTGAACACATCAATAATATTTACATGTGTTAGGCTCTGTATGATTTAATCTCTTTAAGAACTCTGGCAGTGTATAGATGAGAAAACTGAATAGCAGATTTATTAGAGATTGCTCAGTAGTTTTCTCAAGATCACAGTATTAGTAAGTGGTTATATTTCCAACCTAAGCAGTTTAGCCTTAGGGTCTTGTTCTTGGCCATTATTCTATAATTATTACTTCTCTATCTGTTATATATTTGCAAAAAGAATAAACTCAGAATGGATAACTTTGACAGCATCTTGAATGGCAGGAGTATGTTACATTAGTGGCCAGAATTAGATTCTTTGGATCAGGAGAATCAGCGGAAATAGTACCGGCTTGGTTTTAGTCCCTGGTGTAGGGAAACCAGTTGTTTCCCTTGGAAAATCTTTGTGCCTTGTTTATTTTTGTCATGGAAAAATGAGAGAGAAGTACAACACCATTTCCATCAGAATATTGTGGGCATCAAATGAAGGAACATATCTGAAGAGTGGTTTGTAAATGAGCAGGTGCTATGTAAGTGGTAATGGTATAGATAACATATAACATAAAGTAACATATGAAGATGGAAAATAATAATCCACATATTTGATATATAGAACCTGGTTTAGTTGGTTAAGACAAAATAAAGTGAAGAAGTAAGTGTGTATGTGTGTGTGTGGAATGGTTGAGGTGATCACTGAAATGAGAGCAAGGTGTAGAACAGGTAGTATTAGAATTTCCTGGTCAGAGAAGGGGAAGGAACAAAGATTCCAGTGGGTTTCCTGATTTATAGGGTCTTTTCTGCAGTAGTGATGGGTAAGTTAAGGGGTCCAATGCTGACAGTCTTCCCATAACCAGGTCACTAAGAGTGTTTTTTTTAAGTTAATATTATTTTTTAAAATGTTACTTAAATTCAATTAATTAACATATAGTGTATTCTTAGTTTCAGAGGTAGAATTCAGTGATTCATCAGTTGCATACAACACCTGGTGCTCATTACATCACATGCCCTCCTTAATGCCCATCACCCAGTTATCCCATTCCCCACCCACCTCCCATCCAACAGCCCTCAGTTTGTTTCCTATAGTTAAGAGTCTCTTATGGTTTGTCTCCCTCTCTGATTTCATCTTATTTTATTTTTCCTCCCTTTCCCTATAATCCTGTTTTTTTTTTTTCTTAAATTCTACATATGATTGAAATCATCTGGTATTTGTCTTTCTCTGACTGACTTATTTTGCTTACAGTTTCAAATAGCTCAGCAAAGCCAGATGACTTTTCTTCAGCCAATATTTTGGACTTACTCAAGTCTTGTGATGTGGACAAGAGGCTGGTTTGTTATAGCACCCTCATTCCTATGATTATATCTGTGCATCCTTGGTTCCAGGCAGGTTCATTCCATGCTGGGACAGTGGGAGAAATGAGGACAGCAAAAGGCAAGGGGGCACAATGATGAGGTAGTTGTGTGTGTCATGTAGTGTCAAGGGCCTTGCCCAAGAAGTTTCCAACTACAAAGCAAATGATTGAATTCCTATAGCACAGTAGTAAGAAATCTAATAACCCAGTTAAAAATGGATTAAGGACTTGAATAGATGTTCCTCCAAAGAAGACATACAAATGGCCAACAAGTATGTGAAAAGATGTCCGACATCATTCACCATCAGGGAAACCAGACCCAGAATTGAAGATCATCTCACATCTGTTATCATGACTGTTATCAAAGAAACAAAGACAACGAATGTTGACAAGGATGTAGAGAAAAGGAATCCTTCCACGCTGTTGGTGGGAATGTGAATTAGTACAGCCTTTATGGAAAACCTGTATGGAGGTTGTTCAAGAAATAAAAAATAAGATTACAATATGGACCACTTCTGAGTACATATCCAAAGAAAATGAAATAACTATTTTGAAGAGATATTAGCACTTTTATGTTCATTACAGCATTATTCATAGTGGTCAAGGTGTGGAAATAACTGTCTATTGACAGATGAGTGGAATGTATTATATATCTACGATTAAATGCTAGTCAACCTTAAAATGGGAGGAAATTCTGCCAGATGTGACAATGTGGATGAATTTTAAGGACATTATGCTAAGCAAATTAAGGCACCCACAGAAAAACAAATACTTCGTGATTCCACTTATATGATATATCTAAAATAGTCAAATACATAGAATCAGAAAGTGGAATGGTGGTTTCCAGAGGCAGCTGGGGGCAGTGGGGAGTTACTAATCAAAGGACATCAAGTTTCAGGTAAGCAAGATGAATAAGCTCTAGATATCTGGGTTATATATACATGGGTTTTATAGTCAGTAATAATATTGTTCACTTAAATATTTGTTGAGGGTAGATCTCATATTAAGTGTTTTTACCACAATAAAATAAAAACTTTTAAAAAAGGAAGCAAAAGGGCAGCCCCGGTGGCGCAGCGGTTTAGCGCCGCCTGCAGCCCAGGGTGTGATCCTGAAGACCCGGGATCGAGTCCCACATCAGGCTCCTTGCATGGAGCCTGCTTCTCCCTCTGCTTGTGCCTCTGCCTCTCTCTCTCTCTCTCTCTCTCTCTCTCTCTCTCTCTCTCTGTTTCTCATGAATAAATAAATAAATAAATCTTAAAAAAAAGGAAGCAAAATAATGACAGCAGAGAGGGGATTGAGGAGAGTATTACAGGCCCTCTCAATCTCAGGGTCATGTGGGGTGTGACTGGGTTGGGTTCAACTGCAAACTCTACTGAGTCTAGCCTAGGATTGAGGGCTCTGAGATCAGACAGTCCTGGGTTCAAGTCCTAGCCATACTGGATTTTGGCAGAGTGACTTGGGCAAGCTGCTACCTTAGTTTTCTGATTTAGAAAACAAGAATTATTATTTTTATTTTTAAAGATTTTATTTATTCATGAGAGAGGCAGAGACACAGGCAGAGGGAGAAGCAGGCTCTCCGTGGGGAGCCCGATGCAGAAATCAATCTCAGGCCCCTAGGATCACACCCTGAGCCAAGGCAGCCGCTCAACAGCCGAGCCACCTGGGCATCCTGAAAACAAGAATTATGGGATCCCTGGGTGGCGCAGCGGTTTGACGCCTGCCTTTGGCCCAGGGCGCGATCCTGGAGACCCGGGATTGAATCCCATGTCGGGCTCCCGGTGCATGGAGCCTGCTTCTCCCTCTGCCTATATCTCTGCCTCTCTCTCTCTCTGTGACTATCATAAATAAAAAAAATATAAATAAATAAATAAGAATTATGTAATAGGATCTGCCTCTAGACAGTTATGAGGACTCTCATAATATGCATATAAATCAGTAATTTAAGTGGGACAGAATAAACTCCTTTTTTATAATAAATTTATTTTTTATTGGTGTTCAATTTGCCAACATACAGAATAACTCCCAGTGCTCATCCTGTCAAGTGCCCCCCTCAGTGCCCGTCACCCCTTCACCCCCACCCCCACCCTCCTCCCCTTCCACCACCCCTAGTTCCTTTCCCAGAGTTCGGAGTCTTTATGTTCTGTCTCCCTTCCTGATATGTCGCACACATTTCTTCTCCCTTCCCTTATATTCCCTTTCACTATTATTTATATTCCCCAAATGAATGAGAACATACACTGTTTGTCCTTCTCCGATTGACTTACTTCACTCAGCATAATACCCTCCAGTTCCATCCACGTTGAAGCAAATGGTGGGTATTTGTCGTTTCTAATGGCTGAGGAATATTCCATTGTATACATAGACCACATCTTCTTGATCCATTCATCTTTCGATGGACACCGAGGCTCCTTCCACAGTTTGGCTATTGTGGACATTGCTGCTAGAAACATCGGGGTGCAGGTGTCCCGACGTTTCATTGCATCTGAATCTTTGGGGTAAATCCCCAACAGTGCAATTGCTGGGTCGTAGGGCAGGTCTATTTTTAACTCTTTGAGGAACCTCCACACAGTTTTCCAGAGTGGCTGCGCCAGTTCACATTCCCACCAACAGTGCAAGAGGGTTCCCCTTTCTCCGCATCCTCTCCAACATTTCTGGTTTCCTGTCTTGTTAATTTTCCCCATTCTCACTGGTGTGAGGTGGTATCTCATTGTGATTTTGATTTGTATTTCCCTGATGCCAAGTGATGCAGAGCATTTTCTCATGTGCGTGTTGGCCATGTCCGTGTCTTCCTCTGTGACATTTCTGTTCATGTCTTTCGCCCATTTCATGATGGGATTGTTTGTTTCTTTGCTGTTGAGTTTAATAAGTTCTTTATAGATCTTGGAAACTAGCCCTTTATCTGATATGTCATTTGCAAATGTCTTCTCCCATTCTGTAGGTTGTCTTTTAGTTTTGTTGACTGTATCCTTTGCTGTGCAAAAGCTTCTTATCTTGATGAAGTCCCAATAGTTCATTTTTGCTTTTGTTTCTTTTGCCTTCGTGGATGTATCTTGCAAGAAGTTACTGTGGCTGAGTTCAAAAAGGCTGTTGCCTGTGTTCTACGGACAGAATAAACTCCTGATAAATTCCAGCTGTAATTATTTCTGTTCTTTAACACTATTTAATGGATTTCTGTATGTAAGCCTTAGGAAACTGGCACATAACCAATATTCAATAAGTGTCTAAAGAAATATACAGCGATCTAAATAATCTCAGAGCCAGAAGAAAACTCAGAGATCATCCCTTCCAAACCACCACCCAGGAGAGGGAATTTCCAGTTGCCCTGATGGTGGTCATCCAGCTTGAATACACCAGTACAGTGAACTCACTGCCTTCCAATTTTTACCTTAGAGTTATAATGAGCTATAACTACATTTTTGGTATTAAAACCAAGTCAAGAATTCTAAACCTCACACTCCCAATATCCTTTCTTAACTGATTTCAGTTATAACAAGTGACCACAATTTTGCTTTTCTTTTACTTATGGAATTATTGATTTGTTAAGCATTCAGTAAGCACTCTCTGAGGGCCAGCAGTCATGGTAGGTCCTGGGGACACAGAGGTGGACAGATACCAAGTCACCCTATAGATGTTTGAAGAGAGTGACCATGTCTTCCTGATCTTCACTTTTCCATATCAACTATCTCTTGCCTCCTCTAGCCTGCCCCCCAGGACGCAGCCTCAAGTTCTTCCCATCTCTAGTCACCCTCTTCCTCCAGCCCATGACTGATACTCCCATGTGACAGACATGTCACCAGCGAGTCAGAGTGTGAATGGGGACTCTGAAGTCTCAGGATCTTCCTCTTAACCCAGAAAAATTCTGCTTTGTTTTATTTTTTACATTCTTAAAATTTAAATTCAATTTGCCAACATACAGTATAACACCCAGTGTTCATCCCATCAAGTGCCATCCTCAGTGCCTATCACCCAGTTACTCCATCTCCCCACCTACCTCACCTTCCACAACCCTTTGTTCATTTCCCAGAGTTAGGAGTCTCTCATGTTTTGTCTCCCTCTCTAATTTTTTCCCCACTCAGTTCCCCTCCATTCCTCTATAGTCCCTTTCACTATTTCTTTTATTCCCATATGAGTGAAACCATATTGTCCTTCTGCGATTGACTTACTTCACTCAGCATAATACCCTCCAGTTTTACTGTGGTTTTCTAACAGTTTTGTATTTGACATTCAATAAACTGTTCACATTGAGATTATACAGGTAGGCATGTTTTGACCATTAGTACGTATATGGCTTTGAAACCCTCATCAAGGGATCCCTGGGTGGCGCAGCGGTTTGGCGCCTGCCTTTGGCCCAGGGCGCGATCCTGGAGACCCGAGATCGAATCCCACATCGGGCTCCCGGTGCATGGAGCCTGCTTCTCCCTCTGCCTGTGTCTCTGCCTCTCTCTCTCTCTCTGTGACTATCATAAATAAATAAAAAATTAAAAAAAAAAGAAACCCTCATCAAGGTCAAGATAATGAGCATATTTCAAGTAAGTTTCTCATATCTCCCTATAAACAAAAAATTAATAATAGAATTGTCATATGATACAGTAATGTACTGCTGGGTATATACCCAAAGAAAACAAACACCAATTTGAAAAGATATGTGCACCTATGTTTATTGCAACATTATTTACAGTAGTCAGGATATAGAAACAACCCAAGTATTCATCTATAGATGAATAAAGAAAAAGTGGTATATATACACCATGGAATAATATTCAGCCATAAAGATTCTGCTTTCATGTGCTTTGCAGATTTAAAAAAGATAATTTTGAAGATAAAAATATTAAAACTGAAATTCTACATGATCAATTTGCCCAGGGCCAAATAAAGCACAAAGAAGGAAGTTGGTCATTTATGTATTTATTATATTGAAGTATAGTTGACACACAATGTTACAATAGTTTCAAGCACAGAACATAGTGATTCACAAACTCTATACACTGGTGGGTGCTACGCTCACAGTGTAGGTGCCATATGTCACCAGTTACATTGTCACTACAATACCATTGACTATGATCCCTATGCTGTCCCTTTCATTCTCCTGACTTATTCATTCCATAATGGAAACATGTATCTCCCACTCCCTTTCACCCGTTTTGCTCTTACCCCTACTCCTCTCCCCTCTGGTAATCATTTGTTCTCTTTATTTCTAAGTCTTTTTCTGCTTGTTTGTTTGTTTTGCTTTGGATTCCACATGTAAGTGAAATCATATGGTATCTGTCTTTCTCTTTCTTTTCTTTTTTTTTTTTTTTTGTCTTTTTTTGTCTTTCTCTTTCTGATGTATTTCACTTACTATAATACCTTATAAGTCCATCCATGTCCCAAATGGCAAGAGCTCATTCATTTTTTTTATTCTTAATAATCATGAGCATTTATTAAGCACCAAGAGTATACTGCAATGGTTGCTATATAAAAGCTTATTTAACAATATAGTGTCCCTGCCATCAAGCTTACAATCTAAAATGAAATACAAGAATGCTGTTAAGACTACCTCAAAATTTCCTTAACCTAGAAATGGCTATTTTGGCAAGTAAGTGAGGCAAAGTGGCCTATCATTTTAGGTACCATGTTAATAGGGCTTTGAACACGATCCAGATGTCAGTGTGCAGCCTTAAGCCAGCACCCCGACATTTCCCTCAATTATATTAGGCTTGGTGAGAAAAAGAGCACTTAGAAGTTGGGTAAGAAGAATGAATTATTTCAAATTGCCTTGTAGGACTTTAAGCAGAGAAATGCTTACCAGCCTGAGTTTTTCCACAGCCAGGAAAAACTCTACAAAAAAATATTATGAGCTCAACCAAGCCCGTCTTCTATTCCACAACCTTTCGACTTCCTCCTCCTTTCCCAGGGCTGCAATGATGCACCTATCAGGGAAGAAAGTACTGTATCTAGACAAAATATCCTGAAGTAGCAGAGGTTTACCACATCAAACTTCCAGGAGATATTAACTTGTATTTTAAAAGAAGAATGAGCAGACAGCAGCAGGGCTGCAGGAGAGCCCTGGCTACATAAGATACATAAACAAAGCAGCTGAGCTCAGTTCAGGCATCTTCAAACCGGTTGAGAATATGGGTAAGTGGCTATTTTACTGTTCCTTATTTCTGGTGTTAGGGGTATTTGACAATTTAGCATCAAGACCCCAAATTATAAAGCCTGCACTATTTTGTCTATATCCAGAGTATTTAATAAATACTTTCAAAGTTTTCCTTGCTGGTCATGTATTAGCTGACAAAGGCACACTGAAGGGATTTGGTTTCTTACTGTCAAATGCAAAGACTGTTTTAAACTTCTGAGTACATACAGTCTTAAACTATATATTGATTATTTTCAATCGCTGATAATTCTTTGAATTCTAAAAGAACACTAAAAAGTAATAGGTTATACATTATCAGAAAACCGAAATAGAATTTACTCTGTAAAGTGCATGCACAAAATTTTAAAAACATACATGCATACAAATATTTTAATGGCAGAGTGGTACATCCTGAGTTTTTTTTTTTTAATGGCAAAATGACATTTCAGCAATTTTTTTAGAAACCAATAATTTCTTCCTTAAAAAGTCTATGTTGGGAACTTTTTTGTAAATGGTAACACAGCAGCAGCAACATTTAACAAATATTCATAAAATTTGATTTGCATACAAGTTTATCAAGAAAGAATGGCCAGAAACTTCAAGATAAAATAAAAAAACACTTTTTATAAAGTAGAATAATCTACTACTTTTGACCTAAAATTGACATTTAAACATCCCCCTTCCAATTTAAAAGTGTCATTTTAACCTCCTCCCTATAATAAATAAAATCCAATTACAAGATTTGAAATGAAAAACTTGAAACATCTATCCGTATCATTCTCTTTTGACAAGATGACAAAAATTAATTAATTATCACCCACAAAAAGGAGGGAAAATAAAAAATTAAGTATCACCATAGCTGTGGTAGAGGATTTTGGGTTTACAAATCTCAGTCAATGCACTTATTTTTGGTATTGCATGAAATAGCTAGAATTCCTGAATAAACCTATGTGTTTTTCTAAGACAAGGCAAGTTTGATTACATATAAAGCATAGACATTAGCATGGTTATAAAGGCAGTAAGACCAATACATATACATTCACTTGTTTTTAAGTGATACATTCCAAGCTACATAAACTTTAATTTTGTGTCCTATTCTAAGACCTACATCTTTGACCTTAAGCTTAGAAGCATACTTGCTATATAATATGTTAAAAAATACTTCATTTCTTCAAAAACTGGAAAGATCTCAAATTCAAAAGCTCACCTTACACATAAAGGAACTAGAGAAAAAGCAACAAATAGACCCCACCCCCAGCAGAAGAAGAGAGTTAATTAAAATTCGAGCAGAACTCAATGATATCGAGACCAAAAGAACTGTGGAACAGATCAACAGAACCAGGAGTTGGTTCTTTGAAAGAATTAATAAGATAGATAAACCATTAGCCAACCTTATTAAAAAGAAGAGAGAGAAGACTCAAATTAATAAAATCATGAATGAGAAAGGGGACATCACTACCAACACCAAGGAAATACAAACGATTTTAAAAACATATTATGAACAGCTGTACGCCAATAAATTAGGAAATCTAGAAGAAATGGACGCATTCCTGGAAAGCCACAAACTACCAAAACTGGAGCAGGAAGAAATAGAAAACCTGAACAGGCCAATAACCAGGGAGGAAATTGAAGCAGTCATCAAAAACCTCCCAAGACACAAGAGTCCAGGGCCAGATGGCTTCCCAGGGGAATTCTATCAAACGTTTAAAGAAGAAATCATACCTATTCTACTAAAGCTGTTTGGAAAGATAGAAAGAGATGGAGTACTTCCAAATTCATTCTATGAGGCCAGCATCACCTTAATTCCGAAACCAGACAAAGACCCCACCAAAAAGGAGAATTACAGACCAATATCCCTGATGAACATGGATGCAAAAATTCTCAACAAGATACTAGCCAATAGGATCCAACAACACATTAAGAAAATTATTCACCATGACCAAGTAGGATTTATCCCTGGGACACAAGGCTGGTTCAACACTCGTAAAACCATCAATGTGATTCATCATATCAGCAAGAGAAAAACCAAGAACCATATGATACTCTCATTAGATGCAGAGAAAGCATTTGACAAAATACAGCATCCATTCCTGATCAAGACCCTTCAGAGTGTTGGGATAGAGGGAACTTTCCTCGACATCTTAAAAGCCATCTACGAAAAGCCCACAGCAAATATCATTCTCAATGGGGAAGCACTGGGAGCCTTTCCCCTAAGATCAGGAACAAGACAGGGATGTCCACTCTCACCACTGCTGTTCAACATAGTTCTGGAAGTCCTCGCCTCAGCAATCAGACAACAAAAAGACATTAAAGGCATTCAAATTGGCAAAGAAGAAGTCAAACTCTCCCTCTTCGCCGATGACATGATACTCTACATAGAAAACCCAAAAGCCTCCACCCCCAGATTGCTAGAACTCATACAGCAATTTGGTAGCGTGGCAGGATACAAAATCAATGCCCAGAAATCAATGGCATTTCTATACACTAACAATGAGACTGAAGAAAGAGAAATTAAGGAGTCAATCCCATTTACAATTGCACCCAAAAGCATAAGATACCTAGGAATAAACCTAACCAAAGAGGTAAAAGATCTATACCCTAAAAACTATAGAACACTTCTGAAAGAAATTGAGGAAGACACAAAGAGATGGAAAAATATTCCATGCTCATGGATTGGCAGAATTAATATTGTAAAAATGTCAATGTTACCCAGGGCAATTTATACGTTTAATGCAATCCCTATCAAAATACCATGGGCTTTCTTCAGAGAGTTAGAACAAATTATTTTAAGATTTGTGTGGAATCAGAAAAGACCCCGAATAGCCAGGGGAATTTTAAAAAAGAAAACCTTAGCTGGGGGCATCACAATGCCAGATTTCAGGTTGTATTACAAAGCTGTGGTCATCAAGACAGTGTGGTACTGGCACAAAAACAGACACATAGATCAATGGAACAGAATAGAGAACCCAGAAGTGGACCCTGAAATGTACGGTCATCTAATATTCGATAAAGGAGGAAAGACTATCCATTGGAAGAAAGACAGTCTCTTCAATAAATGGTGCTGGGAAAATTGGACATCCACATGCAGAAGAATGAAACTGGACCACTCTCTTTCACCATACACAAAGATAAACTCAAAATGGATGAGAGATCTAAATGTGAGACAAGATTCCATCAAAATCCTAGAGGAGAACACAGGCAACACCCTTTTTGAACTTGGCCACAGTAACTTCTTTCAAGATACATCCACGAAGGCAAAAGAAACAAAAGCAAAAATGAACTATTGGGACTTCATCAAGATAAGAAGCTTTTGCACAGCAAAGGATACAGTCAACAAAACTAAAAGACAACCTACAGAATGGGAGAAGATATTTGCAAATGACATATCAGATAAAGGGCTAGTTTCCAAAATCTATAAAGAACTTATTAAACTCAACCCCAAAGAAACAAACAATCCAATCATGAAATGGGCAAAAGACATGAAGAGAAATCTCACAGAGGAAGACATGGACATGGCCAACAAGCACATGAGAAAATGCTCTGCATCACTTGCCATCAGGGAAATACAAATCAAAACCACAATGAGATACCACCTCACACCAGTGAGAATGGGGAAAATTAACAAGGCAGGAAACAACAAATGTTGGAGAGGATGCGGAGAAAAGGGAACCCTCTTACACTGTTGGTGGGAATGTGAACTGGTGCAGCCACTCTGGAAAACTGTGTGGAGGTTCCTCAAAGAGTTAAAAATAGACCTGCCCTACGACCCAGCAATTGCACTGTTGGGGATTTACCCCAAAGATTCAGATGCAATGAAACGTCGGGACACCTGCACCCCGATGTTTCTATCAGCAATGGCCACAATAGCCAAACTGTGGAAGGAGCCTCGGTGTCCATCGAAAGATGAATGGATAAAGAAGATGTGGTTTATGTATACAATGGAATATTACTCAGCAATTAGAAACGACAAATACCCACCATTTGCTTCAACGTGGATGGAACTGGAGGGTATTATGCTGAGTGAAATAAGTCAATCGGAGAAGGACAAACAGTGTATGTTCTCATTCATTTGGGGAATATGAATAATAGTGAAAGGGAATATAAAGGAAGGGAAAAGAAATGTTGGGAAATATCAGGAAGGGAGACAGAACATAAAGACTCCTAACTCGGGGAAACGAACTAGGGGTGGTGGAAGGGGAGGAGGGCGGGTGTTGGAGGGGAATGGGTGACGGGCACTGAGGTGGACACTTGACGGGATGAGCACTGGGTGTTTTTCTGTATGTTGGTAAATTAAACACCAATAAAAGTTAATTAAAAAAAAAAAATACTTCATTTCTTCCAATATCATAAAGTATACTGAATTTTCAAATGCCTAGTATAAATTTTTTTTGCACAAAATTTAGAAAGGCATACTATTAGCTAGCTATAACTACTGTGTTAAATAACTGTAGGAAGGAAGAAGTTCACAAGGAGAACAAATTATAAAACCAAGCATAATTATTGCATTTAACAACAACAAAAAGAAATCAAGTAGTTCTGAATACACTTGTTTTGTGTGTACTCATCTTATAGCTACTAGTTTGGTAAACATACTTGGATTCTACAAGAGTTCTTTTCCTTGACTGGTTATTTTTCTTCCTTATGTCCTTCCTAGCAGCAGTTTGAATTATTTATCTTTTGAATACAAAGTAAAACAATGTTTCCTTTTTTTTTTTTTTAATCTTTCATGTGAAAGCTGACTCCCTACTTTCATTTTTAAAAGTTAAACTAATTTTTTTTGGACCTTAATTAAAATCTAACATCTAAACCATGTGTGTCTGTTGTTAAATATAGTCTACATTTTGACAAGTTGATAAGGGTTATTAACAAAAGCAAATCATGATTTCGTCTGTGTTTTAAATATGATTACACAAGGTTTTTTTCTTTTTTAATGAGAAGGAAATGAAGAAACTCATTCATACAGGCTCTCTTTACTCTCAACTATTTTGAGATACAGCTTTAAATAGGGTGGATCAAGTCAAGTAATGTTGGTTATCTCTTTTATTTGCATAGAAGAGAGAAAAAAAATAAAGGAAGTTATTTCCTTCCTAAGGTCTCAGCTAGTTTCTTAAGTCTTTTCTTCAGCTCCAATGGAAATTTCTCATAGCACTTCTTACAGACGGGCTTCATGTCAAACTCCACAAATTTATTCTTGAGTGTTAATTTAGTGTTGCAGGTCGAGCAGGCAAAACAGTTGACACACCAGGCCTTATTCAGAGCAGAGACCACATCACCCTCTATAACACGGTTGCAGTGGAAACAAACATCACCAAATAGCTGGTTATAGTGGGTTTCGCAATAGGCCAGGCCCTTCCTTTCATAATGGCGATGTCCAAGAAATGGCTTTTCACACTTGGCACAAACAAAATGCTCCACATGCCACTGCTTGCCCATGGCATTTACCACACGCCCTTCAATGGGCCGTCGACAAGCGCCACAGATGGGGACTCCCGTTTTATCATGGCACGGAAGGCAGTACAGTTCTCCCTTCAGCTCCCGGGCATCAGCTGTCAGCTCCTTCCCGCAATTGGCACAGTTGAAATGGTCTGGATGGTAACGGTCATTCTTGAATATCAGCGGCTGCTCATCAATGATGGCATGGCATTTCTGGCAGGTGTATTTTCCAAGGCCTCTGGCTTTCTCACGATTATGACAGGGGCGACATAGATGTCTCCCAGCATTCTTTTTTTTTTTTTAAATTTTTTTAAATTTATTTATTATAGTCAGAGAGAGAGAGAGAGAGAGAAAGAGAGAGGCAGAGACACAGGCAGAGGGAGAAGCAGGCTCCATGCGCCGGGAGCCTGACGTGGGATTCGATCCCGGGTCTCCAGGATCGCGCCCTGGGCCAAAGGCAGGCGCCAAACCGCTGCGCCACCCAGGGATCCCATCTCCCAGCATTCTTGACAAACCCAATATCTGCCAGCACTTCCTGGCAGAGGTCACAGCGGAAGCACTCAGGGTGCCAGCTGTTATTCATGGCTTTGATCACTCGGCCAATGATGAATTCACCACACTGATGACAGCAAGGAGCAAAGAGCATCTGAAAGTCATGTTCACAATACTTCCTTCCTTCAAACTCATAGAAGAGTCCCTCTGGAAACTGCTGGAAGCACTGAGCGCACAGAAGCACTGCTCATGGTACAGCTCCCCGTTACTGTTTACTATCTTCTCGGCGGGTGCAAAGCCCCCATTGCAGCGCTCACAGGTGGCGTTGGCCAGAGCACTGGCCATGTTGCTGTTGGTCATTCCTGCCGCCACGCGCAGCATCTCCGCAGTCGGCCGTCGTCCCTCCGCACGCCGGCTGGGGCCGCTCGGACCGCCGCCTCCTCCGTCGCGCTGCGGCCGGCGGCGGGCTGGCTGGCGGGCGGGCCGCTAGCAGGAAGGGGAGGCGGGCACGGGGCGGGGAGGCCGCCACCGCCTCCAGCCCTCCGCCCGCAAGCGGGGGTGCACGCGGGATGGGGCGACGCGGGGGGGGCACGGGGGGGCCGCCAAAGCGGGAGCCCGGCCTAGGCCCCGCCCCGGCCCCCCGAGCTCATTCATTTTTATGGTTAAGTAATATTTCATTGTGTATAGATGCCACATGGAAATTGGCCATTTAATACTGCACTGTGAGTTCACAGCAGAGATGGTGTGAATGCCCAGTTCTTCAGAATTTTCCTCCCTTACCCTTCTCTTCTTTCAGCCATTCCTGCATCCTGTGTCCCATGCTGCTCTGAAGTTGGAGTAAGGCCACTCATGTGGGTGGTCTTTAGAGCAGGGCTGGCTCTGGGGACACTGTGAAGCCAGACTGGGATAACAGAGGCTCGAGTTTTACCCCTCAGCATCCATGCAGCCACACCATTTCTTTGAAAGCATTGATCTCTTTGCTTGGAATCTCACACATTCATAGCAAATCCTCCTCCTCCTCCTTTCTTCTTCTTTCTTCTTCTTCTTTCTTCTTCTTCTTCTTCTTCTTCTTCTTCTTCTTCTTCTTCTTCTTCTTCTTCTTCTTCTTTCTTCTTCTTCTAATGGAGAAGGAAAACAGAGGCACGTGGAGGAGTCTGAGACAAAAAAAAAATCATGGAGGCAGAGTGGTAAGAGTCACATGACCTGGCTTGCAGTCTTACCTATGGCATTAACATGTTGCATGTAATTGGGCAACTCATTTTCCTTCTCTGTAAAAATGAATGTATTTGTAAGTTGCTGACACTCTAGGTTAGAAACATCTAGGCTGGGTATGGTTGGGGATACCAGTTACTTACTCAGGTAAGGGATGATGACTTCAAGTGGCCTTTGGAGGATCCAAGTACCTTTTCCTCAGTCTTGATGTCCTTGGAATATAGAAAGAATGTTCCTATCAGGCCATGAAAAGGAAAAAAAAAACCCACCTTCTGGTGAGAGGTGTCAAGACCTGCAATGATGGGTATGTGGGGCATGTGCAGTTGTTTCAGTTTAGAGATAAGATTATCAGCAACTGAGGTGGCCACTTTTCTGTTTCCTTTAGGGAGGTGACCCCTCATTGTAGTCCCAGGCACTGGAATCATGAGCCTTTCTTTCATCCCCAACTATCCACCACCTTTCTGCTTCAGGTTCCATCAGATATTAAGGGATAGGATGTGTGCTTTGAACTATCTGTCCTGTACCTGACCTCACCACAAGGAGGTAGACAGCCTCCCCAGACTCCAACCCTAGGGAACTCATTAAACACCATGTCTGGGAGAGAAGTAGAGATCTCTCAGTAGAGACCAAGGAAACTCAGACTGCCATAGCAGTGTTTTTCTTAGATCTGCAAATAATTAGTCACTTGGAAACCACTGTTCTCCTTTCTGTCTCTATGAATTCCACTATTCTAAGTACCCCATATAATTGGACTCATACAGGTTTGTCCTTTCATATCTGGCTCCTATCTTTGAGCCTCATCCATGCTGGAGCATCTTGGATTCATCCATTTTTAAGGTTAAAGTGCAGTTCTGCAGTCCAGGTATTAACTCATTCTTAATGTTTTAGCCAAATCTTTAATTCAATGAGTTGCTGTACCAGAAAAAGGCAGTGTCATTATTCATTTTACTAACTTTTCATCCTGTTGGCGTTCAGCAGTATCAACTGAAACAGGCTTTATTTGTCTCTCAGCTACTATGTATTTGTCACTCAGCTACTATGTATACCTCTCCAGCCATTGCAATATGATTAGTTACCCTGTAAGGTGCTTTTATGTCTTTTCAATTTCTAGTTTGAAACACTGACAAAAGCAATTTTTTACTTTTTTATTGTCATAAATTATACACAGCACCATTTTTGACTCATGGGGTGCTCCTGATGCCCATGTTTAAACTATTCACTTTCTTTTTCTATGAACTCAGAACAGTTGAGACTCAAAATGATGTTACAACGTAACTGGCACCAATATACTGCTTGAAAACACTGTTTCATATGCCACAGGAGGCTGTTATTAACATTTATAAAGCCAAGGAAAAGATGGCTTCATCATTTTTTCATTTATTTATAGGTTTGCCCAATTTCTTTGGAATAAAGTTTTCTCATGATTCAGAGAACTAGGTAATATGCCAGTTTCGTTTGTTTTAGTGACATTAAGTGTAGATACTGCAGCCAGTGGGGTGAGAAAGTGAATCTTTGTATCTCTTTCTTTTAAACCAATGATCCATTGTTCAGCATAAGAAAATGTGAGCAAAATTAACTTTATCTCAGCACATATTGACTAATCTACATTCTCAGCTCTACTCTAGCCTCAATGGAAAAGAAAATCAAATGAGAAATGTATTTCCTGAGAAATATTCATGCTGTTTTCAATGGTGGCTGCACCACTTTACATTCCTTTAAAAAAATAAAGATTATATATATATATATATATATATATAATCTTACCTATATTTTATTTTATAAATAAAATATATTTAAAATATATAAAATATTTTTAAATATTTTTAAAATATCTATGTTAAAATATAAAAAATATATATACATATATGTATATATATATCTTTATATATATATATGTGTATATATATATACATATATATATATATCTTTATTTTTTTTAGAGCATGAGTGGAGGGAGGAGCAGAGGGGGAGCAGACTCCCTGCTGGGCTCCATGTAGGGCTTGATTTCTTGGCCCCAAGATCACAACTGGGCTGGAATCAAGAGTCAGTTGACAGGGGGATCCCTGGGTGGCTCAGCAGTTTAGAGCCTGCCTTTGGTCCAGGGCACAATCCTGGAGTCCTGGGATTGAGTCCCACATCAGGCTCCCTGCATGGAGCCTGCTTCTCCCTCTGCCTGTGTCTCTGCCTCTGTCTATCATAAATAAATAAATAAATAAATAAATAAATAAATAAATAAATAAATAAATAAATCTTTACAAAAAAAGAAAAGAGTCAGTTGCCTAACCGAGTCATTCTGGTGCCCCAAGCATTTGACATTCTTATTGATAGTGCACAGGGTCCACCTTCTCCACATCCTCACCATTGCTTGTTATTTATTTTTTTTTTTTTGGCCATCCTAACAGGTGTGAGGTATTGTTTCATTGTGGCTTTCATTGACCTGTCTCTGTCCCATTTACCTATCCCTGATGCTGTTTTTTTTTAAATGTAATTTTTAGAAAATTCCAGTATAGCAATCATGCAGTGTTATATTAGATTCAGGTGTACAATATAGTGATTCAACACCTCTATATATGACTCACGGCCCATCATAAGTGTGCTCTTAATCCCTTTTACCTACTTCACCCATCCCTCCACTCACCTCCCCTCTGGCAACCACCAGTTTGTTCTCTGTATTTAAGAGTCTGTTTGTTTTTTTTTTTTTAAGGTTTTATTTATTTATTTTAGAGAGATAGTAGAGAGTGTAAACAGGGGGAGAGAATTTTCAGCAGACTCTGTGCTGAACACAGAGTCGGATGTGAGGCTCGATCCCATGATCCTGAGATCATGACCTGAGACAAAATCAAGAGTTTGATGTCAAACTGAACGAGCTACTCAGGTGTCCCCTGCCTTTTAAAAAGATTTATTTTATTTATTTGAGAGACACAGAGAGGAAGAGTGTAGATGGGGGCAAGGGCAGAGGGGAAGTAGATTCCCTGCTGAGCTCAGAGTGAGACATGGAGCTCCATCTTCCAATCGAGGGAAATCATGACTTGAGCAGAAACCAAGTAGTTGGTCACTTAACCAACTGAGCCACATAGGAACCCCAAGAATCTGTGTTTTTTTTTTTTGTCTCTTTTTTCCTTGTTTGTTTTGTTTCTTAAATTCCACATATAAGGGAAATCAATCTGTGTTTTTTTTGTCTCTTTTTTCCTTGTTTGTTTTGTTTCTTAAATTCCACATATAAGGGAAATCATATGGTAATTTGTCCTTCTCTGGCTGACTTATTTCACTTAGCATTATATCCTCTAGATCCATCCATGTTGTTGCAACTGGCAAGATTTCATTCGATTTTGTGGCTGAATCTATGTATGTATGTATGTATGTATGTATGTATCTATCATCTATCTATCTATCATCTATCCACACATTCCACATCATCTTTGTATATATATATATATATATTTTTTAATTTTTATTTACTTACGATAGTCACACAGAGAGAGAGAGAGGCAGAGACACAGGCAGAGGGAGAAGCAGGCTCCATGCACCGGGAGCCCGACGTGGGATTCGATCCCGGGTCTCCAGGATCGCGCCCTGGGCCAAAGGCAGGCGCCAAACCGCTGCGCCACCCAGGGATCCCTCATCTTTGTATATTTATTTGTTGTTAAACACTTGGGCTGTTTCCATAATTTGGCTATTGTAAACAATGCTGCAGTTAACATGGAGGTTTGTATATCTTTTCAAATTAGTGTTTTTGCATCCTTTGGATAAATACCCAGTAGTGGAATTACTTGATCATATGGTGCTTTTATTTTAAATTTTTTGAGGAACTTCCATACTGTTTTCCACAGTGGTTGCACCAGTTTGCATTTCTTTTTTTTTTTTTAAGATTTTATTTATTTATTCATGAAAGGCAGAGAGAAGAGAGAGAGAGAGAGAGAGAGAGAGAGAGAGAGAGAGAGAGAAGCAGTCTCCATGCAGGGAGCCTGATGTGGGACTCAATCCTGAGACTCCAGGATCACTCCCCAGGCTGAAGGCAGATGCTAAACCGCTGCACCATCCAGGGATCCCCACCAGTTTGCATTTCTACCAACAGTGCAAGAGGGCTACTTTTTCTCTACATCCTTGCCAAAATTTGTTGTTTCTTGTGTTATTGATTGTAGCCATTCTTACAGGTGTAAGGTGATATTTCATTGTGGTTTTGATTTGCATTTTCCTGATTATCAGTGATGTTGAGCATCTTTTCATGTATTTATTGGCCTATGGATGTCTTCCTCAGAGAAATGTCTATTCATGTCTTCTGCCCACTTCCTGACTAGATTATTTGTTTTTTGGGTGTTGAGTTTTATAAGTTCTGAACAGATTTTAGATAATAACAGATATGTCATTTGCATAACAAATATAACAGTATATTCTCCCATTTTGTAGATTGTCTTTTAGTTTTGTTGATTGTTTCCTTTGCTGTGCAGAAGCTTTTAATTTTGATGTCATACCAATATTTTATTTTTGAATAAAAATAAAATTTTTGAATAAAAATAAAATTTTTTATTTTGCTTGCCTCAGGAGACAAACCTAGAAAAATGTTGCTATAACTAACGTCAGGGAAATTACTACCTATGCTCTCTTCTAGGATTTTGATGGATTCCTGTCTACATTTACGTCTGTAATCCATTTTGAGTTTGTTTTTGCATATGGTGAAAGAAAGTGGTCCAGCTTCATTCCTTTGCATATTGCTGTCCAGTTTTCCCAACACCATTTGTTGTTTTTTTTAATAAATTAATTTTTATTGGTGTTCAATTTACCAACATACAGAATAACACCCAGTGCTCATCCCGTCAAGTGTCCCCCTCAGTGCCCGTCACCCATTCACCCCCACCCCCCGCCCTCTTCCCCTTCCACCACCCCTAGTTCATTTCCCAGAGTTAGGAGTCTTTATGTTCTGTCTCCCTTTCTGATATTTCCCACACATTTCTTCTCCCTTCCCTTTTATTCCCTTTCACTATTATTTATATTCCCCAAATGAATGAGAACATACACCGTTTGTCCTTCTCTGATTGACTTACTTCACTCAGCATAATACCCTCCAGTTCCATCCACGCTCAACACCATTTGTTAAAGAGATTGTCTACTCCCCATTGTATATACTTGCCTCCTTTGTTGTAGATAAATTGACCATATAATCATGGCTTTCTTTCTGGGCTCTCTATTCTGTTCCATTGATCTATGTGTCTGTTTTTGTGTCAGTACCATACTGGGTTTTCTTTTGTACCATATTGTTTTTATTACTATGGCTTTGTAGAACATCTTGAAAGCTGCGATTGTGATACCTTCGGTTCTGTTTTTCTTTTTCAAAGTTGCTTTGGCTATTTGGGGACTTTTGTGGTTCCATTCAAATTTTAGTAAGGTTTGTTCTAGTTCTGTGAAAAATGCTTTTGGTATTTTGACAAGGACTGCATTGAATCTATAGAACACTTTGTGTAGTATGGGCATTTTAACAACATTTTTTATTCTGACCCATAAACGTGGGAGGTGTTTCCTTTTGTGTCATCTTCAATTTCTTCCATAATGGCTAACAATCTTGAGCATCTTTTTATATATTTGTTGGCCATTTGTATGTCTTCTTTGGAGAAATGCTATTCAAATTCATAGCCCATTTTAAAGTCAGATAACTTGTTGTTTTTTTTTACTACCGAATTATAGAAAAATACAATTTCCCTACAATATATCTTAAAATGGGTTAATCTCTTAATCTAATAGATTATCAGATATGTTTTGAAAATCTTTTCTTCTATTCCACAGGTTGCCTTTTTCTGCTCTGATTGTTTTGTTTGCTTTGTAGAATTTTTTTAGTGTGATATATTCCAACTTGTCCAGCTTTGTTTTTGTTGCCTGTGCTTTTGGTATCATCTCCAAGAAATCACTGCCAACATCAATCTCAAGGAGCTTTTCCTGTAGTTTTATTCTAAGAGTTTTATGTTTTCAGGACCTACATTTAAGTCTTTAATCAATTTCAAGTTGGTTTGAGTGAGTAGTATAAGAAAAGGGTCCAATTTCATTCTTTTGCATGTGGATACCTAGTTTTTGTAACATCACTTGTTGAAGAGACTGTCCTTTCCTCATTGTATATTTTTGATGCCTTTGTTTAAAATTGGTTGATTGTATAGATTTGAGTCTATATCTGGCTTTCTGTTCTGTCCCATTAGTCTATATGCCAGGACCATACTATTTTGATATTATTGCTTTGTAATATATTTTGAAATGAAATGTAAGCATTCTACTTTGTTTTATATTCTCAAGACTGTTTTGCTATTTGGGATTCTTTGTACTTTCATATGAATTTTAGATTTCCTTTATTTATTGCTGTATATGTCACTGAAACTTTAGGACTTTAATAGGGATTGGATTGAATCTGTAGATCACTTTGGTTAGAATGGTATTTTAACAATACTTAGTCTTCCAACCCATAAACAGGTGATTTTTCCATTTATTTTGGACCTTCTTTAGTTTGTTTCATTAAATGTTTTTGTTTCCAATATTTAAGTCTTTCATCTTGTTGGTTGAGTTTATTCATAAGTAACTTATTCTTTCTGATGTTACTAGTGAGGTACTTTACCTATTTCCTTTTAAACTGTTCATCCTAAGTATACAGAATCACAACTGAGTCCTTAATCCCCATCAGTCTCCTTTCTATTCCTCCATTGCAGCTTCATTAATAATGTCACTAATGACCTTCATGTCATTAAAGTCAATGGACAATCTTCCAGGCTTATTTTGCTTAAACTCTCCTCATATTTTATGTTAGCAATTACAGCCTCTTGAAGCTTCTTCTATTCTTGAATTATATGACTACTCTTTTTTTGTCTTCTTTGCTAATACCTTCTCTATCAGACTTTTCAATGTCAGAAGTACTCAGCAGTCTTCCCTAGGTCCTCCTTGGCATTCATATTTCATACCCCTGCTAGTTTATATCACTCACTCTGATTAACAGGCAAAATTTGCTCAAAGAACTAAATTTTTGTTAGTTTCACATTGAGCAAAATCTTCAGCATTTACATATACGTAATGAGGTTGCAGTAGAAGGATCCGGTACATTTCCTTGCATAGTTTCTTCATTAAAGAACATGCTTCTAGTATTATTCCACTATTGTATTCACTAGCCTTGTAGACATCTATCTATATGGTGAGAGGAGGAGCTGTCAAGAGGTTTCCTGGGCCACTCCCAGGGCCATGGAGAAGCATATCTAGGCAAGATGTGCAGAAGGGCTGCTTAGACCTTGCTCTGAGTATATGTACTTTCAGAAGGGATTTATTTCATTCTTACCAATATTTATTGGCAAATTTCCAAGTTCACCCTAGGTTCTTTTGTTTGGAGAGCAAAACTTTGATTAAAGTCCTTTGATATTATCTGCCCATCAGCTCACTTCTTCTGAAGGGTGGTAGGATATCTTATGGAAAGTGCCTCCTGAAAAATGAGTGGGAAATATCAGAAAGGGAGACAGAACATGAGAGACTCCTAACTCTGGGAAACGAACAAGTGGTGGTAGAAAGGGAGGTGGGCGGGGGGGGGGGCTGGGTGATGGGCACTGAGGGGGGCACTTGATGGGATGAGCAGTGGGTGTTATTCTATATGTTGGAAAATTGAACTCCAATAAAAAAAAGAAAGTGCTTCCTCTTTTGATATACAGTACTCTAGCTGTGATTTGAAAAAGTTAGGACTCAACTGGGGGACAGATTTTTTTCTTTAATATTTATTTATTTGAGAGAGAGCATAAGCAGAGGGTGGGGTGAGGGAGAAGTAGGCCCCTTGCTGAGCAGAGAGCCCCACATGTGGCTTGATCCCAAGATTCTGGGATCAACGCTCTGAGTACTGGAGAGAAGGGATTCGGTTACAAAGGTTCCTGCTTTCACAGGATTATCCTGGGATTTATGTGCCAGGGTGGGGACTTCATGCGTCACAATGGCACTGGCGGCAAGTCCATCTATGGGGAGAAGTTTGATGACAAGAACTTCATCCTGAAGCACACAGGGCCTGGCATCTTGTCCATGGCCAACGCTGGACCCAACACAAACGGTTCCCAGTTTTTCATCTGCACAGCCAAGACTGAGTGGTTGGACGGCAAGCATGTGGTCTTTGGCAAGGTCAAGGAGGGCATGAACATCGTGGAAGCCATGGAGCGCTTCGGGTCCAGGAATGGCAAGACCAGCAAGAAGATCACCATTGCCGACTGTGGACAGATCTGATGAATCTAACTCCTGTTTTATCTGAACTTCCAGACCGTTCCTTTAGCTCAGGAGAGCGCCCCTCCACCCCCACCTGCTTGAAATAGCCCAGTCTCTGCACTCTCACTGAAGTTCTGTGGGCTCCGTGGTTCCTTTCCCCAGGTCTAGCTGGATTGCAGAGTTCAGTTTATGATGATGAAATAAAATCTAAACCACACACACAAAAAAAATCCCAGAATCTTGGGATCATGACCTGAGCTGAAGGCAGATGCTTAACCGACTGAGCCACCCACGTGCCCCTTGGGGACTGATCTGTAACACTTTCAGCACAACATATATCTCATGTCTCTTGTTATCTAGTATTCCCTCTAGTGTGAACTTTAGGGAATTTAGGAGATTACTTGTTGACAATGGGTTGTGGTCACAAGTGGTGAGTGACATCTAGACCAAAGAATTTATTTTTTTTTTTAAACTAATAGTAGCCATGATACTTAATGGTCAATCATTTATTTTTTTAATGATAGTCATACAGAGAGAAAGAGAGAGGGGCAGAGACACAGGCAGAGGGAGAAGCAGGCTCCATGCACCGGGAGCCCGACGTGGGATTCGATCCCGGGTCTCCAGGATCGCGCCCTGGGCCAAAGGCAGGCGCCAATCCGCTGCGCCACCCAGGGATCCCTAGACCAAAGAATTTAGATGCCAGTGCAAAATCTTCAAGTTTTGCTCAGCTTCTGAGAGAGTGATGTGTAATATTTACAATGGTATCTGCTCTATCAGCTTTGGTCCTAAGTGTTTAAAATAAGCAGCACTCTCGTGCTTTTCAGTGATGAACATGCAATGTCAATATGAAATCTTTGGTATCAAGGTTCAAGGATTTTGACATCGTTTCCTCATACAACCTAGCTTATCCTGACTGACACATTGCTTTTTTCCAGGATATAAAGGGAATTTCAGTGAGGATCATGGCCATGTGGCTAAGGGGGAAGAGAAAAGGAGTCAAGTGTTGAGATTTCTCTGTGAGGACTCTTTGTAAATCTGCTTTGAAGATTCTTCTGGCTTTTCAGTCTTATTCTCTCTGTTCTCAAACTGAACAAGCCTCACAGGGCTTTCCACTATCCCTCAACACATTGTAGTCTTTATGCCTCTTCCTATTTATGTGGTTCAGACTATTTGCAATGTTCTGCCCATTACCTACTGTATTGAAATTTCGTCTGTCCAAATCAATCCATCCTTAAGGATAATCTTAAATCATTATTCCAAGAAGTCTTTCCCAATTCCCTACAAGTTCCTGTATCTTCTTATTCTCAAAACCAAAAAGACTTTCTTGAGTACTAGGGAAAGTCAAACTCATAGAAGAGGTATTTGGAGATAGCTTTATTCAACTTCAAGATAGCTTCATTTATATGGGTGGTAAATGGTTTTTCTGAAACGTGGATTCCAGGCAGCACTTGGCCTGCGTTTGCACATGTAATTGGTCAAGGTCATTGATAGAAACCCGAACCCTTTCCCCCAATCTCCCCTCAAGTCAGCTACTCAGGAACATTAGTAATTCTTTTTTCCTGGGTACAGCTGGTCTATTGGAATTCTTCTAGATCTCACCACTTCAAATAACTCCTGTCACCAAACTAAAGCCAAATAGGGTACATAGAACATGTTGTAACATAGCAAATGAAGTTGAAATATATTTAAATGTATTTAAATCCTCAATACCCCATTTCCTTCATGTTTAGCAACTCATGTTTTATGCTATATAAAACAGAAGTTAGGAGAGAAAGTTGCTAATAATTTTGTCTTTGAGCTTATTGCTTATTTTAATACTTGATGTACCCCCCAAAAGTCATTTGTTTTCACAGCATCCCCAGCCTCTTTAAGCTTCATCATAGAAATATAACTTATTTATAAAATTATTTTTATATTTGGTTGAAAGTACTTTGTATAAAATAGCTATATAAAAACATTTTAAGCTGTAAAAAAAGAGAAACTAACTGTTCTAGCTTCTAGGTCAAGGCTCTTATTGCTTTTAAATACTATCTCCTATGGCCTTTTTGGGTGCCCTGTTACAAATAGGTAAGAGGGAAAGATAATGTGATCATTTTTTAGGTCACCTCCCAATTAAGGTGTTCCACCTATTTGCTCTTTCTATGAGTGAATTCTGTCCCTTAATTTAATCAAACCCCTCTTCATATCTTTGTTCCCCAGGCTATAGATGAAGGGGTTCAGCATGGGTGTCACTACTGTGTACATAATTGTGGCTACCCGGTCCTTCACCACTGAGTACATGGACAGGGGCCTAAAGTAGACATAGATGACACTCCCATAGAACAAAGCCACTACAGTGAGGTGGGAGCCACAGGTAGAGAAGGCCTTCCACTTCCCAGCTGCAGAGGGAATTCTGAGCACAGTGATGATGATTCGCAGATAGGAGAAGAAGATGCACAGGAAGGGGGTTGTGATGACGGCCGGGGTCTCAGTCATGACCACAATCTGGTTGGAGGATGTGTCAGAGCAGGATAGCTTTAGTACAGGTTGGGTATCACAAAAAAAGTGCTTAATGACATGAGAGGCACAGAAGGACAGGCGGGACATGAGTAGCACTCAGAGCAGGGAGTACAGGTGGGAGATGGTGCAAGAGCCCAGCAGCATGAGGAGACAACGCCGTGGGTTCATGACCCTTTCATAGTGGAAGGGGTTGCAGATGGCTACCAGCCTATCCATGGGCATAGAGGCCAGAAGGTAACTGTCAGTATTTGCAAAGGCCATGAAGAAATACATCTGGATCAGGCAACCCACAAAGGAGATAACCTTGGTCTCTGATAGTAGGTTTGCCAGCATGTTGGGCACAATCACTGTTGTGAAGCAGATATCTGTGAAGGACAAGTTGCTGAGGAAAAAGTACATAGGAGTATGGAGTCGGGAGTCAGACTAACCAAGATGATGAGTACATTGCCCACGACAGTGACCAGGTACATGATGAGGAAGATGGCAAAGAGTGGTTTCTGTAGCTGAGGACTGGAAGAGATGCCCAGGAGGACAAAGCTTGATTCGCTGCTATAGTTCTTTGTTTCCATGTCTGTGCCTTTGTGGACGGGGTGTGGAGAAGCAGTTGGAGAGACGTAAAGGGGAATTTCCTCAAGTCAGCTTCTTCCCCAAACTTTAGCCTATGAAAAGAATCCCTCTGCTTTGCTAGAATTTTAAAGAACATTTACTTTAAGAAACAACTACTTGTTGGATTACTGAATTTAAATAAAAAAAAAAAAGAGGGCACCTGGGTGGCTCAGTGGTTGAGCATCTGCCTTTGGCTCTGGTCATGACCCGGGGTCCTGTGATCGAGTCCCACATCAGGCTTCCAGCAGGGAGCCTGCTTCTCCCTCTGCCTGTGTCTCTGTCTCTCTCTGTGTTTCTCATGAATAAATAAATAAAATCTTAAAAATAATAATGAAAAAGAAACTACTAAAAAAAGAAACTACTGAGAGGAGAGCAAAATCCAACATGGAATAAATGAAGAAAATTCCAAGCTGCTTTCTCAATAAGAAAGTAAAGGTCTATCCTAAGTGTTTGAGGAACTTCTAGGTAGTCTAATGTGTATGAGTTCTTCTCAATTCTCTTTTAAATATTCTTAGGTTGTTTCTTCACCAACTTTGTATCCTCTTTTTTTCCCCTTCATGTCTCAGGAGGAAAGGCTATTGGGTCTCATCTTGAGTCTGGATGCTTTCATACAAGGGGTCTCCATGAATGATATCCTATTCTAAGGATTCTGTCCTACTCTTAGGGGCAGAGGTGGCAGCTGTGGTAATAGGGATAGGATAAAAGTGAGCATCATATGTCATTAGTGCTCTTTGGTATCCACAGAAGTCAAATGAGACTTGCTTAAATCTTCAGAGCAAAACCTGCTTCATGTCTATTTAATCATTTTTGTTTGGCTAAGATGATCTGGATATTTAATGTTTTTGGTTCAGGGATGCCAGTCAAAATAGAAATACTACCGTGAATGGCCTACATTACTGTGGTTAATTTTAAAAATATATATTAGTTTTTCTGATTAAAAAACTACAAAGTCCTCATTCTCAACATACAAATATTATTGGAAGAGAAAGCCTTCAATGTAAGTCCCTTACCAATATGATGTATAAGAAACACACACAAAAAGATACGGTCATTTTGTGAGGTGATGGAGGTGTTAAGTAACCGTAGTATGGCAATCATTTTACAGTATGTAAGTGTATCAAGTCATCATTTTGTACACCTTAAAGTTACACAATGTTACATATCCATTATATCTTGGCAAAGCTTGAAGAAGTCAATTTTCTCAATTAATACCATACAGTGTGCCAAGGGCATTTTTAATGGGAGTTGAGATCATTCTAGAATTCATCTGGAGGCATAAATTGCTACAGGGAAACAAGATAATTTTGAAAAGCTTAGAATAATGACTGAGAAGTTTTCTAACCAAAACTCAAAGCACACAATAATGAAAAACAATAAGATAATGGTATTCACAGAAAAAAACAAGTAAAGGGTCAATGTAAAGAATCCCATATACCTGTATTTACAAATGTATATAGATCTTGAACTATGTGGAACTTCGTATATGCTATTTGTTTCATAACAATGGAAAATGGATGAACTATTAAATAAGATATTTGATTTTTAACTTAACTTTAGAAAAGTTAAGGCTAGATTTCAATCTAACACACATAGAAATAAATCCCACATAAATGAACAAACTAAAAAGTAAAAATATCCAAACCATAAATTATTAGCCAAAAAGCAGTATGTATTTCTGGTCTCAGGATAGGGATGCCATTCCAAGGAGAAAAGATGCAGAAGCATAATGACAAAATATTGTACTCAAAACTGTGAAAATTACACCAAAAAGAGATAATATGTAAAGCTAAATTTACACTGATGACTCAAAAAAGTATCTTCAACGCCTGTACCAAAAACAACAGGGAAGGGGAGGGGCAAGATGGCGGCAGAGCAGGGTCTCCAGGTCACCTGTCCTCAACAAATTACCTAGAAAACCATCCAATCATCCTGAAAATCTACGAATTCGGCCTGAGATTTAAAGAGAGACCAGCTGGAACGCCACAGTGAGAAGAGTTCACGCGTCTATCAAGGTAGGAAGACGGGGAAAAAGAAATAAAGGAACAAAAGGCCTCCAAGGGGGAGGGGCCCGCGAGGAGCCGGGCTGAGGCCGGGGCGAGTGTCCCCAGGACAGGAGAGCCCCGTCCCGGAGGAGCAGGAGCTGCACCGACCTTCCCCGCGGAAAGGGCCTCCCGGGGAATTGGAGCAGGATCCCCAGAAAGGCGGGGATGCCCTCGGGCTCCCGGGGACAGTAACAGAGGAACCGCGCCCCGGGAGAGTGCGCCGAGCTCCCTAAGGGCTGCAGCGCTCGGCGGGACCCGGAGCAGCTCGGAGGGGCTCGGGCGGCGGCTCCGCGGAGGGGGCTGCGGGGCTCCGGGAACAGCTCGGCGGCGGCGGCGGCGGCTCGGGCGGAGGAAGAAGCTCCGCGCGGAGGGGGCTGCGCGGCTCCGGGAACAGCTCGGCGGCGGCGGCGGCGGCTCGGGCGGAGGAAGAAGCTCCGCGGAGGGGGCTGCGCGGCTCCGGGAACAGCTCGGAGGGGCTCGGGCAGCGGCGCGAATCCAACAGCGCAGGCCCCGGAGCACAGGGCGCCGGGACACAGCCCAGGATCCGGCCTCCCCCGGGACAGGCAGAGGCCGGGAGGGCCCAGGACAGTGAGGACGCTCCTGCCTGGAACTGAGCAGATCAGCGGCCCCGCCCGGGAGCCCCCAGGCCCTGCAGACGGAGAGCCCCGGAGCTACTGCGGGGGCTGACTCCAGGGTCCCAGAGCTGCCCCCGCCACTGTGGCTTCCTCCCGGGGCCTCACGGGGTGAACAACCCCACTGAGCCCTGCACCAGGCAGGGGCAGAGCAGCTCCCCCAAGTGCTCACACCTGAGAATCAGCACAGCAGGCCCCTCCCCCAGAAGACCAGCGACACGGACCAGTTCCAAGGGAAGTCAAGGGACTTAAAGTATACAGAATCGGAAGATACTCCCCCGTGGTTTTTTGTTTGTTTGTTTGTTTGTTTTTGTTTTTGTTTTTGTTTTGTTTTGTTTTGTGCTTTTTTTTCTCTCTCTTTCTTCTTGATTTCTGATTACTTCCCCCAACCCACCCCCCTTTTTTTTCTTTTTTCTCCTTTCTTTCTTTTTCTTTCTTTTTCTTCTCTTTTTCCCCCTTTTTTCCCCTCTTTCTCTTTTTTCTTTTTCTCTTTTCTTTCCTTCTCTCTCTTTTTCTCCTTTTCCCAATACAACTTGTTTTTGGCCACTCTGCACTGAGCAAAATGACTAGAAGGAAAACCTCACCTCAAAAAAAAGAATCAGAAACAGCCCACTCTTCCACAGAGTTACAAAATCTGGATTACAATTCAATGTCAGAAAGCCAATTCAGAAGCACTATTATACAGCTACTGGTGGCTCTAGAAAAAACCATAAAGGACTCAAGAGACTTCATGACTGCACAATTTAGACCCAATCAGGCAGAAATTAAAAATCAATTAAATGAGATGCAATCCAAGCTAGAAGTCCTAACGACGAGGCTTAACGAGGTGGAAGAACGAGTGAGTGACATAGAAGACAAGTTGATGGCAAAGAGGGAAGCTGAGGAAAAAAGAGACAAGCAATTAAAAGATCATGAGGATAGATTAAGGGAAATAAATGACAGCCTGAGGAAGAAAAACCCACGTTTAATTGGGGTTCCTGAGGGCGCCCAAAAGGGACAGAGGGCCAGAATATGTATTTGAACAAATCCTAGCTGAAAACTTTCCTAACCTGGGAAGGGAAACAGGCATTCAGATCCAGGAAATAGAGAGATCCCCCCCTAAAATCAACAAAAACCGTTCAACACCTCGACATTTAATAGTGAAGCTTGCAAATTCCAAAGATAAGGAGAAGATCCTTAAAGCAGCAAGAGAAAAAAAGTCCCTGACTTTTATGGGGAGGAATATTAGGGTAACAGCAGACCTCTCCACAGAGACCTGGCAGGCCAGAAAGGGCTGGCAGGATATTTTCAGGGTCCTAAATGAGAAGAACATGCAACCAAGAATACTTTACCCAGCAAGGCTTTCATTCAAAATGGAAGGAGAGATAAAGAGCTTCCAAGACAGGCAGGAACTGAAAGAATATGTAACCTCCAAACCAGCTCTGCAAGAAATTTTAAGGGGGACTCTTAAAATTCCCCTTTAAGAAGAAGTTCAGTGGAACAATCCACAAAAACAAGGACTGAATAGATATGATGACACTAAACTCATATCTCTCAATAGTAACTCTGAACGTGAACGGGCTTAATGACCCCATCAAAAGGCGCAGGGTTTCAGACTGGATAAAAAAGCAGGACCCATCGATTTGCTGTCTACAAGAGACTCATTTTAGACAGAAGGACACCTACAACCTGAAAATAAAAGGTTGGAGAACCATTTACCATTCAAATGGTCCTCAAAAGAAAGCAGGGGTTGCCATCCTTATATCAGATAAATTAAAATTTACCCCAAAGACTATAGTGAGAGATGAAGAGGGACACTATCTCATACTCAAAGGATCTATCCAACAAGAGGACTTAACAATCCTCAATATATATGCCCCGAATGTGGGAGCTGCCAAATATTTAAACCAATTAATAACCAAACTCAAGAAATACCTTGATAATAATACACTTATACTTGGTGACTTCAATCTAGCTCTTTCTACCCTGGATAGGTCTTCTAAGCACAACATCTCCAAAGAAACGAGAGCTTTAAATGATACACTGGACCAGATGGATTTCACAGATATCTACAGAACTTTACATCCAAACTCAACTGTATACACATTCTTCTCAAGTGCACATGGAACTTTCTCCAGAATAGACCACATACTGGGTCACAAATCGGGTCTGAACCAATACCAAAAGATCGGGATAGTCCCCTGTATATTCTCAGACCATAATGCCTTGAAATTAGAACTTAATCACAACAAGAAGTATGGAAGGACCACAAACACGTGGAGGTTAAGGACCATCCTGCTAAAAGATGAAAAGGTCAACCAGGAAATTAAGGAAGAATTAAAAAGATTCATGGAAACTAATGAGAATGAAGATACAACCGTTCAAAATCTTTGGGATGCAGCAAAAGCAGTCCTGAGGGGGAAATACATCGCAATACAAGCATCCATTCAAAAACTGGAAAGATCTCAAATTCAAAAACTCACCTTACACATAAAGGAACTAGAGAAAAAGCAACAAATAGACCCCACCCCCAGCAGAAGAAGACAGTTAATTAAAATTCGAGCAGAACTCAATGATATCGAGACCAAAAGAACTGTGGAACAGATCAACAGAACCAGGAGTTGGTTCTTTGAAAGAATTAATAAGATAGATAAACCATTAGCCAACCTTATTAAAAAGAAGAGAGAGAAGACTCAAATGAATAAAATCATGAATGAGAAAGGAGAGATCACTACCAACACCAAGGAAATACAAACGATTTTAAAAACATATTATGAACAGCTGTACGCCAATAAATTAGGAAATCTAGAAGAAATGGATGCATTCCTGGAAAGCCACAAACTACCAAAACTGGAGCAGGAAGAAATAGAAAACCTGAACAGGCCAATAACCAGGGAGGAAATTGAAGCAGTCATCAAAAACCTCCCAAGACACAAGAGTCCAGGGCCAGATGGCTTCCCAGGGGAATTCTATCAAACGTTTAAAGAAGAAATCATACCTATTCTACTAAAGCTGTTTGGAAAGATAGAAAGAGATGGAGTACTTCCAAATTCGTTCTATGAGGCCAGCATCACCTTCATTCCGAAACCAGACAAAGACCCCACCAAAAAGGAGAATTACAGACCAATATCCCTGATGAACATGGATGCAAAAATTCTCAACAAGATACTAGCCAATAGGATCCAACAACACATTAAGAAAATTATTCACCATGACCAAGTAGGATTTATCCCCGGGACACAAGGCTGGTTCAACACTCGTAAAACCATCAATGTGATTCATCATATCAGCAAGAGAAAAACCAAGAACCATATGATCCTCTCATTAGATGCAGAGAAAGCATTTGACAAAATACAGCATCCATTCCTGATCAAAACCCTTCAGAGTGTTGGGATAGAGGGAACTTTCCTCGACGTCTTAAAAGCCATCTACGAAAAGCCCACAGCAAATATCATTCTCAATGGGGAAGCACTGGGAGCCTTTCCCCTAAGATCAGGAACAAAACAGGGATGTCCACTCTCACCACTGCTGTTCAACATAGTTCTGGAAGTCCTCGCCTCAGCAGTCAGACAACAAAAAGACATTAAAGGCATTCAAATTGGCAAAGAAGAAGTCAAACTCTCCCTCTTCGCCGATGACATGATACTCTACATAGAAAACCCAAAAGCCTCCACCCCAAGATTGCTAGAACTCATACAGCAATTTGGTAGCGTGGCAGGATACAAAATCAATGCCCAGAAGTCAGTGGCATTTCTATACACTAACAATGAGACTGAAGAAAGAGAAATTAAGGAGTCAATCCCATTTACAATTGCACCCAAAAGCATAAGATACCTAGGAATAAACCTAACCAAAGAGGTAAAAGATCTATATCCTAAAAACTATAGAACACTTCTGAAAGAAATTGAGGAAGACACAAAGAGATGGAAAAATATTCCATGCTCATGGATTGGCAGAATTAATATTGTAAAAATGTCAATGTTACCCAGGGCAATTTATACGTTTAATGCAATCCCTATCAAAATACCATGGACTTTCTTCAGAGAATTAGAACAAATTATTTTAAGATTTGTGTGGAATCAGAAAAGACCCCGAATAGCCAGGGGAATTTTAAAAAAGAAAACCATAGCTGGGGGCATCACAATGCCAGATTTCAGGTTGTACTACAAAGCTGTGGTCATCAAGACAGTGTGGTACTGGCACAAAAACAGACACATAGATCAATGGAACAGAATAGAGAATCCAGAAGTGGACCCTGAAATGTACGGTCATCTAATATTCGATAAAGGAGGAAAGACTATCCATTGGAAGAAAGACAGTCTCTTCAATAAATGGTGCTGGGAAAATTGGACATCCACATGCAGAAGAATGAAACTGGACCACTCTCTTTCACCATACACAAAGATAAACTCAAAATGGATGAGCGATCTAAATGTGAGACAAGATTCCATCAAAATCCTAGAGGAGAACACAGGCAACACCCTTTTTGAACTTGGCCACAGTAACTTCTTGCAAGATACATCCACGAAGGCAAAGGAAACAAAAGCAAAAATGAACTATTGGGACTTCATCAAGATAAGAAGCTTTTTCACAGCAAAGGATACAGTCAACAAAACTAAAAGACAACCTACAGAATGGGAGAAGATATTTGCAAATGACATATCAGATAAAGGGCTAGTTTCCAAAATCTATAAAGAACTTATTAAACTCAACACCAAAGAAACAAACAATCCAATTATGAAATGGGCAAAAGACATGAACAGAAATCTCACAGAGGAAGACATGGACATGGCCAACAAGCACATGAGAAAATGCTCTGCATCACTTGCCATCAGGGAAATACAAATCAAAACCACAATGAGATACCACCTCACACCAGTGAGAATGGGGAAAATTAACAAGGCAGGAAACCACAAATGTTGGAGAGGATGCGGAGAAAAGGGAACCCTCTTACACTGTTGGTGGGAATGTGAACTGGTGCAGCCACTCTGGAAAACTGTGTGGAGGTTCCTCAAAGAGTTAAAAATAGACCTGCCCTACGACCCAGCAATTGCACTGTTGGGGATTTACCCCAAAGATTCAGATGCAATGAAACGTCGGGACACCTGCACCCCGATGTTTCTATCAGCAATGGCCACAATAGCCAAACTGTGGAAGGAGCCTCGGTGTCCATCGAAAGATGAATGGATAAAGAAGATGTGGTTTATGTATACAATGGAATATTACTCAGCAATTAGAAACGACAAATACCCACCATTTGCTTCAACGTGGATGGAACTGGAGGGTATTATGCTGAGTGAAATAAGTCAATCGGAGAAGGACAAGCATTATATGGTCTCATTCGTTTGGGGAATATAAAAAATAGTGAAAGGGAATAAAGGGGAAAGGAGAGAAAATGAGTGGGAAATATCAGAAAGGGAGACAGAACATGAGAGACTCCCAACTCTGAGAAATGAACAAGGGGTGGTGGAAAGGGAGGTGGGCGGGGGATTGGGGTGACTGGGTCACGGGTTCTGAGGGGGGCACTTGATGGGATGAGCACTGGGTGTTATGCTATATGTTGGCAAATTGAACTCCAATTAAAAAAAGATTAAGTCAAATGCTAAACCAACTGAGCCACCCAGCGTCCCATAGAGCTGGGATTTTAATTCAGCAGTCTGATGGTAGAGCAGAAGCTGTTTATTGCTAAGCTATATTTATCAAGGTTACACTACTACCCATATTTTAAGTGATAAAATCAGGTTGCAGAATAATACATATATAACAATCCCATTTTTGTAAAGGAAAAATTCTTTCTTAATATGTTGTGTTTATTGTGGTTTGTGTGTTGCCTGTGTGTGACTTCCTTCTGAAGTGATGCTGAAGAGATGCAGTGGGAAGACCCTTCTGTATTTCAGTTTTTATTTTATTGTTCATATTTAAAAATACTAGACATACTTTTTTATATTAATTATATAATCAAAAAGGTGAAAGTTCCTTATGATTCCAGTCTTCAGAGAGCTAGAGTTGTGTGCATATTTCAAAGTTGCTTTTTAACCCCCATAGATTTCAACAAATACTATATACAATAATGGGGTCAGTGTAGCCATAATTCTTTGCCCCCACAGTTGGTGTTATAATGGATATTTGTGTGTATGGTTGTGTGGTGCACTCATGAGACAGTTTCTAAGGTATGGAATACATCCTGCAATGTGGAATGCTGAGGTGGAGTTTATGAACATTGAACATTTTAATAGATACTCCCAATCTGAGACCCATACTATTCATCCCACTGTTGGGCCATCTATTCATTGAGTCTCTGGACTGTTTCTCCAGCTCCTTCACCATGTCTTTCAGCCTCACTACTGGGACATCATTTTCCCTGGTCGTGAGGAGCCATTTCATCTTCTTTGGGCTTGTACCTGGAATTTGCCAGATCTAGGAGAATATTTCTCAGGGGGCAGTGGTTAACCTCTTTCCCACCGAGCTGAATTGGATAACACTGTAGGTTTCCTTATGCCTTGGGCAAGTCATTTCATCTCTTAGAGCCATCAATAAGATGTGCTGGTTCTACCTTCTGTCCTGCCTCCTCCTATCATCTGGACACTCAAATGTCCCTTGACAATATGCATATAGCTGTGATACCATCACCACATTAAATTGCATTAATAATGTGCAGGATTGGGAAGCCTAGTGTAGCTCAGTAGTTGAGTGCCTTCCTTCGTCCCAGGGGAGTCCCAGGATTGAGTCCCGCATTGGGCTCCCTGCATGGAGCCTGCCTCTCTCTCTACCTATGTCTCTGCCTCTCTCTCTGTGTGTCTCTCATGAATAAATAAATAAATAAATAAATAAATAAATAAATAAATAAATAAAGTTAAAAAATAATGTGCAGGGCTTTTTTATATCAGTCATACCTCAAAATTGCTGTTTAAAAAAAGCAGCAGCAGCAGAAGCACCACAGACCCTGGAATCTCTGCAGATTTACGGGCTCCCTGGGACAGTAACAGAGGAACTGCGCCCCGGAGAGTGCGCCGAGCTCCCTAAGGGCTGCAGCGCGCGGCGGGACCCGGAGCAGCTCGGAGGGGCTCGGGCGGCGGCTCCGCGGAGGGGGCTGCGGGGCTCCGGGAACAGCTCAGCGGCGGCGGCTCGGGCGGAGGAAGAAGCTCCGCGGAGGGGGCTGCGGGGCGGGAGCGCGAATCCAACAGTGCAGGCCCCGGAGCACAGGGCGCCGGGACACAGCCCAGGATCCGGCCTCCCCCGGGACAGGCAGAGGCCAGGAGGGCCCAGGACAGCGAGGACCCTCCTGCCTGGAACTGAGCAGATCAGCGGCCCCGCCCGGGAGCCCCCAGGCCCTGCAGACGGAGAGCCCCGGAGCTACTGCGGGAGCTGACTCCAGGGTCCCAGAGCTGCCCCCGCCACTGTGGCTTCCTCCCGGGGCCTCACGGGGTGAACAACCCCCACTGAGCCCTGCACCAGGCAGGGGCAGAGCAGCTCCCCCAAGTGCTAACACCTGAGAATCAGCACAGCAGGCCCCTCCCCCAGAAGACCAAGGAGAGGGACCAGTTCCAAGGGAAGTCAAGGGACTTAAAGTGTACAGAATCGGAAGATACTCCCCCGTGTTTTTTTTTGTTTTTGTTTTTGTTGTTTTTTGTCTTGTTTTGCTTTGTGCTTTTTTTTCTTTCTTCTTGATTTCTGATTGCTTCCCCCACCCCCCCTTTTTTTCTTTTTTCTCCTTTCTTTCTTTTTCTTTTTCTTCTCTTTTTCCCCCTTTTTTTCCTTCTTTCTCTCTTTTTTTTCTCTTTTCTTTCCTTCTCTCTCTTTTTCTTCTTTTCCGAATACAACTTATTTTTCGCCACTCTGCACTGAGCAAAATGACTAGAAGGAAAACCTCACCTCAAAAAAAAGAATCAGAAACAGCCCTCTCTCCAACAGAGTTACAAAATATGGATTACAATTCAATGTCAGAAAGCCAATTCAGAAGCACTATTTTACAGCTACTGGTGGCTCTAGAAAAAACCATAAAGGACTCAAGAGACTTCATGACTGCAGAATTTAGACCCAATCAGGCAGAAATTAAAAATCAATTAAATGAGATGCAATCCAAGCTAGAAGTCCTAACGACGAGGGTTAACGAGGTGGAAGAACGAGTGAGTGACATAGAAGACAAGTTGATGGCAAAGAGGGAAACTGAGGAAAAAAGAGACAAGCAATTAAAAGATCATGAGGATAGATTAAGGGAAATAAATGACAGCCTGAGGAAGAAAAACCTACGTTTAATTGGGGTTCCTGAGGGCGCCGAAAGGGACAGAGGGCCAGAATATGTATTTGAACAAATCCTAGCTGAAAACTTTCCTAATCTGGGAAGGGAAACAGGCATTCAGATCCAGGAAATAGAGAGATCCCCCCCCTAAAATCAACAAAAACCGTTCAACACCTCGACATTTAATAGTGAAGCTTGCAAATTCCAAAGATAAGGAGAAGATCCTTAAAGCAGCAAGAGAAAAAAAGCCCCTGACTTTTAGGGGGAGGAATATTAGGGTAACAGCAGACCTCTCCACAGAGACCTGGCAGGCCAGAAAGGGCTGGCAGGATATATTCAGGGTCCTAAATGAAAAGAACATGCAACCAAGAATACTATATCCAGCAAGGCTTTCATTCAAAATGGAAGGAGAGATAAAGAGCTTCCAAGACAGGCAGGAACTGAAAGAATATGTAACCTCCAAACCAGCTCTGCAAGAAATTTTAAGGGGGACTCTTAAAATTCCCCTTTAAGAAGAAGTTCAGTGGAACAATCCACAAAAACAAGGACTGAATAGATATGATGACACTAAACTCATATCTCTCAATAGTAACTCTGAACGTGAACGGGCTTAATGACCCCATCAAAAGGCACAGGGTTTCAGACTGGATAAAAAAGCAGGACCCATCGATTTGCTGTCTACAAGAGACTCATTTTAGACAGAAGGACACCTACAACCTGAAAATAAAAGGTTGGAGAACCATTTACCATTCAAATGGTCCTCAAAAGAAAGCAGGGGTTGCCATCCTTATATCAGATAAATTAAAATTTACCCCAAAGACTATAGTGAGAGATGAAGAGGGACACTATCTCATACTCAAAGGATCTATCCAACAAGAGGACTTAACAATCCTCAATATATATGCCCCGAATGTGGGAGCTGCCAAATATTTTTTTTTTAGCTGCCAAATATTTAAACCAATTAATAACCAAACTCAAGAAATACTTTGATAATAATACACTTATACTTGGTGACTTCAATCTAGCTCTTTCTACCCTCGATAGGTCTTCTAAGCACAACATATCCAAAGAAACGAGAGCTTTAAATGATACACTGGACCAGATGGATTTCACAGATATCTACAGAACTTTACATCCAAACTCAACTGAATACACATTCTTCTCAAGTGCCCATGGAACTTTCTCCAGAATAGACCACATACTGGGTCACAAATCGGGTCTGAACCGATACCAAAAGATCGGGATAGTCCCCTGTATATTCTCAGACCATAATGCCTTGAAATTAGAACTTAATCACAACAAGAAGTTTGGAAGGACCACAAACACGTGGAGGTTAAGGACCATCCTGCTAAAAGATGAAAAGGTCAACCAGGAAATTAAGGAAGAATTAAAAAGATTCATGGAAACTAATGAGAATGAAGATTAACCGTTCAACCGATTTTGAACAACCGTTCAAAATCTTTGGGATGCAGCAAAAGCAGTCCTGAGGGGGAAATACATCGCAATACAAGCATCCATTCAAAAACTGGAAAGATCTCAAATTCAAAAGCTCACCTTACACATAAAGGAACTGGAGAAAAAGCAACAAATAGACCCCACCCCCAGAAGAAGAAGACAGTTAATTAAAATTCGAGCAGAACTCAATGATATCGAGACCAAAAGAACTGTGGAACAGATCAACAGAACCAGGAGTTGGTTCTTTGAAAGAATTCATAAGATAGATAAACCATTAACCAACCTTATTAAAAAGAAGAGAGAGAAGACTCAAATGAATAAAATCATGAATGAGAAAGGAGAGATCACTACCAACACCAAGGAAATACAAACGATTTTAAAAACATATTATGAACAGCTGTACGCCAATAAATTAGGAAATCTAGAAGAAATGGACGCATTCCTGGAAAGCCACAAACTACCAAAACTGGAGCAGGAAGAAATAGAAAACCTGAACAGGCCAATAACCAGGGAGGAAATTGAAGCAGTCATCAAAAACCTCCCAAGACACAAGAGTCCAGGGCCAGATGGCTTCCCAGGGGAATTCTATCAAACGTTTAAAGAAGAAATCATACCTATTCTACTAAAGCTGTTTGGAAAGATAGAAAGAGATGAGTACTTCCAAATTCATTCTATGAGGCCAGCATCACCTTAATTCTGACCCAGACAAAGACCCACCAAAAAGGAGAATTACAGACCAATATCCCTGATGAACATGGATGCAAAAATTCTCAACAAGATACTAGCCAATAGGATCCAACAACACATTAAGAAAATTATTCACCATGACCAAGTAGGATTTATCCCCGGGACACAAGGCTGGTTCAACACTCGTAAAACCATCAATGTGATTCATCATATCAGCAAGAGAAAAACCAAGAACCATATGATCCTCTCATTAGATGCAGAGAAAGCATTTGACAAAATACAGCATCCATTCCTGATCAAAACCCTTCAGAGTGTTGGGATAGAGGGAACTTTCCTCGACAGTCTTAAAAGCCATCTACGAAAAGCCCACAGCAAATATCATTCTCAATGGGGAAGCACTGGGAGCCTTTCCCCTAAGATCAGGAACAAGACAGGGATGTCCACTCTCACCACTGCTGTTCAACATAGTTCTGGAAGTCCTCGCCTCAGCAGTCAGACAACAAAAAGACATTAAAGGCATTCAAATTGGCAAAGAAGAAGTCAAACTCTCCCTCTTCGCCGATGACATGATACTCTACATAGAAAACCCCAAAAGCCTCCACCCCAAGATTGCTAGAACTCATACAGCAATTTGGTAGCGTGGCAGGATACAAAATCAATGCCCAGAAGTCAGTGGCATTTCTATACACTAACAATGAGACTGAAGAAAGAGAAATTAAGGAGTCAATCCCATTTACAATTGCACCCAAAAGCATAAGATACCTAGGAATAAACCTAACCAAAGAGGTAAAAGATCTATATCCTAAAAACTATAGAACACTTCTGAAAGAAATTGAGGAAGACACAAAGAGATGGAAAAATATTCCATGCTCATGGATTGGCAGAATTAATATTGTAAAATGTCAATGTTACCCAGGGCAATTTATACGTTTAATGCAATCCCTATCAAAATACCATGGACTTTCTTCAGAGACTTAGAACAAATTATTTTAAGATTTGTGTGGAATCAGAAAAGACCCCGAATAGCCAGGGGAATTTTAAGAAAGAAAACCATAGCTGGGGGCATCACAATGCCAGATTTCAGGTTGTACTACAAAGCTGTGGTCATCAAGACAGTGTGGTACTGGCACAAAAACAGACACATAGATCAATGGAACAGAATAGAGAATCCAGAAGTGGACCCTGAAATGTACGGTCATCTAATATTCGATAAAGGAGGAAAGACTATCCACTGGAAGAAAGACAGTCTCTTCAATAAATGGTGCTGGGAAAATTGGACATCCACATGCAGAAGAATGAAACTGGACCACTCTCTTTCACCATACACAAAGATAAACTCAAAATGGATGAGCGATCTAAATGTGAGACAAGATTCCATCAAAATCCTAGAGGAGAACACAGGCAACACCCTTTTTGAACTTGGCCACAGTAACTTCTTGCAAGATACATCCACGAAGGCAAAGGAAACAAAAGCAAAAATGAACTATTGGGACTTCATCAAGATAAGAAGCTTTTTCACAGCAAAGGATACAGTCAACAAAACTAAAAGACAACCTACAGAATGGGAGAAGATATTTGCAAATGACATATCAGATAAAGGGCTAGTTTCCAAAATCTATAAAGAACTTATTAAACTCAACACCAAAGAAACAAACAATCCAATTATGAAATGGGCAAAAGACATGAACAGAAATCTCACAGAGGAAGACATGGACATGGCCAACAAGCACATGAGAAAATGCTCTGCATCACTTGCCATCAGGGAAATACAAATCAAAACCACAATGAGATACCACCTCACACCAGTGAGAATGGGGAAAATTAACAAGGCAGGAAACCACAAATGTTGGAGAGGATGCGGAGAAAAGGGAACCCTCTTACACTGTTGGTGGGAATGTGAACTGGTGCAGCCACTCTGGAAAACTGTGTGGAGGTTCCTCAAAGAGTTAAAAATAGACCTGCCCTACGACCCAGCAATTGCACTGTTGGGGATTTACCCCAAAGATTCAGATGCAATGAAACGTCGGGACACCTGCACCCCGATGTTTCTATCAGCAATGGCCACAATAGCCAAACTGTGGAAGGAGCCTCGGTGTCCATCGAAAGATGAATGGATAAAGAAGATGTGGTTTATGTATACAATGGAATATTACTCAGCAATTAGAAACGACAAATACCCACCATTTGCTTCAACGTGGATGGAACTGGAGGGTATTATGCTGAGTGAAATAAGTCAATCGGAGAAGGACAAGCATTATATGGTCTCATTCGTTTGGGGAATATAAAAAATAGTGAAAGGGAATAAAGGGGAAAGGAGAGAAAATGAGTGGGAAATATCAGAAAGGGAGACAGAACATGAGAGACTCCCAACTCTGAGAAATGAACAAGGGGTGGTGGAAAGGGAGGTGGGCGGGGGATTGGGGTGACTGGGTCACGGGTTCTGAGGGGGGCACTTGATGGGATGAGCACTGGGTGTTATGCTATATGTTGGCAAATTGAACTCCAATTAAAAAAAGATTAAGTCAAATGCTAAACCAACTGAGCCACCCAGCGTCCCATAGAGCTGGGATTTTAATTCAGCAGTCTGATGGTAGAGCAGAAGCTGTTTATTGCTAAGCTATATTTATCAAGGTTACACTACTACCCATATTTTAAGTGATAAAATCAGGTTGCAGAATAATACATATATAACAATCCCATTTTTGTAAAGGAAAAATTCTTTCTTAATATGTTGTGTTTATTGTGGTTTGTGTGTTGCCTGTGTGTGACTTCCTTCTGAAGTGATGCTGAAGAGATGCAGTGGGAAGACCCTTCTGTATTTCAGTTTTTATTTTATTGTTCATATTTAAAAATACTAGACATACTTTTTTATATTAATTATATAATCAAAAAGGTGAAAGTTCCTTATGATTCCAGTCTTCAGAGAGCTAGAGTTGTGTGCATATTTCAAAGTTGCTTTTTAACCCCCATAGATTTCAACAAATACTATATACAATAATGGGGTCAGTGTAGCCATAATTCTTTGCCCCCACAGTTGGTGTTATAATGGATATTTGTGTGTATGGTTGTGTGGTGCACTCATGAGACAGTTTCTAAGGTATGGAATACATCCTGCAATGTGGAATGCTGAGGTGGAGTTTATGAACATTGAACATTTTAATAGATACTCCCAATCTGAGACCCATACTATTCATCCCACTGTTGGGCCATCTATTCATTGAGTCTCTGGACTGTTTCTCCAGCTCCTTCACCATGTCTTTCAGCCTCACTACTGGGACATCATTTTCCCTGGTCGTGAGGAGCCATTTCATCTTCTTTGGGCTTGTACCTGGAATTTGCCAGATCTAGGAGAAATTTCTCAGGGGGCAGTGGTTAACCTCTTTCCCACCGAGCTGAATTGGATAACACTGTAGGTTTCCTTATGCCTTGGGCAAGTCATTTCATCTCCTTAGAGCCATCAATAAGATGTGCTGGTTCTACCTTCTGTCCTGCCTCCTCCTATCATCTGGACACTCAAATGTCCCTTGACAATATGCATATAGCTGTGATACCATCACCACATTAAATTGCATTAATAATGTGCAGGATTGGGAAGCCTAGGTAGCTCAGTAGTTGAGTGCCTTCCTTCGTCCCAGGGGAGTCCCAGGATTGAGTCCCGCATTGGGCTCCCTGCATGGAGCCTGCCTGTCTCTCTACCTATGTCTCTGCCTCTCTCTCTGTGTGTCTCTCATGAATAAATAAATAAATAAATAAATAAATAAATAAATAAAGTTAAAAAATAATGTGCAGGGCTTTTTTTATATCAGTCATACCTCAAAATTGCTGTTTAAAAAAAGCAGCAGCAGCAGAAGCACCACAGACCCTGGAATCTCTGCAGATTTACCTACAGAGCTAATGATAAAGAACCCTGGGGTGGGTTGTAGGGGGAGGGGCAAGATGGCGGCAGAGCAGGGTCCCCAAGTCACCTGTCCTCAACAAATTACCTAGAAAACCATCCAATCATCCTGAAAATCTACGAATTCGGCCTGAGATTTAAAGAGAGACCAACTGGAATGCTACAGTGAGAAGAGTTCGCGCTTCTATCAAGGTAGGAAGACGGGGAAAAAGAAATAAAGGAACAAAAGGCCTCCAAGGGGGAGGGGCCCGCGAGGAGCCGGGCTGAGGCCGGGGCGAGTGTCCCCAGGACAGGAGAGCCCCGTCCCGGAGGAGCAGGAGCTGCACCAACCTTCCCGGGGGAAAGGCCTCCCGGGGAATTGGAGCAGGATCCCCAGAAAGGCGGGGATGCCCTCGGGCTCCCTGGGACAGTAACAGAGGAACTGCGCCCCGGAGAGTGCGCCGAGCTCCCTAAGGGCTGCAGCGCTCGGCGGGACCCGGAGCAGCTCGGAGGGGCTCGGGCGGCGGCTCCGCGGAGGGGGCTGCGGGGCTCCGGGAACAGCTCAGCGGCGGCGGCTCGGGCGGAGGAAGAAGCTCCGCGGAGGGGGCTGCGGAGCAGGAGCGCGAATCCAACAGTGCAGGCCCCGGAGCACAGGGCGCCGGGACACAGCCCAGGATCCGGCCTCCCCCGGGACAGGCAGAGGCCAGGAGGGCCCAGGACAGCGAGGACGCTCCTGCCTGGAACTGAGCAGATCAGCGGCCCCGCCCGGGAGCCCCCAGGCCCTGCAGACGGAGAGCCCCGGAGCTACTGCGGGAGCTGACTCCAGGGTCCCAGAGCTGCCCCCGCCACTGTGGCTTCCTCCCGGGGCCTCACGGGGTGAACAACCCCCACTGAGCCCTGCACCAGGCAGGGGCAGAGCAGCTCCCCCAAGTGCTAACACCTGAGAATCAGCACAGCAGGCCCCTCCCCCAGAAGACCAAGGAGAGGGACCAGTTCCAAGGGAAGTCAAGGGACTTAAAGTGTACAGAATCGGAAGATACTCCCCCGTGTTTTTTTTTGTTTTTGTTTTTGTTGTTTTTTGTCTTGTTTTGCTTTGTGCTTTTTTTTCTTTCTTCTTGATTTCTGATTGCTTCCCCCACCCCCCCCTTTTTTTCTTTTTTCTCCTTTCTTTCTTTTTCTTTTTCTTCTCTTTTTCCCCCTTTTTTTCCTTCTTTCTCTCTTTTTTTTCTCTTTTCTTTCCTTCTCTCTCTTTTTCTTCTTTTACGAATACAACTTATTTTTCGCCACTCTGCACTGAGCAAAATGACTAGAAGGAAAACCTCACCTCAAAAAAAAGAATCAGAAACAGCCCTCTCTCCAACAGAGTTACAAAATATGGATTACAATTCAATGTCAGAAAGCCAATTCAGAAGCACTATTTTACAGCTACTGGTGGCTCTAGAAAAAACCATAAAGGACTCAAGAGACTTCATGACTGCAGAATTTAGACCCAATCAGGCAGAAATTAAAAATCAATTAAATGAGATGCAATCCAAGCTAGAAGTCCTAACGACGAGGGTTAACGAGGTGGAAGAACGAGTGAGTGACATAGAAGACAAGTTGATGGCAAAGAGGGAAACTGAGGAAAAAAGAGACAAGCAATTAAAAGATCATGAGGATAGATTAAGGGAAATAAATGACAGCCTGAGGAAGAAAAACCTACGTTTAATTGGGGTTCCTGAGGGCGCCGAAAGGGACAGAGGGCCAGAATATGTATTTGAACAAATCCTAGCTGAAAACTTTCCTAATCTGGGAAGGGAAACAGGCATTCAGATCCAGGAAATAGAGAGATCCCCCCCCTAAAATCAACAAAAACCGTTCAACACCTCGACATTTAATAGTGAAGCTTGCAAATTCCAAAGATAAGGAGAAGATCCTTAAAGTAGCAAGAGAAAAAAAGCCCCTGACTTTTAGGGGGAGGAATATTAGGGTAACAGCAGACCTCTCCACAGAGACCTGGCAGGCCAGAAAGGGCTGGCAGGATATATTCAGGGTCCTAAATGAAAAGAACATGCAACCAAGAATACTATATCCAGCAAGGCTTTCATTCAAAATGGAAGGAGAGATAAAGAGCTTCCAAGACAGGCAGGAACTGAAAGAATATGTAACCTCCAAACCAGCTCTGCAAGAAATTTTAAGGGGGACTCTTAAAATTCCCCTTTAAGAAGAAGTTCAGTGGAACAATCCACAAAAACAAGGACTGAATAGATATGATGACACTAAACTCATATCTCTCAATAGTAACTCTGAACGTGAACAGGCTTAATGACCCCATCAAAAGGCGCAGGGTTTCAGACTGGATAAAAAAGCAGGACCCATCTATTTGCTGTCTACAAGAGACTCATTTTAGACAGAAGGACACCTACAACCTGAAAATAAAAGGTTGGAGAACCATTTACCATTCAAATGGTCCTCAAAAGAAAGCAGGGGTTGCCATCCTTATATCAGATAAATTAAAATTTACCCCAAAGACTATAGTGAGAGATGAAGAGGGACACTATCTCATACTCAAAGGATCTATCCAACAAGAGGACTTAACAATCCTCAATATATATGCCTGAATGTGGGAGCTGCCAAATATTTTTTTTTTTTAGCTGCCAAATATTTAAACCAATTAATAACCAAACTCAAGAAATACTTTGATAATAATACACTTATACTTGGTGACTTCAATCTAGCTCTTTCTACCCTCGATAGGTCTTCTAAGCACAACATATCCAAAGAAACGAGAGCTTTAAATGATACACTGGACCAGATGGATTTCACAGATATCTACAGAACTTTACATCCAAACTCAACTGAATACACATTCTTCTCAAGTGCCCATGGAACTTTCTCCAGAATAGACCACATACTGGGTCACAAATCGGGTCTGAACCGATACCAAAAGATCGGGATAGTCCCCTGTATATTCTCAGACCATAATGCCTTGAAATTAGAACTTAATCACAACAAGAAATATGGAAGGACCACAAACACGTGGAGGTTAAGGACCATCCTGCTAAAAGATGAAAAGGTCAACCAGGAAATTAAGGAAGAATTAAAAAGATTCATGGAAACTAATGAGAATGAAGATTAACCGTTCAACCGATTTTGAACAACCGTTCAAAATCTTTGGGATGCAGCAAAAGCAGTCCTGAGGGGGAAATACATCGCAATACAAGCATCCATTCAAAAACTGGAAAGATCTCAAATTCAAAAGCTCACCTTACACATAAAGGAACTGGAGAAAAAGCAACAAATAGACCCCACCCCCAGAAGAAGAAGACAGTTAATTAAAATTCGAGCAGAACTCAATGATATCGAGACCAAAAGAACTGTGGAACAGATCAACAGAACCAGGAGTTGGTTCTTTGAAAGAATTCATAAGATAGATAAACCATTAACCAACCTTATTAAAAAGAAGAGAGATAAGACTCAAATGAATAAAATCATGAATGAGAAAGGAGAGATCACTACCAACACCAAGGAAATACAAACGATTTTAAAAACATATTATGAACAGCTGTACGCCAATAAATTAGGAAATCTAGAAGAAATGGACGCATTCCTGGAAAGCCACAAACTACCAAAACTGGAGCATGAAGAAATAGAAAACCTGAACAGGCCAATAACCAGGGAGGAAATTGAAGCAGTCATCAAAAACCTCCCAAGACACAAGAGTCCAGGGCCAGATGGCTTCCCAGGGGAATTCTATGAAACGTTTAAAGAAGAAATCATACCTATTCTACTAAAGCTGTTTGGAAAGATAGAAAGAGATGAAGTACTTCCAAATTCATTCTATGAGGCCAGCATCACCTTAATTCTGACCCAGACAAAGACCCACCAAAAAGGAGAATTACAGACCAATATCCCTGATGAACATGGATGCAAAAATTCTCAACAAGATACTAGCCAATAGGATCCAACAACACATTAAGAAAATTATTCACCATGACCAAGTAGGATTTATCCCCGGGACACAAGGCTGGTTCAACACTCGTAAAACCATCAATGTGATTCATCATATCAGCAAGAGAAAAACCAAGAACCATATGATCCTCTCATTAGATGCAGAGAAAGCATTTGACAAAATACAGCATCCATTCCTGATCAAAACCCTTCAGAGTGTTGGGATAGAGGGAACTTTCCTCGACATCTTAAAAGCCATCTACGAAAAGCCCACAGCAAATATCATTCTCAATGGGGAAGCACTGGGAGCCTTTCCCCTAAGATCAGGAACAAGACAGGGATGTCCACTCTCACCACTGCTGTTCAACATAGTTCTGGAAGTCCTCGCCTCAGCAATCAGACAACAAAAAGACATTAAAGGCATTCAAATTGGCAAAGAAGAAGTCAAACTCTCCCTCTTCGCCGATGACATGATACTCTACATAGAAAACCCAAAAGCCTCCACCCCAAGATTGCTAGAACTCATACAGCAATTTGGTAGCGTGGCAGGATACAAAATCAATGCCCAGAAGTCAGTGGCATTTCTATACACTAACAATGAGACTGAAGAAAGAGAAATTAAGGAGTCAATCCCATTTACAATTGCACCCAAAAGCATAAGATACCTAGGAATAAACCTAACCAAAGAGGTAAAAGATCTATATCCTAAAAACTATAGAACACTTCTGAAAGAAATTGAGGAAGACACAAAGAGATGGAAAAATATTCCATGCTCATGGATTGGCAGAATTAATATTGTGAAAATGTCAATGTTACCCAGGGCAATTTAAACGTTTAATGCAATCCCTATCAAAATACCATGGACTTTCTTCAGAGACTTGGAACAAATTATTTTAAGATTTGTGTGGAATCAGAAAAGACCCCGAATAGCCAGGGGAATTTTAAGAAAGAAAACCATAGCTGGGGGCATCACAATGCCAGATTTCAGGTTGTACTACAAAGCTGTGGTCATCAAGACAGTGTGGTACTGGCACAAAAACAGACACATAGATCAATGGAACAGAATAGAGAACCCAGAAGTGGACCCTGAAATGTATGGTCATCTAATATTCGATAAAGGAGGAAAGACTATCCACTGGAAGAAAGACTGTCTCTTCAATAAATGGTGCTGGGAAAATTGGACATCCACATGCAGAAGAATGAAACTGGACCACTCTCTTTCACCATACACAAAGATAAACTCAAAATGGATGAGAGATCTAAATGTGAGACAAGATTCCATCAAAATCCTAGAAGAGAACACAGGCAACACCCTCTTTGAACTCGGCCACAGTAACTTCTTGCAAGATACATCCACAAAGGCAAAAGAAACAAAAGCAAAAATGAACTATTGGGACTTCATCAAGATAAGAAGCTTTTGCACAGCAAAGGATACAGTCAACAAAACTAAAAGACAACCTACAGAATGGGAGAAGACATTTGCAAATGACATATCAGATAAAGGGCTAGTTTCCAAAATCTATAAAGAACTTATTAAACTCAACACCAAAGAAACAAACAATCCAATCATGAAATGGGCAAAAGACATGAAGAGAAATCTCACAGAGGAAGACATACACATGGCCAACATGCACATGAGAAAATGCTCCACATCACTTGCCATCAGGGAAATACAAATCAAAACCACAATGAGATACCACCTCACACCAGTGAGAATGGGGAAAATTAACAAGGCAGGAAACCACAAATGTTGGAGAGGATGCGGAGAAAAGGGAACCCTCTTACACTGTTGGTGGGAATGTGAACTGGTGCAGCCACTCTGGAAAACTGTGTGGAGGTTCCTCAAAGAGTTAAAAATAGACCTGCCCTACGACCCAGCAATTGCACTGTTGGGGATTTACCCCAAAGATTCAGATGCAATGAAACGTCGGGACACCTGCACCCCGATGTTTCTAGCAGCAATGGCCACAATAGCCAAACTGTGGAAGGAGCCTCGGTGTCCATTGAAAGATGAATGGATAAAGAAGATGTGGTTTATGTATACAATGGAATATTACTCAGCAATTAGAAATGACAAATACCACCATTTGCTTCAACGTGGATGGAACTGGAGGGTATTATGCTGAGTGAAATAAGTCAATCGGAGAAGGACAAACAGTGTATGTTCTCATTCATTTGGGGAATATGAATAATAGTGAAAGGGAATATAAAGGAAGGGAAAAGAAATGTTGGGAAATATCAGGAAGGGAGACAGAACATAAAGACTCCTAACTCGGGGAAACGAACTAGGGGTGGTGGAAGGGGAGGAGGGCGGGTGTTGGAGGGGAATGGGTGACGGGCACTGAGGTGGACACTTGACGGGATGAGCACTGGGTGTTTTTCTGTATGTTGGTAAATTGAACACCAATAAAAATTAATTAAAAAAAAAAAAAAGATGTGGGTTGTAAGCAAGCCACCTAAAAAAAAAAAAAAAAAAAGAACCCTGGGATGAGCATTGGGTGTTATTCTATATGTTGGCAAATTGAACACCAATAAAACATAAATTTATAAAAAAATAAAAAAATTAAAAAAAATTAAAAAAAGAACCCTGCCCATCTGGTGGTCCCTGAAAACTTTCAAAAGCAGACCTGAAAAGAAGTCAGTGATTTTGACTGTAGTTGGTTGAGCAGTATGTGTTTTTTGTCTGTGAGTTTCATAGATGAAAGTCAGCTCCACTTACTTGCCATACTTGTTTTCTGCCCCCAGAGTTAGTGGAGTTAGGGATCCTCATGCTATCCAGTGCCAGATAACTATATCTTGCCTATCCTGAGATTTTGATGTGAAAATGCGGTATTAATAAAAAAGATTAGTAGAAATCAGAAATGAGGTGCCTGGGGATCCCTGGGTGGCGCAGCGGTTTGGCGCCTGCCTTTGGCCCAGGGCGCGATCCTGGAGACCCGGGATCGAGTCCCACGTCGAGTCCCGGTGCATGGAGCCTGCTTCTCCCTCTGCCTGTGTCTCTGCCTCTCTCTCTGTGTGTGTGTGACTATCATAAATAAAAATAAAAATTAAAATTAAAAAAAAAGAAATGAGGTGCCTGTGCCTCCTTTCATACAGGGAATATAAAAAAATAGTGAAAGGGATTATAGGGGAAAGGAGAGAAAATGAGTGGGAAAAATCAGAGAGGGTGATAAAACATGAGAGACTCCTAACTCTGGGAAACAAACAAGGGGTAGTGGAAGGGGAGGTGGGTGAGGGGGGATGGGGTGACTGGGTGATGGGCACTGAGCGGGGCACTTGATGGGATGAGCACTGGGTGTTATGCTATATGTTGGCAAATCGAACTCCAATAAAAAATATACATAAAAATAATAATAAAATAAACCCTTTGTGACATCAGTATATAATGTAATTTTACATCTTTTAAATCTTTGTTGCCAGATAAATTCATCTTTATATTCTTAAAAAAAAAAAAAAAAAAAAAAGCTTAGCCTCTGTATCCCATGAATGCTGGTTTTGCCTGACCCAGCTAAGGGGTGGTAAGATGAGGCTTTATCAGGGCTCTTGTGATGAATAAGAGGCAACATGGGGAGTTTGATTCACAGTCAATTTAAGAGTAAATATGGATGGCTTTTTAATTTCTGTCAAAAGTGCAATCATCATAACGTCAATGGCTTCCGTGCCTTCTTAAGTTTGTATTTACAGACATTATTTCTCTACCTTCCTGTTATGTAAGTGATGTAATATTAGCAAACACATTTTGACATGATGTACACCATATAACTGAAAGTTATGATGCTCAGTAATAAAATATTTTATGTTCCTGGCTGAAAAAAGAGAGTTAAATGAAAGGGTCTGGTGAAGCTTTCTACAGATAGTGAGTATGACTGCTAGAGAAATGACAGTTTAATGATAGCACTGGTCCTCAGTTAGTGGTAGGAAGGACCAGGAGGGACTAGGGTCTTCCTAAGACTTTTAAATTATGCTATCCCACCTTCAATGGTATTTACTCCCTTGTTAGATGGGAATTAGAAACTATTTCTATATTTCTTAACTTTTCTACTGGAATTTTCTACTTTGTGGGCATTTGTCATCTCATTCTCTCCCTTGCTTCCTCACCACCAATGCAGGGTACTTCTAGCTGCAAACCACATCAAACAGGGGACTACAAACTTGGAGCAAAGGATGCTTTTCCTAAACAGGAAGTCAAAGTGCTTGGCATGTGATGCACTGATGAGAGATGCCCATCATCCATTCACCCACCTGCTCCTGCGAATGAGCAAAGACAGCTGGAGAAAAATTCAGCTACAGTTTCTTGGGAAGATTCTAGGCTTAGCCCTTGCCCATTGAATCCTCATACTACCCCTGTGTTGTTGGAAGCATTGCTTTCCACCTTTTAAAAAAAAAGAGACTGAAGATCAGAGAGCCACATAGCTGCTAAGTGGCATAGCGGAGACTCAAACCCAGGTAGGTTTGGTTTCAAATTGTGTATTATCTATGCTAAAGGATGCTATATCATGGCTGTTCCCCAAACCATTAAACATGTGATTGAGAATGAAGCTGGCATGTCCTCTACAAGAGAAGTCCTCTTACTTCCCAGGGACGTACACCTTCTGCTGACTCAGTCCTCATACTCCCTTCTTTGCCCCCATGCATTGGGATCTTTTACTTTCCTTCTTTCTTACTGCCTCCCATTCCATGAAGCCTTATACTCAGCTATCTTCTTCCCCCTCAGAGAGGAATGGTTGCGGGGGATTTTGGACCTCAGCTCTGTCAGATTATGAGAAAATAGCCCTTCTCTCCTTTTGTAGCATCAATACCTGAACTTAGACTGCCCTGGGCCAGGTTTTAAGAACCCAGCTTCTCTCTGATTGCCCTCTTCCCACTCCAACGGAGGGGCAAACAAATATGAGCTCCTTGAATGGATGACATCCTGCTTGGGGATCCCTTTCCTGGTGTGGTCCTTCTCTTTTTGATTCTCTGAAATCTCTTCATTATGCCTAGTTTTCACTCCTATATGATATTAGAACTTAAACTCAGCCATTCCCAGCTGGTAAATTATAGATTCCAAGGCAAGTGGACATTGGAAATATGCCTCCTGAATTCATTTGTGAGAATTATTGTCTTCTATCTTTCTCAACATACACTTGGGATCCCTCTGATGGACCAGAAGTGCTTAGAGTGGGAAAGTGGGACTTTTGCTGAAACACAGTCTCTTGAGTCTTTCTGCTGAGCTGTCAGTGCCTCATCCAGATGTCTCCTACCAGAGACATCCACTTCATTGCAGCCCCTTCCTGTAGATATTCTCCGTGAGGGTAATGGAATAGTTAGCAGTGACATCGTGCTTACATGTGCTAGACACTGCTTTAAGAAGTTGACATACATTAAGTCATTTAGTTTTTATAATACTCCTTTTCACAGATGAGGAAAGTGAGGCACAAGGAATCCAAGTGACTTACGTAAGTCCACACAGCTAGAGGATGGTGGAGTCCAGCTTGAGAGAGTGTGCTCTTATCCTCTGCATTATGCTAGCTTTCTCGTTCACTTGTTTTCCTGCTGGCCTGGTTTCTTGGAGAGATAACTCTGAGTCTCTTGGTTTGTATGATGTGGGCTGTAGCCTTTAAAGACAGGGACCAGTGCCTTGCACAGAGTGTGTTCTCCAGAAGTATGTGACATATGAACAAAGAGAAAGAGAGAGGTGAAATCTATTGGCTTTTGAGAAGGCGGAGAGAACCTAGGATGAAGAAAAGGGAGGAAGATCATATGAAGAGGTTGACCTCCAGTCTCTGTTCCCAAAGACCCCTCAGCCTGCCTACCTGTGGGCTTGACAGAGAAGAGTCTGGGTCCTGACCAGTCTCAGGGCCTGCCAGGGAGTTGAGATCAGGCTCTGAATCTGTGAGGAAGCAGGGCAGGGCAAGTGCAGATCTAGTTCCAGAACAGTGCTGTCTCTTCTAAATACAGTGGATATTGGTGATGGAAGGGGAGACCCAGAGACCTGTCCTCCATTAATGACAGAGCCCTGGGGGCATTGGCCCTGTAGTCTTCCCAAGAGAGAAGAACATCTGATGTCCTCACTGAGCTCTGAGCCTTGGGAAACCTGGGCTCTAGAGGTATAGTCTTATATTTGGGGAAGGTAATTAGGGCAATGTAGCAACAAGGGTGCATGTGTTCGATTCACATGTATGTGAACTATGTACACGAACATGTGTTTTCATGCACACATGCATGCTCTCTGTTCATGTATGTGTTCCCGTGCATGTCTGTGGATAGGCTTATGTGTGCTTACCTGGAAGGAAAGGTGATGGCCTCTGACATCTCTGAAGTTCTGTCTGCATGCGTGACTGTATCTAGGCGCAGGTGTAGCATTATGGGAAAGGGGTTAAATTAAGATACAGGCTCTGGAACCAGAATGAATAGATTCAGACACTGGCTCTACCTCCTCCAGGGTGTGTGAGCTTTTGCATCATTGCACAGGTTTAGATAATAAAATCTATTCTAATAGAATAGAAAAAATATTCTATTTTAATTCTGGTAATAAACATATAGTGTAATATTAGTTTCAGTGATTCAACACTTCCATACAGCCCCTGGTGCTCATCACCACAGGTGTACTCCTTAATCTCATCACCTATTTAACCCATCCCATCCCTCTTCTCTAGTAACCATCAGTTTGTTCTCTATAGTTAAGTGTCTGTTTCTTGGTTTGCCTCTCTCTCTCTTTTTCCTCTGCTCTATTGTTTGGTTTGTTAAATTCCACATGTGAATGAAATCATATGGTATTTGTGTTTCTCTGACAGACTTACTTCCCTAAGCATAACACTCTTTAGCACCATCCATGTTGTTGTAAATGGAAACATCTCATTCTCTTTGATGACTGAGTAGTAATCCATTATATATATAATATATATAATCTCTTTTATATATGTAAAATAAAATTATATATATATAATCATATATATATGAGGTGGTATATACATATATACCATTCATCAGTGGAGGTTACTTGGAGTGTTTTCATATTTTGGCTATTGCTGATAATGCTGCTATAGACATCAGGGTATATGTTTCCCTTGGAATTAGTTTTCTTTGGATAAATACCTACTAGTACAAAGCTGGATCATAGGGCAGCTCTATTATTAACCTTTTGCGGTACCTCCATGCTGGTTGAACCAGTTTGCATTCCTACCCACAGTGCAACAGGATTCCCATTCTCCACATCATCACCAAGACCTGTTGTTTCTTGTGTTGTTGTTTATAACCATTCTGACATGTTTGAGGTGATATCTTATTGTAATTTTGATTTGCATTTCCCAGATCAATGATGTTAAGCATCTTTTCATGTGTCTGTTGGCCATCTGTATTTCATCTTTGGAAACATCTCTTTATGTCTTCTGCCCATTTTGTATTTTTTTAAAATCTAAAAAAAATTTGGGGGGGAATCCTGGGTGGCTCAGTGGTGGAGCATCTGCCTTTGACTCAGGTCATGATCCTGGGGTCCTGGGATCAAGTCCCACATCAGGATCCCCTTGGGGAGCCTGCTTTTCCCTTTGCCTATGTCTCTGCCTCTCTCATTGTGTCTCTCATGAATAAATAAATAATCTTAACATTTTTTAAAGATTTATTAAAATCTTATGAAATTAATTTAAATTCAATTTGCCAACATATAGCATAACACCCAGTGCTCATCCCATCAAGTCCCCTCCTCAGTGCCCATCACCCAGTTACCCCATCCTCTCACCCACTTCCCCTTCCTCAATCCTTTCTTTGTTTCCCAGTTAGGAGTCTCTCATGGTTCATCTCCCTCTCTAATTTTTCCCACTCAGTTCCCTTCCTTTCCCTTATAATCACATTCACTCTGTCTTATATTCCACACATGAGTGAAACCATATAATGATTGTCCTCCGACTGACCTATTTCACTCAGCATGATACCCTCCAGTTCCATTTACATCAAAGCAAATGGTGTTTTCTGCCCATTTCCTAAAAAGGATCATTCTTTTTTGGGGGGTTTTGTTGATTGTTCCCTGATATTTAAATTTTTTTTTCCTTTGGCGGACTTAAGGTTTTCAGAGCAGGTACAGGACCACAGCAAAATTATTACATACATAGAGTTCCTACATACTTGCAGTCCCTACACATGCACCAAACCCCCTAATTATCAATACCCCCACAAGAATGCTACAGTTGGCGTAATTGATTAACTCCACTGACACATCATCATCACTCAAATCCATAGTTTAAAAAGACTATCCACTGGAAAAAAGACAGTCTCTTCAATAAATGGTGCTGGGAAAATTGGACAGCCACATGCAGAAGAATGAAACTGGACCATTCTCTTACACCATACATAAAGATAAACTCAAAATGGATGAAAGATCTAAATGTGAGACAAGATTCCATCAAAATCCTAGAGGAGAACACAGTCAACACCCTTTTTGAACTCGGCCACAGTAACTTCTTGCAAGATACATCCACGAAGGCAAAAGAAACAAAAGCAAAAATGAACTCTTGGGACTTTATCCAGATAAGAAGCTTTTGCACAGCAAAAGAAACAGTCAAAAAACCTAAAAGACAACCTACAGAATGGGAGAAGATATTTGAAAATGACCTATCAGATAAGAGACTAGTATCCAAGATCTATAAAGAATTTATGAAACTCAACAGCAAAGATACAAACAATCCAATCATGAAATGGGCAAAAGACATGCACAGAAATCTCACAGAGGAAGACATAGATACAGCCAATAAGCACATGAGAAAATGCTCTGCATCACTTTCCATCAGGGAAATACAAATCAAAACCACAATGAGATGCCACCTCACACCAGTGAGAATGGGGAACATTAACAAGGCAGGAAACCACAAATGTTGGAGAGGATGTGGAGAAAGGGGAACCCTCTTGCACTGTTGGTGGGAATGTGAACTGGTGCAGCCACTCTGGAAAACTGAGTGGAGGTTCCTCAAAGAGTTAAAAATAGATCTGTCCTACACCCCAGCAATTGCACTGTTGGGGATTTACCCCAAAGATACAGATGCAGTGAAAAACCGAGACACCTGCACCCTGATGTTTATAGCAGCAATGTCCCCAATAGCCAAACTGTGGAAGGAGCCTCGGTGTCCATGGAAAGATGAATGGATAAAGAAGATGTGGTCTCTGTATACAATGGAATATTACTCAGCCATTAGAAACAACAAATACCCACTATTTACTTTGATGTGGATGGACCTGGAGGGTATTATGTTGAGTGAAATAAGTCAATCGGAGAAGGACAAACATTATATGTTCTCATTCATTTGGGGAATATAAAAAATAGTGAAAGGGAATAAAGGAAAAGGAGAGAAAATGAGTGAAAATATCAATGAGGGTGACAAAACATGAGAGACACTAACTCTGGGAAGTGAACAAGGGGTAATGGAAGGGGAAGTGGGTGGGGGGTTGGGGTGACTGGGTGATGGGCACTGAGTGGGGGGCACTTGACGGGATGAGCACTGGGTGTTATGCTATATGTTGGCACATAGAACTCCAATAAAAAAAAGAAAAAAAAGAATATGATAGTTTCTCATATATATAGTTTCCCAGTCCTTAAAGTCCTTGGTGTTTTGCCTACTAGTTTCTCCCTTCCACCTATGCCCTGGTGACCACAGATGTTTTACTATCTCCACAGTTTACCTTTTCCAGAATTTCATATAATGGAATCATATAGCATTGAGCCTTTTCAGACTGACTTCATTCATTAAGTAATATCCATTTAAGTTTTCTCCATGTGTTTTCCAGACTTGATAGCCCGTTTATTGTTTGTACTAAATGTCATTGTCTGGATATAACATTGTTCATTTATTCACTCACATACTGAAAGATATATATTTAAAAATAGCTAGACATGATTTTATTGTTACAAGGGGGGGGGATGCAAAGATGTTATTCCATCACCTGATCCAGTCTTTTCTGTTGTGTACAGTGCTTCAGTTCACAAGCTCCACCTGATCTCAGATTCTCAGTTTACAGCGGCTCCAGGGTGGCCCTGTGTATGGGCAACTGTCCTCAACTTCAAAGTGAGGCAGAGTAGTCCTCTGACTTACCAGAGTCACTGTTAGATTGGTGCTGGAGTGGGAGCCCTTCTTATGGTTCCTTACCTGGTTTTTGACTGCTAGGATGCCTCTGATTTAAGTAACAGTTATCCCACCACCCTAACAAGGGGCAGGTGTTTGTTGGGTTAGAGCAGGGCTTGGTGGTGGATGGATTGGATAAGGGGATCTAAAAACCCTAAGGTATTCTGGCAGGAGTCTGAGAGCTGATGATGGTCAAAGTAGTTTTACCAGGTCCTCAGATTCTTTATGCCAATGGGGAACTGGCTTGTTTCACCTTCATCTTTTGAACATCCTCAGTTCCATTAAACTCTGATTATTTGTGTCTTGTGCAGCAAGCCTAGGGTTACCTATGATGCAGATCAGTAGGACTCTGGCTCAGATGATCTGAGTTTCTGGGTATGCCCCTAAGAACTACCTTATGGCATGTGTCTGAAATTCTTGATATATCCAGAAACAATGACCTTCAGAACACATTTTCTATTCAGGGAATGCAATGGTTCTGGACAAGCTCAGTGGTGTTTGTATTTAACATTGCAAACCAAGTTCATCCTAACTAGCTCATTTCTTTCTTTTATGTGTAAGTTCTGCTGATGGACATTTCCTGGAGATAGCTTGGCTGGGAGGAGATATTCTGCTCTGTGTGTGTGCTTATATATCCATATCCTCATCTCTTGAGAATTCTACTCTTGGGATTATCTGACTACTCCTTTTCTGTCTTCTTAGCTAATACCTTCTCTATCAGACTCTTCAATGTCAAAAATACTCCACTCTTATCTAGGCCCTCTTCAGGATTCATGATTGATACCTCTCCTTATTTATGTCACTCATTATGATAAGTAGGCAGAACTTGTTCAAAGAAATAATTGTTCTTAACTCAGTAGAGTGAAATCTCCAATATTTACATATATGTAATGAGCTTGCAGTAGAAGGACCCAGTATATTTCCTTTTTTTTAATTTTTAATTAATTTTTATTGGTGTTCAATTTACCAACATACAGAAAAACACCCAGTGCTCATCCCGTCAAGTGTCCACCTCAGTGCCCGTCACCCATTCCCCTCCAACACCCGCCCTCCTCCCCTTCCACCACCCCTAGTTCGTTTCCCCGAGTTAGGAGTCTTTATGTTCTGTCTCCCTTCCTGATATTTCCCAACATTTCTTTTCCCTTCCTTTATATTCCCTTTCACTATTATTCATATTCCCCAAATGAATGAGAACATACACTGTTTGTCCTTCTCCAATTGACTTATTTCACTCAGCATAATACCCTCCAGTTCCATCCACGTTGAAGCAAATGGTGGGTATTTGTCGTTTCTAATTGCTGAGTAATATTCCATTGTATACATAAACCACATCTTCTTTATCCATTCATCTTTCGATGGACACCGAGGCTCCTTCCACAGTTTGGCTATTGTGGCCATTGCTGATAGAAACATCGGGGTGCAGGTGTCCCGACGTTTCATTGCATCTGAATCTTTGGGGTAAATCCCCAACAGTGCAATTGCTGGGTCATAGGGCAGGTCTATTTTTAACTCTTTGAGGAACCTCCACACAGTTTTCCAAAGTGGCTGCACCAGTTCACATTCCCACCAACAGTGTAAGAGGGTTCCCTTTTCTCCGCATCCTCTCCAACATTTGTTGTTTCCTGCCTTGTTAATTTTCCCCATTCTCACTGGTGTGAGGTGGTATCTCATTGTGGTTTTGATTTGTATTTCCCTGATGGCCAGTGATGCAGAGCATTTTCTCATGTGCTTGTTGGCCATGTCCATGTCTTCCTCTGTGAGATTTCTGTTCATGTCTTTTGCCCATTTCATGATTGGATTGTTTGTTTCTTTGGTGTTGAGTTTAATAAGTTCTTTATAGATTTTGGAAACTAGCCCTTTATCTGATATGTCATTTTCAAATATCTTCTCCCATTCTGTAGGTTGTCTTTTAGTTTTGTTGACTGTATCCTTTGCTGTGCAAAAGCTTCTTATCCTGATGAAGTCCCAATAGTTCATTCTTGCTTTTGTTTCCTTTGCCTTTGTGGATGTATCTTGCAAGAAGTTACTGTGGCCAAGTTCAAAAAGGGTGTTGCCTGTCTTCTCCTCTAGGATTTTGATGGAATCTTGTCTCACATTTAGATCTCTCATCCATTTTGAGTTTATCTTTGTGTATGGTGAAAGAGAGTGGTCCAGTTTCATTCTTCTGCATGTGGATGTCCAATTTTCCCAGCACCATTTATTGAAGAGACTGTCTTTCTTCCAGTGGATAGTCTTTCCTCCTTTATCGAATATTAGATGACCATACATTTCAGGGTCCACTTCTGGGTTCTCTATTCTGTTCCATTGATCTATGTGTCTGTTTTTGTGCCAGTACCACACTGTCTTGATGACCACAGCTTTGTAGTACAACCTGAAATCTGGCATTGTGATGCCCCCAGCTATGGTTTTCTTTCTTAAAATTCCCCTGGCTATTCGGGGTCTTTTCTGATTCCACACAAATCTTAAAATAATTTGTTCCAAGTCTCTGAAGAAAGTCCATGGTATTTTGATAGGGATTGCATTAAACGTTTAAATTGCCCTGGGTAACATTGACATTTTCACAATATTAATTCTGCCAATCCATGAGCATGGAATATTTTTCCATCTCTTTGTGTCTTCCTCAATTTCTTTCAGAAGTGTTCTATAGTTTTTAGGATATAGATCTTTTACCTCTTTGGTTAGGTTTATTCCTAGGTATCTTATGCTTTTGGGTGCAATTGTAAATGGGATTGACTCCTTAATTTCTCTTTCTTCAGTCTCATTGTTAGTGTATAGAAATGCCACTGACTTCTGGGCATTGATTTTGTATCCTGCCACGCTACCAAATTGCTGTATGAGTTCTAGCAATCTTGGGGTGGAGGCTTTTGGGTTTTCTATGTAGAGTATCATGTCATCGGCGAAGAGGGAGAGTTTGACTTCTTCTTTGCCAATTTGAATGCCTTTAATGTCTTTTTGTTGTCTGATTGCTGAGGCGAGGACTTCCAGAACTATGTTGAACAGCAGTGGTGAGAGTGGACATCCCTGTCTTGTTCCTGATCTTAGGGGAAAGGCTCCCAGTGCTTCCCCATTGAGAATGATATTTGCTGTGGGCTTTTCGTAGATGGCTTTTAAGATGTCGAGGAAAGTTCCCTCTATCCCAACACTCTGAAGGGTTTTGATCAGGAATGGATGCTGTATTTTGTCAAATGCTTTCTCTGCATCTAATGAGAGGATCATATGGTTCTTGGTTTTTCTCTTGCTGATATGATGAATCACATTGATGGTTTTACGAGTGTTGAACCAGCCTTGTGTCCCGGGGATAAATCCTACTTGGTCATGGTGAATAATTTTCTTAATGTGTTGTTGGATCCTATTGGCTAGTATCTTGTTGAGAATTTTTGCATCCATGTTCATCAGGGATATTGGTCTGTAATTCTCCTTTTTGGTGGGGTCTTTGTCTGGTTTCGGAATGAAGGTGATGCTGGCCTCATAGAACGAATTTGGAAGTACTCCATCTCTTTCTATCTTTCCAAACAGCTTTAGTAGAATAGGTATGATTTCTTCTTTAAACGTTTGATAGAATTCCCCTGGGAAGCCATCTGGCCCTGGACTCTTGTGTCTTGGGAGGTTTTTGATGACTGCTTCAATTTCCTCCCTGGTTATTGGCCTGTTCAGGTTTTCTATTTCTTCCTGCTCCAGTTTTGGTAGTTTGTGGCTTTCCAGGAATGCATCCATTTCTTCTAGATTTCCTAATTTATTGGCGTACAGCTGTTCATAATATGTTTTTAAAATCGTTTGTATTTCCTTGGTGTTGGTAGTGATCTCTCCTTTCTCATTCATGATTTTATTCATTTGAGTCTTCTCTCTCTTCTTTTTAATAAGGTTGGCTAATGGTTTATCTATCTTATTAATTCTTTCAAAGAACCAACTCCTGGTTCTGTTGATCTGTTCCACAGTTCTTTTCGTCTCGATATCATTGAGTTCTGCTCGAATTTTAATTAACTGTCTTCTTCTGCTGGGGGTGGGGTCTATTTGTTGCTTTTTCTCTAGTTCCTTTATGTGTAAGGTGAGTTTTTGAATTTGAGATCTTTCCAGTTTTTGAATGGATGCTTGTATTGCGATGTATTTCCCCCTCAGGACTGCTTTTGCTGCATCCGAAAGATTTTGAGTGGTTGTATCTTCATTCTCATTAGTTTCCATGAATCTTTTTAATTCTTCCTTAATTTCCTGGTTGACCTTTTCATCTTTTAGCAGGATGGTCCTTAACCTCCATGTGTTTGTGGACCTTCCATACTTCTTGTTGTGATTAAGTTCTAATTTCAAGGCATTATGGTCTGAGAATATACAGGGGACTATCCCGATCTTTTGGTATCGGTTCAGACCCGATTTGTGACCCAGTATGTGGTCTATTCTGGAGAAAGTTCCATGTGCACTTGAGAAGAATGTGTATTCAGTTGAGTTTGGATGTAAAGTTCTGTAGATATCTGTGAAATCCATCTGGTCCAGTGTATCATTTAAAGCTCTTGTTTCTTTGGAGATGTTGTGCTTAGAAGACCTATCCAGGGTAGAAAGAGCTAGATTGAAGTCACCAAGTATAAGTGTATTATTATCAAGGTATTTCTTGAGTTTGGTTATTAATTGGTTTAAATATTTGGCAGCTCCCACATTTGGGGCATATATATTGAGGATTGTTAAGTCTTCTTGTTGGATAGATCCTTTGAGTATGAGATAGTGTCCCTCTTCATCTCTCACTATAGTCTTTGGGGTAAATTTTAATTTATCTGATATAAGGATGGCAACCCCTGCTTTCTTTTGAGGACCATTTGAATGGTAAATGGTTCTCCAACCTTTTATTTTCAGGTTGTAGGTGTCCTTCTGTCTATAATGAGTCTCTTGTAGACAGCAAATGGATGGGTCCTGCTTTTTTATCCAGTCTGAAACCCTGTGCCTTTTGATGGGGTCATTAAGCCTGTTCACGTTCAGAGTTACTATTGAGAGATATGAGTTTAGTGTCATCATATCTATTCAGTCCTTGTTTTTGTGGATTGTTCCGCTGAACTTCTTCTTAAAGGGGAATTTTAAGAGTCCCCCTTAAAATTTCTTGCAGAGCTGGTTTGGAGGTTACATATTCTTTCAGTTCCTGCCTGTCTTGGAAGCTCTTTATCTCTCCTTCCATTTTGAATGAAAGCCTTGCTGGATATAGTATTCTTGGTTGCATGTTCTTTTCATTTAGGACCCTGAATATATCCTGCCAGCCCTTTCTGGCCTGCCAGGTCTCTGTGGAGAGGTCTGCTGTTACCCTAATATTCTTCCCCATAAAAGTCAGGGACTTTTTTTTCTCTTGCTGCTTTAAGGATCTTCTCCTTATCTTTGGAATTTGCAAGCTTCACTATTAAATGTCGAGGTGTTGAACGGTTTTTGTTGATTTTAGGGGGGGATCTCTCTATTTCCTGGATCTGAATGCCTGTTTCCCTTCCCAGGTTAGGAAAGTTTTCAGCTAGGATTTGTTCAAATACATATTCTGGCCCTCTGTCCCTTTCGGCGCCCTCAGGAACCCCAATTAAACGTAGGTTTTTCTTCCTCAGGCTGTCATTTATTTCCCTTAATCTATCCTCATGATCTTTTAATTGCTTGTCTCTTTTTTCCTCAGCTTCCCTCTTTGCCATCAACTTGTCTTCTATGTCACTCACTCGTTCTTCCACCTCGTTAACCCTCGTCGTTAGGACTTCTAGCTTGGATTGCATCTCATTTAATTGATTTTTAATTTCTGCCTGATTGGGTCTAAATTCTGCAGTCATGAAGTCTCTTGAGTCCTTTATGGTTTTTTCTAGAGCCACCAGTAGCTGTAAAATAGTGCTTCTGAATTGGCTTTCTGACATTGAATTGTAATCCATATTTTGTAACTCTGTGGGAGAGAGGGCTGTTTCTGATTCTTTTTTTTGAGGTGAGGTTTTCCTTCTAGGCATTTTGCTCAGTGCAGAGTGCCCAAAAACAAGTTGTATTGGGAAAAGGAGAAAAAGAGAGAGAAGGAAAGAAAAGAGAAAAAGAAAAAAGAGAAAGAAGAAAAAAAGGGGGAAAAAGAGAAGAAAAAGAAAAAAAAAGAAAGAAAGGAGAAAAAAGAAAAAAAGGGGGGGGATAGGGTGGGGGAAGCAATCAGAAATCAAGAAGAAAGAAAGAAAAAAAAAGCACAAAACAAAACAAAAACAACAACAACAACAACAACAACAACAAAAACCACGGGGGAGTATCTTCCGATTCTGTATACTTTAAGTCCCTTGACTTCCCCTGGAACTGGTCCGACTCGCTGGTCTTCTGGGGGAGGGGCCTGCTGTGCTGATTCTCAGGTGTTAGCACTTGGGGGAGCTGCTCTGCCCCTGCCTGGTTTAGGGCTCAGTGGGGTTGTTCACCCCGTGAGGCCCCGGGAGGAAGCCACAGTGGCGGGGGCAGCTCTGGGACCCTGGAGTCAGCTCCCGCAGTAGCTCTGGGGCTCTCCGTCTGCAGGGCCTGGAGGCTCCGGGGCGGGGTCGCTGATCTGCTCAGTTCCAGGCAGGAGCGTCCTCGCTGTCCTGGGCCCTCCCGGCCTCTGCCTGTCCCTGGGGGAAGCCGGATCCTGGGCTGTGTCCCGGCGCCCTGTGCTCCGGAGCCTGCGCTGTTGGATTCGCTCCCGCCCCGCAGCCCCCTCTGCGGAGCCGCCGCCCGAGCCCCTCCGAGCTGTTCCCGGAGCCGCGCAGCCCCCTCTGCGGAGCTTCTTCCTCCGCCCGAGCCGCCGCCGCCGAGCTGTTCCCGGAGCCCCGCAGCCCCCTCCGCGGAGCCGCCGCCCGAGCCCCTCCGAGCTGCTCCGGGTCCCGCCGAGCGCTGCAGCCCTTAGGGAGCTCGGGGGCTCTCCCGGGGCGCAGTTCCTCTGTTACTGTCCCAGGGAGCCCGAGGGCATCCCCGCCTTTCTGGGGATCCTGCTCCAATTCCCCAGGAGGCCTTTCCCCCGGGAAGGTTGGTGCAGCTCCTGCTCCTCCGGGACGGGGCTCTCCTGTCCTGGGGACACTCGCCCCGGCCTCAGCCCGGCTCCTCGGGGCCCCTCCCCCTTGGAGGCCTTTTGTTTCTTTATTTCTTTTTCCCCGTCTTCCTACCTTGATAGAAGCGCGAACTCTTCTCACTGTAGCGTTCCAGCTGGTCTCTCTTTAAATCCCAGGCCGAATTCGTAGATTTTCAGGATGATTGGATGGTTTTCTAGGTAATTTGTTGAGGACAGGTGACTTGGAGACCCTGCTCTGCCGCCATCTTGCCCCTCCCCCCCTATATTTCCTTTCACAGTTTCCTCATTAAAGAACATGATTCTAGTATTATTGCAGTGTTGTATTCACCATTCACCAGCCTTGCAGGTATCTATCTATAAGGTGGGAGGAGCAGCTATGAAGGGATTTCCAGGTCTACCCCCAAGGGCCACATAGAAGTATCTCACCTGACCTGGCAAGGTGTTCAGAAAGCCTCCTTAGACCTTTGCTCTGATAATATGTACTTTCAGAAGGGATTCATTTCATTCTTACCATATTTATTAGCAAATTTTCACATTCATCGAGGCTCCTTTAGATAGCAAAGCTTTGATTAAATTTTTCAATACTACCTGCCAACATCACCTTACCCTTTTGAAGGATAGCACGAGATCCTGTGGAAAATGCCTCCTATTCTGACAGAAGCAGCACTCTGGCTATGACTGAGAAGGTGGGTACTAACCTGGGGGCGAGATTGGTAACTTATGCCAACATGTTATCTCACAGTCACTTGTCATGCATTTTATGGAATACCTGTAGGATTATACCTAAAGTATCTTAATTTCTTTTTTTAAAAAAAGACTTTATTTATTTGGGAGAGAGAGAAAGAGCAGGAGCATAGTAGAGGGGCAGGGAGAGAGGGACAAGCAGATCCACACTGAGGAGGGAGCTCAATGTGAACTCAATCCCACAATGCCAGACACTTAACCAACTGAGTCACCCAGGCACCCCAAAGACCTTGATTTCTTAGTGATTATGTCTTGTTGAGAAAAAGGAGTCTGGGACTGAAGGCAGAGGGGACCCAGAAAAAAATATGTTTGGTTTCCTGGAACCAAATGACTGACTCATGTTTAGAATTTACTGAAGGTATAATTAATGAATTTGTGTATTCCCTATATGCCAGGCATTATTCACTTTTTAAGGTGGTTGCATATACTTGGCTAAAGCTATGGCACAGGAATAGAGGAAGTAGAAAGAGTACAGACCTTGTAGGCCAGCATCCCAAAAGTTGAGTGACTGGTGAGAGATAGTGGTAAAAGCCAGGCATGCTTGTACAATATGAAGGCAAGCGCAACTTGAGTTTGTTTCCTGGATTGCTGGTTGCTTCCTGACCACTAGACAGTTCACAGTAGCAGTAATGGCAGGGGTCTTAATGTGGGGCCCTACGTATCTCTGTGTTCCATTAGGCAACCATACACCTCTGGTTACATCGTTAAGGCCAAAAGTCTGATATTCAAGTTAAGTTCCTGTCTTCAGCAAACTTATGATTAATACAAGCTAATGGTTGTTCAAACTTGAGGATATACTAGGCAGGACTCCACTGACAGTATAGAGTCTTGTGTTATTTGTGTTATTGAAATTGATAATCAGCTACAATTGATTAAGCAACAAATTCACACTTGTGTATTCATGTGCTATTAGTGTTGTGTAGAAGTCATTAAATCCATTTATTCAATCATTTTGGGTCCCCATTTGACAGATGGGATGAGCCCTGGTGTTATGCTATATGTTGGCAAATTGAACTCCAATAAAAACAAACAAACAAACAAAAAAACAACAAAAAGACAGATGCACTGTTGAATTGTGCCTGTTGGGATCCTTGTGTTTGGGATGGGTTGTGAGACTAGTTGTTGAAAATGACTGGTGGCCAGAAGTGGCATGAATCACATCTAGACCAGAGTATTTATACGCCAGTGCAAAATCTTCAAGTTTTCCTCAACTTCTGATGGAGTCATGATTAGTGTTTATTTATTTATTTATTTATTTATTTATTTATTTATTTTTTATTTTTATTTATTCATGATAGTCACAGAGAGAGAAAGAGAGAGAGGCAGAGACACAGGCAGAGGGAGAAGCAGGCTCCATGCACCGGGAGCCCGATGTGGGACTCGATCCCGGGTCTCCAGGATCGCGCCCTGGGCCAAAGGCAGGCGCCAAACCGCTGCGCCACCCAGGGATCCCCATGATTAGTGTTTAAAATGGTGTCTACCTTGACGGGATGAGCACTGGGTGTTTTTCTGTATGTTGGTAAATTGAACACCAATAAAAATTAATTTATTAAAAAAAATAAAATGGTGTCTACTCCATCAGCTTTGGTCCCTGTTTAAGATGAGCAGCACCCTCATGCTTTTCAGTGGTAAACATGCAGTGTCAATAAGAAATACATCTTTCATAATCAAGGTCCAAGGATTTTGACATTGTTTGTTTCCTCAGCACAACCTAGCTTATCCTGACTGACACACATTGCTTTTTTTGCCCCAGGATAAAAAGGGCATTTCAGTGAGGATCATGGCCATGTGGCCAAAGGCAGAAGCAAGGGGGAAGGGAAAAAAAAGTAGTCAAGGGCTGAGATTTCTTTGTGAGGACTTCTTGGTGTTGGAGTGGGCACTCAATCTGCTTTGTAGATTCTTTCATCTCTCTAGCCTTATTCTCTCTGTTCTTAAACTAAACAAGCCTCACAGGGCCTTCTACTGTCCCTCAAACACATTGTAGTGTTTATGTCTCTTCCCCTTGTGTGGTTTAAACTATTTACAGTTATCTGCCCCTTTCCTATTGAACTTTTATCTTTCAAAATCAATCCATCCTTAAAGACAATCTTAGGTCATTATTCCAAGAAATCTTTCCCAATTTCCTACCAAATTCCTGTATTTCTTATTCTCAAAACCAATAGGACTTTGTACTTTCTTGAGTAATAGAGAAAGTCAAATCCATAGAAGAGGCATAGCTTCATTCCACTTCAAGATACTTTATTTATATGGCTGGCAGAAATGTTTTCCCTGAAATGTGGATTCAGTCAGTACTTGTCCTGGGATTGCACATGTAATTGGTCAATGTCGTTGATAGAAACTAACTGTTCTAGCTTCCAGTCAAGGCTCTTATTGCTTTCCATAATACCTTTTATGATCTCTTTGGGTGCCATGTGACAAATGGGTAGATGGGAAAGATAATGTGATCATCCCTTAGGTCACCTCCTAATGATAGTGTTCCATTTATTTTCTCTTTCTATTTAAAAATATTTTATTTATTTATTTTGACAGAGCAAGAGAAAACGCATAGGCAGGGGGAGTGGCAGGCGGAGGAAGAGGGAAAAGCAGGCTCCCCTCAGAGCAGGGAGCCCAATGCAGGGCATGATCCCCGGACCTTGGGATTATTACTTGAGTCGAAGGCAGGCATTTAACTGACTGAGCCACCCAAGCACTCTCTATTTGCTCTTTCTATGAGTGAATTCTGTCCCTTAATTTAACCAAACCCCTCTTCATATCTTTGTTCCTCAGGCTATAGATGAAGGGGTTCAGCATGGGTGTCACTACTGTGTACATAATTGTGGCTACCCGGTCCTTCACCACTGAGTACATGGACAGGGGCCTAAAGTAGACATAGATGACACTCCCATAGAACAAAGCCACTACAGTGAGGTGGGAGCCACAGGTAGAGAAGGCCTTCCACTTCCCAGCTGCAGAGGGAATTCTGAGCACAGTGATGATGATTCGCAGATAGGAGATGAGGATGCACAGGAAGGGGGTTGTGATGACGGCCAGGGTCTCAGTCATGACCACAATCTGGTTGGAGGATGTGTCAGAGCAGGATAGCTTTAGTACAGGTTGGGTATCACAAAAAAAGTGCTTAATGACATGAGAGGCACAGAAGGACAGGCGGGACATGAGTAGCACTCGGAGCAGGGAGTGCAGGTGGGAGATGGTGCAAGAGCCCAGCAGCATGAGGAGACAACGCCGTGGGTTCATGACCCTTTCATAGTGGAAGGGGTTGCAGATGGCTACCAGCCTATCTATGGCCATAGAGGCTAGAAGGTAACTGTCAGTATTTGCAAAGGCCATGAAGAAATACATCTGGATCAGGCAGCCCACAAAGGAGATAACCTTGGTCTCTGATAGTAGGTTTGCCAGCATGTTGGGCACAATCACTGTTGTGAAGCAGATATCTGTGAAGGACAAGTTGCTGAGGAAAAAGTACATAGGAGTATGGAGTCGGGAGTCAGACTGGATAACCAAGATGATGAGTACATTGCCCATGACAGTGACCAGGTACATGATGAGGAAGATGGCAAAGAGTGGTTTCTGTAGCTGAGGACTGGAAGAGATGCCCAGGAGGGCAAAGCCTGATTCGCTGCTATAGTTTTTTGTTTCCATGTCTGTGCCTTTGTGGAAGGGGTGTGGAGAAGCAGTTGGAGAGATGTGAAGGGCAACTTCATCAAGTCAGATTCTTCCCTAATTTCCAGGTCATAAAAATGCTCATTAATATTTTTTCTGATTTTAAAGAGTATTTATTTCAAGAAAATCTAGAAAGAGGGAGTAAAATCCAATAAGACAAAAATAAGAAAATTCTAAGCTGCTTTCTACATGAGACACTAATATTTTTCCATGTGTCCTTAGGTAAATTTAAAAAAAATTTTTATTGGAGTTCATAACACCCAGTGCTCATCCCGCCAAGTGCTCCCCTCAGTGCCCATCACCCAGTCACCCCAACCCCCCGCCCAATTCCCCTTCCACTACCCCTTGTTCATTTCCCAGAGTTAGGTGTCTCTCATGTTTTGTCACCCTCACTGATATTTTCACTCATTTTCTCTCCTTTCCCTTTATTCCCTTTCACTAATATTTATATTCCCCAAATGAATGAGACCATATAACGTTTGTCCTTTTCCGATTGACTTATTTTACTCAGCATAATTTTTTTAAAGGAAATTCTGCTAGTCTAATTTGTCTGAGTTTCTCAATTTCTCTTTCTAGAGATTCTTTTTCATTTGTATCTTCAGCAACTCCTTAGGTTTTTTTCTCTTCTTTGCCCATGGAATGTCTTTATATAAATGAAATTTCTGACTAAATACCTGTGGAGCCTTCATTCTACACTTTTAAATAATACCTGTCTAGAAAACTTTGAATATAAGCATCCCATTCCACCAATTAGGGCAAAGACAAGTCAACGACGGCCTCTGTTACCACTATTAAGCTATAGTACTCAGATGGTAGTGAAAGCCAGTGAAAAAGCAAAAATAATGAAAGAGGCATAATATTTCACTTGCCATTATTTTTTAGTTGACTTGTTTGGCTATCTAGGAAAATCCAAGGTACTCATCTGAGAGTGTTTAAACTATGAAGATTTATCAACGTGGCTAGGTATAAGATAACCATACAAATATTAATATTTACCCCACAGTAGAAAAATATAGTGGAGTAAAAAATTTCCTTTGGCCATGGCAAGAAAGTCTAACCATCTAGCCACTGTAGCACTTATCCTGACCCAGACTCTCTGTCTATACTTGGATTGTCAGGAAGCCTCCCAGCCTCTCATGGGTATAGGATATGAGAGCCTATGCTCCAGTAAGAAATCAGGCCTCATTGGAGACATTCAAACAAAGTTTGGAGAACGAATTTTCCAAAAAAATTGGGAAACTCATACATTAGAAAAGGTATAAACATACCAAAAGCATATGGCAGCACAATTACCAGAATCTGATCAGACCAAACAGTTTAATGATTTTCTTGAAACCTACAATAAATTTATAGCAATCTACTTTTTGGACTTTGTTAAAGACTTCATAACAAGAGAAGTAAAACCTGAGGAGATCATCTGTTCAGAACATTGCTTATGGAAATATTTAAAAGTGACACAAAGTATATCCATGAAATTTCAGGAATATCATATTTAGCTGATTGAAGCCCTGGCAGCCAAAGCAGGATTCTGGCCCACCAGGATAGAGAAGTCTTGACGGATGGATGAACTTTTGATGAATTCCAGCAGCTGTTATGAGGGAAAAGAGAATTCATCTGCTTAAAATCCCCTCAAAGCAGTAGCCACCATGTTAAACCATTTGCCATGGCTGTTCAGGATATGGAAACAACTAAAGAAACAAAATTGCTATTTCCCAGGAAATCAAGATAGGTCTTATTGTTCAATGAAAATACTAAGGTGCAACATTTATTGAGGCCTTAAGATTCAGCAGCTTGGTAACTTCATTAAAAAAATAAATCATTGTTTTGTGGTGCTTGGGTGGCTCAGGTGATTAAGCATCTGACCCTTGGTTATGGTTCAAGTCATGAGTTCACACTTAGTCATAGGATTGAGCTCCACATTGGGCTCTGCGCTCAGTGTAGAATCTGCTTCAGATTTTTTCCCAGCCCACTCTCAAATAAATAAATAAATAATCTTTAAAAAAATAATAAACTAGAGGTACCTGAGTGGCTCTTTTGGTTAAGCGTCTGGTCCTCTCAGGTCCTAATCCCAGAATAGCCCTTCCTGTGAGGGTCCCTGCTTGGGGTGTGTGTGTATGGGGTCTGCTGCTCCTTCTCTCTCTGCTCCTCCCCCTGCTGTGCTCTCTCTTGCATGCTCTCTCTCTTTCTCTCAAGTGAATAAATAAAATCTTTTTTAAAAAATTGTTTTCTTCCAAAAAAAAGTTTAAAAAATATTTGGGAATAAATCTGATAGAAAAAAGTAAAAAGAAATGAGAAAGATCTGTCTGAAGAAAGTGTAACAGAACACAAAAGGATATCTAAATAAATGGAGACACTATAGAGGTACTATATTTCTACAAAAAGAAGATTCAGTATTTTAAAATGCCAATTCTGTGATTACACATGTGATATTATACAGTAGCTGTCTTTATCTTTGTAGCATGATGCCCACAAGTTCCACCCATGTTGTTGCAACTGGCAGGATTTCCTTCTTTTCTATTGCTGAGTCTAAAAAAGATAAATTCATAGAAACAGAGAGTAGGATTGTGGTTATCAGAGACTGTGAGATGGGAGAAATGGGGACATGTCAAACAAAAGATACAAATTTCCAGTTGTAAGGTCAGTAAGTTCTGGAAATCTAATGTAAAGCATGCTGACAAAAGTTAATAATATTGTAGTATATACTTGATATTTGCTAGGAGAGTAGATATTTATTATTTACTTTCATTGAGCTATAATTGACATATAACACTGTGTAAACTTAAGTCGTAAAATGTGTTGATTTGATGCATTTAAATTGCAGTATGATTACTAGCATAGCATTGGCTAACACCCCTATCACACCACATAATTATCATTTTTTTTTGTGATGGGAAGAGCAATTTCTCTTAGAAACTATGAAGTTTATATATAATTCATTATTGTTGTCTATAATCACTATGCTGTGTGCTATATCTCCAGGATTTATTCATCTACTGGTTGTTTGTACCCTTAAACAACATCTCCCCGATTCCCTCACTCTCCCAGCTCCTCCTAACCACCATTCACTTTAAAAGCATAGTTCTTAAATGTTCTTATAAAAGAACTAGAGTTAGTAATTATGTGAAGTGAGAGAGATATTAAGTAACCATACTGTGGGAATCATCGCACAATGTGTAAGAATATCAAATCATCATGTTGTACACTTTTAACTTACACAATGTTATATGTGAATTATATCTCAATACAGCTGGGAAAAAATTCTTCAAGAAGTAATAAAATTTAGTGCACCACAATAAGACTCAAAGAGCATCTTTTTCCCCAAGAGTATTTTTTTAAAATATTTTATTTATTGGGACGCCTGGATGGCTCAGCGGTTAAGCTCTGCTTTTGGCTCAGGATGTGATCCTGTAGTTCAGGGATGGAGTCCCAAACTGAGCTCCCTTAGGGGGGCCTGCTTCTCCCTCTGCCTGTGTCTCTGCCTCTCTCTCTCTTTCTGTGTGTGTCTCTGGACACACACACACACAGAGAGGCAGAGACACAGGCAAAGGGAAAAGTAGGCTCCTAGTGGGGAGACTGGTGTGGGACTCGATCCCAGGACCCAGGATCATGCCCTGAGCTGAAGGCAGACGCTAAACTGCTGAGCCACCCAGGCATCCCCACAAGAGCATTTTTAATAGAACTGAGAAGGTCATTATAAAATTCATTTAGAGAAATAAATGGCCCAGGAAAGACAATTTTGAAAAATTAGTATAATGACAGAGCTTTTCTTTTACTTTCTTTTCTTTTCTGAGAGAGAGAGAGAGAGAGTTTGTGTGTGTGTGTGCGTGTGTGAGAAGGGCAGAGGGAGAAAGAGAAAGAACCTTAAGCAGGCTCCATGCCCAGTGCCAAGCCTGATGCAGGGTTCAATCTCAGAACCCTGAAACCATGACCTAAGCTGAAATAAAAAGTTGGATGCTCAAATGACTGAACCACTCAGGCACCTCAACAGAGAGTTTTTCTAACCAAAAATGAAAGTATGTAATAATGAAAAAGAATATGATAATGATACACAGAAAGAAAAACCAATCAATGAACCAACATAAAGAATTCTGTATGCCTATATTTATATATGTATATAGATCTAAATCAATAGACATGCTAAAGTGTTGTAAAAATAAGGCACATGATGTGATGAACACTGGTTTTTATATGCAACCGATTAATTATTGAAAGCTACTTCTGAAACTAATGATGTACTATATGTTGGCAAAATGAATTCAAAGTAAAAAAAAGAGGGATCCCTGGGTGGCGCAGCGGCTTAGCGCCTGCCTTTGGCCCAGGGCGCGATCCTGGAGACCGGGGATCGAATCTCACGTCGGGCTCCCGGTGCATGGAGCCTGCTTCTCCCTCTGCCTGTGTCTCTGCCTCTCTCTCTCTGTGACTATTATAAATAAATAAAAATTAAAAAAAAAAGTACAAAAAAAAAACAAAGTAAAAAAAAGAAATAATAAGGCTATATATTTTTTTAAAGATTTTATTCATTAATTCATGATAGTCACACACAGAGAGAGAGAAAGAGAGGCAGAGACACAGGCAGAGGGAGAAGCAGGCTCCATGCAGGGAGCCCGACGTGGGACTCGATCCCTCGTCTCCAGGATCGCGCCCTGGGCCAAAGGCAGGCGCTAAACCGCTGCGCCACCCAGGGATCCCATAAGGCTATATTTGTATCTAACCCACATAGAAAGAAAACCCATATAAGTGAACAAACTAGAAGTAAAAAATCAAAGTCATAAAGCAGCAGCCAAAAATAAAGGACATATTTATATAGTCTCAGGATGTGGATGCCATTCCAATTGAGGAAAAAAATGTAGAGGCAAGAATGCCAAAACACTGTACTCAAAAATGTGAAACTTACACCAAAAGAGATCATAAGTATAACTAAAATATTAACTATTGACTCAAGAAAATACAACACATTTGTAGAAATGTGTTGAAAACATATCAACCTAGTTGGTAATCAGAAAATGTAAATTAGACTGAAACACAATTTTCACTCATCACATTGTCAATAATTCTTTTTTGCAATATTCAAAGGGAAAAAGACCCTCACATACATTGGCAATGAGAGGATAATCTGCATAGGCTTTTTGGTAATGTCTATCAGAATCGAAAATCTACATCTCTTTGTCCAATAATTCCACTCATAAAAATCTATCCTTTAAAAATAGTCATATATGCATAGCACAAAGATACATACACAAATTTTTGTAGCATTACTTACAATACCAGATAAAAAAAGAACAAAGAAACAAACAAAAAAAACCAACAGAGGAAACAACCTAAATAACCACAAATTATTAAAATAGTTAATAGTGCATTCTCATTACTCGATACACCCAGTCTTTAAAGAAATAAGATGGCTAATGATAGTCAACATTTATTAGTACTTAGCATATTCCACCCTGAGGTAAATGCTTTTCACGTCTTTTATGATTTTATTTTCCCCAAATCCTAAATAGGCACCATTATTATCCTTATTTTCAATTAAAAAATATAATTTAGCAAAGTAATTTACCAGATACCACAGTTTGTAAGTGGTAGAACTGGGATTTTAATTCAGGCAGTCTGATGGCAGAGCTATTCATTGCTAAGCTATATTATTAAGGTTATACTACTGTCCATGATATTTTGTTAAATGATAAAAGTAAGTTGCAGAGCAATGCATAAATAACAATTCCATCTTCTGTAAAGGAATATATCTCCTTTATATTTGTGTTTGTTGTGGTGTATGTCTGTTTTTTTGTGTGTGTGGTTGCCTGTCTGAAGCCAGATTATAGGTATGGAGTAAGGAATTCCTTCCATATTTAACTTTATATACAGATATGTCCTGCTTAGGGACATAGAGTCTTTCAGGGCTTTTTCCAGGGATGGTCCTTCTCTGTTCAGCTCTCCAAAATCTCTGCTTTATGCCTAGTGTTCACTCCTATATCAGATTGGAGCTTGGCCCAGCCATTCTCAGCTGTTAAATTGTAGATTCTAAAACAAGCGGACATTGGATATATGCCTCCTGGATTCATTTGTGTGAATTATTGTCTTCTGTCTCAACATATGTTTGGGATCCCTCTGATAGACCAGAAGTGCTTAAAGTGGGACTTGGGCTGAAACCCAGTCTCTTGTGTCCCTTTGTTGAGCTGTCAGTGCCTCATCCAGATGTCTCCTACCAGAGACACCCACTTCATTCCAGCCACTTCCCGTGGATATTCTCCATCATCGTAATATAATAGCTAGTAATGACACAGTGCTTATGTGTATCAGACAGGAATTTTACATACATTAAATCAATTAGTCTTCACAACACCCCATTTTACAGATAATGAAAGTGAGGTACAAGGAATTGAAGTGACTTGCATAAGTCCACACAGCTAAGGTGGTGGAATCCAGCTTGAGAATGTGTGTCTTATCCCCTGCATTATGCTAGCTTTCTCATTCACTTGTTTCCTGTCTTTGAGACGGCGGAGAGAAACTAGGATGAGGAAAAGGGAGGAAGATCATATGAAGAGGTTGACCCCCAGTCTCTGTTCCCAAAGACCCCTCAGCCTTCCTACCTGTGGGCTTGACAGAGGAGAGTCAGGGTCCTGACCAGTTTCAGGGCCTGCCAGGGAGTTGAGATCAGGCTCTGAATCTGTGAGGAAGCAGGGCAGGGCAAGTGCCGATCTACTTTCAGAAAAGTGCAATCTCTTCTCTCTATGTACAGTGGATGTTGGTGATGGGAGGGGAGACCCAGGGGCCTGTCCTCCGTGAATCTTAGAGCCCTGAGGGCATTGTCCCTGTGATCTTCCCAAGAGAGAAGAACATTGTCCTCACTGAACTCTGAGCCTTGGGGAACCTGGGCTCTAGAGGTGTAGCCCCATATTCCTGGAAAGGGAATTAGGGCCATGCAGCAACAGGGGTAGTGGTGTTTTGAGCACATGTATGTGAAGCATGTACACGAACATGTGTGTTCTTGCACATACACATGTTCTCTATTCATGCATGTGCTCCTTGCATGTCTGTAGGTGGGCTTATGTGTGCCTACCGGGAAGGAGAGGTGATGGCTTCTGAAGTTCTGTCTCCATGCATGACTGTATCTAGGCACAGGAATAGTGCTATGAGGAAGGGATTAAAATACAGGCTCTGGAACCATTTGGAATAGATTCAGATGCTGGCTCTGCCGTTTATATGCTGTGTGAGTTTTTATAATATTTAACTTCTTTGAGCCTCATTTTGTGTGTGTGTGTGGTTTTTGTTTGCCTTTCTTAAAGATTTTATTACTTCAGTTTCTTAAGGCAGATATCCCAGTTACATTAATTATTAAATGGGGGAATTTGGGCAAATTGTTTAGCTTCTCTAAACCACATTGTCCTCATTTATAAATGCATAGCAATCTCAACTTTATTTTCTTTTTTCTATTTTTTCCCTTAATAGCCTTAATTTTTTTAGAGCAGTTATAAATTTATAGCAAAATTGATCACATGGTACAGAGAGTTCCCACATGCCTGCAGGCCCCATACACACACTGAACTTCCCCAATTATCCACATCCCTACAAGAATGTTACAGTTGTCATAATTGATGAACTCCACTGACACATCATCATCCCTCAAATCCATAGTTTACATTAGGGTTCACTCTTGGTGTTGTACATTCTATGAGTTTTGACAAATGTCTATTGACACCACTATAGTATCATAGAGAATAGTTTTAGTGGCCCTAACATCTTTTGTGTTCCACCTGATCATTCCTCTCTCCCACCTATGCCCTGGCAACCACTGATCTTTTACTGTCTCCACAGTTTTACCTTTTCCAGAATGCCATATAATGGAATCATATAGTATGTAGCTTTTTCAGATTGACTTTTTTCATTTAGTAATATGCATTTAAGTTTTCTCCATGTGTTTTCCAGACTTAATAGCTTACTTTTTTTTTTTTTTTACTGAATAACATTTCATTGTTTGGACATATCACTATTTATCTACTCATCTACTGAAGAACAGTAGCAACGTATTTGGTGCTTCCAAGTTTGGTAATTATGAATAAAGATACCATAAACATTCATATGTAGGGTTTTGTGTGGATATGTTTTCAAGTCCTTTAGGTTAATACTAAGGAATGTGATTGCTGGATGATATAGTAAGAGTATGTTTAGTTCTGTAAGAAATTGCCAGATTGTCTGTACCTTTTGAACTTCCACAAGTAATGAATGAGAATTCTTGTTACTCCACATTTTTGTCAGCATTTGGTGTTGTCAATGTTTTGAATTCCGGCCATTCTAACGGATCTGTTGTGGTATCATACTGTGGTTTTATTTTGCATTTCCCTGATGACATGTGATGCTGAGCATTGTTTCCTATGCTTATTTTCTATCTGTATATCTTCTTTGGTGAGGTACCTTTAAAGTCTTTGGACTATTTTATTAGGGCTATTTATTTTCTTATTATTGAGTTTTTGAAAAAGGAATCTTTTGATACAGATCTCAGTCTCAGGGAGCACAGAGCAGGGTGAGAAGGATGGAGAAAAGGGTAAATGGACAAATAGAAGCTTTCCATCACAACCCCATCTGGCTACCAGAGTGATCTGTATAAATTACAACACTAAAAAAAGAAGAAAAGTTAGGTGTTCTGAGCCATGCCCCCATGCTCAAGAGGGAATGTCTGCTTGTCCTCCTATGAGCTTATCTTTGCTACTGCTGTTCACTCTGATTTGTTTCACTGCAAAGTGTGATTAGGTCTTCTCCCATTGTTTCTCAAAACACACAATGCCCAAGGCTGTATTTACCAGGACTTGAAGGTAACACAAAAGGATAACAATGGAGAAAACTGTAAAAGTAGATCGCCAGTCTCACTGTCCCTAGATGCTGCTGGCTGTGTACTTTTTTAAAGGGGCTCTCCTTCTGGTCTTTTCTTGCCTTATCCTGGCAGCATCATCTTATGGCACATTTATCTCTCCCAGAGGAAAGTCCCCTTTTCCATGTTCTCATTTTCCCAAATTCAAGTCCCTAACAACATATTTCTGGACTCACCACGGGACTGTGGGGTTGACAGACTTAGCAACTCTATGAGGAACTAATATCAATAATCTCCCCCTAGATGATATGTCCGACGAAGACAGTCACTTACACTTGTAATAAAATGCATGCTGTCTCAATTTAAAGCTCTGCAATGATAATATCCTGGCTCAGGGCCTCCTCCAGAACAGTGAAGAGATAGTCTATTTACAGTATTGTGATATAAAAAAAATCTCACTAGGAATGATCTCTCCCCAAAGAAAACTGATGACAAAGACCAGCCAGTACCACTACCTAGTAGTAGGTAGTAGAGGGTGACCAACTGATCACATAATCCATATTTCTGGATGGGAAGGTAATATTGTAAAAATGCCAATTTCCCCAAATTAATACATATGTTCAATAGACTCACAAAATTTTAAAAGGGTTCTGTATAGAATGTATCAAGTCTACTCTAAAACTTGTTAATGAGAGAAAATGTCCAAAGGTAACCATATAATTTCGAAAACAAAGCAGAACGATGATGGTAGGTTTGTCTTCCCAGTCAGAAAAAAAATACAACAAAGCTTTGCTAGTTAAAATAGCATAGTGTTGGCATAGGAATGTAAAATCCCGCTGATGCAGCAGAGTAGAATCCAGAAATAGGCCTAAATAAAAAGGCACTTAGCCTTTATGGATGTGGCAGGAAAGAAAATTGTGGGACAAATGTATATTTAATTAAAAGATAAATTGAATAAATTTAGATCTTGACATTATGCCAGGTATGAAAATAAATTCCAGATGGATTTGAAGATTGAAAAGGTAAAAATCTCTAAAACTGTAACATGGAAATATATGAGAATATTTTTATAATTTTGTGGGTGGAATAACCCTCACTCAGCAAGATATAAATTGAAGCTGTAAAGGAAAAGATGGGCAGATTTGACTATATAAAAGTGAAAGTGTGTGTGTGGCCAATGTCATGAACAAAGTTAAATGAGAGTCAAAGGATTTGGAGAAAATAATGATGTGTATATGTATCAGACAAGATTAGTATTCATATAATAGAAAGGATTTCAAAAAATCAACAAGAAAATGACAAATATTCCAATTTTGACAGGAACAATGATGTTTACCAAATAAATATTCCATACTTAACATTGCCCACCCTTGTAGTTTGATATGAACACATGACAACTTCTGTCCAAAGAAATAGGAGTTTAAGTAATGTGTGTTATTTCTGGATTAAGACCACATGAAATTCTCCAGTCTGTATTTATCTGCGAAGGAGTCCATAGATTTTAATAAGGTATGGTGGACCTCTATCAGTGTGGTTTTCTTTGAATCACTATTCATAGGACAGCCCTGGTGGCCGTTTTTTTCTTTTTAAAAAGATTTTATTTATTTATTCATGAGAGACACACAGAGAGAGGCAGAGACACAGGCAGAGGGAGAAGCAGGCTCCATGCAGGGAGCCCGATGTGGGACTCAATTCCAGGACCCTGGGATCATGCCCTGAGCCAAAGGCAAAGGCTTAAACCGCTGAGCCACCCAGGTGTCCCAAGCCCTGATGACCTTGATGGATGTATTGTGTAAGCAAGAAATAAAGTTTTGTTGTGTGAAGCTATTGGGTTTTGGGGATTAATTTACTGTTGCAGTGTATAAATACATTCTGCCTAACAGTTCAATAGGAAAATGACAAAAGGATATAAACAGGCAATTCATAGTGGAAGATTAAAAAGGACCAATAAACATATAAAGGATAGTAAAGTATTATTTGTTTTGACCAATACATTAGCAAACATAGAAGATGTTGATACTACGTGGTATTGAATGTGTGAGGAGAAAGGTACTTCACGTACAACAGATTGGCACAGAAATGCACAAAACCATTTTGGAGAAATGTCAGTATCTCTCAAATTCCACTTTTATGTATATAAGATATTTGAACAATGTATGTGTACACATTTGAACAAAGAACAATGTGTGTATACAAAGTGTTCATAGAAGTATTATGTGTAATAGATATGAGAAAATAGAAACTGTTTAAATGCTCAGGAATAAAGAAAAGGTTAAATTATGGTAGCTTCATGTTATAAACTATTATTAAAATAATATGAACAAGTTAAAAACAATAGTATATTGTAGATAGTAGTGACTTGGAACCATCCTGAAGACATCTTGTTAGATGAAATGTCAAGTTTCAAAGGTAATATATTTATGTGTGATTTTAATCCTCTTTTTCTATTAAAAATTTTTTTATTGGAGTTCAATTTGCCAACATACAGCATAACACCCAATGCTCATCCCACCGATGCCCCCCTCAGTGCCCATCACCCAGTCACCCCAACCCCCTGCCCACCTCCCCTTCCACCATCCCTTGTTCATTTCCCAGAGTTAGGAGTCTCTCATGTTTTGTCACATTCTCTGATATTTCCCACTCATTTTCTCTCCTTTCCCCTTTAATCCCTTTCACTATTTTTTATATTCCCCGAATGAATTAAACCATATAATGTTTGTTTTTCTCCGATTGACTTATTTCACTCAGCATAGTACCCTCCAGTTCCATCCACGTCGAAGCAAATGGTGGGTATTTGTCGTTTCTAATGGCTGAGTAATATTCCATTGTATACATATTCCACATCTTCTTTATCCATTCATATTTTGATGGATACCAAGGCTCCTTCCACAGTTAGCTATTGGGAACACTGCTGCTATAAACACTGGGGTGCAGGTGTCTCGGTTTTTCACTGCATCTGTATCTTTGGGGTAAATCCCCAGTAGTGCAGTTGCTGAGTTGTAGGGTAGCTCTATTTTTAACTCTTTGAGGAACCTCCACACAGTTTTCCAGAGTGGCTGTACCAGTTCACATTCCCACCAACAGTGCAAGAGGGTTCCCCTTTCTCCACATCCTCTCCAACATTTGTTGTTTCCTGTCTTGTTAATTTTCACCATTCTCACTGGTGTGAGGTGGGATCTCATTGTGGTTTGATTTGTATTTCCCTGATGGCCAGGGATGCGGAGCATTTTCTCATGTGCTTGTTGGCTATGTCTATGTCTTCCTCTGTGAAATTTCTGTTCATGTCTTTTGCCCATTTCAGGATTGGATTGTTTGTTTCTTGGATGTTGAGTTTAATAAGTTCTTTATAGATCTTGGATACTACTATACACTAACAATGAGACTGAAGAAAGAGAAATTAAGGAGTCAATCCCATTTACAATTGCACCCAAAACATAAGATACCTAGGAATAAACCTGACCAAAGAGGTAAAGGATCTGTACCCTAAAAACTATAGAACACTTCTGAAAGAAATTGAGGAAGACACAAAGAGATGGAAAAATATTCCATGCTCATGGATTGGCAGAATTAATATTGTGAAAATGTCAATGTTACCCAGGGCAATTTACACATTTAATGCAATCCCTATCAAAATACCATGGACTTTCTTCAGAGAGTTAGAACAAATTATTTTAAGATTTGTGTGGAATCAGAAAAGACCCCGAATAGCCAGGGGAATTTTAAAAAAGAAAACCATAGCTGGGGGCATCACAATGCCGGATTTCAGGTTGTACTACAAAGCTGTGGTCATCAAGACAGTGTGGTACTGGCACAAAAACAGACACATAGATCAATGGAACAGATTTTAATCCTCTTAATATATTTTTCTATTTAGGGGCAGCCCCGGTGGCTCGGTGGTTTAGCACCGCCTTCAGCCCAGGGCATGATCCTGGAGACCCAAGATCGATTCCCACATCAGGCTCCCTGCATGGAGCCTGCTTCTCCCTCTGCCTTTGTCTCTCTCTCTCTCTCTCTCTCTCTCTCTCTGTGTCTCTCATGAATAAATAAATAAGATCTTTAAAATATATATATATATATTTCTATTTAAAGAGTATTTTTATTTTTTAAAAAAATTTAATTTAAATTCCTTTATTTATTTATCTATTTTTTAAAAGATTTTATTCTATTTTTATCTTATTTATTTATTTACTTATTTAGGTGTGTGTATATATATATATATATATATATATATATATATATATATATTTTGGAGTTTGATTTGCCAACATATAGTATAACACCCAATGCTCATCCAAGTGCCCCCCTCAGTTAGTTAATGTTAGTGTAATATTAGTTTTGGGTGTACGACATAGTGATTCAACACTCCCATACAACACCCTCATTACAAGTGTTCTTAATCTTTATATTTGCATATATAAAGATATCTTTTTATGTAACAGATTTTTGGATGAAACTCAGGAGGGATTTTCACTTTGTACATGATAACTTCTGTTTGAATTTCATAACTAGACTGTATTCATGTACTACCTGTATCCTCAGAAAATAAAAAAATGGAAAGAAATCATGGAAAGTGAGAAAAATAGGATTAAAATATTTTTAATACAGTGTCTCCTTTATGTCCTCTCTTAGCATCAAATATTGACATAAAAACCTTAAATAAGTACTTTATGATATATAAAAACATATCTAGGAGACAGGGGAAGAAAGTCATTAATTTGTTAAATCTTAAAATCACAACAGTGGCTCTAAAAAATTTCACAAACCAACTGGGTCCCCTAAAGAGATCAGTGGTTCACAACTTTGGCTGTTCACTGGAATCACCTGGGAGCTTTAAAACTACTGATACCTCGGTTACATCTTAGAGATTTTGATTTAATTGGTCTGGGGTCCTGGGCATGAGGATCTTTTTAGAAGTGCCCCAGGTGATGCTACACATACAGAGGAGGCTGAGAACCACTGCTGTAGATAAAGTAGACACTTGGCAAATGTTTTTAACTAGGAGACCAAAGGGAATGGGGGAGTTGATTTATATGTCTCAAGGATAATGTTCTTCAAAGCATATAAGGGAAAAGATTCTGGCTAGAATTGGTTCAACATTGTTTCCCTCTAAAACTGGCTACTCAGTAGTCCCCTCCAATGCTGCCCTTGCAGGAATGGACTCAAATGGGAGGAGGCAAAGCCGTAGAGTTATGGCATTCTCAATTCCCTTTCTAGAATCAGAGAAGAATGTGGCCCCTTGAGAGGAACCCAAGGGAAAGCAGGAGAACTCATTAATGACATTGTATCAGAAAAGTTTCTGAACAACTGTCATGATAGAAGCTCCCTCAGAGGGATGAGGCTCAATCTCAGCTTTCTTAATGAGGCTCTGGGGAGATCTTGCTAGTGAACCTCCAGGATCCTTTACTTTGATGATAATTAACCACTGGGGGTAGCTCCTAAAAACCCAATTAATCAAGTTCTGGGGTAAAAGTTTATATTCTCCTTATGGAATGGTTGTTTGGGAATTAAGCCTGGAGCCTCTCAGCACATCAAGTCATTCTCAATGTAACTATGGCCACAACTGATCCCAACACTATTCCTAGTCAAAGAAACACTCTATGGAGGCACACCTATCTCATTGTGTAGTCAGAGAAACATGTACATTGAGAACAAAAGTGTTGATGTTCTGGTCAGAACATAAACCATCTGGTTTGGAATTCTTCTGGAATAGGATCCAAGAAAGGATTCTGGGAAAAGTTATGGCTGCTCTTGGTGATATCTTCATACAAGTTAAGGCGGGGTCATAGATAGCTCCAATTTCTCCCCATGCTGTTTGGGTAGGCACTTGGGATGCAGAGTTAGTCAATTCTTTTTATTTTATATTATTTTTGTATATTTTTTATTGGAGTTCAATTTGCCAACATATAGTATAACACCCAGTGCTCATCCCGTCATTGTTTGTTTCTTGGGTGTTGAGTTTAATAAGCCAGAGCCAGGGGCATCACAATGCTGGATTTCAAGTTTATTACAAACCTGTGATCATCAAGACAGTGTGGTACTGGCACAAAAACAGACACATAGATCAATGGAACAGAGTAGATAACCCAGTAATGGGTCCTGACCTTTATAGTCAGCTGATATTTGACAAAGCAGGAAAGAATATCCACTGGAAAAGGACAGTCTCTTCAGTAAATGGTGCTGGGAAAATTGGACATGCAGAAGAGCACATGCAGAAGAATGAAACTACACCATTCTCTTACACTATACATAAATATAAGCTCAAAATGGATGAAAGATCTGTATGTGAGACAAGAATCCATCAAAATCCTAGAGGAGAACACAGACAAACAGCCTTTTTGAACTTGGCCACAGCAACTTCTAGCAATATACATCTATGAAGACAAGGGAAACAAAAGCAAAAATGAACTATCAAGACTTCATCAAGATAAAAAGCCTCTGCACAGCAAAAGAAACAGTCCACACCCCAATGTTTCTAGCAGCAATGTCCACAATAGCCAAGCCGTGGAAGGAGCCTCGGTGTCCATTGAAAGATGAATGGATAAAGAAGATGTGATCTATGTATACAATGGAATATTCCTCAGCCATTAGAAACGACAAATACCCACCATTTGCTTCAACGTGGATGGAACTGGAGGGTATTATGCTGAGTGAAGTAAGTCAATCGGAGAAGGACAAACAGTGTATGTTCTCATTCATTTGGGGAATATAAATAATAGTGAAAGTGAATAGAAGGGAAGGGAGAAGAAATGTATGGGAAATATCAGAAAGGGACACAGAACATAAAGACTCCTAACTCTGGGAAATGAACTAGGGGTGGTGGAACGGGAGGAGGGCAGGGGGTGGGGGTGAATGGGTGACAGGCACTGAGGGGGACACTTGACGGGATGAGCACTGGGTGTTATTCTGTATGTTGGTAAATTGAACACCAATAAAAAATTAATTTATTAAAAAAAAGAAACAGTCCACAAAACTAAAAGACAACCTACAGAATGAGAGAAGATATTTGCAAATGACATATCATATAAAGGGCTAGTATCCAAGATCTATAAAGAACTTATTAAACTCAACAGCAAAGAGTTAGTCAATTCTGAATTTGAAATATGTTTACAACTTACCTGCTGGTGATGTTAGGCAAGTCACTTCACCTCTTTGAACTTCAGTTTCCTCTTCTTTAAAGTGAGATCATTAATTCCTATCAGTTAGAGTTATAGGTGATTGATTTATGCTAGTTGTCTACACATTACCATGATAACTTAGTGTACATTTGCTGGCATCTTTAAATTTATTAAAAGTATATGATAAAAGGTCAATGTTACCTCAAAAGATGATAGAAATTATGAAGGCATTATGGCCAGGGAGCTCAAGAAAATTTGGGTCCCCTTTTAAGACTCAGCTTTCTCTTTCTGTGAGGTTATTAATGAAAATGGTGCCCAAAGAAAAATGTCAAAATGCAAGCCAGAGGTTTGAGTGGTGGTTGGTGGTAGCTGAACTTGTGTTTGCTCCTTCCCAAAAACAGATGGGCTGGATTGCCAGTGCTAGAACATTCTTTAGAATGTAGGGATTAGAACCTATAGCCTTGGCTTTGGATCATAGTTGCTATTCTGGCACAACAGATGAACTTCCTAGTGGAAGTCCTGTTTCTAGAGCACCCTGGCCAGCCCAGCCCAGAGAAATTCCCATGAGCACCTTCAGGCTCACAATCCCCAGCTGCATCTCATCTCATGCCTCCTCTTTCTTTCAAATTTCATCAGAAATGTACTGAGGAAAAATTTGGGCCCCTGAAACACCCATAGTTTTCCTTTTGAGCAAAATGATCTTGTCTGAAATCTGTAGAGACAGGAACCCTAAGCAGATACTCATATATAGCACTTATATTCCCTTCGTATGACATAAAGGTGCGAGTATAGAAGTTAACCAATGGCCAATAGGCCAGCAGCTGAGTGGTTAGGCTGTATGAAGAATTATTTGTGATTTCTTTAATTTCTTTTTCAGTCTTGGTTGCACTTGGTTCCTTCTTTTTTTCCTGGACCTAGCAGTGCATCTAAGGTCCTTTCTTTGTTTTTCTTATTAATTAAGGTGGTGCACTAATTATTTTTTGGTGCACTTTAGTTGAAATTCCAGTTAGGTAACATTAGTTTCAGGTGCACAATATAGTAATCCAGCACTTTCATACATCACCCTGTGCTCATCACATATGTACTCTTTAATCTCCATCACCTATTGAACCCATGACGCCACCCACCTCCCCTCTAGTAGCCATCAGTTTATTCTCTATAGTTGAGAGTTGGCTTCTAGTTATTAATATTAGAAAGAAATGGGAAAGCAAATTAGCTAACCTCAAGTTAGGTCAAGTAAAATCTTACTAGGGAGAAACTGCCTATTCAGCTTTGGCCTCACTTGTGTTAGAAGAAGTCAGTATAAGGAGCTGTCACAGGTTTTCTCTTTCAGAGCTTAACAGAAAGGTGATACCCTTTCAGATTTTCCATATAACTTCTAAGACTAATGGCAGGGACATCTTCAAAGGTCTTGTGGTCACAGTAATTCTTTACCTACAATCAATGTTCCTTTGTCTTTTTGTTGTAATGTTGACCCCCCCCCCATCTCTCACTAGTTGAGTTCTGGGTCTTCTTAATTTCTATGTGAGCTAGAGGTTATGGTAAGTTCCTAGTTTTATATTCCTGAGATAATCCATGAATCAGAGATCTTTGGGTTTTGTAAACAGATTTCATTGCCAAAAGGGAAGATTTATGGCAAGCAGGTATTATGAATTAAGAATTTGGGGATTAAAAGATAAGAAGCTTTTGCACAGAAAGGATACAGTCAGCAAAACTAAAAGACAACCTACAGAATGGGAGAAGATATTTGAAAATGACATATCAGATAAAGGGCTAGTTTCCAAGATCTATAAAGAACTTATTAAACTCAACACCAAAGAAACAAACAATCCAATCATGAAATGGGCAAAAGACATGCACAGAAATCTCACAGAGGAAGACATACACATGGCCAACATGCACATGAGAAAATGCTCCGCATCACTTGCCATCAGGGAAATACAAATCAAAACCACAATGAGATACCACCTCACACCAGTGAGAATGGGGAACATTAACAAGGCAGGAAACCACAAATGTTGGAGAGGATGCGGAGAAAAGGGAACCCTCTTGCACTGTTGGTGGGAATGTGAACTGGTGCAGCCACTCTGGAAAACTGTGTGGAGGTTCCTCAAAGAGTTAAAAATAGACCTGCCCTATGACCCAGCAATTGCACTGCTGGGGATTTACCCCAAAGATTCAGATGCAATGAAACTCCGGGACACCTGCACCCCGATGTTTCTAGCAGCAATGTCCACAATAGCCAAACTGTGGAAGGAGCCTCGGTGTCCATTGAAAGATGAATGGATAAAGAAGATGTGGTCTATGTATACAATGGAATATTACTCAGCCATTAGAAATGACAAATATCCACCATTTGCTTCAACGTGGATGGAACTGAAGGGTATTATGCTGAGTGAAGTAAGTCAATCGGAGAAGGACAAACAGTGTGTGTTCTCATTCATTTGGGGAATATAAATAATAGTGAAAGTGAATAGAAGGGAAGGGAGAAGAAATATGTGGGAAATATCAGAAACGGAGACAGAACATAAAGACTCCTAACTCTGGGAAACGAACTAGGGGTGGTGGAAGGGGAGGAGGGCAAGGGGTGGGGGTGAATGGGTGACGGGCACTGAGGGGGACACTTGACAGGATGAGCACTGGGTGTTATTCTGTATGTTGGTAAATTGAACACCAATAAAAAATTAATTTATTAAAAAAATAATAAAAAATAAAAAAAGAATTTGGGGATTAAGTACCACTTACTTTTCAGTTTTTTTTTAAAGAATTTATTTATTTGTTTTAGAGAGAGTGTGTGTGAGCAGGGGGATGGGCAGAGGGAGAAGAAGAGAATCTTTACATACCCCATGATGAGCATGGAATCTGATACAGGGCTTGATTCCGCAGCCATGAGATCATGACCTGAGTCGAAATAAAGAATTGGATGCTTAACTGACATCCCAGTACTTTTCAGTTCTCCACAGCAGAATTATCAAAGGTCTTGTATTAGTTGTCTGGGGCTGTCATAACAAAGTACCATATATTAGGTGACTTAAGCAATGGAAATTTATTTTCTCACAATTCTGGAGACTGGAGGTCTGAAGCCAAGGTATTGGTAGGCTTGGTTTTTCCTAAGGATGTTCTTTTTGGCTTGCAGTCTTCTATCTGTATCTTCACAAGGTCTTGCATCTGTGTGTGTCTGTGTTTCAACCCTATTCCCAAAGAAGTCACATTCTGAGATCAGGGGGTTAGGATGTCAACTTATGAAATTATGGGGAAACTAATTCCATCTAAAACCCCAATGTGTTAAACTCCAAATACTTAACTCTTAAGAATCAGCACTTGGGACCCACATGTATCCCAAAGAAGAGTTGAAGGAGACATCAAAGCAATGGAACACATTTAGATAACTCTAGAGAGTCTCCTGCAAGGTTCTTTGAGTCTGTCAATCTGACAGTAGATTGGACAGGTGCCCTGATCCCAATATGGGGGCTGGACTGGGGCTTCTTTTGTTCTCAAAACTAAAAAGAGCAATAGAAAATGGTAGTATTTTATTTGCATATAGCAGAGTCCTGGAAATGGTTCTAAGTATTTTCCTGGAGGTTATTTAAACATTTTTCAGGGGCCTAGAGTGGCTCATTCAAATAGATGAGTGAGTGAAACAGAAGGCAGGTTGGTGGAGAGACTAACATCCAAGGGCTGTGGAAAGAACCCTTTCATGTTGGCCAAGGCTGATATCACCATTGGATTATCATTACAGGCATAGGAAGTTATGTGAGCCAGTGATCAATCACATAAGCAAGGCCTAGCCATCAACCATGATGACAAATAAATGAAAAAGCCATATATCAGCAACTGAATCAACATAGCATCAAAGTTCAAACTAATAAAAAAGGAAGAAAAACCCTGTTGTTTGAGGGGGAAATTGAGAGTTTAGAAATGGGACTTGGAAGGAGCAATGTATCCATGAGAGGTGAAAAATGAATGAATGAGGCTCAATTATAAATAAAAATTCACTGAGAAAATATCACATTGGGTTAAGAAAAGTCAGAACTGGGATACAATGAGATATACTGAAGGCTTAAAACCAAAACTAAATTGAACTATAGAAATGAAGCTATACTATATGTTGGAAAACCAAACTTCAATAAAAACAAATGAAAAAATTAGAAATGAAGCTATAGAAAAAAAGAAATGAAACCATAGAAATAAAATTCCATATTTATATGCTTAAGGCTTGATGCTTATAATGACTGTGAAAATTTACTTGTTATATATGTACCAGTACTTCTTGCATCCACAGTCATAGTCATGAATCTTTTTCATCCTTCTGTATTTAGCACAGAGTTTGGCATAAGTTTTCACTACAGCAAGACAGGATGTCCTTATCAATTGATGAACGTTGGCATGGAAGTTGAACTAATTTGCCATAAATGGAACAAAGGAATGAAATTGAGGAATATATCCTCACCTAGTATCTGCCTTGCCCTGGGTTAGGCATGACTGAGGCAAAATCAAAGGGATATAAAGACTCTGTATTCTTTTTTTTTTTTTTAATTTTTTTTAAATTTTTATTTATTTATGATAGTCACACAGAGAGAGAGATAGAGAGGCAGAGACACAGGCAGAGGGAGAAGCAGGCTCCATGCACCGGGAGCCCGACGTGGGATTGGATCCCGGGTCTCCAGGATCGCGACCCGGGCCAAAGGCAGGCGCCAAACCGCTGTGCCACCCAGGGATCCCAAGACTCTGTATTCTATTATTTATTTTTTTTTAATTTTTATTTATTTATGGTAGTCACAGAGAGACAGAGAGAGAGGCAGAGACATAGGCAGAGGGAGAAACAGGCTCCATGCAGTGGGGCCTAATGTGGGACTCGATCCCGGGTCTCCAGGATCGCGCCCTGGGCCAAAGGCAAGCGCCAAACCACTGTGCCACCCAGGGATCCTCTGTATTCTATTATTTAAAACATTAAATTGTTCATTTATTTTTTGTCTGAAATACCATGAAAGATTAATTTGATTGACTTAAACATTTGCATCTCTAAAATGCAAACATCTGGAAAGAGAATCTCACTATGTCGCTGTTTTTTCTTTTTTATATATAATTTTTAAATTTAAATTCAGTTAGTCGGCATACAGTACAGCATTGGTTTCAGAGTTCAGTAATTCATCAGTTGCATATAACACCCAGTGGTCATCACATCACGTGCTCTCCTTAGTGTTGCTGTTCTTTTTTTTATGCAGAAATTACTTTTATTATGTTAGAATATTCCTTAATGGGTTGGCAATTATTCATGTGAGGGAGAGTTCAGAAAACATATTTATGACTGTATTAGCCTTGTCCTTAATTAGAGATTTATGAATTATACAAAAAATATTATTCCCTAGAGAAGGTTACTCTAAAAGTAGTAGTAGAAAAGGTCTAAAAGACTGTGAACTTAGAAGAGCATCTCCCTGCTTGTCTGGCTGTTCCAGTTGGACCACAAGACTTCACTACAAGGATGGACATGTTTTCTCTGTTGAATTTAAAGCTTTACAACAGTTGGAATGCTCTTTCCTGCATGCAACAGGTCAAAGGCTTCATTAAGTTGGTCAAAAGACAGACTGTGAGTCACAAATTCATGAACTTTTATCTTTCAGGAGGAGGGGCAAGATGGCGGAAGAGTAGGGTCCCCAGGTCACCTGTCCCCACCAAATTACCTACATAACCTTCAAACGTCGTGAAAATCTACGAATTCAGCCTGAGATTTAGAGAGAACAGCTGGAACGCCACAGTGAGAAGAGTTCACGCTTCTATCAAGAGAGGAAGACGGGGAAAAAGAAATAAAGACACAAAAGGCCTCCAAGGGGGAGGGGCCCCGCGAGGAGCCGGGCTGAGGCCGGGGCGAGTGTCCCCAGGACAGGAGAGCCCCGTCCTGGAGGAGCAGGAGCTGCACCAACCTTCCCGGGGGGAAAGGGGCCTGCAGGGAGTTAGAGCAGGACCCAGGAGGGCGGGGATGCCCTCGGGCTCCCGGAAACACTAACAGGCACCTGCGCCCCGGGAGAGCGCCCCCAGCTCCCTAAGGGCTGCAGCGCGCACGGCGGGACCCGGAGCAGCTCGGAGGGGCTCGGGCGGCGGCTCCGCGGAGGGGGCTGCCGGGCGGGAGCGTGAATCCAACAGCGCAGGCCCCGGAGCACAGGGCACTGGGGCACAGCCCAGGATCCGGCCTCCTCCGGGACAGGCAGAGGCCGGGAGGGCCCAGGACAGCGAGGACGCTCCTGCCCCAGCTGAGTAGATCAGCAGCCCCGCCCGGGAGCCCCCAGGCCCTGCAGACGGAGAGCCCCGGAGCTACTGCGGGAGCTGACTCCAGGGCTGCAGAGCTGGCCCCGCCACTGCGGTTGTTCCTCCTGGGGCCTCACGGGGTGAACAGCCCCCACTGAGCCTCACAGTGGCCTCACTGGATAAGCTGCTTAAACATCACTCACTGAGCCCTGCACCAGGCAGTGGGCTGAGCAGCTCCCCAAGTGAAAATCAGCACAACAGGCCCCTTCCCCAGCTAGATGGACAGCAGAAACACAAATTATTGACCAAGCACCACTGGAAAGTTCCAGGGGAAGTCAAGGGACTTACAATATACAGAATCAGAGGATACTCCTCCGTGTGTTGTTTTGTTTTTTGCTTTTGGATTTCTGTTTGCTTCCCCCCTTTTTTCCTTTCCTTTTTCCCCCCCTTTTCTTCTTTTTTCTTTTTCTTTCCTTCTTTCTCTTCTCTCTTTTTCTCCTTTTCCCAATACAACTTCTGCAGTGAGCAAAATGACTAGAAGGAAAACCTCACCTCAAAAGAAAGAATCAAAAACAGTCCTCTCTCCCACAGAGTTACAAAATCTGGATTACAATTCAATGTCAGAAAGCCAATTCAGAAGCACTATTATACAGCTACTGGTGGCTCTAAAAAAAAGCATAAAGGACTCAAGAGACTTCATGACTGCAGGATTTAGATCTAATCAGGCAGAAATTAAAAATCAATTGAATGAGATGCAATCCAAACTAGAAGTCCTAATGACGAGGGTTAATGAGGTGGAAGAACGAGTGAGTGACATAGAAGACAAGTTGATGGCAAAGAGCGAAACGGAGGGAAAAAGAGACAAAGAATTAAAAGATCATGAGGATAGATTAAGAGAAATAAGTGATAGCCTGAGGAAGAAAAACCTACATTTAATTGGAGTTCCCGAGGGTGCTGAAAGGGACAGAGGGCCAGAATATGTATTTGAACAAATCATAGATGAAAACTTTCCTAAAAAAAAAAAAAGAAAAAGAAAAAGAAAACTTTCCTAATCTGGGAAGGGAAACAGGCATTCAGATCCAGGAAATAGATCCTCCCCTAAAATCATCAAAAACCGTTCAACACCTCGATATTTAATAGTGAAGCTTGCAAATTCCAAAGATAAAGAGAAGATCCTTAAAGCAGCAAGAGACAAGAAATCTCTGACTTTTATGGGGAGGAGTATGAGGGTAACAGCAGACCTCTCCACAGAGACCTGGCAGGCCAGAAAGGGCTGGCAGGATATATTCGGGGTCCTAAATGAGAAGAACATGCAACCAAGAATACTTTATCCAGCAAGGCTCTCATTCACAATGGAAGGAGAGATAAAGAGCTTCCAAGACAGGCAGGAACTGAAAGAATATGTGACCTCCAAACCAGCTCTGCAAGAAATTTTAAGGGGCACTCTTAAAATTCCCCTTTAAGAAGAAGTCCAATGGAACGATCCACAAAAACTGGGTCTGAATAGGTATCATGATGACACTAAACTCATATCTTTCAATAGTAACTCTGAACATGAATGGGCTTACTGACCCCATCAAAAGGCGCAGGGTGTCAGACTGGATAAAAAAGCAGGACCCATCTATTTGTTGTCTACAAGAGACTCATTTTAGACACAAGGATACCTACAGCCTGAAACTAAAAGGTTGGAGAACCATTTACTATTCAAATGGTCCTCAACAGAAAGCAGGGGTAGCCATCCTTATATCAGATAAACTAAAATTTATCCTGAAGACTGTAGTGAGAGATGAAGAGGGACACTACATCATACTTAAAGGGTCTATCCAAGAAGAGGACTTAACAATCATCAATATATATGCCCCAAATGTGGGAGCTGCCAAATATATCAATTAATAACCAAAATTAAGACATACTTACATAATAATGCTCTTATACTTGGTGACTTCAATCTAGCTCTTTCTACCCTCGATAGGTCTTCTAAACACAACATATCCAAAGAAACGAGAGCTTTATTTATTTATTTATTTTTTTATTTATTTATGATAGTCACACAGAGAGAGTGAGAGAGGCAGAGACACAGGCAGAGGGAGAAGCAGGCTCCACGCACCGGGAGCCCGACGTGGGACTCGATCCCCGGTCTCCAGGATCGCGCCCTGGGCCAAAGGCAGGCGCCAAACCGCTGCGCCACCCAGGGATCCCCAAGAAACGAGAGCTTTAAATGATACACTGGAACAGATGGATTTCACAGATATCTACAGAACTTTATATCCAAACTCAACTGAATACACATTCTTCTCAAGTGCACATGGAACTTTCTCCAGAATAGACCACATACTGGGTCCCAAATCAGGTCTGAACCAATACCAAAAGATTGGGATCGTCCCCTGAGTATTCTCAGACCATAATGCCTTGAAATTAGAACTAAATCACAACAAGAAGTTTGGAAGGACTTCAAACACATTGAGGTTAAGGACCATCCTGCTAAAAGATGAAAGGGTCAACCAGGAAATTAAGGAAGAATTAAAAAGAATCATGGAAACTAATGAGAATGAAGATACAACCTTTCAAAATCTTTGGGATACAGCAAAGGCAGTCCTGAGGGGGAAATACATTGCAATACAAGCATCCATTCAAAAACTGGAAAGAACTCAAATACAAAAGCTAACCTTACACCTAAAGGAGCTGGACCAGGGCGCGGTCCTGGGGTCCCAGTATCAAGTCACATGTCAGTCTCCCGACATGGAGCCTGCTTCTCCCTCTGCCTCTGCCTCTGTCTCTGTCTTTCTCTCTCTCTCTCTCTCTCTCTCTCTCTCATGAATAAATAAATAAAATCTTTAAAAAATATTTTTTATTTATTTATCATGGTGGGGCGGGGCAGAGGCACAGGCAGAGGGAGAAGCAGGCTCCACGCAGGGATCCTGACGTGGGACTCAATCCCGGGACTTCAGGATCACGCCTGGGCCGAAGGCGGCACGAAACTGCGAAGCCACCGGGTTGCCCCCCTGCACTTATTTTAAGGAAGCTTTGACTCCTTTCTCTCACCCTCTTCTCAATTCATCAGCAACTCTAGTTGGTTCCAACTTACAAATAAATACAGTATTCACCAAAATTTTACTACTTTCTCTGCTACCATCCCAGATTATCATTTCTTTCTCTTTTTTAATAAATTTATTTTTAATTGGTGTTCAATCCAGCTTATCATTTCTTAACTGTACTGTTGCGGTAGCTCCTAGGTGGTACCCCTGACTTCCACACAGCCCCCTTCTCTAGCCAGAGTGATCCTTTTAAAAGATGAATCATGTTATTGTTCTGCTGGAAAGCTTCCAAGGGCTACACAAATAATTTACAGTAAAAATCAAATTACAAAGCCTAAAGTACCTAGCCCCTGTTAGTTTTGAAGTTATCCCCTCAAAAATAAAACATACATAAATATTTATCCTCCTGCTTTTCAGCATGCTCACTCCCCTTCAGGGATGAATTCATTTTTTTAAGATTTTACTTATTCATTCATGACAGAGAGAAAGAGAGGGAGAGACATAGGCAGAGGGAGAAGCAGGCTCCATGCAGGGAGCCTGACGTGGGACTCGATCCGGGTCTCCAGGATCACACCCCAAGCCGAAGGCGGCGCCAAACCGCTGAGCCACTGGGGCTGCCCTGAATTCATTTTTAAAATTTAAATTCAATTATATAACATATACTACATCATTATTTTCAGATGTAGTTTTTAATAATTCATCAGTTGCCTATCACATCTACTGCTCAACTGATCACGTGCCCTACTTAATTCCCATTACCTAGTTACCCTGTTCCTCACCCATCTCCTCTTCAGCAACCCTCAGTTTGTTTCCCAGAGTTGAGTCTTTCATGGTTTGTGTCCCTCTCTGATTTTTTTTCCATTCAGTTTTCCCTCCCTTACCGTATGGTCCCCTGCACTATTTCTTATATTCTGCATATGAGTTAAAGCATATAATTGTCTTTCTCTAATTGACTTATTTCACTTAGCATAATACCCTCCAGATCCATCCACATTGATGTAAATGATAGGTATTTATTATTTCTGATGGCTGAGTAATATTCCACTGTGTGTGTGTATATATATACATATATAATATATACAATATACAGTAACATTCATATATATATCACATCTTATTTATCTATGCATCTGTAGAAGGACATCTCAGCTCTTCCACAGTTTGGCTATTGTGGACATTGATGCTATGAACACTGGTGTGCAGGTGTCCTAAAATTTCACCACATCTGTATCTTTGGGGTAAATACCTAGTACTGCAATTGCTGGGTTGTAGGGTAGCTCTATTTTTAACTTCTTGGGGAACTTTCATACTGTTTTCTAGAGTGGCTGTACCAGCTTGCATTCCCACCAACAGTGCAAGAGGGTTCCCCTTTCTCCACATCCTCTCCAACACTTTTTGTTTTCTGTCTTGTTAATTTTAGCCATTCTGACAGGTATGAAGTGGTATCTCATTGTGGTTTGTTTTGATTTGCATTTCCCTGATGCCAGGTGATGTGGAGTATTTTTCATGTGTCTGGTGGCCATTTGTATGGAGAAATATCTTTGGAAAAATGTCTGTTCATGTCTTCTGCCCATTTCTTGACAGGATTATTTGATTTTGGGGTGTTGAATTTGATACATTCTTTATAGATCTTGGATACTAGCCCTTTATTTGATATGTCATTTGTAAATGTCTTCTCCCGTTCTATAGATTGCCTTTAGAGACATGTCTTGCAATAAGTTGCTGTCTGTGTTCTCCTCTAGGATTTTGATGGATTCCTGTCTCACATTTAGGACCTTCATCCATTTTTAGTTTACTTTTGTGTATGGTGGAAGGGAATGGTCTAGTTTCATTCTTCTGCATGTAGCTGTCCAATTTTCCCAGATCCTGGAACATAGCTGACATTTTCACACCTCAAAATGTTGCACTTGCTATACCTGCTCCCTGAGGTGTTTTTCCTGCAAATATCCCTGTGGCTCTATTCCCTGCTGCCTTCAATTCTTTCTTCAAATATCACCTTCTGGGTGAGACCAGTTCTCATAACACTCCTTAAAATTGCAGCCTATCCCTTGCATTCCTGATTTCCCCACAATGCTACATTTTATAGCAGTTAAAAACCATGAAACTTGCATATTGAGTTTATTTTCATTCTCTTTCCCATTAGAGTATAAGCTCCACAAAAGGAAAATATTTTTGTCTGATTTGTCCACTTCTAGAAATGTCCATAAGCACACTGAATACATAATAAATACGTGTCAAAAATCAATCACTTTTATATATATTTACCCTTTTCTTTTCTAGAGATCAAGTCATGCTTTTTGTGAAGTAAAAGATAACTCATTTTCATAACCTAGAATTAGGAAGGCCCAAGTAAGTAAGTTGTCCTCACAAAGGAAGTTCTAGTTAAAAAAAAATACAACCTACATTGGTTTAGAAAATTTGGAAATGAGATTTAATGCACTGTGCTCCTCTGCTGAGTTTTTGTCACAGGCAAAAACTGACTTAACGATAATAAAGCCAAAATCTTTGCAAAATGTTTAGATTTTAGGAAACAACCAGACACAATACATAACTAGCAACTACATTACAAATGCAAACATTCTCAACTTTATTACTTTTTTTTTTAATTTTTTATTTATTTATGATAGTCACACAGAGAGAGAGAGAGGCAGAGATACAGGCAGAGGGAGAAGCAGGCTCCATGCACCGGGAGCCTGACGTGGGATTCGATCCCGGGTCTCCAGGATCGCGCCCTGGGCCAAAGGCAGGCGCCAAACCGCTGCGCCACCCAGGGATCCCTCAACTTTATTACTTTAAGCACTTGGAGTAACACATACTTTTTATAATTATAGGACATGATAGATCAAAGGACAAAGAAACTAAAATTTTTATCATTATCTCATTTATATAAATTGATACACACTATGAATTATCATTAAATTTCATATTAGCCATCTTCTATTCAAATAATAGCATTTTTGCTATTTTTATTTTAATTCTGGTATAGTTAAAATAGTGTTATATTAGTTTCAGGTGTACAATATAGTGATTCAACAATTCTATGTATTACTCAGTATTGTATTAGCCACTTTAATTATTTTGTTTATCTAAAACCATGCTCCACAAGCTTCACACCAATTTGACTATAATGGTCCAGATGTTAATTTTGTACTAAAGACAAATAGCAGATCACATTTGAGAATTCTTACCTTTTTGACTCAATATCACTGACTTAAGGGGTAAGAAGGTATAACTTAGACAAAATGCAATGTTATTCAGACCTCTAATCTTAGTCTAAGATCGTTTCTCTTCTTCAAGAGGAAACACATAATGTGTATTCTTCCCTCAAAAAAAGAAGTTTATGTATTTTTGATATAATGGCAAGTCATTCTTATCTCTTCAGATAGATAAGGCAGTACCTTAAGATGGCGACTTTGCAAAAATGAGAGTTGCTGGTAAATGCTACATACCAAGGATTATGTCAGAATAATGAGGACAAGAAGAGATATACCTAAAGCTAAGGCAATATGTTATGGAGATCATAATCTGACTGTTTTTATTTCAGTGGGTTCTAGAAAAATAGACAGGGACTACAATCCAAGCAGGGGTCCAATAAATGGGAAGAGACCACTGAAATTAAGGGAAATTTGGAGGGCTCCAGAAACAAGGGCAGCCACTGTATCAGTTGGCTTCTGCTGCATAACAACCTATCCCAAAACTCAGGGGCTTAAACAGCAACCACTTCTTTATATGACAATTCCATGGGCTGACAATTTGGGCTGAGAATGTGCTCAGCTGGATGAGGCTTCTTGTCTGGGTTTGGTTCAGTTGATCTCAACAAGGGCTCACTCATGCCTCTACTATCATGTACCAGGTCACCTGGGAGCTGGTTGATTGTTAGCTGGAGCATCTTGGTTCTCCCCCATGTGGCCCCCATCTTCATACAGCCTCGCTTGGACTAGTTCACATGGTGGTCTGAAGGTTTCCAGAGCAGCCGCAACAGAGTTTACCTAGGCTTAGAAATCTCACACCACTTTCACTGACTCTTTTAATGACTCTTTTAGTCAGTCATGAGTCCTGCCCAGATTCAGTGGATGGAAACGAACCACACTTGCAAGGAGGGGCTGCAAAGTAACTTGGCCATTTTTGCAATCTACCACAGTTACTGCTACAAATTTTCAAGATGTCTCTGGAAACATCACTAGGAAAATTAAGAACATGAGTAAAATTTACTTGGTAAAAAAAATTTTCCTCCTGTAAAGTGTCCTCAGAGCTTATTTCATGTCCCTGTTCCTCAGGCCATACATAAAGGGGTTTAACATGGGTATCACCACTGTATACAAAACTGAAGCAATAATGTCTTTGACCTTGGAACTGTTTGATGAAGGAATGAAGTAAATCATTGCAAGAGTCCCATAGTACAAACACCACAAGGAGGTGGGAGCCACAGGTAGACAAGGCTTTGCAGATCCTCTTGATGGAGGGACTCTCAGGATGGTGGCCCCAACATAGATATAGGAAGCCAAAATAGCACAAAATGACAGGAAGGCAAACACTCCCCCCTCAGTGAAGATAACTAGCTTATTGAGGGAAGTATCTGAGCAGGCTAACTTCAAGAGGGCAGTGAGATCACAAAAGAAATGAGGGATGGTATTGTCAGCACAGAAGGACAGGCGTGACAGAAGGAGAGTATGCAACAGGGCATGGGCACACGAGAAGAACCAGGATCCAGCCACCAGTAAGATACACAGCTCCTCCCTCATGACAGTGGTGTAGTGGAGTGGCTGACAGATGGCCACATACCTGTCATATGCTGTCGCTGCAAGAAGAAAATTGTCAAGACAAACAAAAAGTATGAAAAAATACATCTGGGAAATGCACCCCACATAGGAGATGGTTAAGTGCCGAGTCTGCATGTTCATCAGCATCGTTGGGACAGTGACAGATGAGAAAGAGACATCAGAGAAGGCCAAGTGGCTAAGGAAGAAGTACATGGGGGTGTGGAGGTGAGAGTCCAGCCTGATGAGCAGGATGGTGAGCAGATTCCCAAGCACCGTGGTCAGGTACATGCCCAGGAACAGGGCAAAGAACATGCACTGCTGCTCTGGCTGGATGGGGAGCCCCAGGAGGAGGAACTCTAACACGCTGCTCTGGTTCTCCCTCCTCATTCTCTGCTGGGAGAAAAGGAGTAGGAAATATCAGGGACTGAGATATGATGGTTATTCTGTGTGTACATTACAGTCACATGCTTTTTTTCCCTGGAGACTGTCAAAATTGAGGCAAACCACACATTTTGAATCTTCTGTCTGCCCCCTTCTGGTCATAGAGTGCTTCAGATTTCCAACAGCAAAGAAAATTTCCTTCAAAGGAGACCATAATAAATTTCTTCACTTATTCAACCATGTTCAAGATGCTTTCCTGGCACTGGGAATAGAACAGAAAATAAAACATCCAACCCTCTTCCTCCTTGGAGCTCACAATTATTGAGTACATTATAGAGTACTGACCAAGAGCCAGGGCTCTGCAGCCAAAAATCTTGAATTGGATTCCAGCCTTAACTGTTTACCAAGTGCCCTAGGGGACTTTCTCTGTGTCACTGTGATTAGAGATCCTCCTCTTCACCATTCTACTGTCTCCGCCTCCCTTTACTCATTTGGCAGAAAATCCTGGGCCATGTTTGGAATTGTTTTGGGGCTTCAAAATTACCCCAGCCACCTGCTTGATTATCTACCTATTCTCATACATATGATGATCCTATATTTTATTATCCAAGCCAGGACACTTTAAGAGTGAAAAGAGAAGTTACATAATAATTATACCAGAACAGCAGGTCTACACCAAGACTTTCCTGGGTAAATCAGAATGTATGACCTCCTACTTATATCACACTTTCCAATTTGCAAAGGACTTCCACATGCAGTCACATTAATTAGTAAACATTTACTGAGTGCCTGTAAAGCAGGCATTCCAACAGTTAAAATTCCTTCATGTTACTATTGTGGAAACAAGTGTGAAGTCACCTACTCCAGAGTATGTACTAGTTGATGGACCCTGATCTTAATTAAGCACAGAACTTCACCCTAAGGCCAGGCAACTCATTCACTGGGAGTTAAATCAGAGTTAGAGGCCACACACAAGCTCTAGAATGGAACCCAGGGAGACAGCATCATTCTAAGGCACAGGGATCTGATAGAAGAGCTTTTTCAAAGAGCAGAGATGAGCTTAGCCATCTCTGAGCTCATCTTAGTCAGTGGGACCAGAAGGAATGCAGTGGCTTAAACCTTTTGCTGATACACGGCTGCCCAGTGTCATTTATTGGATAAGACTTCTCTTTGGAACTCAAGCATGGGAGTGAAATTAAAAGCTTTGCGTCTGGTAGGATTTCCACATTCAGCGATCGGATCGGGAAGAATAGAACCTGATGCAAGCCGCCCCCATGTGAAATAAACAGTGGCAACATGCTCAGGAAGGAGGAAGGGAAGCCGTCAGCTGGCTCTTTAGATATTTCCTCTGCCTTTGCACAAAATGCTCTAAATAGTCAAGAAATGACTGGTGAGTTTAAAACCTCATGCATTTAGGGAATAATCATGATGCTAGCACCTGTTTAGTACATGCTTATTTCAGGTCTCATAGTGTACTGAATACTCCCAACACATTTTACAGCTCAGACTTCTTAGCCTCACAGAGATGGAGCCCAAGGTCCAAAATGAAGTCTCAAAAATAGGATATTTGAATCAAAATGTGTATCACACCAGAACCTAAGAATTTAACCACTACCGTGTTCTGAAGAGTAGAAACACAGCATTATGGAAGGCCAATGAAGAAAGGCACACTTGGAGGACTGTAGGGTCTTCAAAACACATGGATAAATGTCTTACAGCCTGGCTTAAGGATGATTTTACTAGGAGCTGCCTGTCTCTGTCTGAAATAAAAGATGTGGGCAGACCCGGTGGTGCAGCGGTTTGGCGCCACCTGCAGCCCGGGGCATGATCCTGGAGACTGGGGATAGAGTCCCACATCGGGCTCCCTGAATGGAGCCTGCTTCTCCCTCTGCCTGTGTCTCTGCCTCTCTCTCTCTCTCTCTCTCTCTCTCTCTCTCTCTCTCTCTGTGTCTCTCATGAATAAATAAATAAAATCTTTTTTAAAAAATTAAATAAAAGGAGATGAGACATAAGAGGAGAAAGTAGCTATGAGGCTGTTTATCCAACACACACACTCATGCATGTACATACACACGCACAGCCTTAGCATGGCTGTAGTTCTCTTCCTTCTATACCCATTCTAGGTTAAAATAGAGTATGAGTGTTTTATACATAAAAACACACATGCAGCCACACTCACACATATACACCATCATATACTTCTGACATATTCTCTTTATGACCTATACTCATTCTAGGTAAAAAAACAGTCAGGGTTTGTGTTACTTTTATATGAATTTACACACAACTGATAAATAGAACATTATCAAACACAATATAATATATAAACATCACAGTCATCCAGACAAAGCACAACCCACCCAAAAAGTACATACTACATACATACAGGTTCACATGCAGACATGCAAACATACCACACACAAAAATGAACCTAAACATATGTGCATACACACACATACTCATATACACTACCAACAAGTTTTTCCTCCATAATCTCTTGAAGACCTTCCTACATGAGCAGAGTTGGAACGCAAGTCAGTTAACCACTAAGTACAGTGGGTTATACAAACAAAACAAAACACACACAGGCATACACATTCTTGCATAAACATACACATCCAGTGCCAGGTATTTGAGTCTCCATCTTTCTCTGACCTGAGACACTCCTTGGTGAGCTCAGACACTCTGGTCAAGGTTGTTTCCTAAGCCTTCGTTTTCTGTTCAGGAGACCTGATATCTAAAGAACAAGATCTCATGACCCAGGGACCTTTTGAATATTTCATCCCTGTTTTTGAGTGGCAGAAGAATGGGCAAGAGGATCCCCATTCACCAACAAGATTAATACCCAGGGAGACAGTGTGAGCTTCTGATGAGACAAGGAGAGCATGTGGGCTAATTGCCCAATTTCCTGCCATCCTCATGGGACGTAACCTATGAAGGAACTAAAAGATCTGAGCCACAGGTCCCAGGAGAAGGTGTCCTTGATGTTGATATTGATGACATGAAAAGCAGAAGTCACCATAGCCACCTTGGCTTCTGAGATAGTTATGGCACAGGGTCAGCCTTCCTATACCTCACAGAATGGCCAAGACAGGGTAAGGCCTGGCTCTTACAGACTCCCACATCTTGGACCTAGCTTCCATTACAGCAAGTGTTCTACTGCCCCCCCCAAGACCTGCAGGACCCCCCCCCCCACTCCTTTGAGGTACTCTGCAGTGCAGTGCCTGAGGCTTGTTCAAGAAGCAGGCAAGTGGTGAGACTGATCCCAGGGCATAAGACACAGACTGACCTGAGATCAGTACCAGCTCTGCCACTGAGTGCCCTAACAAAGGGACTTAAGTTCTTCTCCTTTAGATATATGGTAAGTGGTAATAGTACCTAGCCTGTGAGGTTATTGTGAGAGTTAAATGAAATACTGTGTGCTAATGCACCAAACCCAGCCAGTTTCCTAAAGACCAGGCCTAAGAGATTAATATCCTAATGAATTTGCCAAATGAAACATTCGGTTTAATAACTGTTCCAGTGTGAACACACTAACCCAAGGCTTCATTTAATTTTAAATTATGAGAGTAATCATTAAAAGCAGACTGTCAGTGGGAAACAGGAACACAGACTTTACTTTTCATTTTGTACTTTTGATAATACGTCTTCTCTCCTCACTAAGTCAGACTAATGGTAGGATATGTCACTACAGAAATATACATGACAGAGAGAGACAGAGAGGAGAGGTTTTAAGAATTGGTTGATGCCAATTGCACTACTGGAGATTTACCCCAAAGATACAGACACAGTGAAAAACCGAGACACCTGCACCCCGATGTTTATAGTAGCAATGTCCACAATAGTCAAACTGTGGAAGGAGCCTCAGTGTCCATTGAAAGATGAATGGATAAAGAAGTTGTGGTCTATATATACAATGGAATATTACTCAGCCATTAGAAATGACAAATACCCACCATTTGCTTCAACTGGAGGGTATTATGCTGAGTGAAGTAAGTCAATTGGAGAAGGACAAACATTATATGGTTTCATTCATTTGGGGAATATAAAAAATAGTGAAAGGGAATAAAGGGGGAAAGAAGAAAAAATGAGTGGGAAATATCAGAGAGCGTAACAGAACATGAGAGACCTCTAACTCTAGGAAAGGAACAAGGGACAGTGGAAGGGGAGGTGGGTGGGGGGGATGGGGTGACGGGGTGATGGGCATTGAGGGGAGCACTTGACGGGATGAGCACTGAGTGCTATACTATGTTGGCAAATCAAACTCCAATAAAAAATATACAAAAAAAAAGAAATTAAACACAAGCACTTCATTTAAAATATAGTCTGCAACTGTTTCCATACAAAAACAAACAAAGAATTGGCTGATGCAAGGAGGAGGAATTAAGATGGTGGAAGAGTAGGGGACCTTAAGTTCTTCTGATTCCTGGAATTCAGCTAAATAATTATCAAATCATTCTGAACACCTGTGAAATGAATAGAAGATCTGAGAAAACAAATGCTACAATTCTACAAATAGAAAAGCAACCACTTTTTGGAAGGTAGGAGGTGCAGAGCCTTGAATCTGGTGTGATATATCAGAGGATAGGGCAGTGGGGAGAGGCCAGGCTTAAGGAGGCTAGTGCAAAGTATTATAAACAACAAAGTGCAAAATCAGAACTTCTGGAAGTTTGCTACAGTGGGGGACGTCCCTGGCTTAAAGGTGCTCATGGGGCAAAGTGGAGTAGAATCCCAGATGGGACGGCATGGTCTCAGGATCCCTGGGGTCACAAGAACAGGGGTGCCTGAATGTGGCAGAGTTCCCAGGCATCAGAGCAGGGAAGCTGGCTCAAAACGGTGAGTCTAGACACTGGCTTTCTGCTCTGTGTTGCCATAAACTGTGAATTGCTGTGCGGTCATGAAACCGCTCTCCAAGCAGAGGCCCAGGAAGAGGCAGAAGTGTGGTGAGTGAGACTCCCCCATCTCTCATACTGGGTCACAAATCATGTCTCCACCAATACCAAAACATTGGGATTATTCCCTGCATACTTTCAGACCACAATGCTTTGAAATTTGAACTCAGTCACAAGAGGATATTTGGAAGGAACTCAAATACTTGGAGGTTAAATAGCATCCTACTAAAGAATGAATGGGTCAACCAGAAAATTAAAGAAGGAATTTTAGAAATTCATGGAAACAAATGAAAATGAAAACATAATAGTTCAGAACCTTTGGGATGCAGCAAAGTTGATCCTAAGAGGGAAGTATTTAGCAATATAGGCTTTTCTCAAGGAGCAAGATAAGTCTCAAATACACAAACTAACCTTACCTAAAGAAGCTGGAAAAATAACAACAAATAAAGCCTAAATCCAGCAAGTGAAGATAAATAATAAAGATTAGAACAGAAATCAATGATATAGAAATAAAAAAAACATAGAACAGATCAGTGAAACTCGGAGACAGTTCTTTGAAATAATAAGATTAATAAACACTTAGCCAGACTTATCAAAAAGGAAAGAGAAAGGGCCCAAATTAATAGAATCATGAATGAAGTGGAGAGATTATGCCAACACCAAAGAAATACAAACAATTATAAGAGAATATTATGAGCAATAATAACCAACAAATTAGGCAATCTGGAAGAAATGGATGCATTCCTAGAAACATATAAACTACAAAAACTAAAAAAAAAAAAAAAAACTACAAAAACTGAAATAGGAAAAAATAGAAAGCCTGAACAGGCCCAAAACCACTGCAAAATTGAATCAGTAATCAAACCTTCCAATAAACGAGTCTCTGGCTGGATGGCCTCCCAAGGGAATTCTACTAAATATTTAAAGAAGATTTAATACCTATTTTTCTGAAACTGTTTCAAAAAATAGAAATGGAAGGAATAACTTCCAAACTCATTCTATGAGGCCAGCATTACCTTCATCCTAAAACCAGACAAAGATCCCACCAAAAATGAGAATTACAGACCAATATCCCTGATGAACATGGATGCCAAATTCTCACCAAGATAATAGCTAATAGGATCCAACAGTATGTTCAAAGTGTTATTCGCCGCGGCCAAGTGGAATTTATTCCTGAGCTTCAGGGTGGTTCAACATCCACAAAACAATCGATATAATATACCACATTAATAAAAGACAGGGCAAAAACCATATGATCCTCTCAATAGATGCAGAAAAAAACCCATTTCTTCTTGAAGAAAAAACTCTCTGCACTGTAGGGATAGAAGGAACATACCTCAATATCATAAAAGCCATATACAAAAAGCCCACAGCAAATATCATTCTCACTGGTGAAAAACCGAGAGCTTCTCCCATAAGGTCAGGAATACAGCAGGGATGTCCACTCTCACCTTTGCTGTTCAACATAGTACAGAAGTCCTAGCTTCAGCAATCAGACAACAAAAAGTAATAAAGTGCATCCAAATTAGCAAAGAGGAGGTCAAACTTTCACTCTTCACAGATGATGTGATACTCTGTAGAAAACCCAAAGACTGTAGCAAAAAAATTGTTAGAACTGATACTGGAATTCAGCAAAATGGCAGGATATAAAATCAATGCATAGAAGTCAGTTGCATTTCTATACACTAACAATGAGATTGAAGAAAGAGAAATTAAGGAGTCAATCCCATTTACAATTGCACTTAAAACCATAAGATATCTAGGAATAAATTTAACCAAAGAGGTAAAGGGGGCAGCCCGGGTGGCTCAGCGGTTTAGTGCTGCCTTCACCCCAGGGCCTGATCCTGGAGACCTGGGATCGAGTCCCACGTCGGGCTCCCTTCATGGAGCCTGCTTCTCCCTCTGCCTGTGTCTCTGTCCCCACCCCCCCTCTCTCTCTCTCTGTGTGTGTGTGTGTGTGTGTGTGTGTGTATCTCATGAATAAATAAATAAAATCTTTTTAAAAAAAGAAAAAAGAGGTAAAGGATCTATACTCAAAAAAATACAGAACGCTTATGAAAGAAATTGAGGAAGACACAAAGAAATGGAAAACTATTCCATGCCCATGGATTGGAATAATTAATATTGTTACAATATCTATGTACCCAGAGAAATTTACACATTCAATGCAATCCCTATGAAAGTACCATCAACATTTTTCACAGAGCTGGAACAAACAATCCTAAAATTTGTAAAGAATCAGAAAAGACCCCAAATAGCCAAATGACTGTTGAAAAAGAAAACCAAAGCCAGAGCCATCACAATGCTGGACTTCAAGCTACATTAACAAAGCTGTAATCATCAAGACAGTACTGGCACAAAAATAGACACATGAAACAGAATAGAGAACCCAGAAATGGACCCTCAACTCTATGGTCAACTAATCTTCCACAAAGCATGAAAGAATATGCAAGGAAAACAAAGACAATTTCTTCAATAAATGGTGCTGTGAAAATTGGACAGCCACATGCAGAAGAATGAATCTGGATCATTTTCCTACACCCCACACAGAGATAAACTCAAAATGGATGAAAGTCCTAAATGCAATACAGTAACCCATCAAAATCCTAGAGGAGAACTCAGGCAATAGCCTCTTCAACCCTGGCCACAGGAAGTTCTTGCTAGACATGTCTCCAAAGGCAAAGGAAACAAAATAAAAAATGAACTATTGGGGCTTCATCAAGATACAAATATTCTGCACAGCAAAGGAAACAATCAACAAAACTAAAAGGCAACCTATGAAATGGGAAAAGACATTTGCAAATGACATATCAGATAAAAGGTTAGTATCCAAGATCTTTAAAAAAAAAAACTTATCAAACTCAACACCCAAAAAACAATCCAGTCAATAAATGGGCAGAAGACATGAACAGACATTTCTCCAAAGAGGACATACAAATGGCTAATTAGACATGAAAAAATGTTCCATATCAGTTAGCATCAGGGAAATGCAAATCAAAACCAAATGCAAATCAAAATAAAAACAGTAAGATACTACTTCACACTGATCAGAATGGCTAAAATGGACAAATCAGGAAATTACAGATGTTGGGAATGATGTGGAAAGGGGAATGCTCTTACACTGTTGGTGGTAATGCAAGCTGGTACAGCCATTCTGGAAAACAGTATGGACATTCCTCAACAAGTTAAAAAGAGGCAAGATGGTGGAAGAGTAGGGTCCCCAAGTCACCTGTCCTCAACAAATTACCTAGAAAACCATCCAATCATCCTGAAAATCTACGAATTCGGCCTGAGATTTAAAGAGAGACCAGCTGGAACGCTACAGTGAGAAGAGTTCGCGCTTCTATCAGGTAGGAAGACGGTGGGGGGGAAAAAGAAATAAAGACACAAAAGGCCTCCAAGGGGGAGGGGCCGCGCGAGGAGCGGCCTGAGGCCGGGGCGAGTGTCCCCAGGACAGGAGAGCCCCGTCCCGGAGGAGCAGGAGCTGCACCAACCTGCCCCGCGGAAAGGCCTCCCGGGGAATTGGAGCAGGATCCCCAGAAAGGCGGGGATGCCCTCGGGCTCCCTGGGACACTAACAGGCACCTGCGCCCGGGGAGAGTGCGCCGAGCTCCCTAAGGGCTGCAGCGCTCGGCGGGACCCGGAGCAGCTCGGAGGGGCTCGGGCGGCGGCTCCGCGGAGGGGGCTGCCGGGCGGGAGCGCAATCCAACAGCGCAGGCCCCGGAGCACAGGGCGCCGGGACACAGCCCAGGATCCGGCCTCCTCCAGGACAGGCAGAGGCTGGGAGGGCCCAGGACAGCGAGGACGCTCCTGCCTGGAACTGAGCAGATCAGCGGCCCGCCCGGGAGCCCCCAGGCCCTGCAGACAGAGAGCCCCGGAGCTACTGCGGGAGCTGACTCCAGGGTCCCAGAGCTGCCCCCGCCACTATGGCTTCCTCCCGGGGCCTCACGGGGTGAACAACCCCCACTGAGCCCTGCACCAGGCAGGGGCAGAGCAGCTCCCCCAAGTGCTAACACCTGAGAATCAGCACAGCAGGCCCCTCCCCCAGAAGACCAGCAAGAAGGACCAGTTCCAAGGGAAGTCAAGGGACTTAAAGTATAGAGAATTGGAAGATACTCCCCCGTGGTTTTTGTTTTGTTTTGTTTTTTTGTTTTGTTTTTGTTTTTGTTTTTTGTTTTTGTTTTGTTTTGTGCTTTTTTTTTCTTTCTTTCTTCTTGATTTCTGATTGCTTCCCCCACCCCACCCCCCTTTTTTTCTCTTTTATCTCCTTTCTGTCTTTTTCTTTCTTTTTCTTCTCTTTTTCCCCTTTTTTTCTTCTTTCTCTTTTTTCTTTTTCTCTTTTCTTTCCTTCTCTCTCTTTTTCTCCTTTTCCCAATACAACTTGTTTTTGGCCACTCTGCACTGAGCAAAATGACTAGAAGGAAAACCTCACCTCAAAAAAAAGAATCAGAAACAGCCCTCTCTCCCACAGAGTTACAAAATATGGGATTACAATTCAATGTCAGAAAGCGAATTCAGAAGCACTATTTTACAGCTACTGGTGGCTCTAGAAAAAACCATAAAGGACTCAAGAGACTTCATGACTGCAGAATTTAGATCCAATCAGGCAGAAATTAAAAATCAATTAAATGAGATGCAATCCAAGCTAGAAGTCCTAACGACGAGGCTTAACGAGGTGGAAGAACGAGTGAGTGACATAGAAGACAAGTTGATGGCAAAGAGGGAAGCTGAGGAAAAAAGAGACAAGCAATTAAAAGATCATGAGGATAGATTAAGGGAAATAAATGACAGCCTGAGGAAGAAAAACCTACGTTTAATTGGGGTTCCTGAGGGCACCAAAAGGGACAGAGGGCCAGAATATGTATTTGAACAAATCCTAGCTGAAAACTTTCCTAACCTGGGAAGGGAAACAGGCATTCAGATCCAGGAAATAGAGAGATCCCCCCCTAAAATCAACAAAAACCGTTCAACACCTCGACATTTAATAGTGAAGCTTGCAAATTCCAAAGATAAGGAGAAGATCCTTAAAGCAGCAAGAGAAAAAAAGTCCCTGACTTTTATGGGGAGGAATATTAGGGTAACAGCAGACCTCTCCACAGAGACCTGGCAGGCCAGAAAGGGCTGGCAGGATACATTCAGGGTCCTAAATGAAAAGAACGTGCAACCAAGAATACTTTATCCAGCAAGGCTCTCATTCAAAATGGAAGGAGAGATAAAGAGCTTCAAAGACAGGCAGGAACTGAAAGAATATGTAACCTCCAAACCAGCTCTGCAAGAAATTTCAAGGGGGACTCTTAAAATTCCCCTTTAAGAAGAAGTTCAGTGGAACAATCCACAAAAACAAGGACTGAATAGATATGATGACACTAAACTCATATCTATCAATTGTAACTCTGAACGTGAACGGGCTTAATGACCCCATCAAAAGGCGCAGGGTTTCAGACTGGATAAAAAAGCAGGACCCATCTATTTGCTGTCTACAAGAGACTCATTATAGACAGAAGGACACCTACAACCTGAAAATAAAAGGTTGGAGAACCATTTACCATTCAAATGGTCCTCAAAAGAAAGCAGGGGTTGCCATCCTTATATCAGATAAATTAAAATTTACCCCGAAGACTATAGTGAGAGATGAAGAGGGACACTATCTCATACTCAAAGGATCTATCCAACAAGAGGACTTAACAATCCTCAATATATATGCCCCAAATGTGGGAGCTGCCAAATATTTAAACCAATTAATAACCAAACTGAAGAGATACTTTGATAATAATACACTTATACTTGGTGACTTCAATCTAGCTCTTTCTACCCTCAATAGGTCTTCTAAGCACAACATCTCCAAAGAAACGAGAGCTTTATATGATACACTGGACCAGATGGATTTCACAGATATCTATAGAACTTTACATCCAGACTCAACTGAATACACATTCTTCTCAAGTGCACATGGAACTTTCTCCAGAATAGACCACATACTGGGTCACAAATCGAGTCTGAACTGATACCAAAAGATTGGGATCGTCCCCCGCATATTCTCAGACCATAATGCCTTGAAATTAGAACTTAATCACAACAAGAAGTTTGGAAGGACCACAACACGTGGAGGTTAAGGACCATCCTGCTAAGAGATGAAAAGATCAACCAGGAAATTAAGGAAGAATTAAAAAGATTCATGGAAACCAATGAGAATGAAGATACAACCATTCAAAATCTTTGGGATGCAGCAAAAGCAGTCCTGAGGGGGAAATACGTTGCAAAACAAGCATCCATTCAAAAACAGGAAAGAGGGGGAGGGGCAAGATGGCGGAGGAGTAGGGTCTCCAGGTCACCTGTCCTCAGCAAATTACCTAGAAAACCATCCAATCATCCTGAAAACCTACGAATTCGGCCTGAGATTTAAAGAGAGACCAGCTGGAACGCTACAGTGAGAAGAGTTCGCGCTTCTATCAAGGTAGGAAGACGGGGAAAAAGAAATAAAGACACAAAAGGCCTCCGAGGGGGAGGGGCCCCGCGAGGAGCCGGGCTGAGGCCGGGGCGAGTGTCCCCAGGACAGGAGAGCCCCGTCCCGGAGGAGCAGGAGCTGCACCGACCTTCCCCGCAGAAAGGGGCTCCCCGGGAATTGGAGCAGGATCCCCAGAAAGGCGGGGATGCCCTCGGGCTCCCTGGGACAGTAACAAAGGAACTGCGCCCCGGGAGATGCGCCGAGCTCCCTAAGGGCTGCAGCGCTCGGCGGGACCCGGAGCAGCTCGGAGGGGCTCGGGCGGCGGCTCCGCGGAGGGGGCTGCGGGGCTCCGGGAACAGCTCGGCGGCGGCGGCTCGGGCGGAGGAAGAAGCTCTGCGGAGGGGGCTGCGCGGCTCCGGGAACAGCTCGGAGGGGCTCGGGCGGCGGCTCCGCGGAGGGGGCTGCGCGGCTCCGGGAACAGCTCAGCGGCGGCGGCTCGCGCAGAGGAAGAAGCTCCGCGCGGAGGGGGCTGCGCGGCTCCGGGAACAGCTCGGAGAGGCTCGGGCGGCGGCTCCGCGGAGGGGGCTGCACCGCCGGGAGCGCGAATCCAACAGCGCAGGCCCCGGAGCACAGGGCGCCGGGACACAGCCCAGGATCCGGCCTCCCCCGGGACAGGCAGAGGCCGGGAGGGCCCAGGACAGCAAGGACGCTCCTGCCTGGAACTGAGCAGATCAGCGGCCCCGCCCCGGAGCCCCCAGGCCCTGCAGAAGGAGAGCCCCGGAGCTACTGCGGGGGCTGACTCCGGGGTCCCAGAGCGGCCCCCGCCACTGTGGCTTCCTCCCGGGGCCTCACGGGGTGAACAACCCCCACTGAGCCCTGCACCAGGCAGGGGCAGAGCAGCTCCCCCAAGTGCCAACACCTGAGAATCAGCACAGCAGGCCCCTCCCCCAGAAGACCAGCGAGACGGACCAGTTCCAAGGGAAGTCAAGGGACTTAAACTACACAGAATCGGAAGATACTCCCCCGTGGTTTTTTTTGTTTTTTGTTTTTTTTTTTGTTTTGTTTTTTGTTTTTGTTTTGTTTTGTGCTTTTTTTTTCTCTCTTTCTTCTTGATTTCTGATTGCTTCCCCCACCCCCCCCCTTTTTTTCTTTTTTCTCCTTTCTTTCTTTTTTTCTTCTCTTTTTCCCCTATTTTTTCTTCTTTCTCTTTTTTCTTTTTCTCTTTTCTTTCCTTCTCTCTCTTTTTCTCCTTTTCCCAATACAACTTGTTTTTGGCCACTCTGCACTGAGCAAAATGACTAGAAGGAAAACCCCTCAAAAAAAAGAATCAGAAACAGCCCACTCTCCCACAGAGTTACAAAATACTGATTACAATTCAATGTCAGAAAGCCAATTCAGAAGCACTATTTTACAGCTACTGGTGGCTCTAGAAAAAACCATAAAGGACTCAAGAGACTTCATGACTGCAGAATTTAGATCTAATCAGGCAGAAATTAAAAATCAATTAAATGAGATGCAATCCAAGCTAGAAGTCCTAACGACGAGGCTTGACGAGGTGGAAGAACGAGTGAGTGACATAGAAGACAAGTTGATGGCAAAGAGGGAAAGCTGAGGAAAAAAGAGACAAGCAATTAAAAGACCATGAGGATAGATTAAGGGAAATAAATGATAGCCTGAGGAAGAAAAACCTACGTTTAATTGGGGTTCCCTGAGGGCGCGAAAGGGACAGAGGGCCAGAATATGTATTTGAACAAATCCTAGCTGAAAACTTTCCGAATCTGGGAAGGGAAACAGGCATTCAGATCCAGGAAATAGAGAGATCCCCCCCTAAAATCAACAAAAACCGTTCAACACCTCGACATTTAATAGTGAAGCTTGCAAATTCCAAAGATAAGGAGAAGATCCTTAAAGCAGCAAGAGAAAAAAAGTCCCTGACTTTTATGGGGAGGAATATTAGGGTAACAGCAGACCTCTCCACAGAGACCTGGCAGGCCAGAAAGGGCTGGCAGGATATATTCAGGGTCCTAAATGAAAAGAACGATGCAACCAAGAATACTTTATCCAGCAAGGCTCTCATTCAAAATGGAAGGAGAGATAAAGAGCTTCAAAGACAGGCAGGAACTGAAAGAATATGTAACCTCCAAACCAGCTCTGCAAGAAATTTCAAGGGGGACTCTTAAAATTCCCCTTTAAGAAGAAGTTCAGTGGAACAATCCACAAAAACAAGGACTGAATAGATATGATGACACTAAACTCATATCTATCAATTGTAACTCTGAACGTGAACGGGCTTAATGACCCCATCAAAAGGCGCAGGGTTTCAGACTGGATAAAAAAGCAGGACCCATCTATTTGCTGTCTACAAGAGACTCATTATAGACAGAAGGACACCTACAACCTGAAAATAAAAGGTTGGAGAACCATTTACCATTCAAATGGTCCTCAAAAGAAAGCAGGGGTTGCCATCCTTATATCAGATAAATTAAAATTTACCCCGAAGACTATAGTGAGAGATGAAGAGGGACACTATCTCATACTCAAAGGATCTATCCAACAAGAGGACTTAACAATCCTCAATATATATGCCCCAAATGTGGGAGCTGCCAAATATTTAAACCAATTAATAACCAAACTGAAGAGATACCTTTGATAATAATACACTTATACTTGGTGACTTCAATCTAGCTCTTTCTACCCTCAATAGGTCTTCTAAGCACAACATCTCCAAAGAAACGAGAGCTTTATATGATACACTGGACCAGATGGATTTCACAGATATCTATAGAACTTTACATCCAGACTCAACTGAATACACATTCTTCTCAAGTGCACATGGAACTTTCTCCAGAATAGACCACATACTGGGTCACAAATCGAGTCTGAACTGATACCAAAAGATTGGGATCGTCCCCCGCATATTCTCAGACCATAATGCCTTGAAATTAGAACTTAATCACAACAAGAAGTTTGGAAGGACCACAACACGTGGAGGTTAAGGACCATCCTGCTAAGAGATGAAAAGATCAACCAGGAAATTAAGGAAGAATTAAAAAGATTCATGGAAACCAATGAGAATGAAGATACAACCATTCAAAATCTTTGGGATGCAGCAAAAGCAGTCCTGAGGGGGAAATACGTTGCAAAACAAGCATCCATTCAAAAACAGGAAAGAGGGGGAGGGGCAAGATGGCGGAGGAGTAGGGTCTCCAGGTCACCTGTCCTCAGCAAATTACCTAGAAAACCATCCAATCATCCTGAAAACCTACGAATTCGGCCTGAGATTTAAAGAGAGACCAGCTGGAACGCTACAGTGAGAAGAGTTCGCGCTTCTATCAAGGTAGGAAGACGGGGAAAAAGAAATAAAGACACAAAAGGCCTCCGAGGGGGAGGGGCCCCGCGAGGAGCCGGGCTGAGGCCGGGGCGAGTGTCCCCAGGACAGGAGAGCCCCGTCCCGGAGGAGCAGGAGCTGCACCGACCTTCCCCGCAGAAAGGGGCTCCCCGGGAATTGGAGCAGGATCCCCAGAAAGGCGGGGATGCCCTCGGGCTCCCTGGGACAGTAACAAAGGAACTGCGCCCCGGGAGATGCGCCGAGCTCCCTAAGGGCTGCAGCGCTCGGCGGGACCCGGAGCAGCTCGGAGGGGCTCGGGCGGCGGCTCCGCGGAGGGGGCTGCGGGGCTCCGGGAACAGCTCGGCGGCGGCGGCTCGGGCGGAGGAAGAAGCTCTGCGGAGGGGGCTGCGCGGCTCCGGGAACAGCTCGGAGGGGCTCGGGCGGCGGCTCCGCGGAGGGGGCTGCGCGGCTCCGGGAACAGCTCAGCGGCGGCGGCTCGCGCAGAGGAAGAAGCTCCGCGCGGAGGGGGCTGCGCGGCTCCGGGAACAGCTCGGAGAGGCTCGGGCGGCGGCTCCGCGGAGGGGGCTGCACCGCCGGGAGCGCGAATCCAACAGCGCAGGCCCCGGAGCACAGGGCGCCGGGACACAGCCCAGGATCCGGCCTCCCCCGGGACAGGCAGAGGCCGGGAGGGCCCAGGACAGCAAGGACGCTCCTGCCTGGAACTGAGCAGATCAGCGGCCCCGCCCCGGAGCCCCCAGGCCCTGCAGAAGGAGAGCCCCGGAGCTACTGCGGGGGCTGACTCCGGGGTCCCAGAGCGGCCCCCGCCACTGTGGCTTCCTCCCGGGGCCTCACGGGGTGAACAACCCCCACTGAGCCCTGCACCAGGCAGGGGCAGAGCAGCTCCCCCAAGTGCCAACACCTGAGAATCAGCACAGCAGGCCCCTCCCCCAGAAGACCAGCGAGACGGACCAGTTCCAAGGGAAGTCAAGGGACTTAAACTACACAGAATCGGAAGATACTCCCCCGTGGTTTTTTTTGTTTTTTGTTTTTTTTTTGTTTTGTTTTGTTTTTTGTTTTGTTTTGTTTTGTGCTTTTTTTTTCTCTCTTTCTTCTTGATTTCTGATTGCTTCCCCCACCCCCCCTTTTTTCTTTTTTCTCCTTTCTTTCTTTTTCTTCTCTTTTTCCCCTATTTTTTTCTTCTTTCTCTTTTTTCTTTTTCTCTTTTCTTTCCTTCTCTCTCTTTTTCTCCTTTTCCCAATACAACTTGTTTTTGGCCACTCTGCACTGAGCAAAATGACTAGAAGGAAAACCCCTCAAAAAAAAGAATCAGAAACAGCCCACTCTCCCACAGAGTTACAAAATATGGATTACAATTCAATGTCAGAAAGCCAATTCAGAAGCACTATTTTACAGCTACTGGTGGCTCTAGAAAAAACCATAAAGGACTCAAGAGACTTCATGACTGCAGAATTTAGATCTAATCAGGCAGAAATTAAAAATCAATTAAATGAGATGCAATCCAAGCTAGAAGTCCTAACGACGAGGCTTGACGAGGTGGAAGAACGAGTGAGTGACATAGAAGACAAGTTGATGGCAAAGAGGGAAACTGAGGAAAAAAGAGACAGGCAATTAAAAGACCATGAGGATAGATTAAGGGAAATAAATGATAGCCTGAGGAAGAAAAACCTACGTTTAATTGGGGTTCCCGAGGGCGCGGAAAGGGACAGAGGGCCAGAATATGTATTTGAACAAATCCTAGCTGAAAACTTTCCGAATCTGGGAAGGGAAACAGGCATTCAGATCCAGGAAATAGAGAGATCCCCCCCTAAAATCAACAAAAACCGTTCAACACCTCGACATTTAATAGTGAAGCTTGCAAATTCCAAAGATAAGGAGAAGATCCTTAAAGCAGCAAGAGAAAAAAAGTCCCTGACTTTTATGGGGAGGAATATTAGGGTAACAGCAGACCTCTCCACAGAGACCTGGCAGGCCAGAAAGGGCTGGCAGGATATATTCAGGGTCCTAAATGAAAAGAACATGCAACCAAGAATACTTTACCCCGCAAGGCTTTCATTCAAAATGGAAGGAGAGATAAAGAGCTTCCAAGACAGGCAGGAACTGAAAGAATATGTAACCTCCAAACCAGCTCTGCAAGAAATTTTAAGGGGGACTCTTAAAATTCCCCTTTAAGAAGAAGTTCAGTGGAACAATCCACAAAAACAAGGACTGAATAGATATGATGACACTAAACTCATATCTATCAATAGTAACTCTGAATGTGAACGGGCTTAATGACCCCATCAAAAGGCGCAGGGTTTCAGACTGGATAAAAAAGCAGGACCCATCTATTTGCTGTCTACAAGAGACTCATTTTAGACAGAAGGACACCTACAACCTGAAAATAAAAGGTTGGAGAACCATTTACCATTCAAATGGTCCTCAAAAGAAAGCAGGGGTTGCCATCCTTATATCAGATAAATTAAAATTTACCCCGAAGACTATAGTGAGAGATGAAGAGGGACACTATCTCATACTCAAAGGATCTATCCAACAAGAGGACTTAACAATCCTCAATATATATGCCCCGAATGTGGCAGCTGCCAAATATTTAAACCAATTAATAACCAAACTCAAGAAATACCTTGATAATAATACACTTATACTTGGTGACTTCAATCTAGCTCTTTCTACCCTGGATAGGTCTTCTAAGCACAATATCTCCAAAGAAACGAGAGCTTTAAATGATACACTGGACCAGATGGATTTCACAGATATCTACAGAACTTTACATCCAAACTCAACTGAATACACATTCTTCTCAAGTGCACATGGAACTTTCTCCAGAATAGACCACATACTGGGTCACAAATCGGGTCTGAACCGATACCAAAAGATCGGGATAGTCCCCTGTATATTCTCAGACCATAATGCCTTGAAATTAGAACTTAATCACAACAAGAAATATGGAAGGACCACAAACACGTGGAGGTTAAGGACCATCCTGCTAAAAGATGAAAAGGTCAACCAGGAAATTAAGGAAGAATTAAAAAGATTCATGGAAACTAATGAAAATGAAGATACAACCGTTCAAAATCTTTGGGATGCAGCAAAAGCAGTCCTGAGGGGGAAATACATCGCAATACAAGCATACATTCAAAAACTGGAAAGATCTCAAATTCAAAAGCTCACCTTACACATAAAGGAACTAGAGAAAAAGCAACAAATAGACCCCACCCCCAGCAGAAGAAGAGAGTTAATTAAAATTCGAGCAGAACTCAATGATATCGAGAACAAAAGAACTGTGGAACAGATCAACAGAACCAGGAGTTGGTTCTTTGAAAGAATTAATAAGATAGATAAACCATTAGCCAACCTTATTAAAAAGAAGAGAGAGAAGACTCAAATTAATAAAATCATGAATGAGAAAGGGGACATCACTACCAACACCAAGGAAATACAAACGATTTTAAAAACATATTATGAACAGCTGTATGCCAATAAATTAGGAAATCTAGAAGAAATGGACGCATTCCTGGAAAGCCACAAACTACCAAAACTGGAGCAGGAAGAAATAGAAAACCTGAACAGGCCAATAACCAGGGAGGAAATTGAAGCAGTCATCAAAAACCTCCCAAGACACAAGAGTCCAGGGCCAGATGGCTTCCCAGGGGAATTCTATCAAACGTTTAAAGAAGAAATCATACCTATTCTACTAAAGCTGTTTGGAAAGATAGAAAGAGATGGAGTACTTCCAAATTCGTTCTATGAGGCCAGCATCACCTTAATTCCGAAACCAGACAAAGACCCCACCAAAAAGGAGAATTACAGACCAATATCCCTGATGAACATGGATGCAAAAATTCTCAACAAGATACTAGCCAATAGGATCCAACAACACATTAAGAAAATTATTCACCATGACCAAGTAGGATTTATCCCTGGGACACAAGGCTGGTTCAACACTCGTAAAACCATCAATGTGATTCATCATATCAGCAAGAGAAAAACCAAGAACCATATGATACTCTCATTAGATGCAGAGAAAGCATTTGACAAAATACAGCATCCATTCCTGATCAAAACCCTTCAGAGTGTTGGGATAGAGGGAACTTTCCTCGACATCTTAAAAGCCATCTACGAAAAGCCCACAGCAAATATCATTCTCAATGGGGAAGCACTGGGAGCCTTTCCCCTAAGATCAGGAACAAGACAGGGATGTCCACTCTCACCACTGCTGTTCAACATAGTTCTGGAAGTCCTCGCCTCAGCAATCAGACAACAAAAAGACATTAAAGGCATTCAAATTGGCAAAGAAGAAGTCAAACTCTCCCTCTTCGCCGATGACATGATACTCTACATAGAAAACCCAAAAGCCTCCACCCCCAGATTGCTAGAACTCATACAGCAATTTGGTAGCGTGGCAGGATACAAAATCAATGCCCAGAAATCAATGGCATTTCTATACACTAACAATGAGACTGAAGAAAGAGAAATTAAGGAGTCAATCCCATTTACAATTGCACCCAAAAGCATAAGATACCTAGGAATAAACCTAACCAAAGAGGTAAAAGATCTATACCCTAAAAACTATAGAACACTTCTGAAAGAAATTGAGGAAGACACAAAGAGATGGAAAAATATTCCATGCTCATGGATTGGCAGAATTAATATTGTAAAAATGTCAATGTTACCCAGGGCAATTTATACGTTTAATGCAATCCCTATCAAAATACCATGGACTTTCTTCAGAGAGTTAGAACAAATTATTTTAAGATTTGTGTGGAATCAGAAAAGACCCCGAATAGCCAGGGGAATTTTAAAAAAGAAAACCTTAGCTGGGGGCATCACAATGCCAGATTTCAGGTTGTATTACAAAGCTGTGGTCATCAAGACAGTGTGGTACTGGCACAAAAACAGACACATAGATCAATGGAACAGAATAGAGAACCCAGAAGTGGACCCTGAAATGTACGGCCATCTAATATTCGATAAAGGAGGAAAGACTATCCATTGGAAGAAAGACAGTCTCTTCAATAAATGGTGCTGGGAAAATTGGACATCCACATGCAGAAGAATGAAACTGGACCACTCTCTTTCACCATACACAAAGATAAACTCAAAATGGATGAGAGATCTAAATGTGAGACAAGATTCCATCAAAATCCTAGAGGAGAACACAGGCAACACCCTTTTTGAACTTGGCCACAGTAACTTCTTGCAAGATACATCCACGAAGGCAAAAGAAACAAAAGCAAAAATGAACTATTGGGACTTCATCAAGATAAGAAGCTTTTGCACAGCAAAGGATACAGTCAACAAAACTAAAAGACAACCTACAGAATGGGAGAAGATATTTGCAAATGACATATCAGATAAAGGGCTAGTTTCCAAAATCTATAAAGAACTTATTAAACTCAACACCAAAGAAACAAACAATCCAATCATGAAATGGGCAAAAGACATGAAGAGAAATCTCACAGAGGAAGACATGGACATGGCCAACATGCACATGAGAAAATGCTCTGCATCACTTGCCATCAGGGAAATACAAATCAAAACCACAATGAGATACCACCTCACACCAGTGAGAATGGGGAAAATTAACAAGGCAGGAAACAACAAATGTTGGAGAGGATGCGGAGAAAAGGGAACCCTCTTACACTGTTGGTGGGAATGTGAACTGGTGCAGCCACTCTGGAAAACTGTGTGGAGGTTCCTCAAAGAGTTAAAAATAGACCTGCCCTACGACCCAGCAATTGCACTGTTGGGGATTTACCCCAAAGATTCAGATGCAATGAAACGTCGGGACACCTGCACCCCGATGTTTCTATCAGCAATGGCCACAATAGCCAAACTGTGGAAGGAGCCTCGGTGTCCATCGAAAGATGAATGGATAAAGAAGATGTGGTTTATGTATACAATGGAATATTACTCAGCAATTAGAAACGACAAATACCCACCATTTGCTTCAACGTGGATGGAACTGGAGGGTATTATGCTGAGTGAAATAAGTCAATCGGAGAAGGACAAACAGTGTATGTTCTCATTCATTTGGGGAATATGAATAATAGTGAAAGGGAATATAAAGGAAGGGAAAAGAAATGTTGGGAAATACCAGGAAGGGAGACAGAACATAAAGACTCCTAACTCGGGGAAACGAACTAGGGGTGGTGGAAGGGGAGGAGGGCGGGTGTTGGAGGGGAATGGGTGACGGGCACTGAGGTGGACACTTGACGGGATGAGCACTGGGTGTTTTTCTGTATGTTGGTAAATTAAACACCAATAAAAGTTAAAAAAAAAAAAAACAAAAAACAAAAACAAAAACAGGAAAGAACTCAAACACAAAAGCTCACCTTACACATAAAGGAGCTAGAGAAAAAGCAGCAAATAAAGTTCTGTAGATATCTGTGAAATCCATCTGGTCCAGTGTATCATATAAAGCTCTCGTTTCTTTGGAGATGTTGTGCTTAGAAGACCTATCGAGGGTACAAAGAGCTAGATTGAAGTCACCAAGTGTAAGTGTATTATTATCAAAGTATTTCTTCACTTTGGTTACTAATTGATTTATATATTTGGCAGCTCCCACATTCGGTCCTTGTTTTTGTCGATTGTTCCACTGAACTTCTTCTTAAAGGGGAATTTTCAGAGTCCCCCTTAAAATTTCTTGCAGAGCTGGTTTGGAGGTCACATATTCTTTCAGTTCCTGCCTGTCTTGGAAGCTCTTTATCTTCTTCCATTTTGAATGAGAGCCTTGCTGGATAAAGTATTCTTGGTTGCATGTTCTTCTCATTTAGGACCCTGAATATATCCTGCCAGCCCTTTCTGGCCTGCCAGGTCTCTGTGGAGAGGTCTGCTGTTACCCTAATATTCCTCCCCATCAAAGTCAGGGACTTTTTTTCTCTTGCTGCTTTAAGGATCTTCTCTTTATCTTTGGAATTTGCAAGCTTCACGATTAAATGTCGAGGTGTTGAACGGTTTTTATTGATTTTAGGGGCGGGGGAATCTCTCTATTCCCTGGATCTGAATGCCTGTTTCCCTTCCCAGATTAGGAAAGTTTTCAGCTAGGATTTGTTCAAATACATATTCTGGCCCTCTGTCCCTTTCAGCGCCCTGGGGAACCCCAGTTAAACGTAGATTTTTCTTCCTCAGGCTGTCGTTTATTTCCCTTAATCTATCTTCATGGTCTTTTAATTGTTTGTCTCTTTTTTCCTCAGTTTTCCCTCTTTGCCATCAACTCGTCTTCCATATCACTCACTCGTGCTTCCACCTCGTTTACCCTCATCGTTAGGACTTCTAGTTTGGATTGCATCTCATTCAATTGATTTTTAATTTCTGCCTGATTGGATCTAAATCCTGCAGTCATGAAGCCTCTTGAGTCCTTTATGCTTTTTTCTAGAGCCACCAGTAGGTTTATAATAGTGCTTCTAAATTGGCTTTCTGACATTGAATTGTAATCCTAATTTTGTAACTCTGTGGGAGAGAGGACTGTTTCTGATTCTTTCTTTTGAGGTGAGGTTTTCCTTCTAGGTATTTTGCTCAGTGCAGAGTGGCCAAAAACAAGTTGTATTCAGAAAAGGAGAAAAAGAGAGGAGAGAAAGAAGGAAAGAAAAGTGAAAAAGAAACAAGAAAAAGGGAAGAAAAAAGAAAAAAGAGAAGAAAAAGAGAAGGAAAAAGAAAGAAAGAAAAGGGTGGGGGAAGCAAACAGAAATCAAAAAGCAAAACAAAACAAAAACAAAAACAAAGTAAAAAACAGACAAACAAACAAACAAAAAACACGGGGGAGTATCTTCTGTTTCTGTATATTTTAAGTCCCTTGACTTCCCTTTGGAATTTGTCCGTCTAGTTGGTTTTCTGGGGGAGGGGCCTGTTGTGCTGATTTTCAGGTGTTAGCACTTGGGGGAGCTGCTCTGCCCCCTGCCTGGTGCAGGGCTCAGTGGGGGTTGTTCACCCCGTGAGGCTCCGGGAGGAAGCCACAGTGGTGGGGCCAGCTCTGGAGCCCTGGAGTCAGCTCCCGCAGTAAATCCGGGGCTCTCCGTCTGCAGGGCCGGGGGCTCTGGGGCGGGGCCGCTGATCTGCTCAGCTCCGGGCAGGAGCGTCCTCGCTGTCCTGGGCCCTCCCGGCCTCTGCCTGTCCCGGGGGAGGCCGGATCCTGGGCTGTGTCCCGGCGCCCTGTGCTCCGGAGCCTGCACTGTTGGATTCCCGCTCCCGCCCTGCAGCCCCCTCCGCGGAGCCGCCGCCCGAGCCCCTCCGAGCTGCTCCGGGCCCCGCCGTGCGCGCTGCAGCCCTTAGGGAGCTCGGCGCACTCTCCCGGGCGCAGGTGCCTGTTAGTGTCCCAGGGAGCCCGAGGGCATCCCCGCCTTTCTGGGGATCCTGCTCCAATTCCCCGGGAGGCCTTTCCGCGGGGCAGGTTGGTGCAGCTCCTGCTCCTCCGGGACGGGGCTCTCCTGTCCTGGGGACACTCGCCCAGGCCTCAGCCCGGCTCCTCGCGGGGCCCTCCCCCTTGGAGGCCTTTTGTTTCTTTATTTCGTTTTCCCCGTCTTCCTACCTTGATAGAAGCGCGAAATCTTCTCTCTGCAGCATTCCAGCTGTTCTCTCTTTAAATCTTAGGCCGAATTCGTCGATTTTCAGGATGATTTGAAGGTTATCAATGTAATTTGGTGGGGACAGGTGACTTGGGGACCCTACTCTTCAGCCATCTTGCCCCTCCTCCCCCAAATACACAATTTCTGACAAGGAGATTCAAAGATAAATCTTAGCATGACATAACTGAAAAATTGTTTTTATATAGACAGAGAAAAATGAAACCATGTAGTCTAAATTAAATTCTCCACCCTTCCTTTGGCAGTCTCTATCCCTTTATGTAGTTTATTTTTCATTAAGAATGTAGAACTTTTTGATGATGGATAGATAGATAGATCCTCATTAGAATGCATATTTCACAAAGCCAGGCTTGTCTCTCCCTTTTTCACAGTGGTGTCCCTACTCCCAGAAGAGTATTTTTTACAAAGTTGGTAACCAATAAACAACTATTGTTAAGATTTAATATTAAACTGAATTAATTAAACTCTGTTTCTGAAGGAAAATTATTCCCCAAGTTCATACTATCAACACCAGAAACATGTAAAGTCTGAAAGCTCAGAGAGAGGGGTAGGGGGTGGCAGGATCAAGCACCACAAAGTTGACAAGGTGCCCACATGATAGCTACTCATGAGTTTAAGGGAGGGAGGTAAAGGTATGAAGACACATTGTTATGGGCTTGTTTGTGATTACACTTATGGAAGAAATGTGTGTTCATCAACTGGTAAGATCTTCTCTGTTTCTGTTGGCTTTTGACATGGAGAAAGCCAACCAAGCCAGCAGTGTCTCTGAGTTCATTCTCCTGGGACTCTCCTCCCAGCCTGAGGACCAGAAGCCACTCTTTATCCTCTTCCTCACCATGTACCTGATCACCATAATAGGGAACCTACTCATCATCCTGGCCATCCATTCTGATCCCCAGCTCCAGACCCCCATGTATTTCTTCTTGAGTTTCCTGTCCTTCACTGATATTTGCTTTACAACAACTGTTGTCCCCAGGATGCTAGTGAACTTCCTTTCTAAGAAGACCATCTCCTATGCTGGGTGTCTGACACAGATGTATTTCATTTATGCTCTGGGCAACACCGACAGCTGCCTTCTGGCAGTCATGGCCTTTGACCGCTATGTGGCTATCTGTGACCCCTTCCACTACGTCACCACCATGAACCGCCGCTGCTGTGTCCTGCTGGTGGCCTTTTCCTGCTCACTTCCCCACTTCCACTCACTCGTACACACACTGCTACTGAACAGTCTCACCTTCTGTGACTCCAATGTCATCCACCACTTCCTCTGTGACCTCAGTCCCTTGATGAAATTGTCCTGTTCCTCCACATTTGTCAATGAAGTTGTGATAATATCAGAGGGTTCTGTTGTTTTGGTGACTCCATTTCTGTGCATCACTCTCTCTTATGTACGAATTCTCATCACAGTTCTTATGATCCCTTCAGCTGCTGGGAAACGCAAAGCCTTCTCCACCTGTGGCTCTCACCTCACCGTGGTCATACTCTTTTATGGAAGCATCTTCTATGTCTATTTACAGCCCCTGTCCACCTACAGTGCCAGGGACCACATAGCAACAATTGCCTACACAGTTCTTTCCTCCATGCTAAACCCTTTTATCTACAGCCTGAGAAACAAAGACCTGAAACAAGGCCTAAGGAAGCTGATGGGCAGGCGGAAGTCCTAGCCAGAATCTCTGGGAACATGCTCATGAGGGTCTCTGCTCCTCTGGACCCTGTTTCCCCTGGACAGTAGGTATAATTCATATGTGTCATGCTTGTTGAATGGTATCCATTTCTTTACATTTGCAACCATCAACAATTGAAACAATTATGATTCAGTAATAGGCTCAAGATCTACCAAGTTCCTAGATTCCATTTCCACATATCTACCTCTCTCTTTCTTCTTTTTCTTCTCCAGAAAACCACATCTTTTTCTTTCCCTCTAAGTGCTATTGAAACCTCTGCTTTTCACAAAAATTTCTGGTACTAATTCATACCTGTTCAATTACTTTGATCCCCTTAGTATTCTTCATACGTTAATAAACTTCTATAATCAGTTTTGCTAGCTTTTTGAAAGTCTTTAAAGTAGTTTAGGATGAGAAGAGAGGCAGAAATAGAGAGATTGGGAGTTTCCTAAATTTGAAACTTCCACCAAAGCAAATAATGTGTCTGGCCTGTCAGTTTATACAGAGATCATGCCTCTTCCTTCTTCTCTATTGCTGACAGCAGGATTATCCAGGTTTCTGTGATGAACACAAGCCCAACTCTTAGCCTTGATTAGCTAAGTGAATTAGTAGTTCAGCACACCACTGATCAGGGAAGAATGCAGGGGCCAGAGTTGCCTCTGGGTCCTTATTCAGGTATAAGATGAATCAGTTCTGAGGATGCAACTTACAGCATGGTGACTACAGTTAATAAGACTGTATTTTATATCTGCAAGTTACTAAGAAAGTAGATTTTTAAAGTTCTCATCACTTTAAAAGGAATAGAAATCACGGCCACATGACTAGTAAGAGGAGAAGGAGACAGGACTCAAATCCAGGGCTTTCCGTCTTTGTCGTGCTGCTCTAAGATGTAGATTAAAATTGAACACTTAAGCTGGAGGTTAAGTAAAAAGACACATATGTATTGTGTGAGACATTGATTTACATTGAGGGCAACAACAGAATGTGTTTCATTTCCTACACATTGTAATGGATGATGTTCACCATGATACACAATATTCTCTGTGTAAAAACCCAAAGGCAATTTTCTATCTGGTTTAGTGCCAGGAATAGTCATTATCCTCATTCTTCAGATAAAAACCCAGATATACAGAGGCTGAGTAACTTGGTTTTTGTTGTTCTTTTTTTGCATTTGATAAGGCTAGTATTTTATATTTTTTATCATTTTCCCTTTAAATTATTATCATCTAGTTCAATTCTTTAAAAAAAATATTTTATTTATTTATAAGAGACAGGCAGAGGGAGAAGCAGGCTCCATGCAGGGAGCCTGATGTGGGACTCGATCCCGGGACTCCAGGATCATGCCCTAGTCCGAAGGCAGGCACTAAACGACTGAGCCACCCAGGGATCCCCCTATCTAGTTCAATTCTTACAAAGTTTAATTAAGTCAATTTTGTACTCGCCATCTATTTTTTTCTTTTCTAAATTTTTTATTAGTTTCAGAGGTAGAATTCAATGATTCATCAGTTGCATATAACACTCAGGGCTTATTGAATCAAGTGCCCTCCTTAATGTCCATTACCCACTTATCCCTTCCCCTCACCCGCCTCCCCTCTAGCAACACTTAGTTTGTTTCCTAGAGTTCAGTATCTCTTAAGGTTTACTTCCTTCCCAATTTTTGTCTTATTTTGTTTCTTTGTTCTTTTTTTCCCTCTTTTTTTCTTTTTTATCAGTTTAAGTGTAGAATTTAGTGATTCATCAGTTGGATATAATACCCAGTGTTCATTAAATCAAGTGCCTCCCTAGCCCATTACCCAATTATCCCATCCTTCCACCTACTTCCTTCCAGCAACCCTCAGTTTGTTTCCTAGATTTATGAGTTTCCTATGGTTTGCATCCCTGTTTTCATCTTATTTTATTTTCCTTTCCATTTGTCTATGTTCATCTGTTTTGCTTCTTAAATTCCACATATGAGTGAAATCATATAGTATTTATCTTTCTCTGACTGACTTATTTTGCTTAGCATAATACCCTCTAGTTCCATCCATGTCATGGCAAGTGACAAGATTTAATTCTTTCTGATGGTTGAGTAATATTCCATTGCATATATTTACCACTTCTTCTTTATTGATTCATCATCAATGGACATCTGGGTTCTTTCCACATTTTGGTAATTGGGGACATTGCTGCTATAAATACTGGGGTGCATATGCCCCTTCATATCACCATATTTGTGTCTTTAAATATCTAGTAGTGCAATTGTTGGGTTGTAGGGTAGTTGAATTTTTAACTTTGTGAGGAACCTCTATAGTGTAAATTCTTAAAAGCAACTAACTTACTGGCAAGGCCACAATGCTCTAAATATCTTCTTTCCTTATCACTAACCTTCAAAGAATTTTCTGAGCCTAACTGTGAAAGACCAACACTATTTTTCCAAAGCCCCTTTACTAAACATGACAACAATCACTGCCATACCCTGTGCTTTAAATATACATAAACTAACATTAAGCTAATCCCATGTAGAAAAAAGGCTAGTCTAGATGCCTGCCAAGATACTGAAACACACCGCACACCACTGATGTACCCTCACTGAATCCCTTGAAAACTGCAACCTCCCCAGTTCTAGAATACACCAAGGTCCACACCTGTTTCCCCAAACATAAAAATATTCACCAACATAATATTTGTTCACCCTTGATAACCCAGAGTTGGGAATACTTACACACCTTTGAGATGTTTTGCTGAAGTTATGAAGTTTTAGGATGAGTCCCATAATCAAAACAGGAAGCCTCAGGGCTCTCCTATCCCCTGGGGTCAGCCCTACTATGTGTCATCCCCAGTCGCTTGCTCTGCTTAGAGCAATCACAGGACCAGCTCCCTTGAGAAGTCATCACACCACAACTCCTTCAACCTAACAAGGGCCCCCGAGGCCAGCAAACCAGAGCTCAGACTCAGGAGACACTGCCTGGGCTTTCACAATCAGGAGGGTCTTTGTCCCCTGAGTCAGGGCATCTTTGCCTTCTGAGATGGGGAGCTGAGAAAGCAGCAGCATGCTGGGAACCAGACATTAGAGGTTGGAGGCCAGGGAGGGGAAATATGCTATCCCTTTAAAGTAGCATATCAGCTTCCTGCCTTTCCTATTCATCTCCTTGTTCATCAACCAAGATTGTCATGGGAGAAACGTGAGGGGGTTGTGCTTGGCTGAGAGGAAGATTGGCAGCCGAGTAGCAAATGTGCACAGATCAGCTTCTGGAGACGTGGGGGAAGGTAAAAGGAGCATCTGGATCCGGAGGTGAGCTTCAGTAAGTTGGTCACCTGCTTGACATTGGTCAAGCTTGTGCTTGACCAATGTCACTTACTCTTTCCTCCCTGAGAGTTTCAAATATTTCATGGATTAGGCAGTCATGGGGTCCAACTAAAACCTCCACGCAGCTTTTGGTTTTCAGTCCAATCCAATTTGACCTCTAGATAGTCTACACTGTGGGATTTGGTGGAAGCAAAACACCATCAGTTGAAAAGAAAAATTTTTAAAGATTTATTTATTTATTTATTTTTATTATATATATATAGAGAGAGAGAGAGGCAAAGACACAAGAGGTGGGAGAAGCAAGCTCCATGCCGGGACCCCAACGTGGGATCCCGGAACTCCGAGATCGTGCCCTGGGCCAAAGGCAGGTGCCGAACCACTGAGCCACCCAGGGATCCCCCAAGAAAATAAATTTTTTTAAAAAAAACTATTGTTTTCTTCCATCTGCCCCATCCCAGTTTGTGCTCTCTCTCTCTCTCTCAAATAAATACATAAATACATAAATAAAATCTTTTTTATGGTGAAAAATTTTATATTTAGATTTATAGCTGGCTGGACTTAGTTTAGATGATCCCAATTTTGTTGGCAACATCCAAAGCATCATAGTCAGGAGCCAGTCGAACATAGGCTTTCTTCTCTCCATCAGGCCTGATCAAAGTGTTGACCTTGGCCACATCAATGTCATAGAGCTTCTTCACAGCCTGTTTGATCTGGTGCTTATTGGCTTTGACATCCACAATGAACACAAGTGTGTTGTTGTCTTCTATTTTCTTCATGGCTGACTCAGTAGTTAGGGGGAACTTGATGGCATAGTGATCAAACTTGTTTCTCCTGGGGACGCTCTTTCGAGAATATTTGGGCTGCCTTCGGAGATGCAGGGTTTTGGGTCGTCAGAATGTAGGTGATGTGAGGATCTTCTTTTTCTTGTGACTGTGCACACCTTTCAGCACTGCTTTCTTAGCGTTCAAAGCCTTCGCTTTGGCTTCGGCTTTGGGAGGAGCAGGGGCTTCCTTCTTTGCCTTCGGCACCATCTTCGTGAAAGGGCCATAAATAAAATCTTAAAATTCAAACAAACACATGCCTGTGATCCCTCATCATGGGATTCATGAAGTGCTTAGCACAAGCTTCACACGTAGTAGGATTTTAGTAACATTGGTTATTGTTATTAACTTTAACTACAGGTTTGTTCAAATCACTCAATGCATACGCAAATAATCCTTCTGTTAGATCTTGCAAAATCATGAGACTAGTCTGACATCTTGGCAGGGAGGGGTGTATTTTAAGCAGGTGAGTTGACTGATTTTGAGGACAACCACTAATATCAGATAAGGGAAGGTGACACTGAGTCTGATGATGATCAAGTGTTTCTCTTGAGTTGGGATGCCTAAGTGGCTCAGTCAGTTAAGCGTTTGACTCTTGATTTATCATGATCTCAGGGTTGAGAGATTGCAGTCTGAAGTTGGGCTCCATGATGTGCCAGAAACCTGCATAAGATATTCTCTCCTCCTATCCTTCTTCTCCTTTCTCCTCTCTTTCTCAAAAAAAATAAGTTTCTCTTGAGTATTCACATATGTTTGTCTCTCTGCTGAGTGCTTTAGATGCATTTCTCACTAAATCCTCACAAGAACAAGGATATTTCTATCCAATATTATACATGGTAAAATTTAGGTTTAAAGATATTTAGTAATTTACAATTAAAATGTAAGCATACTTCTATCATTTACTGTCTTAGCAAATTCCAAATATGCAAAAACAGTATTATGAAGTGTAACCACTATTATATACATGACATCATTTGTTAATGCAATTACAGCATTGCTTTATAAATTAATTAATATATTAATATTTCAATGTTCAATGAGTTAATATAGAATAAAAATTGTAATGTCTGAAAATTCCAATGTGAAAAGACCATTGAAAAGGTGTGAAAGATTATGGTGCTTCTGAAAAAATTATTTCAAACATTTTGGAGATACACCTATGTCCATTGTAGAGCTTTTTATGGTAATAAGGAATAGATAAATAACCAATGTCTGAAAATACTTGAAAATCTCAAAATAGAAAAAGGAAATCTCTATTAATGAGGTATGGATAAATATGCTGACCATTTAAAAATTAATTTAAAACACTTGGCTTGGGACGCCTGTGTGGCTCAGTGGTTGGGCATCTGTCTTCGGCTCAGGAGGTCCAGATAGAGTCCCACATTGGGCTCCTGAATAGAGACTGCTACTCCCTCTGCCTGTGTCTCTACCTTTTTTTTCTCTCTGTCTCTCATGAATAAATAAAATAAAATAAAATAAAATAAAATAAAATAAATAAAACACTTGGCTTATATAATATCTCTCACTGAAGAGCTTTTTGTGGTATCAACAAAAAAAATTAGAGGCCGCTTTGATGTCCATCACTAGGTAACTGGATATGATTGAAAAAAAGCATACATATGTACATAAATTCTTAATATATAAAAAATTAATGTTTTCATAGGTATTGTTGCATCCACATGACTGATGAATTATAAAGCATGAGTTGAATACTCAATAATGGGTACCCATCCTATACAAATGTGATTTAGGACAAAATATTAAAGAAAGAAAAATTAATTTAGAGAAAAACAGGCATGTGCCCAGACCAGTGATGACAGCATGACATGGGCTAAGGAAGAGGAATCCCTTATCCTGCACCCAAAGGAGAAAAAGCTCACTTTTTCTGAAAGTGAAACAGGTTCACTGAAACAGGTTCAACGTTCCCCTTAGATTTTCCCTGTTTATATTTTGGCAAACTCATCCCTCATCCATCTCTATCCCTTTTACACTGTTTTATGTTGTTTGTCAATGATCTGACTCCCCATCTAGGACAGGAGCTACATAATGACAAGGATTTGCCTGTTTGTATTGCTAAATCTCTAGCAAGGGAACAGTGCTTCCATGGAATAGGAATTAATGAACTAGAATCGGTGAGGTCCATCTCTGATAGTTTCTTTTTAAAAAAAAAGATTTTATTTATTTATTCATGATAGACACAGAGAGAGAGAGGCAGAGACAAAGGCAGAGGGAGAAGCAGGCTCCATGCAGGGAGCCCGACGCGGGACTCCAGGATCATGCCCTGGGCGGACGACAGGCACTAAACCGCTGAGCCACCCAGGGATACCCCATCTCTGATAGTTTCTAAAGGAAAACTCTTCTTCTGCCCCTCCAACCTTCACTATAAGGCCTTGTGATGCCATGGATTTGGGAAAGGAAGTTGGGAAAGGAAGGCCACATCAAGGACCATGAGATTGACAAGCTGTCCCTGCACAGCAGCTAATTGTGACCAAACAGAGAAAACAAAGACTAGCTGGGTTCTGGACTTGGAGAAAGGTAAATAACAAAACTTCATTTATATAACTAGGCCCAAGCCAATGGCAAGGGTCAACCAAACCAGCAGTGTCTCTGAGTTCATTCTCCTGGGACTCTCCTCCCAGCCTGAGGACCAGAAGCCACTCTTTATCCTCTTCCTCACCATGTACCTGATCACCATAATAGGGAACCTACTCATCATCCTGGCCATCCATTCTGATCCCCAGCTCCAGACCCCCATGTATTTCTTCTTGAGTTTCCTGTCCTTCACTGATATTTGCTTTACAACAACTGTTGTCCCCAGGATGCTAGTGAACTTCCTTTCTAAGAAGACCATCTCCTATGCTGGGTGTCTGACACAGATGTATTTCATTTATGCTCTGGGCAACACCGACAGCTGCCTTCTGGCAGTCATGGCCTTTGACCGCTATGTGGCTATCTGTGACCCCTTCCACTACGTCACCACCATGAACCGCCGCTGCTGTGTCCTGCTGGTGGCCTTTTCCTGCTCACTTCCCCACTTCCACTCACTCGTACACACACTGCTACTGAACAGTCTCACCTTCTGTGACTCCAATGTCATCCACCACTTCCTCTGTGACCTCAGTCCCTTGATGAAATTGTCCTGTTCCTCCACATTTGTCAATGAAGTTGTGATAATATCAGAGGGTTCTGTTGTTTTGGTGACTCCATTTCTGTGCATCACTCTCTCTTATGTACGAATTCTCATCACAGTTCTTAAGATCCCTTCAGCTGCTGGGAAACGCAAAGCCTTCTCCACCTGTGGCTCTCACCTCACCGTGGTCATACTCTTTTATGGAAGCATCTTCTATGTCTATTTACAGCCCCTGTCCACCTACAGTGCCAGGGACCACATAGCAACAATTGTCTACACAGTTCTTTCCTCCATGCTAAACCCTTTTATCTACAGCCTGAGAAACAAAGACCTGAAACAGGGCCTAAGGAAGCTGATGGGCAGGTGGAATTCTCAAGCAACACCCTCTTGACAAACTCACAAGTGAAATCTGCTCCACTGGAATCTGGTCCCTACTAGACCTTGGTGAACAATCGAACGGTTGGAGGTTAGCTTTTTTAACCTAAGTGAGACAAGCCTATTGTCGGTGCTCACATCTATTGATGTCAGCTGACCAATTGTCCCTGACTCTGCTGAAATCATCAAGTTTCTCCTCACTATTCCTCCACTTTTCCACAAAGATTCATCATGTTCTTATCTTCCAAATACTGCTTTAAACTAATCATATTCTGACAATATATCCTGAACAAATTGATCTCCATTTATTAAGACTTACCCTTTAAAACCCTTCACATTTCAGTATATTGCTGAAAACAGCGGTTGAATACTTTGACAAACATTTTAGGAGGAAAAGAATGGAAGGAGAGGGGCAAAGTGAGGAAAAGAGTTACATTTTAGCTACTTTTCTTATTATGAGTATTTTTTATAATTCCTTAATATTCTCTTTCATAAAACCTTTTATTGCTTAAAAATTAAGTTTTTGCCTTTTCTCTCATGTTTCTATTCTTGATTGTTTCTCTGTGGCTTTATTTCTTTTAATTGCCTCTTATTTATTTACTATACAATTTAAAAATGGTAATGGTCAGAAATAACAAGAACCAAGATGATTACATGAAAGTTATCTATTTCACAATGGGGACGTTGGAACCTTTCTTTCTCCCATCTATCCCTAAAGCTAGGTGTTTAGAAATATGTGATTTAATATTTTATTCTAGAAACTTCCACTTTTAGGATTCTAACCTATGGAAATGCTACCATAAAATATATTGGATATTGAAATATATTTTTCAGTGATTTCCAGTTTATGACAGGTAAAAATTGGCAACAACCTAAAACCCTATTAATAAAGAATGGGGAAATTATGTGTAAGAATACGCAGCAACTTGAAAGAATCAAATGGATGTCTATTCTTTGAAAGCCATTAGGTAAAAAACTTAAGATATGTAACAAGTATGAAAGTATGAATTCATTATGTTTTTAAAGATTACATAAATATATATGTGGGTATAGTCAATGCAGTAAGAATGTAATGCAGTAGGGGACAGAGAGGGAGAGGATTTCCAATTAACATACATTTATAATCTCTTATTTGTTTAAATAAGTATGTACAGTACATGGAATGTAAGCCCATTAATAAATCAGATGACTAATATAATGGTGAGAGAATTTCTTTGTAAGTCAAAAGAGGAGAAACTTTCTATTTACATGCATATCTAAAACACGTCATTATTTGGCTCTTTCACTTGAATGATAATTTGATAGTATATAGCATTCTAGGTGCCAAAACTTGTGAAAGTTTAAAGATATATTGGCCTTGTCCTACTGCATCAAGTGTTTTCAGTGAGAAACAAGAGGTCAATGTAATTTGTGTTCCTTTGTGACCTCCTCCCCAACCACAGTCTATAGATACCCTACACCGAACTTGGCCAGGTTGCCACCGTGTAGGTTATAGGAGAGAGAACGCTGATTCTACCCACTTTACTCCAGGCCTGTGCACAGGAACCTGGTCATTGTCCTTGGACATTGACAGGCCCATTTTAAAATTTAAATGAAGATGAAAATGCCCTAAAATAGCCAAGACAATCTTAAAGAAAAATCACTAAGTTGGAGAAAACACATTACCAAATTTTAAGACTAAAAAATTAATATAGCATAGTATTTTATAAGAATACTTGACGGGATGAGCACTGGGTGTTATTCCGTATGTTGGTAAATTGAACACCAATAAAAAATAAATTTATTATTAAAATTTTTTTAAAAAGAATGCATTAATAGATCAAGGTAACAGAATGGAGAACACAGAAATAAATCCTTAGTTATATAATCAATTGATTTTTGGAAAGTGTCAATGCAATTTAGTGGAGAAAGGAAGACCCATTCAATAAATTATGCTGGGACAACCAGATATGCACATAGTAGCTCACAGACTTAAATGTGAGGACTAGATTATGGGAGGGAGGGGCAATATGGCTGAAAGGTAGGGTCCCCAGGTCACCTGTCCCCACCAAATTACATAGATAACTTTCAAATCATCCTGAAAATCCACGAATTCAGCCTAAGATTTAAAGAGAGAACAGCTGGAATGCTACAGTGAGATTTCGGGCTTCTATCAAGGTAGGAGGACGGGGAAAAAGAAATAAAGAAACAAAAGGCCCCCAAGGGGGAGGGGCCCCGTGAGGAGCCGGGCTTAGGCCGGGGCGAGTGTCCCCAGGACAGGAGAGCCCCGTCCCGGAGGAGCAGGAGCTGCACCAACCTTCCCGGGCGGAAAGGGGCCCGCAGGGAGGTGGAGCAGGACCCAGGAGGGCGGGGATGCCCTCGGGCTCCCTGGGACACTAACAGGCACCTGCGCCGCGGGGAGATGCGCCGAGCTCCCTAAGGGCTGCAGCGCTCGGCGGGACCCGGAGCAGCTCGGAGGGGCTCGGGCAGCGGCTCCGCGGAGGGGGCTGCGGGGCGGGAGCGAATGCAACAGCGCAGGCGCCGGAGCACAGGGCGCCGGGGACACAGCCCAGGATCTGCCTCCCCCCGGGACAGGCAGAGGCCGGGAGGGCCCAGGACAGCAAGGACGCTCCTGCCTGGAGCTGAGCAGATCAGCGGCCCCACCCCGGAGCCTCCAGGTCCTGCAGACGGAGAGCCCCGGAGTTACTGCGGGGGCAGACTCCAGGGCTCCAGAGCTGGCGCCCCCACTGCCATTGTTCCTCCTGGGGCCTCACGGGGTGAACAACCCCCACTGAGCCGTGCACCAAGCAGGGGCAGAGCAGCTCCCCCAAGTGCTAACACCTGAGAATCAGCACAGCAGGCCCCTCCCCCAGAAGACCAGCTAGACGGACCAGTTCCAGGGGAAGTCAAGGGACTTAAAGTATACAGAATCAGAAGATACTCCCCGTGTTTTTTGTTTTGGATTTTTTTTCTTTTTGATTCCTGATTGCTTCCCCACCCCCTTTTTTTCACCTTTCTATTTCTTTCTCTTTTTCTTCTCTTTTTTCATTTTTTTCTTCCCTTTTTCTTTTTTCTTTTTCTCTTTTATTTCCTTCTCTCTCTCTCTTTTTCTCCTTTTCCCAATACAACTTGTTTTTGGCCACTCTGCACTGAGCAAAATGACTAGAAGGAAAACCTCACCTCAAAAGAAAGAATCAGAAACAGTCCTCTCTCCCACAGAGTTACAAAATCTGAATTACAATTCAATGTCAGAAAGCCAATTCAGAAGCACTATTATAAACCTACTGGTGGCTCTAGAAAAAAGCATAAAGGACTCAAGAGGCTTCATGACTGCAGGATTTAGATCCAATCAGGCAGAAATTAAAAATCAATTGAATGAGATGCAATCCAAACTAGAAGTCCTAACGAGGAGGGTTAACGAGGTGGAAGAATGAGTGAGTGACATAGAAGACAAGTTGATGGCAAAGAGAGAAACTGAGGAAAAAAGAGACAATTGAAAGACCATAAAGACAGATTAAGGGAAATAAACGATAGCCTGAGGAAGAAAAACCTACGTTTAATTGGGGTTCCCGAGGGCGCCGAAAGGGACAGAGGGCCAGAATATGTATTTGAACAAATCATAGCTGAAAACTTTCCTAATCTGGGAAGGGAAACAGGCATTCAGATCCAGGAAATAGAGAGATTCCCCCGCCCCTAAAATCAATAAAAACCGTTCAACACCTGGACACTTAATAGTGAAGCTTGCAAATTCCAAAGATAAAGAGAAGATCCTTAAAGCAGCAAGAGACAAGAAATCCCTGACTTTGATGGGGAGGAGTATGAGGGTAACAGCAGACCTCTCCACAGAGACCTGGCAGGCCAGAAAGGGCTGGCAGGATATATTCGGGGTCCTAAATGAGAAGAACATGCAACCAAGAATACTTTAACCAGCAAGGCTCTCATTCAAAATGGAAGGAGAGATAAAGAGCTTCCAAGAGAGGCAGGAACTGAAAGAATATGTGACCTCCAAAGCAGCTCTGCAAGAAATTTTAAGGGGGACTCTTAAATTCCCCCTTTAAGAAGAAGTTCAGTGGAACAATCGACAAAAACAAGGACTGAATAGATATCATGATGACACTAAACTCATACCTTTCAATAGTAACTCTGAACGTGAACAGGCTTAATGACCCCATCAAAAGGCGCAGGGTGTCAGACTGGATAAAAAAGCAGGACCTATCTATTTGCTGTCTACAAGAGACTCATTATAGACAGAAGGACACCTACAACCTGAAAATAAAAGGTTGGAGAACCATTGGCCATTCAAATGGTCCTCAAAAGAAAGCAGGGGTAGCCATCCTTATATCAGATAAACTAAAATTTACCCCGAAGACTGTAGTGAGAGATGAACAGGGACACTATATCATACTTAAAGGATCTATCCAACATGGGACTTAACAATCCTCAACATATGTGCCCCGAATGTGAGAGCTGCCAAATATATAAATCAATTAATAACCAAAGTGAAGAAATACTTAGATAATAATACACTTATACTTGGTGATTTCAATCTAGCTCTTTGTACCCTCGATAGGTCTTCTAAGCACAACATCTCCAATGAAACGAGAGCTTTAAATGAACACTGGACCAGATGGATTTCACAGATATCTATAGAACTTTACATCCAAACTCAATTGAATACACATTCTTCTCAAGTGCACATGGAACTTTCTCCAGAAGAGACGACATACTGGGTCACAAATCAGGTCTGAACCGATACCAAAAGATTGGGATCGTCCCCTGTATATTCTCAGACCATAATGCCTTGATATTAGCACTAAATCACAACAAGAAGTTTGGAAGGACTTCAAACACGTGGAGGTTAAGGACCATCCGCTAAAAGATGAAAGGGCCAACCAGGAAATTAAGGAAGAATTAAAAACATTCATGGAAACTAATGAGAATGAAGATACAACCGTTCAAAAATCTTTGGGATTCAGCAAAAGCAGTCCTGAGGGGGGAAATACATTGCAATACAAGCATCCATTCAAAAACTGGAAGGAACTCAAATACAAAAGCTAACCTTACACATAAAGGAGCTAGAGAAAAAACAGCAGATGGACCCTACGTCCAGCAGAAGAAGAGAGTTAATTAAAATTTGAGCAGAACTCAATGAAATCGAGACCAGAAAAAATGTGGAACAGATCAACAGAACCAGGAGCTGGTTCTTTGAAAGAATTCATAAGATAGATAAACCATTAGCCAGCCTTATTAAAAAGAAGAGGGAGAAGACTCAAATTAATAAAATCATGAATGAGAGAGGAGAGATCACTACCAACACCAAGGAAATACAAACGATTTTAAAAACATATTATGAACTATTATGAACAGCTATACACCAATAAATTAGGCAATCCAGAAGAAATGGACACATTCCTGGAAAGCCACAAACTACCAAAACTGGAACAGGAAGAAATAGAAAACCTGAACAGGCCAATAACCAGAGAGGATATTGAAGCAGTCATCAAAAACCTCCCAAGACACAAGAGTCCAGGGCCAGATGGCTTCCCAGGGGAATTCTATCAAACGTTTAAGGAAGAAATCATACCTATTCTACTAAAGCTGTTTGGAAAGATAGAAAGAGATGGAGTACTTCCAAATTCGTTCAATGAGGCCAGCATCAACTTAATTCCAAAGCCAGACAAAGACCCCACCAGAAAGGAGAATTACAGACCAATATCCCTGATGAACATGGATGCAAAAAGTATCTCAACAAGATACTAGCCAATAGGATCCAAAAACACATTAAGAAAATTATTCACCATGACCAAGTAGGATTTATCCCCGGGACACAAGGCTGGTTCAACACTCGTAAAACAATCAGTGTGATTCATCATATCAGCAAGAGAAAAACCAAGAACCATATGATCCTCTCAATAGATGCAGAGAAAGCATTTGACAAAATACAGCATCCATTCCTGATCAAAACTTTCAGAGTGTAGGGATAGACGGACTTTCCTTGACATCTTAAAAGCCATCTATGAAAGCCCACAGCAAATATCATTCTCAATGGAGAAGCACTGGGAGCCTCTCCCCTAAGATGAGGAACAAGACAGGGATGTCCACTCTCACCACTGCTATTCAACATAGTTCTGGAAGTCCTCGCCTCAGCAGTCAGACAACAAAAAGACATTAAAGGCATTCAAATTGGCGAAGAAGAAGTCAAACTCTCCCTCTTCTCTGATGACATGATACTCTACATAGAAAACCCAAAAGCCTCCACCCCAAGATTGCTAGAACTCATACAGCAATTTAGTAGCGTGGCAGGATACAAAATCAATGCCCAGAAATCAATGGCATTTCTATACACTAACAATGAGACTGAAGAAAGAGAAATTAAGGAGTCAATCCCATTTACAATTGAACCCAAAAGCATAAGATACCTAGGAATAAACCTAACCAAACAGGTAAAGGATCTACACTCTAAAAACTATGGGACACTTCTGAAAAAAATTGAGGAAGACACAAAGAGATGTAAAAATATTCCATGCTCATGGATTGGCAGAATTAATATTGTGAAAATGTCAATGTTACCCAGGGTAATTTACATGTTTAATGCAATCCCTATCAAAATACCATGGACTTTCTTCAGAGAGTTAGAACAAATTATTTTCAGATTTGTGTGGAATCAGAAGATACCCCGAATAGCCAGGGGAATTTTAAAAAAGAAAACCATAGCTGGGGGCATCACAATGCCAGATTTCAGGCTGTACTACAAAGCTGTGGTCATCAAGATAGTGTGGTACTGGCACAAAAACAGACACATAGATCAATGGAACAGAATAGCGAATCCAGAAGTGGACCCTCAACTTTATGGTCAACTAATATTCGATAAAGGAGGAAAGACTATCCACTGGAAGAAAGACAGTCTCTTCAATAAATGGTGCTGGGAAAATTGGACATCCACATGCAGAAGAATGAAACTAGACTACTCTTGCACCATACACAAAGATAAACTCAAAATGGATGAAAGATCTAAATGTGAGACACGATTCCATCAAAATCCTAGAGGAGAACACAGGCAACTCCCTTTTTGAACTCGGCCACAGTAACTTCTTGCAAGATACATCCAGGAAGGCAAAAGAAACAAAAGCAAACATGAACTATTGGGACTTCATCAAGATAAGAAGCTTTTGCACAGCAAAGGATACAGTCGACAAAACTAAAAGACAACCTACAGAATGGGAGAAGACATTTGCAAATGACGTATCAGATAAAGGGCTAGTGTCCAAGATCTATAAAGAACTTATTAAACTCAACACCAAAGAAACAAACAATCCAATCATGAAATGGGCAAAAGACATGCACAGAAATCTCACAGAGGAAGACATGGACATGGCCAACATGCACATGAGAAAAATGCTCTGCATCACTTGCCATCAGGGAAATACAAATCAAAACCACAATGAGATACCACCTCACACCAGTGAGAATGGGGAAAATTAACAAGGCAGGAAACCAGAAATGTTGGAGAGGATGTGGAGAAAGGGGAACCCTCTTCCACTGTTGGTGGGAATGTGAACTGGTGCAGCCACTCTGGAAAACTGTGTGGAGGTTCCTCAAAGAGTTAAAAATAGACCTGCCCTACGACCCAGCAATTGCACTGTTGGGGATTTACCCCAAAGATTCAGATGCAATGAAACGTCGGGACACCTGCACCCCGATGTTTCTATCAGCAATGGCCACAATAGCCAAACTGTGGAAGGAGCCTCGGTGTCCATCGAAAGATGAATGGATAAAGAAGATGTGGTTTATGTATACAATGGAATATTACTCAACCATTAGAAACGACAAGTACCCAGTATTTGCTTCAACATGGATGGAACTGTAGGGTATTATGCTGAGTGAAGTAAGTCAATCAGAGAAGGACAAACAGTGTATGTTCTCATTCATTTGGGGAATATAAATAATAGTGAAAGGGAATATAATGGAAGGGAGAAGAAATGTGTGGGAAATATCAGAAAGGGAGACAGAACGTAAAGACTCCTAACTCTGGGAAACGAACTAGGGGTGGTGGAAGGGGAGGAGGGGGGGGGGGTGGGGGTGAATGGGTGACGGGCACTGAGGGGGACTTGACGGGATGAGCACTGGGTGTTATTTTGTATGTTGGTAAATTGAACACCAATAAAAAATTAATTTTCAAAAAAATTAATAAATTTAAATATTAAAGAAAATAAATGTGAGGACTAAAAGTATAAAAAAATTTTAAACCAAAAATATTATAAAATTGTATTGACATGAGTAAAGATTTCTTAGTCAAGAAACAAAATGGCTAACCACAAAAGAAAAATTATTGAGTGAATTTCACCAAATTAAAAACTTCTGCTCATCAAAAGTCATATTAAGAAGTGAAAATGGAAAAAATATTCACACCACATATATCTGAGAAAAGACATACTCAAAATATATAAACCTATACAAATCAAAAATTGAAAGTATGTAATCTAATTTTTATTTTTTAAAGGTTTTATTTATTTATTTGAGAATGAGAGAGAGAGAAAATGCAAGCAGAGGGAGCAGCAGACAGAAGTAGAGGGAAAAGCAGAGTCTGCACTGAGCAGAGAGCCCTACGTGGGGCTCGATCTTAGGACCCCAGGAACATGACTTGACCCCAAAGCATACACTTAACTAAGTTACCCAGGCACCCCCAATCTAATTTTTTAAGGTGGACAAAAATTTAAAAATAAATAAAACAAGATATAATCAGAGAAGGAGACAAACTATAATAGACTCTTAACCAGAGGAAACAAACTGAGGGTTGCTGGATGGGAGGTGGGGGGTGGGGTAACAGGGTGATGGCCATTAAGAAGGGCACATAATGTAATGAGCAATGAGTATGTATATAATACAACTGATGACTTACTGAACTGTACCTCTGAAACCAATAATACACTATATGTTGATTAATTGAATTTAAATTTTTTGAAAGTAGAAGAAATTTGAGCAGACACCTTGCAAAATAAGATATTCGAATGGCCAATATTGCATGTGAAAGGCACTCAACATCATTAATTATCAGGGAAATGTAAATTAAAGTAACAATGTGATACCACTGAACACTCAATAGAATGACTACAATAAGAAGAAAATACAACATTTTTGTAGGATTTAAAGCAACTGAAACTCTCATATATTGATGGTGGAAATATGAAATTCTGTAATTATTTTGGAAAACAGTTTGGCAATTCGTAATAAAATTAAACATACAGCAACCATGTGTCTATAAAAAATCTTGTACAAAATATTCACAGGAGATTTATTCATAATAGAACAAACTAAAAACAACGCCAACGTTCATCAACAGGAATTAGGTAAACAAATCATCAGTAAAAGGCTATATACACTTAGGATTTGCATTATTTTACTGTATATAAATTATACCTCAATCTTTTAAAAAAATTTTTATTTATTTATTCATGAGAGAACAAGAGAGAGAGGCAGAGACACAGGCAGAGGGAGACGCAAGCTCCATGTAGGAGCCCAATGCGGGACTGGATCCTTGGACTCCAGGATCACACCCTGGGCTGAAGGTGGTGCTAAACCACTGAGCCACCCAGGCTGCCCTATACCTCACTCTTTTTTTTTTCCCTATACCTCACTCTTAAAAGAAGTTGAGTGACCTGGAGATAATGAGCAAACGCTTTGGGACTATCAGTACTGATGTACAGTATAGATTAATACCAGGCAAATGTGTGCTTCATCTGAAAATAAGGGACAGTATAAGATTTCCAAAGATTTCCATATCTTTGGAAATTTGAGAAGGTGCAGAGGTGGGAATGAGAAGATTAGGGATGATGCTTGCTATCACGTCACAAAAATTATCTCCACCTCCCAAAATGTCTGTGTCTTGTGAATCCAACTGACTTGAGTCTAAGACATCTGCATGTCCAGACAGAAGGAGGCGTTGCTGCTCAGAATCCTACTTACAGAGGGGGAGGGGCAAGATGGCTGAAGAGTAGGGTCCCCAAGTCACCTGTCCCCACCAAATTACCTAGATAACCTTCAAATCATCCTGAAACCTACGAATTTGGTCTGAAATGTAAAGAGAAAACAGCTGGAATGCTACAGTGAGAAGAGTTTATGCTTCTATCAAGGTAGGAAGATGGAAAAAAATATAAAGACACAGAAAGCCTCCAAGGGGAGGGGCCCCGCGAGGAGCCGGGCTGAGGCTGGGGCGAGTGTCCCCAGGACAGGAGAGCCCCGTCCCGGAGAAGCAGGAGCTGCACCAACCTTCCCGCGGAAATGGGCTCGCAGGGAGCTGGAGCAGGACCCAGGAGAGCGGGGGTGCCCTCGGGCTCCTAGGGACACTAACAGGCACCTGCGCCCCGGGAGAGCGCGCCGAGCTCTCTAAGGGCTGCAGCGCGCACGGCGGGACCCGGAGCAGCTCGGAGGGGCTCGGGCAGCGGCTCCGCGGAGGGGGCTGCGGGGCGGGAGCGCGAATCCAACAGCGCAGGCCCCGGAGCACAGGGCACCGGGACACAGCCCAGGATCCGGCCTCCCCCGGGACAGGCAGAGGCCGGGAGGGCCCAGGACAGCGAGGACGCTCCTGCCCCGAGCTGAGCAGATCAGCGGCCCCGCCCAGGAGCCTCCAGGCCCTGCAGACGGAGAGCCCGGGAGTTACTGCGGGGGTTGACTCTAGGGCTGCAGAGCTGACGCCGCCACTGCGGTTGTTCCTCCTGCGGCCTCACAGGGTGAACAACCCCCACTGAGTCCTGCACCAGGCAGGGGCAGAGCAGCTCCCCCAAGTGCTAACACCTGAGACTCACCACAGAAGGCCCCGCTTCCAGAAGACCAGCTAGACGGACCAGTTCCAGGGGAAGTCAAGGGACTTAAAGTATACAGAATCAGAAGATACTCCCCTGTGTTTTTTGTTTTTGTTTTTTTTTCTTTTTGATTTCTGATAGCTTTCCCCACCCCTTTTTTTCACCTTTCTTTCTTTTTCTTTCTCTTTTTCTTCTCTTTTTTCGTTTTTTTCTTACTTTTTTCTTTTTTCTTTTTCTCTTTTCTTTCTTTCTTTCTCTCTCTTTTTCTCCTTTTCCCAATACAACTTGTTTTTGGCCACTCTGCACTGAGAAAAATGACTAGAAGGAAAACCTCACCACAAAAGAAAGAATCAGAAACAGTCCTCTCTCCCACAGAGTTACAAAATCTGGATTACAATTCAATGTGAGAAAGCCAATTCAGAAGCACTATTATACAGCTACTGGTGGCTCTAGAAAAAAGCATAAAGGACTCAAGAGACTTCATGACTGCAGAATTTAGATCTAATCAGGCAGAAATTAAAAATCAATTGAATGAGATGCAATCCAAACTAGAAGTGCTAACGACGAGGGTTAACGAGGTGGAAGAACAAGTGAGTGACATGGAAGATGAGTTGATGGCAAAGAGGGAAACTGAGGAAAAAGGAGATAAACACAGGAAACAACAGATTTGCAGAGTGAAAGAGGAATCCTCTTGCACTATTGGTGGGAATGCAAACAGGTGGAGCCACTCTGGAAAATAATATGGAATTTTCTCAAATAGTTAAAAATAGAACTACCTTATTGAACTAGTACATATTTAGCCCAGGGATACCAATGCAGTGATTTAAAGGGGTACAGGCACCCCAATGTTTATAGCAGCATTATCAACAATAGCCAAACTTTGTAAAGAGCCCAGATGTCCATTGAAGATGAATGGATAAAGAGGAGGTGGTGTGTGTATGTTTGTGTGTGTGTGTGTGTGTGTGTGTGTGTGTGTATAATGAAGTATTTTTCAGCCATCAAAAAGAATGAAATCTCGCCCTTGCAACAATGTGGATGGATCTTGAGAGTATTATGCTAAGTGAAATAAGTCAGTCAGAGAAAGACAAATCCCATATGATTTCACTCCTATGTAGAATTTAACAAAACAGATTGACATAGGGGAAGGGAGAGAGAGAGAGAGAGAGAGAGAGAGAGAGAGAGAGAGAGAGAGAGAAACCATAAAAGACTCTTAATGGTAGAGAATAAACTGAAGGTTAATAAAGAGGTAGGTGGGAGATGAGCTAAATGGGTGATGGGTATTAAAGAGATCACTTGTTATGGTGAGCACTGTATGTTGTTTGTAAGTAATGAACCACTGAATTCTGCTCTGGAAGCCAATATTGCACTGTATGTTTACTAACTAGAATTTAAATAAAAATTTGTAAAGGGGAACCTGGGTGGGTCAGTCTGTTTCTCTTGCCTTCATGGATATCTTCCAAGAAGTGTCCGATCTTGGTTTCTTTTTTTTTAATTTTTCATTGTTTTTCTGGTTTATGTTGCCAACATATACCATAACTCCCAGTGCTCATCCCACCAAGTGCCCCCATCAGTGCCCATCACCCAGTCACCCCAACCCCCCGCCCACTTCACCTTCCACTACCCCTTGTTCATTTCCCAGAGTTAGTGTCTCTCATGTTTTGTCAACCTCACTAATATTTTCACTCATTTTCTCTCCTTTCCCTTTATTCCCTTTCACTAATTTTTATATGCCCCAAATGAATGAGACCATATAATGTTTGTCCTTTTCCGATTGACTTATTTCACTCAGCATAATACCCTCCAGGTCCCTCCACGTTGAAGCAAATAGTGGGTATTTGTTATTTCTAATGGCTGAGTAATATTCCATTGTATACATAAACCACATCTTCTTTATCCATTCATCTTTCAATGGACACTGAGGCTCCTTCCACAGTTTGGCTATTGTGGACATTGCTGCTATAAACATCGGGGTGCAGGTGTCCCAGCCATTCATTGCATCTGTATCTTTGGGGTAGGGCAGCCCCGGTGGCGCAGCGGTTTAGCGCCACCTGCAGCCTATGGCGTGATCCTGGAGACCCTGGATCAAGTCCCACGTCAGGCTCTCTGTACGATGCCTGCTTCTCCCTCTGCCTCTTTCTGTCTCTATGAATAAATGCAAAATCTAAAAGAAAAAAAAGCAGCTGAGGAGAGGCCCAAATAATGCATCTTTGGGGTAAATCCCCAACAGTGCAATTGCTGGGTCGTAGGGCAGGTCTATTTTTAACTCTTTGAGGAACCTCCACACAGTTTTCCAGAGTGATTGCACCAGTTCACATTCCCACCAACAGTGCAAGAGGGTTCTCCTTTTTCCACATCCTCTCCAAAATTGGTTGTTTCCTGTCTTGTTAATTTTCCCCATTCATACTGGTGTGAGGTGGTATCTTATTGTGCTTTTGATTTGTATTTCCCTGATGGCAAGGGATGTAGAGCATTTTTTCATATGCTTGTTGGCCATGTGTATGTCTTCTTTGGTGAAATTTCTCTTCATGTCTTTTGCCCATTTCATGATTGGATTATTTGTTTCTTTTCTGTTGAGTTTCATAAGTTTTTTATAGATCTTGGAAACTAGCCCTTTATCTGATACGTCATTTGCAAATATCTTCTCCCATTCTGTAGGTTGTCTGAGATTTGTTGACAGTTTCTTTTGCTGTGCAGAAGCTTCTTATCTTGATTAAGTCCCAATAATTCATTTTTGCTTTTGTTTCTCTTGCCTTCATGCAGGAGAAACCTGTATTTTGCAAAAAGTTGCTGTGGCCAAGTTCAAAGAAGCTGTTGCCTGTGCTCTTCTCTAGAATTTTGATGGAATCTTGTCTCACATTTAGATCTTTCAACCATTTTGTAAATGGGATTGGCTCCTTAATTTCTCTTTATTCCGTCTCATTGTTAGTGTATAGAAATGCCACTGACTTCTGGGCATTGATTTTGTATCCTGCCACACTGCCAAATTGCTGTATGAGTTCTAGCAATCTTGGGGTGGAGGCTTTTGGGTTTTCTAGGTACAGTATCATGTCATCTGCAAAGAGGGAGAGTTTGACTTCTTCTTTGCCAATTTGAATGCCTTTTATTTCTTTTTGTTGACTGATTGCTGAGGCTAGGACTTCCAGTACTATGTTGAATAGCAGTGGTGAGAGTAGACATCCCTGTCTTGTTCCTGATCCTAGGGGAAAGGCTCCCAGTGTTTCCCCATTGAGAATGATTATTTGCTGTGGGCTTTTCATAGATGGCTTTTAAGATGCTGAGGTATGTTCCCTCTATCCCTACACTCTGAAGAGTTTTGATCAGGAGTGGATGCTGCATTTTGCCAAATGCTTTCTCTGCATCTATTGAGAGGATCATATGGTTCTTGTTTTTTCTCTTGCTGATATGATGAATCACATTGATTGCTTTATGGGTGTTGAACCAACCTTGCATCCCGGGGATAAATCCCACTTTGTCTTCTTAATGTATGTTGGATCCTATTGGCTAGTATCTTGTTGAGAATTTTTGCATCTGTGTTCATCAGGGATATGGTCTATAATTCTCCTTTTTGGTGGGGTCTTTGTCTGGCTTTGGAATTAAGGTGATGCTGGCCTCACAGAATGAGTTTGGAAGTATTCCATATCTTTCTATCTTTCCAAACAGCGTTAGTAGAATAGGGTTTCTTCTTGAAACGTTTGATAGAATTCCCCTGGGATACCATCTGGCCCTGGACTTTTGTGTCTTAGAAGGTTTTTGTTGACTGCTTCAATTTCCTCCCTGGTTATTGGCCTGTTCAGGTTCTATTTCTTCCTGTTCCAGTTTTGGTAGTTTGTGGTTTTCCAGAAATGTGTCCATTTCTTCTAGATTGCCTAATTCATTGGCGTGTAGCTGCTCATAATATGTTTTTAAAATCGTTTGTATTAAAAAAATAAAATAAAATCTTTTGTATTTCCTTGGTATTGGTGGTGATCTCTCTGTTCTCATTCATGATTTTTAAAATTTGAGTCTTTTCTCTCTTCTTTTTAATAAGGCTGGCTAATGGTTCATCTATCTTTTTTTTTTCTGGGTACTGGTTCATCTATCTTATTAATTCTTTCAAGAACCCACTCTTGATTTTGTTCATCTGTTCCACAGTTCTTCTGGTCTCTATCCCATTGGGTCCTGCTCGAATCTTTATTAATTCTCTTCTTCTGCTGGGTGTAGGATATATTTGCTGTTCTTTCTCCAGCTCCTTTAGGTGCAAGGTTAGCTTTTGTATTTGAGTTCTTTCCAGTTTTTGGATGGATGCTTGTATTGCGATGTATTTCCCCCCAGGACTGCTTTTGCTGTATGCCAAAGATTTTGAAAGGTTGTATCTTCATTCTCATTAGTTTCCATGAATCTTTTTAATTCTTCCTTAATTTCCTGGTTGACCCTTTCATCTTTTAGCAGGATGGCATTTAACCTCCATGTGTTTGAATTCCTTCCAAACTTCTTCTTGTGGTTTAGTTCTAATTTCAAAGCATATGGTGTGAAAATATGCAGGAGATGATCCCAGTCTTGGTATCAGTTAAGGTCTGCTTTGTGACCCTGCATGTAGTCTATTCTGGAGAAAGTTCCATGTGCACTTGAGAAGAATGTGTATTCAGTAGCATTTGGATGTAAAGTTCTGTAAATATCTGTGAAATACAACTGGTCCAGTGTATCATTTAAAGCTCTTGTTTCTTTGGAGATGTTGTATTTAGAAGACCTATCGAGTATAGAAAGAGCTAGATTGAAGTCACCAAGTAGAAGTATATTATTATCTAAGTATGTCTTAACTTTGGTTATTAATTGATTGATATACTTGGCAGCTCCCACATTCCGGGCATAAATATTCATGATTGTTAAGTCCTCTTCTTGGATAGATCCTTTAAGTATGATATGGTGTCCCTCTTCATCTCTTACTACAGTCTTTGGGATAAACTTTAATTTATCTGATATAAGGATGGGTACCCCTGCCCTCTTTTGAGGACCATTTGAATGGTAAATGGTTCTCCAACCTTTTATTTTTAGTCTGTAGCTGTCCTTATGTCTAAAATGAGTCTCTTCTATACAGCAAATAGATGGGTCCTGCTTTTTTACCCAGTCTGACACGCTGCTCCTTTTGATGGGATCATTAAGCCCATTCACGTTCAGAGTTACTATTGAAAGATATGAATTTAGTGTCATCATGATACCTATTCAGTCCCTGGGTTTGTGGATTATTCCCTAAGCCTTTCTCTTTCTTTTACAGGGTACCCCTTAAAATTTCTTGCAGAGCTGGTTTGGTGGTCCCATATTCAGTTTCTGCCTATCTTGGAAGCTCTTTATCTCTCCTTCAATTCTGATTGAGAGCCTTGAGGGATAAAGTATTCTTGGCTGCATGTTCTTCTCCTTTAGGACCCTGGATGTATCCTGCCAGCCCTTTCTGGCCTGCCAGGTTTCTGTGGAGAGGTCTGCTGTTATCCTAATACTTCTCCCCATAAAGGTTAGGGATTTCTTGTCTCTTGCTGCTTTATGGATCTTTTCTTCATCTTTGGAATTTGCAAGTTTCACTATTAAATGTCGCAGTGATGAGCAGTTTTTATTGATTTTGGGGGGGGGGATCTCTCTATTTCCTGGATCTGAATGCCTGTTTCCCTTCCCAGATTAGGAAAGTTTTCAGCTATGATTTGTTCAAATACACATTCTGTACCTCTGTCCCTTTCACACCCTCGAGATCCCCAATTAAACATAGATTTTTCTTTCTGAGGCTGTCATTTATTTTCCTTAATCTTTCCTCATGATCTTTTCATTGTTTTTTTTATCTTTTTTCCTCAGTTTCCTTCCTTGCCATCAACTTGTCTTCTATATCACTCACTCATTCTTCTACCTGGTTAACACTCATCGTTAGGACTTCTAGTTTGGATTGCATCTCATTCAATTGATTTTTAATTTCTGCCTGGTTAGATCTAAATTCTGCAGTCATGAAGTCTGTTGAGTCCTTTATGCTTTTTTCTAGAGCCACCAGTAGCTGTATAATAGTGCTTCTGAATTGGCTTTCTGACATTGAATTGTAATCCAAATTTTGTAACTCTGTGGGAGAGAGGACTGTTTCTGATTCTTTCTTTTGTGGTGAGTTTTTCCTTCTAGTCATTTTGCATAATGCAGAGCGGCCAAAAATAAGTTATACTGGATAAAGGAGGTAAAGAGAGAGAAAAAAAAGGAAAAAGGGGGGGGGGACAGAAAACAAAAAACAAGGGGGAGTATCCTCTGATTCTATATACTGTAAATCCCTCAACTTCCCCTGGAACTTTCCAGTGCTGCTTGGTCAAGAACTTGCTCTTCCCCTGTCCTTCCAGCTGGTCTTCTGGGAGATTCTCAGGTGTGTGCACCTGGGGGAGCTGTCCAGCCCCTGCCTGGTGCAGGACTCAGTGGGAGCTGTTTGTCCTGTGAGGCCCCTGCTCAGTCCCAGGCACAAGGTGACACCAGGAGGAACAACAGTGGCGGTGGCTAGCTCTCCAGCCCTGGATTCAGCTCCGGCAATAACTACCGCAGCTCCCAGTCCACAGGGGCCTGGATGCTCCAGGGTTGGGGGCGCTGATCTGCACAGCTCGGGGCCGCCCCACGGCAGAAGCGTCCTTGCTGTCCTGTGTCCTCCCGGCCTCTGCCTGTCCCGGGGGCGGGAGGGCGCCGGATCCTGAGCTCTGTCCCCCAGTGCCCTGGGCTCCAGGGCCTGCGCCGCTGGGATCACGCTCCCGGGCGGGACAGCCCCCTCCGCGGAGCCCCCGCCCGAGCCGCCCGAGCTGCTCCGGGTCCCGCCGTTTGCGCTGCAGCCCTTTAGGGAGCTCGGCCCCGGGGTGTGGCGCGCTCTCCCTGGGGCGCAGGTGTTTGTTAGTGTCCCCGGGAGCCCTAGGGCATCCCCGCCCTCCTGGGTCCTGCTCCAACTCCCTGCGGGCCCCTTTCCACCCGGGACGGTTGGTGTAGCTCCTGCTTCTCCGGGACAGGGCTCTCCTGTCCTGGGGACACTCGCCCTGGCCTCAGCCCGGCTCCTCGCGGGGCCCCTCCCCCTTGGATGCCTTTTGTTTCTTTATATTTTTTTCCATCTTCCTACCTTGATAGAAGCGTAAACTCTTCTCACTGTAGCGTTCCAGCTGTTTTCTCTTTAAATTTCAGACCAAATTCATAGGTTTCAGGATGATTTGAAAGTTATCTAGGTAAGCTGGTGGGGACAGGTGACTTGGGGACCCTACTCTTCCGCAATCTTGCCCCGCCTCCCCCAACTCTTGGTTTTGACTTAGATCGTGGTCTCATGGGTTATGAGACTAAGCCTGGCATTGGGCTCCACACTCAGTAGGGAGTCTGCTTAAGGATTCTCTCCCTCTCCCCCTCCCCTCACTTGTTCTTTTTTTCTCTGAGATAGGTAAATAAATCTTTTTAAATATTTGAAAAAAAATATCTTTAAAATATAATAGTTGTTGGGGAACCTGGGTGGCTCAGTCAGTTAAGTGTCTGCCTTGGGCTCAGGTCATGATCTCAGGGTCCCAGGATAAAGCCCTGTATTGGGCTCCCTGATCATCAAGGAGTCTGCTTGTTCTCCCCCTCACCTCATACTCTCTCTCTCTCTCTCTCTCTGCTCTCTTTCTCTCAAATAAATATCTTAAAAATAATAATAATTGTTAAAAAATAAAAGATTGCATTGTCTGTAGAAATGCGTTCAATAAGGTGTGGTTGTTTAAACAGTCTAAATCAACCTGTGTAATTTACCTATTAATAGATTAAAGGAGAAAATTATAAGAATATCTAACAAATGTGGTAGTAACATTTTATGAAACTTAACCTCCATTTATAACTAGTAAAAAACAAATTAAAACTCCTGGCAAACTATGAGGGGGAGCACTTCATTTATTTTATAAAGAGTATTTCCAAAAACTATAGTAAAACACTTAAAGATGAAATATGAGATATGTGGAATATAAGAAATAGTGAAAGAGACCATATGGGAAGGGAGAGAGGACTGAGTAGGGAAAAATCAAAGAGGAAGACAAACCATGAAAGACTCCTAACCCTGGGAAACAAAGGGTTTCAGAAGAGGAGGTGGGGGGGAGGGATAGGGTAATTGGGTGACCGGCATTAAGGAGAGCATGTGATGTGATGAGCACTATTATATGTTAGCAAATTGAATTTAAATTTTTTAAAAAGGATGAAATATGTGGGGCACCTGGGTGAAGCAGGAAGTTAAGCATCCAACTCTTGGCTTTGGCTCAGGTCATGATCTCAGGGTCCTGGGATTGAGTCCCAGGATCAGCACTCAGCACAGAGTCTGCTTGAGATTCTTTCTCCCTCTCTTTCTGCCCCTCCTGCTTACATTCTCTCTTTCTCTCTCTCTCTCTCTCTCAAATAAATAAATCTTTTTTGGGACACCTGGGTGGCTCAGCAGTTGAGCATCTGCTTTTTTGCTTAGGGCATGATCCCATGGTCCTGAGATCAAGTCCTGCATCAGGTTCCCTCCATGGAGCCTGCTTCTTTCCTTCTGCTTCTCTCTGTGTATCTCTCATGAATAAATAAATAAAATCTTTGAAAAAAATAAATAAATCTTTAAAAAAAGATGAAATACTCCTAACTCTGGGAAACAAATGAAAGGTTGAGGAAGGAAGGGTGGGTGAAAGGGCTAAGGTAACTGGTTGATGGGCATTAAGGAGGGCACATGATGAGATGAGTACTGGGTGTCATACTATATGTTGGCAAATTGAATTTAAATAAAATTTTTAAAAAGAATTAATAGGTAATGCTTTCTCTGAGATTTGGAATGAGACAAGACACTGCTACATCTTCTATATTAGAATTCTTAGTTGATGCAGTAAGTCAAAGGATGGGGGGAAGCATAAAGATTTGAAAGGAAGAACTAACTGCCTTTAATCACAGATAATATTATTATAAATTTATTAAGTCCAAAAAAATATACGTAAATCAATAAAATTGATGTGAGTTTAGCAGAGTTGCTGAATGCAAGATCACTGCATAAAAATTTATTGTATTGACACCTGGCAGGCCAGAAGTGGCATGATATATCCAATATGCTGAATGGGAAAAATATGCCGCCAAAAATACTTTATCAGCGAGGCTATCATTCAGAATAGAAGGAGAGATAATTTCCCAGGTAAGCAAAAACAAAAGGAGTTTGTGACCACTAAAACAGCTCTGCAAGAAGCATTAAAAGGGGACCCCTTGAGTGGGAAAGAAAGACCAAAAGCAACAAAGACTAGAAAGGAACAGAGAAAATCTTCCTAAACAGCAACTTTACGAGTAATACAATGTCACTAAATTCTTATCTACCAATAATTACTCTGAATGTAAATGGACTAAATGCTCCTATCAAAAGACATAGGCTGCCAGAATAGATTTTTTAAAAAGGCCAATCTATATACTGCTTACAAGAGACTCATTTTAGACCTAAGGACACCTCCAGATTGAAAGTGGAGGGATGGAGAACCATCTATCATGCTAATGGATGTTAAAAGAAAGCTGGCGTTGCCATACTTATTTCAGTCAAACTAGATTTTAAACAAAAGACTGTAATAAGAAATGAAAAAGGGCATATATCATTATTAAGGGGTCTATCCAACAAGAAGATCTAACAATTTTTATGCTCCCAACTTGGGAGCATCCTAATATATAAATCAATTAATAACAAACAAAAGGAATTCATTGATAATAATACAAAAATAATAGGAGTCTCTAACATCCCACTTGTAGCAATGTACAGATGACCCAAGCAGAAAATCAACAAGGAAGCAATGGCTTTGAATGACACACTGGACCAGATGAACTTAACAGATACATTCAGAACATTTTGCCCCAAAGCAGCAGAATACACAGTCTTTTCAAGTGCACATGAAACATCCTCCAGAATAGATCACATACTGGGTCACAAATCAACCCTCAACAAATACAAAAGGATTGAGATCATACCATGCATATTTTCAGGCCACAATGATATGAAACTTGAAGTGAACCACAAGAAAAAATTTGGAAAACAAATACATGGAGGTTAAAGAGCATTCTACTAAAGAATTAACAGGTTAACCAGGAAATTAAAGAAAAAAATTTAAATACATGGAAGCAAATGAAAATGAAAACATAACATTCCAAAAGCTTGAGCTAACAGACACATGAAAAGATCCTCAACATCACTTATCATCAAGGAAATACAAATCAAAACCACAATGAGATACAACCTCACACTGGTTAGAATGGTGTGAAGTGTTGGCAAGGATATAGTGAAAGAGGGACCCTCTTGCACTATTGGTGGGAATGCAAATTAGTGCAGCCAATTTAATCCAATTTACTCTGGAAAACAATATGGAGTTTCCTCAAAAATTTAAAAGTAGAGCTACGATATACAACCCAGCATTGCACTACTAGGTATCGATCCAAAGGATGCAAAAATACAGATTTGAAGGATATATGCACCCTAATGGTTAGCAGCATTATCAAGAATAGCCAAACTATGGAAAAAGCCCAAATGATGAATGGATAAAGAAGATGTGGTTTATGTATAGAATGGAATATTACTCACCCATATATTAACACCCACCAATAACACTGGGTGTTATTCTGTATGTTGGTAAATTGAACACCAATAAAAAATTAATTTATTAAAAAAATCAAGTTACAGACACATCCTTAAAAAAAATAAAATAAAAAAGAAAAAAAGAACACCCTGTGCTCATCCCGTCAAACGCCCCCCTCAGTGCCTGTCACCCATTCAGCCCCACCCCCCATCCTCCTCCCCTTTCAGCACCCCTAGTTCGTTTCCCAGATTTAGGAGTCTTCATGTTCTGTCTCCCTTTCTGATATTTCCTACCCATTTCTTCTCCCTTCCCTTTTATTCCCTTTCACTATTATTTATATTCCCCAAATGAATGAGAACATATAATGTTTGTCCTTCTCCGGTTGACTCATTTCACTCAGCAATACCCTCCAGTTCCATCCACGTTGAAGCAAATGGTGGGTACTTGTCATTTCTAATGGCTGAGTAATATTCCATTCTATACATAAACCACATCTTCTTTATCCATTCATCTTTCGATGGACACCAAGGCTCCTTCCACAGTTTGGCGATTGTGGACATTATGCTATAAAATTGGGGTGCAGGTGTCCCGGCGTTTCATTGCATCTGAATCTTTGGGGGTAAATCCCCAACAGTGCAATTGCTGGGTTGTAGGGCAGGTCTATTTTTAACTCTTTGAGGAACCTCCACACAGTTTTCCAGAGTGGCTGCACCAGTTCACATTCCCACCAACAGTGGAAGAGGGTTCCCTTTTCTCCGCATCCTCTCCAAAATTTGTTTTTTCCTGCCTTGTTAATTTTCCTATTCTCACTGGTGTGAGGCGGAATCTCATTGTGGTTTTGATTTGTATTTCCCTGATGCCAAGTGATGCAGAGCATTTTCTCATGTGCTTGTTGGCCATGTCCATGTCTTCCTCTGTGAGATTTCTGTGCATGTCTTTTGCCCATTTCATGATTGGATTGTTTGTTTCTTTGGTGTTGAGTTTAATAAGTTCTTTATAGATCTTGGAAACTAGCCCTTTATCTGATAAGTCATTTGCAAATATCTTCTCCCATTCTGTAGGTTGTCTTTTAGTTAGGTTGACTGTATCCTTTGCTGTGCAAAAGCTTCTTATCTTGATGAAGTCCCAATAGTTCATGTTTGCTTTTGTTTCTTTTGCCTTCGTGGATGTATCTTGCAAGAAGTTACTGTGGCCGAGTTCAAAAAGGGAGTTGCTTGTGTTCTCCTCTAGGATTTTGATGGAATCGTGTCTCACATTTAGATCTTTCATCCATTTTGAGTTTATCTTTGTGTATGGTGCAACAGAGTGGTCTAGTTTCATTCTTCTGCATGTGGATGTCCAATTTTCCCAGCACCATTTATTGAAGAAACTGTCTTTCTTCCAGTGGATAGTCTTTCCTCCTTTATCAAATATTAGTTGACCATAAAGTTGAGGGTCCACTTCTGGGTTCTCTATTCTGTTCCATTGATCTGTCTGTTTTTGTGCCAGTACCACACTGTCTTGATGACCACAGCTTTGTAGTACAACCTGAAATCTGGCATTGTGATGCCCCCAGCTATGGTTTTCTTTTTTAAAATTCCCCTGGCTATTCGGGGTATCTTCTGATTCCAAACAATTCTTAAAATAATTTGTTCCAACTCTCTGAAGAAAGTCCATGGTATTTTGATAGGGATTGCATTAAACATGTAAATTACCCTGGGTAACATTGACATTTTCACAATATTAATTCTGCCAATCCATGAGCATGGAATATTTTTCCATCTCTTTGCGTCTTCCTCAATTTCTTTCAGAAGTGTTCTATAGTTTTTAGGGTATAGATCCTTTACCTGTTTGGTTAGGTTTATTCCAAGGTATCTTATGCTTTTGGGTTCAATTGTAAATGGGATTGACTCCTTAATTTCTCTTTCTTCAGTCTCATTGTTAGTGTATAGAAATGCCATTGATTTCTGGGCGTTGATTTTGTATCCTGCCATGCTACCAAATTGCTGTATGAGTTCTAGCAATCTTGGGGTGGAGGCTTTTGGGTTTTCTATGTAGAGTATCATGTCATCAGAGAAGAGGGGGAGTTTGACTTCTTCTTTGCCGATTGGAATGCCTTTAATGTCTTTTTGTTGTCTGATAGCTGAGGCGAGGACTTCCAGTACTATGTTGAACAGCAGTGGTGAGAGTGGACATCCCTGTCTTGTTCCTGATCTTAGGGGAGAGGCTCCCAGTGCTTCCCCATTGATAATGATATTTGCTGTGGGCTTTTGTAGATGGCTTTTAAGATGTCGAGGAAAGTCCATCTATCCCTACATTCTGAAAGTTTTGATCAGGAATGGATGCTATATTTTGTCAAATGCTTTCTCTGCATCTAATGAGAGTATCATATGGTTCTTGGTTTTTCTCTTGCTGATATGATGAATCACACTGATTGTTTTACGAGTGTTGAACCAGCCTTGTGTCCCGGGGATAAATCCTACTTGGTCATGGTGAATAATTTTCTTAATGTGTTGTTGGATCCTATTGGCTAGTATCTTGTTGAGAATTTTTGCATCCATGTTCATCAGGGATATTGGTCTGTAATTCTCCTTTTTGGTGGGGTCTTTGTCTGGTTTTGGAATTAAGGTGATGCTAGCCTCATGGAACGAATTTGGAAGTACTCCATCTCTTTCTATCTTTCCAAACAGCTTTAGTAGAATAGGTCTGATTTCTTCTTTAAACGTTTGATAGAATTCCCCTGGGAAGCCATCTGGCCCTGGACTCTTGTGTCTTGGGAGGTTTTTGATGACTGCTTCAATTTCCTCCCTGGTTATTGGCCTGTTCAGGTTTTCTATTTCTTCCTGTTCCAGTTTTGGTAGTTTGTGGCTTTCCAGGAATGCGTCCATTTCTTCTAGATTGTCTAATTTATTGGCGTAGAGCTGTTCATAATATGTTTTTAAATTGTTTGCATTTCCTTGGTGTTGGTAGTGATCTCTCCTTTCTCATTCATGATTTTATTAATTTGAGTCTTCTCTCTCTTCTTTTTAATAAGGTTGGCTAATGGTTTATCTATCTTATTAATTCTTTCAAAGAACCAACTCCTGGTTCTGTTGATCTGTTCCACAGTTCTTCTGGTCTCGATTTCATTGAGTTCTGCTCAAATTTTAATTAACTCTCTTCTTCTGCTGGGCGTAGGGTCCATCTGCTGTTTTTTCTCTAGCTCCTTTATGTGTAAGGTTAGCTTTTGTATTTGAGTTCTTTCCAGTTTTTGAATGGATGCTTGTATTGCAATGTATTTCCCCCTCAGGACTGCTTTTGCTGCATCCCAAAGATTTTTGAACGGTTGTATCTTCATTCTCATTAGTTTCCATGAATCTTTTTAATTCTTCCTTAATTTCCTGGTTGGCCCTTTCATCTTTTAGCGGTCCTTAACCTCCACGTGTTTGAAGTCCTTCCAAATGTCTTGTTGTGATTTAGTTCTAATTTCAAGGCATTATGGTCTGAGAATATGCAGGGAATGATCCCAATCTTTTGGTATCGGTTCAGACCCGATATGTGACCCAGTATCTGGTCTCTTCTGGAGAAAGTTCCATGTGCACTTGAGAAGAATGTGTATTCTGTTGAGTTTGGATGTAAAGTTCTGTAGATATCTGTGAAATCCATCTGGTCCAGTGTATCATTTAAAGCTGTCGTTTCTTTGGAGATGTGCTTAGAAGTCCTATCGAATATACAAAGAGCTAGTTTGAATTCACCAAGTATAAGTGTATTATTATCTAAGTATTTCTACACTTTGGTTATTAATTGATTTATATATTTGGCAGCTCCCACATTCGGGGCATATATATTGAGGATTGTTAAGTCCTCTTGTTGGATAGATCCTTTAAGTATGAGACAGTGTCCCTCTTCATCTCTCAGTACAGTCTTCGGGGTAAATTTTAGTTTATCTGATATAAGGATGGCTACCCCAGCTTTCTTTTGAGGACCATTTTAATGGCAAATTGTTCTCCAACCTTTTATTTTCAGGTTGTAGGTGTCCTTCTGTCTAAAATGAGTCTCTTGTAGACAGCAAATAGATAGGTCTTGCTTTTTTATCCAGTCTGAAACCCTGCGCCTTTGATGGGGTCATTAAGCCCGCTCAGGTTCAGAGTTACTATCGACAGATATGAGTTTAGGGTCATCATGATACCTATTCAGTCCTTTTTCTTGTGGATTGTTCCATTCGACTTCTTCTTAAAGGGGAATTTTAAGAGTCCCCCTTAAAATTTCTTGCAGAGGTGATTTGGAGGTCACATATTCTTTCAGTTCCTGCCTGTCTTGGAAGCTCTTTATCTCTCCTTCCATTTTGAATGAGAGCCTTGCTGGATAAAGTATTCTTGGTTGCATGTTCTTCTCATTTAGGACCCTGAATATATCCTGCCAGCCCTTTCTGGCCTGCCAGGTCTCTGTGGAGAGGTCTGCTGTTACCCTCATACTCCTCCCCATCAAAGTCAGGGATTTCTTGTCTCTTGCTGCTTTAAGGATCTTCTCTTTATCTTTGGAATTTGCAAGCTTCACTATTAAGTGTCCAGGTGTTGAACGGTTTTTATTGATTTTAGGGGCGGGGGAATCTCTCTATTTCCTGGATCTGAATGCCTGTTTCCCTTCCCAGATTAGGAAAGTTTTCAGCTATGATTTGTTCAAATACGTATTCTGGCCCTCTGTCCCTTTCGGCGCCCTCAGGAACCCCAATTAAATGTAGGTTTTTCTTCCTCAGGCTATCGTTTATTTCCCTTAATCTGTCTTCATGGTCTTTCAATTGTCTCTTTTTTCCTCAGTTTCCCTCTTTGCCATCAACTTGTCTTCTATGTCACTCACTCGTTCTTCCACCTCGTTAAACCTCGTCGATAGGACTTCTAGTTTGGATTGCATCTCATTCAATTGATTTTTAATTTCTGCCTGATTGGATCTAAATTCTGCAGTCATGAAGTCTCTTGAGTCCTTTATGCTTTTTTCTAGAGCCACCAGTAGCTGTATAATAGTGCTTCTGAATTGGCTTTCTCACATTGAATTGTAATCCAGATTTTGCAACTCTGTGGGAGAGAGGACTGTTTCTGATTCTTTCTTTTAACGTGAGGTTTTCCTTCTAGTCATTTTGCTCAGTGCAGAGTGGCCAAAAACAAGTTGTATTGGGAAAAGGAGAAAAAGAGAGAGAGAGGAGGAAATAAAAGAGAAAAAGAAACAAGAAAAGGGAAGAAAAAAACGAAGAAAGAGAAGAAAAAGAGAAAGAAAAAGAAAGGTGAAAAAAAGGGGGTGGGGAAGCAATCAGAAATCAAAAAGAAAAAAACAAAAACAAAACAAAAAACACGGGGGACTATCTTCTGATTCTGTATACTTTAATTCCCTTGACTTCTTCTGGAACTCCACAGTCCGTCTAGCTGGTCTTCTGGGGGAGGGGCCTGTTGTGCTGATTTTCAGGTGTTAGCACTTGGGGGAGCTGCTCTGCCCCCTGCCTGGTGCAGGGCTCAGTGGGGGTTGTTTACCCCGTGAGGCCCCAGGAGGAACAACCCCAGTGGCGGGGCCAGCTCTGTAGCCCTGGAGTCAGCTCCTGCAGTCACCACGGAGCTCTCAGTCTGCAGGGCCTGGAGGCTCCGGGGCGGGGCCACTGATCTGCTCAGCTCACGGCAGGAGTGTCCTTGCGGTCATGGGCCCTCCCGGCCTCTGCCTGTCCTGGGGGAGGCTGGATCCTGGGCTATGTCCTAGCGCCCTGTGCTCCGGGGCCTGCGCTGTTGGATTCGCGCTCCTGCCCCGCAGCCCCCTCTGCAGAGCCCCCACCTGAGCCCCTCCGAGCTGCTCCGGGTCCCGCCGTGTGCGCTGCAGCCTTTAGGGAGCTCGGTGCACTCTCCCAGGGCGCAGGTGCCTGTTAGTGTCCCCGGGAGCCCGAGGGCATCCCCGCCCTCCTGGGTCCTGCTCTAACTCCCTGTGGGCGCCTTTCCTCCCGGGACGGTTGGTGCAGCTCCTGCTTCTCCGGGACGGGCTCTCCTGTCCTGGGGACACTCGCCCCGGCCTCAGCCCAGCTCCTCGCGGGGCCCCTCCCCCTTGGAGGCCTTTTGTTTCTTGATTTCCTACCTTGATAGAAGCACGAACTCTTCTCACTGTGGCGCTTCAGTTGTTCTCTCTTTAAATCTCAGGTCGAATTCGTAGATTTTTCAGGATGATTTGAAGGTTATCTAGGTAATTTGGTGGGGACAGGTGACTTGGGGACCCTACTCTTCTGCCATCTTGCCCCCCCCCCGACCAGCACTGGCTGTTATTCTGTATGTTGGCAAATTGAACACCAATAAAAAATAAATTTATTATTAAAAAAAAGAAAAAGCCCAAATGTCCATTTGTCCATTGAAGAAGCTAGAGAGTATTATGCTAAATGAAATAATAAGTCAATCAGAGAAAGACAAATATCATATGATTGTACTCATATATGGAATTTAAGAAACAAACAGATGAACATAGTGGAAGGGAAAAAAAGAGAGAGAGGCACGCAACCCATAAAGAGACTGTTAATGATAGAGAACTGAAGGCTGATGAAGGGAGGTGGGCAGGTGTTTGGTTAACTGGGTATGGATATTAAGGAGGGCACTTGTTATGATGAACAGTGGGTGTTATATATAAGTGATGAATAACTTAATTCAACACCTGAAACCAATTTTTACCATATACATTAACTAACATTAAGAAGACTATTAACCATGACCAAGTGGGATTTATCCCCGGGATGCAAGGTTGGTTCAACACTCATAAAACAATCAATGTGATTGATTATATCAGCAAGAGAAAATACAAGAACCATATGATCCTCTCAATAGATGCAGAGAAAGCATTTGGCAAAATACAGCATCCACTCCTGATCAAAACTCTTCAGAGTATAGGGATAGAGGGAACATGCCTCAGCATCTTAAAAGCCATCTATGAAAAGCCCACAGCAAATATCATTCTCAATGGGGAAACACTGGGAGCCTTTCCCCTAAGATCAGGAACAAGACAGGGATGCCCACTCTCACCACTGCTATTCAACATAGTACTGGAAGTCCTCGCCTCAGCAATCAGACAACAAAAAGACATTAAAGGCATTCAAATTGGCAAAGAAGAAGTCAAACTCTCCCTCTTCTCTGATGACATGATACTCTACATAGAAAACCCAAAAGCCTCCACCCTACGATTGCTAGAACTCACACAGCAATTCAGCAATGTGGCAGGCTACAAAATCAATTCCCAGAAGTCAGTGGCATTTCTATACACTAACAATATGTTAACTAACTAGAATTTAAATAAAAACTTGAAATAAAAAATTGATTATATTTCCATAAAGCTATAAAACTGAATTTTTAAAAAGACCTTATTTAAATAAGCATCAAAAACCAAACGCAGGGATCCCTGAGTGGCACAGCAGTTTGGCGCCTGCCTTTGGCCCAGGGCGCGATCCTGGAGACCCAGGATCAAATCCCACATCGCGCGCCTGGTTCATGGAGGCAGAGGGCTTCTCCCTCTGCCTGTGTCTCTGCCTCTCTCGCTCTCTCTGTGACTATCATAAATTAAAAAAAAAAAAAAACAAATGCATAGAGATAAATGAAGATGTGGAGGACCTCAACGCCAAAAATTATAAAGCATGGTTGGGCTCCACACTCAGGGGGGAGTCTGCTTCTCTCTCTCTCGCTCTCGCTCTCTTTCTCTCAAATAAAAAAATAAATCTTTTATTTTTTATTTTTATTTTTTTTAATTTCTTTTTTATTTTTATTTATGATAGTCACAGAGAGAGAGAGAGGCAGAGACACAGGCAGAGGGAGAAGCAGGCTCCATGCACCGGGAGCCCGATGTGGGATTCGATCCCGGGTCTCCAGGATCGCGCCCTGGGCCAAAGGCAGGCGCCAAACCGCTGCGCCACTCAGGGATCCCTAAAAAAATAAATCTTAAAAAAAAAAATGAAGCAGCGAATATAAAAAATAGTGAAAAGGATTAAAGGGGAAAGGAGAGAAATTGAATGGGAAATATCAGAGAGGGTGACAGAACATGAGAGACAGCTAACTGTTGGGAAACAAACAATGGGTAGTGGAAGGGGAGGTGGATGGGGAAATAGGGTGACTGGGTGATGGGCACTGAGGGGAGCACTTGACGGGATGAGCACTGGGTGTTATACTATATGTTGGCAAATCGAACTCCAATAAAAAAAATATACAATAAATAAATAAATAAATAAATAAATAAATAAATAAATAGGAAAAGAACCCAAGTAAGTATTTTTGATAGACTGATTCATAAACTTACATGGAAAGGCAAAAAACCAGGATTAGCCACAAATGAACTTGAAAAAGAGTAACAAGATGGGAAATGTATTCCATGAGATATCAAGACTTATAAAATGACAATCATTAAATTAGAACATTGGCTCAAAGGTAGTCAAGTAGACAAAAAGGAATAAAATAGAGACACCCAAAACAGACCACATTTATTGATGGTTGGTCATGACAGTTGGCCCTGCAAAGCAATTGTAAGAGGTAATCTTTCCAAGAAATAGTTCTGGATTACTTGCATATACATGTAGGAGGGGAAACCCCTATCTCACACCATATAAAATAATTAATTCACACTTATAAATCTTAGTGCAAAAGATAAAACAAATTTTATAGAAAATATCACAAAAGAGTATCTTTATGACTTTAGGGAATTTTTTAAGACAGAAAATAAAATAACCACAAAGGAGAAAAATGATAAATTACATTAAAATTGAGGATTTCTATTCATCAATAGACACCACTGAGAAAATGAAAAAGCAAGCCACCTGGTGAAAGAAATTATTTGCATTACCTATAACTACATGCTTATGGATATATCTTATCCATATTAGATTTTTAAATGCCTTGAATTTGTTAAAAAAAAAAAAAACAGGCAACCCAATTGGAAGGTGAGGAATAGACTTGAGCAGGCATTTTATAAGAGGATTTGCAATGGCCAGGAAACAAATGAAATGGGTTCAATGTCATTAGTCCTCAGAGAAGTAGAAAATGAAACCACATTGCTGCTATAAACATTGGGGTGCAGGTGTCCCGGCGTTTCATTGCATCTGTATCTTTCGGGTAAATCCCCAGCAGTGCAATTGCTGGGTCGTAGGGCAGGTCTATTTTTAACTCTTTGAGGAACCTCCACAGTTTTCCAGAGTGGCTGCACCAGTTCACATTCCCACCAACAGTCCAAGAGGGTTCCCCTTTCTCCACATCTTCTCCAACATTTGTTGTTTCCTGCGGGAGGGTATTATGCTGAGTGAAATAAGTCAACCGGAGAAGGACAAACATTATATGGTCTTATTCATTTGGGGAATATAAAAAATAGTGAAAGGGAATAAAGGGGAAAGGAGAAAAAATGAGTGGGAAATATCAGAAAGAGAGATAGAACATGAGAGACTCCTAACTCTGGGAAGCAAACAAGGGGTGGTGAAAGGGAGGTGGGCAGGGGGTGGGGGTGACTGGGTGACCGGCACTGAGCGGGGCACTTGATGGGATGAGCACTGGGTGTTATGCTATATGTTGGCAAATTGAACTCCAATTTAAAAAATGTGTAAAAAAAAAAAAAAAGAAAGGAATGAAACCACACATGTTGGTAGAGAGAGAGAGCACTAGAACCCATATGGTATTGATGGGATGCAAATTGCAACAAGCACACTGGAAAAATTATTTGGCGCTATCTACTATAATTGAATATATCCACACCCTAGGATCCTGATATATGCCGCACAGAAAGATGTGTAAATGTGTTTCAAATATTTACAAGAATATTTATAGCAACAAATATTCCACCTTTATCATCAGAAGAACAAAGAACCGAAAGCAACCCAAATGTCCATTAACGACAAAATTATTAATTAAACTGAAATATAGCAATACAAACAAATACTATAAAATGATTAAAATGAACTACCTACAAATACACAAAACAAAAATCTCTGGAAAAAAAGAACACTCTGCTAAAAATCTCTGAAACATAATCTCAAACAAGGAGACCAGGCACAAAAGAATACATATGATATGATTCCATTTATGTAAGCTTAAAAATAGGAAAACCTGATCTATAGTATTAGAAGTAGGAGAGGGGTTATCTTTGGGAGGAGGAGGAAAGGATAGTAATTAGTAGGAGGCATGGGAAAGAGAGGTTCCTCTTTATCTGCTCTAGGATGCAGATAAGAGTTCAGTAGTGGTTAAATGGCTGTTTCCATTTTGTGATAAATCTCTTATGACTTGCATAGTTTCTATGCAAGTTTCTACTTCCATAAAATGTTTTTCAATCAACTCATAAAATACTCTCAAATAAACAAATTACTTGTAAATCATTAAAATAACTTGACAAACTATTTGCCCTCCAGCTTGTAATGATTCTTAAGGGATGCTATAATATTTATCAGGATTCAGCAAATTTTTCTGTAAAAGGCCAGACAGTAAATACTTTTCAGATTATACAGTCTCTGTCACAAGTATCAACACTGTGACAGTAGTGCAAAAGCAGTCACAGACAATATGTAAGCAAATGAGTGTGCTGTGTTCCAATAAAACTTTATTACAGACACAGGTGGTAGACGTAATCTGGCCAGCAGGCCATAACTCAGGGACCTTTGATGTATACAGTTAGGTTGAGTTAGGCTCTAAATGGAGTATTTTATATTTATAAATGAATTTATATCAGTAGTCGAATTGTTAGATATTTTTAATATCAGTGCTATTTATAGGAACTGTTTATAGAACTGATTCGATGGGGGAAAGAATTTGCAGAACAATACAAATGACAAGGCTTTGTGTCTATACATGTTTGTGTAGAAAGAGAAGAGTTCTATGGGGATTAGAATGGGAGACTCTTCACTTTGACTAAACTTCTAAATTATTTGAATATATTACAAAGAGCTCAAACTACTTCTGAAATTTAAAACCAGAGCTACAAAAGGAAAGCTCCAGGCTAAAATTATGGTGGCTCTACTTTTGGCACAGATATTTGGTGGTCTTGAGCATTGTGTTAGAGCAGATTCCAGATTCCTCTTTATGGGAGGCTTGGATTTACCAGGGGAAATTTTCAGGTTCACATTCAAGCAGAGGCAAGCTAACCTCCTAAACAGAAGGGTGTGCTGTCCTACTCCACAGGATGCCAGTCAGATTAGCTAGAATGGGCAAAGGCCTTTGTCCTTATCAGGCTTCTTAACCGCAGCAAGCGCATCTCATTCCTAGCCCAGCATGGCTGACAGTGAGAGCTGAGGAGTCAGGCACTCAGAGGAGTGACCCTCTGGGCACTTGCTAATCCAGAACTCATCACCACTAACATAACTATCAAAACCCTTGTGGAGATAAACAAGGTTCACAGAGGGCTTCTTAAGCACCAGTCCTCTGCATAGAGGGTTCAGTCTATTTTAGTTCAAGGATCTATGTGAGAATCTAATGAAAATAGTGTAAATCGTCCCCAGAAAGGAAAAAAAAAAAAAAGCACACTTCTACCTATATAGGAAATGTACATACCATACCAGATGGTTCACAGTCTCTTGTAGTGCATCTAACAATGCTGTAGGAGAGTCAGTCAGGCATGTCTCTACATGAAGAACCACTGCCCCTCAGGAAAGACTAGCATCGAAGCAAGCCAGACCATCAGAGAGCTGCAGACCTGCCTACACTACAGGTCCCTGAGAATCGCTTTGACTAAATTGGATCTTGGCAGGATGTCCCCTAAGCCTCCACTGAGGAAGTTAGAAGAATTTTCTGTTTCCTCTAAGGGTCTCTTGGAGAAGGTTTTCTTTGTAGTGCACAGTAATCTCTTCATAAAAACCCACAAGAGATATTTCTCTCAGACCATAGAGCCAGAATTGGTAATGTGTTTCCTACATAACTGCTTTGCTTGGGATCCCTGGGTGGCGCAGCGGTTTGGCGCCTGCCTTTGGCCCAGGGCGCGATCTTGGAGACCCGGGATCGAATCCCACATCAGGCTCCCGGTGCATGGAGCCTGCTTCTCCCTCCGCCTGTGTCTCTGCCTCTCTCTCTATGACTATCATAAATTAAAAAAAAAAAAAAAAAAAAAAAAGACATTGCATAAAAAAAAAAAAAAAATAACTGCTTTGCTTTTATCTCTTGGGTACTGAGAGTCTTGTAAATGACCTTCTCACCCTCTCCACTTTGATCATCAGCAAACTCAGAGCCCAGTGAACTTCCAGCAAGGGTATCAGCACTTGCTGCTGATCTTGTGTCCTCCCTCACACTATTATCTTTTACACCTTACTTTTTTGCTTCTTGTCCGTTGGCTACTTTTGATGTATTTTTTGACTAAATATTTAATCATTAAGAGTATTTATTTTCTTTACGTTTGTTGTATCTATCTTTCTAAACAACCCTATTCTTTTCAGGACAGGATGAAGTAGGAGAAAAAAAAGAGAGAAAGAAAGAAAGAAGAAAGAAAGAAAGAAAGAAAGAAAGAAAGAAAGAAGAAGAAGAAGAAGAAGAAGAAGAAGAAGAAGAAGAAGAAATAAAAGGAAGGAAGGAAGGAAGGAAGGAAGGAAGGAAGGAAGGAAAAGGGAGAGGAGAGGAGAGGAGAGGAGAGGAGAGGAAAGGAAAGGAAAGGAAAGGAAAGGAAAGGAAAGGAAAGGAAAGGAAAGGAAAGGAAAGGAAAGGAAAGGAAAGGAAAGGAAAGGAAAGGAAAGGGCAAGCAAGGAAGGGAGCCAAACACTTGTCTAGTTTTGGGGGGGGGGGTTCATGTGACTCTGGGATACTTCAGAGGATAACTTTCAGGAACCCCAGCATATAAATTAATTGAGTCTAGTCTTTCTCCTGAACATGCTTCCACCTCTTCTGATCTGTACAGAAATTCTTTTTTTATCCTTTTTTAAAATTGAAGTTTGACTTGCTAACATGTAGTATGACACCCAGTGCTCATCCCATTGAGTGCCCTCCTCAGTGCCCATACAGAAATTCTTGATGATGCTTCCCAACATCCAAAGAGCCATGCCTGCACACTCCTCCTTAACCCAAGAGCCAGAGGTGCTCCCCAGAGTACAGACGACTCCACACCAGCTGGGCCACTACTTCAGCTGAATGTAGAAGAAATCTAAGAGCTTTCACAATGGATAAACCATGTAAAATATTACTCTGACTCCATATTGGAAATCCAACACTTAGGAGCCCCTGACATCATCAACACCTCTTTGAAACTGAAGAAACTGATACTATCTTATAAACCAACATCAGACTTTAATCTACCTTCATCACTTGTCCTTGGATGAGCACAAGCACACACACACAGGTGCTTATGTGCACTGATACACACTCCCTTCCATTGTCTGAAAACTGTTGCCCCTCAATTATCTATACTACTCTCCCCACCAAAATAAAAACAGCAGGTCACTTCCATTGACATCCCCATCTTCCAAAATACCCAACATTGTTCCTCAACCCTCAGTCACCTACAAATGGGGAAGCTGAGGCACACCTGTGAGACCTGGCCATCAATCTGAGTAGGGAATACTCTCAACAAGTAGGAGGCCCCAGACATTCTCCATCCCCTTGGGCTATGCTTTGCTTTCTAAACCCAGAGCAGGCACAGAACAGACTTCCCTGAGGAAACAGCAGGCAGAGAGAATACACTGTTCCCTCAGAGCACAAGGGCTGCTACAGAGGCCTGGTGAATAGAGGCCAAAGCATTACAAGCTGAGAGAGGTCTCTGGACACATAAGTCCTCAGCTTGGTGACTCTGGGTGACAGTCTTCTGCAGTGAGGAGTCAGGCTGGGGATGGAGATGAGAGGTGGAGATGAGAAAGAAATTTGAAACAGTGTCCGGAGATGTGCTGACCATGTGTGCTGCTTCTCCTTGCTCCCCTCATTTCCTGTAGCAGAGGTGAAGGGAGAACATAAGGAGCCTGGAACCATTTCCTGAAGTACAGATTCTAAATAAATTTGCAGACATGGCACAGAAACATCCTTTGCATCTGGAGAGAGTACAGTGGAGAGAAAACATCTGGATATAGCAAACAACCAGGACAAAAGTCCACGTTTACAGTCCACATGCTTACCAGGCCTGCCTTTCCCATTGCCTGCCATCTGAGAACAGTGAGTTCCCAAGTGCCCATGTCAAAATCATTTTGAGTGGATTGATTAGATATCAGTGAATCAGAAAAGGGGTTATCCATGTGTTTTTGTCAAAATTAACCCAACAAAGTTGAGTGCTATCTGTGTTCAAAAAGGAATGGGTGCTCACTATGACTAAGCCTCTGGTTTTCACATGTTTGGTTAATCTAAGTGCAGAACAGGCAGGCTTCCAAAATTTGACCACGCTTGGTTATTTACTTTATCAAAATATTTTCCCCTGTCTTGTAGTATAAATTGTGAACTCAGGGAGAGGTGGGGGTGCTGACCCTCTGCCAGGCACTATGCTTTTACATGTCCACTGAGCCAGTCATGCTGTGAGACAGGTTTTCCCATTATCCCTTCACAGATGGAAAAACTATGTCACAAAGAAGTTAAGTAACTTGCTCTAGACCACTCACCTGACAAAGAGAAGACCCCATACCTAGAAAGTGGACCCACACACTCAGTGTGACCTCTGCAACAGCAGAGGCATTTTCTCCCCCTCAGTGGGGAGCCAAGAGGCCCCTGGTCCTAGCAATTCAAATATCATGATAATGAAGGTCCTTCTTCCCAGCAGGCCTCAATATCCCTCTTCTTTAAAGTGAGGGGGTTGGACTACATGATCTCTAAGAGTTTCTCCAGCATAGATTCCCTACAAGTCTAAAACATGAGTCCCTGTGTTTTAAAATCCAAGCAGTAGGAAACCAAAGGGCACCTTCCAGGAGAGAAGGCTCCTTCATTCCTGTCTGGCCTGTGCCCCACCCGCAGTGAATTACATGGAGTGCTGTTCTTTAGACAACCACTTGAGGGCCATTGCATTTCCTCTTTACATCTGTTCAGAATCAGAAATGACCATCCAGGCATTCTTTCATTCCACGAATATTTATCAAGGGACTATTATGTTCCAGACACTACACCAGAGGGGCGGGGTGGGGGGTGCGGGTAACAAAGAACCAGACGTGGTCCTCATACTTGGGCAACTTAAAGTCTAGTGAGGAAGACAGTGTTGTACATCCTAAGATTCAGTTCCAGTCCCTAGTGTGTGGGCAGGAGGGACAGCCAGGGTCTGAAAGGGTGAGGATCTACCACTAGGGTAACAGATAGGTATAACAGGTAATTCAGGCAGGTGGAATAACAAATCCCTGAGGCAAGAAAATGCAAGACATGCCTTAGAGTTGGAGCTTAAAATGTGAGAAGGCAGGGAAGGAGGCAGGAGATGAGCCAAAGAGCACACAGGAGCCACCTCTCAGGAAGCTCCATGAACCACAGGAAAGAATTCTGTGGATAATGGGGAGGCTTATGCAGCATGAAAGTGCCTGTTATGGGGTGTGTCCCTCAAAAAAGATACATCGGAGTCCTAATCCCCAGTACCTCAGAATGTGACCTTATTTGGAAATAGGGTCTTTATAGAAGTGATCCAGTAAAAATGAAGTCATTAGAGCAGATCTTACCCCAACATGACTGACATCGTCATGAAAAGACGGAATTTGGACACAGAAACACATTTATATGAGGGAAGACAATGTGAAGAAAAGAAGAGAGAAGACCAGCACCTACAAGTCAAGAAGAGAGGCATGGACCAGACCCCTCACAGCCCCCAGAAGGAACTAAGCCTGCCAACTCCTTGATGGTGGACTTGTAGCTTCTAGAACTGAGAGAAAATACATTTCTATTGTTTTAAGCCACCCAGTTTGTGTTACTTTGTTATAGCAGCCCTAGGACACTAAACCAGACTTTAACCTGAAGAGTAAGATGATCACATTTTTTTTATTGTTAAAAGAATGTTGTGGTTTCATTGCAGAGAATGGAATGGTGGTGACATTCTCAGAGAATGTCAAGAGAGGCTGTGGGAGCCAAATATGTCATGAGGACAATACTCCAATACATATGCAATACATAATAACATAACATACTTATGTTAGGCGGGAATGATGGCTTTCACCAGAGTGCCAGTGGGGAGATGAAAAGGCCTACAAGATTCGAGAGATATTTAGGCAATAAAAACAGATAGATCCCTGGAGAAACAAAGTCCATGCTGATAGACACGAGACAGAAGATGGAAAAATGATTCTGATTCTGGCAACACTAGCCCCCTGCATGCTTCTCGTCCCAGGCCCCTCTGCTCTCACAGCCAGAGGTCTGTCCCTTACCCTCTGCATTTGGTCCAGCCTCTCCTTCCTGGCCACCAGCTTCTTTATCAGACATTTCCCAGTTATCCCCATGACGGATATTGTGCTCATAGCTTACAAACTGCTTCCTCATACATGTTCCTCACTCTTCTCTTGAGAGCAAGCTTTATTTTGTCTTATATGAGGAAAGTGAAACAGAGGAGGGAAGGGACTTTGCCAAAGATTCGTTGTGAGTAGCAGAGCCAGGACTTAAACCCACAGCTTCTGTCTCTACATCCCAAGTATTTTGCTGTACCCTGCCACAGCTCCAATTACACAGCCCCAGTCAACACGGGGCTTGAGAGAGGTTCTGTCTCTAGCAATTACAGTAAAGGACTCCATGCAATATTGATTTTGAAAGTCTGTCAGTCAAACATTATATGGTCTCATTCATTTGAGGAATATAAAAAATAGTGAAAGGGAATAAAGGGGAAAGGAGGAAAAATGAGTGGGAAATATCAGAAAGAGAGACAGAACATGAGAGACTCCTAACTCTGGGAAACGAACTAGGGGTGGTGGAAGGGGAGGTGGGCGGCGGGTGGGGGTGACTGGGTGACAGGCACTGAGGGGGACACTTGATGGGATGAGCACTGGGTGTTATTCTATATGTTGGCAAATTGAACACCAATAAAAAATAAATTTATAAATAAATAAACAAACAAATAAATAAATAAATAGCCTGTCAGTTACTGGAATAAGGATGTTAAGGTCAAAGATTTCCACAGTGAAAAATTACACTCCTGCACATTTGTTTCTTTTTTTTTTTTTTTAATTTTTATTTATTTATGATAGTCACAGAGAGAGAGAGAGAGGCAGAGACACAGGCAGAGGGAGAAGCAGGCTCCATGCACCGGGAGCCCGACGTGGGATTCGATCCCGGGTCTCCAGGACCGCGCCCTGGGCCAAAGACCGGCGCCAAACCGCTGCGCCACCCAGGGATCCCTGCACATTTGTTTCTTAACCAATAAACTTGTTGAAGCTTTGCTAAAGCATGAGGAGATACTGTAGTGTTTCAGACCATCCTAGCTGAGATCTAGGCTCTGGCTCTTGTGGCCTACAAGACCTTGAGAAAAGTACTCAACACTTTTCACCTCAATTTTCTAATCTTTTAAAGGGGAATACTGTCCAGAGCCAGATCAGAGCTGTTTTGAGTAGTTATGAATAAATACATGAATAATATATATAAATATAAATACATGAAGTATTTAGCTCAGTGCCTGATACATAATGAGGACTCAATATGTTTTAGGCATAACTGTTATTATTTATCTTAATTGCATATTCATTTCCAAATCCTGAAAGCACACATAAAATGGGTCTCTCTCAAAGTCTCAAAACAAAGGGTAGTCAAACAATAAAAAGGCTAAAGCCTTCGCTATTTTGCAAAGAAATACAGAATAACTAACTGCTTTCAAGAACATCCCGGAAACCAGAGAGAGAAGAGGATTTGAGTAAGAAGTAAAGGAAGAAATAAAGCAAGTGATAAAGGAGGAAAAGTAGGGGTAGAGTGAGAAGGTATTTGCTGTCCCCATATTATAGACGAGAACACCAAGAATCAAAGATAGTAGGTAATCAGTTCAAGACCACACAGCCAGAAAACGAAGGAGCTGATTTTAAAATGTGTGCTATCTTAGCAAAGACACCACACTAAGCTCTTTTCTTTCCAGTGCATCTCTCACTATATCTGTAGCATTTCATTGTGCTTATTTGTTTAAAAATTTCTTCCCCACTAGACTCTAACAACCCTAAGAACAGGAATTGAGAATGAATCATCTTCGTAATCTCAGTATTGGCTTTCCAGTGAGCATGTAATGCAACAGTGTTTGATAACTGTGAAGACACAAATCCCCAATGTCTAAGAATGTTTGAATAAATAGGTTCATATGTAATAGAGGTTTTTGCCAGCTTTTAATGAAATGTTGGCTCTGAAAGGGTGACTATAAACACTGTGCACCTAGTTGGCATTTATCTTCTTACCTGATTCACTTAGGTGTTTGGTTTTTTGTCTATTTGCTTTGTTTTGTTTGCAAGGATAGTAGAGAGATTAGCCTCAACCTGACATATCTGAATAAGTGTTTATGGGAAGCTAGAGAAATATGCATCACTGAAGTCCACCTGGGATTCTTTCTGAAAGAAAATCCTCTCTCTGATGTCCCTGCATTTTTAACAATACTTTTGTATTGTTCAACTTTTTGTGGACTGTGCAAGGGAAGACAGAATCACAGGCCACTTATAGGAATCCTAGGAAAGATAGGAATAAATTGAAACTTGTTGAATTGAAAACTCTAGGATTTTCCATATTCATTGGCACGTGCAGGATTATGGAGAAGGTCAACCAAACCAGCAGTGTCTCCAAGTTCCTCCTCGGACTCTCCTTCTCTCCTGAGGACCAGAAGCCATTCTTTGCCCTGTTCTTCATCATGTACATGGTCACTCTGGGAGGAAACCTGCTCATCATCCTAGCCATCTGCTCTGACACTCAGCTCTAGACACCTATGTATTTTTTTCCTCAGCATCTTATCCTTCATTGACATTTGCTACACCACAACCATCATTCCCAAGATGCTGGTGAACTTCCTATCAGAAAAAGAAGCCCATCTCCTATGCTGAGTGTATGACCCAAATGTATCTCTTCTTGGCTTTTGCCAACACAGAAAGTTTCTTAGCGACCATGGCCATTGATCGCTTTGTGGCTATCTGTGACCCCTTCCATTATGTCACCACCATGAGCCACTGCCACTGTGTCCTGCTGCTTGCCTTCTCCTGCTCCATCCCTGACCTCCATTCCTTCTTACTTGTTCTTCTGATAAATGCCTCACTTTCTGTGACTCCAATGTTATACCCCCACTTCCTCTGCAACATCAACCCTCTACTGAAACTTTCCTGCTCTTCCACATTTGTCAATGAAGTTGTAATTAACACAGAAGGATTGATAACACTGATGACCCCCTTTATATGTGTTATCATCTCTTACTTCTGGGTCCTCATTGCTATTCTTAAGATCCCCTCAGCTGCTGGGAAGCATAAAGCTTTCTCTACCTATGGCTCCCACCTCACCATGGTGACTCTCTTTTATGGAAGTATTATTTATGTTTATTTCTGACCTCTGTCCAGCTATACAATCAAGGACAGGGTGGTGACAGTCATCTACACAGTTCTGTCCTCCATGCTGAACCCTTTAATCTACAGCCTGAGGAACAAAGACATGAAGTGGGGCATGAGAAAGCTGATGGGAAGCTTTCAGTCCCAGACAGCACCTCCGTGAGCACACTCAAAAATGAGTCTTCTAGAGAGATGGGGTAAATGGGTGATGGGCAATGAGGAGGGCATTTGATGGGATGAGCACTGGGTGTTCACTATAGTTGGCAAATTGAATTTAAATTTTAAAAAATGTAAAAAAAAAGAAACAAGTCTTCTCTGTTGAGCTCTCATTTCTGCTGATTGCTGGCATGCATACTGAACTACTAGAGGTTAATATGCCTAAGCTGAGTGTTCATGAGAAGTTGTATAAGTGACCATACTAGAATATTATACCCAGTATTATATATAATATCTTACATTTATCTTCCAATAAAATAATAATATATTTTGTTACTCCTAGGTGGCTCAGTGGTTGAGCGTCTGCCTTTGGCTCAGGGCATGATCCCAGAGTCCCGGGATCAAGTCCCACATTGGACTCCCTGCAGGGAGCCTGCTTCTCCCTCTGCCTGTGTCTCTGCCTCCTTCTGTGTGTGTCTCATGAATAAATACATAAAATATTTTAAAATAATAATAATAATAATAATATATCTTACATATATATACCCACCAATCAAAGCCACCTCATTAAGGCCCCCTTACTGACCCAGGGTCTTTGCACCCATTTCTCATTCCCTACTCCCATTCCCCCTTCCCACTCACTCCTTCCAAGTGTAGCTGAAAACTTCTCATTAGTTTTTCGTGGTCAAATTTTCCCTGTTAAAAACTCTGAGTTCCCAGTATCTTTATGTAATTAAGAAACATCTTCAATTAGATACAGTACATATATATCATGGAATATTACTCAATCCTCAAAAAGAATGAGATCTTGCCATTTGCAATGATGTAGATGAAGCTTACAGAGAGTGCTATGCTAAGCAAAATAAATCATAGAAAGACAAATACCATATGGTTTCACTCATATATGGAATCTAAGCAAAGAGGAAAAAGAGAGAGAGAGGCAAACCAAGAAACAGACTCTTAACTATGGATAACAAACTGATGGTCACTAGAGGGGAGGGATGTGATGGTAGGGATGGGTGGAAATAGGTGATTGGGATTAAGGAGGACACTTGTGAGGAGCACCAGGTGTCATATGGAAATGTTGAATCACTATGTTGTACACCTGAAACTAATATTACACTGTATGTTAACAGGAATTTAAATACAAACTTTTTTAAAAGAAACATCTTCAATCAGTTATTCAATTTGCAGCAATTTCAATGTCCCTGAAATTACGTAAAGTGGTTGTGTGTGTGTGTGTGTGTGTGTGCGCGCGCGCGCGCGTGCAGGTGCATGTGCCTGTTGTCTTCCCCATAAGATTAGGACCTCCCCAACAGCAGAGACTATTTTTCACATCAGACAGGGAATAGATGATGTCTCCTCCATTTTTGGAATCTCTTTCTCAGCCCAGTGTTCTGGGTCCTGAACACAGTGTAGAATCAAGAGTTGGCCCTCAGGAGCTGGTTGACTTAGTGACTTAGATACAGCACTCCAGATGACCTGGTCTACTTCAGTGTGTCTTCCCTGGCATTCTTCCCTTTGCCCTCTTTTGGTCTCTCCCCTCTTCCTAAGTGTCATTTTGGTGTCATTCACCCTGGAAGCATCTGTATTTCTGACATCATCACCATCCATTGGTCTGTTTTCTTTCTTTTTTATTTTTTTTATTTTATGATAGTCACACAGAGAGAGAGAGAGAGGCAGAGACATAGGCAGAGGGAGAAGCAGGCTCCACGCACTGGGAGCCGATGTGGGATTCGATCCCGGGTCTCCAGGATTGTGCCCTGGGCCAAAGACAGGCACTAAACCGCTGCGCCACCCAGGGATCCCCATTGGTCTGTTTTCCAAGATGAGAAGATCATTTCTCTGTAATGAGGTTTATTCTGAGTGGCTTTGGAAGATAGAATTAGACCCAATATTTGTAAGAATTTGGAAAACAATTCCCAACACAGTATACGGAAGAAATTCAAGAGTCAGAATTTTTTTTCCTACCCACTTGACTTTATTGGTCCAGGCACAGAAGGTGTTAACAATGACACAGTTGCCCCCACAAGAAGAAATTTAGGGCAACAAGAAATCTAGTGCAATGTGACCGTCCATCACTATTCATGCCAATAGTGACTGATCCATATTTCATTTAGGACATACATTGTATCATCAGTAACATTTGCCAAAATTAGAGGTCGCTGTATTTCTGGCTTTCTGGTTTGTTCAATTTACACCCATCAGAGGAGTTTTCTAATCTTTGGCATAAATAGCAATTCCTCCAAGTACTGTGCCTGAATAAACAAAAGTGATCTTCAGTGGGAACTCATACGTAAGTTGGAAATTCCAGTCTTGGGAGTGATTCATTTCATTGAATGAAATCCACATTTCCCAGAGGGATTTACCATGAGCTTCAGTGATGGATGGCATATCCAGTAGTCAGAAAGACAGAGTCATGGCATCTTTTTTTGTTATGTCCCAACCTAACAATAATTATAATTAGTATAACAAGTATAATAAGAAGAAAAGGGGGGAAAGGGGTCATTCTGACTGAAGGGCCACAAACGGTCTGTGGAAAATGAGAAGAATTATTTTAATGGAGGGAATAGAAAACGGAAAATAATTAGATGAGAATCTTGGCCCAGTATCTTGGGTGGAAGCTGACAACTATTTATCATCATTTGCTTGTTCTGAAAGTCTTGGGTCATTGCCCATTTGTCTTCCTTCTTTTCTAAGAGCTTTCTCAATAGAAGGAATTGCTCAGATCCGGTGATCCAGAATTGGCCTGGAAGACCCAAAACATCATTGATGCAGTGGTTGTGAACAAGAATTAATATCGTGAGAAGCAGACATAGGAGAAACAGACTTTTTCAGGTATAGGAGAGGGTTTAGATTTAGATGATTCAAGACAGCTGGTGACAGTTGATGGAAATACCACATTTGTGTACCTCATGTCTTGACTCCCCCAAATGACTGGACACCTCAGAACACATGCCCACATGTGTCCACCACAGCAGGCATAACCCAGAGTGATTACTCTAAGGGCATAAAACTGAGATAGAGGGAAAAGCTCAACTGATTGGATTGGTGAGCCTCACCAAAGTTCTTCTTCGGGTTGGACGCCAGTTCTGTGAGATCCTGAAACTCACTGCTCTGTGAGGCTGGCTCAGAGAGATTCACTATTCCTGCTTCTATGATCAGATTCTTTTTTAAAAATATTTTTTCTTTATTTATTTATGATATTCACACACAGAGAGAGAGAGAGGCAGAGACACAAGCAGAGGGAGAAGCAGGCTCCATGCACCGGGAGCCCGACGTGGGACTCGATCCTGGGTCTCCAGGATCGCGCCCTGGGCCAAAAGCAGGCGCCAAGCCACTGCGCCACCTGGTCAGATTCATCTTCTTAAGACACACCCGGTTTTATACAGCACAGCACAAATGGTAACAAAACAAGTCAGCATAAAAGGACAAAAACAAAACTCTGATTCCACAAAAGAGGCCAAAGAAATGGGAACAAAAACATGACCCAGGTGCCCGACTGGTACAAACTGCCTAAGAACTGCCTCAGAGAACACATTTCAGATCCAGGGCTCCCTCTTCTTGTCATCTTGGACTCTATATCTGCCAGGAGCAATGCACAGGGGGCCTCTGTGAGCATGACACTTCCTCAAAGCAACAGGAAGCTCTCAAGGTGTCTCTATGGACCTCTTGTGATTGCCTGTTCAATGAACAAGGGCCAACCACATGAAAATAAGCAAAGAATATTGACTCAGCCCTTGTTAGAGGAAGGGAATCAGCCACTATTATTTGTGTTGAGCAGAGTCCTAGAATCAGACAGAGGGTGCAAACTCACTCTAGTGGGGTAAATGGAAGGCTTCATATATACCGTGATGGGAAGCTATTGTATGGAGAGGTTATAGTGAGCTGTCCAGAAGTGAGGCACCCTATGTGATTGTCATGGGTGATACTTTCTGATTGGTGGGTCCTAGGTGGGAAATTGAGATAAGAGATAGGAAAGCTCTCAGTTATTAATATGTCCATGGGACAGTGATTATGGTATAGAATCCTGAGCCTGTGGCTAGAGTGGTATAACGGTTATGGGTAGAAGCCTGAGCCAGTTGGTCCGAAGGTTCCGGTGTAAACCATGCAGCAGGTGCTGGATACAGCTGCAAACTTCCTACCCTCTGTCTTATACAGATGAGGCTTTTCCCTGGAATGAGCGCAAGATAATGGGCTGGTTCCTGGATTGTCTGTGTGTCTCTGAATGAACTATCTGGCTATGGTGTATCTATACTTTGAATTCTCTTTTTTTAAAAAAAATATTTTTTATTGAGGTTCAATTTGCCAACATATAGCATAACACCTAGCACTCATCCCACCAAGTGCCCCCCTCAGTGTCCGTCACCCAGTCACCCCCACTCCTCCACCCACCTCCCTTTCCACTACCCCTTGTTCCTTTCCCACAGTTAGGTGTCTCTCATGTTTTGTCACCCTCACTGATATTTTCACTCATTTTCTCTCCTTTCCCTTTATTCCTTTTCCCTATTTTTTATATTCCCCAAAGGAATGAGACCATATAATGTTTGTCCTTCTCCGATTGACTTACTTAACTCAGCATAATACCCTCCAGGTCCATCCACGTCGAAGCAAATGGTGGGTATTTGTCATTTCTAATGGCTGAGTAATATTCCATTGTATACATAGACCACATCTTCTTTATCCATTCATCTTTCGATGGACACCGAGGGTCCTTCCACAGTTTGGCTATTGTGGACATTGCTGCTAGAAACATCGGGGTGCAGGTGTCCCAGCATTTCACTGCATCTGTATCTTTGGGGTAAATCCCCAGCAGTGCAATTGCTGGGTCGTAGGGCAGGTCTATTTTTAACTCTTTGAGGAACCTCCACACAGTTTTCCAGAGTGGCTGCACCAGTTCACATTCCCACCAACAGTGGAAGAGTGTTCCCCTTTCTCCACATCCTCTCCAACGTTTGTGGTTTCCTTCCTTGTTAATTTACCCCATTCTCACTAGTGTGAGGCGGTATCTCATTGTGGTTTGGATTTGTATTTCCCTGATGGCAAGTGATGCGGAGCATTTTCTCATGTGCGTGTTGGCCATGTCTATGTCTTCCTCTGTGAGATTTCTGTTCATGTCTTTTGCCCATTTCATGATTGGATTGTTTGTTTCTTTGCTGTTGAGTTTAATACGTTCTTTATAGATCTTGAATACTAGCCCTTTATCTGATATGTCAGTTGCAAATACGTACTCCCCTTCTGTAGGTTGTCTTCTAGTTTTGTTGACTGTTTCTTTTGCTGTGTAGAAGCTTCTTATCTTGATGAAGTCCCAATAACTCATTTTCCTCTTGTTTCCTTTGCCTTCATGGATGTATGTTGCAAGAAGTTGCTGTGGCCAAGTTCAAAAAGGCTGTTGCCTGTGTTCTTCTCTAGGATTTTGATGGAATCTTGTCTCACATTTAGATCTTTCATTCATTTTGAGTTTATCTTTGTGTATGCTGTAAGATAATGGTCCAGTTTCATTCTTTTGCATGTGGCTGTCTAATTTAACCAGCACCATTTATTGAAGAGACTGTCTTTCTTCCAGTGGATAGTCTTTCCTGCATTGTCGAATATTAGTAGACCATAGAGTTGAGGACCCTTTTTTGGATTCTCTATTCTGTTCCATTGATCTATGTGTCTGTTTTTGTGCCAGTACCACACTGTCTTGATGACCACAGCTTTGTAGTACAACTTGAAATCTGGCATTGTGATGCCCCTGGCTCTAGTTTTCTTTTTTAATACTCAGGGTCTTTTCTGATTCGGCACAAATCTTCCAACTCTCTGAAGAAACTCTATGGCATTTTGATAGGAATTGCATTAAATGTGTACATTGCCCTGGGTAACATTGACATTTTCACAATATTGATTCTTCCAATCCAGGAGCAATATTTTTCCATCTCTTTATGTCTTCCTCAATTTCTTTCAGAAGCGTTCTGTAGTTTTTAGGGTATAGATCCTTTACTTCTTTGGTTAGGTTTATTCCTAGGTATGTTAGGCTTCTGGGTGCAATTGTAAATGGGATTGACTCCTTAATTTCTCTTTCGTCAGTCTCATTGTTAGTGTATAGAAATGCCACTGACTTCTGGGCATTGAGTTTGTATCCTGCCACACTGCCAAATTGCTGTATGAGTTCTGTATGAGTGGAGACTTTTGGATTTTCTAGGTACAGTATCATGTCATCTGCAAAAAGGGAGAGTATGACTTTTTCTTTGCCAATTTGAATGTCTTTTATTTCTTTTTGTTGTCTGATCGCTGAGGCTAGGACTTCTAGAACTATGTTGGATAGCAGTGGTGAGAGTGGACATCCCTGTCGTGTTCCTGATCCTAGGGGAAAGGCTCCCAGTGTTTCCCCATTGAGAATGATATTTGCTGTGGGCTTTTCGTAGATGGCTTTTAATATGCTGAGGAATGTTCCCTCTATCCCTACACTCTGAAGGGTTTTGATCAGGAATGGATGCTGTATTTTGTCAAATGCTTTCTCTGCATCTATTGAGAGGATCATATGGTTCTTGTTTTTTTTCTTGTTGATACAATCAATCACAATGATTACTTTACAAGTGTTGAACCAGCCTTGCATCCCGGGGATAAATCCCACTTGGTCATGGTGAATAATCTTCTTAATGTATTGTTGGATCCTATTTGCTAGTATCTTGTTGAGAATCTTTGCCTCTGTGTTCATCAGGGACATTGGTCTATAATTCTCCTTTTTGGTGGGGACTTTGACTGGTTTTGGAATTAAGGTGATGCTGGCCTCATAGAACAAGTTTGGAATTATTCCATCTCTTTCTATCTTTCTGAACATCTTTAGTAGAATAGATATGGTTTCTTCTTTAAACGTTTGATAGAATTCCCCTAGGAAGCCATCTGGCCCTGGACTTTTGTGTCTTGGGAGGTTTGTGATGACTGCTTCAATTTCCTCCATGGTTATTGGCCTGTTCAGGTTTTCTATTTCTTCCTGTTCCAGTTTTGGTAGTTTGTGGTTTTCCAGAAATGCGTCCATTTCTTCTAGATTGCCTAATTTATTGGCGTATAGCTGCTCATAATAATTTTTAAAATCATTTGTATTTCCTCAGTATTGGTGGTGATCTCTCCTTTTTCATTTGTGATATTATTATTTGAGTCTTTTCTCAAGTCTGGCTAATGGTTTGTCTATCTTATTAATTCTTTCAAAGAACCAACTCCTGGTTTTGTTCATCTGTTCCACAGTTCTTCTGGTCTCTATTTCATTGAGTTCTGCTCGAACCTTTAACTCTCTTCTTATGCTGAGTGTAGGATCTATTTGCTGTTTTTTCTCTAGCTCCTTTAGGTGCAAGGTTAGCTTTTATATTTGAGTTCTTTCCAATTTTCGGATGGATGCTTGTATTGCGATGTATTTCCCCCTCAGGACTGCTTTTGCTGTATCCCAAAGATTTTGAAAGGTTGTATCTTCATTCTCATTAGTTTCCATGAATCTTTTGATTCTTATCTAATTTCCTGGTTGACCCTTTCATCTTTTAGCAGGATGGTATTTAACCTCCATATGTTTGAATTCCTTCCAAACTTCTTCTTGTGGTTTAGTTCTAGTTTCAAAGCATTATGGTGTGAAAAGATTCAGGGGGCAATCCCAATCTTTTGGTATCAGTTAAGGCCTGATTTGTTACCCAGTATGTGGTCTATTCTGGAGAAAGTTCCATGTGCACTTGAGAAGAATGTGTATTCAGTTGCGTTTGGATATAAAGCTCTGTAAATATCTGTGAAATCCATCTGGTCCAGTGTATCATTTAAAGCTCTTGTGTCTTTGGAGATGTTGTGCGTAAAATATCTATCAATTGCAGAAAGCACTGTGTTCAAGTCTCCCAGTATAAATGTATTATTATCTAAGTATGTCTTAACTTCAGTTATTAATTGATTGATATACTTGGCAGCTCCCACATTCGGGGCATAAATATTCATGATTGTTAGGTCCTCTTGTTGGATAGATCCTTTAAGTATGATATGGTGTCCCTCTTCATCTCTTACTACAGTCTTTGGGATAAACTTTAATTTATCTGTTATAAGGATGGCTACCCCTGCTTTCTTTTGAGGGCCATTTGCATGGTAAATGGTTCTCCAACCTTTTATTTTTAGGCTGTAGGTGTCCTTAGGTCTAAAATGAGTCTCTTGTAGACAGCAAATAGATGGGTCTTAATTTTTCCAGTCTGAAACCCTGAGCCTTTTGATAGGATCATTAAGCCCATTCATGTTCAGAGTTACTACTGAAAGATATGAATTTAGTGTCATCATGATACCTATTCAGGCCCTGTTTTGTGGATTGTTTCCTTGTACTTCCTTTCTTTTACAGAGTCCCCCTTAATATTTCTTGCAGAGCTGGTTTGGTGGTCCCATATTCTTTCAATTTCTACCTATCTTGGAAGCTCTTTATCTCTTCTTCAATTCTGATTGAGAGCCTTGCTGGATAAAGTATTCTTGGTTGCATGTTCTTCTCCTTTAGGACCCTGAATATATCCTACCAGCCCATTCTGGCCTTCCAGGTCTCTGTGGAGAGGTCTTCTGTTAACGTAATTCTTTTCCCCATAAAGGTTAGGGATTTCTTGTCCTTTGCTTCTTTAAGGATCTTCCTTTTATCTTTGGAATTTGCAAGTTTCACTATTAAATGTCAGGGTGTTGAACGGTTTTTATTGACTTTAGGGGGGTTTCTCTCTATCTCCTCAATCTGAATGCCTGTTTCCCTCCCCAAGTTAGGGAAGTTCTCAGCTATGATTTGTTCAAATACACTTTCTTGTCCTCTGTCCCTTTCGGCATCCTCTGGAACCCCAATTAAACGTAGATTTTTTTCTTCTGAGGCTGTCATTTATTTCCCTTAACCTTTTCTCATGATCTTTTCATTGTTTTTCTCTTTTTTCCCTCAGCTTCCTTCCTTGCCATCAACTTCTCTTCTATGTCACTCACTCGTTCTTCTACCTCATTAACCCTCGTCGTTAGGACCTCCAGTTTGGATTGCATCTCATTTAATTGATTTTTAATTTCAGCCTGATTAGATCTAAATTCTGCAGTCATGAAGTCTCTTGAATCCTTTATGCTTTTTTCCAGAACCACCAGTAGCTTTATAATTGCTTCTGAATTGGCTTTCTGACATTGAATTATAATCCAAATTTTGTAACTCTGTGGGAGAGAGGACTGTTTCTGATTCTTTTTTGTGGTGACTTTTCCCTTCTAGTCATTTTGCTCAGTGCAGAGTGGCTAAAAACAAGTTGTACTGGAAAAAGGAAGGAAAAAGAGAAAAAAAAGGCGGGGGGGACAAACAAAAACCAAAAACCAAGGAGGGGTATGCTCCTCCTTGGATAAGTCCCTCGACTTCCCCTGGAACTTCCAGTGCTGCTTGGTCATGAACTTGCTCTTCCCCTGTGTTCTTCCAGCTGGTCTTCTGCGGGAGCGGCCTGCTGTGCTGATTCTCAGGTGTGTGCACCTGGGGAAATGCCCTGCCCCTTCCAGATGCACGGCTCAGTGGGAGCTGTTTATCCTGTGAGGCTCCTGCTCCCTGGCTGCCCTGCTCAGTTTCAGGTACAAGGTGACCCCAGGGGGAACAACAACAGTGGCGCCGGCCAGCTCTCCAGCCCTGGAGTCACCTCCCGCATAACTACTGGAGCTCCCAGTCCGCAGGGCCCTGGATGCTCTGGGGGCGGTGCCGCTGATCTGCACAGCTCGGGGCCGCCCGGCAGCAGGACCGTCCTTGTTGTCCTGTGTCCTCTCCGCCTCTGCCTGTCCCGGGAGGAGCACTGGATCCTGGGCTGTGTACCCGGCACCCTGGGCTCCGGGGCCTGCCCTGCTGGAATCGCGCTCTTGGGACCCCGCAGCCCCCGTCGTGCGGAGCCGCCACCTGAGCCGCCACCCGAGCTACTCATGATCTTTTCAGAGCAAAGGATACAGTCAACCAAACTCAAAGACAACCTGCAGAATGGGAGAAGATATTTGCAATGACATATCAGATAAAGGGCTAGTATCCAAGATCTATAAAGAACTTATTAAACTCAACAGCAAAGAAACAAACAATCCAATCATGAAATGGGCAAAAGACATGAACAGAAATCTCACAGAAGAAGACATAGACATGGCCAACACGCACATGAGAAAATGCTCTGCATCACTTGCCATCAGGGAAATACAAATCCAAACCACAATGAGATACCACCTCACACCAGTGAGAATGGGGAAATTAACAAAGCAGGAAGCCACAAATGTTGGAGAGGATGTGGAGAAAGGGGAACACTCTTCCACTGTTGGTGGGAATGTGAACTGGTGCAGCCACTCTGGAAAACTGTGTGGAGGTTCCTCAAAGAGTTAAAAATAGACCTGCCCTAGACCCAGCAATTGCACTGCTGGGGATTTACCCCAAAGATACAGATGCAATGAAACACCGGGACACCTGCACCCCGATGTTTCTAGCAGCAATGTCCACAATAGCCAAACTGTGGAAGGACCCTCGGTGTCCATCGAAAGATGAATGGATAAAGATGTGGTCTCTGTATACAATGGAATATTACTCAGCCATTAGAAACGACAAATACCCACCATTTGCTTCAATGTGCATGGACCTGGAGGGTATTATGCTGAGTGAAATAAGTCAATTGGAGAAGGACAAACATTATATGGTCTCATTCATTTGGGGAATATAAATAATAGTGAAAGGGAATAGAAGGGAAGGGAGAAGAAATGGGTAGGAAATATCAGAAAGGGAGACATAACATGGAAGACTCCTAACTCTGGGAAATGAACTAGGGGTGGTGGAAGGGGAGAAGGGTGGGGGTTTGGGTGACTAGGTGTTGGGCACTGAGGGGGGCACTTGACAGAATGAGCCCTGGGTGTTATTGTGTATGTTGGCAAATTGAACACCAATAAGAAATAAATTTATTATTAAAAAAAGAAAATGTCCTAGCTTTAGATATTTTGTTATAATTTTATTCAGCCATAGGTCTTAAATGTCACACTCTCAATTATCTTGGGAAGATATTATTCCAGTGGCAAGAAATGAAAATTCAGAATGGGTTAGAAAATTTGATATTATAAGTGACCATTTAAGAGTCGAAAGATTAAACATCATTGTCTGAAGGAATGCTTCTTTCCTAATCTCAATCTTTTCTTCCACGTGAAGAGAGTTTGGCTAATGGACTGCCTCACTTTTTTTGACCCTGTTTCTGTTTCTACATCTTATTTTTCACCCTGTTTCAAGGAAGATGAGTGTCTTACCTGATTGGTGAATGTAAGAAGTATATGTTTGGCATGTATCAAAGCAAAAACAAGCAGGGAAGACTTTATTCAAGGCTCTCGCAATAGGAGGAGAGAGCAGAACTCCATCTGAAAGGAAGGGTGGCGGATTTGTAAGCCATGGGCTGAGCTAGAGGAAAAATACCAGAAGACATTAGAGTAGTCATACACTATCTGTGTTTGCTAATTGGCTTTATCCAAAGAGAAAATAAACTTCCCATTTCTTGGTGACACAAAGTAATTTTGCAACTTGGTGAGAGGCACCCACAAACATTGGGAGATGGGGCACAATCTTCCTTGATGATTACATTCCAGAAGGATGGCTCCAGGTCCTTGAGAAAGATAATCCTAGGTTGCAAAACTGGCAAGAAGCTTTTAAAAAAGATTTATACCTCTGTCGCTGGGTGGCTCAGTGGTTGAGCTAATGCCTTTGGCTCAAGTCATGATACTGGGGTCCTAGGACTAGGATCAAGACCCGCATCAGGTTCCTTGCAGGGAACCTGTTTCTCCCTCTGCCTATGTCTCTGCCTCTCTCTGTGTCCCTTGTGAGGAAATAAATAAAATCTCATGAATATATAAATAAAAAGTTTTTTAAAAGATTTATACCTCAAAGAATCAGAGAAATAATTTACAATTATAAATTTTCTATGAAAAGGAAGATCAGGGCCCCAGAGTCAGGAAGAAGGCTACCACTGAGTCACGCTGAGGGGAACAGTGAGGCCATCTTGGTCACCTGCTTGGCTCAGTCCTCACTTGCCTGGGGAAAAAAGCCTGCAGATCAGACAGCCTCATTTTCCCTCCCTTCCCTCTTGACCTTAGTCAGAATAAAGGTGGCCTCTCCCTGCCACCTTCTTGTCCTATTTCCCAGGCCTCCTCAGAGAACCCCACAATCCCAACCAGTTTCAGAGAGCTTCTTGCAGATTGTTCCTTAAGACAGAAACACATTTTCCCAAGCCTGTCTGTTTTGTGCTGGTCTCAACCACTCAATAGTAATGCCATCAACTAGAAATGTCGGGGCACCCATCTGGGCCCCAGTGAGCTTCCCACAGACATCCCCCCTTTCCAAACCAGTGTTATGACTGGACAAGTTCTTGTGATTCTTATTATGATTGCAAGACACCCTTCAGCAACAACCATCAGGAAACATTTTTTTAAAAAAAGGCTTATTACTTACCTGACCTGGAAAGCACACAGCACACCTGGGGCCACACAGCAAGGTGGCAGGTAGACAGAGAAAGAGAGGCACAGGCCTGGGGTTCGACTCTTATTGGGGTAGAAGAAGGGGGGTCTAGGGATTCAATGGGCTCACTCTTTGTTGGTGAATTGAAAATCTAAGAGCAGTTGTTCAATTCACCAACAAAAAGTGAGCTCTCTAAGAGTAGGAATGCCTGGGTGGCTCAGTGGTTGAGTGTCTGCCTTCAGCTCAGGCTGTGATCCCGGAGTCCCAGATCGAGGCCCACATCAGGCTCCCTGCATGGAAGACAAAGAGGAAAGACAAGTGGCCTCTTTATCAAAATCAACCAAGACACCTAAAACAAAAAAGCCTCATTCAGGGGAGGTGGTCTGTCTCTTTACTTGATCCTGTGGCCGTCAATGTGTTTATCTGAAGTGGGTATCTTTGAAATGAATGTCAAGGTGATCCAACCTTAAGTCAGGCACTTGCAGAAAAGATGAAAAAAACAGGCAAACAAAAACGATCAGGGCTTATACTACACTACTTCAGGGAGCTTTTCAAAGCCCAGCTACCCAGGCTGCCAACTTTCTAGGTTGTTTATTAGAATCCTATTTCAATTCTAGAATATGCATTTTGTCATGAAGTTCTGATAATTTGTTAGATTTCTGGTCATGTGTTCAGATATGTCTTTAAAATTCTCTTTTTTTGTATTTTATTTTATTTTTAATTTTTTATGTACAATTTGCCAACCTATAGTATAACACCCAGTACTCATCTCTTCATGTGCCCTCCTTAATGTCCATTACCCAGTTACCCTATTCCCTCACCCGCCTCCCCTTCTGCAATCCTTTGTTTTCCAGAGTTAGGAGTCTCTCATGATTTGTCTTTCTCTCTAGTTTTTAAAATTCTAATGATGTATTTTGAAACTCGTAGTTGTTTGTTATATGTGCATTACAGGATCTCTTTAGAGAGTTTTCTATATTAGCCTTTAATCCTTTCTTTAGAAGTGTAAAAGCTGATTATTGATGGCTGAGCACACCAGGGATTGGGACTAGATACAGTTGAGGGGAACACCTTCTCCTTCTAGGGGTCTTGACAGCTATTTCAGCTCTGACCTCAAGGGATGAAAAGGCCTTTCAGGGATGTGGGGTGTGTGTGAAATGTTTATGTCTGAGTTGAGACAGGAAGCCTATGCCATACTTGTAAGGTGGTCTCTGTGGTGTAATTCTTTCAGCATTCCTGAATCTTTAGTAAAATGTCATTAATGGGTGTAGCCTTTTCTTTACTGTGCTCTGGACACCCAGAAAATGTTCCATACCCATGGAAGTGAGCAGGATACAGCTGAATTTCCTTCCTTTTGGACAGACTGGAGGTACCAGCAAAATCCTCTGATCAGACACATCAAAGCAGCAAACTCAGACGGGTCAGCCTCATTACTTAGAGGCCCGGGCACAAGAGCATGTCCCTATTCTATGAGCCAATTTGCAAGTAAATTCTCAGAAAGATCTGGAAAACAAAAAAATACAGCCTTCGGGGTCCCATCCCAGACTAGCTGACCTGAATCTCCAGAAAGAGGCTTAGGGATTTTAACAGGCTTCTCAGGTGATCTGAGGCAACAGGTTCTGTACTATGTTGTGCAACAGCATTTAGGAATGACCACTCCATGCCAGGAGATGTATAGCTACATGCACCATGGGAGGAGAGACCCTGTAAGACATAGAAAATAGAATGTGCCAGAGTTCAGTAGACTTAACTCCACACTAATTGCCCCACCTGGTCCCTGATTGCTGATACAACATATCAGTAGGCTTGGGTACACCTTAGGTGACATCTCCAGTTCCTTCTCCCACTACCATCCCCAAACCTACTGGCTCCATTGTGATTCCTTCTCCTTGGAAATGCTCTTTAGCTCTGCCCAACTTTCACTGGGGCCATTCATTTGAAGCACAAAGTGCCCAAAGACTACACTCTATTATACCCCAAAGAAAGATGGGCCTTTATAAAGATCATGACCCATCATTTAAGTCAAATTATATTTAATACCTGCTCTTTTAGAAAGAAGAAAAATTTATAAATCATTTTAGAAAGATTGTTTACAAAAAAGACAGTTCATGCTCACCCTCAGGAGTAATTAGGAAAATACAGATCAAAACCACATTGGGGGATGCTTGGGTGGCTCAGCAGGTGAGCTTTGGGCTCAGGGCATGATCCCAGGGTCCAAGGATCAAGTCCCACATCAGACCCCCTGTGAAGAGCTTGCTTCTCTCTCTGCCTACGTCTCTGCCTCTCTCTGTATGTCTCTCATGAATAAATAAATAAATAAAATCTTTAAACACACACACACACAGAGTGAGATGACATTTCACATGCAACAAGACTGACAAGGAAAAAACATATCTTGCAATCCTGGGTGTTGGTGAATGTAGGGAATAATGAATGACAGTGCCCATAGGAGGATAATTTAGCTTAGTTACTTTGGAGAACAATTTGGCATGTTTCCTCCATACTAAAATTGAATGTGTATATAGGAGGGAAACAGCGGTTTGAGATGTGGGTATAAAAAAATAGTTTCACTGCCCTTAAAGTGCTCTGTATTTCCCCTATTCATCTCCTCCCTTCACCAAACAACAAAACCCAGCAACCACTTATCTTTGTATATCTCTATAGTTTTGCCTTTTCCAGAATGCCATATAGTTATAATCACAGAGCATGCAGCCTTTTCAGACCAGCTTCTTTCCTTCAGCAATATGCATCTAATGTTCTTCTATCTCTTTTCATGACTTGATAGTTCACTTCTTTTTGTTACTTAGTAACAATCCATTGTATGCATGTAACACAGTTTGTTCATCCACTCAATTACTGGTGGTTTCCATTTGGGGCAATTATGAATAAAGCTGCTATAAACATTCGTGTGTATGAAACATTTGTTTTAAATTGTCAACTGTCCATCAGAAGACAAACGAATATAAAAATTGTGGTGTATAGGAAATATTTAGGATCTTATCTTACTATGATTGTGAATGGGATAATTTCTTCCACTTAAATCCATACCCACTGTACAACACGAGGCACTGTTTCAAACCCTTATATAGCAAGTAGCTTGAAACTTACTGAAACCAAGTTGGCCTTGCTTTATAAAGCTGGAGGTGCCACTGAGGTATTAGCTGAGAATTCATGCACCAAGTTCATGCCTCAGATAATGCAGTAACTGAATGCTTATGTCACCCCAAAACTGATGTGCTGAAATCTTATCCCACAGTGTGATGGTATTTGAAGGTGGAGCCTTGGGTGGTGATTAGGTCACGAGGGTGAAACCCTCTTGAATGAGTTCAGTGACCTATGAAAGAGAGCCCAGAGAACTCCCTTGCCCCTCTACCAGATAAGGACACAATGAAGAGATGGCTATCTATGAACCAGGAAACCAGCCTTCTCCAGACACCAAATGTGCAGGGGCCTTGATCTTGGACTTCCCAACTTCCAGAACTAGGAGAAATACATGTTTGTTGTTTAAACATCCAGTCTATGGTATTTTTGTTATAGCAGCCTACATGAACTAAGACAGGTAATTATGTCTACAGTCCATCCATGTACAATGTTTCTGTTGCTGAGAAGAGACTAAAAAGCTAAGAGAGAGCCCCACCTCCAACAACACATACACTGGAGACCCATGAAAACTTCATCATGGGCCAACACTGGTCTATAGGCTAATATCTGAGAAGCACTCGTGTGAAATACACTGGAACCTGGGAGGTAGTTCAAAATTTAAGCAGTCCTGGGGATTTACCCCAAAGATACAGATGCAGTGAAACACCGGGACACCTGCACCTCGATGTTTCTAGCAGCAGTGTCCACAATAGCCAAACTGTGGAAGGAACCTCGGTGTTCATCGATAGATGAATGGATAAAGAAGATGTGGTCTATGTATACAATGGAATATTACTCAGCCATTAGAAATGACAAATACCCACCATTTGCTTCGACGTGGATGGAACTGGACGGTTTATGCTGAGTGAAATAAGTCAATCTGAGAAGGACAAGCATTATATGGTCTCATTCATTTGGGGAATATAAAAAATAGTGAAAGGGAATAAAGGGAAAGGAGAAAAAATGAGTGGGAAATATCAGAGAGGGAGACAGAACATGAGGGACTCCTAACTCTGGGAAATGAACAAGGGGTAGTGGAAAGGGAGGTGGGTGGGGGGTGGGGTTGACTGGGTGACGGGCACCGAGGGCCGCACTTGACAGGATGAGCACTGGATGTTATGCTATATGTTGACAAATTGAACTACAATAAAAAAAAATTTAAGCAGTCCAAGATTGAAATTTTACTTGGGCCCTAGAGTGTATCTGGTGGGTGCTAACCTCAGCTTACCTGGATGCAGATGTCTAATGGCATTCTTTTGTAGGCACAAGTCCTTGTCATGTCCCTCAGCTTTATAAAGGGAGAATAATAATAGTAATAATAATAATAATAATAATAATAACTATCATTTATTGAGTACTTACTATATACTAGTTATTGTGCTAAATACTTTACATGTATTATCTTATTTAGTTTCCATAAGAACCCAAAAAGTAGGTACTGATATTAGTCCCTGACACTCGGTGAAATTTTATAACTTGTTTATGGCCATACAATTACTAAAGTTACGGAGTTGGGCTTTGGAACGTCTGTCTGACCCCAAGCCTGGCTCTCAGTACTACAATGTGTTACTTGATTGCTAACTCTGAATAGTACTCATGTATACTCGGCTATTAATAAACATCAGCCATAGCTCAAGCACCAACCAGGGGATTACCATTGAGAGATAACTGAGAGATAACTGACAGTGTTTATCAAAACTTTAAAGGCAAAATCACTTAGGAAGGAATATTCAAAGGACATACAGCCATCCAGACTTCCCTTCAAATCTAAAATCTGACATCTTGCCAGTCCAGAGCACTGGAGACCTGAACATTGAAATGGTATTATTTTTGCCTCCAAATTACTGCCTATGTGAATTTTTATGCACCAGAATTTTTTTTTTATATATATTTTTTTAAATTAATTTTTATTGGTGTTCAATTTACCAACATACAGAAAAACACCCAGTGCTCATCCCGTCAAGTGTCCACCTCAGTGCCCGTCACCCCTTCCCCTCCAACACCCGCCCTCCTCCCCTTCCCCCACCCCTAGTTCGTTTCCCCGAGTTAGGAGTCTTTATGTTCTGTCTCCCTTCCTGATATTTCCCAACATTTCTTCTCCCTTCCTTTATATTCCCTTTCACCATTATTCATATTCCCCAAATGAATGAGAACATACACTGTTTGTCCCTCTCCGATTGACTTATTTCACTCAGCATAACACCCTCCAGTTCCATCCACGTTGAAGCAAATGGTGGGTATTTGTCGTTTCTAATTGCTGAGTAATATTCCATTGTATACATAAACCACATCTTCTTTATCCATTCATCTTTCGATGGACACCGAGGCTCCTTCCACAGTTTGGCTATTGTGGCCATTGCTGATAGAAACATCGGGGTGCAGGTGTCCCGACGTTTCATTGCATCTGAATCTTTGGGGTAAATCCCCAACAGTGCAATTGCTGGGTCGTAGGGCAGGTCTATTTTTAACTCTTTGAGGAACCTCCACACAGTTTTCCAGAGTGGCTGCACCAGTTCACATTCCCACCAACAGTGTAAGAGGGTTCCCTTTTCTCCGCATCCTCTCCAACATTTGTTGTTTCCTGCCTTGTTAATTTTCCCCATTCTCACTGGTGTGAGGTGGTATCTCATTGTGGTTTTGATTTGTATTTCCCTGATGGCAAGGGATGCAGAGCATTTTCTCATGTGCATGTTGGCCATGTCCATGTCTTCCTCTGTGAGATTTCTCTTCATGTCTTTTGCCCATTTCATGATTGGATTGTTTGTTTCTTTGGTGCTGAGTTTAATAAGTTCTTTATAGATTTTGGAAACTAGCCCTTTATCTGATATGTCATTTGCAAATATCTTCTCCCATTCTGTAGGTTGTCTTTTAGTTTTGTTGACTGTATCGTTTGCTGTGCAAAAGCTTCTTATCTTGATGAAGTCCCAATAGTTCATTTTTGCTTTTGTTTCTTTTGCCTTTGTGGATGTATCTTGCAAGAAGTTACTGTGGCCAAGTTCAAAAAGGGTGTTGCCTGTGTTCTCCTCTAGGATTTTGATGGAATCTTGTCTCACATTTAGATCTTTCATCCATTTTGAGTTTATCTTTGTGTATGGTGAAAGAGAGTGGTCCAGTTTCATTCTTCTGCATGTGGATGTCCAATTTTCCCAGCACCATTTATTGAAGAGACTGTCTTTCTTCCAATGGATAGTCTTTCCTCCTTTATCGAATATTAGATGACCGTACATTTCAGGGTCCCCTTCTGGGTTCTCTATTCTGTTCCATTGATCTATGTGTCTGTTTTTGTGCCAGTACCACACTGTCTTGATGACCACAGCTTTGTAGTACAACCTGAAATCTGGCATTGTGATGCCCCCAGATATGGTTTTCTTTTTTAAAATTCCCCTGGCTATTCGGGGTCTTTTCTGATTCCACACAAATCTTAAAATAATTTGTTCTAACTCTCTGAAGAAAGTCCATGGTATTTTGATAGGGATTGCATTAAACGTATAAATTGCCCTGGGTAACATTGACATTTTTACAATATTAATTCTGCCAATCCATGAGCATGGAATATTTTTCCATCTCTTTGTGTCTTCCTCAATTTCTTTCAGAAGTGTTCTATAGTTTTTAGGGTATAGATCTTTTACCTCTTTGGTTAGGTTTATTCCTAGGTATCTTATGCTTTTGGGTGCAATTGTAAATGGGATTGACTCCTTAATTTCTCTTTCTTCAGTCTCATTGTTAGTGTATAGAAATGCCATTGATTTCTGGGCATTGATTTTGTATCCTGCCACGCTACCAAATTGCTGTATGAGTTCTAGCAATCTTGGGGTGGAGGCTTTTGGGTTTTCTATGTAGAGTATCATGTCATCGGTGAAGAGGGAGAGTTTGACTTCTTCTTTGCCAATTTGAATGCCTTTAATGTCTTTTTGTTGTCTGATTGCTGAGGCGAGGACTTCCAGAACGATGTTGAACAGCAGTGGTGAGAGTGGACATCCCTGTCTTGTTCCTGATCTTAGGGGAAAGGCTCCCAGTGCTTCCCCATTGAGAATGATATTTGCTGTGGGCTTTTCGTAGATGGCTTTTAAGATGTCGAGGAAAGTTCCCTCTATCCCAATACTCTGAAGGGTTTTGATCAGGAATGTATGTCGTATTTTGTCAAATGCTTTCTCTGCATCTAATGAGAGTATCATATGGTTCTTGGTTTTTCTCTTGCTGATATGATGAATCACATTGATGGTTTTACGAGTGTTGAACCAGCCTTGTGTCCCAGGGATAAATCCTACTTGGTCATGTTGAATAATTTTCTTAATGTGTTGTTGGATCCTATTGGCTAGTATCTTGTTGAGAATTTTTGCATCCATGTTCATCAGGGATATTGGTCTGTAATTCTCCTTTTTGGTGGGGTCTTTGTCTGGTTTCGGAATTAAGGTGATGCTGGCCTCATAGAACGAATTTGGAAGTACTCCATCTCTTTCTATCTTTCCAAACAGCTTTAGTAGAATAGGTATGATTTCTTCTTTAAACGTTTGATAGAATTCCCCTGGGAAGCCATCTGGCCCTGGACTCTTGTGTCTTGGGAGGTTTTTGATGACTGCTTCAATTTCCTCCCTGGTTATTGGCCTGTTCAGGTTTTCTATTTCTTCCTGCTCCAGTTTTGGTAGTTTGTGGCTTTCCAGGAATGCGTCCATTTCTTCTAGATTGCCTAATTTATTGGCGTACAGCTGTTCATAATATGTTTTTAAAATCATTTGTATTTCCTTGGTGTTGGTAGTGATCTCTCCTTTCTCATTCATGATTTTATTAATTTGAGTCTTCTCTCTCTTCTTTTTAATAAGGTTGGCTAATGGTTTATCTATCTTATTAATTCTTTCAAAGAACCAACTCCTGGTTCTGTTGATCTGTTCCACAGTTCTTTTGGTCTCGATATCATTGAGTTCTGCTCGAATTTTAATTAACTCTCTTCTTCTGCTGGGGGTGGGGTCTATTTGTTGCTTTTTCTCTAGTTCCTTTATGTGTAAGGTGAGGTTTTGAATTTGAGATCTTTCCAGTTTTTGAATGTATGCTTGTATTGCGATGTATTTCCCCCTCAGGACTGCTTTTGCTGCATCCCAAAGATTTTGAATGGTTGTATCTTCATTCTCATTAGTTTCCATGAATCTTTTTAATTCTTCCTTAATTTCCTGGTTGACCTTTTCATCTTTTAGCAGGATGGTCCTCAACCTCCATGTATTTGTGGTCCTTCCATACTTCTTGTTGTGATTAAGTTCTAATTTCAAGGCATTATGGTCTGAGAATATACAAGGGACTATCCCGATCTTTTGGTATCGGTTCAGACCCGATTTGTGACCCAGTATGTGGTCTATCCTGGAGAAAGTTCCATGTGCACTTGAGAAGAATGTGTATTCAGTTGAGTTTGGATGTAAAGTTCTGTAGATATCTGTGAAATCCATCTGGTCCAGTGTATCATTTAAAGCTCTCGTTTCTTTGGAGATGTTGTGCTTAGAAGACCTATCCAGGGTAGAAAGAGCTAGATTGAAGTCACCAAGTATAAGTGTATTATTATCAAGGTATTTCTTGAGTTTGGTTATTAATTGGTTTAAATATTTGGCAGCTCCCACGTTCGGGGCATATATATTGAGGATTGTTAAGTCCTCTTGTTGGATAGATCCTTTGAGTATGAGATAGTGTCCCTCTTCATCTCTCACTATAGTCTTTGGGGTAAATTTTAATTTATCTGATATAAGGATGGCAACCCCTGCTTTCTTTTGAGGACCATTTGAATGATAAATGGTTCTCCAACCTTTTATTTTCAAGTTGTAGGTGTCCTTCTGTCTAAAATGAGTCTCTTGTAGACAGCAAATAGATGGGTCCTGCTTTTTTATCCAGTCTGAAACCCTGCGCCTTTTGATGGGGTCATTAAGCCCGTTCACGTTCAGAGTTACTATTGGTAGATATGAGTTTAGTGTCATCATATCTATTCAGTCCTTGTTTTTGTGGATTGTTCCACTGAACTTCTTCTTAAAGGGGAATTTTAAGAGTCCCCCTTAAAATTTCTTGCAGAGCTGGTTTGGAGGTTACATATTCTTTCAGTTCCTGCCTGTCTTGGAAGCTCTTTATCTCTCCTTCCATTTTGAATGAAAGCCTTGCTGGATAAAGTATTCTTGGTTGCATGTTCTTTTCATTTAGGACCCTGAATATATCCTGCCAGCCCTTTCTGGCCTGCCAGGTCTCTGTGGAGAGGTCTGCTGTTACCCTAATATTCCTCCCCATAAAAGTCAGGGACTTTTTTTCTCTTGCTGCTTTAAGGATCTTCTCCTTATCTTTGGAATTTGCAAGCTTCACTATTAAATGTCGAGGTGTCGAACGGTTTTTGTTGATTTTAGGGGGGGATCTCTCTATTTCCTGGATCTGAATGCCTGTTTCCCTTCCCAGATTAGGAAAGTTTTCAGCTAGGATTTGTTCAAATACATATTCTGGCCCTCTGTCCCTTTCGGCGCCCTCAGGAACCCCAATTAAACGTAGGTTTTTCTTCCTCAGGCTGTCATTTATTTCCCTTAATCTATCCTCATGATCTTTTAATTGCTTGTCTCTTTTTTCCTCAGTTTCCCTCTTTGCCATCAACTTGTCTTCTATGTCACTCACTCGTTCTTCCACCTCGTTAACCCTCGTCGTTAGGGCTTCTAGCTTGGATTGCATCTCATTTAATTGATTTTTAATTTCTGCCTGATTGGATCTAAATTCTGCAGTCATGAAGTCTCTTGAGTCCTTTATGGTTTTTTCTAGAGCCACCAGTAGCTGTAAAATAGTGCTTCTGAATTGGCTTTCTGACATTGAATTGTAATCCATATTTTGTAACTCTGTGGGAGAGTGGGCTGTTTCTGATTCTTTTTTTTGAGGTGAGGTTTTCCTTCTAGTCATTTTGCTCAGTGCAGAGTGCCCAAAAACAAGTTGTATTGGGAAAAGGAGAAAAAGAGAGAGAAGGAAAGAAAAGAGAAAAAGAAAAAAGAGAAAGAAGAAAAAAAAGGGGGGAAGAGAAGAAAAAGAAAGAAAAAGAAAGGAGAAAAAAGAAAAAAAAGGGTGGGGTGGGGGAAGCAATCAGAAATCAAGAAGAAAGAAAGAAAAAAAAAGCACAAAACAAAAAAACAAAACAAAACAAAAAAAAACACGGGGGAGTATCTTCCGATTCTGTGTACTTTAAGTCCCTTGACTTCCCTTGGAACTGGTCCGTGTCGCTGGTCTTCTGGGGGAGGGGCCTGCTGTGCTGATTCTCAGGTGTTAGCACTTGGGGGAGCTGCTCTGCCCCTGCCTGGTGCAGGGCTCAGTGGGGGTTGTTCACCCCGTGAGGCCCCGGGAGGAAGCCACAGTGGCGGGGGCAGCTCTGGGACCCTGGAGTCAGCCCCCGCAGTAGCTCCGGGGCTCTCCGTCTGCAGGGCCTGGAGGCTCCGGGGCGGGGCCGCTGATCTGCTCAGTTCCAGGCAGGAGCGTCCTTGCTGTCCTGGGCCCTCCCGGCCTCTGCCTGTCCCGGGGGAGGCCGGATCCTGGGCTGTGTCCCGGCGCCCTGTGCTCCGGGGCCTGCGCTGTTGGATTCGCGCTCCCGGCCGCAGCCCCCTCCGCGGAGCCGCCGCCCGAGCCCCTCCGAGCTGTTCCCGGAGCCGCGCAGCCCCCTCCGCGCGGAGCTTCTTCCTCTGCCCGAGCCGCCGCCGCCGAGCTGTTCCCGGAGCCCCGCAGCCCCCTCCGCGGAGCCGCCGTCCGAGCCCCTCCGAGCTGTTCCCGGAGCCGCGCAGCCCCCTCCGCGCGGAGCTTCTTCCTCCGCCCGAGCCGCCGCCGCCGAGCTGTTCCCGGAGCCCCGCAGCCCCCTCCGCGGAGCCGCCGCCCGAGCCCCTCCGAGCTGCTCCGGGTCCCGCCGAGCGCTGCAGCCCTTAGGGAGCTCGGGGCGCTCTCCCGGGGCGCAGTTCCTCTGTTACTGTCCCAGGGAGCCCGAGGGCGTCCCCGCCTTTCTGGGGATCCTGCTCCAATTCCCCGGGAGGCCTTTCCCCCGGGAAGGTCGGTGCAGCTCCTGCTCCTCCGGGACGGGGCTCTCCTGTCCTGGGGACACTCGCCCCGGCCTCAGCCCGGCTCCTCGCGGGCCCCTCCCCCTTGGAGGCCTTTTGTGTCTTTATTTCTTTTTCCCCGTCTTCCTACCTTGATAGAAGCGCGAACTCTTCTCACTGTGGCGTTCCAGCTGGTCTCTCTTTAAATCTCAGGCCGAATTCGTAGATTTTCAGGATGATTGGATGGTTTTCTAGGTAATTTGCTGAGGACAGGTGACTTGGAGACCCTGCTCTGCCGCCATCTTGCCTGTTTTTCTATGCACCAGAATTTTTATGTAACTGCCAAGAGCCTATTTTGAGGCTGATTGAAAGAAAGCCCTTGCTATGTGTCTCTTCTTAGAATACAGATGTTAGTATTTCATGTAAGCAACTGGCTTATTTTTATTTTTGGTCACTGTGAACTCAGTGACTGACCGGAAAGCTTAGAGGCAAATTTGAGGCCCTCCCATCACAAGAGTCATTGCAATCTCTGTTTTCAGAGTCATCCCTGGCCCAATTTTATGTCCCCACCCTTGTTTATTCCTTCTTTGATTGCATCTCACATCATTTTCAGTTTATTCTATCTTGTATTTTATATATTTTTCAAAGCTGCCTTACACTCTTCAGAAAGAAGAATTTGGGCAGCCTGGGTGGCTCAGCGGTTTAGCACCGCCTTTGGCTCAGGGCTTGATCCTGGAGACCTGGGATTGAGTCCCACGCCCGGCTCCCTGCATGAAGCCTGCCTCTCCCTCTGCCTGTGTCTCTGCCTCTCCCCCTCTCTCTCCTCTCTGTGTTTCTCATAAGTAAATAAATAAAATCTTTAAAAAAAAAATTTGGTATAAATAATATAGAAGTTTAAATCAGAGAAGGAAATCCACCAAAATGTAGAAACAATAGTTATCTTTATCTCTGGGTAGTGGAAGTATAGAATTTTAAAATTTGCTTCTTCACAAAATGTCCAAATTCTGACCATAAACATTATTTCCTTTATAAATGCAAATATGTATTTTTATAGACAAAATGTAAAACTCTATTTTTTAATTTTTAAAAATTTTTTTTATTGGAGTTCAATTTGCCAACATATAGTATAACACCAGTGCTAGATACGTTTGTTAGATTACTCCTTTCTGCCCCTGGACGCCGCCGAGCAAGCATCATTAACGTCTCCCCTGCCACCGCCGTCATGTCTGAGTCAGTCTCCCAAAGAGCCCGAGCAGCTGCGGCAGCTCTTCATCAGAGGTTTGAGCTTCGAAACGACCGATGAGAGTCTGAGGACCCATTTTGAGCACTGGGGGACGTTTCCGGACTGTGTGGTAAGGAGACACCCCGACACCAAGCGCCCCAGAGGCTTTGGGTTCGTCAGGTGCCACCGTGGAGGAGGCGGACGGCCAGGAACGCTGGGCCGCACAAGGTGGACAGAAGAGTCGTGGACCCGAAGAGGGCTGTCTCCCGAGAAGACTCTCAAAGACCCGGTGCCCACTTAACTGTGAAAAAGATTTTTGTTGGTGGCATTAAAGAAGACACTGAAGAACATCATCCAAGAGATTATTTTGAACAGTATGGGAAAATTGAAGTGATTGAGATCATGACTGACCGAGGCAGTGGCAAAAAGAGAGGTTTTGCTTTTGTGACCTTTGACGACCATGACTCTGTAGACAAGGTTGTCATTCAAAAATACCATCCTGTGAATGGCCTCAACTGTGAAGTAAGGAAAGCCCTATCGAAGCAAGAGATGGCTAGTGCTTCATCCAGCCAAAGAGGCCGAAGCGGTTCTGGGAACTTTGGTGCTGATCGTGGAGGTGGTTTGGGTGGGAACTTTGGTGGGACAACTTTGGTCATGGAGGGAACTTCAGTGGCCGAGGTGGCTTCGGTGGCAGTCGAGGTGGTGGTGGATACGGTGGCAGTGGGGATGGCTATAACGGATTTGGTAATGATGGAAGCAACTTTGGAGGTGGCGGAAGCTATAACGATTTTGGCAATTACAACAATCAATCCTCAAATTTTGGACCCATGAAAGGAGGAAATTTTGGAGGCAGAAGCTCTGGCCCCTATGGTGGTGGCCAATACTTTGCCAAACCATGAAACCAAGGTGGCTATCGATGGCAGTTCCAGCAGCAGCAGCTATGGCAGTGGCAGAAGGTTTTAATTGCTGCCAGGAAACAAAGCTTAGCAGGAGAGGAGAGCCAGAGAAGGGACAGGGAAGCTACAGGTTACAACAGATTTGTGAACTCAGCCAAGCACAGTGGTGGCAGGGCCTAGCTGCAACAAAGAAGACATGTTTTAGACAATACTCATGTGTATGGGCAAAAAACTCGAGGACTGTATTTGTGACTAATTGTATAACAGGTTATTTTAGTTTCTGTTCTGTGGAAAGCGTAAAGCATTCCAACAAAGGGTTTTAATCTAGATAATTTTTTTTGCACCCATGCTGTTGATTGCTAAATGTAATAGTCTGATCATGACGCTGAATAAATGTATCTTAAAAAAAAAAACAGTGCTCATCCTGTCAAGTGTCCCCCCTCAGTGCCCATTACCCAGTCACCCCATCCGCCCGCCCACCTCCCTTTCCACCACCCCTTGTTCATTTCCCAAAGTTAGGAGTCTCTCATATTCTGTCTCACTTTCTGATATTTCCCACTCGTTTTCTCTCCTTTCCCCTTTAATCCTTTCACTATTTTTTATATTCCCCAAGTGAATGAGACCATATAATGTTTGTCCTTCTCCGATTGACTTATTTCACTCAGCATAATACCCTCCAGTTCCATCCACGTCGAAGCAAATGGTGGGTATTTGTCGTTTCTAATGGCTGAGTAATATTCCATTGTATACATAAACCACATCTTCTTTATCCATTCATCTTTCGATGGACACCGAGGCTCCTTCCAGTTTGGCTATTGTGGACATTGCTGCTAGAAACATCGGGGTGCAGGTGTCCCGGCGTTTCATTGCATCTGAATCTTTGGGGTAAATCCCCAGCAGTGCAATTGCTGGGTCGTAGGGCAGGTCTATTTTTAACTCTTTGAGGAACCTCCACAGTTTTCCAGACTGGCTGCACCAGTTCACATTCCCACCAACAGTGTAAGAGGGTAAGCAAATGAAAGATGCATTATTAGTCATTTGGGAAATGCAAATTAAAACCATAATGAGATATCACTCCACATCCATTAAAATGGCTAAAATTAAAAAGACTATTGATATCAAGTCCTGGTGAGGGGATTATCTGGAAATTTTATCCATTGCAAAATGGAACAGCCACTTTCTATTTTGACAGTTACTTAAAACGGTTTAACAGTTTCTTTTTTTTTTTAATTGCTAAATATTTTTATATAAATGTATTTTTTATTGGTGTTCAATTTTCCAACATACAGAATAACACCTAGTGCTCATCCCATCAAGTGTCCCCCCTCAGTGCCCATACTGGAAAATTGAACACCAATAAAAAATACATTTATATAAAAATATTTAGCAATTAAAAAAAAGAAACTGTTAAACCATTTTAAGTAACTGTCAAAATAGAAAGTGGCTGTTCCATTTTGCAATGGATAAAATTTCCAGATAATCCCCTCACCAGGACTTGATATCAATAGTCTTTTTAATTTTAGCCATTTTAATGGATGTGGAGTGATATCTCATTATGGTTTTAATTTGCATTTCCCAAATGACTAATAATGCATCTTTCATTTGCTTACCCTCTTACACTGTTGGTGGGAATGTGAACTGGTGCAGCCAGTCTGGAAAACTGTGGAGGTTCCTCAAAGAGTTAAAAATAGACCTGCCTTACGACCCAGCAATTGCACTGCTGGGGATTTACCCCAAAGATTCAGATGCAATGAAACGCCGGGACACCTGCACCCCGATGTTTCTAGCAGCAATGTCCACAATAGCCAAACTGGAAGGAGCCTCGGTGTCCATCGAAAGATGAATGGATAAAGAAGATGTGGTCTATGTATACAATGGAATATTCCTCAGCCGTTATTATTATTCTGGGTCCTCAGAATACAGAATAACACCCAGTGCTCATCCCATCAAGTGCCACCCTCAGTGCTCATCACCCAGTCACCTCCACACCCCTCCCACCTCCCCTTCCACTACCAGAGTTAGGAGTCTCTCATGTTCTGTCACCTTCTCTGATATTTCCCATTTATTTTTCTCCTTTCCCCTTTATCCCTTTCACTATTTTTTATATTCCCCAAATGAATGAGACCATGTAATGTTTGTCCTTCTCCGATTGACTTATTTCACTCAGCATAATACCCTCCAGTTTCACAGTTTCTTAAAATGTCTAAGATACACCTACAACCTGGTAATCCTATTCCTAGGTATTTGCCCAGGAGAAATGAAAACATGTTTACACAAGGAACTATAGCAGCCTTATTCACAGTAGCAAAAATTGGAGACAGTCTAGCGACTGATGAATAGATAAACAAGTGGTATCTCTATACATGGAATATAACTCAGCAATACAAAGGAATGACCTACTGAGAGGTGTAACAAATTTCAAAGCAGTATGCAAAGTGAAAGAAGCTAAACAAATAAAAAGGCTACATACTGTGTGCTTTCATTTATCTGATATTCAGGAAAAGGAAATGGAAAATCAGATCAGTGTTTACCTAGAACCAGAGAGGAGAAGGGTATTCACTGCAAAAGGGCAGGAGAGAAAGTTACAGGGTGATGGAAATGTTTTGTATCTTGGTTATAATTATCACATAACTGGCATACATTTATCAAAACTCATAGAGCAGAATACTTAACATGGATATGTTTTATGATACATAAATTCTATTTTATGTATCATAAAACCTGACTTTAAAAAATATAACACTTTGTAGAAAATAAAGGTAGTTATATTTTAGACCTCGGACTAGGGACATGTTTCTTAAATAAAATCAGAATGCATTGATAACAAAATATTGATAAAACTGGCTCAGCATTTAAAGCCAAAACCTTTGCAATGGTCTATAAGGTCCTATGTGAACTGGCCCTCTGACCTCTCTGGCCTTATTTCCTGCTTCTCCGTGCTCATTCAACCCAATCCACTTTCCCTTTTTCTTTCTTCCTCTCTTATCAGAATTTTCTTTTTTAAAACTTTTTTAAATTTTATTTAAGTTCAATCTGCCAACATATAGTATAACACTTAGTGCTTATCTCATCATGTGCTCTCTTTAATGCCCATCACCCAGTTACCCCATCCCCTCACCCACTTCCCGTTCTGCAACCCTTTTTTTGTTCCCCAGAGTTAGGAGTCTCTCATGATTTGTCTCTCTCTCTAATTTTTCCCCACTCAGTTTCTCCCTCTTCCCTTATTGTCCTTTTCACTATTTCTTAACATTCCACATATGAGTGAAACCATATGATAATTGTCTTTCTCTGATTCACTTGTCTCACTCAGCATAATACCCTCCAGTTCCAACCACGTGGATGAAAATGGTAAGATTTCATCCTTTCTGATGGTTATTATCTCATCTGTATATATACCACATCTTTATCCCTTCATCTTGCCCATAAAAGGCCATCTTGCCCATAAAAGGGCAAATGGCCTTCGTCAAAGGCCATTTTCCCTTTTATTATTATTCCTCAAACACATCAAGCACATTTCTGCCTCAGGGCTTTCACCAATCCCATCTGGCAATTATACACCTCCTTCAGTGCAAGGGAAATTACAAGGGATGACTATGGCCATGCAGGGCCTACCCTCCAACCTGTTGTCTCAATTCCAAGTGTAATTCCAGACCAGAACCAGGTACACCCTGCTTTTGTCTGACTGGGAGCAGGGCAGATGAGGCTGAGAGCCTCTGTTCCTGCCACTTTGAGTCAGTAATAGCCAAAGGCTATGTTTCCAGTAAAAAGAATGATCCACTGAGATAACATGCTTAATTCCTAATCACAGTTCACATAGAAGCCAAACTTCTAGCCACAGATGTCACTTAATTAAACCACAAAGAACTTCTCTGGGTGGCTAATTAGTGTCAAAGCCAGGTAGCCAGCAGATTCTCAAATGGAGTTTTTCTGGGGCTTTAGTTAACAAGGTTATAGAATAGACCAGGTCCCACAGAGGCAGCTCCAAGAGCACTGAAATGTTTCTGATACCTCACATCCAAAGCCTCATGGCCTCCCTTCCCCAAGAGGTGACAGTCCCTGATGCCATCATCAAAACATGGTCTCTGCCTGGGTCCTGCTTAACTCCCCGAGCCTCTTTTCTCTTCACGAACTATTGTTGCCCCATTCCCAGAATAACAAGGCTTCATCTCTTATGCCACCACCATTTAATTAAGAGTAGCTGCCTAGGGATGCCTGGGTGGCTCAGTGCTTGAGCGTCTGCCTTCCACTCGGGGTGTGATCCTAGTTCCAGGGATCGAGTCCTCCATCGGGCTCTCTGTGAGGAGCCTGCTTCTCCCTCTGCTTTTGTCTCTCTCTCTCTCTCTCTCTCTCTCTCTCTCTCTCTGTGTGTGTGTGTGTGTGTGTGTGTCTCATGAATAAATAAAATCTTAAATAAAAAAAAAACAGAGTGGCTACCTAGAGTGCTAATTTGAAAATAATTCAAAGACTCTGCTTAATCTCAGTGAGAAACAATGTTCTGTCATAGATTTGCAATGTCTGCCATGGATATGGAACAGGGTGATTGTAGTACGCAAGCTGTGTGTTCACCATGTAGGCCCTATAATAAACTCTGAACGATGCTGCACTCCCAAAACAATGCTTTTTCACATCTCCATGTTTTTGTGAATGTAATATATTAACCTGTATTCTCCACTTAGTTAATGCCTAGTTGCAGGTGCCTGGGTGGCCCAGTTGGTTAAGTGTTTGCCTTTGGCTCAGATCATGATCCAGGGTCCTGGGATCGAGTCCTGCATCAGGCTCCCTGCTCATCAGGGAGTCGGGTTATCTCTCTCCCTGTGCCCTTCCCCACACAAGGGGAAGGTGTGTGCTCTCTCTCTCTCAAATAAATGAAATCTTTTGAAAAAAAATGCCTTGTTGCCATCCTTCAAGACCTGAGTTCTCTCTGATAGCTTTCTCTTTGGGTCCAAAAGGGGTTAATAATTATCTCTGCTGTGCTCTCAACATCAGCTTATTGTTGCAAGCATTGCACTGATGTGGGTAATTGGGATGCTGTGCAGAATAACTTGCAGAGAGAAGTTCTTGATGAATGGACTGAGAAGACCAGCCACAAAAGAAAGTAGTAGTGACTCTCTGGTAGGAAGAGGGGGAAAAAAGAATAAGTTAAAAAAAAAAGAGATAAAGAGAAGGGATATTTGTAGGGGAGCAGGGGAGAGAAGGAAAAACAGAAAATAGAACCTATAAGAATAGCCAAAACAAACAATTAAAGAGACCCTATCAGTTAAAGATACTAGTGAGAGGTTAGTCACCTTGAAAAAGGTGAAAAGCAGAGTGAGGAATCAGCGAAGAGAAGAGAATAACCATATGCTTCCAGAAGTCCCACACTACAGGGAATTGATCCTAAATGAAAGCACAAAATGCAGGAAGAAATGAAATGTACTGGAAAGCATTAAAAAAAAGTATATCTAAATGAATTTCACCTGTTTAAATCAATAGGAAGGTGTCTTGTGAGGTTTAAAATACATGTAGTGTATCTTGGGGATAGCTAAATCATTTAAGCCTCTGACTCTTGGTTTTGGCTCAGGTCATGATCTGAGGGTCCTGGGATCAAGCCCCTCACCAGGCTCTGCACTCAGTGCAGAGTCTACTTGTCCCTCTCCCTCTACTCCTTCTCTTTCTTTCTCTCTCTCTCTTTCCAGAATAAATAAAATCTTTTTTAAAAATAAATAAAATAAAATACACGTTGAATTAAAATATACTGCAATTTGGCAGCCCAAATGGCTCAGCGGTTTAGCCGCCGTCAGTCCAAGGCGTGATCCTGGAGGCCCCGGATCAAGTCCCATGTTGGGCTTCCTGCATGGAGCATGCTTCTCTCTCTGCCTGTGTATGAACCTCTCTCTCTCTCTCTCTCTCTCTCTCTCTCTCTCTCTCTCGGTGCGTGTGTCTCTCATGAATAAATAAATAGAATCTTTAAAAAATTTAAAAATTAAAATAAAATAAAATATTTTGCAATCATAACTCAAAGTCAAAATAGAAGGACATAGAGTTCAAGGATCTAGGGTTCTTGTATTTACATTTAAAATGTTTTATTTAATTTTTTTATTGGAGTTCAATTTGCCAACATATAGCATAACACCCGGTACTCATCCCACCAAGTGCCCCTCTCAGTGCTCATCACCCATTCACCCCAACCCCCCGCCCACCTCCCCTTCCAGCACCCCTAGTTCATTTCCCAGAATAAGGAGTCTCTCATGTTCTGTCTCCCTCTCTGATATTTCAACTCATTTATCTCCTTTCCCCTTAATTCTCTTTCACTATTTTTTGTATTCCCCAAACAATGAGATCATAGGTTTGTCTTTCTCTGATTGTGTTATTTCACTCAGCATAACACCCTCCAGTTCTATCCAGTCGAAGCAAATGGTGGGTATTTGTCGTTTCTAATGGCTGAGTAATATTCCATTGTATACATAGACCACATCTTCTTTATCCATTCATCTAATGATGGACACCGAGGCTGTTTCCACAGTTTGGCTATTGTGGACATTTCGGCTATATACATCGGGGCCCAGCACCATTTATTGAAGAGACTTTCTTTTTTCCAGTGGATAGTCTTTCCTCCTTTATCGAATATTAGTTGACCATATAGTTCAGGGTCAACTTCTGGATTCTCTATTCTGTTCCATTGATCTATGTGTCTGTTTTTGTGCCAGTACCACACTGTCTTGATGACAACAGCTTTGTAGTACAACCTGAAATCTGGCATTGTGATGTCCCCAGCTATGGTTTTCTTTTTTAAAATTCCCCTGGCTATTCGGGGTCTTTTCCGAATCCACACAAATCTTAAGATGATTTGTTCCAACTCTCTGAAGAAAGTCCATAGTATTTTGATAGGGATTGCATTAAACGTGTAAATTGCCCTGGGTAACATTGACATTTTCACAATATTAATTCTGCCAATCCATGAGCATGGAATATTTTTCCATCTCTTTGTGTCTTCCTCAATTTCTTTCAGAAGTGTTCTACAGTTTTTAGGGTATAGATCTTTTACCTCTTTGGTTAGGCTTATTCCTAGGTATCTTATGCTTTTGGGTGCAATTGTAAATGGGATTGACTCCTTAATTTCTCCTTCTTCAGCCTATTGTTAGTGTATAGAAATGCCACTGACTTCTGGGCATTGATTTTGTATCCTGCCACACTGCCAAATTGCTGTATGAGTTCTAGCAATCGTGGGGTGGAGGCTTTTGGATTTTCTATGTAGAGTATCATGTCATCAGCGAAGAGGGAGAGTTTGACTTCTTCTTTGCCGATTGGAATGCCTTTAATGTCTTTTTGTTGTCTGATTGCGGAGGTGAGGACTTCCAGTACTATGTTGAATAGCAGTGGTGAGAGTGGACATCCCTGTCTTGTTCCTGATCTTAGGGGAAAGGCTCCCAGTGCTTCCCCACTGAGAACGATTTTTGCTGTGCGCTTTTCGTAGATGGCTTTTAAGATTTCGAGGAAAGTTCCCTTTATCCCAACACTCTGAAGGGTTTTGATCAGGAATGGATGCTGTATTTTGTCAAATGCTTTCTCTGCATCTATTGAGAGGATCATATGGTTCTTGGTTTTTCTCTTGCTGATATGATGAATCACACTGATTGTTTTACAAGTGTTGAACCAGCCTTATGTCCTGGGAATAAATCCTACTTGGTCATGGTGAATAATTTTCTTAATGTATTGTTGGATCCTATTGGCTAGTATCTTGTTGAGAATTTTTGCATCCATGTTCATCAGGGATATTGGTCTGTAATTCTCCTTTTTGGTGGGGTCTTTGTCTGGTTTTGGAATTAAGGTGATGGTGGCCTCATAGAACGAATTTGGAAGTACTTCATCTCTTTCTATCTTTCCAAACTGCCTTAGTAGAATAGGTATGGTTTCTTCTTTAAACGTTTGATAGAATTCCCCTGGGAAGCCATCTGGCCCTGGACTTTTGTGTCTTGGGAGGTTTTTGATGACTGCTTCAATTTCCTCCCTGGTTATTGGCCTGTTCAGGTTTTCTATTTCTTCCTGCTCCAGTTTTGGTAGTTTGTGGCTTTCCAGGAATGCGTCCGTTTCTTCTAGATTGTCTAATTTATTGGCGTATAGCTGTTCACAATATGTTTTTAAAATCGTTTGTATTTCCTTGGTGTTGGTAGTGATCTCTCCTTTCTCATTCATGATTTTATTAATTTGAGTCTTCTCTCTCTTCTTTTTAATAAGGCTGGCTAATGGTTTATCTATCTTATGAATTCTTTCAAAGAACCAACTCCTGGTTTTGTTGATCTGTTCCACAGTTCTTCTGTTCTCTATTTTGTTGAGTTCTGCTCGAATCTTTATTAACTTTCTTCTTCTGCTGGGTGTAGGATCTATTTGCTGTTTTTTCTTAGCTCCTTTAGATGTAAGGTTAGCTTTTGCCTTGAGTTCTTTCCAGTTTTTGAATGGATGCTTGTATTGCGATGTATTTCCCCCTCAGGACTGCTTTTGCTGCATCCCAAAGATTTTTAATGGTTCTATCTACATTCTCATTAGTTTCCATGAATCTTTTTAATTCTTACTTAATTTCCTGGTTGAGCCTTTCATCGTTTAGCAGGATGGTCCTTTACCTCCACGTGTTTGAAGTCCTTCCAAACTTCCAATCACTTCTTGTTGTGATATAGTTCTAATTTCAAGGCATTGTGGTCTGAGAATTTGCAGGGGAAGATCCTAATCTTTTGGTATCGGTTCAGACCCGATTTGTGACCCAGTATGTGGTCTATTCTGGAGAAAGTTCCATTTAGACTTGAGAAGAATGTGTATTCAGTTGTGTTTGGATGTAAAGTTCTGTAGATATCTGTGAAATCCATCTGGTCCAGTGTATCATTTAAAGCTCTCATCTCTTTGGAGATGTTGTGCTTAGAAGACCTATCAAGTGTAGAAAGCGCTAGATTGAAGTCACCAAGTCTAAGTGTATTATTATCTAAGTATGTCTTGACTTTGGTTATTAATTGATTGATGTATTTGGCAGCTCCCACATTCAGGGCATATATATTGAGGATTCTTAAGTCCCCTTGTTGGATAGATCCTTTAAGTATGAGATAGTGTCCCTCTTCATCTCTCACTATACTCTTCGGGGTAAATTTTAGTTTATCTGATATAAGGATGGCTACCCCTGCTTTCTTTTGAGGACCATTTGAATGGTAAATGGTTCTCCAACCTTTTATTTTCAGGTTGTAGGTGTCCTTGTGTCTAAAATGAGTCTCTTGTAGACAGCAGATAGATGGGTCCTGCTTTTTTATCCAGTCTGAAACCCTGCACCTTTTGATGGGGTCCTTAAGCCCGTTCACATTCAGAGTTACTAATGAAAGATAAGAGTTTAGTGTCATCATGATATCTATTCAGTCCTTGTTTTTGTGGATTGTTCCACTGGACTTCTTCTTAAATGGGAATTTTAAGAGTCCCCCTTAAAATGTCTTTCAGAGCTGGTTTGGAGGTCACATATTCTTTCAGTTCCTGCCTGTCTTGGAAACTCTTTATCTCTCCTTCCATTCTGAATGAGAGCCTTGCTGGTTAAAGTATTCTTGGTTGCATGTTTTTCTCATTTAGGACCCTGAATATATCCTGCCAGCCCTTTCTGGCCTGCCAGGTCTCTGTGGAGAGGTCTGCTGTTACCCTAATACTCCTCCCCATAAAGGTCAGGGATTTCTTGTCTCTTGCTGCTTTAAGGATCTTCTCTTTATCTTTGGAATTTGCAAGCTTCACTATTAAATGTCGAGGTGTTGAACGATTTTTATTGATTTTAGGGGGGTATCTCTCTATTTCCTGGATCTGAATGCCTGTTTCCCTTCCCAGATCAGGAAAGTTTTCAGCTATGATTTGTTCAAATACATATTTTGGACCTCTGTCCCTTTCAGTGCCCTCAGGAACCCCAATTAAACGTAGGTTTTTCTTCCTCGGCTGTATTATTTCCCTTAATCTATCCTCATTGTCTTTTAATTCTTTGTCTCTTTGTTCCTCAGTTTCCCTCTTTGCCATCAACTTGTCTTCTATGTCAGTCACTTGTCCTTCCACCTCATTAACCCTCGTCGTTAGGACTTCTCGTTTGGATTGCATCTCATTCAATTGATTTTTAATTCAGCCTGATTAAATCTAAATTCTGCAGTCATATTGTCTGTTGAGTCCTTTATGCTTTTTTCTAGAGCCACCAGTAGCTGTATAATAGTGCTTCTGAATTGGCTTTCTGACACTGAATTGTAATCCAGATTTTGTAAGTCTGTGGGAGAGAGGACTGTTTCTGATTCTTTCTTTTGAAGTGAGGTTTTCCTTCTAGTCATTTTGCTCAGTGCAGAGTGGCAAAAACAAGTTGTACTGGGAAAAGGAGAAAAAGAGAGGAGAGAAAGAAGGAAAGAAAAGACAAAAAGAAAAAAAGAAAAAAAGAAAAAGAAGAAGAGAAAGAAAAAGAGAAAAAGGGTGGGGTTGGGGAAGCAAACAGAAATCAAAAGCAAAAAAAAAACAAAACAAAACAAAAAACCAAAACAAAAATAACATGGGGGAGTATCCTCTGATTCTCTTTAAGTCCCTTGACTTCCCCTGGAACTGGTCCATCCAGCTGGTCTTCTGGGGGAGGGGCCTGCTGTGCTGATTCTCAGGTGTTAGCACTTGGGGGAGCTGCTCTGCCCCTGCCTGGTGCAGGGCTCAGTGGGGGTTGTTTACCCCGTGAGGCCCCAGGAGGAACACCCCAGTGGCGGCGCCAGCTCTAGAGCCCTGGAGTCAGCTCCCGCAGGAATTTGGAGCTCTCCACCTGCGCTGTTGGATTCGCTCCCGCCCCGCAGCCCCCTCCGCGGAGCCCCCCGCCCCCCCCCCCCCCCGCCAGCTGCTCTGGGTCCCGCCGTGCGCGCTGCAGCCCTTAGGGAGCTCAGGGCGCTCTCCCGGGGCGCAGGTGCCTGTTAGTGTCCCAGGGAGCCCGAGGGCATCCCAGCCCTCCTGGGTCCTGCTCCACCTCCCTGCGGGCCCCTTTCTGCCCAGGAAGGTTGGTGCAGCTCCTGCTCCTCCCGGACGGGGCTCTCCTGTCCTGGGGACACTCGCCCCGGCCTCAGCCCGGCTCCTCGGGGCCCCTCCCCCTTGGAGGCCTTTTGTTTCTTTATTTCTTTTTCCCCCGTCTTCCTACGTTGATAGAAGCACGAACTCTTCTCACTGTAGCATTCCAGCAGTTGTTTCAATCTTAGGCCGAATTCGTAGATTTTCAGGATGATTTGAAGGTTATCTAGGTAATTTGGTGGGGACAGGTGACCTGGGGACCCTACACTTCCGCCATCTTGCCCCTCCCCGCCCATGTTTTATGTTAAATGTTGTGTTTATGTTGATAAATGTTGATAAATGCTTGTATTGATAAATTCTATCAAACATTTAAGGAATAAATATTACCAGCCTTGTGAAAACTTTCAGAAAACGAAGATGTAACAACTTCCCAATTCTCTTTATGAGACCAGCATTACCCTGTATCAAAATCCAAAGATATAAACAAGAAGAGGAATTTACAGAGTAATATTGCTCATGAACATAGACACAAAAATATAAGACTTCATGACCAAGGGTGGTTTATCCCAGGAATGCCAAGTTGGTTCAGCATTTAAAAATCAACCAATGTTGGGATGCAAACTGGTGCAGCCACTCTGAAGAAAAGAATGGAAGTTCCTCAAAAGGTTAAAAATACAGGTACCCTATGAACCAGGAATTGCACTATTAGCTATTTACCCAAATGATACAAAAATACAGATTTGAAGGGGTACATGTACCCCAATGTTTATAGCAGCATTATCAACAATAGCTGAACTATGGAGAGAGGCCAAATGTCCATCTACTGATGAATGGATAAAAAATATATGATATATATATATTGTGGAATATTACCAGCCTTCAAAAAGAATGAAATTTTGCCATTTGCAATGATGTGGATGGAACAAGAATATATTATGCTAAGTGAAATACGTCAGTTAGAGAAAGACAATTACCATATGATCTCACACATATGTGGAATTTAGGAAAAGAAAACAAATAAATATATGAGAAGTGAGGAAAGAAAAAAGGAGAGTGGGAAACAAGTCATGAGACTCTTAACAATAACGAACAAAGTGGGTGGGTGATGGGCTAGATGGATCATGGAGATTAAAGAGGGTACTTGTGATGAATCACAGAATTCTACTCAAGAAACCAATATCGCACTATATGCTAAGTAAAATTTAAATGAAAACAAAAACAACAACGGGGGCAGGGTGGGGCATCTGAATAGCTAAGTTGGTAAAGCATCTAACTCTTGATTTTAGCTCAGGTTGTGATCTCAGGATCAAGAGATCGAACCCCATATCAGGCTCTGCACTGGGCATGGAGCCTGCTTAAGATTTTCTCTCTCTCCCTCTCCCTTTGCCTTTCCCCACCCCACTCTCTGTCTCTAAAACTAATAATAATAATAATAATAATAATAATAATAATAATAATGTAATGTTAAATTAATAAAAACAACAACACAACAAAACATGAACATGGGGCACCAGGCTGGTTCAGTCAGTAGAGCCTGCGACTCTTGACCAAGGAGTTGTGAGTTCAAGCCCCATGTTTGCTGTAGAGATTACTAAAAAATAAAATCTTAAAAAAAATCAACCGACATAATTCACCATATCAAGAATAAAAAAGAAAAAACATGATCATCTCCATAGATGTATATAAAGCATTGATCAAAACATTCAACAATAAAAAAGGTTCTTGGGCAGCCCAGATGGCTCAGCGACTTAGCGCCGCCTTCAGCACAGGGCCTGATCCTGGAGACCCAGGATCTGGTCCCACGTCGGGCTCCCTGCATGAAGCCTGCTTCTCCCTTTGCTTGTGTCTCTGCCTCTGTGTGTGTGTGTGTGTGTGTCATGAATAAATAAATAAAATCTTTTAAAAAAATTCTCAGCTCAGAATAAAAAGGAAAGCCCTCTTACTGGTGAAGCTCATTCCACAAAAACACTTATAGCTAACATCACCCTTAATGGTAAAAAACAAAATACAATCACCCTAAATTGGGGACAGGAGAAGGATGTCATCTTTCATGGATCCTATTAAATTTTGTACTAGAGCTCCTAGTCATACAGCATTTGAAAGAAAAAGAAGTAAAAGGCAAATATATCAAAGAGGAAAAAGTAAAATTGTTTTATTCAAAGAACACTGTTAACTACATAGAAAGGCCTAAGGAATCTGCAAAAATATCTACTAAAACCACTATCTGAATTTAACAAGATTACAGGATCTAAACATCAATTGTATTTCTTTTTTTTTTTTTATTTTACGATAGTCACACACACACACAGAGAGAGAGAGAGAGAGAGAGAGAGAGGGAGAAGCAGGCAGAGGGAGAAGCAGGCTCCAGCACCGGGAGCCCGACGTGGGACTCGATTCCGGGTCTCCAGGATCGCGCCCTGAGCCAAAGGCAGGCGCCAAACCGCTGCGCCACCCAGGGATCCCCCAATTGTATTTCTTTATCTGTAGTAGCAAAAAAAAAAAAATCAAACCACACTTTTTCATTCTCTTAAAGGTATTATATAATGGGCAGAAGTTATTAATTTTATTTTATTTTATTTTATAATTATTGGAATATTTTTTTTAATTTTTTTATTGGAGTTCAATTTGCCACTATATAGGGTAACACCCAGTGCTCATTCCGCCAAGTGCCCCCCTCAATGCCCATCACCCAATCACCCCAAACCCCCGCCCACCTCCCCTTCCACTACTCCTTGTTCATTTCCCAATGTTAGGTGTCTCTCATGTTTTGTCACCCTCACTGATAGAAATTATTAATTTTAATGCAGCCTAATTCACCAATCTTTGTCTGGTGGTTAATGCTTTTGATATTGTTTAAGATAGCTTTCCTTATTCAAAGCTATATTGATTTACCTTTTCTGTCTAGATCTGCAATCCACCTGGATTATTGTTTGTGTATGGTGTAAGGTATGGAAAAGTTTTTCTTTTCCATATGACTATGCAATTGTATATTTAGGTCCAGTATCATTTATTAAAAATACTGCCCTATTAGCACTACTCTGTAAAGCTACCTTTGCCATGAATAAAACATATGCCTGGGGGGAAAGATCCAAGCCTAATTAATTAAAAAAAAAAAAAACAATTCCATTTACAATATCATCAAAAACCTGAACTACTTCCTGGATGAACTTAACAAAATCATTCAAGACCTATATACTGAATACTATATAACAACGCCAAGAGAAATTAAAGAAGATATTAATAAATGAAAAGATACATCACGCTCCTGAATTCAAGGCTAATATTAAGATGTCAGTTCTTCTCAATTTGATCTCTAGATTCAACATGGTCCCTATCAAAAAATTTTTATAGAATTGAGAAGATAGGGGCACCTGGGTGGCTCAGTCGGTTAAGTGTCTGCCTTCAGCTCAGGTCATGATCCCAGAGTCCTCAGATTGAGCCCCACATCCAGCTCCTTGCTCAGCAGAGAGCTGCTTCTCTCCTGCCTCTCTCTCTCTTGTGATCTCTCTGTGTCAAATAAATTTTAAAAATCATTAAAAAAAAGAAACAGAAAATGATTCCAAGTTTTGTATGTAAATGTCAAGAACCTAGGAAAGCAAAAGTGATCTTCGAAAAACAAAGTTGGAGGACTTGCACTTCAATACTTACTAAAAAGCTACATACTATAAAGCTACATGCTGGTGTAGTGGTGTCATAAGGATAAATAAATCAGTGAAATATGACAGAGAGTCCAGAAACAGAGGTGCTAGCCAGTGTAATTCATTAAGAGAAAGAAAAGTCTATTCAACAAATGATGCTAGAGCAAGTAGATGTCTAAATATATGAAGTAAACCTTAAAAAAATAAATAAATAAAAAGGTTTCCTAGGAAAAAAATATATATGAAGTAAACCTTGACCTTATCTCACATGATACACAAAAATCAAGCTAAAATGGATGTTAGACCTAAAACTTCTATAAAGCTTCTAGCAAAAAATAAATCTTCATGACTTCACAGTAAGTAAACTTTCTTGGATACAAAAAACAAAAAACACTAATCCTGAGGGAAAATTTTTTTAATTTTCTAAAAACCATTAATCATGAGGACTTTATCAAAATGCTTTAAATTATGTTCATTATTGAAATGAAAGGGCAAGCCACAGAGTAGGGGAAAATATTTGCAATACCTGTAACTCACAATGTATTGTAATAAGAAGACAAACAAACCAATTAAAAAGTGGGCAAAAGATCTGAACAGGCACATCATAAAAGAAGATCTGCAAATGAACCAGTGATCTTCAACATCATTAGTTGTCAGGGAAATGAAAATTAAAAGTACAGTGAGATACCACTTAATACCCACCAGAAGAGTGTCTGAAATTTTAAAAACTTAAAATAGCCAAGTATTACAGGGGATGCAGAGCAACTAGAATCCTCACACATTGCTGATGGGAGTACAACATGGTACAACCACTTCAAAAAACTATCTAGCAGTTTCCTATAAAGTTAAAGATACACTTACCATATGATCCAGAAATTGTACTACAGATATTTATCCCAGACAAATAAATGTGTGTATATCCACAATGACTTGTACCAAATGTTCATAGTGGTTGTATTCATAATATCCCAAACTAGAAACAATCCAAATGTCCATCAACAAGTAAAAAGATAGGGCATCTCGGGTGGCTCAGTGGTTTAGCGCTGCCTTCAGCCCAGGGCCTGATCCTGGAGACCCAGGATCGAGTCCCACGTCAGGCTCCCTGCATGGAGCCTGCTTTTCCCTCTGCCTGTGTCTCTGCCTCTCTCTCTCTCTCTCTCTTTCTCTCATAAATAAATAAAATATTTTTTAAAAACAAGTAAAAGGATAAACAAATTGCTGTATATTTACACAAAGGAATGCTATCCAGAATTAACAAAGAACAAACTATGATAAACACAGAAACATGGTTAATCTTACAAGACATTCCATTGGGAAAAGGAAGCAAGAAACAGGAGTACATGTATATGATACCATTCATATGAAGTTCAAGAATAGGTTAAACTCATCTATACTGCTTGAAGTCATAGTAAGTTACCTCAAGATTAAGAAAAAGTCCAAGCTGTACACTTAAGATTGGTGGATTTAAATGTATATAAAATACCCCTCAATTATATACTATAAAATAATTTTTAAACCATGATACTGCTATAAGTCTTTGATGATTTATCTATCCCACTAGCAAGGTTAGGCCTATAGGTAGCCCTATCATTTTCCAAGCTTTAAACTTTTCAAAGTCCATTCAATGGTGAGATTCCCTACCTTCTTCTCATTTGACAGAAATTAGAAGTGCCCAGACCAAGAAGATATTTGCAAATGTCCTATCAGATAGAGGGCTAATATCCAAAATCTATAAAGAACTTATCAAATTCAACACCCAAAACCAAAAAGTATAGTCAAGAAATGGGCAGAAGACATGAATAAACATTTCTCCAAAGAAGACATACAAATGGCCATCAAGCACTTGAGAAAAGGCCATGTGCCATCACCTGGCATCAAGAAAATACAAGTCAAAACCACAATAAGATACCACCTCACACCAGTGAGAATGGCCAAAATGAACAGATCAAGATACAACAGATGTTGGCAATGATGTGGAGAAAAGGGAACCCTCTTGCACTGTTGGTGGGAATGCAAACCAGAGCAGCCCCTCTGGAAAACAGTAGGAAGGTTCCTCAAAAAGTTAAAAATAGAGCTACACTATGACCTAGCAATTGCACTTCTAAGGCATTTATCCAAAAGACACAAACATAGTGATTTGAAGGGGACCTTGTGCCCCAATGTTTAGAGCAGCAATGTCCACAATAGCCAGAATATGGAAAGAGCCCAGATGTCCATCGACAGATGAATGGATAAAGAAGAGATGGTGTATATACACAATGGAATATTCCTCAGCCATCAAAAAGAATGAGATCTTGCTATTTACAACCAGGTGGTTGGAACTAGAGGGTAAGCAAAATAAGTCAGGCAGAGTGAGACAAATAGTATATAATTTCACTCATACATGGAATTTAAGAAACAAAACATGAACATAGGGGAAGGGAAAGGAAAATGAAATAAGATGAAAACAGAAAGGGAGGCAAACCATAAGAGACTCTTCACTGTAGGGAACAAATTGAAGGTTGCTGGAGGGGAGGTGGATGGGAGGATGGGGTAACTGGGTGATGGGCATTATGGAGGACACTTGATGGAATGAGCACTCGGTGTTGTATGCAACTGATGAATCACTAAATTCTACCTCTGAAACTAATAATACAGTATATGTTCATTAATAATTTAATTTTTTAAAGTACCCAGACCAATGACATGTAAGACACAGCTACCATTTTGAATGTCAGCTACCAATTCAGCTATATTTATAAAGCAAGATATGTAAAAATATCTCATTGGAAACACTTAGTTGGGGAAACTCATGTTTATATTTTTCCAAATCACCTCTGATTTTTCCTGGCCTCATGATAAGGATATTCAGGCTCAGAGCATGAGGAGAATGCCATCCAATAATGATGATATAGGGTTTCAGAGGGACATCAGAGCCAGGCTCTTCAATAAACTGGTGGGCACAGTGCTTGATGGTCGCTGAGCTTTTCAAGGGCTTATGGAATTTTTAAGATTTAGAAGAAAGAGGGCACCTGAATGGCTCAGTTGGTTGGGCTTCTACCTTCAGCTCAGGTCATGATCCCAGGGTCCAAGCCCCTTGACGGGCTCCCTGTTCAGCAGGGAAGTCTGTTCTCCATCTCCCTCTGTCCTTGTTAATGCTCTCTCTCTCTCTCTCAAATAGATAAACAAAATCCTAAAAAAAAAAAAAAAAAAAGATTTGGAAGAAAGAATGTATTACCCAAAGTGTTAAAATAAAATAAGGGTAGCCCTGGTGGCCCAGCAGTTTAGCACCGCCTTCAGCCCAAGGCCTGATCCTGGAGACCCAAGATCAAGTCCCACGTCAGGCTCCCTACGTGGAGCCTGCTTCTCCCTCTGCCTGTGTCTTTGCCTCTCTCTGTGTGTGTCTCTCATGAATAAATAAATAAAATCTTTTTAAAAATAAAATGATAAAATCATAAATGAATAACTAAATGTTTACACAATGTAATATGTTAACTAGGCAAGTAAAACCCACTTCAACAGATATGTAAATTATATTAAATGTGGTACATGGATGCACTTTAATACATTTGGTATGATGTAGAATGAATTATCCAAAATAGATTTGCCTTAACACCACAAAGGCCAGGAAAATGTTGCCTTGATTATGTGACATACTGTAACTTTTCTCTTAAGTCTGATGACTTTTGGGATCATACAAATGCTCTGGAACTAAATATTGGTGATGATGTACAACATTGTGAATGTAATAAATGCTTCTCAATAGTACACTTTAAATGTCTAAAGTGGGGACACCTTGGTGGCTCAGTCTGTTAAGCATCCAATTCTTGATCTCAGCTCAGGTCTTGATCTCAGGGTCATGAGTTCAATCCCCATGTTGGGCTGCATGCTGGGTGTGAAACCTACTTTAAAAAAACTAAATAAAATAAAACTTCTAACATGGTCAACCTTGTTATGTGTATTTTACCATAATAATATATTTTTTAAAAATTCCCAAACCCACTTCCCCAGCCCATAGGGTGATTAAGGAGGAGGAAGAAACAAGGATCTGTCTTGAATCCCTCACATAAAGGCAAGAACAGAGAATAAGAACAGAGTGGGCACTTGAGTGGTGGTGGGGGAAGTGCAGAGCTCACCGGCTGAGCATCACAACTGTGGCTGAAGGGAGGGGTGGGGGCAGTCAGCAGTGATAGGGAGATAAATGAACCCAGCTTTTCAGACTTCAGGGAACCAGTGTTCAGTGATCATCATCATGTTGTTCAGAGTGCAAGTCATAGATCCCAAAAGAGATAGCAAGCCTGGAAAAATGAGTCATGGGGAAGGGAAAGAAAACGTTGCCCATCTAAAGAGGAAAAGAATGACCAAGAGCCTGCATGATATGGTGCAGTGGTCTCCATCTGAAGCTCATTAACAGAATCATCTGGAAGTATATATATTTTTTTCTTATGGTAAGCTGTTTATTGTAAGATAATTTACAAACATCTTGCTGTCTTTAGTAGTTTAAACAATGGATCAGGGGATCCCTGGGTGGCGCAGTGGTTTGGCGCCTGCCTTTGGTCCAGGGCCCGATCCTGGAGACCCGGGATCGAGTCCCACGTCGGGCTCCCGGTGCATGGAGTCTCCCTCTGCCTGTGTCTCTGCCTCTCTCTCTCTCTCTCCGTGTGACTATCATAAAAAAAAAAAAAAATTAAACAATGGATCAACAATTTCTTCTGATGAGGACAGCAGTAAGCTAAAAATAAAATCAGCGGGCTGAATTTTCCCTCCTTACTTCTTATCTGAGGATGAAACTTGGTTTTCATTAATCCGGAGCTGCTGCAAGAGAGATGATTTCAATCAGCTCTTTCGTGATGACAGCCTGGCGGGTGCAATTGAACGTCAAAGTCAGTTTGTCAATCATCTCAGAAGCATTCTTGCTAGCATTGTCCATGGCCGTCATCCTGGCACTCTGCTCACTTGTGGTGGATTGATGATGTTGGCTAAATTGTATTCTTGGTAATTCTGCAGCACGTCAGCATCAATATCATCATAGATACTCATACTCTCAGCACTTGCAACGGTTTCAAGGGAAAAGACGGGCTTTTCTTCTGTCTTGTAGGAGATGACAGACCTGAACTGATTATAGATTATCATTTATTTGACCCTTCGTCTCATTCATATCCAGAATTCAGCAGTTCCAGGGCAATGACGGACGCATCTGATTTTATCACCAATTCCAATGAGCATAACTTCTTTCCCGGCTGCTTCGAGTGGGGCCACCTCATTTTTCATCTGTTTAGCAACCGACAAATGAATAGCAGAGCCCTCGATCTGAAGACACACTGATAAGAAGGTGTTTTTTCTTGTTTTCAGGCACCTTAATACCAGCTTTTTCATACAGGGCCAAAAAGCCTATTCCATACACTTGAGCTGGTTTCAGTTCTCCCTCAGCTAGGGCATATTTTGCTGCTGCTACCATTTTCATAGACGTGGTGATTTTCTGGATGTTTTTGATGGACTTTAGTCGCCTGGTAATATCTTTTAGAGTTACCATATTTTGAACTTGGATCCATTGCGGCTGCATGGCCCAGGCGGAGAGCCTGGTGATGCCCGCCCAAGAGAACATGGTGCTACCGGTCCCACTGAAGGTCGGTCAGACAGCTCATCTGGAAGTATATTAATATCACCAGCACCTACCACATGAGGTGCTGAGGGGGTACCACCCTCTGTACCCCCATCTCTACTGTGATTCCAGTTCTGGAGGTCTTGATGGGTCACATGGTGGACATAGAGCCATACATCAGAGCTTCACTGCAGCCTTCCACCCCTTTCAGCTGCATGAGTATGGACAAATCACCTTATTTTTCTGCATCTCAGCATCCTCCCTTGTGAAACAGGAAAATGTGTGCAGGGGGCTAATACTTAATGAAATCGACAGGTAAAGTACATGCCACAGAGCAGCCTCTTAATTAATATATATTTCTTTTCCTCTTCTCTAATGGTGCCTATCCCACTTGTGAATCTGTTTTCTTTCCATCAAGCTGTAAAGCAGAAGACACAGCAGGTGATTTTGAATAGAGAACAGGAAACATTTCCCATAATAAATGTAATAAAAGATGATGTTTTAAATAGACTCTGTTATGAGTTAAAATCTGCCACTGAGGCAGCTTTATTCGTAAGTCAAAAAATGCAAAAAACCCCAGTGTCCATTCACAGTAGACTAGATAAATCCTTTGTAGTGTACATCTCATAGAAGCAATTTTTTAAAAATCAAACTGCTTATAGACACAGCAACGTGGATGTCAACAGACACACTGAGCAAAAGAAGCCACACACACACACACACACACACACACACACACACACAAATATATACTGCTATTTTTGTATGACTCTATTCAAATTAAATTTATAAGCCGAAACTAACCAATGGAGGGAAGTCAGACTAGTGGTAACATTTTGTAGGTTTTTGACTAGGAAAAGCCGCAAAAGAGCCTATAGTGCTGGAAAAGTTCTGTATCTTGAGTTTTGGGTGGTAGCTTGAGTTCATGTAAAAACTCATTGAGGTATGCACTTAAGATTGTGGCACTTTGTTGTATGCATGTTATACTCCAAGGTAGAGGTGGGGGTAGGTGGCAAGGGGAAACCCACCACACAAGTCCACAAAAATATACTGCCACACTGCCCTAAAACCCAAACTATCAAGCCTAAAGTTGTGCCAGTGGTTCAAAAGTCTTTTGACCAAAAGTACAAAGATTAAGGGGGAAAAAATTTTCTTTGGACCCAGCCTGGGAGGAAACCAACTTTAAATGAATAAAACACATATAACAACTAAAATAGAGATCATGAGGAAAGTGTTTTATTGTAGTTCCCTGAAGAGTGCTCTATAAAAGGGTTATTGAAATTTTAATATTCTTTATTGTCATTCACAGAGTTATTTTGGTTTAAGGTCCATTTGTATAGTAAATGCATGATTAAGCAGGAAAGCTGGTTACAACCGCATGTCTGACATTTTTGACACTTTTTACTCAAAAGTTATTAGAAAAAGTGGACTACGTGCATTCTACAGTCTTTGTGCCTCTACTGTTCTGTACTTCTGAAATTTCACTGCTTATATTCTTTGCTTGCAATTACATTAAGCTGCTGCCTGACCGATAGTGGTGCCATTGTAATGCTCTCTGCTGTGTTCTGAGGCTAGGACTCACAGAGGCAAACAGAGCCAAGAATACTCAGATCCACTGATTTAGACCTTCTATGTCCCTCAGCCCCTTTGAACATCCTTCCTATGTATGAGCTTCCCACATTATGGGTCCTTCTTCCCCAGAGTACAAGCCAGAAAACTCACTTGCCTCTCTTCTCTTGGAGCTAGAGTGCAGGCATGGGGGCTAGGCTCCCCTAATCAGACATGAAATAAAAACTACTTTAATTCTAAGTAGGGAAAATCAGGGAGGTAGGCACCATGCAGAATGAATCTGCTTTCTGGCAGGGGTGGCTGTCGATGCTGCCAAGTCTCAGGGGCAGCAAGAGTGGGGTTTTAGCAGCAGAGGGGCCATTTGAGATGCCTGTGTCCAGTGGCAGGAGCAGAGGCAAGTGGACCAGTGGCTGCTGCTGTTCTTGGGCACAAAGCCTCAAGCCTATTTCCTGGTCCTGCCAATGGCTCCATGAGCTGTGCAGTGTCCCATAAAAAATTCCTTCCAATTTAAACGGGCTGGAGGGAGTTCTGTTGTTGGCACTGAGAGCCCTGAGTGTCACCCACTATGTCAGTCAGTGTTCTCTAGAAACACAGAACCAATAGAAGGTGATAGATAATAGTAGATAGATAGATGACAGATGTATAGGAAACGCATAGGTGGCTTTGTTTTTAGGAATTGGCTTACACTTCATCAGAGTTGACAAGTCTGAAATCCATATGGTAGGCTGGAAACTCAAGCAGGAGCTGATGCATAGTCTTGAGGCAGAAAGGATAGCATGCAATAGCTACACCCCATCTCCTCTTCTCTTGGAGAATCTCAGTTTTTACTCTTAAAGCCTTTTGACTAATTAGATGAGGCCCAGCCATGTTATCAGGGTAATCTTTGCTTAAGGTCAACAGATAATAGATGTTAACCACATCTGCAAAATACATTCACAGCCATACCTAGATTGCCATCTGATTAAATTACTGTGTGCTGTAGCCCAGCCAAGGTGACACATAAAATTAACCATCATACCAGCCAGATCAAGATTCCAGGAATGAACATTCATCTTATGAGCATTCAGAGCTTTCACTCTGAAGATTTCTTGGTACATTCAACATAAGTTTCTATGTGCAAAAATTTCACATATAGCTGTCCGTACAGAAAATCCACCTAAGCTAGGCACCTGCATTCAAGAGAAAACTATCCTTGGAATCCATCCCATCCTCCCATCCCCCACAGCCCTCTACCTGCCTCCAACTGCTGTGGCCTCTCAGCTGGACTACAGCCACAGCCTTTTCACCATTCTGCCAACCTTCGGCCCTTCCTGCTCTGCTCTGTTGTCCACCCAGCCCCACGATAGATATTCTTTCTTAAACACTAGCCTAACTGGGGCACCTGGGTGGCTCAGCGCTTGAGCATCTGCCTTCGGGCCTGGGCGTGATCCCGTGGTCCTGGGATCAAGTCCCACATCAGGCTCCCTCCATGGAGCCTGCTTCTCCCTCTGCCCATGTCTCTGCCTTTTTCTCTCTCTGTCATGAATAAATAAAATCTTTAAAAACAAATACAAAACACTAGTCTAACTGTGTCTCCCTTGATTAAAAATCCTTTCAGGCCAACTCAGTGCTTCTGTCATCTCAAGCCAACAGCCATTAAGGTTTGGCTGCACACAATAGACACCAACTCTGACCAACTTATGTGAAAGAGGAATTCATGGAGCAGCCCCCAGGATGGGAGGAAAAGCTAAGGTCTTAAGAAAGACAGGACCTTCCCTACCTTCCCTTCCAGTGGGGGTGGAGACGAGAAACAAGAAAACAATGAAATAAAGACAAAGGCAGCGTGAGCATGTCTTTCTTTCTAATCCATACTCCTCTGCCCTCCCCTGCGACCTTGGAAGCTTCCCTAGTGACCTTGGAAGCAGGGACTCAGGGACAATCTTTTCAGAGCCCAGCTTTGGGGATGAAGCCGTTGGACATTTCAAATCTCCATGCAACTCCACTCAGTGGCCAATTTATAAGGAGAGGGTGTCCGACTGGCCAGGATTGGTTCACAGACCCACCCCTTGGCCATAATAGGGCTCCTGGTGGAACCACCAGCAGTGGAATTAATGAGATGCGGGAGGAACCTCTGGTAAAGTTGGGGTATTAGCAAAGAGGGGAAAATAGATACCAAGTAAGCAAGGACAAAACAGCCATTCCATGCCCACTTTCAGCAGCCAAAGTATCCCTGATCACCAGAGCAACAGGGGAAGCTGAGAAGAATTACATTATCTGCATTCAACAGGGCCAGGAAGGCATGGTGTAAGCAGTCCCCAGCCAACTAAGAAGAAACAAGGATCTCTCTGGACTGTAAGACAGGAAGCCTAGCCCTGGGGACCGTCAGCCTGGACCCCATCTTCTCTCATTGTTTCTGGGCCATTATTCTTACTGAGAAAATCTAAGCCCCAACTGGGAGCATGAGAGAACTTTCCCAATCTCTTACCTTTCCCCTCTGACCTGTCCTCCCCTGCCTGGCTACATGCGCAGGGGGACGGGGGCTAGGGGGGTGGTTTATGTGGCTGGCAAAGGGTCTCAGGAGCCAAGCAGGGGAGGGCAGAGGAGTATGGATTAGAAAGAAAGACATGCTCACGCTGCCTTTGTCTTTATTTCATTGTTTTCTTGTTTCTCATCTCCTCCACCCCCACTGGAATGTAAACTCCACACAGACAAAAGCCTTGTCTGTCTTGATCACTCACTGCCACAGCCCCAAGCCTATAACAGTGGCTACTGTGTAGAAAGCACTTAGCAAAATAAATATTTGTGACTGAAAGGATAGCATGCAATAGCTACACCCCATCTTCTGCCCCTGATCCTGAGTCAGAGAGGCAAGATCAGGCCTGGAACTGAGTCAAATCAGGAATCAGGAGGAAAGCACAGCTCCAGATTCACCTAGATCCAGGTCCTGGCCTGTCCCTGGCACCTGTGGGGCATGTCACTGAGCCATCCTGAGTCTCAGTTTTCTTGTTTTTGAAATGAGGATTATACCACATACTTCACGCTCTTGGGTTAGAATAAATGAGAATTAAATGTGGAGGGATCCCTGGGTGGCGCAGCGGTTTAGCGCCTGCCTTTGGCCCAGGGCGTGATCCTGGAGACCCAGGATCGAATCCCACGTCGGGCTCCCGGTGCATGGAGCCTGCTTCTCCCTCTGCCTGTGTCTCTGCCTCTCTCTCTCTCTCTCTCTGTGACTATCATAAATAAAAATAAAAATAAAAAAAAGAAAACTTTAAAAAAAAAAAAAAAAAGAGAATTAAATGTGGAAAATTGGCACACAGTAAGTGCCCTCCTTCCCAGATACCCTTCCTCTCTGCCCTTGTATGCTTTGTAAGGGAGGGAATCATTTTTTTGTTTTTTTGTTTTTTTGTTTTATTTTGTTTTGTTTTGTTGAGGGAATCGTTTTAACCAGACAGTGGAAACCGAACACTCTGCCTCCTGGGGCTTGTATCTTTTTAGGAGAGCAGCCCGTGGAAGGGCAATGCCTGACCCACAGTAGGGAAATGGAGCATCAGTGGTGGAAAAGTTAGGTCATGACAGCCTCTAGAGTCAGTGGAAGGTATCATGCTACAACCTCTAGCACACTGAGCTGGCAGCTTGGAGAAAGACCACTCCAGTGTCGCTTCTGCATCTGGGAATGGGATGAAAAGTAATACATAATAGGCATTTTGGAAAAAGAATTTTATTAGTTTCATGAGAAAAAGCTGTCATGAGTCAAGACAAAGATGGCAACAGAGCTCTGGTGGCCTCCAACCAATGACCTGGAAAAAGCCCACCTGTTCTATCTCCTTGGACCAGGGTCTGAGTCAGCGTCCCAGGAAGAACACTCTGCCCCCTAAGTCCTCGGGGCAGGCACAGAGGCAGGCAATGCACTCTGGTTAGACTGTAGATTCTCCTGCTTTGTGGGTATCTCACTGAACAGGAAAATGAATCAAATTACCATTCTAGGCATTCGGAGCAAGACTGATCTGGCATACCAGCCACTATTTTGGATCAGCAATCAAGAGCACAACATTCTGAACTGCCAGTGAAAAAAATCAACATGCTGGAGGGCTGCCCAGAATTCTAGAATGCAAAATAAGAATCCCCTATCTTTCTAGATGATTCTGTCAGGAGCTTCACATTAGAGAATGCCTACGTCCTAAGTCAACCAGAAGTCTGACATTCTAGGTTGTCGGCCAGGAACCAGTGTTCTGGCTTGCCAAAGAAGCATCACTCCATCCATTCTAGATGGTCAACCAGGAATTCAGCATTCTAGAATAACAAACAAGACCATGATATTCCAGAAAATGGGTGAGAGACACAAAGTTCTAAATGTTGACCTTGATATTCTTGAGGCAAACCAAAGACCCAACATTTGGGATTATTAACCCTAGCCTCAGCATTCTGGGATGACAAGTCCACCCTCCAGAATGCTGCTGCTCTGCCCCTCAGAGCTCTGTGGACGGCCGCTCCACACCAGGCCCGCCATCCTGGTGGGGGTCAGGCACGCGGAAGGAAACATAGGGACAAGTCTTGGTGTTAAGGCAGACCAGCTTCTTCAGTGTGGCTGTCTTGACCACATTGAAGCCCATCTCACCACCGAATGTGCTCGGCTTCCAGTACTCTGGAGAACAGATGGGATTTCCTAGGAGGCCCTTAAGGGAGAAGGGAGCCCCAATTTCTATCATACTCTCTCCAAAGATGGAGTTTGGATGGCACTTCTCCAGAAGCAGCCCCGGGTAGAATTCCAAGGCATCAATGTCTCCATACAGCTCCTCCAACTCGGCTGCCATCTCCTTCTCCCCTGAAAGGAGGGGAAGCTAGAGTCAGAGATGTGGTACCATTAAGGTTAATGTGAGGAGGGAAACTTCTAGGCCCACCTTTTTCTGAGGGAGAATACGGAACTTCAGAAGAGCAACTGAACAGCTGAGCACATGCCCTAACATCTGGCCTGTCTCACTGACCCTTCTTCCAGGGCTGCATCTAGAGGAGAAATTTGCTGCTGAATAAGGAGTCAAGGGCCTAGATTGGCCACCAGACAGCATGTGACCTTCAGCAACTCATCTATCTTCTTGGTGCCCTAACTGCCTGAGGGAGACACTCTCCATCTGGTTCAAGTCCCTTTATGCTACTGGAGCTCAGAGATGTAATGTAACTTGTCCAACCTCACACAGAGATTTATTTACAGTGCTATTTTCCCTCTCTGGACTTTCACGGGAGATTAAAGAGTAACAGAATTATGGGGAACTCTCTCCTCACAATGTGAGGCCCACATGTTCACAGACAGTGACTGAAGGGGACAGACATAGAGCTTCTCTATCTATTTCCTCAAACCCACCCTCTAGAAAGCACTAGTACACAGTCATGGGTCATATCACACCCTGGTCAAATCCTCCCACTGTTTGTGACAAGAGTTCCCAAACTCTTGGCTGCCCAATGACTAGACTCTTTCTGAAGAAGAAGAAGAAGAAGAAGAAGAAGAAGAAGAAGAAGAAGAAGAAGAAGAAAGAAGAAAGGGGCAGTCCTGGTGGCTCAGTGGTTTAGCACCACCTTCAGCCCAGGACCTGACCCTGGAGACCCGGGATTGAGTTCCATGTCGGGCTCCCTTAGTGGAGCCTGCTTCTCCCTCTGCCTGTGTCTGCCTCTCTCTCTCTCTCTCTCTCTCTCTCTCTCTCTCTCTCTCTCTCCCCCTCTCTCTCTGTCTCTCATGAATAAATAAATAAAATCTTAAAAAAAAGAAGAAGAAAGTATATATATTGTACACACACACAGATTATTGGACACCATGCATGCCTACTGAATCAGAATCTCGGGGAGAGAGATATGGGATTTGGTATTTTTAAACCATTTTCTAGGCAATTCTTAAGCAGCTGGTCCATAAGTGGGTATTTAGGAACCACTAGGTAGAGCAAAACCCAAATCCTTTCACACAGAATCCAAATTTGGCTCCAATCTGCCATCGCTAACTCCCACCCTCCCCACACATAAGCACCTTGCTCCCACTGCTGTTCTCCCTAACAGGCTCATTCTTTATGACCTCTGCACCTTTGTACTTTCTGTTCTTCCACATAGAATACCTTTCCCCCTATTCTCCATCCAAAAAAATCCCTATTTATCTCCTTCAAACCCAGCTGAGAAGCCACTTTCTTCCCCCAAGTAGGGTCATTTGCTCCCATCATCCCCATCCCCCTCCCCAACACGGTGCTCACACCTCTCATGAGCCCCACAGTCATAGCACTGGGGGGTGATAATAACCCCACTCTTTCCACAATGTCCCCCTCACTCTACTGAGAGTCCCTCAAAGGCAGGCCTATGTTCAGGAAACAGCTGTTCACCTGTGAGTTCCTGGAAGGACATGTAGGGCCTCATGCCAAACCTCTTGCGGTACTCATTGAAGGGCTGCAGCCGCAACTCACGGGATTCCTTGATGGTTTCCACAGCCACGTGCAGGACATGGTGGTCTATGTTTCTACCCCCACCAATCTGCCAAGACATAAACATAGCTGCAGTCTGAAAGCCAGGCCACACTGTCCCGGAGAACTTCAGGTCAGGAGCTCTTCCCAAGCACAGACAGAGCACGGCTGGACTCAGCAGCCACCATGCTAGGGACATGGCCCCGGGTCTGCTGCTATCATGCTTTCTCAGGGACACCCCTGAGTCTTAGCTTCCTCATCATTTAAGTGGCAGTGGGCCAGGAGGACATCTCCATTGCATTTAGGTGAGAATCCCAACATCCAGTTACAGGAGGTTCTACAACTATTAGGTTCATTAACTAGGATTCCATAAAAGAGGGGCCAGCATGGCACCAGCTCAAACAGAGGGGAAGGGCATTCTGGCTCTGGGAATGAAATGTAGAGAGGCAGAGGGGTTTCTGAGACAGCAAATGAGGAACAAATGGATGGACAGATATTAGTCTGGGGGGCTGAAACTTTATGGCATTCTTCAAATCCATTATTATCAACGAATACAGATGGGGGTCTTACTAAGGAGTGTTTTTCAATTGGTTTTCATTCCCTGTTAAAAAAGTGAACCACTATTAACCAACCACCACCAGGAAAGATAAACTCAGAGCCAGATGGTAGGAACACAGAGTATCATTCACAGCAGTTAAAGCCATCCACGGGAACACAGGTGACTATGTGTTGTTTCTCCTTCTGCCAAGTGTCCTGGGGGGTAGCAGTCATAAGCTAGCAGGGAGGGAGCTAAAATTTTGCCATGAAAACCATAGTGTATACACAATGTTAGCTTAACTAAACTTGGTGTGATATCCTGTGAAGGGAGATAAAATTTTGCCATGAAAACCATAGTGTATACACAATGTTAGCTTAACTAAACTTGGTGTGATATCCTGTGAAGGGAGATAAAACAGAGTTCAAAGCTCAGGGAACCTGGTAAGATCAAAAGTCCGCAGAGAAAAATTTTGGTTCATAACAGTTAAGGAGTATTAGTCTAAAGAAAACTCAATTTTCTTTCATCTCATTGCTTGGGATGCATTGACAATGTCAATGCTTAAGAAAGAGTTTTGTTTAGATAAAACAAATGTAATGGGGTAGGAAAGAGGAAAACCATGGTAGGATGAAATCATTCACCTTGGATAAAGGCTAGCAGAGGCCAGTGCCTATCTCATCTCTGCCATTTGCAAGCTGTGGGACCCTTGTGGGTTGATCTGTGTCCCCCAAAGAGATATGTTGAAGTCTTAACCCCTAGCACCTGTGAATGTGATCTATTTGGAAATAGATGTCATCAAGCAAAGATGAGGTCATAGTCCATTATGGGGATCCTGATCCAATAATGACTGGTATCCTGATAGAGAAAACAGAGACTCAGGGAGACTCCATGTTGGAGTGATGTGTCTAAGAGGATTGCCAGTAGCCAGCAGAAGCTAAGACAATGGCATGGAACACATTCTCCCCGGGAGACTTCAGAGAGAGCACAGCCCTGCCCATACCTTGTACCCTCCAGGAATATGAAATAATAAAATAAACTCAGTTTGTAGTCCTTTGTTATGGCAGCCCTGGGAAACTAAGGCAGGGACCTTGGGCAAATTACTTGTTTCAGTTTCATCATATGCAAAAATGGGGAAGGTAAGAGCACCCACCTGATCTGGTTGTGGTAAACAAGCAAGATAAAGTATGCAAAGCAGTTATCATAGTGTTGGTCCCATGGTAACCCCCAAGATGGCAGCCATGTGTAGCAATGATCAGAGAAAGCCCTGTTTTATCGCTTCTCATGCTTTCTTGAGCATCCCAAGAGCCAACACACTTCTGTCGCCCTTCTGCCTTGGACCAAGTACACCACCAGGGCTTTTCATACAGTATCATGGCTGTTCCTTGAAAATGCTTTGCAATCCATACAGCCCAACACAAAGCTAAAGCTACTGTCTCTGTTCATGTCTGTGTCCCCACAGAGAACAGAGGCCATAAACCAACAAGCAGCTGCCCAGGGGTGGCAGTGCACACTAATTCCAGTCAAATTACCAGTGGTAAACCTAAATCCACATGGTGCCACAATGTCATGATAAGGCTTGGGGACAAGGATCAGAGAGAAACAGGGGTGAAGGGAGCTGAGACAGAGGAGATAGGAGTTTCCAAGCATGGGGGAGGGGATATTTAGGAGGGAGCTAGTTAGAAATTCCAGGGAAAGGGCTGTATTAGTTTGCTAGGGTGGCCATAACAAAGTATCACAGCACAGGTGCCTTAAACAACAGAAATTTCATTACAGTCTGGAGGCCAGAAGTTGAAGATTAGAGTGTCAGCAAGGTGAGTTTCATTCTGAGATCTCTGTCCTTAGCTCACAGATGGCCCTCTTCTCCCTAAGTCTTCCCACTCTGCATGTCTGTATCCTAACCTCCTCTTCTTGTAAGGACACCAGTCACAGTGGGACTCACCCTTTGGCCTCATTTAAACTTAGTGACCTCTGTTAAGGCCCCGTCTCCAAATATAGTCACAGTTGAGACACTGGTTGTTAGGACCTCAACATATGAGTGGGGGATGGGGACAATTCAGCCCAAAACAGAGGCCTGTAATTTCATAAAGCCCGACTATGTAAAGACACTTTCACATACATTACCATATCCTGAATGTCCTCGTGGTCCTCAAATCACCATGCCCTCTGATGTCCAGGCCCTTGCCATGCTGTCCCCTCCACATGGAGCACGTTCATCCCCTGCCATCAATACTACTTCTTTCCCTGAGAGAGCTCTCTTCATCCTTTAGATCTCCGCTCAGACATCATCTCCTTATCTTACAGCTCTCAACTCTGGGTCACAAGCCCTCTCCAAGTTCCCAGAGCATCATAGGCTCTTCGTATTGTGGCTCTTAACATGCTTTTATAATTCTTTTTTTATAAAGATTTTTATTTATTTATTCATAGAGACACACACAGAGAGAGAGAGAGAGAGAGAGAGAGAGAGGCAGAGACACAGGCAGAGGGAGAAGGAGGCTCCATGCAGGGAGCCCGACATGGGACTCGATCCTGGGTCTCCAGGATCACACCTCAGCCTGCAGGCAGCACTAAACCGCTGCGCCATGGGGGCTGCCCTGCTTTTATAATTCTAATAACATCAAAAAAAGAAAGCACCTGACACAATGTTTACACAAAGTGCATGCTCATATGATGTTAGCTGTTATAGGAGTATCATTTCTCGCTAGGTGTCAGTGCAAGGGGACAAGGACCCAAGAACTATGTTGATCTTACTTGCCACTCTACCCCCAGCACCTGGTATTGCTGAATGAACAAAAGAACAAGAGGAAGAATAAAGGAATGGATGAGGGAATGTGAGAGTGACCTTGCCCCATGGAACGGAAGAGAACACTGGGGTTTGGGTCTGGGTCGGATGCATCCCAGAACGCCCTGCCCTCTCCCTCTTCTCTCTGTGGAGGCATACCCGGCCAGCGCTCTGGCGAGAGAAGGCATCCACCAGGGCCTCGATCCCGTAGTGCGTCAGCATGGAGGTGTTGAACAGGAACTGCTCATAGCTGTACTCCTGGGAACCCACCCAGAAGGAGTCTGGCATGAGCGGGTGCCAGTGGTACAGCTGGTTGAACTCCATGGCGATGCGGTTGCGGTACTGGAACTGGGCGCTAAACAGCAGCTCCGGGTCAAACTTCAGCTGCAAGAAGTAGCCACTCAACTGCTGCACATACTCTTCAATCACAATCTTGATGGTCTCCCCTGGGACAGAGGATGGGGACAAGGGTCAAGGAAGCACCGAGACTCAGCCACCGGGCTCGGCTCGGGAGGCAGGCCAGTTTGTGAAAGGTGCTGGCTTGCTCTTCACTTCCTTAGTGTGATTACTGTTGTTGAATTCCGGGAGGCCACTTTCACTTTGTCTTTTTTTAAATGGGGGTGTGAAAACAAAGCTTTCCGTCTCAGGTTGGACCCGTGTCCCAAGACAAGAGCCCTCAGCTACTACCACGTTCCAAGGGAGGTTGTCGGCTCCACTAAGCGGGACATGGAGAGTGCCCAACAGTTGGTTCTGTGGCTAGGGGTGACCACCCTCCCATGGCCCATGAAAAGAGGTGAGAGCGGTCGCAACAATGGGAAAGTGGAGATGAGCTTCATGAGGGCTTCCAGCCTGCAGACACCCTCCAGGGCTGACAGGGGGCTTCAGAGAGACCTCTCAGCTGCCACCACAGCAAAACAGGGAGGCTGAGGATAGAAGATGAATCTAGTCCCATTTACATTTCTCATATGTTCTTATATATCAGAATTCTCATAAATGGCTTTTCCTCGGCCCTCTCAGTAACCTGCTATAGAGTAAAGAGCCAGGAAAGAAACAAATTAAACATTCTGTAACAGAATGAAAACCAGTCATTTAGATCGGAAAAGAAACGGATTCTTTTGGCTGATTAGTCAGGAGACAAACTGGCTTCTAGCAAATTGATTTGGAGCCATGAAACTGGCCATCAGCAGCATCTAGAACCTGGCGTAACCATTTCTAGCCAATCTGAGCTTGGGCTGTGAAGGTAAACCTCGCCTTCCTGCTCTGTAAAATGTGCGGGGTGATGCTACGGATAGGGCCGTTGGGAATAATAGACAGCACCTACCTGGCCCAGGGCCCCACATAATTGGGAGAATGATCACATGCAAGTGGGAAAGAGTGCTAGGTGTAGGCATGTGGGGAACCCTTCTGCTCCACTCAGGAAGGAGCTCCCCTGGGATGAAGGTTGTTGGGGAGGATGAACCAAAGCACTGGATATACAGCTCCATCACCTTTGTTCATAGTTCCGAACAGCAGTCAATACTCTGAGCAGCCTCCAGCTATAGACTTGCCCTCTCTGATCAAAGTCTCCAAAATGCTGGGACTTAAGAACCAGCTCCTTCTCCTTCTCTAGGCTATTCCTGTCCCTGATGCCTGGCTCTTCCAGGCTTTAGTGAATCAGGCAATATAATTGGGACCAGCCATGCCCAGGGATGCCCAGAGGCAGGGGAAAGGGATTCCTGGTGACTCAGAGTGAACACAGTCTGGACAGGGGTGTCAGGGACCAGGCTTCCAGGCAGGAAACCATCTGACATTTTAGGCTGCAGACACGCCCCCATAGGGGACACAAAAATATCCTGTCCCTGAGTCACCCAGAAGCTACCAAACCCCAGGAAGGCAGATACACACAGGGCAGAAACAGGAGTATTCCAGAAGGCTGGTCAGGCTGGAGTCTGACCTGCACATGTTAGGGATGTCACTGTGTGCCTCTGGGGCAGTAGACAGGGAAACAGATTGGGGTGGCTAATCAAATCTGCTGCAAGTCACCCAGCTAATGATCAACCATCACGGCCACCCATTTTCTGAAGGCCTACTATGTGCTAAGTGCTTGTCATTATCTCAACGAATCCTTACAATCATCATTAGCCCCAAATTCCAGATTTGGAAACTGAGCCTCACAGAGCAGAAGAGCCCTGCTCAAGGGCTTATAGCATCTCATCCCAACTCTCTCTCCCCAAGCCCCCCAACCCCTGCCTTTCAGGACAGAGGACATGACAGGGCAGGTCTGGAGTCCTTACCAATGAGGATGAGGCGGGCCGTCTGGAAGAGTTGCTCATCATCCCAAGTGGGGTGCTCAGCCTTCAGCAGGTCACACACACGATTGTGCTCACGCAGCCAGAGCGTGGCATAGAGCATGAGCCCAGGAAGCAGCCCAAACACCTCCTGGCCCACGGCCATCTGACTCTGGGGCAGAATGCCCCGTGGGTAGTGCATCAACACAGGCGCCTCCTCCACAGATGGCGGGTACATCTCTCCATCCAGAACCTGTGGGATGGGACCACCTGGCAACCTGGGGACAGCGTGGGTGCCTGCACTTGCCACAGCTGACATTCCCTAGTTACAGCTGTCCATGTCACACAGAGCAACTGCGCACCCTCCCTAACCAAGGCCTGCTAATTCTAGCTGATTCTAGTTCCTAAATCTTAGAATGGGTCCTTTTCTCTCTATCCCCTCTGCCACCCCCTACTTCTAACCCACCCTCATCTTCCACGCTGACCCTTCTCGTCAGTGGCTCCCTATGTCAACCCTTGCCTCCAGATAGTCCATTCTCAGCACCGCAGCCAGAGTAATCCTTTAAAAAACACAAATTTAGTATCATGTCCTGGCTTCAAACCCTCCCACGTTCTCTCTCTGCTCTTGGCAGAAATTGGAAATCCTAAACACGCCCCATAGGTGTCTCCCCCCTCACCTGCAGTCATTCAGGTGTCCAGCCACCACATGCCCCTTCCCTCACTCCCTCTGAGTAGCACAAGCTGTCCATCCTCTCCAAGTCCAAGTCCAGGTACTGTTAGCCCAGAAAGCCCAATTCCACCCCCTTGGCCTCTTGAACTCCCCTCATCCTCCCTGAAGTTCTTGATTTATCTGATCTTCCTAGTAGGGAAGCCTTCCCCACCCTAACACTTCCCCAGCACTCTCATGGCCCCTTCCTAGTGGGCGATCACAAGTGTAACTGGTTCTATGGCAGATTTTTCATTTAGTCAATAAACATACACTGACCTGTAGTAGGGCCTACTACAAGCCAAGTTCTGTTCTTAGCCTTAAAGATTCAGAGTTTGGTTTGTTTAGATTTGTGTAGTCCAATAGGGGAGTGGCTAGTCACATGTAGCTGTTGAGCACTAGAAATGTGGTTGGTGTGAATGAAGAACTGAATCTGTAACTTTATTTCATGTAGATTTAAATTTTAAAATGACTACGTCAGCAATTGGAACATCTTTAAGTATGCTCAGAACAACTTTGAGCATGTAAATCTACTTTCTAACTGTAACTTTGTGAAATCTAAATACAGATCAGAGATCTCTACTGAAAAGTTGGCATCCAAAGTAAAATGTGCTGTGAATATAAAATATAGATCAGTTTGAAGATTTAGCAGGAAAAAAAAAGAATGTGAGATATTTGTTTAATAATTTCTGTATTGAAAGGGAGACAGAACATGAGAGACTCCTAACTCTGGGAAACGAACTAGGGGTGGTGGAAGGGGAGGAGGGCAGGGGGTGGGGGTGAATGGGTGACGGGCACTGAGGGGGGCACTTGACGGGATGAGCACTGGGTGTTATTCTGTATGTTGGCAAATTGAACACCAATAAAAAATAAATTTATTATTTAAAAATGTATTATGGGGAAAATATAAATACATGTGGTATGTTGTTCTTTGGGATGCATACACATATAATACAAATAAAATATATAATATCTATAAAATGAAAAAAATAATTTCTGTATTGATTCCATGTTGAAATGGTAATATGTTGTGCTGGCTATCCATGGGGTTAAATAAAATACATTATTAAAATCAGTTTCAGGGGCACCTGAGGGGCTCCGTGGTTGAGCATCTGCCTTTGGCTTAGGGTGTGATCCAGGGGTCCTGGGGTCAAGTCCCACATTGGGCTCCCTGCAAGGAGGCTGCTTCTCCCTCTGCCTAGGTCTCTGCCTCTCTCTGTGTCTCTCATGAATAAATAAATGAAATCTTAAAAATAAAATCAATTTCACCTGTTTATTTTTACCTTTTTCAATGTGGCCACCAGAGAAATTTTAATGACATATGTGGCTCACATCATATTTCTAGTAGACGGTGCTTGTGCAGGCACAAAGTCCTTGTGGAACAGGCATCCTAGCATCTGGGGGTGGCCCTCACTCATCTGTGAGTTCCTTAAGGTCAGGATCCATTAACTCTCATGGTCAATGCTCAGTCACCTACATGAGGCACATCATAGTATCCAAATGATATGGTGGAAAAATTCAGTGTACATATACAGACTGGAAATGTCCATCTCCTCCTATCAAGTCTGGAAGTCTACCTCCCAGGAGAACATGAGAGGCCATGTCTGCTCCCAGTGTGCTTCTCTGGCCTGGCACCTTCTCCCCGGGTTCATTGTCTCTCTTATTCACACACACCTCCAGCTCCTGCAGCTGGCCCTCCTAGGCTGTCACTATATCCTTTGCCAGGGAAGACCACAGGAGGCCTCTCCCACTGCCCCACCTGTAAGCCCAGTGCTACCTGATACTTGAGTTTCCCATCCTTAAAGAGCCGCAGCTGATACTGACGGTCCAGATTGTCCCCATAAATGTGGCCAAGATCTACCTGAGGAGAGAAAGAGGGTCCACTCAGATCCCCAGGGGCTGCCTCGGCGGCGATGGCCTGCACGTGCTAAGTTGGGGTCCAGAGAAGTCCTGAGCCCCTCCTAGGTACTCACCCCATGGCCCAAGGCCTTGGTGAAGCCAGGACCCATCTTGCCAGAAGTTTTGAAGAACTGATGGGTGAAGTGTTGTGCAAAGAAGGCGAACATGAGGTTGGTGCCTTGGGGGTCAGGTATGAACTTCCTCCTGAGCAGGAAGCGACGGCCCAGGAGTTGGGCGTCTGGCAACTGCTTCTTCCCTGGTTGGGGAGGTGGGAAGGGGCAGTAGCTGCCTTCTGCCTCAGTCTCCCTGCCCCAGGACCTTCAGGGTTCTCTGGACCAAACTGGTCCACAGAGGAAGCCCAGAACAGCCTCCCTCCTACTGGATAGCCCTTGCACTTTCTCTACCAAAAGACCCTAGAAATATTTATAGGTAAAAATAGCATGATATTTAGAATTTGCTATAGATTACTCATAAAAAATAAGAGATGAAATAAGATTGGCAAATTATGGGTACATTTTGAAGTGGAGAGATGGATACATAGCAGTTTATCATGCTTTCCTCTCAACTTCTGGATGTGTTTGCAACTTTGAAAAAGTTAATCAAGAAGGAAGAAGAAAGAAAAGTAAATAAAACAAGAAGAAAGAAAAAAGGAACTTGGACTTCCTGGCCCTGGAGCAAGGTAGTCTGTGTTTAAAACTAGGGACATGGGTACCTGGGTGGTTCAGTGGTTGAGCATCTGCCTTTGGCTCAGGTCATGATCCCAGGGGCCTGGGAGTGAGTCCCGCATCAGGCTCCCCACTGGGAGCCTGCTTCTGCCTATCTCTCTGTTTCTCATAAATAAATAAATAAAATATTTAAAAATTAATTAATAATTAAACAATTAGTTAATTACAACTGGGGATGCTGCCTGCTGACTGTGTAAACATAGAGAATTCACTACATCTTTCTGAGCCTCATTTTTTTATCTGTAAAATAAGGCAAATGATACCTATTTTACACAGTATTTTGAGGCATTCATGAGATAATATAAACATGACTGAGCACTGGTGTGATGGGATCTTATAAATCAAAGATCAGTGAACTTCAAACTTTTTCTGTAAGATAGCTAGTCAATATTTTAGGCTTTGCCAACATATGAGCTCTGTCACCATCTATTCTGCTTTGCTGTAGGGGAAAACAGTCATAGATGATACCTAAACAAATGAATGTGACCAAGTTCTAAAAAAAACTTTATTCACAAAGTAGGGAGTAGACTGGATTTGGGCTGTAGGCTGGAGTTTGCCAACCTATGTTAAATGACGCCAGTCTTTCCGTCTGGAGAAAAGACAACAGGTCATCTTGAAGCAGGTGTCTGTCATCATGAGAATCAGTATTAAGGGCCTTCCTTGGGGCACCTGCGTGGCTCAGTCGGTTAGGCGTTTGCCAGCTCAGGTAATGATCTTGGGGTCCTGGGATTAAGCCCCATGTCAGGCTTCCTGCTCAGCAGGAAGTCTGCTTCTCCCTCTTCCTCTGCCTTTCCACACCCCCCTACCTACTCATTCTCTCTTTCTCAAATAAGTAAAATCTTAAAAAAAAAAAAAAAAAAAGAGCCTTCTTAATTACATCAGTATCAGATAAGTCAGTACCGAATGCCCACACAGAAAGGAATGACAGAATTTTTGTGTTTTGGTAAAGGCATCCTTTTATAATACCTTAAACGAGTCCCAGTGTTGAAGGTTCAAGATCAATAGAACCTCTCTGGATTGAGATGGCCAACTGGTTTCCTCCAGCGGGCAAGAAGATCAAGCACCCCTAAGGAAACTCACCAAAAGGGAAGTTGGAGGGAGTGGTCTATACCCTATAACCTAGAATCATGGCTCAGACTGACACTGAGCAAGGACTGGTTCCTGCAAAAGGCTGGCAGAGTCCAGAAACTGCCAGATCCAGCTATCTGGTAGGATAGTCATGCTTTAGGTTTAGTAGCTAAATATGTGAGTGCAAACCATCAGAATAATGCCCTAGAGACCCAAGTAAGGACATCAATATATATGCAGCATTCTGAACCAGCAAAGACTCACAACCACGGGACTGCAAAGGACAGGCATTCAACAGCCAGGAACAGAAGTGATGTCAATGGTGGACCAACGCTTCTCTTGTTTCCTCTATACTTAAAGCAGACTTCATGGCTCTGAACTGAGTAAAGCCCTGGGTTTTTGGGCAATCAAGGGGGGAGTGGGAAGAAAGATTTAGGAAGAAGACTCCTGCCAGTGAGACCAAGTGGGGTCTCAGGCAACTAAAGGAAAGAACTCTTACTGATGAAGCACAGTAAACTACACCAGTGAAGAGCCAAACATGGAGTTAGCAACCAAAAAATAGTACACTATTCCTTCCTACATTTCAATTTTTAAGTCCCCCCCCCCATTCCAGCAGGATCCTACCAATTCAGGAGACAAGGGTTCAAGTAAAGAGGCACCCTGGAAATACAGAAGCACTAGTCTGACTCTGCCCTAACTTTCTAGGTGACCTCAGCAAGAGGCCCTCATTCCCTAGCCCTGTCCTTGTCTGTGGTTCTGGATATGTCATATATCTTGCCTTGGTCCACCCGTCTCAGAAATGGGTCAATAATTGCTCTTCCACCTGCTTTTTCCCAAAGAGAACAGAGCATCTCTGTGACCCCTAGGCCCAGCTCCCTAACCCCATCTCCATTACCTTTGGTCCCCATGGGCGTGGGGCAATCTTGGGGCACAGAGGGCAGAACACGAGTGTAATAGCTCACATTGGAGAAGGACTCCCAGCTGATGTAGTCATGCGCTATGTTGTAGGTGGGAGGACTGGGGATAAGGTTGGAACGCGCTATAGAGGATGAAAACAGTGGTGACAATGGGTTTCCCATCCCCTGTTACACCCCCTTCCCTCCCTCCTCTTGGGTTGGACATGTTGAATCTGGCATCACAGTCTCCCACCCACTGTCCTTATCAGATGTCAAGAATTCCAAGAGCTGGCAGGATTTCTTGCTCCCCAGATTGCGGGGGGGGGGGGGGGGGGGGGGCGACGCACTCCGCTCACCTGTGAGTACCAGGCGCATGAGCATGTCACGGATGAAGGTGGCATTGATGAATTCCCAAAACCAGCGCCCATGCGTCAGCAGGAAGTGGAGGAAAGAGGGACTGGGGCGCAGTGAATTCCGGAGCCAGGTCCACAGCTCGGCTGCAGGGATAGTAGGAGGCACTCAGTCGGGATCAGAAGTATCCGGAGTGGAAGATGGGACCTGGAAAACTTGGCCATGATGGAACCAGGTAGAACACACAGGGCAGGGTAAGGGTGAAAAGTTGGGAGACATGACACATGACAGAGCCAGAAGCAGATGTGAGTGAGGGCAGGAGCTGGGGCCAGGGTGTGAGCTCTGCCGCAGCAGGGTCAAGGAGAGGGCCAGAGGTCAAAGCCAGGCAAGGAAGGAAGACAGAGCCTTGGCCAGGGTGAGGGCAGGATGTCCGTGGGTCTCGGGACTAGCCCAGGGGAGTCAGGGGAGCCAGGACAGGAGTGGGGCCAGGAGTCCCAGCTCACGGATGGTGCAGTTGGGGCCAGAATAGCCCGTGCGGGTGCAGTCACACTGGTAGCGGTCAAGGCCGAAGCGGACACAGATCCCTTGGTGCTGACATGGGTAGTAACAACACGGGTTCACTGCAGGGAAGAAGCAAAGATCACAGACCACTCTAAAGTGATCCCCCAACCCCCATTCTGCCCTGACAGGGAAGTGTAGGGCCAGATTTAGGGCATGGACTCAAGTCACAGCTCTGTTCTAACTCATTCAGGGGCCCTCTCTAGACTTCAGTGTTCACCTCGGGGGTCCTCTCTGTTGTCCCAGTCATGCACAGAAGTCCCCGGCCCTGCCTTGTTCAGGCCCTGCTCTGGTCTCCAGCCCCGTCCACACTGTGCCCCCAGGGGAAGTCCCCTCTCTTCCCTGCTGCTGTCAGAGTAGGGTAGGGAAAGAGTCCAGACCCCAACTGTGACACCAAAGGTTAGGAAACAGCTGATAAGATACTGCAGCCACAGAGATTTCTAGAGCGTTCACTTCCTGCCAGGTCAGAGCCCAGCACCAAGGGCAGGGTTTGTGGATAAGGAAGGGGGGCTTCTCTCAAGCCAGCGCCCCCCCAAAAAAACCCAGCCCCTAAACTCTAGGCACCTGGACACTAGGAAGATGAGAGTGTCCACCTTCTCTCTATTTCTGCAGAAGTGGAGTAAGAGCGGGAATCGTAATGCCCACTCACAGATAGGGAAACTGAGGCCAGATAAGGCGAACCTCACGCAGGTCACCCAGAAAGTCATACCAGACAAACTGCCTTTCATTTCCACCCCACCACCCCCAGATTCAACACTCAAGCCCAAGGAAAGAATTTTCCCAGATCCCTGTAGACAAAGCGTGGGTTTGAGGGAAGTCCCAGCCGTGGCCCATGTCAGAGTGGATTCTGGGCTCCAGGATCTTAAGGAAGGTCAGGGACCAAGGAAACAGCACAGATAGGGTTGGACAAATCTCCTGAGTTGGTGAATGGAGCTCTGGTGTCAGCCCTCCTGCCTCCTGGTGAAATCCACACCAGTAAGTCCCTCCTTGTGTCTAATTCAGGTCTTGCTGACCACAGCCCCTTTGCTCAGATCTGCACTGCTTTAGTGATTCTTCAACAGCAGAGTCAGAGACTTCTCAGGGCTCATTTGGTGTTCATTACAGCTCAGTGAGGGAAACCGAGGATCAGGGAGAAGGGGAGGCTTGGTCAAGGACATAGAACAGAGCAGGGCTTTCCTTGTAGACCCAAGTCTCCTGGATCTTGGCAAGGGCTGCTTCCCTGGTCTCATATCAAAAACACCAGACTCCATTGAGCAAACACACTTCCTCATCTAAGTTCAGAACCAACAGTACTTGGAACTCCTATTCTTTGCACCACTGATTATTGGGAGCCAAGAGGGTAGCAACAGGCGGTAGAAGGGTGTTGTTATCAGAGGGCATGACCCTAGGCAAGGACTGACCCCTTCTCTCTCAGCCTCTTCACTTTGCAGCATGGGGGCTGGAGAGCAGAGCGCTCCTGGCCCCCACCCAGGGGAGCACCCCAGCAGCAGCAGCACTCCCCCCAACACACACACACACACACACACACACACACACACACACACACACAGGCGTTCCAGCAAGAAGAGAATCGCAGGAATCATGCAAATAGTTTTTCTTAAGCCCTGGCACTCCCACAGTCCCACAATGGCGTCTCTGTGGAACCCTGTAGGGATGCAGCAGGGTAGGGCCAACCGGAAGAGGGCTGGACAGAAATGGCCTTATCAAGCCAACACAGGCAGACCCAGCGGACAGGACTCAGCCTCCCCTCCCAAAGCCACAGGCCCAGAAATGCCAAGGAGGGTGAGTGGATGATCACCCACAGCTGGCTCGGGGCTCTCCTCATTGATTCCTCCTGCTCAGGACGCTCTGTCCACTTGCCCACCTCACCTGCCCAGGAGCCCCGGAAGGCCCCCGCCGTGTGGCTCCCAAGCCTGACACACGAGGCCCTCTGTCACAGATGGGTCAGTCCTACCACCAAGCAGGCACAAGGCTAAAAGCCCAGCCTTTCTCTGGGCTCATCTTCCCCACCCTTATTGCAGCAGGGCTCTCAGAAGGACTCCAGGAGCTGTGGCAGCCCCATCCCTTGGCCCCCAAGCCGAAAGCTCTCCTTCCTTTGCCCAGAGGGCTGCTCTTCCCTAACAAAGCCCTCCAGGGCCACCTGACCCTCCCAGGGAGCTCACCTCTTGCATCTTCCAGGAAATCTGCCCTGAGAGTCCTTCGCCCTGCTCCATGTTCCCACTTGGCCTGCTTCTCTCCACCATGAGCCCCCCCAGAGAAGGGGCCATGCTTCCCCCCCACTTTCTCCTTTTTAACACTGGCCACGCCCACACTCGAGCTCCACCCGAGAGGATCCAGCCACCCACAGGATCCAGATGTGCTGGCCAGAGCTTGACAAATGTTTGCGGAGTTCATAAAATGAAGCCAAGAGAATGGCGACCCTCTTTGGCGACCCTTGGCCAAAAAGCATCCCTCATCCGTGGTAGCCAGCTCTGAGGGCCAGCCTCGAGCCTTCCCACTGCCTGCCCCAGAGTTCTGACCCAGCTCCTGCCCACATCCCTCTCCTGCCAGCAGAGGAGATGTGCCCAGGGAAGGCTCCTCCCACCCGGCCCGGCTGTCCAACCTTCCCTCCCTCCTGCTTCGTGATGTCTCCATAAACACCAGCTGCCCTGGGCAGGAAAAGCTCCCCAGTGAGGACAACAGCTGTCACTGGGGTCCCTGGGTGTCTGGGTGGGCAGGGAGGAGCTAAGTGCCTCTTCCCTGGGATGAGCCTGAGCACACTGGACTGTCACAGTTGCCAGGAATTCCGGGGCTCTAGCAACCACTCCACAGCCTTGCGTGCCTCCTACTCTTTTTTATCTGCTCGGCACTCCACAGGACGGTGGATAAGACTCCCTGTGGCACAAATGAGGAATGTGAGGCTCAGGAGCAGGAGCCTAGCCCCAAGCCCCACAGCTTTGAAGTGGCAGAGCCAAGACTTGGACTCTCTTCTCTTTTCCTCCCTTCTTTCCACTGGAGGTTCCCAGGCCTGGATCTGGGAAGCGGATGGGGTGGGACAGTCACTTTGAACCATGAACTGGGAATGACCTCAGAGGGATCACCATTCCCTGCCGCAATTAGAGTTCTAGGACTTCTCACAAAGAAAGGCCTTCCTTCAGTCTAACTTAAATCCAGCATGCTTTCATGCCAGTTCTGCTCTGTGATCAGTGGAGAACACCCTGTATAATGAACCATCCAGAAAGGGACAGCTGGGTGGTTCAGTGGTTGAGCGTCTACCCTTGGCTCAGGGCGTGATCCTGGGGTCCTGGGATTGAGTCCCGCATCGGGCTCCCTACGGGGAGCCTGCTTCTCCCTCTGCCTGTGCCTCTGCCTTTCTCCATGTCTCTCATGAATAAATAAATAAAATCTTTTAAAAAAATCCAGAAAGAGAAGTGGGGAGATATAGGCACCAAATGTACTAAGTTCCCAGTACAGGGCCAGGTACCCGGTAGGTGTTGGGGAAAATGTATCAAGAGAGTGGCTGTTTTTTACCAGTTGTATATTTTCAGGCACATCCCTTCCACCCTCCAGTCCTCATTCCTATGTATCCCAGAAAGGGGATGGAGCAGACGAGCTCTAAGATGCCTCCTTTTCTGCCTCCCCTTCTTCTCTACTCTGGTTCAAGCACATCTATTCCCATAAATCTCCATTATTTGCATCACTATGAATCCCCCAGCCCATCAGCTGAGAACCTTGCAACTTGCTCTCACTGAATCTTTAAGCCACCCCAGAGGTGGGGTTGACCAGCCTACTCATCCCACACATATTCCCACAGATGAGACTATCCAGTACTGTCTAGCTCCAGGACTTTCTGAGGATTCAGACAAAGAAATGTCCCCAAGCCCAGGAGTCAGGGCTCTGGGCAGGGTATGGGAACACTATGTCCACTGGGATGCAGAGGGTACCTTGCAGGTAGCAAGAGGGACCATTACAGGGACTGAGCTGAAATCTCCTAAGAATAATATTTAGAGAAGCTCTAGGGGTTTGGCTGCCAAAGAGCAGGGGGCGGGGAGGCCCTGACTAACCAGACCTGGGCCCCAGTTCCTATACTCAGCGGAGATAGCAGCCAGAGCTGAGGCACCAGCATACAAGGCCCCATCAGCTGGGCCACCCCCTGCTGGGAGAGTCTGCTGGAGAGGAAGCCCCCCCCCCCAAAGGCCCAGCTGGTACTGCAGATAGGAAGCAGCCAGCTGTGTGCAGCAGGGGGGACTCTTCTCAGGCTGGGTTCCCCCCTGCCATGTGCCAGGGCTCACTGGCCTCAGGACCCTCTTGCACAGAGCTCAGAGCCATGTATCTCTTGCCAAGGAGAGAATACTAGGCCAAGTCCAGGTGCTGGAGGTGATGAACTGGAGCATTAAGACTCTGCTTGCATGGCCTTACCCTCCAAGCCAGACTCAATCTCCTCCCCTACACGAGAAATCAAAGCAACATTCTCCCTGCCATCTGCCACCTGCCCCTAGGTGAGTCTGCAGCCCTCATCTCCTGGGGGTCGACCTTTGCTGTACCTCTAAGGGCACCCAGAGGCTCTGGCTTCCCAGGGGAGATGCCCAGGCGTCTTGCCTCACAGATCTGAAGTAGAGTACAGCCCCGCATGCAGTTCCTTGCTGTTCCTTCCTTGACCCTGGCAACAATGCTCCTTAAAGTCTCCTGGCCTTCAGTTCTGCCCCAAGTTACCTGTCCCACCCACTCACCCTCAGGCTGGAGTCCTGTCTCCTCACCCACATCCAAAGGCCCTTGCCAGCCAGCACCTGCCTCTTGTCCCACTCCTAGGTTCCCATCTGCCTCCCAAGGTGCAGAGCTTTAGGCTTCTGCTCTGCCATCACTTCCATCAGAAAGACCTTACAGAGTCTCGTAGTAAAGCCTCAGAGCCCTTCTCGTCACTCACCACCTCCTTGGGGATCTAAGTCAGACATTAGCACCTCCAGGAAGCCTCCCTGTGTTCCTCACCCTGCCTGGAGCCTCACACACCCCTGTGTGTCCCGCAGTCGTGACCCCGGACCCCCTCTGGATCACAGTCTATGGGCATTTCTGACTCCCTGTGAGATCTGGGCCCCTCTCAGCTCTGCATCTCCAGCTCCAGCCAAAAACTTAAAGCAAGTCCTTGGGAATGTTTGTGGAGTGAAAAGAATAATTCCATTTAAACACTTATGATATAAAGATAAGTAGAAAAGACAAAAACAAAACGGCACAGACCAGGGCTCACTGGGCATTAGTGAACACACCGGTAGACAGGCAGGCCAGCCCTTCTTGCCCTGGGGGATTGGAGCCTCAGCACGGGGGGGGGGGGGGGGGGGGGGGGGGGGGGGGGTGTTGAAGCCTCAGAGGAAGTGGTGTGCTGATCCAGGGGCTGACAAATCGGTCACTCATGCAGCCTGGTCAGCCCCAGCTCTGCTGCTGGGTCTCAGATAAATGGACCCCTCTGGACCTCAGCTCTCCCTTCTGTAGAATGGGTCTGACACATCTCCCTGGCAGGGCTGCCGTGAGCACCAAGAAGTAGAGGCCCGTAGCTGGGCTTTGTAAACTGTAAAGTGCTGGTCACATGAGTCTTCTTTCTCTTCTCCCCATGAACTGGGCCTCTGCTTATCTCCAAACTCTGGAAGCACCCTCCACCTGGCTTCCCCAAATGCCACCTACTCAAAAGCCTTTCCTCTGGGAAATCTGGGCTGATTCACAGTCCTCATAGACATCTTTCTTCTCTCAACTAAGCTCCAAGTCCTTACAGCATCACAACAGAAAACTCAGACCCCTCTCTGCAACCACCTTCCCACCAGCCCTCTCTGGCCCACATTTTCCCCCAGAGGGGAAGTGGAGACCCAGAGATCATATGGCGAGGTGGTGGAGGAAGGTATGCCCAGGACTTGCACACCTGCACATGAGCATGCATGCGTGCGTGCACACGCGAGCACACACACACACACACACACACACACACACACACACACACGCCAGCCATAAGCTCCGGGAGGGAGGCTGGCTGAGGGTGGAGTTGAATTCCTTCACCCGGAACCTGGTACATGCATGTGGCAGGGGAGCAGGAGTGGTGGAATTTTACAGGATCTGACTTTCCCCATCATCTTCTGCGTGATGAAACAGGGTCCTTGGAGGGGAATGGTGGTGCTTGCCTGGGGTGAGTGGGGTTGGGGCTCTGTGGAAAGACTTTGCAAAGTGCCTAGAGTAAGATAGATTGCAATTTCAAGTTTAAACGCTTGGCCCACCATGTGCTGTGTGAGCTAGAGAGAATTACGCACCTCCCGGAGCCTAAATCACCTGCCCAGTGGGAACCTCACAGCTGAGGATTTAAAGGGCAGGGGTTGTTGGGGGGCAAGGCGGCTGGGACAGCTGGGGGCCGGGAGCAGGTAAGGGAACCGCAGAGGCGCTATCCCTTCCACCAAGGCCCAGTCTCCCAGTTTGCCCTCTCCCCCCAAAATAGCCTGTGGCGCCCTAGCCAAGGCCCCTCGCCCCTGGGGGTCTTCAGAGCGCCCTTCTCCCACCAGCAGAGTCAGCTCCCTCCCCCATCCCAGGCCCATTGGGCAGAAAGGGGAAGCTGGGTCGGCCCCCGGGGAGGAGGGGCCAGGCCTGGGCGCAGGACTGGGGGGCCCCCCGGGGGCGAGGAGTGGGCCGCCTACCAGGCGCTGGGGTCGGGGCCTCCGCGGGCAGGACCGGGGGCGGCGGTGGCAGCAGCAGCAGCAGCAGGAGCAGCGGACACCGGCGCAAGCGACTCCTCCCTGCAGAGCGAGAGGTGAGGGCTGAGCCTGGCATTCGAGGCTCCACCAGGAGGCGAAGAGGGGTCCTGGGGGCCTCAGGGTCGAACTCACGGCTCATAGTTCTGGGCGGCTGCTGCGCTTGGGGTGCAGACTGCCGGGCTCCCGGGGTGCGTCTGTGCCAGGAGCTCCCGCTGCGCCGGGCCCGCCCCCTCCCCATTCCCTAGCTCCACCTCTCCAGCCCGCTGTCACCTCGGCGCCTCCGCCCTCTCACTTCCTCTGCTCCCGCTCCAGACGAAACGTTTTATTAATTATTCTGATCGCAACTAAAGCGATTTTTCCCCGAGATCCTTGAGGCACTTGAGCCTTTGAAGCCCCGTGGCACCAGAATTGTGTCCATTTGGTAGACAGGAAACTGAGGCCCAGAGATTATGTGCAATGCTGAGGTCACCCAAGTCTTCAGGGCAGAACCCAGAGTATCTCAGGCTAGAAGTGGCCCCCAGAGTGGAAAAGGGGGCAGTCCAGGCTGGCATGCATGTAGTTTCTGGATGAGAAACCCACTCAGACAGATCCAACAGGGAGGACTGGCTACACCCGGAGGGCCTGGCTCTGCCTTCTGAGGCCACAGGTCTGTCTGACCTCTGCTGCCAGAAAACCAAGAGACCTGAGCTCAAATCCAGACTCACAGCTTAGTAGCTGTGTCACCTTGGACCTGGTATTTACCCCTTTCTGGTCTTCAGTAGTCTCATCTACAAAATGGGGATAATCACAAGAACCATCCCTGAGGATTGATATAAGATGTGGTGAGATCCTGTACACAAACCCACTGATGCAATGATCAGTTATTAGGCGGCATTGTTTTCGGAGATCTCCCAACTCTTGGCACTCGAGCCAGACTCACATCTGCCTGCCAAGCTTCCAACACCAACATCTAGTTCCTGGTTTTTATAGATGGGGCGACAGATCCTAGCAGAGGGAAGGGATGGGTGCAGGGTCACACAGAGTCTCCTGATCATCCACAGATTTTCTCCCTCAGTTTCACCAGCCCACTGAGCCATCCTTTGGGCTCCACAGAAGGGATGCCTGGCACAAGGACTGAGAAGTCCTTGGGCCAATTCCCAGGGTGGGAGGGTGAGAATCACAGGTGTAGGGTAGGAACAATGCCAGGTGGGAGAAGTGAAATGTGCTGGGCAGCCCCTCCTAGGTCCCCACCCAAACTGTTCCTGTGCTCCACTAGGACAAAAGCCAGCTGCCCCAGGGAAACAGAGCAAGCCACGGCCGACCTGGGGAGGGAGCGGGGCAGATAGAAGCCCTAGGGCCCTGGGGTGCAGGGACAGGCCTCAGCTCCCCTCGTGCACACACACACACACACACACACACACCCATCGCCTAACACAGGTCCAGGGCCCCCTGGTATCTGGTGAGGAGCTATAAGTCATGGATAATCAGCAAAAGGGATGGGGTTGGGGTAGAGATTCAGGGGTTCAGATACCAAAGAAAAAGGGACTTTCTGCTGAAGAAAGGAGAGGAGAGCTTGAATGAGACCCATTTCTATTACAGGCCCTCCAGGCTCTGGGCCTGCCTGAACCTTCTGCTGACTCCTTATCCCCAAGCTACTCTTTATACTCAAAGGGACTAACACTTGAGTGGCCCTGGCCTTGGGAGAAAGAGCCTTAGGCTGGGAGTCAGGAGAACTGAGTCCAAGTCTCAGTTCTTCCAGGGACTGACTTTAGACAGGTCTCTGCACCTCTCCAGGAGGCTGCTTCTCCATCCGAACAATATAAAAGTCACATCAGATGGTCTCTGCGAACAGGTCTGGCATAGAATGACTGAGCCCTCACTGGTGCTGGAGATATTGAGATGGATGCAATGAAGGAGGACAGAGGTAAGATGGCAGGCAGTCCTCCAGGGACAGGAGAGGTTGCAGCAAAGGTGTCAGGGCTTGGTGACCGGTTGGCACTCGAAGGAAAGAGAGGTGCTGAGGAGGGCACTTGGTTTTTGGCTTGATGCTGGCAATAATACTCAGGGAAGGAGTCAGGGAGGAGAGCAGGCTGGAGAAATGGCATTCAAATTTGGACTCGTTCTGTTTGGTCCATGTGGGCAGCAAGGCCCAGCATGCAACTGGATTCACAAAGGAGAGGTCCAGGCTGGCCCTTGCCCCAGCCCCGGGAAAGCCTTTCCTGCCCCTCTACTCCAAAGCCTCAACATCTGGAGAATTTTCCCCAATATTTAGGATGGTGAGCTTCCTTCCACTCCAGGGTCCCCTGGGATGCCTCCTCCTCTTTCTGTTCTCCACGGAAATCCCTGTGCCTTCTCTGACCACAGCAGCCTTCCCAGCACACTGGATCATGTCGAGCTGCGGAAGACTCAGTCACTCTTATATCCCCGGGACCAAGTACAAGATCTGGCATGCAGAAGATGCCTGCAAATGTTGTTTGATTAAATAAAATATGAGTGATTTAATGAATGAAAAAATATAGAACTTCTACAAGTGAGTGAGAGTCCAAGGCCAGCTTCATAGGGTGACTGCCAACCCATCCATCTGCTGTGACCGCCACCAGAAAAGGAAGTACCCAGCCTCAAGGTTCCCTGTCTTCCCCATCTGGGCCCATTGACCAGCACCCCATCACTCACAGGACCAGCTCTACCCCAGGCCCTGAGCCCCTCCCAGCTACAGTAGCACACTCTTCCCTCTTTTCCTGTACCCACTGGCAGCACGGGGCAGGGTTTCTCCGTCTCTACATACCCCTACCTCTGGCTTCTGGCAACCCTACCAGAGGCCCTAGCTAGGGCCTAGATTTTAATGTCCCTGGAGAAGTCTCACCCCTGCTGGGTCCCACCCATTATTTAGAAATCCAGAGCTGACTCTTACCTGAATCACACAGGGACCTGGCCCCACCCAGCCCCACCTCTGGAGGCAGCTTCACAGAGTGGCAGGAAAGCTCTGGAATCAAGCTAACGGCTCTCTAAATCCCACTTCCCCTGCCCCCCACCCAAACTTCTGAACAGCTCTAAGCTCTCAACCTTAGGCAGCCAACTGTCCCTGCTTGGGCCTCAGTTTCCCCATCTGTAAAATGGGGTTAATAATTCTACTCTTGCAAGTGTTACTGTGAGAAGAAAATAAGATGGTCTATGTGAGCATGCCAAACCTCCAGGAGCCCAATGTAAATGCTTTACCTGCTTTCTCTTCTGTCCCCCACTCGAGCAGGAGGGTTTCATGCAAACTTCTCTTCCTCTTTTGTACCTATTTTACCACTGCCAGGCCAGGGTTGGGCACTGGCAGTAATAATAAAAATTGCTGATATTTCTCAGTACCTACTATGTGGCACATGGAGTGCTATGTACTCTGCATGCACTATCAGTTGTAATTTCATTGACAGCTTTATAAAGTATTATCACCTCCATTTTACACAGATAAGAAACGGCAAAAAATAAAATAAAATAAAATAAATAAAATAAAATAAAATAAAAAAAGATAGGGAATGGCAGCCCAGAGAGCTGAAATGACTTGTCCAAGTTTGCACAACTAGTAAAGGTTAGATGCAAAGGTCCAGTCCCTGTGTTCTGGAATAGCAGGTACCAGACACCTAAGCCCCAGCAGAGCCAGCCAGTGTTTGGAGTTAGCAGAGGAAGCAGAAATGCGCTATGGGTGATATGCTGTTCACCTCCTCATGGAAATCCTCACAACTGCTCCAAGAGGAAGATATCACTAACTCCATTGCAAAAGAGGAAACTGAGGCTAACGGAATTCACTAGATCTGATGGGGGGTGGGGAGGAGGCAGAGAAAAAAGGAGGAGGAAGAGGAGTTACAACCCCTGCAGAACACATGCTGTGTAGCAGACAGTCTGCTGAGTGCTCTGGGTGTACCAACTCCTCTATAACTCGTAACAGCTCCATGAGATAAGTTTTCTTCTCGTCTCTGTGTTTGTAAATGGGAAAAAGGGAAAAATAACTTGCTAGAGGCCACAGGCTAGGAGGTGGTAAAGCTGGGCTCTGAGCTCTGGTCTGCTTGATGCTGACATCTGCAAGCTTAACTCCCTGCTGCATACACTCCATCTCTGGCTCTCTTGGATTCTAACCCCTGAATCTTTAAAACAAACACCCAAATCCTGGTGGAGGTAGGCCAAGAAGACAGATAAACAAGCAGGAGATTGGTGAGTGGAGAGTCCCCAAGCTCATCTGGGGAGTTTCCACTGCAGGGTCCCCTGTCCTACAGGCCCCAGCAATAAGCAGCTGGCGCCATCTGATCTGTGATCGGCACAGGATGGCTAAGCAGTCACGCCACTGGCAACACGGCCTCCCCAGCCCACCCCCACCAACAACGGAATCTGCGGAGCATCGGACATCATCAGTTCCTGAGATCTGGGGGCCTGGCTGCCTGTAACAAGGGAGGAGCTGGAGGAACCAAGCTGGGAAAATGAACTATGGTCTTGCTAAAGAGACAGTAGCTGCTCTAGAAGTTGCTGGGACAAAGTCTCAGTCTCTGCCCCCCTCTCCTTCTGCACCACAGTTGAAGGAAGAGGAGCCATGTTCATAGCTCTCCTTCGGTATGTGAAATGTGAAATACCATCCTAATTCTACCCAGAAAATTTGGTAGCTCCCAGGGTCCCCAGACCTTAGCTCCATCTTCAAGTTTCCTGGTTCCCTGAGCAGCAGGTGCCATAGAAAAGAGCCCTGATAGGGAGACCCAGAAGATCCCATTTCTAGTGACACAACCTCCTGAACTCACCATGTGACCTTGGCAAGTCACTTACCCTCTTGGACCTGAGTTTCTCTGTTAAATGAGTCTGTTGAATTGGATGTTCTGCGGGGCGGGGGGTGGGGGGTATGCAGAGCTTTTGGAGTCAGGCAGAACTAGATTGGGAGCCCAGGTTCATTATTCTCGCTGTATGACTGGGAACCTATCATATGTCATCTCTGAGACTGTATCCTCTTAATATCTATTTCTGGGGACCACTGTGAGGATAAGACCACTTAGCAAAATTCCCAGCACTCAGGAAGCACTTGGTCAATGATCATCATTGATGGAATTCCTATAATTAATAATTATATAGGGGGATCCCTGGGTGGCTCAGTGGTTTAGCACCTGCCTTTACACCCAGGGCATGATCTTGGAGACCCAGGATCAAGTCCCACATCGGGCTTCCTACATGGAGCCTGCCTTTCTCTCTGCCTATGTCTCTACCTCTCTCTGTGTGTGTCTCTCATGAATAAGTAAATAAAATATTTAAAAATAATAATTATTATTATTATTATACAACTAATCCAGTTCTGTCAGCCTGGTCCCAGATGTGGAAAAAAAAAAAAGCGTGTTCTAGACACGCACACAAAATGTAAGAGGGAATGGTTGCAGCCAAGTGTTAGCCTTGTGCACAAGGAATGCATTTGGCCATATAACAAGGTCCCAAATATGGAACTGGAGAGGAAAAGTAGATTCTTCTTGAAGTTTCTTCCCATTGTTCTGCAACACCCTTGGGATGGGTTATGTCCTCAAGCCATGTTCCAGGCAGGAATGGGGTAGAAGGGGGAGCCACAGCCCCAGCAGAGCCCCCCTTCCATTCCTCTTGCCAGAATTGTGTCACATGACCTTGCTTGGCTGCAAAGGAAAATGGGAAATGGAGTTTTTGGGTTAAGCAGGAAGGACTGAGTGTTGAAAATGGAGATTGTCCAGTCAACCTCTAGTGTCTGCCAGGCGCTGAAGGATTTCTTTCTGGTGTAGGGTGTGGTTTCCGGTGTGTGGCTTCCGCAGGAGAATCCAGGAAGAAGTATATGCTGCAAAATCCAAAGATGAGCAGAATTTTTTTTGTCCCAGGATAGGGTCTGAGAATTGCAAGTCTGAAGTAGGTCAGAGCCAGGAGTTGCCCTAAGAGAAGGTCCAAACCACCTACCCCTCTCCAGTGACAGACTCAGAGACTCAGGGTGAAGCAGGGACTTGCCCAAACGGGCCAGGTATCTCTCCTCTGTGTCCTCTGGCCTCTTGTTTTTTGTTTGTTTCTTTTTAAAGATTTTATTCATTCATGAAAGACACACAGAGAGAGGCAGAGACACAGGCAGAGGGAGAAGCAGGATCCCCAATGGGGAGCCCAGTGTGGGACTCAATGCCAGGACCCCAGGATCATGACCTGGGCCAAAGGCAGACGTTCAACCCCTGAGCCACCCAGGTGCCCCACCACTGAGCCACCCATGTGACCTCTTGTAAAATGACCAGCCTTGGAATGAGTCACAGTAGAAACAGTGGTGCCCAGATGCAAGAACATCTCATCCTTTGAAACCTCATACCCAATGGCCTGAAAGTTTAGTGGGCAAGAATATGCACTTCCAAACAAGCCTTCAGTTCTCAGGCTAGAGCCTTAAAAGAGCATTTTCTTGAGCCTTTCAGATAGAACTGGACTGACTCATCACTGGCATAGAATGTCTGCTCCTGCTTTAAGCACCTCATTAATAACTTACCGTCACTGAGCTGTACCCAGTTTAGGAAAATATTTTCACTTACATCATCATTTCTTTTGTCAGCAGTCTTCTGACGTCGGTGTTTTCAGCCCTAAATAAGTCAGGATTATTTCCATTACAAATGAGAGATACCCTATTCCAACTGATTTCGGCAAAGAAGGGGAAGAGTTGGCTCCCAAGCTGAAAATTTGAGGACAGGTATGGCTACAGCCAGGCGTCAAGTTTTCTCTGTTTCTCTCTGTGTCTCTCTCTGTGTGTTTATTCCCTCTTGTTGGCTTCACCCTCAGGCAGGTGCTCCCCAAGCGCTCAGGCTGCTCCAGACTCACACTGCCCTAGCACCCCAATCTCATATGAAAAGAAAATGCCTCCTTCTTGGAAACTTCTGATTGCTCTGGCTCAGCTCATGTGCCCATCCCTAAACCAAATGTTTTGACCAGGAAGATGGAATATCCTGATTCAGACCGGCCAGTCCTAGACCATGTACCCATGTGAACTGAGAATGGGAGAGAGATGTTCCCCAAAAGAAAACTGGGCGCTGCTATCAAAAAAAGAGGGAGGGAAGGCAGGGTAGGCAGAAACAACCATGCTCTATCTCTCCACTTGGCAGACAAGGAAGCCAACACTCAGAGAGGTAAGTGGCTTTCTCCTAAAGCCTCAGGGCTGTTGAGAAGGGGAGGCTCTCTTGCCTTTGGTTTCAGCCTGGATGGAGAGAAGAGGAAAGAGCTACATGTTGTGAGTGTATGCCTGCCTGTTGGAGACTCACAGCATCAGAGCCTCCCCAGGAGGGAGGGAGAAGGGTTCAGAGGGATGCTAGTAGCCAAAGCTGCTTCTCCTATGTACTTCCTGGGATTTGCTTGAGCTAGAGAGAATGCTCACGTTTGCTGAACAATTTCAAGGCCTGCCAGATACTGTTGGGCACTTGACATATCTTTCTGACCGTGTTTTGCAGAGATAGAAGTTTAGGTGCAGGGAGGTAAGGTAACTTGTCTAAGTCACACACAGTCTTGCAATGGCAGGGCTGGGAACAATCCAGGTCTGGCATGATTCCAAAGCCTGTGCTCTTTTCTTCAATGCTTTTCTATGGGGCACTATTGACATTTTGTGTAGGATTGCCCCTCACAGGGCAAGAAGTTTCTCTGGCTAATATTAAGCCCAGTAAGGGCAACAGTCCATAGTTGCCCCATGCATTTCTAACTCTCTTCCCTCCAGGAGGCTACCTCTGGCTTGGAGGGGAACCGTAATACCATGAGGACCAAGTCTGTTTCCTTTTTGTGGGCTCAGGGCCTGACACAGAGCATGTACTTAATAAATATTTGATGGATGAATGAATGAATGAATGAATGAATGAATGAAATACCCTGTAATCAAACAGGGCTGTGTGTGACTCCCAGCTTTACCATTTGGTAGCTATATGTACTGAGCAAGTTACTTAACCCCTCTGTGCCTCAGTTTCCTCCTCTGCAAAATGGGGACAATATTAGTACCATCCTCATAGTGTTGTTATGAGGATCAAATGAGCTACTGCTTATAAAATGCTTGGTATGTTGGTCAATGCTTAACAAGCACTGTATCAGTGTTTCTTAAATGAGCCAAAAATGAATAAATGAATGACTATTATTTATACACACACACAATCAGGAGTTTACAAACACCGTGAGTTTGTTATCTCCTTGGACCACCTCCATTACCCTAGGAGGGAATGTTACACACATTTTACAGGAAACTGAGGCTCAGAGAGGTGAGGTGACCTGGGTCTTCTGGTTGTTCAACTGCAGCTCCAGATTTTCAGACTCTGGCTTCTCTGCTTAAATCCCCTGAAAATATCCATTTGTAAGCCAAGAATGAAGGAGGGAAGAAGGAGTTGCAGGCATTCCAACCTCTCAGAGCACCTGGAAAGGAATAGGTTGTCTGACCCCATTGCTACAAAGGACCACTCTCCTTTCCATCCAACCCAAGGCTCTCTCACTGGGCTGCCCAGTGCTCTGTGGGGTGTGTGTGGGGTGTGTGTGACCAAGGGGTTGGGAGGAAAGGGGTCCAGCCACGTGGCCAGGACCACAGGACCATATCAAAGAACTGGGTGGTGAGTGAGGACTGGTCAGCTGCCTGCCCACAGCCAGAGAGGAGTGCTGGGTTTGCAAGTGCCCCAGAATCCCCAGATCTGGTCCCCTCCCCCAAGCCACCCTCCAGACAGCAACAGGCTCTCTCTCCTGGGGGCATCTCACAGCCAGAGCACAGGAGTGGCCTCACTGCTCTATGATTTTTCAATTCCACACCCACCCATCCCACAAATAATCACGAGATAAATCTGGGCCAACTTCCAGGCCAGCTGCTGGAGACTTCTGCCCTCACAAAACCCTCAGACACGGAGGTGAGCCCCAGAGGAACAAAAGACTAAGGGTGGGGAAGGAGCCTTGGGGATCTCCTTGCAAGGCCCACCTGCCCAGATCCTTAGGAGGATCGCAATTCCCAGATGCTGCAGGTTCATAAACCCGCACCTGATCCTGCTGCCTAGCTGAGGCTACAGGTCCCATGACCAGGCTTTGACTAACATGGCATCTCTGGGTGCCCACTCCCTCAGCTTCTCTCCTGCTCACCCTCCCCGTACACCCCCCACCTGCTCTAGCTCCTCAGACCCTCTCACCTCCTTTGCCCATCCATGTGCTTTAAATATTCTCTTGCTCTCTTGGCATAAAGGAAAAAATATGGACTTTAGAGACATGCGCACCTGGGTTTCCATCACACTAGCTGTGTGACCTTGGCCATATTGCTTAGATCCCTTGGGTCACAATTTCTCCACTATAAAAAGAGGGATAATGTGATGATTTAAAAGGCTGTTGAAACACTCAGTGTATAGAAGGTGTTCAATAGATGCTACATTTCCTTTTCCTCAAGGGCTGCTACCCAAGAATTGGATTAAGAGACAAACAGGGAAAGCCTTCTGGCTTTTGCTTTCCCCTTTTATTCTCCTTTTTAATCTTGCCAGGGGTTCACACAAAGAAAACTCCTTCTTGCAAAAGTTAATGTTCTATGGGGGACATTAACATATAACCAAGAAACATATACAAATATATGTATATATACGCACATATATAATGGAATATTACGTTAAAAATATTTTTTAAAATCAGCCATAAAAAAGAAGGAAATCCTGCCATTTATAACAAACTTGAAAACATTATGCTAAACGAAGCAAGTGAGACAAAGACAAATACTGTCTGTACATGTAGAATACTAAAGAGCCAAACTCACTGGCAGTGGCACCTGGGTGGCTCAATCAGTTAAGCATCCTACTCTTGGTGTGGACTCAGGTCATGAACTCAGGGCGGTGAGAGGGAGCCCTATGTCGGGCTCTTCACTGAATGTGGAATCTGCTTAAGATTCTCTCCCTTAAACGAACTAGGGGTGGTGGAAGGGGAGGGGGGGGGGGGGTGGGGGTGACTGGGTGGCGGGCACTTGAGGGGGGCACTTGACGGGATGAGCACTGGGTGTTATTCTGTACGTTGGCAAATTGAACACCAATAAAAAATAAATTTATTTTTAAAAAAAATTCTCTCCCTCTGCCCCTCCCCCTTCTAAAAAAAAACCCCAAACACAAAACTGAACCAAACCAAACTCACAGAAACAGAAAGCGGACTGGTGGTTGCCAGAGGCTGGCAAGTGGAGGAAATGAGTGGTGGTCAAAGTATACAAACTTCCAGTTACAAGTTGAATACCTTGGAAGTATCAATGGACATTGTGGTAACCGTGGTTAATAACACTGTATTGCACACTTACAAGTTGCTAAGAGAGTAGATCTTAAACGTTCTCAACACACACAGATACAGTAACTATGTGAGGCAATTGATGTGTTAACTAAGGTTATCGTGCTAAGCATTTCACAGTGCACACCTGTACCAAATCACCGTGTTGTACACCTTAAACTTATAAATGTTATATGTCAAATACATTTCAATAAGCTGGAAAAAATTCTATGGGATACTGATTCTCAACAGGAGCGTGTCCTTGCTACGGAGGCATTTAAGAATCACTTCTAGGTATTTTTTCAAATCGCCTACACACACAAGCACATGCACACATTCAATGGGATTTTGATATTCCCTTCTTCTGATAGAAGATGCAAATCACATCCTTAGTGAGTTTCCATACCAGTGGAAGTGCAGAAAGGTAGAAGATGGGAAAACACTGAGATAGATCATTTATATGCCAAACCATCTCAGACTCACAGATCTGCTGAGATCTCAAGATCTCAGCCTGGCATATCTCCCCTCACCAGGTCTGTCCTTGGTATCTCACTTCGTCTTCCTTCCCTGGCAACATAATTTGGATTGTGTTGGATCTGGGCTCCTCCTTACTCCTGTCTACTTGAAATCTTCAACTTTCTTATCCAGACCAACCCAACCTAATCAACTCAGCTCAATCTCCCATAATTCTCCTAAATTCAACTCGAGTCAACTCAACTCAACACAAAACAACTCAGCTTAATTCTACAAAGTTCAATTTGAAGTAAACCAGCTCAGCTCTACTCCACTTGACCAAACCCAAACCCAACTTCCATTCATTCCAATCAAACTGAATTTTATTCACCTCACCCACCCCTACACAAGTCTATTCCACCAAAACCAAACCTACCAAAAAACAAAACAAAAACAAAACAAAACAAAACAAAACAAAACCAACCATGCTCAACCCAACTAAACCCATCCTGCCCAGCTCAGTTTTTCTCCCTTTGTATCTCCTCCTTCTTTCCAACACTTGATACCTACATTCCAATCCTGACTCCCACTACCAGATTTTCCTATCTTTCCCCAAATAGTCAGACACAAAGTTAATGCCTCATTTAAAGGAAGATGAGGACATTTTTCTTTGGACTTGCTACCTTCTTGCTCTTCCCTCAACCCTAACTGCATCCTCTTGTAGGTAATAACCTCCATTTAGCTCTCATTTCCCACCATTTGTCTCTACCCTTTAATGAAGACTTGAGGCCATGAAGCCTCAGACATCCCAAGCCTGTGCAGGCTCTCCTGTCTGCACACATTACTCCCAGGGGCATTATGTCGGAGGACATTTAGATTGGGAGGCCAGAGGGTTCTAGTCCCAGGGGAAATCCGAAGAGAAGAAGAGCAACCACCAGACCCAGGCACAGTGTGGGCAACAGCAGGATCTGGCTTGACCCCTAGGGAGCAAGACACTCTGTTGCTGACTTTCCTACCCATCCTCCTGGATCTCTTTCTAATCATTTATGGCTGCTCTCTTCCTGTCTTTATCTCTCAGTCTTGGTCTCTGTATCTCTGTATCTCTGTTACACTCTCTCTCTCTCTCTCTCTCTCTCTCTCTGTCCTCTCGTTATCTCTGCCTCTATCTGTGGGTGGCCCTATCTTTTCATCTCTGTCTGGAACACTCTCTTCCTCTTTCAGTATCTCTCTTGCTGCTAGCTCCCTCTTGCTGCCCAGTCCCTCTCCATCTCTGTCTCTATTTCTGGCACAATCCACTTCATGTTCCACGCCTTGGCTGGGGAACTCTTTCTCCTGAACACAGATGCCTCCATCTCCTCATCCCCTCCACTTTCTCCCTACCAAGGGAGCAGCAGTCATCCCAGGCTACCTGAGAGCCTCCCCAAGGCTGCTGAACTCAAGCTGATTTCTCGCTCAGGAAATCACAATTGTGCACATAACACTGGAAAGGAGTCCAGGCCATCACCTTGTTTTATGAATGAGGAAATTGAGCCCCAGAAATGGCAAGGGACCTGCCAAAGTTCATTTAGAGTTAGTGGAGCAAGAACTAGACACTATCAACTAGATACCTCAGACTCTGAAGCCAGAGTAGGAAGGTCTGGGTACCAGACTAGCTGGGAGGTAGATGGAAGGACAATGACACCTGATCCCAGAAGCCATCTGCATGAACATGGGAATTAATTGCCTTCTACATCGTCTCAGAGCAGCACTTCCTTGTCTCTCTGCCTGTCTGTCTCATAGTAACATGTATGCTCTGGGGGGCAGGGATGGTGGGAAGAAAGGGGACAAGAAGCATCCTGGGTGCCCTTTTGGTGAAGGTCATTTACCACTGAACCTGACCGTTCCTGACAATTTTGAGAGAACAAGCAGGAGGCCCTCAAAAGGCTTGGGGGAAAGGAGGAGACCAGGGTCTGGCCTCCTGCTGCAGCAGGGGACAGGGCTGGGGTTTTAGTCAGACTGGAGCCAGAATCCAGCCCCTGAACCCTCAACAGCAGGCTCCCTGCCCAGCGAGGCACAGCCCCAAGACTGTCTGGGTCTTGATCAAGGTGAAGCTTCGGACTTGGCTAAAGGCCAGGACTGCATTCCTCTTCAGCCCCACCCGGCACCAGGCTCCTGGCCAATCTGGGCCCCAGCAGGAACCAGAGACCCCTGGTGGGCCTGAGCCAGAGCCAGACTGGAGAAACGACCCTTATCCAGCCCAGAAGGGAGGCCCCCAATACCTCCTCCTAAGCCAGTGACTGGCACACATATAACTGCTCTGGGGCTGCCTCCCTCAGCAGCATAGAGTTCCTGGGCTGCTGCCAGCCCAGGCTTCCTCAAAACCCGAGAAGGTCCGAAAATAGAAAAGGAGAAGAGAAGGCTGTAGTCAGTGTGGTGGACCGAGGAGAACTTGGGGAAAGAGGGGAACTGGTTCTAAGCCGTGGGCAGACACCACCAGGACCAGGGCTGGCCTGACCTCCAGTACTCTCCCACCCCTCTTGCCTAAGCCCCAGCTGCCTCTCTGTACAAGGGACCCCAGATCCTTGGCCCCAAAACTCTATTGAACAAATCAGGAGGGACACCTGGGTGGCTCAGTGGTTGAGCGTCTGCCTTTGCCTCGGATCGTAATCCCAAGGTTCTGGGATCAAGTCCTGCATCAGGCTCAACCACAGTTGAGTCTCTGCTTCAATCTGTGTGTCTCTTATGAATAAATAAATAAATCTTAAAAAAAATTTTAAAAAAAAGGAACAGATTAGGAGACTGTGTCCCAGAGAAGGAAAGAAATTGCCCAAGGACAAGTAGCAGGAGAAGGAGCCAGAATCTGGGCTCCTGGCCCTCCTAGGCCCTGCTCCTTCACCAGCAGGTTCTCGGGTTAGGGTTCTTTTGGGTCCTAATCCTGCCCCATCTGCCCAAAAGGCCAATTTCAAGTAGTTTCCTTCTCGTGTGAACTGTCCTAACCCGAGAGTGCCCTGTTCCTCAGAACACACATCTAAGCTTGAATCCCAGCTCTCCGCAGAAGCCTTGGGAAGGCAAGGCTCTCCTCTGCTCCTCCTGCCACTGTTCTCTGATCTCTACCTGGCCTGGCTTTTCCTTCCCCTTTCCCCAGCCTTCTCTCCCCACTGCCACCATGCACCCAGTGGAGCCTGGGGTAGGCAGGGAGAGGGGCTGGCCCTGCTTCCACCCACTCTTGGCCCTCCCTGAACCCCCAGATTGGTCCCTGTCCCTGCAGCAGACCTCGCAGGGCTGGAACCCACTCACTCCCCTGCTACCCCTGCCACCACCAGGCAGCCTTTGTTCTTAGAAGGTCCTTAAACTCTTGAAACTGAAATCTGCTTCCCTGGATTCTCTGCTGCTGCCTCCAGGACCTTCCTCCACCTGATGTGCCCTCAGAGGTGGGCAAGCCGTGCACCTTCCCTGACAGCACTTTTGCTTCAGGAGGCTCCAAGGTCAAATCCTGCCTCAGCTATCACCAGCCGTGTGACCTGTGTGACTCTGCCCCATGTATCTCCTCCCCTGGCTGATCCTAATCTGTATCCTTTCCCTGTAATAAATAATAACTATGAGCATAAGACTTCCAGTGAGTTTTGTGTATTTTAGCAAATGATGAAAGCCGAGGGGAGTTTGCAGCACCTCCCAAACTCACAGTAGTGTCAGAATGACGGCAGTCTCGTGCAGACGCTGCTCCCTGCCCTTGTAGTTGGCCCCATGTCACTGCAACTCCTCTCATGCAATACCCACAACAACCCTCTGCAGTAAGTGCAATCGCCATCAGTCCTGGTTTACGGTTTAGGAAACTGAGTTAGGGAACCTAATCAAGGAGGCACTAGGGGCAAATGACAAAGGTGAAATGTGAAAGCAGGCAGCCAGGCACTGAAGTCTACAGTTGTAACCACTGTGCTGTGGCACTGCCCACCTCAGGATGCCGAAGGGGGACCCATGAGAACTGGTACGGGAGAGTTTCCAGAGGGCTTCCCTGGTAAAGAAGTTGAACTTTGTCCTGGGACCAATGGAAAGCCAGGGGTGATTTTGAGCAAGGAGTGACATGAGCAGCTGCACATTTTAGCAAGGTCTCCTGGATGCGGAGAAGACCAAATGTGGCTACTGCAACAGATGGGGCATGGGGACGGCGTGGGGGGTGGGGGATAGTGGTGGTTGGACCTGAGCCTTCGTCTTGGTGATAAAGAGCAGTGGACACATTCCAGGTCTACCTAAAAGGCAGACTTGACAGGACTTGGGGACAGACTGGATTTAGGGAGTAAGGCAGTGGAAGGGAGCCCAGGGTAACACCCAGGCTTCCAGACTAGACAATCATGGTGTTAAGTCCTTGAGATAGGGTAAGACCAAAGAAGAACAGATTTGGGATGGACTATACGACCATTAACGACCCCAGAGTCCTGAGGGCCAGGGCTACCCTCACCCCAGGGCACAAGGCCCTGGTCTGGACCAGGACAGCCTGCCAGCTTCAGAGCAGGAAAGCTGTGCCTCACCTACCTCAGAGTTGCCACCAGGTGGCAGCATAGGCCACCTTTTCCCAGGAAGGCCAGGGAAAGGAGGAAGACCAGAGCATCTCCTGGCTTCAGATGCAGACACATTGGAGAGACCTCCGAAAATGGACAAAGGAGCCTCACCCAGGGGCCTGTACATGTGAGTTCCTGCAAGTGCAGCATGCAAAGATCCCCGGATCTAGGAGGCAGGAGTCCTGGGTTCTAGAAACTGCCCGTGGTCCACAGCCAGCACCCGCCCCTCCTGGTTTCTCCCCTATAAAGAGCACTAGCCCTGCACAGGAGCCAGAAGCTGGCAGGGGACTTTGAACTGCATCTCTACCCTTCAACCCCTAATATCTGTGGCTTTCAAATATATTTCTTAAGGCAGCAATTTTTTTTCTTTTTACAAAATCCCAAGTACCTCATGTATAACACAGAGAACAAATTCATACTGATGTGCTCCAGCTCAAGTAGAGCCCACAGAGCCCACAGAGAGGATGAAATCCAGACCCTTCACCTTGGCATTCAAGCCCTTTTCTCACTACCTCTCCATGCCTTTTCTTACCCAGACCACACCCTTCAACTCTTTCAGCTCAGACTGGACTTGCCCTTGGGAACGCACTTCTCCTCCCCTCCTGATTCAAATCCTCCTCCTCCCTTACTGTCAGGTCCCTCATCACCTCCTCTGAGAAGGCTCTTCCAAAGCCCTTGGTGGAAAGAGTCACTCCATCCTCTGCACTGCCCCACACTTCAGCCACCAAGCACCTGCTGTGGCTAGGCACTTCCAACAAACCAACAGTACTTCGTCTTGCTCTGAAGGTCTCATGTTCTATGCACGCTCACACACCTCTCTCCTTGCTCCTGAGGACCTCCAGGTGGGGACCACGCCTGGCTCCCCCCCACCCCCCGCCCCCGTCCCCAGTAGAGTATGTACAGCCTCACACAGCTGGGGCTAGCAGACCAGCCTCTGCCCGAGCAGGCCTCCTCAATCCACATTAGCAGATAGCTGATCTTTCTTGGGTCTTTGCTTTCCCCTCTGTGTAATGGGGGCTGCTATTTTCTAAGCAGGACTCTGTATAGGATCAGGGCTGGCTACATCATTTGTGAGGCCCAGTGCAAAATGAAAACGTGCAGCCTCTTGTTCAAAAATTACTTAAAATTTGGGATGCCTGGGTGGCATCTGCCTTTGGCTGAGGTCATGATTCCAGGTTCCTGGGATGGAGTCCTACGTCAGGCTCACCACAGAGAGCCTGCCTCTCCTTCCACCTATATCCCTGCCTCTCTCTGTGTCTCTCATGAATAAATAAATAAATCTTTAAAAATAAAATAAAATAAATAAATAAAATTTAAAGACAATAATAGTATATCATTGAGTCAAACACAGATCGTACTCCCATCAAGCTACCCATGAAGTTTCTGCACTACACAAGGGGTCTGAAATGTAATCAGCCTGCACCCAAATGTGGAGTTTTGTCCGCCAACAACACACTTTTTTCTTCATTCAAAGGCACTGTCTGCTGCTCAAGTTGGATGCAGCAAGGCTGCATCTGCCCCAAAGGGAGTGACTTTTCCATAAGTCACACAAAGTTATGGTATTGGGCAGTGGCAGCCCTGTCTGAGTTCTCTAAGATTTCATGACCCAGGCACGTGAGCTGCACTTGTGGACTTTTTGTTGAATGACAAAAGGGGACTAGAAATTGGACATAAGACATTGGAAAGCAGGGATGAAGGCAAGCTAGCCCATAACTGTGGCCTGTTAATGTTTGATGGGCGAGTAAACGAATGGCCAAGTGAGCGCTGAAGACTCATCCCTGGGTGGCTCAGCGGTTTAGTGCCTGCCTTTGGCCCAGGGCGTAATCCTGGAGATCCGGGATCAAGTCCCATGTCGGGCCCCCTCCATGGAGCCTGCTTCTCCCTCTGCCCGTGTCTCTGCCTCTCTCTCTGTGTCTCTCATGAATAAATAAATTAAAAAAAAAAAAAAAAAACAATAGCCAAACTGTGGAAGGAGCCTCGGTGTCCATTGAAAGATGAATGGATAAAGAAGATGTGGTCTATGTATACAATGGAATATTCCTCAACCATTAGAAACGACAAATACCCACCATTTGCTTCTACGTGGATGGACCTGGAGGGTGTTATGCTGAGTGAAGTAAGTCAATCGGAGAAGGACAAACAGTGTATGTTCTCATTCATTTGGGGAATATAAATAATACTGAAAGGGAATATAAGGGAAGGGAGAAGAAATGTGTGGAAAATATCAGAAAGGGAGACAGAACATAAAGACTCCTAACTCTGGGAAACGAACTAGGGGTGGTGGAAGGGGAGGAGGGTGGGAGGTGGGGGGGAATGGGTGATGGGCACTGAGCGGGGCACTTGACGGGATGAGCACTGGGTGTTATTCTGTATGTTGGTAAATTGAACATCAATATAAAATAAATTTATTATAAAAAATAATTTTTTATTTATGGTTTATCTCTTTATTGTTTCTCCTTTTATCAAAACCTGTCACAGCTGGGGGCCAAGAGGAAGTAAAAAAAATTGCCACAAATATTCCCCCTTGTCCCCAGTCAGTCTTCCCCCACCCCTCACCCAGAGCTTCCCACCAACCCTGGGCACACATGATCATCTCCCCCCACCCTCAGCCTTCTCCCAGCAATAAATACAGGTGATCGTGATTCGATGAAACCAAAACAGATTTCTCCATCTTAAATGCCCCCAAAAGGGACAAAAAGGGGGCAAAAGAAGTTTAATGCTGATACCCTCTTCAGGAAGAGTGGAAAACTTCTTTCCCCCAAGGGACAGAGGAGATAGAACTGCCCCTGTCGGAACTGCAGCAACTCTAGAAGCAATCAGGAAGAGAAAAGGTTGGGATGGCAGGGAAAAGGATGTTCTTCAGCAACCTCACTCCTTTGATCCATTCATCCCTTATCAGGTAAGGGGTGGTCCCAGTGTTATCAGTGGGGCATATAAAGGGGAGGGCTAACAGAGAAGAATTAGGTGAAAGAAATAAAAGGAGAGAGAGCAGTTTGGTGGGGAAGGGGAAGGAGAAAAGGAGCCCTAAAGCTCATTGCCCTCATCTTCCAAGAAACAGCATCAACACACAAGAGGTATGATTGAAGAGCGTTTAGAGGAGATTCAGGGCCCCCAAAAGAAAGGAAAGAGAAGGGAAAGCAAGGGCCTCTGTGGGATTACAGAGCTAAAAGAGATTGAGAAAACATCAAGTCTGGGGTTTTCCAACCGTGTTCTCCAAAGTTATAGGGATCTGCAAACGTGTGTTGGTAATGGGGAAAGACCAGGCGCTCAGGGATTGGGTCCCCTTCCTGCGTTTTGACTTTTGATCTGTCTCACACTGGCCTTCCCATATAAGCTTTTGTTTAAAGAAGTTTGCTGGCTCTGGAAGGGCAGGGACTTGCCCAAAATCCCACTGCAAAGCCTGGGGAGAGGATCAAAGATTTGAAGGCAGAAGTCAGCCTTGAGCTCCCAGAGGAAAGCCTAAGGCAATACAATCCAGGCAGCAGAGTGAACATCAGAAACTGGAGTTTTGACCATAAAGTTGAGGGTCCACTTCTGGATTCTCTATTCTGTTCCATTGATCTATGTGTCTGTTTTTGTGCCAGTACCACACTGTCTTGATGACCACAGCTTTGTAGTACAACCTGAAATCTGGCATTGTGATGCCCCCAGCTATGGTTTTCTTTTTTAAAATTCCCCTGGCTATTCGGGGTCTTTTCCGAATCCACACAAATCTTAAGATGATTTGTTCCAACTCTCTGAAGAAAGTCCATGGTATTTTGATAGGGATTGCAATAAATGTGTAAATTGCCCTGAGTAACATTGACATTTTCACAATATTAATTCTTCCAATCCATGAGCATGGAATATTTTTCCATCTCTTTGTGTCTTCCTCAATTTCTTTCAGAAGTGTTCTGTAGTTTTTAGGGTATAGATCCTTTACCTGTTTGGTTAGGTTTATTCCTAGGTATCTTATGCTTTTGGGTGCAATTGTAAATGGGATTGACTCCTTAATTTCTCTTTCTTCAGTCTCATTGTCAATTCATATTCGACAAAGGAGGAAAGACTATCCACTGGAAAAAGGACATTCTCTTCAATAAATGGTGCTGGGAAAATTGGACATCCACATGCAGAAGAATGAAACTAGACCACTCTCTTGCACCATACACAAAGATAAACTCAAAATGGATGAAAGATCTAAATGTGAGACAAGATTCCATCAAAATCCTAGAGGAGAACACAGGCAACTCCCTTTTTGAACTCGGCCACAGTAACTTCTTGCAAGATACATCCACAAAGGCAAAAGAAACAAAAGCAAAAATGAACTATTGGGACTTCATCAAGATAAGAAGCTTCTGCACAGCAAAAGAAACAGTCAACAAAACTAAAAGACAACCTACAAGGGGATCCCTGGGTGGCTCAGCAGTTTAGCGCCTGCCTTTGGCCCAGGGCGCGATCCTGGAGTCCCAGGATCGAGTCCTACGTTGGGCTCCCGGCATGGAGCCTGTTTCTCCCTCTGCCTGTGTCTCTGCCTCTCTCTCTCTCTCTGTGACTATCATAAAAAAAAAAAAAAGTAAATAAACAAATAATTATATCTTTAAAAAAAAGACAACCTACAGAATGGGAGAAGATATTTGCAAATGACGTATCAGATAAAGGGCTAGTATCCAAGATCTATAAAGAACTTTTTAAACTCAACAGCAAAGAAACAAACAATCCAATCATGAAATGGGCAAAAGACATGAACAGAAATCTCACGGAGGAAGACATAGACATGGCCAACACACACATGAGGAAATGCTCCGCATCACTTGCCATCAGGGAAATACAAATCCAAACCACAATGAGATACCACCTCACACCAGTGAGAATGGGGAAAATTAACAAGGCAGGAAACAACCAATGTTGGAGAGGATGTGGAGAAAGGGGAACCCTCTTACACTGTTGGTGGGAATGTGAACTGGTGCGGCCACTCTGGAAAACTGTGTGGAGGTTCCTCAAAGAGTTAAAAATAGACCTGCCCTACGACCCAGCATTTGCACTGTTGGGGATTTACCCCAAAGGTACAGATGCAGTGAAACACCGGGACACCTGCACCCCGATGTTTCTAGCAGCAATGTCCACAATAGCCAAACTGTGGAAGGAGCCTCGGTGTCCATCGAAAGATGAATGGATAAAGAAGATGTGGTTTATGTATACAATGGAATATTACTCAGCCATTAGAAACGACAAATACCCACCATTTGCTTCTACGTGGATGGACCTGGAGGGTGTTATGCTGAGTGAAGTGAGTCAATTGGAGAAGGACAAACATTATATGGTCTCATTCATTTGGGGAATATAAAAAATAGTGAAAGGGAATAAAAGGGAAAGGAGAAAAAATGAGTGGGAAATATCAGAAAGGGAGACAGAACATGAGAGACTCCTAACTCTGGGAAACGAACAAGGGGTGGCAGAAAGGGAGGTGGGCGGGGGGTGGGGGTGACTGGGTGATGGGCACTGAGGGGGGCACTCGATGGGATGAGCACTGGGTGTTATGCTATATGTTGGCAAATTGAACTCCAATTAAAAAAAGGAAGAAAAAAAGAAGGAAAGAAAGAAAAAAAGAGAAGAAAAGAAAAAAAAGAAAAGAAAAGAAAAGAAAAAAGAAAAAACTGGAGTTTTGAGCAGCCCCTGTGGAGCAGCTGTTTAGCGCCACCTGCAGCCTGGGGTGTGATCTTGGAGACCCAGGATAGAGTCCCATGTCGGGCTCCCTGCATGGGGCCTGCTTCTCCCTCTGCCTGTGTCTCTGCCTCTCTCTCTCTCTCTCTCTCTCTCTGTCTCTCTGTGTGTGTGTCTCTGTGAATAAATAAAGTCGAAAGAAGAAAGAAAGAAGAAAGAAGAAAGAAGAAAGAAAGAAAGAAAGAAAGAAAGAAGAAAGAAAGAAAGAAAAGAAGAAAGAAAGAAAGAAGAAAGAAAGAAAGAGAAAGAAAAAGAAAGAAAGAAAGAAAGAAAGAAAGAAAGAAAGAAAGAAAGAAAGAAAGAAAGAAGAAAGAAAGAAACTGGAGTTTTACCCAGGAATGTGGATTCAGTGCAGAGGATCCCCGACAAACCAGAGGGTGGAGGTCAGCGATGGTAAATCTCAGCTCAGAGAAGAGATTCAAGGTCAAGTTCCAAGTTCAGGGGTCAAAGATGAAGGCCTATTCTTGGTTTGTTCATTCAGTAGGTATTTACTGAGCACCTACTATGTACCCAGCATGGTTCCAGGCCCTGGGATATAGCAGTGAACAAAACAATGCTCCTGCCCTCACGTGGCTCACGTTCTGGGAGGCAGGGGTCTGTGTGCAGGAAATAAAGATGCTTATAAGAAAACAAATGAGGCAACCAGCTAGAGATAAGTGACACAAAGCAAATTAGAGTGGGACGGGAGAGACTGCCAGTAGGTGGGCTCGCTCATGCAGGGCGGTCAGGGAAGGCCTCCCTGAGGAGGTGACATTTGAGCTGCACTCTGAATGAGTTGGGGCTGCCAGTGTCCCAGCTGGGGGTGGGGGGTGTAGCCGCCTGCCTGCTGGGAGAGCCTGCAGATCCACACAGTGAGGTTGGGCAGGCTGGGCAGGAAGTCTGGCCCCCTGTAACCATATCCCCAGGAAGGAGGAAGCCAGGAAGGCGCTTTCAGCAGTTGTATTCATCAAGGCCGGCTGCAGTAACCCCGGGCAGCACCAGAGGCTCCTTGGGGCCCCTATCCACCTTTAGCCGCCTGGGGAGGAGACAGCCAGGGAGGGAGGGCAGCCTAGAGCAGGCCTTGGATTCTCTTCCAGACAATAAATGCTTCCAGGTTCCTGGGGAGCATTCCTTGGGTCACAGCTCCATCTGATCTCAATTACCCCCGGTGTAGGGTTCCAGGGCTGGGTAGGGGCAGGGGTGGAGGGAAGGCCGCTTCTCCGTAATCAGAGTCTCCTGGCCCCGTAGTGAAGACACCCCAGGACAGATCCCCTCAAATTTCAGGATTCAGGGAAGGGGTCCTCCCTGGAAGGAGAGGTTTGGCTGTGGTGGAGAGCCTCTGCTTCGTGTTCCATTTTCTGTGTGACCTGCTGTGAGTCACTTAACCTCTCTGGGCTCCTGTGGAAATGGAGACAAGTTCACCTTTTCCTTCCCAATGAGGCAAGAGTACAGCCCAAGTCTGGACGGCAAAGCTCAGTGCTTGCTGCGTGCTGAGCTGGGGTGGGCTGGAACGGGGTGGGGTTGCTAATCCCTTACTTTTTCCTGCCTTGATTAGATCTTAACCCTCCTGCAAATACATCCCCACCCAAGATCATGGTGCCAGACTTGCTGGGATTAACAGATAAAACAGACCAGGGGCACACCACCCCCACCTCCAACCTTCCCCAACTTGCTTGGGCAACGCACTGTACCTCTGGGCCTCAGTTAGCTCATGCCCCTCTCCGGAGGGGATGTGGAGGTCTAATGAGTAACGAGCCAAAAGCCCCGTGAAGAGATGCACAGCAGTAGCCCAGCGGCGGCGTGCCCTGGATCCCGTCTGCAGTCAAGCACCACCAAACCGCGGCCAACGTCTGCTTGCCACAGGTTTTGTGATCAGTGACCTTGGGCAGGTCCTTCTCCTTCTAGCCCTGTTTCCCCATCCACGCCGGTGCCTGCAAAACTCCACGTCTAAGGGGGTCTTCCCGTGCAGCCCCCCTTGCACAGAGGGGTGTCGCCCGAGCTCCACTGCTGTTTCCCTTCCGGGGAAAGCGTCCGCCCTGCCCCTGGGCTTCACCGAGGCCTCTGCTCTTCCCGGGGCCCAGGGGCGAAGTTGGGTTTTGAGCGGGGCAGGTGGACGGTGGACGGGAGGGCGCGGGCGCGGCGGGGTCAGAGGCGGGCGTCCAGCGGGCGGTGCCTGGGGGGCGGCGGGGGGCGGGCGCGGGAGGCGGCGGGCGGGATTCGAACCCGGGCCCACGGCCGCAGGGGCGGGGCGCGCTCCTCTGCCGGGCGGACGCGGGGTCCGCGGGGCCGGGAACTCCCTGCCCGCCGCGGCCCGCGAACAATGCGCCGCTTCCTGCCGCCGCCCCCGCCCCCGCCCCGCCCCGCAGCCGGGACCTGGGCCTGGGCCGGAGCCAGGCCGGGGCGCCGGTACAGGGGCGCGAGGCCGTCCGTGCGCCCGCGGCACGTGCCCCCCGCCCGCCGACGCCCACGGGGGCGCCCCCGCGGCTGGAGGGCCCTGAGGACGCCGCAGGGAACGACCGAGCCAAGCCCTTGGCCTCCTGGCTTGCGGGGGAGCGGACCGGCGTCCTAAATGCCTGGATCGCACAGTGTATTTAAGAGTCACACTTTTCTAGCCAAAATTAAAGAAAGGGCTGACGGGTATGGCAGTTACGTCTGTCTTAAATAGGGTGGTCACGGAGATTTTGACTGAGGTGACATGAATGCAAACAAATATGTACACCTCAAAAGGGCTTGCAGTAGCCCCCAGGCAGATGCATTACGCGGCATGTACACTGGTCCCTCGTGTGCCCAGAGGTACGTGCCCAAGCCCATGTGAATGCAGGAGCACCTACAGTCCAGGTGCGACGCCCTGCATACATACCGTTACGTATCCACTACATCCGGCCTCTATGACACCTACCACCTCTACGCTCGCACAAAGGTGCCATGCTGTGTGCACATGTGCACATTTATGACCATGCTGCGTCTCAGATATCTGTCATCACCCCCATTTCCATACATTCATCAACTCACAGGTACAGAGCCCTGTGATATGTGAATCTCACATATCACATACCTCAAGTATATGTTTTTCTCTAATTTCGTAAGACACTTGTCAATACATCATGATACATTTGTGTTCATGTCTTGTGTCTGTTATGGAACATGTATCACATGAGCATACACCCAAGGACATTTAACAGAAGCCTTGAGTAAATGTATGCCCACACTCTACACACCCACAAACACACCTACACATGCCTCTCTCATACAAACCTACTAGATGCACCTTTCCCACGTGTCCCCTTGTACCTATTGACAACTACCATGTGCAAATAATAGTAATAACATTTGTGCCAGACACAGTCATAGGTGCTGAAATTGGATTATTTCATTCAGTCCTTAAGGCAACTTTATGCAACTGGTGCTATTTGTTTAGCCTAGCAGTTAAAAGTTCAAGATGTGATCAGACTGCCTGGGTCTGAATCCCAGCTACCCCACCGCCTCACCTGAGAGCTTCAGTTTCCCAGGCTGTAAAGTGAGGGCAACTGTAGTCCTTACTTCAAAAGTTATTTGAAAAGCCAATAAGATAATGCATGAGAAGCATATAGTACAATACCAGGCACACAGTAAGTGCTCAATAAATGTTCCCTGTGACTTTTATTATCCATTTTGCAGATGAGAAAAATCAGTCTCAAAGAAGTTAAATGATCTGCCTAAAGCCACACAGTCTATAAGTGGAGGAGGCAAGCCTCAAGCACAAGTCTGTGTGACCACACAGTTCAAACACAGTTCAAGTCCTTGAAGTGTTCCACTGCTCATGCTTCCATATTACACAAGAGACACCACACACACACACACACACACACACACACACACAGCACATTCCATGCAGACTCCATATGCATGCATCACATAGCTCCCATTGTGTAGATACGAATTCATTCAACATTTATATAATCCAATCTATCCACCCAGCCAGACACCCATCTAGGTGCTGCGGGTATTAGCAGTAAGCAAGCCAGACTGCTGTCATGGCACTTACAGACCGGCACACACAACTTAGGGCACATACTGCATATGACCTGTGAACACACTGCATGTCCACATGCAGATAACCTGTACATCGAGCCCAGGTATATGACTTACTTGCACACCTCATTGTTAAACCAGCTGCACATAATCCGTGTAGACACGTCTTCCATCATTTATGCATACTCAGTATATCCATCCCACGAGCACCACAGGTACCTACCTCCTCTGTATATGTCATTCACACATGGCCACTGTACACACTATGCTTAACCTATGTCCACATATTACATATACCCAGCCTGTGTCACTCATGTACCTGTTTCCCTTTCTGCCCCACGTGGGCATCTTGGGAGGCCCAGGTCAGCCCTTCTGAGCCGGTTGGCGGGGAGGGGGTGTAGGAGGTCAGAAAGACAGGGCCTGGACCCCCATCACAGGGGAGATAAGGTGGCCCGTGGCTTCACAGCTGGCGGCCAGGAAATTATAGTCGACACCAAACCAAAGCGGTCCCTTGGTGGACCAGGTAATCAGGCCTCTCCTGGATTCAGCCTGACAGCTTAAATGTTCTAATTCCGCTGCCAAGGGCCCAGCTCCCAAACTCCATGGCCCAAGCCTCGGCCCTCCGTCGTAATTGGACCCACGTTTTCATTACTTTGAGATTAGACAGGTCCCCTCCGGTCAGGACATCCGCAGCTGCATGGGAACCAGCCCCCAGCACAAATGCATTTACCTGATTATGGAGTTTATTTTATAGCAATTGCTCTGGAGTGCTGGAGGCCCTCTTCGCTCCACCTCCTGCTCCCCAGACCCTAGAGGCCTCTACCAACCCAGGACAAGTAGTTTCTGCCTAATGTGCTGAAGCCACCTCCCCCCAGTCCTGCAATCCTGGAACCTGCCTACTGGCTCCCTCACAGGGACTAGTTCCCTTTTTTTAAAAAAAAAAAAATCACTTAAGGAATTTGAAGACAGAGGGAGGAAAGAGCATTCTAAGACTCTTATCCTAGGGTACAAATAGGAGTGACTGTCCTTGTTTCATTTATTCACTCAACAAACATGTGTTCAGTTTCTGAGCTTATAGTAAAGCCATTGATGGGTGAGGACGTTCGTTCATTAAACATGGACTGTAACAGGCCAGACAAGACTGTGCAGGTGGCCACTGCTTTCCCAGACATCACAGTCTAGCAGGGATGGTTAGAAGTTTTCCTGGTGCTTGGTTTAAGCTCAGGTGAGGGCTGGAGACCTAGCAGAGTTAAGAAAGAGGGTTGGGTTGGCATGCCACTCTTGATCTCAGGGTCATGAGTTCGAGCCCCATGGGGGGTGCAGAGGTTTACTAAAAAATAACCTTTAAAAGGTGGGGGGAAGCAGTGTGTGCCTCGCTGGCTCAGTCAGGAGAGCATGTGACTCTTGATTTCAGGTTGTGGATTCATGCCCCACATTGGGTGTAGAGATTAAATAAATAACTTTTTAAAAAGAGGGGGTGGGGATGGAGGCATTTCAAGCAGAAAACACGGTGCAAGTGCAATAGCCTGCAGAGAGAGCCTGGTGTAGGAACTGGAAAACGATAATGAAGTTCAAGTTTCAGGTGTGCAGGGCAGAGGTAAGATTGAAGATGGAGGTCACCAGGACTCTGATCATAAAGGGTCTTGCTTAAAATTGCTGGTGCTTGACCTTGAGGACCCAGGAGCTATGGGAGGGCTTTGGAGGGACCCCTTGCATAGCACATACGAACATTTTAAGTACTTGCTGTGTGCCACACATGGTTCTGAATGCCCTGTGCATAATAACTCAGTTTATCCACATGTTAGCCCCATGAGTGAGGCAGAGACCCCAGGCCCCACAATCCCTTCTCCACAATAAAGAAATCCTAAAAGCTGCAATGACCAAAAGGTTTTACACAGGTTTTGTGCCATACCATGTGGTGCCAAAAGTGACTTGAATCAAGTAGAAGCTATTTTTGTTCATTTCACCACCTGATGTGAATATTCATGTTTTGTTGGGAAAAAAAAGAATTTGATTATAAGAAATGCCCCAGACCCTACTGGGAGGTTATACGTTGTATGGGCTATGTTCTGTATTAGACTTCAGACTCAGAAAAGCTCAGAAACCATCTGACTTCACAGGTTTTAGAAAAGGGACTCTGGGTTTTTAAAAAAGCCTCATTTCACAGATGAGAAAACTGTAGAGTGAAGTTAAGTGATTTATTTGCTTGAGATCACATAGCAGGATGGTGTCAGAGTCTGGCCACAGCAGTACACATCCTGTCTTTTGGCTTTTTATGCCCTGGAATGGGGGTCTGAGCCTGCCCCAGGGGACAAAGGCGTCCCATGGAAGGGAGGGAGAGCTGACATTGTTCAGCACGTGCTCTAAACCTGGTCCTGTGCTAGCTCAGGGGCCTCTGACCTTCAGCTGCGCCCCTTCTTGGCATCCTTAGTCTCAGGTGGGGCTGGGAGGATCAGAAAAGGGAGCCACCTTGGCCCAAGTCTTGCAGCAAGAGAGCAGCAAAGGTGGGAATGGGACTTGGGGAAGCAGTCACCAGAAACCTGGCCTTCCCACTATCCTGAGAACTGGCAAGAAGGAAACACAAGCTGGGCCAGGTGGGGCCGAGGAATGGGACCCCCAGTAAAAAGTAGATCCAGGTCAAGAGCCTTAACCCCAGGCTGCCCGGGAGCAGAGACATGATGCCCCCGTGTCACCCTGGGTGACAGCCCCCACCCCCACCTCTATCCCCAGCAGGGCTGCCTCCACCCCACCTCTGGCTCCTGTGTCTCCACTTGGCGTCTGTGCCCAGCCTCCTCCAGGAAGCCTTCCCTGATCCCTCTGAGCCAAGGTTCTATCTTCTTTTTTTTTTTTTTAATTTTTTTTTTTAATTTTTATTTATTTATGATAGTCACAGAGAGAGAGAGAGAGAGAGAGGGGCAGAGACACAGGCAGAGGGAGAAGCAGGCTCCATGCACCGGGAGCCTGATGTGGGATTCGATCCCGGGTCTCCAGGATCGCGCCCTGGGCCAAAGGCAGGCGCCAAACCGCTGCGCCACCCAGGGATCCCCTATCTTCTTATTTGAGCCCTCCAACCATGCCTTCTTCACTCTCCTTCACTAATCATATATGTTAAGCTATTTATTCACAGAGCCTCACCTGCCCAGAGACTGTGTGGGTCCTTCCTTTGGAAGAGAACTGACAACCAGCTTTGGAGACAGACTAGACCAGGGTTCAAATCCTGGCTGGATTTGACCTGGGACAAATCATTTTACTTCTGTAGACCTCAATTTTCTCATTTGCAACATGGGAGAAATAATAATGTCTCGTCTCTTAGAGGCTTGCTGTGAAGGTGAAAGGAGATCATGTCAGTGAAATGCAGGCCCTCTACCTGTGGGAGCTGCTGCTACGGTTACTCCTAGCATCCCGTGCACGACTGACTTTGAGTAAGTTTCTATCTTCTGATCGTGACTTTCCCTGCTACGAGGGATGTTCCATTAAAACAACAAAACCCAGGGGAGATCGTCTGCCTTTGGCTTGGGTCATGATCCTGGAGTCGTGGGATCGAGCCCCACATCAGGCCCCACATCAGGCTCCCTGCTCAATGGGGAGTCTGCTTTACCCTCTGTCCCTCTGTGAGCTCTCTCTCTGTCTCTCAACTAAATAAAATCTATAAATAAACAAACAAACAATAAAACCCAGTCCTGGGGCACATGGGTGGCTCAGTGGTTGAGCTTCTACCTTCAGCTGAGGTAGTGATCCCGGGATCCTGGGATCGAGTTCCGCTTTGGGCTCCCTGCAAGGAGCCTGCTTCTCCCTCTGCCTCTCTCTTTATCTCTCATGAATAATAAATTAAAACAAACAAACAAACAAACAAAAAACAACAACCAGTCCTGGGCCTGGCCCTGAGCCTACCAGGCCTCTCTCACCTCATCTCATAAGCCTTCCCTTTGGAATTCTGGATTCTGCCTTTGTACCCTGTTCCCTTTCAAAGATTTCTTAACCTCCATGCCCTTGCTTGTGCCATTTCTGACCCCAGGCATTTCTTCTCCATGCCCTACTTATGCATGTCTGAATTCTACTATTCATTTGCTATTCATTCCTTTATTTGTTCACAAAAAAAAAAAAAAAAAAATGCTTTACCAGATGTCTACTTCGTGCCCAGCTCTGTACCAGGAACTTTCATTAACTTACCTCACTCAGTCCTCATGCCAGCCTTGCAAGGGAAGGAGTGTTATCTGCATTTTACAGAGGAGGAAACTAGACACAGAGAGATTATGTCACTTTCCTGAGATGACCCAGCTAGCATGTGGCAAAGACCTGCCAGACTCTGGAGCCCAGCTCTTTCCTCTTTGCTCTGCATGCGCCAAGGCCCAGGGACAGAAAGCAATCCTCTGTGCCTGAGTGAGCGAGAGCTGGGTAGGGAAAGGAGAGGAGGTGGCAAGGGGGTGAGGACTAGATTTTGATTGAGCTGGGGGAGCAGGTTGTTCTACAGGGAGGATGTGCCTGGAGGGGAGCCTGCCACAGACAGCAGCAGACTTGAACCCAGATCCACGATAGGGGACTCACTGGGAGGATCCCAGTGTGCTTGAGGAGTCAGTGGGAGTTCTCCTCTACGCTGCGCACCCCCACCTCCCAGCCCCCTTTCCCAGGCCAGGGCGAGATTAGGTCCGTGATGTCTGTTTTCCTGCTCTCCTTGACCAGGGCTGGAATATGGGTGGCCCGGTGCTGGCTTCTGCAGGAAGGCTCCAAAGGGTTCAGAAGCCCACCCACAGCCCCACCTCCTCCTTCCAGGGTTCACAGGTCGAAGGGAGGCAGCCCTGTGCTCTCAGACTTACCAATCCCAAACAGAGGCCAGCTCCAGTAACTCAGGCAGCTGAGAGCAAGCTAGCAGATGTGGTCTGGCAGAGAAGCGGCAGTCAATCACAGAGAGATGGGGGGCGGGGTGGAGAGCGAGGGGCAGGGAGAGAGAAAGAGGAGGAAGGGACGCAGAGACAGTCGGGAACCAGGGATAAAGACAGGGACAGACAGGGGAGAGAAAAAAGCACATGGAGATGCAAACAGAAAGAGGAGCCTGGGGAGGCTGAGAAGCAGAAAGTAGAATGGTCCTCAGGGCCTGCATCAGGAGGCTCTGGCATCAGTACCGTGTGGCTTTTAGCCCCACCTTCCCCTCTCTGGACTCAGTGGTCCCACTGGCAACATGGGCACAAAATGGTGCCCCCTGCTTTGGTTCAGATTCCTGGATCTCCGTGACCCTGATCTAGGGAGCTGAGGTCACTGATAGGCAGGGGCCTGCACCTGGGCTGTGGCAGCACAGACCTGTCTCGTTCATGCCCAGGGCTGTGGCTGTGGCTCTGTCCACCTCAGGCTTCTGGCTGTCCATGATGATGACTGCAGCTTGGGTCACATCCCTGATGGGTCCCTGACTACTTGTGCATCCCGGTCTCTCTCTGGGCCCTAATCCTCCACTCTCTGTTTCCATGGGGAGCTTTAAGGAATTTTGGGATGCACAGACCCCTGTCCTGGCAGATCCTCAGGTCTGATGTCCTCATCCTGGTCCTCTCCCCTCCCCACCATGAAGTGTGCAGCCATTAGCCCTGAGGGTCTCCTGACCACACACAGCTTACTCCCCACAGTCCCCTCCAGCCTTGTGCCTGGTATTGAGTCCAGGCCTGGACTATGAACCATGATCTATGAACCATGATGGTCACCAGGAGCATCTGGAGGACAGACCCAGATTGGGAGGCTGGAGGCTCCCTCCTGGGACAAGCAGCAGGAATTGAGAAGACCAGCCCTAGGAGAGGTGACTCGGAAGAGCACAGTCCCAAATGCTGGCCTCGTGGGGGGGACCTTGAGGGAGCACAGGTGGGCCGGGGGCCCAGAGCACAGGGTCAGGGCTGAGAGGGCTCATGCTCCTGGGCAGCATCCAGTCAGTCAGAAGCTGAGGAAGCTGGAAGAGGCTCGCTACAGGCAGGGAGCTCCTCATCCCCAGGGGAGATCAAGTGAGAGCTGCTCTACCTCTCCACAGGAATGCAGTGGAAAGGGTTTTCATTACCAGATAAATGAGGGATCAGAAGCTTTCTGAGGCCCAATTCCGAGAGCATCCTGCCTCTCCACCCAAAAAAAGAGCACAAGAAATCGAGAAAGTGGCAAAGGGCAGCTGCCCAGATTTCAAACTTTCCCAACTGCCTTGGCTGGCTTTTTTTGAGTTTTGCTGGCTGTCGCTCAAGCCCACAATGATGATACTATGAAGGCAATAATAATAAAAACAATTGCATCCGTTGGGGCAGAGCTAACATTCGGCAGGAATGCTCTGCTGAGGCCCTACCGGTTGTTAAGGTACTGAAATGCATCCGCACCAGTTGTTAAGGAGCCCAGGTCCCAAGCGCCCTGAGCACACCCAGGCCCACAGGGGTGTGCTTAGCAGCCGGGGTTGTAACCCCACCTTTCACTCTCTGGCCTGAAAGCCTGCCTGACTCTGAGCATCCCTGGGTCTAGTTCCCCTGCAGGAAACGTCCTCCGGAACGGAGATACCCTGCCTCAGCCACAGAAGCTGCCCCGAGGCAGCACCCCCTCTGCCAGGGCCCCTCTCCCAAAGAGTGTGAGCAATCAAGGCCTGCTCCCTCCCTGGGCTGGTGCTGAGTGCCCGCCTCCTCTGGGTCCCTCACCGGCTGCAAACCCAGCTCATTTGCATGTGGATCGTGCCTGCCACCATGGGTGCTGGGGTCAATTGAAACTCAAGAAAAGAGAAGAAATTTATGCAAAACTGTTGATTGCATTTGTATGTAATGAAATCATCCAATATTCATCTGACTATAGAATCTAATCTGAGGAGAGAACTGAAGGACATGAGTGTCACTGCAAAACCGTAATGAGCCACTGTAGTGATTAAAAAAGCTCTTGAGCCTTCTGAAAATCCAGGCAGAAATAGTGTCTAATCAACTCTGAATATAGGAGGCGAGATTGGGCTGGCGCGCTGCGCACGGCCCGCCGCAGTACTGGGGGTGCGAGGTAAAGCCTGGCGGCCCGGTCTAGGGGTACCAACCGCCGGGCCACAATCAGCTGAGTACTCTGCGCATAAAGCAATTGCTGCCTTGTGCCATACAGGAAGAGCCCAATCATGGCTGTTGTGGAGAGCAGCTCCTTCGGGCTTTCGCATCCGCCTCAGAACCCTGCCAGAGGCCCCGCCTGGGTTCCTTTCTTCTGCCCTGGGAAGTAGAAAGGGTGTGGGTGGCTGGGACTGTCACACCTGGACACACCTAGGGCCCAGCCAGCCTGAGTGGGGGAGAGGCTCTGTGCTTCTTGGGAACCCTGGATCATCTCTGAAATGCCACCTCCTCTGTGAGGCCTTCCCTGACTTCTCCCTCTATACTGGCAGCTCCCACCAAACTTGCACACAATGCTCCACCCCTGCTTTGTTTTCCTTCATAGCACTTAGCTCAGCCTGGCATTGTCATTCTTTCATCTGTTTAGTATCTGCCTCTTCCAAGTGAGCTCTCGGTGAAGGCAGGGACTTTTATGGTAGTTTGTTCACCACTGTGGTGTGTGGAGAACTGGGCTCAATATGCTAAAAAAAAATGCTAAAAAAGTTTTGTTATTGAGCAAAACTCAGTAGATGCTCAATAAATGCTGAGTGAGTCAATTTCAGTGGGCAGCCAAACATATTTACTCGATCTTTCAGCAGGTACTTGAGTGCACAGTGTGTGCCGCGTGAGATGGTCTCTGCCTTCTTGGAGCTCACGGTCTGGGCAGGAGGCAGACCCTGAAGACCACATGGGACACTGTGGTGCTGGTTCAGTCCAGTGGCGGTATGAACCGCAGACAGAGGGTCTGAACCCAATCTAGGAAGGTCAGGGCAGGCTGCCAGGAAGCAGTAAGATTAGGAGGCTATCTAAAGGACAGCCAGGAGCCAGTCAGGCAGGGTGGGGTCTGGGGTGCCTCAGGCAGAGGGAGTGGCAAGTGCAGTCCAGTGACCAGTGCCTGTAGGGACATGAAGGAAGTCAGAGCCAGAGCCACTGGAGCCTGAGCAAGGGAGGGCCTGGTGTGAGAGGCGGTTGGAAAGAAGGTTCAAGTCAGACCCTGCCGTTAGAACTTGAAGCAAGAATATGGGGCTTCTTCCTGCAGGTGACTGGGAGCCGGCATCTGAAGGGAACAGCATGATTTGTGTTGTCACCGTGTGGAGAACGGGTCCGAGGGGCCAGCGGTGGAGGAACAAGACAGGTTCAGAGGCTGTTCAGTTATCCAGACGATGGCAAGATCTGGGGGGAACTTCTGAGCAAGGCCATTTTAAGATCATTGATCTGACAGCAGGAGATGGCGCAGAGGAAGGGAAACCAGGTGGGAGGCAGCCATTCCCTCATTCATTCATTCATCAGGCATGCATTTAGCATTCAACATACAACTGAGTGTAAGCCACCCTTCCCCACATCCTAATTTATAGTTTCCAATCTGCTCTGGGCTTGCCTACCAGGTTACCTATTATTAAAACAAGTTCTAAAGTTGGAGTCAGTAGCTTCTGAGAATCCAAGGGATTCTGTGGATCATGAGGCTGCTTTTTTTGGCTTGGACTTCCTGACATCAAAAAGGCCTTGTGAGTCATTTGCTTTCTTTAGGCCCTGAGTTCCCCATCGCTGCCAGGAGAGAGCCAAGCAAGATGATCTCTAAGTCCCATCCCTGGTCCCCAAACTCTCAGTTCTATGTCCTGTGAAGACATCATGACACCACAATGCCCAGTGGACTGCAAGGCCCCAGGTAAAGTCTGCCCTGCTATGTACGTGGCCAGGGGAGCTGGAAGCTGTGAGGAGGCTGGAGCTCATGTCCAGCTCTGCCACCCACTTGTTCTTCTGTTTATGAGTAACTTGGTCTCTCTCTGTGCCTCAGTCTCCCCCCAGCTACTGGCTCCTTCCTGTGGGGGGCAGGGTTTAGACTGGCACACAAGGGTCCTCCTGGGCTGTTGCCCACATTAGACCCCCCCCCCCCCATACAATGGAATTCCAGGAAACTACCTTCAAAAACAAACACACAGGGAGATAGGGGAGTTGCCTGCAAGTCAGGAGAGCCATGTTTCCCCACTGCCCACACCAGAGACACACTCTCCTCCACCTAACAGCTCAGACCTCAGTCCCAGTCCCAACACTTAGGGCTATCCAGTGACCCTGAGCAAATCGTCTAGACTCAGAGTCCTCACCCATAAAACAGGGGCTCTGTGAGAGCCAAATTAGATGCCGTAGCTCAGGGCAGAGCATGGAGTGAATAGATGCTCAGGAGATGGGGCTGCAGTTAGGGTTGGGCCATGCCTGCCCTGGTTCTTCTTCCTGCTTTGGCCTCTACAACAGCTCCATTTTACCAGCAACTGGGACTCACAGGGGGCCAGGGGAATTCAGGGTTTCTTTTAAAGGGTATATTTGGGTGGGAGGAGCTACATGTCTCTGCCTCACTAGGGAGGGGAGATGGGACTCGGCTGGGACTCAAGCTTCAGCTTAGTTATTAGCAATGGTGCTACAAACACCAGCAAACTAGGACCAGGTGATTTCCTCGTCAGCAAACAAGACCTCCTAAACATTTCTGAGTAGCAGCTGCCACCCCCAAGGTCCCATTCTAAAAGGAATGCTTTGAATTTCAGGAGCCTACTCCTCTCTCCCCAAAATTGGTTGTGGGTATTGGAGCTATGATGTCATCAGAGCCTTGGTGATTTGCCTCCTACAGCGGTGGATGGGAGAGCTTGACCCAGTCTATGGACACCCCCTAGCTAGGTACTGCCTCTGTGTGGGCCTGGGGCTGGAAGCCCCTGTCTGCTGGGGGGCTCCTGTCCAGTCAGGAAGTCAGTCCACGAACATCACAAAGGGAAACATCACAAAGGGAAACACAAGAGGGAAAGCGCTTTGAGCCCTGAGAGGCGGATACCAGCAAAAGGGAAGACCACATCTGACTGGTGGATGGATTTCTGGAAGGCTTCTTGTAGGAAGTGGCACTGAGCTGGCTCTGGACTATAGCTAGGATGTCTCTCTTTCTCTGGAAAAAAAAAATTTTAAACAAAACCAGAAAACAAAGGAATAACCAACCGTTCCTATTTTCACAAGCCCAAATTAACACTTGTAGAGTTTTCATTTCTATCCACATACATGAGATGATTTCAGGTACCTTTACACTCTTCCCCCCCATCCCCAGTGGCAATCACCATTATGAATTTGGCAAGTATCCCTTCACAACCCCCACCCCTTAAAAAATATATGTATAATGGAAAATAGTCAGGAATAATTTTTAAAATTACTTTGTGTGTGTGTCATGCTAGTTTACATAAGGGTGTCACATTGTACCCACGACTCTGCTTGCTTTTCCACTGCCTTTTGTGTTTCAGGGGCTCTCTTCTTATTCCAACATGCAGCATCCCGTGGAAGCACCACGCTGATTTACCCCTGGAGTGGGCAGGGTTTCCATGGATGGAGATCATCAAGGGCTGACATTCCAGGTAGAGGAAGTGATGGCAGCAAAGGCATGGGGATAGGAAATGTGGGGGGTGCATTTGGGGGCTGGCAGGGGTCCAGGGTGTCCAAGGAGGGAGCATCAGGCATGTGTGCGATTGCTGAGGGAGGCCCTGAACCCCGGGCCAGGAATCTGCGCTGGCACGCTGGACATCTGGGAGTGGGGGGACAGGCCTTCCCCCACTTAGAACCGCCCTCCACAATAATTCCATTTATCCACCCTCCAAATCCTCCCTGGGGAGGCCTCTGTTACTCTTTCCATTAATTGTCTCATTAATGACCCACTGAAGTCAAGTACCCATTGTTCTCTGGACCCGGGGCAGCCTCCCTGGCTTTCTCCCCTGGGGGGGGTGTAAATGTCTTTCCTTCCCCGCCTTCCTTTGGCCACCATTCTTATCTGGTCCCTGCAGCCCTGGCCTGGCTGCTGCCTCTTCCTCCACCCACACCCTGGGCCCTGCAGCCACCCCGGCGGGGCTGGTACCCCCCACGCCTCCCTCTGCTTCATTCTGTCCCCCACTTGTTTGCGTGTGTCCCTTCCTGCGCTGCTGTGCTCGCTCACCCGCTGTCTCTTTCTTCCTTCTCTTTCCTTCCCTTCCTCCTCTCTATCCCTTAACTGTGTTCCTCTCCCCGGAAATCCAGAAATCTGTCGTTTCTCCCTTCGCATGTATTTATCTCCCTGTGTCTCTGTCTCTATCTCAGCATCTCTCTCTAGGGGTCTTGGAATATCTCTCCGGGGGACAGTGAGACTGTCACCCTGTGTTTCTGTCTCTGTCACTACTTGCCCACTCTGTACTTGTGTGTGTGCATGCGTGTCTTTGTTTCTGATTCTGCCTCTTTCTCCCTCTGGCCTTTGTGTCCCTCCCTCTCTCCCTCTCTGTTTCTCTGTCTCTGCTCTCTCGACCCCGTCCCTCCTCCCTGTGTGTCTCTGAATCCTCTTGATTGACTATTGTCCTGTATCCAACCCCGGCCCCACCTCCAGGACTTGCTCATCCACAGGGTCCCCAACTCCCACACAGGTCAGACTACTTCCTTCTGTTGCCTGCTCCCTGGTGACAGCTCGGGCTTCCCCTGGAGGACAGCCTCAGGACCTCAGTGTAGGAGTAGGCTGGAGGTCCCACAGCTACCAGACTTTGGGATTCATACATCCGTGAAGTTAAAAAGAAAAAAAGAAAAAAAGAAAAAAAACAAAACAAAACAAAGAACAGAGGTGACCAACAGAAGGTGACCGTTTATCTTTCTAAATGGGATTTTTTTTCTTTTATAATCACCAACTTCTCATGATTTGTGATAGAAAGAACATTTAACACCAAAAGTAAAAGTATAGAGCAAGATCTAACAATACAGGATTGCTCTTTACATTCAATAAATTTAATTTTCTGAAAACATTTGCAACATTGTCTGTATTTTAGTTATTCTGCTCCCAAATAGGAGAAGATGTTGTCAGGGACCGGCCCAGTTGTGCAGCCCCTCACTGTACCCACAGGGAAATGGAGTGACCTTTACTCAGGGTACAAAGGGCAAGATTGGGGCAGCCCCGGTGGTTCAGCAGTTTAGCGCGGCCTGCAGCCTAGGGCGTGATCCTGGAGACCCAGGATGAGTCCCACCGTCAGGCTCTCTGCATGGTGCCTGCTTCTCCCTCTGCCTGTGTCTCTGCCTCTCTCTTTCTGTGTGTGTCTCTATGAATAAATAAATAAATAAAAAATCTTTAAGAAACAAACAAACAAAATAAAGGGCAAGATTGAGAAAAGACCATAGCTCGCAGGCACCTCCTACACCTTGTGGGGCCGGTTTGCTGAAAGAACTTCTGAAGCTGCTTGACTGGGAGTCAGACACCAGATGCCCTGCATCTTGTGTCTTCTGCTGGTCCTGTGTGTCTCTGAGCAATTTAACCCCTCCCTGTGCCTCACTTCCCTCATTTATAAAATGAGCAATTAATAACTAGCATCCTAGAGCTGCCTCACACCCAGCGAAGGTCCAGGACTGTTAGCCACTATTATCATCATCATCATCATCATCATCATCACCAAAGGGGGCAATTTGGGCTGAGGCTAGAGCCTGGGAGAGAAGGCTCATGCACCCCAAGCCACCTCAGGGCAGGGGTAGGGGACAGGCTGTGCCCCACAATTTGGGGGGCGGGTACCAGCCTATGAGGCAGCCTTAGGGCCTTGGACCCCAGCAATTCTGCTCTGTAGGGGCCAAGGGTGGCATGGCACTAGGGAAGAGACCTTCCCTTGTGTCTTCAGGAGCCCACCCAGCATGTTTGGGTGACCCAAGCCCAGCAGCCAGCACTCCAGTCACTGACAGACACTTCCAATCGGAGTGAAGGCGAAGCTCCAGGTGGCATTCACAACTGCAGATGCCGGCAAGGGAGAGCCTGGACAGCAGAGGAGCAGGGTGGACGCCAGGTGATCAGGGACACCACGGGAGGCAGCCTTTAGATGCTGAGAAATTCTGGAGGCCGACTCTGCAAGATGAGGTTGGAGGTCTGAGTGAGCAGGTGAGAATAATTAGGGAGACTCTGGGTTACTGATGCTGAATTGACTTCATTTGTATTCAAGGCCCAGGCAGGCCCCGGACAATTGGGCAAATATTTCCTTCACAGCTGCTCTGAGCCAAGCACTGTGCTAGTCATGGGATGCAAAGATTAAAAGAGCAGAGAACCTTCTATTCAGGGATTCATACAAGGCGTATCTCGGGCCTGTGGTGTACTGTCTCTGAGGAAGGCCCAAGACACAGGCAGAGCCAGCCTGAAACATTTGGCACTTCTGTTACCTGGTACATACCACTCGAGGATGTGTTAGGAAGGAGAGCACTTCAAAGGTACAACTGACAGGTTGGTGACTTCCCAGAGGAACGTGTGAAGGAGAGGGAGGTGACAGGTGGCTCCCAAGGTCTTGGTTTGGCACTTGCTTGGACAGCAAGGGCATTTCCAGGAGGCAACGCAGGGGAGTGAGCAGGCCTGGCGGGGACACGTTTTCCAGATGGGGCCTGCTGAGTTTGGGGTGCTAGAGGTATATGTAGGTCAGTGGGCACACACACATTTAGGAATCAGGAGAAACATCAAGATACAGAAACGAATTAGTGCAAGGCTGTGGGACCAAGGAGAGCTGTGGAGGCTAGATAAATTTTGCCTATTGGGTGGGACAGCCATCTAAGGCAGCGTGTGGCAAGCAAACAGCCAAAGAAGACAAGACACGGAAGTGGAGGAAAGCAGGACAAAAATTCAGAAAAGGTAATAATAGCATTGAGCTTAAGCACTAGTTGCCTTAGGGTAGTTGGGAGAGGCGTATCACAGCTAAAGAGATACAGAGGCTTAGACGGCAGAAGTCACTGCACACCCCGGTGAAGTCTGTACACAGCTCAGCAGGCAACAAGGAGCCATTGAAGGGTGTGGAGCAGAAGACAGGGTGTGATGAAGGCTATGTCTCAGCTTGAGCTAACAGCATGTGATGAATTAAAGACCAGAACAGAGGAATGTGAGAGACAGGGACCGCTACTTCTTTGTTCATTCAACAAGCAGTGAACCTCCTCTGTGCAGAAGCAATCCTCCTCCTCAACCTAACATCTAGCCCCTCATCTGCTAAGGGTTTAGACACCAAAATACCTAATATTAATACTGCATGCAAAAAAGAGTAACTGTAGGGTTCTATTAAACATTTCAGCATTATCAATACATTTGAATGAGTTTAGGCCACCTCCTAAAAGAAAAGGAGTCAGCCAGGACACCTGGGTGGCTCAGTGCTTAAGCATCTGCCTTTGGCTCAGGGTGTGATCCTGGGGTCCTGGGATTGAGTCCCACATCAGTTTCCCCACAGGGAGCCTGCTTCTCCCTCTGCTGTGTCTCTGCCTCTCTCTCTCTGTCTCTCGTGAATAAATAAATAAAATCTTCAGGGGGAGAAAAAAAGGAGTCAGCCTTAGAAAGGAAAGAAATTCTCACACCTGCTACAACATGGATGGACCTGGAGAACATTGTGCTGAGTGGCTATTCCCCGAGATTATGACCCCAGCCCAAGGCAGACGCTTAACCACCGACTGAGCCACCCAGGTGCCCCCTAAAGATAATTTTTAAAAGGAGTTTCAGAATGGATCATAAAACCTAGCTCCAAAACAGAAACCACACCTAAAGCAGTGATTTAGAAACCTCAAATAAAGGAATGGGAAAGATACATCAAACAAATGTGAATAGAAAGTAAGCAGGGGCTGTGATCTTGAGAGAGGACAAGAACTCAGACTCCAAGCACTGAGATGAAGACGAGAAGAGCCAAGCTCTCTGGGCATCGGACAATCCAGCAAGTCATCCAGGAGAAATTATAGGAAGTGCAAGAAGAAATATGAATGCTAATAACAAGACTGAAACACCCCACTTCCAGTCCCAGACTCATCAAAAGGCCAAAAATTAGAATATGGAAAACCTAATATAATCTATAAACTACATTTCCTGTGTACATATCAAAACTTGTACTCCCAGAACAGAGACCATTCCTTTTAACCCACCTCATGGAAACCGACCACATATCATAGCAAAAGAAACTGCAAAGTTTCGCTCAATGATTTCAATGGGATAGAGGACACAGGGCAACTTAGAAAACTAAAAGAGACCAAGCCAGTATTAGTTATTGACACCATCAATACTACTACTGTCATTATTGTCATTATTCACTGCTGGTGGTCTTTCTGCTTATTCACTGGTTCTCGTACAAGTTCTAGAGGAGTCTGTCAAACAGGTGTGAGGTAGATATATGTAAATATAAACCTTTCCTGTCTCCCTTAGAGCTACCATCCCTTCAGCATTTACTATGTGCCACCACCTCCCATGCAGCTTTCAACACACCTTTATTAGACATAGGTAAATTGTTTTATGAAAGGGAGCTTTGTGCTTCTCTTTCGATGACCTTTGGGGCCAGGCGCAGTACTGAGTGCATTCTGAATAAGTACTCAGTGAAGACTTACGGACTGAAGCGCACTAATTAAGGACCTACTTTAAAGTCAGATCTGAGTTTCAAACTTCACTCTGGCACTGACTAATTGTGTGACCTTGGACAAGCTAAATGCCCATTCTGAATTTCAGTTTTCTCACATGTAAAGAGAGCGGAGTGATATTTACACAGCATAGCATTGTTCAGAAGTTTAAATGTAGTAACACATGTAAGGTGTCCAGCATGGCACCATTCTTCAGTAGGCATTCAGCAAATATTAGTCTAGGTTGAGGAAGAATAAGTAAAACTCAACAAAACAAATAAACCTAGGAGTTCTTATTTCTCAAAAAAACAAAAAAATCATCTTTAAATAGAAACATCCTCCAGGGATCCCTGGGTGGTGCAGCGGTTTGGTGCCTGCCTTTGGCCCAGGGTGCGATCCTGGAGACCCGGGATCGAATCCCACATTGGGGTCCCAGTGCATGGAGCCTGCTCCTCCCTCTGCCTATGTCTCTGCCTCTCTCTCTCTCTCTCTGTGTGACTATCATAAAAAAAAAAAAAAAAAGAAAGAAACATCCTCCAATGCATGTCAAATGATTTTTTAAAAGATTTATTTATTTGAGAGACAGGGCAGGGAGGGGTGGAAGGCAGAGGGAGAGGAAGAAGGAGTTGCAAGCAGAGTCATGCAAGGAGCTCGACACAGGGCTCAATGCCACAATCATGACCCAAGACGAAACCAAGAGTCAGATGTCCAAATCGATGGTGCCACTCAGGCAATCCTGTAAAATGATTCTTTAAAAATATCATGGTGGGGGGGAATCCCTGGGTGGCTCAGCGGTTTAGCGCCTGCCTTTGGCCCAGGGCGTGATCCTAGAGTCCCAGGATCAAGTCCCACGTTGGGCTCCTGGCATGGAGCCTGCTTCTCCCTCCTCCAGTGTCTCTGCCCCCCGCCCCATGTCTATCATTTTTTTAAAAAAAATATTAAAAAAAATATCATAGGGGTAGCAGTGAAGTAAGTTACGATACATCCATATCAAGGAACACTGCACTGCAACAAAAAAGGGGTGAATTGCAGCTCCATGTTCACATATGAAGAGATGGCCATAATATGTTGTTGGATTTTTTTAAAAAAATAGCAAGCTTCAGAATATGAACAGAATAGTTCTCTTCCCTGCTTCTTAAAAATTATGTACATACAAAGGTCTGAAAGGATACACATCTAATTGCTAAAGAGGAGTAAAAATGGGAACTTAAGAGAAGTTTCTCTTTTAACTTTTTATAGTTTCTTTTGTAACTTCCAACACACACACGCACACATACACATGCGCATGCACACAAGCATATAAAAAAAGAAAAAAACAGGACAAAAGTTCTCTTTGGCCTCCATGTTTTGTGAGACTTAGAAAGCTGGTGAGCTGAACAGAGGAGGTGGTTAATCCTTGTGCCAAAGGTAGGAATTTCCATCCCTGCTTTTCCTTTTGAAAGAAAGAAGTTCAAGGAAGGAGAGATGGAGAAGGCATTGCTCCAGCATTACTCATTACTCAGCAGATCCAAAAAGGTAGTCTCATCCCCGGTCCCTGCCACCATGGCAGCCCTGACACGGAGAAACAGAGAAACTCTTTGATAAATGTCAACTGAAATAGAGCAATCAGCTGAAAGTCATTTGCTGAGCTGTCTGGCTGCCCTGGGCTCGAGGTTTTCCTTTATTCATTTATCATGATATACAGCTTTGGCCAACATACACACAGGAGAGAAATTATTGACATGTGGGACCCAAGTACAGAAAATCTTTCATTTTCCATCCCCCTCCCTCCCCGTCTGTTCACCAAATAAGTTTTTGTTTATTTAAAGACTACAGAGGATTTGGCAACAGCCAAATGCCTTTGGAGTGGAGTTACAACATAATTTATCATTTCCTCTCTTTATTAAAAAATCCTGCATCTTTGAGAAGTACATTTGCTGTGAGTGGGGGATTTCGGCCACTCACAAAAGACAATTGCAATGCCCTGCCATGTGGTTTACTCCAAAAAAGGCTTCTTGATTGCTATTTCTATCCCTGTTCTACCCCCAGCTGACTTCCAATCCTGTGATGGCACTCAGGGCTGGGGTTGGACTGAGGACAGGTAAATAGGCCAGGAGACTATGTTAGCTTCTTTCATTTTTTACCTGACTCTGACCCTGAACCCCCACCGGCTGTGCACAGTGTGCTCCATCAGCACCAGCAGAGGGAGAAGGGCAGACCTCCACAAGGGGCAGGATCTCAGAGGAGTCAGACAGCAGGAAGTCTGGATGCTGCTTCGAGGGAGTTGCAGCCAGGCCTGGTGGCTGCCCGAGTAGATTCCTCTCTAAAAGCAGCCATCTGGCAGAACTGGAATGAACTTCCTACCTTCCACCCGGAACATTTTGGATAATGACTTAGTCTAGTGTGCCATGCACCCCTCAAAGACAGACTTAGTCTAGTGTGCCATGCACCCCTCATATCTTATCTATTTTACATGTCTACCCAGCATGCAGCACCGTACCTGACATACAGTGGGTGCTCACTAGATGTTTATGCAGGCTGCAGGATGCATTGGGCAGAGCACAGGCTTTAGATCAGGCCTCAGTTTGAATCCCAGCTCTGCCACTTGCTAGGGTAACATATACCCTGAGCAAGAAATCTGACCTCTCTTGAGCTCCTCCCTCTATGTAAAATGAGTCTGACCATGCATAACAAAACATTCTATCACTTACGAGGCTTGTCACTTTGGGGAAGTTATCCATGATGTCAAGTCTGTTTTCCTATTTGTAAAATGAAGATAATATACATCTCACAAGCTTACCATGAAGATTAAAGATACTGCCTAGAACTGTATCTAGTTGTATTACAGCTATAGGATAGCTACATTATGAATGAAAGAAAAGAAGAGAAAAGAAAAGGTAATTACTAAAGAAAAAACCATACTTAACCAAAAGATAAGCCACAACAAACCAGTCCTCTGTCAATAACAGGCAGGCCCTGGGGAAAGGCAAGATTGGAAAGTGACAGAGTGATGGTACTATGATGGAAAGAAAAGAAAAGCAGTCAGCATTTGTTGAGTGGCTACTTCGTTCAATTCATTCACAACATATTTGAATGCCTACTGTGTTCCAGGCATTATATCAAGTCCTGAGGAAAGTGAAGCTCTATGGACTAATTATCAAAAAGAATAGTGAAGGTTCCGCTAAAAAGCAGTGGACAGTGCTAAGAGCCAACAACAGGAGTTGTAGGCTGGGGAAGACGGAAGTAGGTGATACCCAAGCTGAGACCCGAGGGACAAACAGGACTGGCCAGGTAGGTCAGCAGTGGCAGGATGGTCCAGGCAGAGGAAAGAGCAGGTGTTACGATGACTCAGAGGCAAACGTATTGTCTGGTGGCTTGACACACAGGTCCTTAGAGAATGTTAATCCAGATGGACCACTCCTTTGTGGTGGTTATTTTTTCCAATTTATTTTAATTTTACTGTTAGGTAAAAATGGGCCTGTAGCAAAGGGATCCAGTTGCAGGTGAAGGCCCAAATCAGCCCAGAGATCAAAGTTGGGGACTGGGCCCAAATGATTGAAAAGGCAGCTCCTGAGATGAGAAACATAAGGTGTGGAGCCTGCCAGTGGTCCTGATCGCTTGCCAATGTCAGGATCAGGGCAAATACTCTGAGTAGAGGCCATCCACTGGCAGCAGGGACTCCTGGAGGCCCACCCAGGCAGAAGGCCAAAGCAGAATGGGTTGGGCAGGGAGGAGGAAGAAGAGAATGAACAAGTCTGGGTGTCCCTCTAGAAGGTTGAGCCACACAGTGACAACTGCATGATGATAGCCTTCGGCGTGGACAGGGAAGAGAGGCACCAACTTGCCATCCACAGGATCCAAAGAAACCAGGCTCTGGAGTACCGCTGCACCAGGTGGACTCTCATCCAAGGAGTTCTTTGGTCTTCACTGCCAGATGCCTGTCCAGCTCTGCAACTGTATCGTCAGCCATCTGGCTGATCTGTGGGGACACAAAAGGAGACGGTTCGAGAACAGCCTGGGATAGGGCAGGGGAACAAGCATTCCAAAATTATGTACAAGTTATTTGGGAAACAGCAATGGTAACAAAAGCTCACGCTGTTTAGTCCCAGCCAGGCACTGTGCCAAGAACTTTATACACTGCCTCTTAACAGCAGCCCCATGAAATCCTGTCATTATCCTCATTTCACAGATGAGGAAACTGAGGCAGTTGGGTCACCTGTCAGGACACACAGCTGCAAGTAACAATTATAAAATTTAATCCCCAGTAGTCTGATTTCATAGCCCCAAATTCTTAATTCTTATTACAGGAATACAGAGAAGCCGGCCTTATCGGTCACTAATGACTCTAGAATTTCCTACACCTCAGACACCATGCTGTATAAAGGCCTCATACTAATTGATAAGACTACTAAGATCCCAATAATTAAGCAGGAAAAAAAATCTTGAAAAAAAGAGTACATCTGGTTAACAAACATGGAAAATTCAACAGACACTAAGGAATGCAAATTAAAACAAGATATAATTCAGTTATTGTAGTTAACAAAATCTGATGTTGTAGCTTTTAATTACAGTATTCAATGCCAGAAAGCTATGGTAAAATGGATGAGCTCATATATCAATGATAGGAATTCAAATCAATGCAAATGTCCACACCGGTTTTTAACTCCTAAATTCTCTCAACTGGGAAATTACCACATGGATGGAATCTGAAAACATTTTTCTAAAGTTCCATATGCAAAAATATTTATCTAGGCTTTATAGTTAAAGATTTATTTATTTTTAGAGAGTGGGGAGGGGCAAAAGAGAGAGAGTCTCAAGGAGACTTGACACCAAGCAAGGAGTCTGATGTAGGGCTCAATCTTACAACCCTGAGATCACCACCCAAGCCAAAAACCCATCACCACCAGAGCTAAAACGAAGAGCTTAATGCTTAACTGACCGCACCACCCAGGTGCCCCCATCCAGGCTTTATTTTTAATAATGAAAAATCAGAAAATCTAAAGTGATATAACACAGAAGTAGTTGAATACATATAGCCATTAAAAATGGTTGAGATTATCCACTTCTTATGGAAAGGGTTCAAATATGAATAACATTCTAGTACATATTTCTGAAATGTTTGAAAGTTTATAACAAGTATGGATTGCTTTTGTAATCAGATAAACAGAAATAATGTTTCAAGATATTCTTTATAATACCATGGGAAAATGCTCATGTTACCTTTAGAGTTAAAGAAAAAGCCGGATCTCAAATATGTTACAAAAAATGCTTATTTCTTAAAAATGGAAGGAAACATCTTATATAAGACCTAGTGTAGGGCAGCCTGGGTGGCTCAGTGGTTTAGTACTGCCGTCAGCCCAGGGCGTGATCCTGGAGACCCGGGATCGAGTCCCGCCTGAGACTCCCTGCATGGAGCCTGCTTCTCCCTCTGCCAGTGTCTCTGCCTCTCTCTGTGTCTCTCACGGATAAATTAAAAAAAAAAAAAAAAAAGACCTAGTGTATAGCAAGTGCTCACAAAATATTTACTAAATGAATAATTAAGGTTTTCTGTACTTTTCTGTATCTTCCAAATTTTCAAAAATAAACATGTACTAAGAACGAGAAACAAAACACAATACAATTTAGTAAGTGTTACAGCTTCCCTCCCAAGTCTAAAAGGGACCTAAGACAGGAAGCCTTCAAGGATGGGCCCAGGATCTGTGTGCTCAGCCACATGACGGCTGTCTTACATATTTGCAGACCACAGGCCTTACCCAAGAACTAGGAACTAAACGCACTGGAAAGGAGAGAGGCTAAAGAGGATTTGGAGCAATTGGCCCCAGGCAGGGATACAAACAGGCTCTCACCATAGCAACAGCTGCACTTTTTGTAGCTGGAGGAAGCAGTGTCAGAGGCTGCTGGGCATGCTGGCAGAGCGGCTGCACTCAGAATGGCTGCTTGATCCCTCTTCACTCAGCCACATACTCTTTAGATCCTGCTGCCCCCGCCCAGAATAGTTGCCTTGCATGCAGGGTGGCATGATGCCCAGTAGCACTCACTCTAGTGCCTGGACGCTGGCAGCCTGGGGCAGCCAGGAACAACTGCCAGAAGCCTATTCTGAAAAAATGTCACCAGGGCAATGTGGGAACAGGAATGAGGACTGGGGGAGAAAGAGTACCAGGGGTAACACTGTGATAATATGGGAGCCCGGTTTTCTCAGTGGATGACAATGTGCAAGTCACTGAATCTCAGTTACCTCATCTATCAAATGGGGATGCTGGTCCCTTCCTCAGAGAGTAGTTGTGTGGGTTAAATGCATTCATGAATATGCAAGCACAGTTTAAACTGGTTATTTGCTATGCAAATGCTGCTTGTGCTACTCTGATTTTTATTATCACTTCCTGACTTCTTTTCAAATTAATCAATTAATGAAAATATTTACTAACTTTCTACCAAATTATACGCACAAAGTGCCCTTGAGGACAGTCTGCCTGTAAGTTCATCTTTTTCATCTTTATCAGACTTCTTAAAATAATGATGATTAACATGGGGTGCCTGCCTGGGTGGCTTAGTCAGTTGAACACCCGACTCTTGATTTTGGCTCAGGTCATAATCTCAGGGTCGTGGGATGGAGCTCCAAGTCAGGCTCCCTATTTGGGGAGTCTGCTTGAGATTCCCTCTCTTCCTCTCCTTCTGCCCTTCCCCCTGCTTGGACATTCTCTCTCCCTCTCTCTAAAATAAATAAGTAAATAAGTAAATAAATAAATAAATAAATAATCTTTAAAAAAACAATGATGATTAACAACAATGACAATAGCACCAGCAACAGTTCCCTCTTACCTAGTATTACTACATGCCAGACACTGAGCTAAAAACTTTATGACTTATTTCACACTTTCTTCAAAACATATGAAATGCTATTATGCCCCTTTAAAACACTGAATATTTAACCATTTATCCTGACAGTTGCACAGTCGTTCATGGCATGCAAAGGGGTTTTGTCCTCTGTTATTTCACTCAAACCCAACAATTACACGTAACTTCTATAAGGCAGGTGAGAACAGGTATTATCCCCATTTTACAGAAGAGTAAACCAAGGCATAAAATGTTAACTAACCTGCCCAAAATCACATTAAAAATCAGTAGTGTGACTGAGCCAGGAACTTACCCACCCTGATTGCCTTTGATGAGTCCCCAGCACCTGGCCTGGTCCTTCCTCACTCCAGTCAAGCTGTGTGAGTCACTCCAACAATCAATCCCAGCCCCACATTCATAGTCAGAAGGGCAGAGAAAGGAATGGGACAGACACATACTGAGGACACAATTACTGAGGACTGGCAAGCATGTCAGTCACTTTTTCAGTCACTTGGTCCTCTCACCAAACCTGTGAGATGAGCACCCCTCTTCCCACTTTATAGATGAGGAGACAAGCTCAAAAAGGTGAAGCTATTTGCTGACCCTAGCAGCGGAGAAGTGAAAGAGCTGGGAATTTGAACCAGTCAGGCCTGCCGCCAAAGCAAGAGCCCTTTCCATTTTAATCTGCTGCCTCATAAAGACCATATCAATGGCTGTGGCACCAGCAGCAGCAGTAGCAGCGACGTCACATTTGCTCCCTTCTGGTTCAGGAAAGTGAAAGGAGGAGACAGGAAAGGGGAAGGCAGGCACACACAATGCATGGCTGGGGCAGATAGGTGGCAAGTCATCCTCCCCAAAGCCTGGCTCAGAACACCCAGTGCCTCACCCACCCCAGACTCCCCTCCTGCTTGCCTGCCCACTAGGAGCCCTTCCCTCCTTCTGCCCATTAGCACCCAGCTTCACTTCAGAGCAGCAATTTCTCAGAAAAAGGCGGCAGTGAAAGGATCTTGGCCAGCTTTACTGGTGATTTCTGCCAAGCGCTTTAATGCTCAGCAGGCCCATTTATAGCAAACTGAAGCAAAGGTGAAACAGCAGGCTGGCAGATGTCAGAGTCCTGAGCGGGTAGGCCTCGGTCCTTCTTTGGCAGAGCTGGCCTGGGCAGCTGGGTGGGGAAGTTGGTGGGTAGGGGTAGGTGAGGATCAGACGTGATTATAGGCATGCAACCTACAACTTGATCCCTTCATTTTTATACACCAAAGAAACATTTGTATAATGTTTATAATATAGCTTTTTAAAAAAATCTGACCTCAAAAGAATTTTGGAATGTAAAAAGAAAATCCCATAAAGAATAATATTTAAATTGTTCATAATCCCATTGCCTGAAATGACCACTATTAATATTCTCAAGTGGATAAGCTGCCAATCTTTTTTTTTTTTTTAAGATTTTATTTTAAGTAATCTCTACAACCAATGTGGGGCTCGAACTCACAACCCCAAATCAAGAGCTTCATGCTCTACCGACTAAGCCAGCTAGGCGCTCCAAACTAAGCTGCCAATCCTTTCATGTACATGAAGATTTTCATTATAAAAATTGAATCATATTATTATACTGTTATGTAACCTACCTTAAAAAATAAATTCCAAAAGAAACTTATTTCTGCAATATATTTTTTAAAAAGATCTATTTGAAAGAGAGAGAGCTGTGGGGAGGTGCAGAGGGAGAAGGAGAGAGTCTTAAGCAGGCTCCACACTGGGTGTAGAACCCAACTTGGTGCTCCATCTCCAGACCCTCACATTACAACCTGAGCCAAAATCAAGAATCAGACGCTTAATTGACTGTTCCACCCACGTGCCCCTGCAAAATGTTTTTATAACTGTCTCTATATAGAGATTCCAGTAAATGGATGTAGAAGAATTTATGTTCCCACTGTCAGAAATTTAGACAGTTTCTAATTTTCAACTATTATGAAATACATTAATGTATTTCATAATGTATTAATGTATTATGAATACATTAACAGATAATAGGTAAGATTCTTGACAATTTATTTTGAATAAATTCTTTAGCCACTGAGTCAGAAATGTATGGATTTTGGTATATACTGCCATATTACCCTTTTGAAAGGTTGTATAGAGTTATATAAAAAATAACTGAATATTTTCTGTGGAGTATAGAAGTAAAGACAAAACTTCCAAGATAAGCATCATTTCAAACTCACATTAAACATTCTGGGTTCAAGGGATGCCTAGGTGGCTCAGTCAGGTAAGCATCTGCCTTCAGCTCAGGTCATGATGCCAGGGTCCTGGGATAGAGCCTCACATCGGGCCCCCTATATATTGGGTTCCCTGATCGGTGGAGAGTCTGCTTCTCCCTTTCTCTCCCTTTGCCTCTCCCCCTGCTCATGCTCACTCTCACTCTCTCTCAAGTAAATAAATAAAATCTTAAAAAAAATTTCTGAGTTCAAATGTTAGGGATTAGAAAAGGCAAAATTAAAAAACAAAAACAAAAACATCATACATTTTGAAACCCCTGTGAGTGATTTAGGCAGCACATACCAAGAATCTTAAGAATATGTATTCCCAATGTGCAATAATTCCACAGTTTGGACTCTATCCCAGGGAAATCATCTTAACAAAAATTTATGTATAAAAATATTCACTGCAACCTTATTTATAACAAAAAAGTTTAAACAAACAAAAGGTCCAACAAGAGGCCTATGAAAGTGAATTATGATATAACCACAAGACAGACTATTCTCTAACCATCAGAAATGGCTGTTTACAGACAGTTTTTTAAGACACGAGAAAATGCTAATGGTTTAATCCTAAACAGAAAATAAAAAGCTGAGTACAGAACCATATGCATACTACATATTCTCAGATACGTTACAAACTAGGTAGTTTAAAAAAAAAAAAAAGAGGGAAAGCACAAATACTCCAAAATATTAACAGCAGTTGCTTCTGCAATGTGGGCTTATGGTGTGAACTTTTCCCCATTTTTTTTTTTTAAACAGTCTTCTGAACTCTCCCTGTTATCTACAGTGAGCATACATTACTTTGATAATCAGGAACAAAGTAAACAAATAAATTTTTAAAAACCTTGATAAAACAACAATCAACCCCCTGCCTTGCTTATTTTAAAAATGAAAACAAAAACCACAGACCCAAAACTCCAGCTCAGTGCCTCCTGGCAGGAAAAAAGGATAAAATAAAATGTGCACAAGTCTGTCTCCTAAAGATTTTCTTACTCCACTTATGATAGATAATAAAGGCAGTTATTAACACTAATGGTAAGAACTCATGTTTAAATGAGAATATCTTAATAAAGATTACTGCGCAGGATATGTTATGTACGTACACTGTGATCTTTTATTTTGTAATATTACGCGTGTCATCACGGAGAAAATGTGCAGATCTGCACTAGAATGTTAACAATGGTCATCTCTGGGTGATGAAATTTCAATTACTTTCTTCTTCATTAAAAAAAAAATATTATACTACCATGCATAGCTTAGTGTCAGAAAAAAACTAATAGTCATTTTCATTTCAAAAAATAATAATAATCAATAGCAATAAGCATAGAAGAAACAAATCTAATCTGAAAAGGAAGGTGAAAAGCCAGGTGCTAATGTGAAAGCTTCTAGCAATGTCTTTGTCAGTGCGTTTGATCAAGGGTATACTGCTTATCTGATCATTCTTCCCTCTTCAGGGTACATGGACATGGGCTCTGGTCCCTGACGCAGAGGCCCAGTCTTGCTGAGTGAGAAGTGCCTGGCATGTTCCTGAGGTCCAAGGCTTTACTGTGAGGAAGCAAGGAAAAGGTCAAGGGTAGACTGCAGAGATGGAATATCCGGGGAGCTGGCCACCTGGGACCAAGGACAGACTCCTACAAGGCCTGACTAGTGCTCAGAAAGGACCAGCCTCATCTAGGAACCTCTTTTAGCTGATGCAGGGAAAGAAGAGGCCACAATGAAGGCAGAAAGGGAGCTCTGAGGGTCAGGTGGGGCCAGGTGTCAGATACTCTAATGGTGTAGAATTCTAGCACGTCTACAGCAATCTTTTAAGCTAGGAATTACAAACCCTTTTTTACAGAACAAGCAGACTTCAAGCAGTCAGGTAGCGTCCCCAAGGTCACAGGACATCAAGTGCAGAACCACCTTGATGCAACTCTGGTAACATCACAGGGATACACCATTAGGCTTCTAGGTTATTAATTACCATCTGTGTTGGCTTTTGCAGAATTATCTGGGAGCTTTTTAAAAATATACATTCCTGGGGAAACCTACTAAAACTCAGTGAATGAGGAGCAGAGCCCAGGCATCCTAAATGTTTTCCTGGGTGATTGTTTGGGCTGGCCTACAACTGTCATTCTAACTGCTGGTCCAAGAGAAGGGAGCAGTTAGTCAATTTATGGCCTTCTCCAGATGTCTCCCTAACAGCGCTCATGCTCCTTGCCTCCAGCCTCTAGCCTCCTTACTCCCCATCCTGCCCACATTCATGTTTAATCTTCCCTAAAAAATGTGAATGCAGAAGCTTTGGGTAAGCCTTTTATTTCATGCTAAATATCATTCTACCTCCTAAGTACTGCTAAATTCATCTTCCTATCTTAATTCCACTGGTACCACTCAGGTTCAAGCCACCATTTCCTGGATGGATTTCTGCAACAGCCTCCCTGGCCTCCCGGCCTCCACAACCTGTTTTCTACCCAGCCAACACAGTCATCTTTCATGAACACAGATGTGATCTCCCCAGTCTGGAAAAAAGTCTTTCCAGGGAGTTAATGTATCAGAATCACCTGGGGAGAATCTAAAAATAATCTGTAGGCCCCACACCAGACTCACTGACTCAATCTCTGGGTATGGGGCCACAGAAACCTGTATTTTTATAAGCTCCTTAAGTGATTGTGATGCTGTGGTAGATTTGATTACTGTTCAACAAATATTCACACCCACCCCTAGACTTCCACAAACATATATTTCCCTGTGCTGGTGACACTGGGCTTGGCCCATATTATTTGCTTGGCCAGTGGGATGTGCCAAGAGCAGGTGCTTCAAATGTATTTGAATGGTTGGGCTTAATCTGTTGGCATCTGCTGTTGAAAGGTGTCCTAGGAAGCCTGTTGACTCCAGAAGATTGAGGGACAGAGAAAGCAGATCTGAACCCAATCCAACATTTAGAGCAAACCCACTGAACCCAGCCTAGAACAGTGACTCCCCAGCTGAGCCACAGAAATGAGACTAAGAAATAAAGGCTGATACTGTAGATCACTGAGTTTTGAGGTGGTCACAGCATTACTGTGGCCACAGATGACTGACAGACCTGCATAGCCAGCATGGGAGTGTCTGGACAGGCTGGAGTCCAAGCTGCTCAGCCTGGTTTTCAAGCCCTGCTATGAATTAGCTGCCACATCCATCCACTCCCAAGCCTCAGCCAGTGTTCACACTACAATTACCCACCTGCATACATTCTTTTACACAGTACCTTTGCCCGTGTTATTCTACCCCCCAATCCCTCACTATTTTATAGCACTTTGTTCAAGTGCCACTACTCAGTGCAGTAAGAACACTGCTAAGTCCTCTCTTGCTAGCACTCAGAAGAGCAACCCCCCCAACACACACACACACACACACACACACACACACACACACACACACACGAGAGCATTGCATCCAGGCTCTGAAGTTAGTCTGCCTGCGTTGGGATCCATTTCTAATTGACCAGCAGTGTGACCTGGAGCAAGTTAGCTTCTCTGAACCTCACTCTCCTCAGGACCTACTTCACAACTTTGTAGCGACAAGGATACATGAAATGATAGAAAGCATTCAGCACGGAGTCTGGAGCCCAGCAGAGTAGAGTCCATGGCATCGTCCCTTCCTCCATGTTCCGATGGCGATGGCTAAGCCCAGAAACAGAGACTCAGTCAATCCTGATCATGCCAAGGAAAGAGTCAGGGGTATTCTGTTGTACTCTCCCTCTCTTCAGACATGAACAAGTGGTTCCTTGGGTCAGACACATACGTACCACAGATGCTGGCAACAGTACCTGTTTTTCTATGAGCCTAATGGTGTCCTCCGAGACCTTGTCCTTTGATTTCTTCAGCTTATTCATTGCATTGGTACGAACCTTCCGTAAAGAATCCTTGGCCTTGTTGGTGTTCTGTTTGGCCAGTTTCACCATCATTTCCCTGTGCTCCCTGGTTACTCTGATAAAACAAAACAAAAAAATATTCAATAAAATCATCCTATACGTGAGCTGCTGGCCGAGAATTTAACATCACTGTGTCTACTTGTTCAGCAGTGAGTAGCTTTGCTCTCTGTCAATGGTGATCTTGATGCTCCCAAACCATGCCCACAGGTGTGCTCAGGGCTAAGTAAGTTCCTGGTGAGTGAGGTGAGGACTGCTTAAAACCTTGAGTCAGGGCATCCTGGCCACACCACTTACTGTATGCATAACTGACTTGTCTCGTCAGAGTCCCCATACAGAGGAGACAGTGTACATCAACTGTTTAGCGCTGACCATGGTCCAGCACATGCCTGTGCTGACAGGCAGCAATTGTTAACTCTATAACCATTCTCTCCCACTAAAGATGTAGCACAAATGAGCACATGAGGCTATAGAAAGCGCACCATTAAATCTCTAAATCACCCAGGACTCCTGGGTGGCTCAGTGGTTGAGTGTCTGCCTTCAGCTCAGGTCGTGATCCCGGGGTCCTGGGATCCAGTCTTGCATCAGGGGCTCCACAGGGAGCCTGCTTCTCCCTCTGCCTGTGTCTCTGCCCCTCTCTGTGTGTCTCTTTCATGAATAAATTTTTAAAATCTTAAAAAAAAAAAAGCAGTATCTTTCATTAAAAAAAAATCTCTAAGTCACCCAAAATAAGTAGCTATCCTCAGAATCTTACTAATTATTATAGTAAACTACTTATGAATAGCCTCAAAACTGACCAAGATACATGAGCCCTAACACATGAGAACCGCCATGTCAGTTAACTTCCACAAAGAAGCCATGGGAGGGTCTGGCACATGTGAGTGCTTGCCAAACATCAGTTATTTCTACCGCTTCCTTTCTCATTGTATTACCACCATGAGTACTTGGAGGGCCTGCTACAAACCCCTGGCACAGGCACTTTATAAGCTGGCTCTTACAACTACACAAGGCACTTATAATTATTCTTATTTTACATTTACTCATCACAACGACCCAGCAAAGTCACCCCGCATGCACGTTTGTTCTACCTTTGTTTCCTTGTCCTCCAGATAATGAGGACCTACTTACCTATCACAACCAGGGGTGGGCGTGAGGGTAACACAGTGAACACTAACCAACTGACCTTTGTTCTGCTCTTAGGGAGCTCAGTCAGGGAGAGAGGCAAGGAAGGAGACACAATGAGTGTGGGAAGAGAAGCAGAGAAGTACAAGGTGTCACAGGAGCACTAAAGAGCTGCATGGACTCATCAGCAACTGTCCGAGTTGGGGCAGGGGGCAAGTAAGGGGAGACCCTCCTGAAGAAATAATCTCTAAATGGGGTAGTCTTCAGGTCCACTTACTAGTGGTTTGGTTCTTACTCCTTCCAGTAGAAAGATATTTTCATTATTGGCTCTAAAGTTTGGTGTGGTACCACAACTTGGTTTGGTCAATGAAATGTGAGCAGAAATGGGGGTGTCACCTCAGGGCAGGAGTGCTAGGAGCTAGTGTGTGCTACCCCACATCTGCTTCTGTTGGCTGCAATACAAGTGGATACAGAGCTCCTCCCATCAGCTTGGGTCCCAGAGTGATCATGATAAACAGCGCCCATCACACAGCCTGAGCAAGAAGATTTCTGTGATAAGCCATGGAGACTCTGGGGTTGCCTGTTACTGCAGCACAGCCCATCCTGTCCTGACTAATACGCACACTAGGATCTGAAGAACAAATGTAGGTTGACTGAGCTGGCATGGCAAGGAGGGCTTCCAGGAGGAAGAGAGAGCACATACAAAGGCCTTAAGCCACAAAGAGACCATGTTGCATCCAAGGAGTTACTGCAGGACAGATAACAAGAGAGTAACAAGAAAAAAAGCTGGAAATCCATATCATGGAGGTTCTTGCAAGAACATGAGCCCCATTTTACAGATGAAGAAAATGAGGCCCAAGAAGTTTGGGGCCAAACCCAGGCTGACCTGTCTCAAATGCCAACAGTCTTAGTAAGACAAAATTCCTCAGCTCCCTGGGTCCTGAAATAGACATCACTGGATTACGGTTCTTGACCTTAATCAGTGTGGTTCTTGCTTGGTAAGGACGAGCAAGTCCTGGGTATATGTTCCATGTGAAACAGTGACAAACAGGTGTTAAAGATTTAGTGGCATCTACCTGCTATTCTTCTCTCCACCAAGATGAGAAAAAAAAAAAAAATCAAAGAATTTTGAGGGAAGATGAGCTCTGAAGACAAAGCAGATGTCTGCATTATAAATCAATCCTTCTGGATTCAGTTATTTCAAGGTATTCTCAAAATAGAAATAATCCTGATTACTGCCATTATTAAGCCTGTCTATGCCAGGTGAGTACTGTAAGTACAGTACCTCACAGACCCCCGCAACAACTTTTCCAGCTAGATTCTCATCCCCCTCCCATTTTCCAATGAGGAAATTGAGGCGCACAGATGTTGAGTAACTTGCCCATGGGCTTGAGTGACAGGGCAGGGATTCAAATCCAGATCTCTCTGGCCTACATGCTTTCCACTACTCTGTGCTGCCCACCCCTTGCAATCTATTTCAAATAAATTATGCACTGCTGCCATCACTTCTGCTTTCAGGCAGAAAGCTTTTCAAAGTCAGTAATATGAATCTTGGGACTGAAAAGGACAAAACCACCATGTCAGGAGTTTAGGGATTTGGATCAGATCTTGTTACTTTTATGGTTTTTAATTCATTGAACAAAAATCATGCTGACATGTTTAGGTCTCTTTTTTGTTCTGCCAAAGCATATGTCAGTATAAGGAAGGAACAGGGAAATTTAAACTTGATCTACTGATTCAAAAAACTTAATCCTGCTGAAATACTAGGAGGGGGAGAAAATTAATGAATCTAAGTCTGTAAGAAACCTCTTAAACTTCTCTAAAGAGAGATATTTCAATCTTTTATTCCATATATAATTTGAAATAGGTATTCACTGTTTAGACAACCTTTAATAAAATAAAAAATTCTATCTGACTTTCTTTTCACTACATTGTTATGTTTACACTTTACAGGAAGAAAAAACCCGTATTTAAAAAAAAAAACATTTAAATTGGGACTCAAAGAAATCTTAGGAGTAAAAGGCTGTATAAAGAAAATCATAATATATATAATTTGGCTTTATAACAACATATTATTTTGTATTTACTAATACAAGTGTGACATTAGTATACTATTGACACCAGACAGTTTCCACACATAATAGTATCCAATTATTGACAGTAACAAAAACATTTCAGTTTCAGGATGCAAGGGAGGCAATAATCTAAGGAAATGGAAAGTGGAGTGGGGGGTGGCAGGGGCAGACACAGAGAGGGCTGAGAGGAAGAAAGGAATATGCATGCTGGTTCAGGGTGTTGGGCTGAAAGGTCTCTCAAACACAAGTTCAGAAGTAGTTGGGGTGACAGAAAGGCACTGGTTTCAAGTCAGCCAGGCCTGTTGCATTCTCATATCTATCACTCAGAAGCTGAGTATCCTTGGACAAGTGACTTAATCTCTCTGAGCCTCAGATTCCTCATCTCTAAAATGGAGACAACCAACCCTCCCAGGGAGACAGGGAGAAGCAGACACAACATATATAAAGCACCAATAAAAGAGAGCAGCATATAGTAGCCTTGAATAAATGATAGCGATTATGAATGTTTTAATCAAATACACTTAATTACTTCCTCATGAAACAATGAGGGCACATCTGTTTTAGAAAAGAATCATACTATATTATGGAAATATTTTAATTCCTTTCCAAACTAGTGATTAATACATCTGATCATCTCCATCTCGCATTCATGGAGTTCTCTGAACACACACTAGTTTGTACCCAGGCTTCTGCACTCAGCCGGTTAGTGCTGAGCACTCGCTCTGCACTTGGCGTGCATTCATTCGTTCATCAGGCACTGGCTGAGGCTCCTGAGTTCTGTGCCAGATCCCGCGCCAGGCAGAGGAGCTCCGGAGAGAAGGGGCCTGGTCCAACTTCCCCAGAGGCTCAGCCCAGAGGTGGAGACAAACTCATCAGCCATTTAACTTAGAAAGAGCCTGAGTGCTGTTAGGACTGAGGGGTGGGCCTTCCACAGGAGGAGCAAGCAGAAGAATACAACTCATTCTGCCTCTAGATTTGGAATATGCCTTAGAAGCATTCTGGTCCATGGCAGAAGAAAAGAGAGGGCATTTCAGGCAGAAGCACAGTGGGATATCTAGTGGTGGGAGGGCAGAAAGCTGCAAAGGTCAAATTTGTTCTGCAGGCCTGGACTTTTCAAATTCTTCTGTAGCCACAAAACTCTGGCTTCAAAGAAAACCAAGGCAGAGGCTCCAATTCTAATGTATAAAACAGATAAAAAGAGAGCTCTTCCAGCTAATGAGGGGAAAGGTACTAGGGGGAAGGCTGGTGCTCTATCCCAGGCCTCCAAAGCTTAGTCTGCTCTGACCCCCTCTACTTCTGGGCCTACCACTAGCTGGCTGAGGGACCTCAAGTAAATCATTTAAACTCCCAGGGCTTTGGTCTTCTCATCTGGAAATAGAAATTAAAATCAAACAAACAAAAACACCCCACCATCTACCTTTTAGAGGTCATGTGAGGATTTCATGAGAAAATACATAGGATGTACACAGGACAAAAGCCTAGTAGAGAATAAACAATCAGAGAATGTCAGCTGCCTTTGCTGCTGCTGTTTATGTGTTGGCACTCACTGAGGCATCTTCAAATAATGAAGAGTTTATTCTTGGAGGTTTTTATCAACAGAGAAATGACAGGGCAAACAATCAATGCTCCAGCAAGATGACTTTTTGAGATCCTACTAGTAATTTAACATCTCATGTACATTTTATAATCTACATGCTCCCAGCATGTAGCCTTGAAATTTTCTCTTTTCAATACTAATTCATTCATTTTGTTTATAGTTTCATGCAATAGCTGTTTACTGGGCACATATTATGTGCCAGCCCCAATGCCAGACATGAGGGATGTAGCATTAAACATAAGAGTTTACTGTCTGGCGAGGAAGGCAGTCATTAAACAAACACATGCACAATTAATAAGTTACAGTCATAATAAGCACAATAAAGACATACAAAGTTCTATGAAAATAATTAGCAGGAGGGGAGAATCTGATCGAGGTCCCCTGGGGCTCCAGGAATGAAATGTGGGAACATTTAAGCTAAGTGACATTTAAATTAAGATGTGTAAGAGTATAGGGTCTGGGGGGATCATTCCCACCCTCGGGAATGGTCCGTGTCAAGTAAAGGCATCTTTCCAGATCAGAAAGTGGGTACTGCTCTCTGAGGGACTGAAACAGACAGTGAGGCTGAGGACACAAAGAGTAGAAAGACTATCCCAAATGTGGAGGCTGGCAAGCTCAAAAGTATGTACACATGCTCCTCAGTGTCACACTGAGGCTCAGGAGGTCCACTGACAAGTGAACAGACAGGCACAAGTAGTATATACACACAGTACAACTTCATTCAGCCTTGAAAAGGAAGGAAAGGGAACCCTGTGGCTCAGCGGTTTAGCGCCTGCCTTTGGCCCAGGGCGCGATCCTGGAGACCTGGGATCGAGTCCCACGTCGGGCTCCTGGTGCATGGAACCTGCTTCTCTCTCTCTCTCTCTCTCTCTCTCTCTCTCTCTATCATAAATAAATAAAAATTAAAAAAAAAAAGAAAAGGAAGGAAATCTGACACACGCAATAGCATAGGTGAATCCTGAAAACATTATGCTAAGTGAGATAACCCACTCAAAAGAATAAATGTGACTCCACTTTATACAAGGTATCTAGGATAGTCAAATTCACAGAGACAGAAAGGAGAATAGCAATTTCCAGGGACTACATGAGGGGTTAAGGGAATGGGAAGTTATTGTTTAATAGGTAGAGACTTTTTTTTTTCTCAAAGATTTATTTATTCATGAGAGACACAGAGAGAAAGAGAGAGGCAGAGACATAGGCAGAGGGAGAAGCAGGCGCCTCACAGGGAGCCCGATGCAGGACTCAATCCTGGATCCTAGGATCACGACCTGAGCCGAAGGCAGGCACTTAACTGCTGAGCCACCCAGGTGTCCCATAGACTTCTAGTTTTGCAAAATGAAAAAGGGTTCTGGAGATGGTTACACAACAGTGTAAGTATACTTAATACCAGTGAACTATTCATTTTTAAATAATGTTAAGTTTCTTATGTATATCTTACTATGATAAAAAAGTTTAAAAGAGTCCTAGCAGGGGGGGATCCCTGGGTGGCACAGCGGTTTCGCGCCTGCCTTTGGCCCAGGGCGCGATCCTGGAGACCCGGGATCGAATCCCACATCGGGCTCCTGGTGCATGGAGCCTGCTTCTCCCTCTGCCTATGTCTCTGCCTCTCTCTCTCTCTCTCTGTGACTATCATAAATAAATAAAAATTAAAAAAAAATAAAAGCATGTCTGACATATAATAGCTACTCAATAAATTAGTATTGTATAAAACTGAATTGTGAATTAATAAAAATTTAAAAAAAAAAAAAAGAGTCCTAGCAGGGGCACCTGGATGGCTCAGTGGTTGAGTGTCTGCCTTTGGGTCAGGTTGTAATCCTAGGGTCCCAGGATCAAGTCTTGCATCAGGCTCTCCACAGGGAGCCTGCTTCTCTCACTGCCTGTGTCTCTGCCTCTCTCTGTGTGTCTCTCATTAATAAATAAATATAATCTTTAAAAAAAAAAAAAAAGAGTCCTAGCAGATTGTTCCTAAGAACAACATGGAGTCCAATGAGTTTGAGTAAGGCCCAGGAAGCATGATCAGATTTGTATTTTGTGTAGACAGCAATGTACAAACGAGATCTAAGCACATGGCAAAAGTTTACCCAAGAGCCTCCAGGCAGGCAGAAAGGAAGCCATGGACTAACCCTGTAACAGTTTCTTGGCTGGATGATGAAGACAGCAGCCTTTTCCGTTAGGGTCGGAGAGCCTCCTAGCATAAGGCAGGAGTTTTGGCTGAGCTGGCAGGGTCACACCTTATTTGTACATACTCCACCAGGCAGGTCTTCCAGTAACATCCTGGATGGGGGTCCTTCCTGCAAAATTCCTTGAGCACGTTCCCATGAACAATAAGCAGAGGGCATGCCCTGATGGTAACTCACACAGTAGAGAATCCCCCAAACTGAAATGATACTTCCTATTGTTTCAGGGAGAATGGGACACATGTACAAAGCTATTCACCACGTGTATATCAGAGGAAGCTATGCTCAGCGTGGGCAGTTACAGTAAAGCCCAGTTATGATATGTCAGACAATCGACTTCAAAAGGAACATTGGTTACTTAGAGTGGACTTTAAAAGGTGGAACAAACATGCTCCAAAGCCAAGGAGACCTAAGTTGGAATCCCCTTGGCTCTGCTACTTTTTAGCTTCAGAATTGTAAGCATGCTATTCAACTTCTCCAAACTGGTTCTTTGTGTATAAAATGGCAGGAAGAAAGTTATTAAGAGGGCAGAAGCAAGTCTGAGATTAAACGGTGGTAGCAAGGGGTTGGCACGCCTCCAAGTGTGTGCATGACAGGTGCTCACTACAAGGTGGCTACATTCTTACTCTTACCATAGACTCTCCAGAGCTTGGGGATACTAACAAGATGTGAATGGTGAGGGAGAAAACCATCAGTAGGATTTAGTGGCTTGAGCCTGGGCTGCTGAGTGGATGGTAAGCAGAGGGAAAGAAAGAACAGAGGAAAGCAGGCAGTGGGGGCAGTGGGAGCCATGAGTTCTCTAGCAGCTGTGAGGGACAGGCTGAGGGAGAAGGAAGCTGCACTTCCAGGGAACGTCCATCAAAACACATCTCTGACAGCTCCACTGAGACAAACCTCACCAGCTCTTCACCGGCTTCTGGGAGACTTCCCCCCAGTAGGAGCATCAGCCCGCAATCAGCAGCAGACACATGCCTGACTTTATTGTTTGTTGGTGGGCGCTGTCCACTGCTTTGGGGCCACTGGCCCCGAAGGAAATGTTTTTGTTTGTGTAGCCCAGCCAGACTTCCTATGCTTATGGGTATAATTTCCCCCTCCCTTCTTTCCTCACCCCTACCATCCCCAGCTCATGAGCCTGTTATACAGACACTAATGTCTCATAAAGACATCAGGGGTCATTTTGGCCCAAAAGAAATCATACCTGCACTTTGGAGGGACTTCTACCACCTGTAGTAACTTTAGTTCTCTCTGGGGACACAACTGGCCACCTGCTTTCAGACAATGGTCCTGTGACTCTTAAAGGCCTGGCTAAGCCAGACATACCATGCTGAAATACAGCCCAGCAGGATGGAGAGAGAAAGGAGGCTGAGGTTGGGGCTCCCATCTTCACATTTTTAGCAGAGTGGCCTTGATTAAGTCAGCCGACTTCTCCTTCCCTGTCACTCCTGCAGGATGGAACCCAAGTCCAAAGATGAATGCAGGAAACTCTTCCCTCAGCTCTCACATACAGGAGAAAGAACACAGGTTTGGTGATGAAGGCAGACTTGGTTTCCAATCCTGGCTGTGACACCTATAATCTGGGTGACTGAGCACAGGTAACTTGACCTCTCTGAACTGAGAAGACATCAAGGGAAGCACTTAGAAGAACAGTTCCTGAAGCCAGACAGCTGGGGTTTGAGGCTCAGATGTCTTAGCTGTGTGGCCCTGGGCAATTAATTTTACCTCTTTGCCTCAGTTTCCCCATCTGTCAAATGTGTATATTACCATTAACTCAAAGTAATACATGTGCCAGCACATGGTGATGCTCAATAAACATTACCTGTTATTATTTCCTCAACTGTCAAATGAAGGGGAGTAATAACAACACAACCTTTCTTCCAGAGTGAGTGTGAGGAGCAAAGGAGCAGATGGTTAAGGAACTCTGCCTATTATGTATTAACTATTCAAAAGCTGTCAATGCTGTCAGTAATAAAAATACTGATGGTGTTTGCTACTGACAGAGCACAGCAGAAGGGGTATAAGCCCTGGCTCTGAGAAAGACTGACTGCTTTTCCACTTACTAACTTGTGACATTGGGCACAGAGAACACCATTCCCCTAGGACTTAGTTTCTTCATCCGTAAAAAAGGAGTAACTGTATACCTACCTCAAAAGATTGTTATGGATCTATCACAGTGAATACAAATAGCACCTGGAATAGCAGTTAGGCTATAGTAAGTGCTCGTATTCATCTATTCCATAAACCCTGATGGCATTTTTACATTCTTACTACACACGAGGCCCTGTTCTTTTTTTTTTTTTTCTTTAAGATTTTATTTATTCATTCATGAGAGATACAGAGAGAGAGAGAAGCAGAGACCCAGGCAGAGGGAGGAGCAGGCCCCATGCAGGGAGCCTGATGTGGGACTCGATCCGGGGACCCCAGGATCACGCCCTGGGCCGAAGGACCGCTGAGCCACCTAGGGATCCCCACGAGGCCCTGTTCTGAGGCTAGGGATACAGCAACGAATGAAACTGACAGAGCAACTCTCATCCATGTTCTAGTGAAAGAGAGAAACAAAATTAAGTATAAAAAATGAAATGTGAGTGCTATGAAGAAAATAAAGTGCGACAGTGAGGTAAGGAAGAACCCTGTTACTGTCATACTAAAAGCATGCTTGCATTTGCCTAGACATGACTCAGATGGCATCTGCTCCCCTTCAATAATAATGATACCTGACATTTGCAGAGTTTGTTCCCTGTGCCAGGCCCTGAGCTGATAATGAATGCACTCTCTGGGCGTTAGCTCTGTGAATCCCAAGACATAGTGACACTCTTACCTGGCTTTACAGATAAGAAAAGAGAGGCTCAGACAGATCACGTAACCTGCCCGAGGCCACATGACAAGTTCCTAGCAGATCTGGGATGTGAGCCCAAGTCAGTTGACCCTTGCATTCCAGATCTCCTTTGTTGGTGCTAGACAAATCAAAGCAGCTATTCTTACTAGTGGAAGTGGTAAAAACAGCATGGCTCCTGCATTAAGGCCTGCTTAGATATATAGTTCATTACTATTCCTCCAGCTCCCCTAGAAGTCCAAGTGCAATGGGGTGAAAGGAGAGAGGGAGTCCTTAGAGGACTGCAATGGAAAAGTGATCTGACCTATAGCACTGGGTTGCCACATTCCATACATAGGTGCAGGACACAAAGTGAGGAGGACAGAGAGGTAGGGAGAAGAGCCTGTCCTTTGGGGTGCAGCTTTTGCATAGTTATTGGTGGCACTTTCTCCTCCATCCATGCTCCACTCTGGAATCCTGATTGCACTTGTTTACGTGTTTCAGCCCCATGTATGTGTCGGGAGGGAGCCCCCATTTCACACACATAGATCCTGAAATAGTAGGAGGCGTGCCTGAAAAGCTGCAGGCTAGATGGGAAGCCACGACACCGGAGAGGAGGTAGGCCCCCTAATGGTGCAGGGAGGCCTCCTAAGGGCCTGGAAGGCAGGAAGAAACAAGGAACTGGAACTCAGCTAGCAGAACTAGTGGCCCTGACCTAGCAGCGATGGCAAGCAGGCGGTGGGAAGGAGAGAGCAGGAAAAGCAGCTGTGGTGACTCAAATGCAGTTTGCGGATGCCCCAACCCAAATGAGGTCCTCAGGCATTCTTCTCGGACTTTTTTCTCCCTTTCAGGATTGCTGAAGGCTTGCATGTGTGCAGGTTTATAAGAAAAGGGTGTTTCCTGGAATATATACATCAGACACACTACTTGGGTCCAAGGTCCACGAGGCACTACAGCAATCAGATAAGAAGGCCACAGAGCTAGGAGACGGATTCCAGGTCGGCAGCCCGATGAGCAACATGTCACAGAACATGAGCTCTGGAAGTAGACAGATTCAGTCTGAATCATGACTCCTCTGCTTGCTGATCTGTGACCTTGAACAAAAACTTTCTGATGCCCTAGTTTCCTTATCTGTATTATACCCATCTCAAAAGGGTATTTCTCTGCAGCAACAAAAACAGTAAGATCACCATGAAGAGATGTACACAAGGCATGGTTAAGCAAAGAAAAAAAAAGCAGATATTCAATCCTTTTTATGTAAACTTAGGATTGTATATGCATCTTTTATAATTTGGAAAGATATACACCAAACTCATGTTACTTCATGGAAGAATATTTGGGAAACAGTAAAAGAACTTTTTATTTTTCTGTTGGGTTTGAGTTTTTGCAATAAATGTGTACTATTTCTACAATTATGAGATGAAAGTTATACATCTAGAAGTCTAGTACCCAGAATATATAAAGAACTCTTACAACTCAATAAAAGGACAAACAACTCAATGAAAAAATGGGTAAAGAACTTCAAAAGATATTGTTCTAAAGATATACAAATGCCAAACAAACACATGAAAAGATGCTCAGCATCAGCAGTCATAAGGGAAATATAAATCAAAACTATAATGAAATACCACTTCATACTCGCTAGGATGGGTAGTAATAACAACAATAAACTAAAACAACTGTTGAAAAAAAAAAAAACAACTGTTGGCAAGGAGATGGAGTAATTGGAACTCTTATACTCTATTGGTAGGAATGTACAATGTGCAGCCCCCATAGAAAAGTTTGGCAGATTCTCAAAAAGTTAAACAGAACTGTCATATGACCCAGCAACTCCACTCTTGTATATATACCCAAAAGAACTAAAAATATATTTACACAAAAGTCTGTGCAATGACGTTTATTTTTTATTTTTTTATTTTTTACAAAGACGTTTATAGCAGCAGCATTATTCCTCAGAGCCAAAAAGTGGAAACAATTAAAATGTTCATCAACTTAGGAATGGATAAATAAAATGTGGTATATGCCCCTACAATGGAGTATTATTTAGCAACAAAAAGAATGAAGTACTTCTACATGTCAGAACATGGAGGAACCATGAAAAAGCATAGTTGCTAAGTGAAAAAAGCCAGTCACAAAAGACCACATAATGTGTGATTCCATTTATATGAAATGCTCAGAACAGGGAAATCTAGAGAGAGAAAACAGATTAGTGGCTGCCTACAGCAATCTCAAGGTGGGGGGGAGGTGAGCAGGGCGATTAGAGGATATAGCTGGGAGTGACTGCTAGCAGGTACAGAGTTTCTTTTTGGGGTGATGAAAAGTATCCTAAAATTGACTGTGGTGATGTGGCACAACTCTCTGAATATACCAAAAACCACTGAATTGTACAGTTTAAGTAGGTGAATTATATCTCACTAAAACTGTTAAAAAAGGTCATATGCCTCTCTGGTTCTAGTCATTGAATACTGCTCGTGTCCTGGATGGAAAGTGGAAGGATTGATAGCACACCTGTTTCCTCGCCTGGGGAATGGCAATGCTGATACTGCTCCCTGCAACAGTCAACAATCAGCACACAGGAAAGGTCACAGAGATGCTCTGAAACAACAGCTACCTTAACAGCGACCACTTAAAAAACTAACATTCACTCTCACTGCCTGCCTTTCTTTCCTCTCTTCAAAGGTGTCAGGACTGAGTCATGCTCCAAAGGCTCTCCCCTCCACCCCTGCTCTCGTTCCTCTTGATCTGTCTCAGGAGCTTCTCCTAATAAATCTTCCCCAAAGTACATATGGCTATTATCCCATTCTACAGATGAAGACATTGAGACTCAGAGAATTGAAATACCTAGTGTAAGGTCACATAACTCCCTTTATTGGTTTTGTTTTCATGGCTTTTCTTATTGTAACCTTGGCTCCCCCCAAGCTTTCAGTGCTGCCTTGCTCTGGCTGCATCTTAGCTCCCCACCCCCAGTTGACTCAGCCTGGGGACCATCCTACCTTGACTTACCCAGCTTGTTCTCCCTGGAAAAAACCTGGTCATCGTTCATGAGAAGCCATACATCAGCACATGGTGGGGAAAAGCACTTGGGAAAGGGAATTCAGGCTGGGAGAACTCTAACTCTGGACTTTTTACTAGAATCTGGTAAAACATGTGGGTCAGATCCTCCTCCAAGCTGTCACTTCAGAACAAAGTCTGAGGGAAGGAGCCTGGCCTGGGAATAAGGCCTGTCATCCTCGAGATGCCCAGAGGAAAAGTGGGAGCTGACAATGGCAACTCTCTGGCTGTTGGGAGGCCTTGCCAAGCAGCTCGGTGGGCTGAGGGTGTTAAGAAGAGCCGAGGCCACTCTGCTCACCAGAAACACAAAGCAAATCTCACACCAACAGCCAGGACTGGTCCTCAGATTTTCTGATTTGGGATATACCTTGTAGGGGGTCTTATTCACCATAATTCACATTCAAGGAACAAACTGAATGCTCATTAACAATCAAACTACAGTGTTCCTGAGCAACTGAAATTCCAAGATAATTATAACCTCGTGACTCAACTTCTCCCATCCCTAAAAATGGAGGAAAAGATAGAAAAAGATGAACATGAGGCTGGGGGAGGGAGTTAGTGAGAAAGGGGAAGAGTTAAGGATCAAAGGAGCAATCACTAAACAGAAGTAAAATATCATTGGTTTTACTTCCAAATAATCAGAAAAAGAATGTTTCCAAAATTTCTTTACAAGGAGAAGTAGATAATGACAAATGCTATAAGATAAAGGAATTAGGGACACCTGGGTGGCTCAGCGGTTGAGTGTATGCCTTTGACTCAGGGTGTGATCCCGGAGTCCCAGGATCGAGTTCCACATATCAGGCTTCTTGTGTGGAGCCTGCTTCTCCCTCTGCCTATGTCTCTGCCTCTCTCTCTCTCTCTCTCTCTCTCTCTGTGTCTCTCATAAATAAATAAATAAAATCTTAAAAAAAAAAAGACAAAGGAATTAAAATTACACATGCAATCTGCTCAGGAATGGCCCTTCAGCCTGGGTGACTTTCTCAGAGGGGTACTGTAGGACAAGTCTCTTCTCACCCAATCCTCCTCTTTCTTCACTGGTGGCAAACCTGCCTTCTATCTCTTTCACGGGCATTTCCTCCCATAAACCTTTAGCACATCTGATTCTGTCCTGGCATGTGCTTCTCATTGGACCCAAGCTGACATACCCAGAGAGATATATCAGGGATTTGAACCCCAAAACCCTTGTGCTTTCCTTTATACCTAAAGATTAAGTTGTGGATAAATCAGGTAGCTAGAACCAGTGATCATTCTCAGAACTTCTCTCCCTGGACTTAACAGCTGTGTTCGGAATGGCCAACAACTTTCTCCTCTTTAAAATGCTTTGCTCCGTTTCCCAGATCCATGCCCTCCTGGTTCTCTGGCCACTTAGTCTCCTTTGCTGGCTCCTCCTCACTTCCTGACTCATAAATCCTGAAGTGGAACATCAAGGCCATTAGCCACCAAAACCCTTCTCTTCATGATCTACATTACTCTCTAAAATAATCTCCTCTAATCTCACAGCCTCCTCTACAGGTTCACGCCGCCCAGAGGCCCACACCTGTCCTCTAACTCTAAACTTATAAATCAAACAGCCTACTTGCCCTTTCCACTTAGATATCTGACAGTAATCTCAAAATAACTACGTACAAAACCTGTTCTTCCCTTACCTCCAACTTGCCCTCCTACAGCCTGCCCTGTCAGTGAGTACCAATTTAACCCTTCCAGGTGCTCAGAACGAAAACCCTGGATGCATCTTTGAGTCCTCTTCTTCTAAATTCACAATCTACTAGCAAATCCTGGCAGCTTTTTTAAAAAAAACATATCCAGAAGCAACCTTCTGAACAACTCCACCATTACTAAGCTAGTCCAGGCCATTATCACCCCTAGGTCACTGCAATAGCTCCTAACTGGACCCTGCTTTCACCCTTGCCTCCTACAGTGGAATTCTCAAAATAGCAACCAGTATGATCAAAGACTAACTCAGATCACGTCACTCCCTAGCTCAAAACCCTCTCATGACTTCCATTTCATTCCCAGCAAAAGCTAAAATCCTCATAATGGTCTATAAAAACTCTGAAAGTGAACTTTATGTGTCAACTTAACTAGGCCACAGGGTGCCCAGATATTTGGTCAAACATTATTCTGGAAGTTTCTATGAGGGTGTTTTGGGATGAATTTAACATTTAAATCAATAGACTGAGTAAAGGAGTCTGGATCTGAGGAGCTCTGGAGGGGTCATTTGGGTGAGCTACAGATGGCTGTCTTGCCCTGAGATGTTCACATTGCTAAGAAGCTCAGCAATACACGGCACACTGCTGCAAACAAGCACGAAACCATCAAGCAGCAAGAGCTGCACTAAAGCTTCCCTGTTCCCTTGTTTCCTAGGTACATTCCCCCTGCCCTACCACTTCCTACTCCAGGCAGAACCAGAAGCAAACCTTGAAGATCCTTATGACACTGTTAATAAAGGAGAAAAACTTTCAACAACCAACATTTTCAACTGGGAACTAGTTAATATTGTGTGTAAAATGCAACTGCTAGGTGTCCTTTAAGAAGAGAGTGGAAGAATTCTCATCAGAGAGTAATGACACATTGTTAAGTTAAAAAACAAGTGCAGAACAGTATGTGTAATTTAATCCCTTATCATTACGAGAAAAATGGAGGAGACAGAAACACATGTTTGAATCTGCATAGAAAAAAGTCTGGAAAATCAAGGTGCTCAGAGTGGTTCCCCATGGAGAACAGGATGGAGGTATTTTAATTTTTTCTTTAATTCTACTTAAAATAAAATCAATGCGGACATTGATGAAAAATAACAAAAAAGGAGAACAATCAAGACAGAATGCAACCTCAGCAGGGAGTGAGTCAATCACACGTACTTTTATTTCTTCAGTGAATTCATGATTCCTTACAGGTTTCTTTAAAGGCAGATATGAGGTCCGTGCTCTCCAACAAGTAGCTTATTCTACTATCTGGGGTTTTCTCACGGCAATTTGGTAAGACAATGAGCAAGGGAGGGTGTGTTTGTGTGTGTGTTTGGGGACATGAATAGGGTGGAAATCTGGCCTGGTGAAAAGGATCTCCTGCTCAAAACTTTTCAGGGTCCCTGATCACTTTACTTAGTGAAGTAAAAGAGTGAAGACCTTTGTTCTAATGTGGCTTCTGCCACTTAGCTTTATGACAACCAGCGTTCATTTCCATGAGTTTCAGGTGCCTCACCAAACAGGCATTAGAATCGTCTCCTGACCTCATCAGAGTGTTGTGAGAATTTGGGGAAAAACTATAAGGCATTCAGCACAGCACCCTCAGGCACCACACCTGCAGAGCAGGTGGTTAATAAACAGTACCACAATGTGATTACATAAATAGGTAAGAAAAGCAGAAGGAATTATTTCACTGGATCTGACACATTAACAGGAATGTTCAAAGACTCTATCCAGCAGGCTGACTTCTCTAAATGAAAGAACACTGGCCAGAGGAGAAAACAAGAGCTGTACACACTGCCTGTGAGTACAGACAGAACCCAGCTTCTGAGGCTCAGTGGTACCTGTCCTGAGGAATAGTCTCGAGGAGAACCGGTGCATAGCCACATGGGACTGTATTCCCGGAGGCTGGGAAAGACTGGGAAAGGCTCCCAGTCAGGCTGTGGATTTAGGATTTATCTTCCCCCAACTTCCCCAAAAGATCTCGTAAGAGTCACATACTCAGTAGACTCATTTAAATAAGAATATAAGAATCAGAGGATTATAATGAGGATGAGGTACTAGCTGAGATCTGCTGCAACTGCAAATAAAACTTAGCTCTGGGCAGCCAGAATTAAGGCCAGAAACCTTGCAGACTGATCATTAGGCAGAGGAAGAATCAAGATCAATAAGGAAAGGCAAACTTTTCTAGAACTAAACTTCAAATTTTATTTTATTTTTTTAAGTTTTTATTTATTCACAAGACACACACACAGAGAGGCAGAGAAATAGGCAGAGGGAGAAGAAGCAGGCTCCCCGCAGGGAGCCTGACATGGGACTTGATCCGGGGACTGTGGGATCACGCCCTGAGCCAAAGGCAGATGCTTAACCACTGAGCCACCCAGATGCTCCTTAACTTGACATTTTATAAACAGAAACTAATCCTAGGAATGCATGTTTCTGGTTTCCTCACATCTCCTAGCCTCCTAACAGAAGGTTTAGCATATTATTTCCCCCCTCACAGCTTTGCCAATTACCAGCTATCTGACCCGGAACTAGGCCCCACTTCTCGGGATCTCAGTGTCTTCATCCTTAGAAGGGAACAGTGTTCCTGCCTATTTATGAAAGAGAATGGAGAAACATTTGCTAGCATTCACTGGATATTGGCTAAGCATCAAAATCTTTGTGTACACTATCTCACTGAAACCTCCCAATAATCTCAGAAGGCAGATCCTGTAAATGTTTTACAGATGACCTCCCTGAGACTCAGAGAGGTGGGGACAGTTGCCATCAGCACACAGCTAAAAAGCAGGACAGGATGAACTCAACTGCATGCTTCTGTGGTACCAAGGCAGAAATTTAACCGTAATACTTTCCCACTTTCCCCGTCTGTGTCAAGCCCCTAACAGGTCCTGGGACATAGTCTGTACTCATATCAGTTCCCTTCCTCGTTCCTAAACTATAATTCCTTCCTTCTTCCTAAACTATAATTATGTATATCGAGAAAATTAAGTTTACTGAAATAATATCAGTATCTTATATAGTTTCTTTCCTCTAAGGAGATCATACAACTTAATCTATTTTCTCTACTAATCCCACCAAATCTCTATATATCATTATGTATTATTTCACTTATTTTACAAGTGAGGAACTAGAAGGCCTCAGGCTGCTAGGGCGACGTGCACAGTCAGTCATATGGGAGTTACTGCCAAAACCAAATAAAAACCTTGGTCCTCTATGTCTAAATCAACCTTTATCCTCTCATATGACATAGCCTCCATAATGAAGAACAGATCATTCATTTTTTATCTGGAAAACTACCAAATTTATAATTCAGTAAGGGGCCTCATGACCTTACCACCTTGTCAAAGGGAAGTAAGTATATAAAAAATGAGATTTGCAGGAGCAGACGGTTTTGGTCTGTCAACTTTCTCTTAGATTACTCCCATTAACTAACATAAAATAATGTAAAATAGAATGTAACAGATCCCCAAGTCTTTGGGAATTTAAATAAAACTCACTGATCCTTCAAACTTACATACAGTGTACATTCACTAACTCCTCTCAAGTTGCAGAGGAGCACATTATGTCAACTGGATCTTTGCAAGAAGAATAGGATACACAACCAGGCCACTCTCAGAAGAACCCAAGGCAGCAATGAGCCTTTAGCAGCATAAATTCATAGCATCCACAGACTTTTCAAGTTCCAGAAGGATCTGGCAGGCCACAGAGACCAATCTCTTCATCTGGTATACAAGGAAGCTGAGGCTCGTGGAGGTTAGGTGGCTTTTCCAAGATTTCACAGACAAAAAGGCAAGTACTAAAAGCAAACCTGCTGACTGCTATCCATTCCACTTGCAAGTCTTAACATCTGATGTCCATGAATACACTTTCCACAGTCATTATGACCCATCTATAAAGCAGTGCAGCAGAACAAGTATGTAGACTAGTAACAGAAAAACTGAGAAGGATGACTGCCCATTACTGGCCATGTGATCTTGGGCAAGTCCCTTAATTTCTATGATTTTCAAAGTTTTCATCTGTAAACTGTGGGTAATAGTAAATTCCACAGATAAACTGCAGATGGTATAAAAAGGGGACTGGACACAGCCTGTGAGCTCCACGAAGACAAACATTAGGTTTGTATATCCCCAGCCCCTGACACAGAGCCTGACACGTGGTACATTTGTAAAAAGTTGCTGAGCAAATTAATGAACCAAGCAAACAAGTACTAGACTTGAACCTAAGTCTACTTGGTTCTTAAATACTAGGTTCTACTGCTCCCAATTCATATGATTTCAAAGCACAGCATTAATTCTGATTTACAGAATACAAAGAATGATGGAATAAGGCAATTTCTAGCCATAAAGTGGGGAACAAAAGTTCAGTGGGGAAAGTTCCTGGACTTTCAGTGTTAGAAATTAATTCTTATTGCTAGCATGGTATATCACGAGGCTTTAGAATCAACTAAACCTGGCCTTAGGTCCCAGCTTTAGCATAAGCTGAGTGATCTGAGATATTATTTTACCTCTTTGAGTCTAAATTTCCATACCAGTAATAAACATACATCACAGGGATTATGTGAGAAGTGAGGTAAGCATATATAAATACAGGATGGTGTTTAGTCTTTTTTAGAGAAAAGACTCTCCCTTCTAGTTACTTGAGGCTTCATTCATTCATTTCACTTAGGTCTCTGCTCAAATGTCACTTCCTTTCAGGGCATGTGGGTAGCTCAGTCAGCTAAGCATATGACTCTTGATCTCAGCTCAGGTCATGATCTCAGGTTTGTGAAATCAAGCCCCATTCGGGCTTCATGTTCCACACTCAGCATGGAGTCTGCTTGAGATTCTCTCTCTCCCTCTCCCTTTGCCCCTCCCTCTACTCATGTGTGCTTTCTTTCCCTCTCTCTCAAATAAGTCTTTGTTTACTTTGCCTACTCAACTAGAAAGTAAGCCCAGGAGGACAGCAGCCTTTTGTTGTTTATTTTGTTTACTGTTGTATCAAGCCACCAGGAAAGTGTCTGGCATGTAGTTAGTACTTATTAAATATGTGTTGAATGACTAAATGAGTTAATTCAATGCTGATTTGGGACCTGCTGTCTGTGAGGCACACTGTGCAGGAAGAGGGACTTAAAGATAATAATGCTATGAGGTGACAGAAGGAGAAACTACTTCTATATGCTGTGGAATCTGCAAAGATTCCTTCTTCACCTGGACCATCACAGCTGACTCCTGACTATTCTCTGTGACTACTATGTCTCTCCATATTCCATTTGTTAATTCACAGCCAGAGAGACCCCCAAAAAGTCAATATTGATCAGAACACTCTGCTTAAACCCCTCCAGTGGCTTCCCATTTCAATGAGAGGAAAGCTCACACTCCTAACCGCAGCCTGAAAAGCCTTTCCCACCGTTCTCTCTCCCGCCCTCCCTAAGTTTCAGACACTCTGGCTTTCTTGTTCTCAAACATGCCAAGGTCTTGTTATTAAAGACCTTGGAGTGTTTCTTTTCCTTTTTAATTAAAAAACAAAACAAAACAAAACATACATTTTTATTCACTCAAAACCCTAAGTTCTATTTATATAATTAACAATATTCTGTTCTAATGCCTAAAAGTTTCAACAAGCAAGGACCAATGTAAAAAGTAACCCTCTGAGGAGCATGAGTTGGAGATCACAAGTGTCAAGGTCTTTTCTGATTTGTGGCCTTTGTGCTGGCTGTTCACTCTGCCTGAAAAGCTCTTCCCCACCATTTAGCTCAGCAAAAATGTTACCTCCTTAAAGAGTCCTCCCAAGCTGAAGTTGTCCTTCCACCATCACCCTCATCAAGGCACTCTACTGTGTCCCACCATCTTTTCTTTCCTCGCAGTATTTCATTATGTGAATGACTTTATTATTTATGTGTCCTACCTTCTCAAACAGAATGTACACACACTCAGACAAGAATTTTGTCAGGTCTACTGCTGTATCTCCAGCCCCTAGTAGGCACTCAATAAATATTTCTGAATCAGTAAACTGGATCTCAAAAGATGTTGGAGTTTGCCAAGACAAAAGTACAGGTAAGGTATACTACCAGTCTAACAGTCTTGATGTATTTATGTCCTTCCAAGGACAAATGCCCCATTCCGTCAAAATATGTGAATTTTAACCAAACTTACTTGGGGATGGGTACCCGAATTAGTGTCCCTTCCACTTCTGGGTTTAGATTCATTCCACTTTCTCTTATAGCCTTGATAGCTGCAGCTGTACACTGAAAACCAGATCAAAAGGTAAACAGAATTAGTAAATAATTATTACCAGATGCAAGCCCTCTGTCGATAACTGGCAACCCATCTTGGCAGAACATGGAAACATTTAGTTCTGTTACCAGTAAGATCAGGAAGTTACATTGGTGTAGAGTGCTTTGATCAAGCTGAATAGCAAACTATGTCCACTCCTGGTACCAGTATATTGCGGGAGGGAAGAAAAGCAAAGAGAAGGAAAAAATAAAAAGAAAACAGCTCTGCTTCTTTGAAAAGATTTCAATGGTTTGAGGCAACACAGATCAAAACCACAATAAATCCTCAAGGGAGGGGGGCTGGTCTGTGCAAAGATTGGTGTAAAGACAGATGAAAGATTTTATACATTAAAAATTCCAGTTGACATTTTACACTCAAAATATACCAGCGCCGATTTGGAATGAGTAAATAAATTTAACTCATTCGCATCTACACTCACACCAACCTCACTCATGTTTTGGAATGAGCAATGAGTCTCTGCTGAGTATGTGCTCTAGGAAAGGCAGTATGGGCTCTGGAGTCAGATAGATCTCAGTCCACATCCTAGCTGCCCTAACCATGTGACCCTGGGCAACAATCGTGACCTCTCTGAGTCTCCATGTTATAATCTGAGATCACGCGGTACTGCGACCTCACAGAGGATTAAATGAGATAACATGAACAATGCAACCTGCTCTGTGCCCCACACACAGTGACATCCAGGCAAGGGGCCTTATCATATAAACTCCCTATATAAAGGTAAGAATATACAAATCCTCCAAACATGGCTAGGTTGATATCATCACTCAGCTGATGTGCTGCTGTCCAATCTGACATCCTCCAGGCTCTTCTCTGAGTAGTCTTGCTCTCTACTCAACTAGGTGGCACAATGGTACATTGGTTTCTCAACATGTGGGTCATCTCACCTCAAGCAACATTAGAACTACACCTGCTATGAAATCCTTTTTTTTAAAAAAAAAAAAAAAAGATTATTCATGAAAGACACACAGAGAGAGAGGCAGAGACATAGGCAGAGGGAGAAGCAGGCTCCCCATGGGGAGCCCGATATGGGACTCGAACCCAGGACCCCGGGATTCAGGCCCTGAGCTCAACTGCTGAGCCACCCAGGCATCCCTGCTATGAAATCCTAAAAGATAAAGTAGTGTGGAAGAAAGATACTTTCATTGGCATGACAATGTGGAATTCATAAAAAAAGGCCTCTGACATTTGCAAAGAATTTTAGGTGTGACCAGAGCCAATCTACTTCACTTGGATTCACAGGGCCAGTTCTTGGCCTTAAGCTCCTCCCTAGACTTTGCGGTTTAATGAATGGGGTTTACTGCATACCTATTCTACTTTTCCAGGTTTGATTTTGATTTTTGAGGGTTTGCCTAAAAAGTTTATCCATTTCATCCTAACATGACTTTAATTCTACAGGGACATACAGTGTTACCATAAGATCAAAAAGATAAATTGGAAGTCCACATGCAGATGAATTATTCCTTTGAGAGACTGTACACAGAATATAACAGTGTGACTGACCACTGCTTAAAATAGTAAATTCCTAAAATGGTACCTCTAATGACAGACCATTGAAGCTGGAAGTAATCTCTGACATAATCAGGTACAGTCCCTTCCATATGTATATAGGGACCCTGCACACATATACCATCTTCCCTGACAGCCAAGAGCAATGGTGGGGAGGACCTCATCCACATACTTCCAATTACTGGCAAAGTTAGGAGGAGACTCCTGGCACCTCAACTCTCCACCCAATGACATTATTTCGAATTTTCTTCCAGATCTGTTAGCTCAATGTATTCAGTAATTGAGGCATGGAGAATCTGATTTTTTTTTTTACTTATTTTTTATTTATTTATGATAGTCACAGACAGAGAGAGTGAGAGGCAGAGACACAAGCAGAGGGAGAAGCAGGCTCCATGCACCGGGAGCCCGATGTGGGACTCAATCCCAGGTCTCCAGGATCGCGCCCTGGGCCAAAGGCAGGCGCCAAACTGCTGCGCCACCCAGGGATCCCTTTTTTTTTTTTTTTTTAATAGCCAAAAATAGGGGAGCCTGGCTGGCTCAGTTGGTGGAGCATGTGACTCTTATCTTGGGGTTGTAAATCTGAGCCCCACATTGGGTGCAGAGATTAAAAATAAAATCTTAAAAATAAATGAATAAATAAAGTAGCCAAAAATAATTTGGAATTGGCCTGGTGTATAAAGGCAATGGTCAAGGTAAATAAAAGAGCTGGATAAAGAAAAAAATTTCTCCTCCATTTCTAAAGTTAGCAATAAAGGGAGAATCTCTACTTTGAAGAAGTAGCCTGATCTCAAGTCTCTGAGTCCCCCTCTTCTGAAGCTTCTCATGGAGAACTCACCTGTCACATCCCACCACCACCAACTGCCTATGATCATCTGGTCCACACAGTCTTCCCATACAACCTTCTCCCCTAGACATGGGAACACCCACTGCTGTTTTGAAGCTGCCTCAATACGTACATCTTCCCAGTACAATTACAGTGCCAGGTACATGGTAATGTTGAATAAGTAGATTAATGAACTGGCTCAGATCTGTTAGAAAAACCCAACTCCTCATTTTTACTTCATGTATATCCCCCCCCCCAAAGTTTATTTTATACTTTTCTGTATCCTTTCATATGTGAAAGAAAAATTGTGAATCAGAGGTTTCATTTGCCAAGAAACCTATTAAAAGAGGAAATCTAAGTATGTACATTTTTGTTTGATACAGTAGGATATAGAAATTCAGGGAATCAGTTATTTACCAACATGGCTTCTCAACTACTCATGGTGCAGACAAAAAAGGCACATATTTCTACTGCACTTCCATCCCAGCCTGTGCCCCCTTACTGATGGGATGCTGACCAGGACCCAGGGCAAATGGGCTGTTCTTAAACAGTAGCACTGACCAACTAGTTGTAGCTGCTTGGAGTACTGTGTGGAGAAAGTTCACAGGCTCCATCTAGGGTCAGGCAATAAAGAGTACTGTGATCAATTAACAATGTCTGCTATTGGTATTCTTAAGCTAATCTACATTAAAGGATGAAAGATGATAAAACTTCCATAGATAGGTGAACAAGAACTTTGACAATCTGGGTTCAAGTCAACTTTGCTAGGGCCATTTTAATTACTGGCCTTCCATTTTCTATATCCCAATGAGTCCCTCATGTGAAAAGTCATGTGAAAGGCAGGAACCCTGGTTGTTTTTAAAATTTTTTATTTAAATTCAATTAGACAACAGTACATCATTAGTTTCAGATAAAGCGTTCAACCATTTATCAGTTGCGTATTAATCCTGGCTGTCTTAATCATCAATGAATTCCCAACCCCTCAAATAGAACCAAATAACTCATAGAAAATAAGTTACTGCTGAATTAATCTAGGAATAGTGAAAGGAACACAGGCTTTAGTGTCAAACAGACCCGTGTTCAAATCTTGAATATCCTAACAGTGTGAACATGGGAAAGATATTTAACTTCTCCAAGCCTCATCTATAAAATGGAATAAATAATGCTTCTTCTTAGAGAGGACCTATGTCGATCACTGAACAAAAATACGAGAAAGTAATGCCTGGCAACACAGTAGACACTCAATACACATTAGCTTTCTTCCTTCTACAAGAGCAATAGAGGAGCCTGTTCAATTTTTTTTTTTCTCATTTGCCTTGTTCAAATCAAGCTGTGGTTTTTACTCCCTTCTTTCCTTTCCCATCATTAACTCTAGCTGCAGGCAAGTTTATGGAAGGCAGCAACTGTGTGTATCATTTATCAAGCAGGACACATGTTAAACAAATGCAATGCAGTTTTCTGTCTTCAATGCATTTGAAAAGATTATGCATGTAAATCTGCATCGTGTCACTATGGCATGACACAGAAATGCTCAGGTTTGGAAAGAAAGTCAATTGCATGTGAAACAGAAAGGAATTACATAAACACAGAGGGGATTAGCTCAGCATTTTGAAGCTAGGAACCTGGTTACTCAATGGACAGTTTCTAAACTGGAGGAAGGAAATATTTAGTTAGAGCTATTTGTTTAATATATACACCAGATGAGATAAAGGAATTCAAAAGACAATGTAACTCATACTTCCTCACTCTGTCCTTGTAAAGAACCTCTCTACTGAGATGATTATGAAGGTTTTTTGTTTTTGTTTTTTTTTCTTCAAAATTCACAGGATTTCAACTTAAGAGAAATGGCAAAGATGCTTTGGTTGAAAAATGAAGATATACTCCAACTTCCTAAGAAAAAATTAAGCTGTTAATACTTCCTCCTGCCTCATAAGATGCTCTGGTGGCCAATCAGATGCTTCTTCTGTGAATGCCATTTGCTATTTAATAACAGAAGTGGCTGGCTCTGAAAAGCAATCTGCCTGATGAGGTCTTCAAGCTGTGTAATTAGGAGGCTATTCCCTAAATTGGCCCTTGGTGCCTATGGGATCAGATGAACAAGGCAGAAGGCCTCAGCCATTCAGAAGGAGCCAGGAAGGGAAAGAGTTGACGATTCTCTTTTTGTCCATTTCTCTGCTTCTCAGTTACACCAGGAAAGAATGCTCTCCTTCCATCAGTCTAATGACAAGTATTCATCCACTTGAGGAAAATTGACTGAGTGCTTCCATGTGCCAGGCACTGTGATAGGTGCCAGACACAGTGAACAAGTTAGATAAGATTTCTACATTCCAAGCTCACAATCTAGTGGAAGTGAGATGGAAGATAAAGATGTAAACAAATGCCTCACTGTTAATGACGAGTGTGATGAAGAAAATGAACTGGGCTATATAAGAGAGGTTAGCATGGACAAATAATTTAGATTGAGATTAGGGAAGGCTTCCCTGAGAAAGTGACACTTAAGCTGTGATCCAAAATACTAGTAGCAATTAGCCACACAAGAGTGTTCCATGCAAAGGAAACGGCATGTGCAAAGGCCCTGAGGACACAAATGGTGTGTTTGAGGAACTGAAAGGCCAGTGGGCCAAGAGCAGTGTACAGGATGACAGTGGCATAAAACTACAGAGATGAGAGACAGGCAAGGGTCATATCATAATGCAAAGCCTTCTAGGCCACAATAATTTTTTTCTTAAAGATTACATGAAGCCACTGATAAATTTAAAACATGGGAATGACATAATCTAATATGTATTTATGAAAGTTCACTCTGGTATGAAAAATGGAATGGGGGAGTGGTAACAGCACCCCCCCCCCCCCCCCGCAAAGTATGCCTGCAACATTAGCTACAGTAGCCCTCTGAAACAGTTTGTTCAGAGGCAGGGCAAGATGGCAGAAGAGTAGGGTCCTCAAGTCACCTGTCCCCATCAACTTACCTAGATAACTTGAAACAGTTTGTTCTTATCAACAGCTTTCCCTTACTCATACCTCTAACCCAGTCTGTCTAATCCAACAGGTTTCACTCTGGTCTCTGGGAAAGAACTACTGAAAGAGACCATTGGAACAGAAAAGTACTTCAGATTCCTTCACTGCATATTAACAGATTAGAAAATGGAGATCAGGGATCCCTGGGTGGCTCAGCGGTTTAGTGCCGACTTCAGCCCAGGGCGTGACCCTGGGGTCCCGGGATCGAGTCCCACATTGGGCTCCCTGCATGGAGCCTGCTTCTCCCTCTGCCTATGTCTCTGCCTCTCTCTCTCTCTGCGTCTTTCTCATGAATAAACAAATAAAATCTTAAAAAAAAAAAAAAAAAAGCAGGGCAGGGTGGGAGCCTGGGTGGCTCAGTCAGTTAAGCATCTGCCTTCAGCTCAGGTCATGATTCCGGAGTCCTAGGGTTGAGCCCTGCATCAGGCTTCCCTGTTCAGCAGGGAGTCTACTTCTCCCTCTCTCTTTGCCCCTCCCCTTGTTCTCTCTCTCTCTCTCAAATAAATAAATAAAATACTTTAAAAGAAAATGGAGGTCAAATAGCCACCTGAAGGGAGATGGGACCAGGTTCCAGATTCCCCAGGACTTCCAATCTGGTCAATTCCAACTGAACCAATAAGGAAAAAGCCATTTATCTTCCTCAACTAGACTTAAAATCATAGCCTCCAGGTTGCAATGATCTAATGCAAACCATCTTTCATCTTGGAAGCTCCGTGCTCTGTGTAGTTCTACAATGATTATTCCAGAAAGGAATATGAATTCCTGAGGGTCTGCTCTACATGTTAATGCAAAGGGCACAAACTGAGGGCCCATGGACCAAATATGGCCCATTAATATGTTTTGTTTCATAGTCTTCAAAAAAAAAGTGAATCAATTATCAACATTTAAACAAAGATCTTTTTTTTTTTTAAGATTTTATTTACTTGAGAGAATGAGCAAGAGACAGAAAGAGCACAGCAGGGGGAGGAACAGAGGGAGAGAGAGAAGCAGATTCCCCACTGAGCAGGGACCACCCCCTCAATGTGGGGCTCAACCCCAGGACCCTGGGATCATGACATGGTCCAAAGGCAGATGCTTAACTGACTGAGGCACCCAGGTGCCCCTAACAAAGATCTTATATAAAATGTGAGTTACTGACTTCTAGAAACAAAAACCTTAATATCAAATAACACTGATTACCAGGTGTACATTTCTGCCTGGCAAGGATCAGTAGAAGCTGGGCAGAGGCTGCTCCCTTCAGACAGGGCGCAAGCTCTCCCACTAACCGGAGTCCCTTCCATTTGGCTAAGTGCCAATCACTGCATTGCCACTATTGTTTTCCTTAGATGGAGACTGTTTCAGTATTCAAATTACTTGCCTGGTCTTTTAGTGTTTGAGTTTAACTGCAAAGGAATTTAGAAACAGGAAGAGAGCTTTCCTTAAATCCTTAAGTTCCCTTTATCATGCCTTCTCTTGTTTCATCCCAAACTGGAGGGAATACATCCTCTTGACTTGACCCAGCCTCCTCCATTCCAAAAGAGACCATGAAGAAGAATCCTTTATGGGCAAAGCCACCTCACCTCTGGGAAGCTGGCCATATTCACCAAAATCAGGTGTGGCGACTTCATGGAAATCTGGCCAATCTGGTTTAGAGCAAGCTTCCCATTAGCAGTTACCACAGTGATACAGTCAAGGGATCCTAGAAGCAAAGTCACAAAGTCTGAGAATTCAGAAGGAATTCCACCAGCCCCACACCCAAGTCCCTACCTAATTCAGATTCAGCTAAGATTCAGGGACTCCTTATCAATGTAGCAAAACTGCTCAAGGGGCTTTCACAGGAGCAGCAGTGTCATGTACTGGAAAGAGCTCTGAAATGTTGACAGAATTAGGACTTCTTTACCATCAACCAGGATGGCCAACCATAAATGGATTATTCAGAGACACAAAGAGAAAGGCAGAGAGGGGTCCCTTTAGACAAATTGGGTGTTGTCCCAGCAAACTGTTGTTAGAATAACATAGTACTTTACTATGGCCCAAAGATTTGACTTGAAGTATTCAACCAGATTCAATGTCATTGCAAGACAGGAGGTTATTGATACCACTGGCTTCAATCTGGAAGAGTCCAGGACATATAATGGTATAAGTCTCCATGATTCTGAAGACCAATAATCTGGGTTCAAGTACCCACTCTGCCACCGCCTGATTGTGTGACCCTGGGCAGATCCCCTCAACCTTTTGGCACCTGTGTCCTGATATCTAGATGTAACATAAATATTGTACTTCTCTCATAAGGTTGTTATGAGGATTCAGTGAAGAGTTTCTGGAAAGCATTTGTAACTATCCTGGCATATACAAGTGCCCAGTAAATGTTAAATTATTTCTTGACTTTCGCCTCAAGTTTTAACCAAACTATTCTACTTCCAATTTCTCTAATATAATCTTCTCTTTCTTGCCTCAGGACTCTGAGTATATATTTTTCTTTCTATTGAGAATGCTCAGGACACCTGGGTGGCTCAGCAGTTGGCATCAGCCTTCAGCTCAGGGCATGATCCTGGTCCGGGGATCAAGTCCCACATGGGGCTCCTTGCAGGGAGTCTGCTTCTCTCTCTGTCTGTGTCTCTGCCTCTCTCATGAATAAACAAATAAAATCTAAAAAAAAAAAAAAAAGAGAGAGAGAATGCCCTTCTCTGCTCAGTTAACTCCTGCTCATTCTTTAACACTCAGATATAATAACACCCAATCTCAGAAACCTTATTTGAACTCTAGGCTGCATTACAAATGCCCTTATGAGCCCCCAAGGACCCTATGTACCCTTTTATAATAATTAGTATTTGCTGAATATTTCCTATGAGAAGACATTGTGCTAAATGCTTTCTATAATGTCTTTGCTTTCATTCTCACAATGACTATGCAATAGTTGCACTACTTTATGGATGAAGAAACGAGGGACCAAATGGTAACTTGTCCAAGGTCACAACAGTTCTTCATAATGGAGCCTAAATTCAACCCAGGTCTGGCCAACTCTGAAGGCATGGTCTTCACCATTCTGCTTTGCTATATGGTTTTGTCCATCTTGGTTTACTTGTCTATTCCTTCACATTAGGCTCTAGGCTCTTGGAAGGCAGGAACAATGTCTTTTCTTTCTGTATCTACAGCACCTATTAATCAGCACAGTGTAAGTGCTCAATAACATTTTGGTGAATACTAAGTGTGTAGATGGACAAATGAATGGAAAAGGGTAAGAACAAACACATGAATAAATCTATACCTTAGACAACTATTAAGAGCAATCAACTTCTTCAGAGATAGAAATTGCTGGTAGACAGTTGGAGGTGTGAAAGGAAAAGTGCCTGCTGGTTCAGATAGTAATGAAAGAGGATATGCAAAATTTGGCATGCAGAAGACTGGCTAAGTTCAGTTTCACCCAGTCTCTTCATGGCCCCAAGTTCTACGGAGAACGTTACACAAACATAACCCTGAAGAGAAGGAGGCAAAGAGGAAATACCAATGGGAGGCCTTTTGAAAATGGATCTTAGCTCAGCTTTCCTGATTTGCCATAAGATCCTTTGCCACAGAAGTTGCAACATGGGCTTTTCAGTATGCAATTGTGGTGGTTCCCATTCCCTAAATACATATCGACATAATGCATCAAATCCTTTTCCCTCAATCTGTCCCCAGCGAGAATCTCCCTCAGCCTCATTTCTGCCCCTCATTTTCTCAGAGGTTAACATTTAACAAATTACACTCCCTACCTCTTTCCAGGCCCATCATCTTTTTAAGTTCAACAAGAGTGGAGCTTGCTGGCTAATTTTAAGTATCACATTTCTCCCTGAGCTCCTCTCAAACTGCTCTCTGGTTTCGGCTGCAGAATGTTAACAGGCCAGAAAGCACAGGGGAGACAAAGCACTTTATCAGTTTCATACCTAAAATAATAAGCAAGTTTAAAATAAACAGTTGGGAGAGATTGAATGGCACGCTCTACTGCTAGCAAAGGCAGAAATGCCCCAGTCCAAAGTTTGACAAATGATGGAATGGTCTTCTGATTTCACATAGGATCTCGTCTCTCTGAACTCAGTATGTTTCTCCTGGTGTTTATAAATGGAGCTGTATATTTTTCACTTGGTTTTCTTAAGAACAAGTTCACAAAATATTTTCTAGTTTCCTTAGGAACTATCCCAACCAAGATGTGAGTGGGAGCAGCCCAAGCTCCCAGAGATAACTTCAGAGGGGGTCTCAGGCTTGACTCTGGGATGATGACAATTTCCAAAAGGCCAATTTAATAGCAATTGGATTTTTCCTGCCTGCCTGCACCATTAGCTGACAACTCACTTCTTCCATCACATCTGCAAACAGTTCTCCTAGACAGTTCTGACATTTCCCACTTAGAAAAGCCACTTTCAGGAAGTTATTAACCCAAACGGAATCTTCCTGGTCAAACTCAGGGGTACAGATATGCCTCAGATGGATAGGTTTGCAGCCACTTGGTTCCCAGAAAGCCATAAGAATGGCCAAATGGGATAAATAGGAAAAATCAGACCAAAGATGTCAGTTACTGTGAGATTAAATACCCAAAAATGTTTATATAGCATAACCATAATAAAACTCCCATTTTCTGAGAGTGCAATTCCATGAGAGCAAAGACTATGCCTATTTTTTGTTCACCACTGTGTACCAGCATAATACTTACTTCAGAGTAGACTAATATTTGCTAAATGGATGAATCAGGTATTACTGTTAACTATGAGCCAGGCAATGTGCTCCAACCATTCTGTATTTATTTTGATACCCACCCCAAAGATATAAAGTAGGAATTAGACAAGGAAACTGAGGACCAGAAAAGTAAAGTAACTGTCCATGGTCACCAGTTAGTAAGTAAGTAACAAAACTGGGACTGAAACCCAGCTCTGCCAAAGCCATGATCTTTCCACTATGCCCCTCTCCAAAACGTTGGTTCAGTCACTAACCTGGTGAGGTCCTTATACTGATAGTTTTATTGAAATTATCTTTGAGTGCTTCCATCACAGACTTCATTTCTTCATCCACCTCTTCCAAGTTGATTATATCCTCAACCAAGGCAGCATTAAGATTCACTCTGGTTTGGAACTGTCCTTTCCCTTTGGCTAGAAAGTCAACAATCATTGAATAAAGAAGAGCAGCATAGACAGAGATAATAAACAATTAGTGAAGAAGTACCTACTAAGTGCAGGGAAAAATGCTAAGTGCTAAAAAATTGTACATTAACAGTATCCTAAGAAAGAACTTTAATTATTGTTCACTAGGTCCCCAGAACTGTGCTAATCACTTTCTGAGATACTAGTGAAGACACAGGCTTTATAATGAAATACTTCAGGTGAAAATCCTGACTATGATGAATACCAGTTTTATGACTTTGGGCAAGTTACTCTACTTTTCTGAGTATCGGGTTTCTTGCCTGTGAAACAGGGATAATATCTGTATTGCCAGGTTGCTATGATACAAATTAAGTAATTCAAATACCTAAAAGAGCACTGTCCATATGGCAGGCACTCCATAAATGAATTCCTTATTTTTTAGAAAAATAAACTGAAAATGAGAAAGGTGAAGTGATTTGCCTAATGTCATAAGGTCCTGGAATCGTAAAGCCAAGATGTGGTCCCAGATCTGTCTAATTTTAAATCCAAGAACTTTCCATTAGATTGTCTCTGAAAAATCTAATTGGAGACACAGGAAACATATTAATTCATTTTAAAATGAATACTAAGGGAGGATATGCAAAGTATTTGATAGCCAGGACAGATAAAAAGAACAACAGTAGTTAACAAATATTAAACACCACTAGTGGGGGAATCCCTGGGTGGCTCAGCAGTTTAGCGCCTGCCTCCGGTCCAGGGCATGATCCTGGAGTCCCAGGATCAAGTCCCGCATCGGGCTCCCTGCATGGAGCCTGCTTCTCCCTCTGCCTGAGTCTCTGCGCCCCCCCCACGTGTGTGTGTGTGTGTGTGTGCGCGCGCACGCGCTCTCTCTCTGATGAGTAGATAAATAAAATCTTTAAAAAATAATAAAATAAACACCACTAGTGGTAATAACAATGGTTTGTATTTCAGAAAATCAATAGCAATGGCAGCTGAATAAAATTTGATTTTATGCCTAAGCCACCAGTTCTTTTTCCATATACATTCTATATATATAGATCACTCCCATGAGTAATACAAATATTCCTGCCTTTCTTCATGGAAAGTAGGTGAAGGCGAAAAAAAAAAAAGTAAAAATACTAAGTAATACTATCTTACATTTGTTAACTATTTGACAAATATTTATCGAGTTTATTCACAACAAATTTCATTGAACATCTACGGTGGGCCAGATCCTGTGATATTTCTAGAGTATATACATATATTTTAAGATTTTATTTATTCATGAGAGACGCAGAGAGAAAGAGGCAGAGACATAGGCAGAGGGAAAAGCAGGCTCCATGCAGGAAGCCCGATGTGGGACTCGATCCCAGCACTCTGGGATCACGCCCTGAGCCAAAGGCAGACGTTCAACCGCTGAGCCACCCAGGTGCCCCTCTAGAGCATATTATAATTTGCAATGCAATTTAAAATACATTCTTCTAATTAGAGAGAGCAGTTCTCAGAGGTAAGAAAAACAGAGTTTATTATTGTCCCTCTTGTATGGGAGATGAGATGAGAAATATACAGCATTTAATTGAATCCACAGCACTTAGAGAAATCTAAGCACTTAAGTGACTTGAATGTTTTCCCCGAAATACCAACTAGTAAGCACCAGAGTGATTTTAAAAAAAATATGTATTTGCTTGCACCATCACTGTGCTTGAAACCTTATTGCTCTTAAGTTAACAGAATGATGGCTTAAAATTTTCAGAAATGATGAAAGATGAGAATCTTCAGATTTAGAAATACAGGTTCCAAGTAGGATAATAAAAGTAAATTCATACCTAGACATCCTGTGAATGCAGAAAGGCAAGGACAAAGAGATCCTGAAAATAGCCCAAGATAAAAGACAAGTGATCCATAAAGGATCAAAATCCAGAATAACAGCAGACTCTCCAAGAACAACAACATGAGCTAGAAACGATGGAAACAAGATCTTCAACTTTTGATTTTTTTTTTTTTGATTTTTCTTAAACTAAGAATGCATGTTAAAAGTTTTAAGTTATGCCCATCAATATTAGAATGGATAATATGAATGAAATAGTGTACAGTCATCAGAAAGATCTACAACTACACAGAAGAAACTGACTCTCACAAACATAACATTGAGCAAAGAGGCTAGACACCAGAATATAGAGTGTGCAGTACAAAAGCCAGATACAAGAATACACAGTACAACAGACAAAACTAATCCATGCCATTAGAAGTCAGAATAATAATTACTTACAAGTAGTAGAAGGTGGGAAGTTACTAGAAGGGAGCATAAAGGGGACTTTTGACATGCTGGGAATGTTCTGGGTTTTGATCTGAATGCTGATTATACAAGTGTTTTCAGCTTGTGAAAATTATCAAGCTGTTTCTTATGATAGCTGCATTTTTCTATAGGTGCTTTTAATTCCTATAAAAAGTTAAAAACAGAAATTAAGGGTAACTGCTAAGACAATAAGAAATAAAATGTGCAACTTCCAAATCAGCAAGCATGAAAAAAGAGAAATAAAGAAATTTGATTAATTCAATGGAAAGGAGAGGAAAAAAAGAAACTAAAAAACTATGATAAAGTACAAAATAAAATGACAGATACAAATGCCTATAATCACAATAAATATAAACAGACCAAGAAGAGAGTTAGAGATTATCAATAAGAACTTTTAAAATCTAGTCATATACGATACATAAGAAGATTTACAAAAACGTGAGATTATAGAAAATGTAATGTATAGGAATGGAAAAACTATAACCCTGGCAAATATTAAACAAAAGAAGGCCGATGCAATTATATTAGTAACTAAAAATAGATTTTAAAACAAAATGCATTATTAGAAAAAATGAAGACCATTTCACAATGACAGTAGAAATCAATTCACCAGAAAGATATTACAATTTTGAGCTTAAATATACCCCATTACATAGTCAAAAAATTAACAGAATTAAAGGGAGAAACTGATGAATCTACAAGCATACAAGGACATCCAAAATACCTTTCTTCATAACTGATAAATTGAGCAAATAAAAAAAATAGAAACTTTGATCAACAAAATTAGCCAACTCAATCTAATGGTCACATATACAATCCTGTACCCAGTAATAAAAGAATACACATTCTTCTCAAGCACACTTGGACCTTTATACAAAATGACCATGTTCTAACCCACAAAGCAAATTTCAATAAATATCAAAGAATATTATAATTGGACACATTCTCTGATCTCAGTAGGATTAAGCTAACTCTCCAAAAACACATATGCTTGAAAAATTTTAAACACTTTCAAATAACTCATGGACTACAGAAACACACAATGAAAATTTTAAATATTTAGAAAAAAACAATAAAAATACTATACATCTAAAACTTCTAGGAGGCACCTGAAGTTGAATGCATTTATTTATGTATTTATGTATGTATGTATTTATTTAATTATGTGTTTAAAGATTTTATTTATTTACTCATGAGAGACAGAGCAAGACAGAGAGGCAGAGACACAGGCAGAGGGAGAAGCAGAGGGAGAAGCAGGGAGCCCGACGTGGGACTCGATCCCAGGTCTCCAGGATCAGGCCCTGGGCTGAAGGAGGTGCTAAACTGCTGAGCCACCGGGGCTGCCCATGAAGTTGTATTTAGATAGAAGTTTATAGCTATACATGCTTATAAGAAAAGAACAAAGGTTGAAAATTAATGAACTGTCCAGTTCAAGGGATAGAAAAAGAAGGAAATGGGAGAAAATAAACAATAAAGGGCAGAAATCATAAAACTAAAAAGAGATCACCAAAATTAAAAGCTCTTTTTTAAAAGGCTATGAAACTGACAAACTTCTGTCAAGAATAAATGAGGGAGAAAAGGAAGTAGAGATATCAATAACATTAAGAAAGAACAGGAGGAGACCATTACCAAAACATTAGAGATTTCAATAATCTTAAGAGACTATTATGGACAACTTTATGCCAACAGCTTTGAAAACTTAGAAATAATGAAACGTTTCCTGAAAATATACAATTTACTGAAACTAACTGAAGAAAAAAGAGAAAATCATAATCATTAAAGAAACAATATGATTTAAAGTCTGTCTACATATAATACCAGGTCCAGATGATTTCACACGCACATTCTACCAATCATGTGAAGAACCAATTAATCCTGATCTTATCGACCATCCCACTGTGAGGGAGACAGAGACAGAGATGAACTTCCAACTCACATTATGGGACTAATACAGTCTTGATACCAAAACCTGACAAGGATAATGCTAGAAAGTTACACTCCTCAATATCAGAGAGTTACATTAAAGCTAATCTCATATAAAAGTATAGACTCAAAAACCTTAAATTAATATTAGCAAACCAAATCCAATAATGTACATACAAATCATGTATCAAAAGTGGTTTAGGGGATCCCTGGGTGGCTCAGCAGTTCGGCACCCGCCTTTGGCCCAGGGCGCGATCCTGAGTCCTGGGATCGAGTCCCACATGGGGCTCCCGGCATGGAGCCTGCTTCTCCCTCCTCATGTGTCTCTGCCTCTCTCTCTCTCTCTCTCTATGTTTATCATAAATAAATAAATAAATAAATAAATAAATAAATAAATAAATAAATAAATAAATCTTTTTTTTTTACGTGGTTTAACATCAGAGAAAGCTACTGATGTTGAGTCACCCCATTAACAGATTAAAAAATAGATGACCGTCTCAATAAATGCAGTAAGAGCATTTGATAAACTTAATACTCATTCAAAACAAAAATTCTTAACAAAATAGGGACAAAAGATATTTGCTCAAAAGAGACTACTGAAAAATAAAGCAAACATAATTCTTGATGTTAACATATGAGATGCGTCCCCTGTAAAGTCAGAAATGTAATAAGGATGCCTACTATTATCAGTCACATTTATTCAACTTATATTAGAGTTCTTAGTCAATGGCGGGGGGGAGGGAAGGAGAAAAAGAAAAGGTATATGAATTAGAAAGGTCTATGGATTAGAAAAACAAAGCTATCATTATTTACAGATATTATGATTACCTAGAAAATCCAAAAGAACATACAAACAATAGATCTAATAACAGAGCTCAAGGTTGCAAAACACATCAGTGTATAATAACCAAAAGTGTTCCTATTCACCAGCAACCTAACAGAACACATAATCTTTAAAAGATATGAATTTAAAACAACAAATCATCCATAAAAATAATACCATAGATATACTCATGACCTTAAGGTAGGGAAATTTTTCTTAAACAGAAAAAAAAAAGAAGCACTATCCATAAAGGAAAGCTTGATAAATTGGACATTAAAATTAAGAACTTCTGTTCATCAAAAACCACCATTAAGAGTGAAAAGGCAAGCATGTCAGCAATACATATGTATGACAGCAGAAGTCTTTAAAACTCCTACATATCAATTTTTTTAAATGGGCAAAAGACTGGAAAAAGGATAAACAAAGAGCCAATAAACAAATGTAAAGATTATCTAATCATTATTATTATTATTATTAATCATTATTATCTAATCATTATCCATCAAGAAATTACAAATTAAAACCACAACGAGATATAACTGCACACCCATCAGAATGGCTAGAAATAAAAAGACTGACTATATATCAAGTGTTCAAAAATATGTGGAGCAAAGGGAAAGCAAAAACATTTTTGGTAGGGGTGTACCCTGGCACAACCATTTCGGAGAACTGTATGTACAGAAACTGAATATACACATCCTCAAAGACTCAGAGTTCCCACCTCTTGGTATATGTACACCAACAGAAAATTATTCATGTGGGCACCAAAAGCCACATACAGGTGTGTTCACAGTAGCATTATTTATTTTAGCTCAAAACCAGAAGCAACTCAAATGCCCATCAACTACAGAAAGCATACACAAGTTGTGGTGTAAGCATTCCCTAGGATCCCATAAAGAAAGTAAAATGCACAAACAACTACTACATGCAACAACAAAGACAAATTTCACAAATAGACTGCTACCAAAGGAAGCCAGGCACATAGGAAGCCAGACTTAAAAAGGGCAATTCTAATCTACGGTGCTAAAGTCAATAAAATGGGTTATCTTTTGAAGGGTGACAACTGAAAGGGACGTGTGGTAAGCTTCCAGAGTCTGAGTGATGTTCTATATCTTGATGTGGGTGCCAGCTACAAGGCTGTGATTCATTTGATGAGAATTCTCTGACCTGTAACCACTTACAATTTACGTGTGTACTTTCCTGCGTATATAACTCAAAAATTTACTTTAAAAATATATGTATGTGACCAAAATGATGACTGCCCAGAAATAAACCTGTTCAAAGAAATGTTCATGCAGAAATCTTTATGGAGAAAAACTCATACTATGATTATAAAGTTCATCTACAAGAGCAAAAGGCCAGAAAGAAGAAAATGAAAAAGTGTTGTGCGTAGGATGAAGGGAAAGATTTGTACCCCTAGATTTAAGACTTTATAACAGTGATTCAGGTTGAAATGAATTTAGTGTAGGGAGAGATATGTAATCAACAAAATTAAGAGCTCAGAAATAAAATACATATAAAGAAACTTGACATGCTACAGAGGAATAAAGAATGGGCTAATCAACACGTGATACTGACATAACTTATCACCCGTTATAAAAAAGAAACTTAAAATTACATTCCCAACCTCACAACATATTTCGGAATAAATTCCATATAGATTAAAAACCCATGAAAAGTAGAAATCTCTAAGATATTTAGAACTTAATATAGAAGAGCTTTACGACCTTGGATAGGTAAGGATTTGTTAAATAAGACATAAAATGTATAAATGATAAAAGAATGGACTAAAGAATCTGACCATATTAAAACTTATGCTCGGGGGATCCCTGGGTGGCGCAGCGGTTTGGCGCCTGCCTTTGGCCCAGGGCGCGATCCTGGAGACCCAGGATCGAATCCCACGTCGGGCTCTCGGTGCATGGAACCTGCTTCTCCCTCTGCCTGTGTCTCTGCCTCTCTCTCTCTCTCTCTCTGTATGACTATCATAAATAAATAAATTAATTAAAAAAAAAAAAAAAAAAACTTATGCTCGGTATGCCTGAGCATAAGATGTGGCTCAGTGGTTGAGCGCCTCCTTTCAGCCAGGCTGTGATCCTGGAGTCCCAGGATCGAGTCCCACATCGGGCTCCCTGCATGGAGCCTGCTTCTCTCTCTGTCTGTGTCTCTGCCTCTCTCTGTGTTTCTCATGAGTAAATAAATAAAATCTTTAAAAAAATAATAATAAAAAATAAAATAAAGCTTACGCTCAATAAAAGATATCATTAAGTAAAAAACAAAGCAGACAGTTATACAATCTACGGAGTACTCTCATTCCTAACACAGTAAAAATCCAATAAATCTAAAAGAAAAAAGTCAAACAACTGAGTTTTTAAAGAGGCAATCAAAAAAAAACATAAAAACTAATAGCCAATTAAATTTGAAAAGATGCTGCTTACATGCTGTTGCTAACATGTATGATGCTGTGTGTATCAGGAGCCCACCCACCCCGTTTCCAGTTCTGCCACTAACTAGATGGGACCATGGACAAACAGATTACATAGGCACCTCAGCTTCCTCATTGGCAAATGGTGAGATCTGTGCTTCACGAGATAATTTTAAAAATTTCTTCACTGGATAATTATAAATCTTTCACTGGGTAGTTAAAAATATCAACATATTAAATATGTGAATTTAAAAACATTAGTGCAACATACAGATTAAAAGTTGTTGCCATTATCAGTATTAACAGAATGTAAGTCTTCTAAGTATTAATGCTCTTTCAGTAACTTGTTCATTTTCCATTAATAGAAAAAGGAAGGTCCATGTGAAATGATAAAAGCAAAGTCAGTGGAAAAAATAGTCAGCAGCGTATTCCCAGCACCATCCTTGGGAACAGACTCCCTGACCCACCACTGCAAATAGCTGGTATGTCTGACTATTGTCTGTCACTCCATTCATTCATTCAACATTTTTTGATACAATACTACGTGTTGGGCCCTGTTAGGTACTAAACAAGATACAGATCCTAACCTTATAGGGCATACAAGACATACAACAAGTAATAATTAATCTTACAATTAATTGATTAATTAATGGGTGCTGTGCTAAGGACGTCAAAGGTAAAATAACAGTGCATCTGAGTGCACGTAACAAGGGACCTGACCCAGTCCAAGAGGTCAGAGGGGGCTTCCATGAGGAATCGACATTTAAGCTGAGAGCTGCGGTATATCAAAGTTTCATTCTTGGATGACACAAACCATTAAGATCATCCATCTAAATCCATGGCTTTAAAACTTCCTAACCCAACAAACTTCTGGTTTTAATTTTACTTCCAACATAGGTCTTCCTATAAGGAGAAAATACGTTGATCTCTGCCACAAATAGTCTGATTTGCTTGGCACTTATATCTCTGATTCTAAAACTAAAAGAAGGAAATCAGACATTTTATACGCAATGGTAACCCAGGAGGCAGCACAGTAATGAGCAAACAGACCCTCAGTTCTACCACTGTCTCTGCCACTGTAGTATCTTTTAAGCTGATCATTTCCACTGTCTGAGACACCATCTCATCATTCTTCTACAAGGAGAGAAATTCAGTATCTCTCGGAGATCCCTTCCAGCTATGATAATCATATATCTCTACCTTTGGCTTTCTTGGTAGCAAAATGACGGACTGGTAGAGCTGGAGAGGCCATGGATTGCTCATGGTTATTTTGTCTTCCACTCACTGTCTTCAGTGTCCCTTCCGAAATAGGTCTGGTCAAGGCTGCAAGGTAGTTACAAAAGACAGGGCGGACCAAGCAGAAGCATCTTAAACCCAAGGCCATGACTGAAGACAATACTTGTGAACATTCACTAAAAAAAAAATAAGACAAAAAGGAGACCTAAGTAAAAGAGACTATGATGCAACTTCAGAAAATATTTTGTACCAATTATCAAGCAACCCCTGTAAACTGAGCTATGTGCTAGGCAGTTTAAGTATATTATCTCCTCCCATCAGCCATCTGAGGAAATATGATTAGTCCTATATTAGAGGATGAAGATATTGAGGCTCACAGAGATTTAAGCAACTTGCCCACAGTCTAAAGGACTCCAAATCACCAGGCTCTTACTACTGTACCAAATGCCTCTTATGGTACACAGGGAACACAGAGTAAGTAAATGCGCAGCAGCCTAAGTCTTTAATGATGCTAATTAAACCCTTACATGAAAAAAGGCAAAAAAAAATCTTGATAAAGTTATACTATAAAGAGGGAGGGCAGAACACTGGAAGATGACTTTAACCTAAATTAAAAAAAAAATCATTTCAACAGGCATAAAATGACTGGAAAATCCACACGACAGCATTTAACTAAAAATTTCCTTGGTTCCTTATACACTGATTACCAATTAGAATGCACTTTAATGTGAGTCTGAAGCATGGTTGAGGTTTGAGGTCTTCCATGTTATAGAACTAAAGCTCTGGAAAATGCCACTCTCTTCTGTGTTAACACAAGTTACACATTATACATCTAAGGTCTGACCATGAAAAGATGCTGGAGCCTACAGCTAGCATCTGCCAGGAATCTGGCTATCACTCAGTTAAAACTGAGAACAATTCGCATCAAATACCTGAAAGCTACTATCTTTGAAAATCCGTCCTACACCTCATTAAAAAAAAAAAAAAAAAAAAGCCCCATTCTAAAATGTTGATGCAGTAGAACTAAGTAAGAGCATGTGCTCTGTAGCCAGGAAGACCTGGAATCCAATGCAAGCTCCATCACTGACTAAATGCTCCTGAACATTTCTGCCACTTGATTCCCTCAACTGTAAAATGCGGATAATTAGAGTTACTTCTCAGGGTTGGTAGAATAAATGAGTTTATGCAGGTAAAATAATTGTCACAGTGCCAGATGACAGCAGGAGCCCCCCAGAAAGGATATCTGTTGATAGCTATCACCTTTCCTTTCAAAAAGACTCCCACACAAGAAAAGTCAGATACAATAAAGAAATCTTGCATGTCATTACTAATGTACAAGATAGCTTAGTCAATCAGATCTAGATGCACATTTCAACTTTGGGCAATTCACTCCACCTATCTGGGCATCCCTTTCTTCATCTCCAAAACGAGAAAAAGAATCTTGATCTTAAAATGAAATAATATGTGTATGCAAAACACCTAGCACAGTGCCAGGGATATAATACCTGCTTAATAAATGCTAGCCATCATTATCATTATTTCTTAAAAGAAAAGTAAATGAATAGAGCAAAGGCAAATAATTTCTCCTGATGGAATTCTTTTTTCTCCTGATGGAATTTTTAATAGCAAGGGATGCTAGATGACAGTGATTAGTATACAAAGTTGGTCAAAGTAAATCTGGATTAAAAAAATCCAGAAGTATCTTTTCCTCTTCTTTAATTACTATCAATAGCTACTATAAATTGAAGTCAGGCCCAAGCTGCTTGCTTTACCTGTATATATTTCACTTAATCCTCCCAGTAATGCTACAAAGTATAGTAATCCCCATTTTACAGATGTAGAAACTGAGGCTCAAGAGAGTCACTGTCCAAGGGCATGAAACTATAGAGCTCTGCCCTATCTTGGCAAAACTGTTCACAAAATTTGGCTCTGAGTGTGGTTTCTATATCTAGATTTTTCTAAGATAGCCAATGCCTAACCTACACTTATATCCAAATATGGCTATATAATAATGTGGGTTTTATTTTATTATTATTATTTTTTAATCTACAGGGTTTCAGTTTGGCTGCTCCATTTAAGACAGGTTTCCTGGTATTCCTGTTGCAGGTCATAGTACCAATCTGCAAAGCAACAGGAAATCAAAATGGGTTAGAAATAAACAACTTTTGACAGAAAATGCAGCACCCAAAAGCAGACCCAGTACATGTGAACGGAAGACAACTCTATAAATAAACCACATTGCTGAAATGTTTTAGGAGTAGATTTTAATTGCACAGAGGTCAGGAAATTTCAAAGTGGAAGTTCAATAAAGGCAGTCCCTTAGGCCCTTTACTTTAAGGACATGCATATTAACAGTTCAGCACAGAAGTATTAAAGTCAAGGAAAGGAACTGTCATGGGAGTCCAAGTATTATACAACAAAATTAACCTATACTCAGAAAAAAAAAATGTGCCAGGAAGTCAATGGGCTTTGGATACAGTATTGAACTGGAATTGTGAGCTTACTAGCTGTGCGATCCTGGGTAGATCATTTAGCCTCTCTGAGCTAGTTTGTACCCCATTTTAACTATGATGATTTTTTTTTTTAAGATTTTATTTATTTGAGAGAGAAAAAGAGAGAGAGCATGAGCAGAGGGGAGGGGTAGAGGGAGGAGAATCAGGCTTCTTCCTGAGCAGGGAGCCCAACATGGGGCTGGATCCCAGGACCCCAGAACCATGACCTGAGCTGAAGACAGACACTTAATCAACTGAGCCACCCAGTCACCCCAATCATGGTGATATTAATGAGCTTTTAAAAAGATAATTTAAAAAAAAAAGAAAGAAAAGAAAAGAAAAGAAAAGAAAAGGAAAATTATAGGGATGCCTGGGTGGCTCAGAGGTCGAGCGTCTGCCTTTGGCTCAGAGTCTGGTCCCGGATTCCTGGGATCAAGTTCCACATTAGGCTCCTTGCATGGAGCCTGCTTTTCCTCTCTCTGCCAGTGTCTCTGCCTGTGTCTCTGCCTCTCTTTCGGTGTCTCTCATGAATAAATAACATCTTTCAAAAATAAAAAAAAGGATAATTATAACAATAACAATGAAACAACTGCCAACACTTACAGAGTTACAACTACGTGCCAGAAAGTATCCTTAGTGCTTAACTCACTTGAGCACAGGTTAACTCACTTGAGCCTCATGAAACACTATGAAATAACTATTATTAACATACCCATTCTGTGGACGAAGAAACAAAGGCACAGATAAACAATCTGCCCATTATTAGATTTTATTAGTGCTCTTTACCACTATATTATACTATTACGTATATGAAATATGCACAGCAATTACTGACATTATTATTCAAACTGTTGAAGTAATTTTTAAAGCTATTTGAAGCACATAATGTTTTTCCAAAGTTAAGATTCTCAAAACTTGACTTTCTCTGTTTTCCACAGAAGGTGTATTTTAATTTTGGAAAGAACTAGATGAAGGACAAAAAGCCATTGCTTATCCATTGTCCCAGCAACCTCTCCCAATCCAGCTGTAGATTAGCTTATAATATGCACATTTTTATAAACACCGGTGTGGGCCCTTGCTGTATATAAAATACTTCCACATGTATTATTCAATAACCAGACTTGTGATTACCACCCACACTTTACAAATAAGCACATTGATTTTTCATTTCCTGGAATGTTCCTCCTGCTCCTAGGTCTTCAAACATACTGCTGAAGTTGAATCTGCTTGGAAATGATCTTCCCCCACCTCTTTAATGAACTACCTCCCATTTTTCTTTCAGATTTCAGCTTAAGCGTTGCTTCCCAAAGAATGCCTTCTTTGGCCATCTCCTGCAGCTCAACTAGATCAAATGTCCTGTAGCCCACTTTCATTAACGCCCTATACTTCTTAATAGCAGTTAAACTTTATCAGCTAATATTTGTGTGGTTATCTGATTATTACCTAAGTCCCCCCATAAGACTATAACCATCCCAAGGACCGACCTATGGTTGTCTTGTTCATTGCCATACCTCCAGTACGCAGCACAGTCTCTGAACACAGAAGACACTGAATACAAGTGATGAACACACGAGAGTCTAGAAAGAGTAAATCCTTGCCCAAGTTCACAATTATGGTGCAAGATTTGGGATCTAAGCCTCAGAGTGAAGGTCCTGCGTTCTACTTCTCAATAGTGCTCCAATGATCTCTTGGTTTGCCAGATTTTTCGTATAGATAGTAGGGTATGCTCTCTAAATTCCGTGCCTTGTAAAGCATCCTGTGCTTCGTAAAGGTGATTTCTAGCAATTGCCTATATGGTATCTGACAATTCATAGTATCATGACTATCGTATAGAATCATGTCCCTGACGTAGCCGAAGGAGGATAAGACACTTTAACAGGTGGGAAAAGAGCTTTTGCCTAACAGCTAGAAGGTATGGATCCCAATATTCCTATCTCGTCACTCCCTGCCAACGGACCCTCCATAGACTCAAAACCATCTGTCCTCAAAACGCATTTGTGGCAGCTCTACCACCGATACGTGACCTGTATGAAATCGTTTCCCCCACCTAGGTTGCGTTTCCTCGACCGTAAAATGAAAGGTCAGACAGGATTCTGGGCAGTGCGACAGCCTATAGTGAAAAGAAAACGACACCAAACTTAGAGAAAACCTGGGAAAGAGTCCTGGCTCTAGCCCTTCCCAGATACGCGACCTCAACCTCATCTGTAAAGTGTAGATGACAATACTATTGGTCAGGACGATCGAATGAGAGGAGTGCGGCTCACACACTCTAACCAGGTAACAGCTGCTGGAACGGCAACCGTTCCCGCTCGTCAGTAAAAGCTGAGGCTTTGTAACGTAAGCTCCACCACTCCTGGCCGTACGACCCTTGTAGTTATTTCTCTGAGCTTCCATTTCCTCATCACGGAAGGTGGGGTGACAATAATACCTACTCTCACGGGAAAGTTAAATGTTCCTGCCAAATAGTGGGCTACCGCGAAGTGGCTGCTGTGGAGTTAGGCCCCTCCCCTCCGCCATCCACGAAATTCCTAGCTGGAGAGACCAGCCCCAGGCCCACCCCCAAGCAACTCTGGGAAGCGACAGGTCCCGCCCCTAGCCCCAAGGATCAAGCCGGACTCGCATGGAGCCGGCCGGGGACGGCGATCAGAACCCCTGCGGTCCCCCAGAACCCCCTGAGTGGAAGTCTCTGGCGCCAGGGCCCAGCGCGCGCCTCCAGGCCGCGCAGAGTCCACTCACCGGCTATCGCCCCAGGTACTGGGAAAAGACCCACGCGACCGCGGGGACGGCGGCGGCGCAGGCGCCATGACGTCACGGGGCGGGGCGGGGCGGGGCGGGGCGCGGTGGCGGCGCGGTCGTAGCGCGTCACCGGCGGCCTGGCAGCGGGCGGTGTGGAGGCGGACGCCTTTGGAGGGCCGTCGGGCCGCGGAGTCGGGACCTGCTTCTGGGGCATGAGCCGAGGGGACGCCGCCGAGACCACGAGGTAAGTCGGGTCGCGATGCGCCCCGGAGCCCCGGAGCCCGCCCCGCGAGGGACTCACAGGGGAGGCTGCCCTCGCACGGCGGCTTCCCAGGCCCCGCCCCGGATCGTCCCGCCGCTAGCCCGGAAACAGCAATCCGAGACCTGACCCGCCGCATCTGGGAATCCGCGGCCCGGAATCGGGAAGTCGGGGTTCAGGCTTGACCCTGCCGGGACCCTGAGCTCTAGGAACAGGTGGCTTTGCTCCTCTGGACTTTAGCTTCCCCGTGTGACCATTCTTGCCTTCCGTGTTGTTGCAGGCTAGCCGCGAGGGTACATGTATCAGCGTGGTGGGAGCACTTTTAATCTAGGGGGTGGTCGCCGTTGCAGACCTAAAAGATTTTGATAGTCGCGTGCCTTCTTGATCTCATTACACCCTGCCGTTCCTCAAAAGGCCCTGTGCTGAGCTGTCACTGTCTTCTTTATTTTTATTTTTTTAAAAGATTTTATTTATTTATTTATTCATCAGAGACACAGAGAGAGAGAGAGAGAGAGAGAGAGGCAGAGGGAGAGGGAGAAGCAGGCTCCGCGCTGGGAGCCCAACGTGGGTCTCGATCCCGGGACTCCAGGATCACGCCCTGGGCCGAAGGTGGCGCTAAACCGCTGTGCCACCCGGGGATCCCTGATACTGTCTTATTTAAACCTCTGGACGACCCATGAGTTGGGGATAATTGGGCCCATCCTAGAAAGGAAGAAGGAATGGAAGCTCCAAGTGGAGCCTTATTTAGTAAACATTGAGCACCAGCCGTGAGCCAGGCCGTGTACTGAGTGCTGGGGGTAGAACTCTGATCAGGATAGGCAAGGCCCTGCCCTGTAGGAGCTTACATTCTGGTGAGGGAAAGGGAAGATAGAATAGTAAATCACATTGAATTGGCGTTATATGGAAAGAAAGGTGGCTTTGATAGACACTAACAAGGAGCTCAACCCTTAGGGAGAGCTTTTCTGAGAAGACACTTAACTAAAGTCATGCAGTAACTGGATGCAAAAGCCAGGATTTGAATACAAATCTTTTGGCCCCATATCCCGTACTCGCAGCATCAAAACATGGTACCCTCCTGTGATAATAAGTAGTTGGTGGTATTGCTTTTTTCAGACATGAGAAAGTCAGGAGGTCCTATCATTGAAGCGTGATCTCAAATGTTAGGTCCTTTAGAGAGGCCTTCCCTTTCCACTAATTCTGAAGTAGTCCAACCTCCGTCTCCATGTCAGATCACCTTGCTTAATGGTGTTCGCAGCTGTCACTAATTACATCTTGTTTATTTATTTTGCTTCTGTTTTGTCCTGCCCGTCTTCCAATATAAGCATCCCTAGTGGAGACTTGTTTGTTCACTGCTCTGTCCCCAGTATCTAGACAAGGCCTAGAAATAGATACTCGATTTTCTTTTTAAATGAATGAGTGATCTGTAGGAAAATGGGAGGAAAGGAAAGCAAGGAGAAGACAAAATGTTCCTCCTCCTGTTTCCAATCCTGGGATTCTGTTTATGTGTGTTTCACCTTTCTCTCAGATGGTAAGAGCAAAATCTGTAGCTTACTCATATATCTGTTTTCGGCACATAGCCCTGGGTTTAGCAGTTGTTTATTATGCATTGCTGAACAGAATGAACATGTGAGTGGGAAAGGAAGAAGAATACTCTCCCATGTGGGGCTAGATAAACATGTTCAGCAATTACTTAAGGGCCCACCTTGTGCCAGACTTCATAAGCTGTGCTGAGATAAATAGGAGGTAACAGCAGTGTTCAGTCTATGTCACTAGTTTTTTAAGACACAGTTCCTGCTGCACTGACCGCTGGGGCATTCCTGGTTACATAATATACATGGGTCCTATGGGTATTCTTAGTTCTGAAGTCTGGCACAACCTGCCATCTTCCCAGGTCTTTTTTCTTTCTCTGCCACATTATGTACTTGTTAAAGCTTTATTATACATCTGTCATCTCATTGTTGGCCCTCTCAGCAACCTTAAGTTACAAGCAGGCCAAGGTTTAGTATGTAGAGATGAGGGAACAAGCTTAGAGAGAAGTGACTTCCATTGGAAATGCCAAAATTTGAAACCAGGTGTTCTTGACACCCAGGTTTTTTCTCTTGCCACTATTGTCTCCATCATAACCCTCATCATCCTTTTCTGGTTGTGAGATGAGTCTTTTCAGGATGGAAGGCTAGTAATAATTTAAGCCAATATTAATTAGAAGCTTCTTAGGTGCCATTCATTGTTCTTAATGCTTTGGGTGTGTGAACTCTGAATCTGCACAACTTTGATGAGATGTTACTCCGTTTTAGAGATGAGGAAACTGAGGTACAGAATGGCAGAGTAACTTGAGCAAGGTTACACAGCTAGTAAATGGTGCAACTAGAATGACTGTGGAGGAGTTAATCTCTTCTTCTGAGTCCCCCAAAATAATATGATGCTACTGAACACTTACTGATTGCTTACTGCTGTTAGATGCAGTATCTAATGATTTTTCATGCACTCTCTCTGATCTTCACAACAGCCCTCTAAGATAAGAACTGTTATCTCCATTCATAGTATAGATGAGGAAACAGGAGGACATTCCCAGAATGTTCAGGGAATTCACCAAACCCACAACCAGCTTTAAAATCGAGTTCTAACTCCAAAGTCTAGGGCCTTAAATTTCCTAGATTGTCTTGTCTGTGAGGAAAACATGTTATGTTGCTCTTTCCCACTCATCTCCTTCAGTGCCATTAAGAGTCTTCTTTCTGGTGATTTCCAAGACTTATTTTGGGTAACAGTTGCTAAACTGAAGTATCATGTAGTAATAGAGACTTTGGCCTCCTGCCCAGTCTGCCTCCTGCTTCAGAAGAGGAAAACTTTAGTTTCTGCATGTAGAACCTATCCCTTTCACCTTAAATGGAAGCTTTTGCACTCCAGCTGCCAGAGGAGCTGTCCCAAGGGAACTGGTGCTGGGGCCAGTTGTGGAATAGTTGAGGCCTTTGAAGAACTGGTCAGAGTTTGCCCTCCTTGAATAAATGTTTGTTGAGTTGAATCTAAAGTCTGGTGTTCACAGAGTGTTGCTCCTCTCCTGCCTGAATGTTCACATTTCCTTTAGTATTTCATAGAGATTGATGGAAGCAGAAACCAAAACTCTTCCCCTGGAGAATGCATCCATCCTTTCTGAAGGTTCCCTGCAGGAAGGGCACCGGTTATGGATTGGCAACCTGGACCCCAAGATCACAGAGTAAGTCTAAGTCATCTTAACTTGTTACCTACAAACCTGGGATGTTTGTAGTGATAATGTTCAGGAAAACTTTCAAGAGATGCGAGATATTTTTTGGCCCTTTTATTTATGTTTTAATTATCTTTGAAGGGTATATATTTTTGTCACTAACCTGTTATGTTGACATTTTTCCCATATCCGGATTCTTCAGCAAGAACACAGGCTTGGGTATTGTTTAAAACATAGACCTCTTTTTCCTACTTGCCAAAGATGTTCTCCTGATTTCACTGATTTGAATCCTTTTACCCAGTGACTACAGTGCATTATTTTCTAGAATCAGCCCACAGCGTACTTTTGTTCCTCAAAATGAAAGAACAAGCAGGAGAAGTCTCAGCACCGTCACAAACAGGCAGAGGGTACCACTTAATTGTATCATGTAGCCATGGAACCATAGAAAGTCAGAGCTGGAAGGCATCTTAGAGATCACATCAGTCCCTTTGGTTTTCCTGTATTCGTTAAATGATGTGAGTGCCTCTTGTGTGACAAGTGCCATGCTAAGCAGTGTTCAAATCTGAGGAACCCTGTCTCAAGGTAACCAGAGCCTATTTTTAAAATAAAGGCTCAGAGCTGTTCTGCTTAAAGGGAGGGAGGTCCACCCAAAGCCTTTTGGCAGATGCCACCCTTTCTTTGGTGGTAAATTAGAGGACTCTGGAGCACACTTGAAAACCTCTGATATGATCCAGCTCTTTTATCCTACAGCAAAGGAAACTGAGGCCCAAAACATGGCAGTACCTTGCCCCGGGTAACAAAGTTAATTAAATTGTCCTGACTCCCCACTCTTTGTACTGTGGCCATTATAGTTTAAAACAATTTCTTAGCAGAGAGAATTAAGTTTTTCCTTCTCCTAGTTTAGTAGGTACAGGGCTGTGGTTGGTGGCAGGATGGATGGTAAGGAGTGAGTAGATTGGGCTCAGTGCCATCAGTGCTTAAAGCAAGCATGGAGTATGCCATGGGTCCTAAGAGTTACTCCCTTTGGAATGATGTTAAAGGCAAGATGAGAGGAGACAAGAGAATCCATTTACTTGGATCTAGGATGAGGGGAGGCGGTATATACAATTGGGATTGGGAGAGAGGAGGGGGTGTGAACTAATGGATCAGGATCATAAAAGAAAGTTCAGTTCCTTGATCCTGTTCAAGTTCAGTTAGCTAAATATAGATACCTTTGGATCCCTCTAGGAATTATGATGCCATTTAAGATATGTTGTCCCCATATTATGTTACCTTGGTCATTGGGGCCCTGGAATATGAACTGTGCATTTATTTTTGTTCTCTTTTTGGCTCATGGCTTTGAGGACAAATTTGTGAATCACCCAAGCCTCTCAATTATGTCTGTTGATCAGAGAGGCTGTTTCCATCATCTAAAACCCAAGCTGTGAGGGGATGCTCCAAAGAGTGGTTTCCATTCCCACCTCTGCTTGTCTCAGTGGAAATCTGGAACATGGAAACACTATTCATTGTTTTGGCTACAGTTCATTGTAATGAGACTTGTTCTAATTGTGTCCTGCTGCTTGATAGGAAGGTTCAAATGGGTATCTGCCACCTCAGTTTATGTCATAAGCTGGAGTATATGAATGTTTTCTTCAGTTAGATCATTAACAGGAACATTGAATCGAAACTTTCCTACTGCTATCTCTGCTCTTTTTATGTCAGGCCAAAGGTGGACATCACGTACTAAACTGCAGATCAGGGCTTTGCAGGGTCTACCTCTGTGGCTTCCCCACGTCTTTGCCACATGCAGTTTTGTTTACCATTTTTCTTCTATGGATTGCTTATGTTAAAACATTTTCTCTGGGGCCCCTGGGTTGGTTATGTGTATGCCTTCAGCTCAGGTCATGATCCCAGGGCTCTGGGATCAAGCCCTGCATCAGGCTCCTTGCTCAACGGGGAGCCTGCTTCTTCCTCTCCCTCTGCTGCTCCCTTAGCTTGTGCTCTTGTACTCTTTCTGTCAAATAGATAAATAAAATCTTAAAAAAATTTTTTTTTTCTCTGCCAAACTGATTTATTACATAGTAATGTATTTCTTTTTAAAGATACAGCTACCAGTCATAGCTGTGGTTGGCATGAAATGCTTAGTATTATCTCATTTACTCTACTTAATTACAGCAAAGACACCTAACATGTTAGTAACGTAGGTATTATGGAAATGTGTAATTTCCTTCCAAGTTTTTGAATTACATAAACTTCTGGATCCTGTTCCTCTTAAAGTGGGTAGTGATGAACTTAGATGGACTATTAAAATATAGTCATTTCCAGGGACGCCTAGGTGGGTCAGTGGATGAGTGCCTGCCTTTGGCCCAGGGTGTGATCCTGGAGTCCCAAGATCGAGTTCCTCATTCGGCTCCGTGCATGGAGCCTGCTTCTCCCTCTGCCTGTGTCTCTGCCTCTCTGTCCCTCTGTGTCTCTCATGAATAAATAAAAATAAAATATTAAAAAATATATTTATATAGTCGTTTCTAGACATTTTAGGATTGCGTGCTGTGACTTTCATGAATGTGGGGCACCTGGGTTGTAGTTCAATCTCACAGTATTTGAATCTAGGTCTTTAAACTTGTAATGACTCTTAGGAGAAGTTTGTAGATCACACTCCAGTTTTCATAATTAAACCAACCCCCCCCCCCCCCCCATAAACTGCTGCTAGTTCCTGCTGTTTCCCCCTGCGGTGCACTCTTCTTATCTCTTTCCTGTGCATACCCCTGCTCTTTACTGTCCCTCTTCCTGATCTCTTTTATAAACTGATTTGAATGCCCCTCTTATACAAATGGTCTCTCACCTCTTGTTGGAGGCAATATATAGGTGTATATTTATTGTTGTGAATAGTTACAAGGATATGTAAAACTGTGACAGTTTTTTAAAAAGATTTTTCCACTCAATTCTTTTTTTTTCTTTTTCTTTTCCTTTTTCTTTTTTTTTTTTTAAGTATTTTTTTTTAGGATTTTATTTATTTATTCATGAGAAACAGAGAGAGAGAGAGAGGCAGAGACACAGGCAGAGGGAGAAGCAGGTTCCATGCAGGGAACCCGATATGGGACTTGATCCCAGAACTCTAGAATCACGCCCTGGGCTGAAGGCAGTGCTAAACTGCTGAGCCACCTTGGCTGCCCTTTCTTTTTTTTTTTTTTTCTTAAAGATTTTATTTATTTATTCCTGAGACATACAGAGAGAAGGTAGAGACATAGGCAGAGGGAAAAGCAGGCTCCCTACAGGGAGCCCAATGTGGGACTCTATCCCAGAACTCTGGGATCACGCCCTAAGCCGAAGGCAGACGCTCAACCACTGAGCCACCCAAGCATCCCTCCACTAAATTTTTGAAAGTTTATTTTGTAATTCATTTGAGTTACCCTATGTATATGTGCTTCTTAGTTATTAATCTGAGTCCTGTTCAAATTACCTGGAACGTCCCAATAATCTTCTCTCAGTGGAATATGCATTGCTAACCAACTGTGTAGCACTCTGATATTCTGCTTCATGTTAATTTGTGTTCATTGCTCTGTGGTTGCAGTATTCACCATTTCATGGCTATGCTATCTGCCAAGAATACCTGTACGACTAAATAGGTTTTAGAGGTTTAGATTTCAAGGAATGATGATGTATTATTGTTTGTGGAAGTAGCAGATTGTAAACTCATGTTCTTTCTACTCTATTCTGATTGCTCCGAACTATATGACACTTTATATTACTTACCTTTAAGGCGAAAATGTTCAACTAATGATCTGAACATTTCTTCTAGCTCTAATACTATATTATTCCTCTTATTTCAGCTCACAACAACCTTATGAGGCAAGCAGAACAGATAATATTTTCTCTAGTTTACTTGTCTTTAAGTAGCCTTCACACCTAGCATGGAGCGCAGCGCAAGGCTTGAACTTTGAGATTGAGATCCGAGCTCAGATTAAGAGTCAGGCGCTTAACCGAATGGGCCACCCATGCACCTCTTTCCCTCTTTTCTGGGACAGGAAGAGTTGAGTACGTTGACTTAGTGTACTGAAAAATAGTGAATGATGGGACTGATTTCCCATCACCTAACTTAGTGTTCTTTGTGCAGATATTCTAATAGTCCATATAACAGAACAATCCTAGCCTAAACTATCCTATTCTAAATGTTAAAATGTAAGGACTTCTTTTAAATTGTTGTGGGACCCAGTCTAACCATAGGGTAAAAAACAATACCTCCAAATACCATTGCTAGTGCCTGCAACAGAGAAACCAAAAAAGTTAATATCCTTAGACATTACCTATTTTCCACACTGTGGTTTCCTCTGAAAGGATTAATACTGGGTTTCTTTTTCACACATTAAATGTGCTGCGTAGAAAGCCTAATTAATAGCCACTGCATAATTCATAAGGAGAAATGAAGGGCGAAGCAGCAGAAATTCTAAAAGAAGGAGCATTCTAAGTAGAGGGTTTAAGTAGAAATAAGAAAGAGTGGGTGTGGGCAACCCAAGTGGCCCAGCGGCTTGGTGCCGCCTTTGGCCCAGGGCCTGATCCTGGAGACCCGGGACAGAGTCCTGCATCAGGCTCCCTGCATGGAGCCTGCTTCTCCCTCTGCCTGTGTCTCTGCCTCTCTCTCTGTGTCTCTCATGGATAAATAAAATCTAAAAGAAAAGGAAGGGAAGGGGAAGGGAGAAAGAGAAAGAAGGAAAGAAGGAAGGAAAGGGTGAGCAGTCTGTCGGGAGGACCTTTTTGACTAAATGAGTGGTTGAATACTCAATGATAGTGAAAACATTAGTTGGAAGAGATAGAATACTATCACAATAGGGAGTACCTGGGTGATTGATCATTTCCCTTCTGCATGAGTAGTGATCCCAGGGTTCTAGGATTGAGTCCCACATCAAGCTCTTGCGAGGAGCCTGCTTCTCCTTCTGTCTCTGCCTTTCTCTGTGTGTCTCTCATGAATGAATACATAAATCTAAAAAATATAAAATAATGAATACTATCTGATTAATACAGGGCTTTTTCAATGTATTCAAACAAGAAATGTGAATTTCTTATAGAAGAGACTTATTACTGTGAGTGTTTAGCAGGATGCCGACAACCTGGAAGTGATGTTTTAGTAGAGAAATGAGATATCATATCAGTACATAGAGTGGGTTGGAGGAGCAAAGATGACCAAAGATTAGCTAGGAGAGACTGCCAGAAACTAGGCCTATCACCTTAGGTAGAGACAGTGAACCTGGAAGCCAGTAGGTGACTAAGGGATGAAGAACACAATTGAAGAGCAGAATTGAAAATGGCCCTGATGTTTCTTGCCTGAGAAATGGAGAATCATGTTCACACTGACCAGTAGAATAGCTAGAAAGAGCATCTGTTTGTGGAGGGGAGGTCAGAGTGGGTTATACTAAGTAAACTTAAAAGCAGTGGAGAGCCATCCAGGTAAAAAGGTCCTTCTGAGGCCGACTTTCAGAGATGAAATAGAACAGAAGGGGAGAGCATGTGCATGGATGTGTGAAAACAGTGTGCTTACCCATGAAGAAACTCTGGTTTTCTCAGCCCATTACTTATTTTTCTGTCATGCTTTCTTTTTGATGCCTTGGTTTGCAAGAGTCAGCCTTTACTGTTTGCTGCTTAGATTCGAAACACAGTAACACTATTTAATAAACGTATAGAACAGAGAACATAAAGACCCAGCAAATAATTTCTACCAGTTTATAAAGATAATTTTCTCTAAAACAAATTATGCATTTAAAACAATCTTAAGGGACGCATGGGTGGCTCAGTGGTTGAGCATCTGCCTTTGTCTCAGGGTGTGATCCTGGGTCCTGGGATAAAGTCCCGCATCAGGCTCCCCACAGGGAGCCTGCTTCTCCCTCTGCCTATGTCTCTGCCTCTGTGTGTGTGTGTGTGTGTGTGTCTCATGAATAAAAAAGCTTTTTAAATCTTAAAAAATAATAAGTCTTAAATGTCATTTCATTGACCTCCCATTGCCTACGGCATCAAATTAAAATTACCTCACCGAGGACACCAACATCCTTCACAACCTGTCCCCTGCCTGCCTTTCAGCCTCATCCCTTAACTGCCTTACCCTCGCTCTCTTCCAGTGGAGCAGACTCCTTTTCACCTTTCATGTGATACTCACTAACCAGATGTCCCCTACACAATTGGGCCTCTTTGTGTGCTCCTGTATGTACCTCTACATGCAAGTATCATAGTACTTTGTAGTTTTTTTGATTGCGTATCTCTTTCCTCTAACCAGAATGTGAGGTCCTTAAAGGTAGGGACCTAGTTGGATTCATCTGGATTATTCAAGTGCCTATTACAGTTTTTGACAAGCAGTAACTGTCCATTTTAACATTTGTGTAGATTAATTACTTATGTGCCATAAGGCAGGAAGGCGGTTTTTCAGGACCCACCAGAAAGCACTATATTGCAGAAATATGTTGGGACTGGTGTACTAGCTCCTGAAGCCACAGGGCCCACATTTCATTAAGTGAAGCAAGGCTCTGAGGAGTAGTAAGCCCTCTCATACTTCAGCAGCAGATGAAAGTGCTTGCAGATGTGAAAGCAAGATTCTTCAGGCTTTTTTCACTATCAGAGCTTGCAGTTCCCATCTCCAGGAAGCAAAATAGTAAACATTTCATTCCTTTTGTTTTGGTGTTCCGATAATTTCAAGAAATTATCAAACAAGGACAGAAATCCTGGAGAAGTTGAAAGACACAGACCTAAGCAGATGTTCCTGGAATCTTAAGGTCGCACTTCTCAGGCAGAACATATTTGTTAGATTTTCAAAGAATAATCTTTTGGCATTTTTTTTCTGAGTAGATTAAAATTCATTTCCTAGGAAATGCCGATTGCCTTACCTTCCTGCTATTAGGCAGAATGGAGCTGATGAAAAGATGACCAGCCCACAGTAGCCCTTAGATTGTTCTTTAGAAAAACGGGCCTGACCCACCATTCATGGCAAATAACACTGTGTTGAGGCTTGAGTGGGTATAGTAAGTAGAAGATGCAGCTGTGAGTTAAGGACACAGAGGAGGGGCTCCTGGCCAGCTCAGTCAGTGGAGCATGCAACTTAATCTTGGGGTCGTGAGTTCAAGCCCTAAGTTGGGCATAGAGATTACTTTAATTAATCCGTTAATTAGAGACCCAGGAGAGATTCTTCCCAGCCCACCTGTGTATTCGAGAGGCTCACCCTTACGGTAAGCCTACTCAAAAATAAGTAAAACCAGAAATTTACACTTGAGGTATCTCTCTTTTCCCTAAAGATTCACCTCCTACGTCCTCAGTAGTAGCTGAGGTCTCCTGATGGGAGTTGAGAATTTGGAATCTAGGGAGATACAGTTGTTTGCCCTTTCAAAACAGGTCTAAAGACCAGATTAATGTCCATAATATGCCTTGGGATCCTTGTATCCTGCCCCAGTGCAAGACCTGTATTATGTCTTCCTTGCTATTCTGTGTCAGGCACCTGACCCAGGATAATAGGCTTGCTTGTTGATATGCATTAGTATCAAATTTAATATATATAGCTTATGATCCACTTCAAATCTTCCTGCCTCCCAAAGGAGATTCTTAAGAATAAAATTTTGATGAGTTTCTCCTAGAAAACAATGTGAATATAAATGTGGCTGTAACTACAGCTTTACTGACTCCCTATGGGGTAGAATTCCCAGTAATAACAGATTTAGCATGTGGGCTGATACCTTTTTAGTATCACAGGGACAGCATTGTTTAGAGAAAGCCTTGACTCCATTTGAATAGTGTGGAGGATGCCAGGAGGAAGGCCAAAGGAAAAGGAAACGGGAAAGCTGTTGGTTTGTCTCACCCTTACATCAGATGACAGGAAGTTGGAATTGAGATTGGCCACAGCAACCTGTTAAAGGCCACATCTGTTTGAATAACTTAAAAGCTCTATAGAAACCAAATAAGTTTGAGAGAAAGGAATCCAAGAAGAGGACTAGGGGCAAAATGACAAGCAAGAGCTTGGGGTCAAATTTCTTCCTGGGTCATCCATATTCTTTATCAACCATGTTCCTGAGTAGAAAGTGTGTGAAAACTCTGAGGTTGATTAGTTACCCACAGCTGGGTGATTATAGAACTGACTGGGTTCCCCTGCCCTGTGTGAGACTAAGCCTCAGTCACATTGTGGTTCCACATTGTCCCTAACATTCGGTCACTTCGGGGCTTGAAACTCTGAGGCACCTATGGAGGTGCTACTAGCTGTGGTTTGGTTTTTGGCAGAGCTTTACCCAAGTGCAATTTGTGGCTAATGATTAATTACGAAATCTATTACAGAAGTCTTCCAAGGTTGTTTTTCTGTTTGTGTGAATGTGTATGTATGTGCTACTTTATTTATTTTTGAGATAGGATAGTCCTTGGCTTTTGGAGTGTGGGTATGTGTTCCTGATGGAGTTGTAGTTACTCACAAATACTAGTTCATTGCCAAGAAATTAAAAATAAATAAATTGACACTATTTTTGAGCTTTTCTCCGAAAGAAAAACAAATAGTACATGTGGGCCAGACAGCTGTTTGTTAGGTGTGGTTTTTTGTTTGGTATTTTTGTGCTGGACAGATGCATAGCCATGACAATTCGAGTCCCATTCCAAATAGAGGCAAACAAGTCTGTTTGCCAAATAAACTAACGCAGCAGTTTGGAAGAAGGCAGGGGGTGGGGGTGCAAGATATTTTCCCCCCTCAGGATAAATTATCTCCTGCTTTCATCTCACACTTTGGGCCAAGTGGCTAGCCAGATTCCCAGAGTGTACATACGGTCTATTCTTTCTCTACAGATACCACCTCCTCAAGCTCCTCCAGAAGTTTGGCACAGTAAAGCAGTTTGACTTCCTCTTCCACAAATCAGGTGCTTTGGAGGGGCAGCCTCGAGGGTACTGTTTCGTTAACTTCGAAACTAAGCAGGTAAAGAAACCTTCCTTTTCACGGTGCCTTTTATGCTCCCCTACTTATTTATACATCTCTCTCAACTACTAGAGTAGCAGTGCCTTGTGGGCAGGGCAGATTCATCTCTCTGTGCCTTGCCCTGAGTCCTGCAGGAGGACCCATGATAAAGGAGTGAATGGCTTTCAAAATCTACCCTCCCCAGGCTCCCGGTCTGAGGCGGCTGACCTACTTTACTGACCAGATGCTTTGGGGTGCCCACATTAAGCACATGGACATCTTCCTCCCTATTGTGGTTTGTTTGTTCCTTTAATGGCAAGCCAACAAAGCCTCCTTTTCTTTCAGTAGTTTTGCCCCGTGGTGCAGAATCATCCCTGTGTGTGGTGAGCCACCCACAAACTCTTTTATTTTGATTTCTTAAAAATGTACCCTTCTCAGTCTCAGAACAACTGCATACAGATTTGAATATACATGAAGGAAGAGAGCATTACGTGTATCTTCTTGGAGTAAAATTCTATCTTTTGAGTGAACATACCTTGATAAAAAAATTGAATTTGAATGTTATTAAATACAGACTTACTGTTTAGTATTCTCTATAACTTTATTAGTCACGTGGAAGGGCATTGCCTAGTTATTGTTTCATTAATATTATATTTGGCTGTTTTTCTTGTTATAAAAAATAATACATGTTAAATATAGTTGAAAATACAGATCAGTGACTTCATTTATCAGCCCAATACCCAGGCATAATCACTGTTAATATTTAGTTATATATCTTTCTAGTCTTGTCTTTCTTCACCCACACACATGCATACACATATATGGCTTAGAGCACATATATAAAATCATATTGTCCTGTTTACCACTCAAAGTATATTAAAAATTTTCTGTCCTCTATTATACATCCAGATAACATTCTATACCACGATACTGTGGTTTCACCAGTGCGACTACATATTTGCAAAAAATCACTGATACAGAGTTTTAACTTAGACCTCAGTTTAAAAATGAATCAATGTCATTTTGATGACTGCACAATATTTCACTGTGGGAATATATGATAAGTTAACTGACTAATCCCCAGTTGTTAGCTATTTAGGTTGTCCTCAGTGATTCACAAGTATAAACAGTATGCTAATGAATATCTTCATACTTCTAATTATGCTCACACATATGTATATCCGTAGAAATGGAATAGTGTCAACAAAGGCCTTACATACTTTTTCTTGATACAACTGCTATCCTCAAGCAATGATGTATCAGTATGTTCTGAGACTGTATGAGAGTGTTGTTTGTCCTTATCAATGCTGAGGATTCTTTCAATTTCCTCTAACTTTTGTGAGTGAAGTAGTAAGTGATATGTGGCTGTTCTGAATGGGGAAACTAGAAGAATGCTGTGTATGGTTAGCATTTTTAAATATTTTACTCTTCCCTAATGATAGAATGTGATGAATATTCTTGCAACCCTTGTAGACAGCTAAAAATCAGTGGTCATGCTGGGAATACATGTTATTTTTAAAACACTGGACTACACAGCAGCCTGGGTGGCTTAGCAGTTTAGTGGCACTCTCAGCCCAGGGCCTGATCCTAGAGACCTGGGATTGAATCCCACGTCAGGCTCCCTGCATGGAGCCTGTTTCTACCTCTGCCTGTGTTTCTGCCTTTCTCTCTCTCTCTCTCTCATGAATAAATAAATAAATAAATAAATAAATAAATAAATAAATAAATAAATAAAATCTTAAAAAAAACAAAACAAAACACTGGACTACAGGTCACAAAGCCTAGCTTCTATTGCTGGTTCTTTTATTTATTAACTTTGGGCAAGTCTCTTAACTTCTTTTGGCCTCAGTTTTCATTTAAAAATGGGGATTAAAAATACCTTCCTTGCCTTCCAGGAAGTTGAAAAAAATAGATGAGGGTATATAAGAAAATACAGTTGGCATTTAATAATGCTGTTGAATACATGAACTCTGAAGTGATATACAAAGAGGAATTTTTTTTAAAACATTTATTCCCTTGCTGGCATCTTATTACTGCTGATGCTGCAGAATCAATAGAGAGTACCATGTAAATTCTAATTGATTGGTGACACTTAAGAGTAAAACATCTCATATCTGTCTCTCAGTTAGACAAGCAAGCATGGCAATGACTTTCCAATGGCTGACACATAGTGAGTACACAGATGTCTGTTGAATGTCATACTGACAAACTCTGGAGGGGGAAGAGAATCACTGGTAAAGCCAGACTGGAATGCCTGTGGGTATTATACCGTGATCTCAGATAGATTCTTCTTCTTCCTCTTCCTGTTTCTTATGGGCTTCTTCACCCCCTAGTAGACGTGGGTTATGCTTGGCTGAGTGCCTCATGGATACACATGGGGCAGAGAAGGTTTGGCAGGATGGAAAAGTACGACCAGGCTTCCTGGGAATGTCCTAGAATGACTCTTATCCAGCTTCAGGAATTCCTTTTAACCTTGTTGCTTCTGTATCTGATAGGGAAAGGGTCAGGGAACTTTTGGCTCCAAAAGCCAGGTGCATAGATTGGCTCACACAAATACCTTGCTCACAGGCTCTTTGACTCATTCCTGCTTTTTCCGGACTAGTTTCCTTCACTCCCATATCCTTTGAAGCCATTACTGTTTCTCACTTTGGATCAAAAGTATAAGCCCTAGTCTGGGGTATAGTTCCAGGGTCCCTGAGGGAAGTAAATTTCTTAGCACAGTAGGTCCTGACAGACAGAAGTGTACAGAAAGGTATCACCTAATAAGAACAATCCACTAACATTGAGTGCTTACTGTGTGCTGCATGCTTTCTTTACATGCACTCTTTGACTCCTCACAATAGCCAATGAGGAACAAGTAGTAGTATGCATATTTTATAGACGAAGAAGCTAATATTCACAGAGATTAAGGAACCTGTCAGTCAGGATACACTGCCAGTAAGTGGCAGAGCCAGGATTGGCATTTTTGTTTGGCTGACTTTACAAAACTCATACCCTTTCTGTTATTCTGTCTTTTTCCTTTCTTTCTCTATTTTTTAATTATAAATCCTTTGCAAGTTGTTTATCAAAGGCAGTCTGGTTAGGACTGCAACTATCAAAGCTAGTGAGACCCTATGAGATACATACAGCTAATTAGGCATTTGAAGTTTTGGCTAACATTCTTCCCTTTCCTGGACAGGAAGCAGAACAAGCCATCCAGTGTCTCAATGGCAAGCTGGCTCTGTCTAAGAAGCTGGTGGTACGATGGGCACATGCTCAAGTAAAGGTAAGTCTAATTGGCTAGAAAGACAACATCAAGCTTGCCCAGAATGAGTTTTCCAGAAGATAGTTGTCCATTTATCCATTTGCATCCCAGCCTCTTCACATCTGGAGCAGTCATACTTTGGTCTCCTACTTGTATTTACCATCTGTGTTGCCAGATTTTTCTTTTAAGAAACATCTCAGGAGGGATTAAGTTCTTTCATTGTTTCTTTCCACATACCCACAGATTCTGTTTTTGATTGATTTTTCCATGTGGCTGATGTGTATACTCAGACCTCTATCATGTTTTCAGTGGGGGTTGTTCTTTGGAAGAAAAAATGTATTTATTTTTAAAATTAGTTGCTTTAGGCATTATTAGACTCTTCCCAGCCTCTCAATTTTCTGGAGAGCTTGAATATGTTTATCCTAACTGCTTGAGAAATGGGTGGTTTGTATGAGTGCTTAAAGCACCAGTGTCTCATTACTCCAGAGAGTTTGAGAGTTATTTGTAGGACTTTGCAGGGTCTGTTTTGTCTCCAAAGCCCAAGAAGTGGCAAATCGTCTTATTCATCTTCTGGCTGGTCTCTTGGGAGAATGCACTGGAAAAGATATGACCATTTAAAAAAAAAAAAAAAAGAATGGCATTCTGTTTTACCTGGCCCAGAGGTGAAGTATGTGGACTGGAGCAATCCCAAGAGCTTATTCTCTTCCTTTGTGGTGGGGTCTTAAGAGACCTGCCTGTGAAAAGATTTGTAACAGTTAAAAAGTGGAGCTTCAGTGTTTAGCTAAGGAGCACTGCTTGTGATCACAGACTCCCTACCCATCAAGCTTCCCAGTAAGGAGTCATGGCAGTTAAACATTTGAGCTCAGTGTCCAAACTGAAAAACAGAGCTCAAAGAGCACTTTGGATCCTTATGAAGGATCTCAGGTAATCACAGAGCCATCTCAATTTCTAGGACATGTTGCCTTAAAAATAGAAACAACAAGGAGAATTACGAAATACTTTTTTACTCAAAAGAAAATCAAGTCTCATTTGCCAAACTGGCTGTGATTTTCTCATTCTGTGTCTCATTGAAAAGACACGCAAGAGAAATCATCCTTTGTTCCTGTCTTTTCGTTTGAAAATCTCAATGCCTTGTGGCTCTCTTCTCCTACAAGTCTTTTTGACCACAGGCTCCTGATTACTCCTTAGTATTTAATTTACTTTTTACAAGAGGTATATAATTATCTGACATCAAATTAAACTACCCTTTTGCTATAGGATGTTTTCTATATCAGTGGCTGAAAGCCGTTAATACTTTCCGTCTCCAATCAGGCCTGTTAAGAATTTTGCAAAAGTCTAGCAAAATTCTTAAGTATTTTGAATAAAGCAAAATAAATATTGTAAGAGGTGATATGTGACAGTTAAAACAAAAATGTAGGAAGGCAATCCTATTGTATATTTATACCAGCTGTGAATTAGAAAGTCAAAGTTCTTTCAACTGCCAAATAAGGATGACTAGTGGCTAGATGGAAAGCTACTTCTAAACTTCTCTTTCTAAATGTATAGCTTTTAGGCAGAACCGTGTAGAGTTTTGCATAATTCTAAATGTAAAGCAGTCCTCAGATTGTCTAGAAACACGCTGACAATACGCTAATAGATTTGTGGTTTCTGAATTTGTGTACTACAGTAAAGGACTGGGTTTTGCTTATCCAAGTGATTTGTCTTTTTCTTTCAGAGGTACGATCATAACAAGAATGATAAGATCCTTCCTATCAGTCTTGAGCCATCCTCAAGCACTGAGCCCACTCAGTCTAACCTAAGGTAAGATGCTGTACTAAAGAGAAACACAAATATCCAAGAGTATGAGCCACTTTTCATTCCAAGCCTTCATTTATACCTTAGTGAATCTTTAGACTCTTAATTTAGAATAGAATCCACTAACTTTTGACATGTTGAGAGACATGTTCAGTTAATCTCCCGAATGTATACATATCCTCTCCTTGCATACCCCTAAGATCATATACTTAGAGAATTCATTCACTCAAAAAAGACTGGATGGACCTGCCATATACCAGCCATCATGCTGGACCCTGGGATACAGGGCATGCAGACAATCCTAAAGAGAAGCATTTTCATGAAGCCTGAAGTCTCATCAGTGTTTGTCATTGTCTACTACTTCCTCCCCAACTGTGAGTTCCTTTATACAGAGTGTTGGTTTATAGCACTTTCATTCTCTGTGCTGTGTTTCTCTGACAGTAACAGTGTTGGTTCTAATGAGCACAAATTGTCAGTTACTTCTTCAGAGTTAATTCAAAACAGAAGGAACAAAGGGTTGAGTGGAGAAAGGCAAAGTTAAGTGGATGGTTGAGCTGAAATAGAGGGTTTTTGGATTTTTTTTCTCCCCACATTATAGCCTAGGGAGAAATTTTAATAACAATAGCCAGATTTATTGAGGTTACTCTAAAGCAGGCACTGTGCTAAACACTTCACATGCCATATATCATTTAATTATAAAAATTCTGGTAAATGTACTATAATAGTCATTTTTTTTTTTTTTTTTAATAGTCATTTTATATCCAAGGAAACTGATGCTTAGCAAGGTAAACTATCTCGGCCAAGATCGCACAGGTAGCAGATAGCAGATCTCAAATTCAAAGTTAGGTCTGCTGAGTTTTTGAGTTACTACTTTGAGTTACTACTTCAAAGAAAGTTCATGCTGTGAATACAAGAATACAATTCTGAAGCCTTTTCCAGGGAAGGAAGAGCAGATAGGTGAAAGAGCATCAGTGTCCTATAAGGGTTAGAAATCAGCAAGCAGTCATAAAGTCAGGAAAGTGATGCCTATTTGGATGGAGGACCAGACAGCAAACAAACAACTTTTCCTTGTGTATTTCTTTTTTTAAGATTTTTATTTATGTATTAGAGAGGGAAGGGTCAGAAGGAGAGGGAGAAGTAGACTCCCAACAGGGACTCAATCCCAAGACCTTGAGACCATGACCTGAGCCAAAGACAGATGGATAACTTAGCTACCAGGTGCCCCAACCTTTCTTGTATGCTATCTGCACCAAACAAAACAGATTTATAAGCATCTCATGAAGCTTCAGAGGAAAGTGATCCCTAAATGTTTTCAGGATAAATGTTAGTAAAGTAAAATTAATTTTATAGTTAGTAGTTTAGCATCATTGGTTTGTGTATATATAATACTTACTGAAATATTTTATTTGGTAAATTACTATATTTTATATATTATAAATAAAATTTAATATTTTTGTAAATATTAAATGTAATAGTTAATATTATTGATTTCTTATTTTTGTGCTCTTTTACTATTTTGTACTCCCAGAAATTAAAAAAACATATATGATGACTTTTGTAGGTTTCCCTGGGGATTATATCCACTCTGTTGTTTTCCCCATAAAGTTTGAACCGCCGTGATCACAAATTTTATAAATCTGACTCGTGTTGGGAAGAGACCACTGTGTTTATGCATGGTGTTCTACATGTTACAGTGACATGTTTTTAGTTTTATTTTCAGTGTTTGCACTTCTACTAGACAGTTGAGTATTTTCCATTTATTTTGTAATCCAGAGAACCTCAGCTTACATCTTTCTTATTAACATCTATACCTAATTAGAGAAATTTGTTTTTTGGTGACTCCTACAAAACAAATGGCTGGCTATCCCATTAATGGGGAAGAAATGCTGGAATGCATCTTGGTAATAAGATGCATTGGTAATACATCAGTGTTCTTTTTGATTGTAACTTAGGTTTTAAATTTTACATTGACCATGTGAAGTTTTGAGTATGTGCAGCCGATGTAAACTTTTTGAGGATCTCTAAAAGGCCACTGTATACATTCCCTTCCAAGTTTATCTCCCTGATAGTAGACCACTGACAGCACTGAGAATGGAAGGGGAATCATGGGTCATAGAATACCCATTGCCTGAGGGCTTTGCATCCTGGTCCAGGGAAGGCAGTGACCTCCATCAGAAGGGAATTCCCCCAACTTGTGCAGTGTCTCCTCACCTCTTCTTTCTAATACAGAGCTACTCAGCTCCCAATCTGGAGGAAAGGAGAAAGCAAGGGCTTTGGTAATAACAAACTAGGCTTGAATCCTGTGTAGGCTGTGCAGTTTGTTAGCTCTATGAACCCTGGGCACGTTACTGCTTCTCTGCATTTGTTTCTTTATCTGTAAAAAGTGCATATTATTGTAAGGATTAGAAACAATATAGGTAAAATTTTGGGCACAGTGCCTGGCTCATTGTAAGCATTCCATAAGTGATTGTATTTATAAATACATATTTGTTCGTAAAAAAGAGATTTTGTAGGATTTCCCAGGGTGTTTTTTCCATTATTATTCAGTGATTCAACAAGTAGTACAGTGTAGTAGTTAATAGCATGGGATCTAGAATCTGTGTTTAAACCTCAACTCTTCTATTTACTAGCTATGTAATATTGGGCAAGTTAACCTTTCTGTGCATTGGTTCCTTCATCTGCAAAATGAAGAATATGATCTATCTTATGTTTCTTTCAATCCTACAGAAATTATTTTTTCCAATTTTTTTATTGCACTAAAAGACACATAAAATAGCATTTGCCATCTTATGAATTTTTTTAAAAGATTTTATTTATTTATTCATGAGAGATACAGAGAGAGAGAGAGGCAGAGACACAGGCAGAGGGAGAAGCAGGCTTCATGCAGGGAGCCCAATGTGGGACTCAATCCCAGGACCCCAGTATCACGTCCTAGGCCTAAACCACTGAGCCACCCAGTGATCTCCACCATCTTATGAATTTTAAGTGTATAGTTCAGTGGTACTAAATATATTTGCAATGTACAACCATTACCACCATCCTTCTCCATAATTCTTTTCATATTGCAGAACTGAAATTCTATACCCATTCAATAATAACTTCCTATTCCCATATCTCCCAAGCCCCTAGCAAGCCCCATTCTACTTTATGTCTCTGATTTTAACTAGTCTAAGTACCTTATACAAGTGGGTCATCCAGTATTTGTCTTTTTGTGACTGGTTTATTTCACTTAGCATAATGTCTTCAGGGTTCATCCATGTTGTGGTGCATGTCAGAATTTCCTTCCTTTTTAAAGCTGAATAATATTTCAGAATGTGAAATAATACCATATCCTGCTTATCCATTGATCAACACTTGGATTGCTTCTACATTTTAACTATTTTGACTAATGCTCCTATAAACACATAAGTGTATAAATGCCTCTTCCAGATCCCACTTTCAGTTTCTATCTGAATTATTTGAGAGCCTATTATCTGCTGAGCATTAAGGTGTCAAACAATGTTGCACCTGAATATTTAATGTAGCCATATGTGAAGTACTGTTACCAGTGTCTGAGATTTTAGTAAAAATGTAATAGATGGTTCAGGTTTGGTCTCTTTTTTTTAAAATGTTACTTGAGTGTGTGTTTTATGTGAAATATTTGCATATTCATGTTTTAGTATGTTGTTGCTTCTGTGATATGCACAAAAGGCACAAAAAAGATGAGATACACAAGTATTTTCTGAGTGTACCCAGGCCCGCTCTGATCCTCTTCTTTTTTTCCAGTGTCACTGCAAAGATAAAAGCCATTGAAGCAAAGCTGAAAATGATGGCAGAGAATCCTGATGCAGAGTATCCAGCAGCTCCTGTTTACTCCTACTTCAAGCCTCCAGATAAAAAAAGGACTACTCCTTATTCTAGAACAGCTTGGAAATCTCGAAGATGATGGTTACGAATTATTGTAGCAGCAAAATTGGTCTCTATACCTGAAATCCTCTGCCTTTGTACTTTGTAGATGTGAGTGGTACTTCCCAACAGAGCACAATCACATGTTAACGTTTGGTAACAACATTTTTGGATGTCTCATGGATGTTTCTTCCCTGAAGTATGTGTGGAATTGAGCATCATCCAGAATAAATAGGATTGTATCCAAAATTGTGATTTGAACACTGGGATGCTCTAGTTGGCTGGTTTGTTTGGATTTGTAACTCCAGAAACATTATATAGTAGGCCAGAGAGAAAGGCAAATGTAAAAAATGTTATTTAAATCAGGAAACTAAATTTATTAATGTCCATCTTAAAAAAAAAAATAGAACACTTTTCTGTGCTCAGATGTCTTTACAGCATAAAGAAAAAGTAAGAGGAAGGAAAGTGAAAAATTTTGAATCATGTTGAGAACTTATTGTTCCTGAATTTATTATGGAAATCCCTCCAACTAGACTAAAAAGGAAAAGTTCTTGGCAAAAGGAGCTGGTTCTTTGAGCAAATGTTGTGGTAATCTGTTTAAGAATTATGGTTAGTGTTTCAAAATCCCAGTTAGGAAAACATGGTGTATATCTTAAGATTGTTGGCATAAACAAAACTGTAGAATCAAATTTAGCATTTTATACCACAACGGAAGTCCTATTTGGAAATCCAGCTTTTATTCTATAGTGATCATTTTTTTAAAAATCTAAATATTTAAATTCTGCCTTCTATAATACCAAACGTTGTTATTAACGTGGGACTTTTTAAAATTGCACTTATTGCATGAGGTTTTTTTTTTATAGCATGAGAATGTTCTATTTGGAATTGTATCATGGCCAATCTAAATAGGAAAGCAAAATTTCTTTGAAAACCTAATCGTTGTTATATTGACCTCTATCAACCATACTATTTATTAATTAGGGGTCTGAGTAGAAGAAATGGAACTGTCTTGTACAGCATGAGGAGGGGACATGCAGTGAACACAGAAGGTCAGTGGAGCAGGCCCTCCTCTGGCACCAAGATTGTAAAATGACTTCATGTTTTATGTAGTTTTTAAAGGTTTAGAAGACTGTATGACTTTAAAGGGGTTCTTCCTTTGTAGCACATACTCCTGCCCGATGTTTTGCCACTTGGAATATCTTAAATATAGGAGCAGAGAGAGAAAAATAAGTCAACAGATTTGGCAATGTGTTTCTGTCAGCAGTTTTGGTCATTTTGGTGCCAGGTTGACAGTCTGTTTCATTGGGCAGCACCTTTGCTTCTTGACCAGGTAAATCATTTTGATACCTATCTGCCATTCTTAGTGATTATGGACACTTACCATTACTTTTCCTAGCAAGAGGAAGCTTGCATTATAGGAATTCAAGTCTTCCTGTGGGCATAAGTGAGTTTAAGACACTTGAACCAAATCTTGAGCAGAGTGAGGTTTCAGAGTTTATAGAACCGGTTCAGAGAAATTCTCATCCTCTTTCCCAAGGTAAATCTTTTTTAGATAGCTTTAGATGGTAAATACTTTCTGCACTTATTAGCTCTGTCTATGATGCAAGTAACTCTCCTTCCATTTGAGGGATAGTTCAGGGAGGTGGGAGCATTATCTCCCATTTTTCTGGTGACTTCTTAAGAGTACTAATTCACCATTTTATCCTTACGTCCTCAAGGGGTTATGGTGGAGTAGGACTTAATGCAAAATAGTCTTCTATTTTTAATAGGAACCTTACCTAACTTTGGATTATCTAGAGTTGTTTCCTTTAGAAACCAGAGCTATTTATTTGTATTTAAAGCAATGTTAATTATTTGTACTGATTCTTAATTCCTCTGTGTGAATAAATGCAAGACAGTGCCTGTGTGGTTGTGTCTCCTCTCATTTATTTTCTGGAATAAAGACTACAGTTCTCTGGTAGGCTCATTTCCCCTCAGGACTTGGGCCAGGGTGTCTAGATGGGATGTTTTTTCTAAGTACCTTCTCTGCAGAAGGCTCTGGCTAGAGGCGACCTCAGAGACAATTCTCTCCACCTGGTATGCCTGCCTACTTCTGTTGTTAGAGATGAGAAAGTAGTTTTCACAGCATATCTAACCATTTGAAAAGAAGCTAAGTGAAGTCACTGAACGTATCACACTGTATTTGGTCCTTTCAGATTAGAGGTTTCAAAGAATAAATGTATGTGTCATAAATATGCTGAAAGCAGTCTGGGGTAAGGTTTGTAAAATACGAGTTAACTTGGTTGACTCATTGTTTGAAGTTATAAGAGTGAAGAATTTAGGGAATATTCAGGAAAGTGGTATGATCTATATTCGTAATCTCAGCTCCTGGTTTATCAAATGCAAAATGTAACCGTAACCAGTGGACATTCTCCAACAGGCATTTCACTGTTGAGTAAGAGGATCACAAGAGGAATGGTTTTTCAAAGCATGTCAAAAATCAACAGCAAAGGTTTTTTAAAACCAAATATCCCAGAGCTCTGTCCTTTGTTTAAATTACATACAGTCAATTTCTGAATCAGCAAATAGAACTGATTTTTTTAATACTACCGTACATAAGGGATTAATTCTTCCCTTATAAATTGAATGTTAAATGTTTCCTATATATAATCACTTTGTTCTTAAAATATTATTTGATCCTGGGGCGCCTGGTGACTCAATAAGCTTCTGACTTTTGGTTTTGGCTCAGGTCGTGATCTCTGAGGTTGTGAGAGCAAGCCCCGCATCGGCTTCTGAGCTCAGCTAGGAGTCTGCTTGGGATTCTCTCTCTCTCCCTCTTCTTCTGCCTTCCCCTGCTCTCTCTTTCTCCTTCTCAAATAAATCTTAAAATATGATTTGATCCCATCGTATTTATCCTTGACGTCTCTTTCTCTCTTACTCATGCCCACTCTTTCAACGAATCCTGTCAACTTCGCCTTCAGAATCCATCTTGAATCCAACCACTTCACACCAACACCCAACACTACAGTTTTTGTTCAAGCCGTTGTCATCTGGACTCTTGCAGGGCATTCCTGATGATTTCCCTGCCTCCACTAGTGCCTCCTCAGAGTCAATTTTCCACACGGTTGGCCAAAGTGATCCTTTTTAAAATCTGAGCACATCATTCCTGTCTTGGTGGCTTTGCATCACACCTAGAGTAGAATCCAGAGACCTCCAGGGCCTTGAGTGGCCTGTCCCCGACTGCCTGTCTGTCCTGATGGCCTCTTGCTACCGCCTTTGTTCCTTGTGCTCCAGCCACACCAGCCTTCTTGCTGTTTCTTGAATATAAGGAAGCCCCCACCCCAAGGCCCTTACATCAGATTCCACAGAGCCCACTCCCTCATTTGTCTGTGTCTGTGTTCAAATATCAGTTGTCAAGAGGGCACCTGACCTCCCTTTCGAAAATCGCAGCCCTGTCACTTCCCAATCCTCCCTCTTCTTCATTTTCTTAATAGCATTTACCACTATCCAATTTTAGACATCAGTTTAATCTTTTTTTTTCACATTAGAATATAAGTTCTCGGGCAGCCCCGGAGGCCCAGGGGTTTAGCGCCACTTTCAGCCTGGGGTGTGATCCTGGAGACCCGGGATCGAGTCCCACGTCAGCCTCCCTGCATGGAGCCTGCTTCTCCCTCTGCCTGTGTCTCTGCCTCTCTCTCTGTGTGTCTGTCATGAATAAATAAATAAAATCTTAAAAAAAAAAAAAAAAGAATATAAGTTCCGTGTGAGCAGGAACTTCTATTTGCTGCTATATGCCCAACATGTAAAACCATGTGTTGTCTACATAATAGATGCTCAATAAATAGTTGTTGATTTGAAAAAAAAGTGTGGTACTTGAGAGCTGAAGGGCTTTGAGAGGCTAACCCATATGGCCTCTCATTGCCCAGATGGAAAACAAAACAAAACAAAAAAAACCCGAGACAGACAAAGAAGCTTGGCTGGGATCCCATAGTAAACAGCACCAGGTAGAACTCAGGCCTGCAAACACCTATGTTTGGTGTTATACGGATGTCCCTTTCTGTACAGCCTACAAAGCTAAGAATGGCTTGCACATTGTTAAAGGTTGAGGAAAAAGAAGAATACTATTTTGTGACACACGAAAAATAAATGAATTTTTAATTTCAATGTCTGTAAAAATAAATTTTTCCTGGAATATAGCCATGTCCACTCACATACAGAGTGCCTGGCTATTTTCCCACCACAGTGATAGAATGGCATACAGTGAGTATTGTCAGTTCCTCATCACATCTTTTGGGATAGAGAACTGGCTATCCATACCATCTCTGCACTGAAAAAAAATCATATGGGTACGGATTCAATGCCCTCCTGTGCACAGGAGGAGACTAAGACCCAGAGAGCTTTGGCATCAGGTATGCTCTGAGTTAGATTCATAGCTCCAGCTGTGTGAGCAGATGAGTAAGGACTCACTTCAAGTGACAAATACTACTCCGGCTACCTTATGGTAGGAATTTACTTGGCTTACGTAACCAAAAAGTCCAAGTGTTCAATACAGTCAGAAATCGATCTCTCAACTGTGTTTTCATCTGGGTTGGTTCATTCTCAAGCAGGCTCTCCCTAGTGGTCTCTGGAGAGAGACTTGAATCCCAGGTGTAAAAAACAGATCTGTCAGAATTTATCCCGGGATGTGGGACTATATCTTCCTTCTGCATTTGGTCTTACTTGGCTAGGAGTCCTAATTACACAGAATGGCATTTTGTTTTTAATATGTCCTGTGATCTTTGTAAGCTAGAAATAGAATTTAAAATTTAGCCATAAAAAATCAAATTAAGTTTTCCTCTTCTAAAAGCAGCTCTCTCCCCATTGAGAAGCTTTCTGGTGGGCGACCTCATCAAAAGGAAAGTTATTCATTCAGGTATGTGCTGAGCATCTGCCACGTGCCAGGGGTGGCGGGTGTGAGATGGTAAGGCACAATCCCTCCCCTTCCCCCCCTTTTTTTTTTAACATTAATGCAAGTTTTATTCAAGAGATAATATTGAAGAACTGAGTTTTTAACGAAGGAAAGATTTACCAGTTTTCCACTTTGTAGTAAGAAGTGAAACTGGGGACCATTTACAACACATAAATAAACTCTACCTTTACATTTCTGAATAAAGCTATATTCACTTCTGAGAGAGAGCCATTTAACTTTTGCTGATAAGGCTTTGTGACCATTTTCCAGAGAAAGCAATACCTGAGCTGAGTGCTGCAGGATGTTTAAACACAAGCCAGGCAAAAGGTTTAGAAAAATGTAGGAGGGGGTGCCTGGGTGGCTCAATCAGTTAAGCATCTGCCTTCGGCTCAAGTCATGATCCTCAAGTCATGGAATCGAGCCCCACATCTGGCTCCTCACTCATTGGAGGGCCTGCTTTTCCCTCTCCCTCAGCCTGAACTCACCCTGTTTGTGTGCTCTCTCTCTGTCTCTCTGTCTCTCTCTCTCTCACTGTCAAATAAATAAATCTTTAAAAAGAAAAAATAATCTTGGAGGAAGAGGAACAAAGCCTATTGAAGTGAGAGCTAATCATATGAGGAATTAAGACACCTCTGAACCTCTGTACCCATAGGATAAGCCAGGTGTATGTGGCCTTCCACAATCTGTTCCCAAACACATTCTCCCCCTAATCAAAGCCAACTGCATGGACACCCCAAACGTGATGCAATCTGCCAGACCTCCCATTGTCCTCGCTCAAGATGTTCCTTCTACCTGGGAAGTCCCTTCTCATCCGCACCCCACTTGTCAAACAGACATCTTCCTGCTCATCCTCACTGTCCCCAAGGCAATTAGTTGTCTTTCTGCTTCTCAAACGTCCAATTCTGTTTTAGCTTATATCACTGTATGTTCGACAGAAATACAAATGATAAGATTTACATGTTTGTATACTTTTTAAAATTATTTAAAATTTTTTATCATTCAAAAACCACTCTCAGGGCAGCCTGGGTGGCTCAGCGGCTTGGCGCCTGCCTTCAGCCCAGGGCATGAGGCTGGGATCGAGTCCCACGTCGGGCTCCCTGCATGGAGCCTGCTTCTCCTTCTGCCTGTGTCTCTGCCTCTCTCTCTCTCTCTCTCTCTCTCTCTCTCTCTCTCTGTGTCTCTCATTAATAACTAAATAAAATCTTTTTTAAAAAAAATCACTCTCACTGAAAATAAGATTAGCCTCAGGGACAAGTTGCTTTCCCCTGAAAACAAAAAGCAAACAAATCAACTCTCTTCTGTATGTGGAATTAATCCTCAAGGCTATAAAAACCTCAACTCCCATGGCTTCAGCTGCCATCCCTGCACTGATGTACCGGAGGTTCCCTTCTGCAGCTCCAGCCTGTCTTCTGAGCCAGACCTAACATCCAGTTCATTCTAGGCACCTCCACCATACTCCCCTAGCATGTTAAATCCAATCTGAGTTCCTTATTCTCCTTTGCCCGGTCACTCCCATGTTCCATGCCATGTGGAAGAACATCATAAATAAAAAATGAGAAAACCCTGAGTTATCTTCGACATTATTTGCCACTCCCCTACTCCTCACATCCTGTCTTCTAAATGATCAATTTTACATATTAGTTATATATGATGTTGTATAGACGCATATAATACATAAAATAAATGTATTATATATATAACATATATAATATGGTTCTACATAACATCATATATATTGTATGTACAGTTATATATATGATCCTTTATAACATAATAACGGGACATACAACAATTATCTCTTCATTATATTTCTTCTTTCTTCTATCCTTCTTGTCCTTGCAACTGCCTCCTCACCTCACCTTAGATAATTGCAATATATTCAGGAGTCAGTGCAGTGAAGGATACAGCCCCTTCAGACCTGTCCTCAAGCCACTGCTTCAATCATCTTTCCAAACCCTCAATTTGACCATGCCATCTTCATTGTCAAAAGCCTTTGAGGGACACTCACAGCTTGTACGTTAAAGGTATCTAGCCCTTTGAGGACTTCCCACTTAATAAGAACTTTCTGTGCCCTCATGACACTCACTGGGTGACCACATGCTTGCTGGATGCCAAGCCAGTGCCAAACTTTTAACTTGGAGATATATCTTGGTCTTCTTTTTTTTTTTTTAAGGATTTTATTTATTTATTCATAGAGACACAGAGATTGAGAGAGAGAGAGAGAGAGAGGCAGAGACACAAGCTGGCTCCATACTGGGTGCTGGTTGTGGGCTCGATCCCCGGTCTCCGGGATCACGCCCTGGACTGAAGGCGGCGCTAAACCGCTGAGCCATCCATATCTTGGTTCTGGGCTCATCACAGCTCGTTTGGATTCTGTAAATGCCTCGTTTATGGTTGAGGAAAATGAGGCTCATAGAGCTTGTCACTTGCCTTAGGTCCCACAACCAGTGTGTAATAAAGTCAGGTATCAACTCAGGCTACCCAGTTCCAAACCCGGCATCCCTAGCCACCATCCCAGACTGCATCTGCAGAACCAGGATGCTGCTTTCTGTACAGTTCGGCTGGCAGATGCAAAGCTTTCCAGATGAATGCAAACTCCTCACCTGGCACTCAGCCCTCCACAGTCTAGTTCCTTCTGCCCCCTCAGCTTCATCTAATGAACCATCCACTGGCACCCAGTCTCCATCCTGACCTAGCTCCTGAGCTCCTCTCTAGCCTGAGTCACAGTCACTCATCCTCTAGGACTTCACTCAAAGGTCACCTCCTCCAGGATACCTTTCCTGACACGCCTGCCCTGTAAGCCTGGTGAAATGCCCCTCCTTCTGTGCCACCCACTGTGGAGCACCCGTCACGTTACACTGCAAATGCTGTCTGTCTTCTCTCCCAACAGACTGGGCTCCTCGTGGGCAGGGACCAGGATGGTTCATTCTGTGTTTGCAGCGCCTAGCCTGGCAAGGAGTAAATGCTTTATTATTGCCCTTTGTCCTGAATTCACATAGCAAATGTCAAAACTAGAAGGGGATTCTGGGTGACTGAGGTTTAGTTAATTGACCCTTCCAAGTTCACCCAGGCAGGAAGTGGCTGGGCTGAGACTGACTTTGGGTTTATCTGGCCCCAAGGCTGGTGCTCTTTCCATCACTTCCCCAGTGGTCTGATTCAGATGACACACACACATTTTACTAATGAGGACACTGAGGCCAGGGGAGGCAAACTCCTTGCCCAGGTCATGCAGTCCATACTCTTTCTGTGGTCTTTCCTCATCTCAAACAGGAAATGCCCAGGAGGTCACAAGGTAAGGACTGGGTACCGAGCTGGGAAAGGGTGTACTGCCTGTGTCCCTTCCCATTGCTCATTTCCCATTTGTCAAACCTGAATGTTTAAATCTTGTATTTAGTATTTACTCTGAAATGACTTTCATCTAACTCTCCCCCCGCCCTGCTCACCAATTTAGCTGTCAGAGTGAATAAATGTGAAGCTGGGTCTCTAGCCTCCCCTGGGCTCACATTACCTTCCTAGAATTACACCCCAGTGGGGCGGAACCGCTGCTGGGGGGGGCACTCCCACGAATTATCCAGTTATTATTGAAGTCTCTTTTTAAACCCAAACCTTGGACCTAGACTCCAGTGGAGAAGAATGGCAAAATTCACCTTGGAGGATGAAATGATCACATCCTGTTTAGTGACCAGGAGAAAGAATGAGATAAAGACTAGATCACATTGTAACCTATATGTGATGCTTATGATGTCATATATGCACGATGCTGATGACATTGTATATACAGATTCTGTATGACATTATACATGGAAGGTGTTTATACAACGCCAGAAACCGAGGTGACACTTTCCAAATATTGGTTTTTAATATATGGTTCATTGTCACTACACTGCTGAGAGATAATGTTGGAATCTCCATTCTGCAAGTGAGGACACTGGGGCTCAGAGAAGCTAAGTGACTTGCCCACAGTCTTTCTTCCTGTAGGAAGAAATTTAGTATCCTCATGGAATGCCCTGAATTTGCTGATCCTGATTTTCTCAAAGTCACTCATAGATGGACTCTCCTTCCTGCTAGAGTCAGGAGTTGTTAGAAGAGAGATTTCTTTTTTCAAAGTAAGTTCAGTCCTGTCTCCATGGAGGTCAGGCAAATCTTGGATTGGAATAATGGCTCAGCAGCTCCTTTAGTTATTCGAAGCATATCTGATCATTTGGTTGATTTATGCCCTGCCATCCCCCATTTAAAAAACTGATGTGGCGTCTAGTAGAATAATACCTGGAAGATGTAGCCAGTCCATCCTGTAAGATGGGAGCCCTTTGACATAGATCATTTGCTCAATTTTCACAAGGATAAGAAGTGGACTCTGTTGTCACACCCATCTGGCAGATAAGGAAAGCTGAGGCTGAAGCAGGAACCGAATACCTTGTCTGGGGTTACCAGGTAATAAAAGCCAATGGTAAGACTGGCTCAAGAGTCTCTCACTATTGAGATTAACACCTCTTATTCCAATTTTGATTTCCTGCATACCTAATCTGAACTCAGGAGTGGAACTGCATAGTAGGTGAGAGTTTGGTTTCTGGAGTCTGAGTGCTACAGTCTGAGATGGGGCTCCTGCACATTTGTTTCCTCAACTACAAAATACATATAATAACAGGGGGATCTGGCTGGCTCAGTCAGAAGAGCATGCAACTCTTGATCTCCGTAGTGAGTTCGAGTCCCACATTAGGCATGGAGCCCACTTTTAAAAAATAAGTATAATAACATAACCTCCTTGTAGTGCTGCTGCAAAGGTTAAAGAGAATAATATAGTAGTTGAGTTACTCAGTGCAAAGAGATAACTAAGGGGGAGGCAATTATTCATCTGTGGTTATGTGGATGTTTAAGGGCGCATGTGTATGTGTGTGCGCATGTGTGTATATGCACACATCTCACTAGCTTTCACACTGCAATCATGCTCTTCAAATAAAGATTAAGATTCAGAGAGAAACTCCTCACTCTAAATTTCTGGGTCCGAGAGCACTAAATCACTAGGTGGGAGTGGGAGATGGCATTGGATGGGGCTGGGGCTGATTCTGTGTATATTGGTGTCTATAAAGGAACAGTATTTGCATCTTTCAGGGAGACAGCTGTGGGTCTTTAGTATGACACCGGTGTGCAGATACCCTTGTCTGCTATTTGTGCCTGTGTGTGTTTGCATGACTGAGGCTGTAACTATCAAGAATCCTGTGCCTGCAGAGCTGTGTATACTGTTTCTGCCTATAAATGGTAATTTTTCTATCTGTAGGGATGTGTGGGCATATCTGTGGGTGTCTGAGTGGAGGACATGAGGTTTTACATGGGTTTGGAGCTCTGTAGGTATCTGTGCTCTCTTGAGTACACTTGTGAGTACAGGTGTAAAAACAGTTGTGTGGGGGTGCACATCTGTAAATGAGGGCAATCAGGGGTTGTGATGATCCGCGTGATGGTAGGGGGTGAGGTGTTGTGATGTTTATAAGGTTGGATCTAAGTCTGAGTGTGCATATTTGTTTTTCAAAGATGATGTGTATTTACATGTGTCTCTCTAGGCTCAGTTTGTGTGTGGAGAAGGGGGCTGGAGGCTGTGAGTGTCCACTTGTGTGTGTATAATGTGGAGTCTTAGTGTGGGTAAGCCTCTGTATTTGAGTCTGAGGTGTGTGTGTGTGTGTGTGTGTGTGTGTGTGTGTGTGTTTAGGGGCTCTGTCCCCTAACCACAGGCCTGGGCTCCCCCTGCGTCCTCAACTTGTCTATCAGTAGAACCCTACAGAAGGTGAGGTGTGCGTTAGACTGGATGGCTCAGCAAATCCCAGAGGGAACCTGGATATCCCAGGCAATCCCTCCCAGGAGAATTGAGGGAGAGAACCGCCCCCCACCCATACCAAATAACTCCCCATCCCCCACCCAACCCAATCCCATTCAGTCCTTCGGAGCCAGTACGCTCTCTGGTTGTTATGGAGCAGAGGCATTTGTGCAGGTGTGTAGTGTGGATGCCTTGTGCTCCTGCTCCTGTAAATGATGTGAGCAGGTAATCACTGGCATCACTGTGTGCACAAATGTACCAGGAGTGGGACCGCATAAACAGAGCGTAATGTGTGACTTTATATGGACTCCATCTCCGCCCGAGGTGTGACCGTGGGTTCCTCTTGTACCTGCGAGTGGGGCTGTGCCCTAGGGCTGTGGGTGCCCCTGAGGGAGGGACGGTTCCAGAGCTGAGTAGAAGTAGGGGTGTTGGTGCCTTTGTACGTCAGCTCGGAGTCTCTGTCAGCAGCTCCCAGGTTGTGTGCGTCTGTGTGTCTGTGTGTGTGTGTCTCTGGGTCGCTGCCTCGCTGTGTGTGTCTCGCTCTGCCTTGGCGGGGAGGGGATTGGTCACGCATGACTCATCTTGAACCGAGCGGGGCTCCAGTGGCAGGGGCGCCGCCACAGCTGGAGGGGGAGGAGGACCAGGAGGAGGGAGAGGAGGAGGAGGACTACCAGGAGGGGGAGGGGGAGGGGGAGGGGGAGGGGGAGGAGAGGGCGGGGGCCTCTCCAAGTTTGTCGGGACCTTCTTCCGAGGCGGCGGCAGCAGCAGCCAGGCAGGCCGGGGCTGCGCGCGGGCCGGGGCCGGGGCCGGGGGCGGGGGCGGGGGCGGGGGCCGGGGCCGGGGCCGGGGCCGGGGCCGGGCCCGGGGCGGCGGGGCCGGCGCCTCGGCCCTCCTAGAGCTCCTGCTTCGGGCTCTGCTCCCGCAGTGGCCGTGGCCCGGCTCCGCGCGGCTCTCCGCGCTGCGTGCCCGCGGAGCCCGCCGCGTCCCGGCCCATGCATGTACTGGAAGCATGAGAACGCCGCTCCGGCGCTGCCCGAGGGCTGCCGGCTGCCGGCCGAGGGCGGCCCCGCCACCGACCAGGTGAGCGACCGAGCGGGCGGGTCGAGCAGGGGCCGGGCCGGGGCCCCGCTGGGCCGGGCCGGGCGGCGGGCGGCGGGCGGAGGAGGGGTTCGGGGTGCGCCCGCGAGGGTGTGTATGTGAGTGTGTGAGCTCGCGCGCGTGCGGAGGGGGGTCGCGGAAAGCGGGAACACATTATGCAAATGTTGGAGGAATTTCTCAAAAAGCGATTTAGCAAAGACACAGGCGAATCAAGAGGAGGCGAGGCGGGTATTGTCCGTCTGAATAGGCGCTGATAGCGCCGATGCGCCGGGGGTTGTGCTGGCGCAACGCTGAGAATCCCGACGCGGGGCCGGTCCCGGGCGCGCCGAGGGGCTGGCGGGCGCTCGTCCCTCTTCTTGGACGCCTCTTTTCTCCTTTTGGCCCCACTTCCCCCCGGACCTTGCCCCCATTTTGCTCGGGGTTTCCCTCCTCCTGGCCCTCGAAAGGCGCCTGAATTCGTGTCAATCTCGCCGCATCCATCTCGCAGCGCTGGGCTGGCGAGCTGGTGCTCCCAGCACTCCGGGTTTTATTTTCCTCAAACGCCCCCTCGTCTCCTTTTTCTTTTCTTTCTTTCTTTCTCCCTTTTCTCCTTTTTGCATTTTGTGTCTAGAGGAGGAGAAGGGAGCGAGGAAGGGGGGTGGGTGGAGGGAGAAAAAATTCGATTTTTAATTACTACCATTAAAAAATCAAATTTGCAATTCTTTGGGCGGCCTGATGGATCTCACTGATTGACAGTTGGAATTGACACTCTGGCTACCTCTTATCTTGGGCATTCACGACAATTTCTAATTGCAGGTAGTTTGTGTGTGTGCGCGTGTTTTTTTTTCCCCCTCAGAGGCTTGGATTGCAAGGGAACTAAGCGATTACTTCAAGAGCCACGGGTTAAGTGCAGGGAGAGGGGGAGAGAGAGGGAAAAAATCCAATCCAAATTCAAATTGCTTCATTAGAGAGACACCGCTTTTGTGGGGAAGGGCTTTAAATGCCCACTACAAAGTTAAGACTCATTGTTCCGCGCCGGTTTATATAACAGGCGCGGGGAGGCGCTGGGCTCAGGCTGCGCGGAGCCAGTTCTGCAGCCGCCACCGCCTGAGTTCCCTCCCCCTCCCCCAGGTGATGGCCCAGCCAGGGTCCGGCTGCAAAGCGACCACCCGCTGCCTTGAAGGGACCGCGCCGCCCGCCATGGTGAGTTTGTCGGGTCCTGCCTTCGCCCCCCGTCCGCCCGCTGCCCGGCCCCGGGGACCTTGACCGGCTTTCCCGCCCCGAGCCGCTGCCCATGCGCCGGGGGCGACTGCGGGGAGGCGCCGCCCCTCCCCGAGCCTCGGTTCTCCCGCCCGGAAATGTAGACTTTAACTGTCCCCAGCACCCGGGACGCGCAGGTTGAAAGTTTGGGCCGTCCCCTCCTCTCCAGTAGGCCCTTCCATTCCCATCCTGTAGCCCAGTAGCCCACGGCGCGGCGCCTCGGGAGAATTTCGTTGTCGACTGATGCGCTGGGGCCCCAGGTTTGGCTCGAGGCGGAGGCAGCAGCAGCGCGGGGCGCCTGGCTGGGCGCTCAGCTCAGCGTGCGGTTCTCCCTCTGCCCCCGACTGCAGGCTCAGTCGGACGCCGAGGCCCTGGCAGGCGCTCTGGACAAGGACGAGGGTCGGGCCTCCCCCTGCACACCCAGCACGCCGTCCGTCTGCTCACCGCCTTCCGCCGCTTCCTCCGTGCCGTCCGCCGGCAAGAACATCTGCTCCAGTTGTGGCCTCGAGATCCTGGACCGATATCTGCTCAAGGTGAGACGGGCGCGGGATGTTGCCTGTGTTGGCGGGGTGTGGGTCGCAGCCCTGAGGACCCCAAAGGCCGCGCCAGGTCCACTAATTTCCTAATCCTGGCTCAGCCACTGCCTGACTGTGCAGTTTTGGGCAAATCTTAGAGCCTCTCTGTACCCCCCGGGGTTTCCGTCTGGAAAATGGGAAAAGTTTAATTCTAACTTCCTAAGCTCCCTTGGTACAGAAGAAAAGTAGGGAAGTCACACGCACCTTTAGACCTCCAGCTACTGTATCAGCAAATGGGGCCGGGGAGGCTGGGGCCGGGCGGGGAAAGAGGCCAGCTCTGAGCCGTCTTCTACCTCTGCCCCCTCCCCAGGTCAACAACCTCATCTGGCACGTGCGGTGCCTCGAGTGCTCGGTGTGTCGCACGTCGCTGAGGCAGCAGAACAGCTGCTACATCAAGAATAAGGAAATCTTCTGCAAGATGGACTACTTCAGGTAGGCTGCGGCCGCCGGGCCAGCAGTGTCGTGGCAGGCAGGCCGCCCGTGTGCGCGGAGGATGCCTGGGATGCGCGTGGTCTCTGGCGCTGGAGCCCGCCCGAGCGCAATCCCTGCGCGGCCCGCGGGCTCGGCCTGCGGCTCTCCGCGCCCGGAACGAGGAGCTCCAGGCCGCGCGCTGGGGCCGGCACAGGTCGGGCCCCGGGCCCGCCCTCCGGTTCCTGTGGCGCACTCGGTTTTGGTCGCGGCTCTGGCTCCGTCTCTGGTCTTGCAGTGTCTGGCTCCAGTTCCGACATCAAGCGCCTCGGTCGAGCCCTGACATCCTAGATTCTGGCCCCAACCCGCTCAGATCCCGGCCGCCGTCTGCACCACCAGTGCACTCCAGCTCTGGGTTCCAACCCTACTCCGACTCCAGCAGTGCCGGCGTCTCTACCGGCCGACCCTGACCTGGGCTCCAGGCTCCTGCACCGGCTCTGCCCTTGGCTCCTCCTTGGGTCCGGTCTGGTGAAGCCCCAAGCGTTAGCCTCGCAGCAATCAGATCCTGTCCCATAGCCAATCACCTCACCCTAAGCTCCAACCTCTCAGGCTCCGCCGCAACTCAGAGCCCCGCGCCGTTCGAGCGTCGCATTTCCAGTCTGGGGTCCTGCCCGGGTCCCAGGCGCCTGTTTCAGCCTCCATTCCGTCATCGTCTCCCTCCGGAGCTTCAGCCTCTTCGGGGTCCAAGCTCTGACTCTGAGCTGCTGCGACAGGAAGGGGTGAGGGAGGGAGTTGGGCCCAGCAACCAAGGCCCGGAGTAGGATTACCCTGGGCTGGGCTCTCCACCCTGCGGAGCCTCTTCTTTGCACCTCTCCACAGCTGCCAGGCTCCCCCTCCGCAGCATCGCTGCCTCTCTGCCTCCTGCACCAGCTCCTAAACAGGGCTCCGGCCTGACCTTGTCATGGAGTCGAGGTCAGGGGCACAGCAGGCCACAGGCCTGATACTGGTGGGAAGGGTGAACCTGACCTGAGGCCATGCCACCAGGCTTACGGAGTCCAGAGAGTGGAGTGGGACTGGTTTCTGGAAGGGATGCTTGTTCCCAAGGGCTTTGTCAGGAAGTGGAGTAAGCTATTCCCTTATAACAGCCCCAAAACCCTCAGACATGCTTCTCACCCTTGCCTCTGCAGGGATCATGTCTTCAGTCTTTCTAGAAAGACCCCTGACCCAGAAAGCTCCTGAGAGTCAAGGAAAGTGGTGGAAGGTAATGCCTGCCGCCTTGCCTCTGGCTTTGAGTCTCCTGGCCCTTGAAAAGAGAGGATCTTGAGTCTAGGGTGAAGCTTGCAGTGTTTGGGGCTGGAGTAACTCTGGGGAAACCATAAGAAGCCTGGTTTCAGAAGTGGATTCTTCTTTTGTGTATGGATGTGAAAGACTGTGCACCTGGGATGTGAATGGAGAGATGGGGGTCTACCAGGTGGCCTGGGACTCAGCATGCAAGGAGTGTCTGTGTGTCTTGTGTTGTCTGGATCTGTGCAGTGGCACTGGAGGAATGTGTCACTGAACAAGTTCAGGGGTATGAGGACAGCGTGTGTACTCCTTTATAACAAGTATTTGTCTTAGTTTATGTGTGTCAAGAGTGTGTATCTCTGTGTGAATGTTGCGACTTTGTGTGTGTGTGTGTGTGTGTGTGTGCAAGGTAGTCGGGACAAGATTACATCTGGACAGGAACCCAGAGGTGACAGGGTGAAAATTCTGAAATCCCATAATTCCTACTCCACTTCTTCTCTGAGGGGTCATTGAGGAGCCAAGGGTATGATCTGGATGTGGATTTGTGGATGTGGACTGCTACATGCGTGCGTCAGAGGGGGTTATCACTGTGTAGTGGGTATGTCTTTCTCCAGTGTTCCCTCTGACTATTGGCTGGCCAGGGCAGGAAGTAGAGGTTAAAGCCCCTGTCTTGCCACCTCCCTGTTCTATGCCTGCCTCCATTTGATTAAAAACAAAATAAAACAAAACAAACCAATAAGAAAAAAACTAAAACCAAGCCAACTGCTGTTTTAGGGGCTCATCACTAGCCAGGAACAGGGCTCCAGCCTGAGGAAACCAGCAGGATAATATCTAAGCCTCTTTCTGCAGAGTAGGGCAGGGGGTAGACCCCTCTCCTGGCCGTCCTGGTGACGGTGGAGCTGGCAGCTTCCTCCCTGCTTCTCCAGCCTCACCTCATGCCCAGGTTGTACCTAGCCTCCTTGGATGCTGTGCTTTACTAGACTTTCAAGGATTCGTCAAAATTTAGATCCTGATCCCATTGTTCAGAGCCTCCACTGGCTCTGGAGTCCCGCCTCCCACTGCCGTGGGGTGGAGGATGGGAAGTATAGCTATTGTGGGGATAGGCAGTAATTGGGCTCTATCTGGCCAACAATGAATCACTGTGTGACCTTGGGCAAGTGACTACATCTCTCTGCCCTCTATCTCCTACTTCCAGGGTTGTCTGTCTGAGATGCCAAGGAGACCAGTATAGGGAGGAGGGCTCAGTAGTCTCCCTAAACGGCAGGTGCTATGGATGCCTCTATTATCTCCATTGTCGCCCTTGGCAGAGTGGATGCTGGGCACAGTAAATCCCCTGACGGCATTTCCTCTGGCAGTTTGAGGAGCAGTGTTTCCCTGGAGGGATGGGCCAGGCCATTTCTGGTCAGCAGGTTCTGAGTGTAAGTCCTTTTCCAGTGACAAAAGCTCCAAAAGCAAAACTAAAACAGATTTTGGGTTAGGAAAATGGACAGGATAAAAGCTCGTATTCCCTTGGATGAGGGAAGACTTGTGGCTTTCCTAATCATTTCTACCCCAGCCAGGTCTCCCTGCAGGCATAACCCATCCCTGGCAGTCCCACCTGTAACAAAAATAATAAAGTCCACAAAAAGGGAAAGAAAAAGCTTCAGAGTGTCAGGCGGGGATTATTGTCTGCTCTCAGCAGCAGCCCAGGCTCTAGGTCGCTGCTTCGAAGGAGCTTTTCCTGGGGAAAGCATGAATGGTGGCATGTGAGGCAGAGCCCTCCCTCAAGATCTGGGGCTCAGAGAGAGGCCATGCACTGAGTTTCTTAGTCCTCTGTTTCCTGAAGACCAAGGTCAAGGATCTGGTGGGATGTAGACTGGAGCATTTTGACCCAGGAGAGGCCAAAATCTCCCAATAGGGTAGGGAGAGGGAGGAAAGAGCCAAACCTCATGGAGGGGACACCAGGGGGCTTTCATGGTCCTCTGGTCTTATCTGTCAGGGAAGGGTTTCTCTTCTGTTCCATCCTTTATCTTGCCCCTCCTTGACACCATCCTGTAGATCCCCCATAGTCTCCCTTGGCAGAGCCTGGTGTTGCTGGCTCCAGAAGTTAGAAGTTAGGAAGGTCCCCCAAACTCAGCAAGGAGGGAGGCTGCAGAGCATAGGAGGATGCCCTTGGCAAGACTGCTGGGCCTCGCTCCTTCAGTCTCTTCCAAAGAGGGATCCCATCAGTCCTGGTGGTTTCAATCAGATTCCAGGTAACCCTTACTCCCTGAGTCCTAGCAGGCCACCAGGGAAAATATGATACTGCTTTTAATTACTTTGCTTTTTGGGTTAAGACCACTTTTCTTTCTGTTTTCTTCCAAGAAGTGAAGAAAAGTCCTGCGGGGCGGGGGGGGGGGGGCATGGAGTTCCTTTTTTGGCCCACTCATATCCCTAGTGCCCTCAGCAACCACAACCTTAGACAGCTTCCTCCCACCCACTGACCTGCAGCAGCTGCCCCCCAAACAGGGCACAAACTGATCTGCAGTGCCTCCTCTTTTGGTGCCCCCAGCATCATGCCCACTGTATGATTGGGGAGACTGATGTCCTGAGGGAGAGGAAAGAGGAGCCCCCGCCGTCACTCAGTGAGAGAGTGTAAGAGGGGCTGGGCAGGGGTGAGGATACTGCTCACCAGAATGTATAGAGCTCTTCTCAAGCTCTATACATGATAGGAGGGGACCTGATGTCTTGAAAGGTGAGGTCATACAGCTACTAAGTGGCAGATCCTGGGTGAGGCTCCTGGCTGCCTGACTCCACCATCCCTGAGTCTAAACATTCAGTACTGTTTTATAGGTGAGATATGTCAGCAGCTGCTCTCTACAAGGTGAGGTCCATGGAATGGCAATGACTTCTCTCTCCCTGACCTGAGATTCCTTGCCCAGTTTCATTGGCTTCGCACAAGGAGAAGCCACTCTGTGCTCTGGTGTGTGACCTGGCTGGGTCCTAGGATCACTAGGACAGGAGGGACCTCCTCAGGGGGGGGGGCTGTGACTAGATCAACTTTGCCAGGATCAGGTCGCCAAGGTCCCTGGCCCTCTTGCCTCTGGCGCATGGCAATGGGGAGTAAAGGGTTAACTCCTGCTCCTGGCGTTTGTTCGGGTGGGGTTCAGAGAGTGTCCTGGGCTGGGCTGAAGGGCAGCAGGCCTAAGTTCCTGGTCCCGAGCTTGGCCCATGTGACTTAGGGCAAGCCCTCAGCTTTCTCTGGCCTTCCTCCTAGAACCCAAGCTCCCAACCACTGGGTCTAGCGGGAGAACCCCACCCCCCTCCCCCAGAGCGAGGGTCCCCTGGGAGGCTCAGAGCTGGGAAGCCAGAGGCCCCCCACTGCGGTAGAGGTGGGGGAGGGGGTCCAGCGGCTGCCAGCTGTTGGGGGACAGATGCTGGGGGAGCGGAGAGAGGAGTTCTGGGGAGGGGCCTCCGACTGGGATCTCCAAGGAGCTCCAAGGAGCGGGGCGTTTTAACCTCATAATTGCTGGTTCTGTTTTTTCTGGATTCTTCTCCTAAGAGTTTGCCTAGAAAGAAAGGAACAGAGGGGATAGGAGGGGCTCCACCACCAATCCACCTTGTTGGCTTCTTAGAATTTCTCTAATGCAGTCAAGTGAGTGTCTTGGACGCAAAATACGTGAATTTGAGTTTGAGTTTCTGCACTGGCTCTCCAGCTTCCTAACTAACATTGGCCTTTCCATTTGTAGCTTCGATTTAGCTTCTGGTATGGTAATAAGGGGGAACGGAGAGGTAGTGAAACTCCAAAAGGCTCTTTCGTTGAGGTTCATTCATCCAACAAATAATGAACACCAACTCGGTATCCAGAGGAAGTAGGCCAGGAGAGTGAGCTCGACCTGGTGGAGCAGGCACAGCTCCCTCCGCACAACCACTAGTACCCAGATGCCTCTATTCCCTACTGGGGAAGAGAGGGCAAGGAGATGCATGGTGGCCACCCCACTCCTTTCAGCTGCTGCCAGGATGCGTGGCATATGACGGATACCTCTCCAAGCCCAAAGCCTGTCGGTTTTTTGCGCCTTTACCCCACGGTGCACACCAGGACCCAGGGAGGGACGCGCACAAGGCTGGGGGTGGAAGGGCAGTAGCCGCGCCCCTAATCCCTTTGGCGCTCCCTCCGCAGCTCCCGAACACCCCATTCTTGAAGTTTCGTTGTCTCGCGCCTATTTCGCTGCTTCCGGAATCCGGCGGCTCGGGCCTCGAAGCCCGCCTGGGAAGGAGTCTATCGGTTTGTCAGAGAGCCTCGATCGTAAGCCTCCTCATGCTCCCTTGTTTGTGTCACTGACCCCTGCCCTGGGTGGGGGATACATTTCTGAAGCGGCCGGCAAACCTATCCAAAACTGCTTAATGACCCCCTCACCCTCATCCCAGGATCCATCACAAAGGTGATTTCGTTGACTGGGCCGAACTGCGGGGAGCCCGGGGAGATCCTGGGTCTGGGAACAGCTCTTGTCATTTGGGGTGACACGTGGAGGGAGAGCAAGTTGGTGAGAGATCACTCGCGGGGTGCGCTTGGCAGCAAGGCGGGTACGATGCACTGTGTAGGCGCAGAAGGCGCCCGGGCGTCCCGGACTCGTGCAGCGGGAAGATCAGGGGCGTGAGGGTGTCTTGGACTCATCTCCGGTGAAAGACGAGGAATCTGGCACAGCTAAGCGTGAGGATCGCGGGTGGTGTACTCTGGCGCGGAACACGGGCCGGCGCTCGGCGCCCAGAGCACAGGTTGGAGACGCAGCCGCTCTCATCCCGCCTCTGAAGGCCGGGACCTTCCCTTCCCCGCTCTCCCCTCTCCCTGGGAGCACTCCTCGCCTTCCTGAGTCTGCTGGGCCTCAGGCCCTATGCGTGGGACTTTGCAAGGACCCGTGGCTGGGAGTAGGGACACCACGGGGGCAGATCGGGCCGGTTACCAGTTAATACACCTGGGATCCAGCTCTTATCAACTCTCGCCCCGCTGCTTCCGCAGGTTCTAGGTTCCTTTTGCACCTCAGAACGGACCTCAACCCCAAGCCCCACGCTCTTTGTGGTCTTGGGCAAGTCACTTGTCCACTCCGAACCTCCCATTCCACGGGTGCACAATGGGTGCCGGAGTCTCCATCTCACGGGGTTGCGCGGAGCCGCGGGTGTGCAGTGAAGACGTTGCGCCCCGGGAGCTGGCGCGCCCTGCCTGCTCCGCACTCGGCTGCCGCTCCCTCCCCCCGAGGCCTGGCGGTGCCCCCAGTCCGCGTACAGCCGGCCGGGCCGCGGCACTCGGGGCTGCTCCTCGGCGACAGTGGGCAACACTGGGCTGGGCGATCCCCTTTACTGAGCGATTGGGAAGGAAACCACGGGCTTCGCTAGGCTGTCCCCTAGGGAAGCCGAGTTTCCGAGGTCCGGAACCGCCTGAGTGTAGGGGGCGGTGGCCCAGCAGAGGCGCGCAGCGCAGCCTCCCTGAACAACCGCGCCGCCAGCGACAGGCTTCCCTTGCGCTCCTGGTCAGAGACCGTGGCGTTGGCGTTCGTCTGGGGCCGGGCGGCCGGGGCCTCCGCGCTCCCGCACTCGGCTCAACCCAAGAGGGTTTATGCAGTTGACAGTTGCCTGCCTTTGCCAAAGCAGGCGAGGCTGTAACCAGAGCGCGTTTGCTAGGCTGATCTTTGCACACACTCACAGGCATTTCCGAGAGCTCCTCTGGGTGGAAGTGTGCCGGCCGGTGGATTGCAGAGGCACATCTTCTTGGTCCTCTCCCAGGAACGCAATGGAACACAGCGGGTGGGAGGGAGAGCCAAAGAATCTGACGGGCTGACGGTCACTGCCAGCCTGGTGCAGGGACTGCGGGACTCTGCAGGGAGGGGTGTGTGTGTGTTGTGTGTGTGTGTGTGTGTGTGTGTGTGTGTGTGAAGAGCACACAGTCTGTGCAAAGGCCTGGGCTGGGAAGGTGCTTCAGAGGGGGCCATAGAGATCTGGCACTGACCTTAGATATTAGCTGCCTGGGACTCCTGCTTGGGAGTGGGATGGGGAAAGTTAGGGAGGAGATGAGTCTAAGAGATTGTGGTTTGCTGGGTATTGTAAACGCCAAGGATCTTGGACCAGATCCTGAGGGTAGAGTGGAGTCAGCAAAGGATTTTAAGCAGGGCAGGACCAGATTCACGACGAATGCTGGAAACTGCTGGGGCCACTGTGTGGAGGAATGGTTGTTGGCTGGGGGTGGCACTGGAAACAGGGAGAGCAGGGCATATACTGGCCTAGGAGAACAGCAAGTGGCACTAGACAGGGGAGGATTCCCAAAGATACTTAGGGAAAAGAACCAAATGCCAGATGACTGGTTAGATGTGGGGTGGAGAGGAAGGAGTGCATGATTTAGGTTTCTAAGCTTGAGGGGCTGGATGAGTGGTGGCATCATTCCCTGAAATAGAGTGTGCACAGACTGAGGGTTGGGACAGAGTCATCTACTTAAAGAACAAAATTTCCCTGGTGCTCAGAGGTCAGGCTTTGCGTTGACTTCTGCAACAGGGTTAACCAGACTCAGCTGCTTCCTGGAGGGGTTCCCAATTTGCTAGTGGAGGCAGCCACACCCAAGTAGCCACACTACAAGTGGGGAGAGAGATGGGGAAAAGGCCCAACAAGGAAGGCTTATGGGGGAGGGGACATTTCATCTGGGTCTTTTGTTTATTTGTCTTTGTAACATTTACTGCTAGAATGTCCTGGGGCTCTGGAGTTGAGAGTCTGGGACTGCCTGGTTCTTAATAGATTGAAAAGTACTAAGCAGTAGTCACTGCTGTTGTCACGGAGCTCAGCTCATGGCAGGGAAAGTGAGAAGTCTGAGGGGTTAAACAATTTGCTCAAGGGCACAGAGCCAGCAAATGCATATCCGTCTATGCTTCCAAGAAACTCTGAGCATGTCTACAGCTGGGGTACAGTTTGTTCATCTTGTTTTTTTTTTAAGATTTTATTTATTTATTCATGGAAGAAAGAGAGAGAGAGAGAGGCAGAGACACAGGCAGAGGGAGAAGCAGGCTCCATGCAGGAAGCCTGACGTGGGATTTGATACAGGGTCTCCAGGATCAGGCCCTGGGCTGGAGGCAGTGCTAAACCACTGAGCCACCCGGGCTGCCCCTCATCTTGGGTTTCTATCCTTGCAAGCTATGTGACCTTGTGCAGGTTACTTTAACTCTCTGGTCCCCATTTTCCTCATCTGCAAAATGAAGATTAATTGAGATAATCAGAATAAAACACTTAGAGTCTTTCTGGGCATGTGGTAAGTACTCAAAAACTTGCATGTTATTGTATTATTATATTTTCCCAGCACTTAAGATACATTTTCATGAACAGATTCATTACATACAAATATAAGGGATCACTGTAGAAAATTTGGAAAACTCAGAAAAGCGCCAAGAAGAAAATAAAAACCACCCACCAGCTGAGCTGGTGCCTGCAGAGGTGTGGAGTATGGGGTGGATCCAGGCAAAGAGAACTGTATGGGTGCTGGCGGGCCACTGGGATTTGGTGGGGGGAAGGGGTAGCCTGTCTGAGCCTTGCCACCCCCCTTTCCTGTCCCGGTGTCCCACAGCCGATTTGGGACCAAGTGTGCACGGTGCGGTCGACAGATCTATGCCAGCGATTGGGTGCGGCGGGCACGCGGCAATGCCTATCATCTGGCCTGCTTCGCTTGCTTTTCATGCAAGCGCCAGCTGTCCACGGGCGAGGAGTTTGGCCTGGTGGAGGAGAAGGTGCTGTGCCGCATCCACTACGACACCATGATCGAGAACCTCAAGAGAGCTGCTGAGAACGGTACCCAACCCGCCCCACCCAGCACCCTGCCACACCTTTGTGCCCAGCCCTCTCCCACCCCACCCCAGCACCGAAGGCACTGACGGCACTCCTCTAGGAGCAGGCACTCCCTTTATCACTTGGAGCCTGCGAAGGTGTGGGGCTGTGCATGGAGCATGCACTTTGGGCTCCATTCTTTGCTTGGAAGTAGGAAGTCAGTCTGCCTCTCCAACTGTTTCCTCATCTGTAAAATGGAGTTAATGATAAGACACCTTCTCAAAGATAGATGAGCTGATGTGTTGTAAAGCCAGGAGGCGCTCAATGAACCCTAGAGATGATTCTCATAATGGGGGCAGCTGGCTCCACTTTGGCTAGCTCTGGTTGGCCTGAGGACTGATCCCCTTTGGCTGCCTGGAATTGGCCGTAGGCCAGTCCTGGAGAGATAATTCGACTCTGTTCTCCCAACTCAAATGCCAGCAGCTCCAAGCTAGAGGCTTGGGGGTGGGGGTTTCATCCTGGATTGTAAGGAAAAGGGCCTTTGAGTCTGGAGATATGAGCTCCAATTTTGCTTCTGGTATGCTGTGCTGACATATGGGGTTTCCTTTCTTCTCTGGGCCTGTTTCCCCATCTGTGCAAGATAGATGGTCAACTAGAAAGATCCCTAAATCTCTTCTGGCTCCAATACCTTGTTTCCCCAAGACACACAGACCAGCAGACAGGGTTCATATTTTGCACGGACTGTGAAGGCTGAGTCACAGTTGGGTTGGCGGCTAGAAAGGGGTAGGAGTGGAGGTTGGATGAGGGCAGAGTCAAGGATCCTTTCCATAATATTCCTGTCTGGGTCTTTGGAAGCTGCTAACTTCTCTGTAATGTGCATTATTTTGTGTCATCCTTACAAAAACCCTGAGAAGTAGCTGGTGTGTCCCCATTTTACGGATGAGGAAACAGGCAGAGGTTATCTGCAGTACGTGATTTGCCAAAGGTTACATACTGGCAGGACAGCTTGACTCCAAAGCCCAGGCTTTTAACTACCATACAATACCACCCCATTCCCAAGCTCCAGGGACCCTCAATCAGACCTCATTAAACAAGGGAGGCTGCTGAGATGCGGCTGCCCCTCTAAGTTTCATTTTCCCATTGAAAAAGATGGCACATCAATCCTTGTCCTGCCTGCTCACCTTTGGGACATTAATAACACAAAGTATTTGTCCCATCTTCAGGGCCTCTCCGGAGGTATATGGACCACCCTGCCTCAATTTCTAGCCTGGGAACTAGTCAGGAATTCCCTGAGAGTTCCAGCCCAAGGCCATCACTTTTTCCTGCCAGGATCAGGACTAAGTAGCCTAGGTGGGAAGCAAGTAAGGCTGGTGGTGTAGGAAGTTACCTGCAGTGGTGAGCAAGTCAGTAGTGGCACTGGGATGGAATCCCAGAAGTCAGGGCTCCCCTATACCATGGCTCATCAGTGACCCTAGGCTCCTTCCATATCTAGACCAATCAGGACCACCCCTAGCTACAGCCTTGCCAGTTACAACTCTTGCTCTCACATCCAGGCCAACCCCAGACTCCTATCACGCGGGGGAGCTTGAAGGCCTGGGACCTCAGAAATCCTTTACTGAGCAGCCCTCAGTTTGGATTACTGTTTTACATTTATCTATTTATTTGTTATTTTTAAAATTTTAAAATTCAAGTCCCATGCCTAACATGGGACTTCAACTCAAGACCCCAAAATTAAGAGTCACATGCTCTACCAACTGAGCCAGCCAGGCTCCCCTACTGTTTTACCTTTAAACTGAAACACACACCCATCCATCATAGAAATTTTAGAAAAGATAGTTAAGCAAAAAGAAGAAAATAAAGATCACTCTAAACGTCACTACCTCTCATATTTTGGTGTCTATCTTCCCAGATTTTTTTTTTCTCTGTATATATGGTGGCATATTTGTTTGGTTCGCCCCCAACATAGTGTTTTTCCCAATTAAAAACAAATACAACTAATTGTGAACAGTGGTGGAATTACTGGTCATTTTTATTTTCTTCTTTGTGCTTATCTGTATTTTCTGAGTTTTTGATAAGGAGCATGTATGACCTAGAAAAAATGAGTCATTCAAAATGAAACGGGATTGTACTTGGTGTGATTATAAAAGTAATATAAGCGGAAAGAGAAAGGCTAACATATACTCCAGTTAACAAAATTAAATTTAGGGAAATAAAGTGACATGATCGTTGCAAAAACCTCAAAAGTAGGCTTTTGCAACAATCATGCAATATTTCAAAAAATTGAAAATAGAGTCTCCCTAATTGCACTCCTCAGAAGTAACCACTGCTAACACCTCGGAGTATATCGTTTCAACCTTTTTTGCTTCCATACATTTTTATAAAGTTAGGATCACAGTCCTGTCACCTGCTAGCACCTTACCTTCACCAGCCTTTGGTTTTTCCAATTTAAGCTAAGAGGGACTCCAGTTTGGCGCCAGACAGCTGTAAGCCACTAGGCGCGAGCATGCATGGTCCTGGGCAGAGATTTTTCTTTGAGCCTCAGTTTCTTTCCTCTGCTGTAAAGTCGGGCTGTGACACAGCCACAAAGGACACGCCAAAAGAGCGGTGTCTGGTACTGAGCAGGCGCCCAGAAATGACAGCCCCTTTTCTCAAAGGGCTCAGGGACTAGGGCCCTGGGATCCCCGCTCCGAGCCAATTCCGCTCCCGACCCTTCCAGGGACCAGCTGCCCCCACCCCCGTCCTTTCCAGGATGCCACTAGAAGAGATGGGGACGCGTGGTCAGCCACTTCTGTCACCCCCAGGGAACGGCCTCACGCTGGAGGGGGCAGTGCCCTCGGAACAGGACAGTCAGCCCAAGCCGGCCAAGCGCGCGCGGACGTCCTTCACCGCAGAGCAGTTGCAGGTACCGGGCGGCGGGCGGCGGGCGTCCAGGGGTGTGGGCGGGGCCTCGCGGTGGGCGGGGCCGAGAGGGCCTCTGGGGGGCGGGGAGGGACCGCAGCTCCCGGGGGCGTGGCCTCCGGGCCGGATCCTCTGATTGGGCCGGGTCTGGGAGGCCTCGGCGGGTTCCGGCTTCCCTGCCCGCTTTGCTCCGCGTAGGTGATGCAGGCGCAGTTCGCGCAGGACAACAACCCGGACGCGCAGACGCTGCAGAAGCTCGCGGACATGACGGGCCTCAGCCGGAGGGTCATCCAGGTGGGGCCGGGGCCGGGGGCGGGGCCTCCAGCGGGGGCGGGGCGGGGGCGGGGCCTCCAGCGAGTGCGGAGGCCGGGGGCGGGGCCTCCAGCGAGTGCGGGGCCGGGGGCGGGGCCTCCAGCGGGGGCGGGGCCGGGGGCCGGGGGCTCGGGGCTCGAGGCCAGGGCCAGGGGCTCGGGAGCCCGGCGTGGGGCGCACGTGCCGCCGGTCCGCGGGAGGCGGCGAGGCAGGCCCTCCTGGGTCCCCCGGCGGCGCGGCGACGGTCCGCAGGCTGAGGCTGCCGAGGCTGTCGTTGCAGGTGTGGTTTCAAAACTGCCGGGCGCGTCATAAAAAGCACACGCCGCAGCATCCCGTGCCGCCGTCCGGGGCGCCGCCGTCCCGCCTCCCCTCCGCCCTGCCCGAGGACATCCACTACTCCCCGTTCAGCAGCCCCGAGCGGGCGCGCATGGTCACCCTGCACGGCTACATTGAGAGTGAGTGACCCACCGCGACACCGGGGCGGCCCGGCCGGCGCGGGGAGGGGCCAGGAGCGCGGAGGAGCGCGCGGGAGCCGCAGGCGTGGGAGGCCTTCTGGAGCCTTCCGGAGAAGACGTGGAGTGTGAGGTGCCGCGCACCTGCGGGCTTGCGGAGAGGGGCTGAGGTTCCACTCTCTGCCTTACTGAGTCGGGACCCGTCATAGAGAAAAGCCGTTGGGCCATTCAAAAGATACTTTCCAAGTAGGCACTGTGTGCCGGGGCTCAGGGACCAGGGAAAGAACAGGATGGGCAAACTCTTTGCCTGGGTGGAACCTACGTCCTAGTGGAGAGGCAACACAGCACGATAACCAGACGGACGAGAGCATGGCTTATTTATTTATTTGTTTGTTTGTAAAGATTTTCTTTATTCATGAGGGACAGAGAGAGAGAGAGAGAGAGAAGCAGAGACACAGGCAGAGGGAGAAGCAGGCTCCCTGCAGGGAGCCCCATGTGGGACTCCATCCCCAGACCCCAGGATCTCGCCCTGGGCTGAAGGCAGGTGCTCAACCGCTGAGCCACCAGGGCATCCCGAGAGCATGGTTTAATGGTGGTGATGGCTATCAGAAAGGAACTGGATGCGAGCTTGTGGAGATGCTGCCTCTCAGCAAGCTGAGACTGGAAGGATGGTCAAGAATTAGTGAGATTCATGGATTGGGGAGGTAGGAGTGCAGGACAGCAGAGGAGCTGCATGCAGGCAGGCCATAGCTCTGGAAGCATTGTGGCATGGATGCATTTAGGGTTGTTGAAGACGGCAGTGTGGCAGGAGTATGCAGAGCTGGGAGGCTGTGGGCAAATTACCTGCCTTCCTTGAATCTCAGTATCCTCATCTGTAAACTGGGACATTAATAACACCTGCTTCAGGGGGTTAAAAATCCATTCTTGTGTTCAGTAAATACTCTTGAGTGCCTTCTGTGCTGAGCACTGGAATACAGTGGAGAACACAGTAGACCAAAGTCTGTGTGCTCCTGAGGCTCACATTCCACAGTGGGACATGGGTGGAGAGGTAATCAACTAATAAAGGAAGGAGGAATGGCATGTCAGTGGGATTCCCCATTCGGTTCCCCATTCCCCATTCGGGTGCCATGGGGATGCTGGAGTGGGTCATGATAGAGTGACCTTTGAGCAGAAATCTGGTGGAGAGAGGGAGGTAGCCTTGTGGATTTCTGGGTGAATAAACATTCAGTGAATCTGCTATTGAGCAGGTGCTTATTGTGGATTTTCATCCCATTTGAGTGTGTTTGTTTCCCCAAAGCTGGGCATGACCAGAAAAATAGAAGTGGCTGCAACATACCCACAAACACAAATCCTCCCTTTTCTGGCTCCAAGTAAAAGGGAAAGAGAAAGGGGAATGGGTCAGAGAGAGCCCTGCTGCTTACTGGGCCCCTGCCATGTGCCAGACACTATACTAAGCATGTTTGTAAACATCAGAAACCACTATCTCATTGTACAGATGAGGAAACCAAGGGTCTGCAGCAAGTTAACGGGAGCCAGTATTCTTTAATGGTTGATTGTGGTCTTTGAGGTGAGACTGTCAGGCTTCTAATCCCATCACTGTCACTTACTAGCTGGGTGACATCAGGCAAGCTTCTTTGCTTCCCGGAATACCAATTTCCTCATCTGTGAAAATGAGGACGATGAGAATACTTATCTCAGAGCAGTGTGTTAGCAGCAGATGAGATCACTGACTTCAAGTCTCCAGCATTGAGTAGATGCTGGAGAAGTATTAGCTGCTCTTGTAATGGTGGTGGTGGTTCTAGCTGGCACAGCTGGGAGTGCAGAATCCTGCCTGCTGCACCAGGCAGCCAGTTGGAAACCCTGTCTCTTTGCATGGTTTCATTTCTGAACCATCTGCTCTGTAGGAGGGGCTTTTCTTCCTTTCTTTTCTAAACAATGACTTATGTTGAGGCTGCACAGAGCCCACTGAACATCTAGATCATCTGTTAAAGGGGCCAAGGACCAGGAACTCTCTAGGTACCAGGAGTCTGGGCCACCAGCTGTGGAGTTGGTAATGCATCCCAAAGGGGTCATGCCAAGACTCTCCCTACATACTTTGTTGATGAAGCCTGGGTGTGTCTTAGATGCTTAGAGATGGGACTGAGGTGCCCTTTCCTCTTGCCCTTGAGGTGGAACCCAGTGTGGGGCAGGAAGTGTCAAGGGTGTTTGGACCTGTTGCCTCTTGCTGCATGACTAAATAACACCTCAGCAGTTTGCTTTGCAGTTAACTAACATCACAGGATTCTGAGTTTCCTGGGGCCATGGGGCTTGGAAACTGATAGAAAGCTGTGGAACCAGAGCCCAGAAAGATGCACGTATGCACATAGTTTTCAGTGTAATCCTAAGATGTTCATGGACTCCTAGAATACCCCAGGTTAAGAATCCCTAATTTAATACAACTGCCTTATTCTACAGATGAGGGAACTATGGCTCAGAAAGGTGCAGTGACTTGTACTAAGTTACATATTAATTGTAGGTATCTCTATAGGCTGTTTCCCCTGTGACCATGTGACCTAAGAGAAAGAAGTGTAGGAACAAGAGAAGCCATGGACTTTTCCACTGTAGTGGTGAAGCCCTGAAACAGGAAATTTGAGTCAGATATAAGGATGGACTTCCCAGACAGTTTTAGATGTTGGAATAAGGTACAGTGATTCATGCAACCAATATTCAGAGTGCCTGCTAGGTGTCATACCTCATTCTAGGTACTGGAAATCCATCAAGATCTAGAGTCTGGAAAACAGACAATTCCTGCCCTTGTTAGAGCTTGTATTCTAGTTGGCAAAGACAATGCCAAGTCAACAATAAAAATATACAGTAGGTCAGATGATGGTAAGCACTAAGGAGGAAAAAATAAAGCTGGGAAGGAGGATAGGGAGGGGAAAGGTGAGTGTTGGGCTGCAGTTATGAATAGTATGGTCAAGGACAGCATCATTAAGGTTGAAAAGTGCCAGACCCTCTAGGAGGTACAGAGTAAAGCCTGAGAGCTACCTAGGAGATAAGAAGGTACAGGGCACCAAGAAGGATCCTAATAATGGGGTACATTTTTGCATGTCAGTGTTAAATACATATTTGCTTAGGAGTGTTTATCAGAGAGCTGGGCAGTTATAGAGTAGCACTTTATAGACTATAAAGATTTTCAAATAGAGCATTTCAACCAACCCTGTTGGAGTTTGGTGCAAGGCCACACACAGCCATTAATGGCCCAGGTGAAACTGGTCCCAGGGCTCCAGCCTGCTGAGCACGGGGCAGGTGGGCTCCGGCATGGAGGCTGCAGGATGGGCTCCAAGGCATCCTCTCATCCACAGGTCAGGTACAGTGCGGACAGGTGCACTGCCGGCTGCCTTACACCGCACCCCCCGTCCACCTCAAAGCCGACATGGATGGGCCACTCTCCAACCGGGGTGAGAAGGTAAATGGAGCCAGATTGGGTGTGGTGGGTAAGAGCCTTCCTGCCCAAGGATGGGCTTCTGGCAGGCAATGTGCTGCCCTGTGGCATACCCCTCTGCCCAGCATGTTTCAGCCCCCACTGCGCTCCCAAGGCAGTGGCTTGAGCAGCGTGTTCTATGTACAGGGGCCACTTCAAAGCCTCCCTGTAGGCCCCACCCTCACCTTCTCCCCAATAGTTGGCCTTCTTTTTTTCAGATTTGTGAATTTAGTTGCTTTGCTCTCCTTTTGTGGTTCCAAGTAAGGCTTACATCCCACACCACCCTGCAACCTAGCCTGTCACCTATTCCTCTCCCTTCCTGATTTTCATCCCTGTCTGTTGAGTGAATACCCCTATCTGATGGGGCCCTGGGATAGCAGGTGAGCAGGTGACCTTGATCAACTGGCAGGGTCTCCTTTGTGGAAGCGGGATCTCTGACTATCTCAAACATCAGAACTGAACAACCAGAAGGGTGCTTAGACACACACTCCCCCGTGCCACCGGCTTGAAAGCTTTGTATTTAAGCACTGGCCCTTTTAAAACATTTTTTTTTTCCGTGACCCATAAAACAGATAAAAGTAGTTAGAACTGCTCCAGGTGAAAACTCTGAGTGGGTAGGACCCACTCCCACTTGGCTCCCTCTCGGTGCCAAGACACCTTTCAGTTAGCCTTGCAGACCTCTGTCCTAGGAGGACCCTTTGTTTTAGGAGCGGAGAAATTGAGGCACAGTTTACGCTAGGTCCCAGAGCCTGTATGGGAACCCATGTACGTCCTAATTTATTCAGCAGACTGACTTTGCTGAGCAGCCCCGAGTCAGTTGCCAGGAACATGGGGATGAGGAAAGAAGGGTTCTTGCTCTGTAGGGGCCACAGTCTGGAGGAGGAAACACAATACAATCACAACACAGTGGGATCAAACTGACAGAGGAGCCCAGGGAGCTGGAGAGTCGGGGCACACAGCTCAGGAGAAACCAAAGAGGACTTTCTAGAGGAGGGCACTGTCTGCGCACATGCCTCATGGCTGAATCAGAGATTGTCAGGGAAAGTGTGAGCCACATTGGCTCTCAGAGAACCCTGATCAGTTCAACACTGCTGGCACGCAGGCTTGGGAGGAACAGCGAGGGGGGGAGCTCAGGTGGAGGAGTCTGGACTTTGTCCTGGGGCAGCTGGGAGGCCCTGGAGGCCTCTTTTGTATTTTATTTTATTTATTTTTAAGGATTTTATTTTTTGAGTACTCTCTACACCCAATATAGGGCTTGAATTCACAACCCTGAGATCAAGAGTCTCCTGTTTTACCAACTGAGCCAGCTAGGTGCCCTTATTCTATTCTGTTCTATTCTGTTCTAATTTTTCTAGTTTTATTGAATGGATGCCTCTTTTAGAATAATCGCTGTAGCAGTCCTCAGAGACGCAGGGAACCCCCAGGAGTCAGCAGGTGTAGTGGGCCAGGAAGATTGGGCCAGTTCTTCCCAGCTGGAAGGGCCTCCAGGGACCTTCCAGGCCAGCAGAGCACAGTTTTGGCATGCCTCAGAATCACCTGGGAAGCTTGTAAAGAAGCAGATTCCCCAGCCTTACCCCTAGAGAGTCTGCTGGGGAGGCTTGGGGTGGGGACCACTCCCGTAGGATACCTCTGCTTACCCTGAATGAGCACCTGCTGTGTGCCAGGCTCTGCAGGGTGCTGTGGGGCAGGTATATGGTGCAGACAACCGAGTTGGACAGATGGATTTCTAAGTAAGCCGTAGTGTGCGATACAAAATCCCACAGACCTGGTGGTGGGTGAGCATGCCCCAGGAACACCCAACAAGATTGTCCTGCTTAGAGCTAGAGCTGCTGTTGCTCCAGCAACTCATCCATTCACAGCAGGTGCTTTACACAATTTGTCCGATTGATGCCTTCCAAGCACTTTGTGGGTGTGGGGATGGCCTTTCTCATGGTAAAAACAAGGGAACCGAAGCTCAGAGAGGTGATGTGACTTGTGCAGTGATGCTGCCTGTCTGTTGGGCTCTGAAGTTCCAACAGGCCACTCATCACTTCCTTTCGGAGCACTTTATAGTTGACACTGTGCTCTCTCTGACTTCACCCTTCACAGCCTCACTGGGAAGGTGATTCTTTTTTTCAAAGATTGTATTTATTTATTCGAGAGAGAGAGAGAGAGAGAGAGGCAGAAACACAGGCAGAGGGAGAAGCAAGGCTCCATATAGGAAGCCAGATGTGGGACTCGATCCTGGGACTGAGATCACACTTCGAGCTGAACCACTGAGCCACCCCGGTGTCCCTGGGAGGGTGATTCTGATTGGCTCCAAGTCACACATACAGAAACCTGGGCTCAGAGCAGCAGCTCACCAGCATCACACAGTGAGTGGGGGTAGAGCTGGCCTCCGCCTTGAAACCACCCATCTCGGAGCTGCCACTTGTCCCGTCAGACCAGCACAGGGACTGCACAGGCAAGCTGGCATCATCCCTGTCCTCAGGGAGCATGTGAATTAGAGCAGGAGGTGAACAGGGTGACAGAGCAGGTGAGCTGAGGGATGAAAGTGGCCTTTGAGGACCCAGAAGAGGGGGTAATGAGCTCCAAGAGAGAAGCAAGGAATGGGAAGATGGGTGTTCCATGTCGAGAGAAGAGTGATGCAAAGGTACACAGGCAAGAGGAGCCTGGGTGTGAGGGACCACAGGGCGATTAGTGTGACTGAGGCCCAAGGAAGTGACAGGGGTCACAAAGGAGGGAGGGAGCCAGGGCTTCAGGCTTTATATGAAGGGCAGAGGGGAGCCTCAGAAATGTTTAGGGCTGGGCTCTGCTCTTGGAGCTGAGCCTTGTCTCCTAGTTACTCAGCAAGGCTTGTGGTTATGTCTGGTTCAGTTATGTCTGGTTCAGTCTGAAGGATGAGCCAGTCTCGGGTCTGGCAGCTTTTGCTCTAGAGGTTTCTGGCCCCTGGGTTTGACTGCCTCACCAGAGTTTTTCTCTTGCTGGGCCTCATCTCCAACTTCACATCCAGCAGCTCTACAAAAAAATGTCTCTCCCTCCTTCATGACCTCCCACTTTCTCACTGTCACTCCTTCCTGCCAGCTCCTGGGGACCTTTTCTGTCCACTTCTTGCCAAACCCACAAGGATGGCCTGGTGGGTTGTGTGTGATCAGCACAAGACTGTGTGTACTTTCTCCCAAATCCCTCCAGGCCTGACTGGCCCAGCTGTAAGGAGACACAGTAATCCCTGGGCAGGCTCCTGAACCCACTCAAGACCAGGACTGGTCTGGCCAGTAGGACAGAGCTCTGAGCATTTGCAGGGAGCACCCCCTGCCTCCACCACATCATCATTTGGCCACACCTGCTTGAATGTTTCCGGAACCACCTTTCTTCTTGGCCATATCCTCTGATTCCACAATTTCAGAAGTTGGAAAGCTCTTAGAAACCAGGGCCATACTGTCATTGATCAGACCTGGAGAGACTGAGGCCCACAGAGGGTAGGGTCTTACCAGAGTTTTATCTCTTTTGAGGAAGCTTCTCTTGATAAGAGCCCAAAGTCAGGCATCCCAGAGGTCAGAGAAGAGCATTGGCCAATGTTGGGTGAGACAATGTGGTGTCAGCCCTGGAGTCGGGCAGATTCTGAATTCCAGCTCTGCCACTGTCTCACTGTGAGACCTGGGAACACAATCCACTTCTCTGAGCCTCCATTCCCACCCCCACGAAACAGAGATAGTAACTGTTGCCACCACCTAAGGTTGTTGCCAAGAGTAAATGCAATAATGATTGGGAGGCATGTAGCATGGTGCGTAGTACACAGAGTGTGCTCCATAGATGTTGGTTACCATGATTGTGCTTAGGGAGATCATCACCTATGCTCGCCTCCAGCTCCTCCTCATCGTAACCAATCTTGGCAAGGAATATTCCTGATCAGAAAATGGAACAGCCATATGGCCATGCCCACTGGATGTCCCTGGACCCCTTGCAAGTGCCTCCTGATGTATTACTGGGACAAGTCACCTCCCATTGACCAGCCAGCCAGTCATCCTGTGTGGGTGGCAATGAGAAGTCAGCCCGTTGCTTTAGGTAGAAGAGGGTGAGGGAAAGGGGCAGACGGTTCCTGATTACCCACTGTGTGTCTGGTACCTGGCTGCCTTCTGGCTTTATGAAGATCAAGTGAAGTGCTGGGCCCATTGCCCAGGGTATAGTAAGCATCCATGACTACTGTCTTTGTGGCCTTGCAGCAGTAGAGGCAGTGGGTAACAACAAAGAGAGCTTGGCCTGGGGCCCGGCCTGGGTCCACCGCTTCCCAGCTGTGTGATCACGGGGCCTACTGACTTTCACCTCTCTGGGCCTCAGTGCCCACCCTGTAGAACAAACATAACGGCAGGACACACTGATGGGGCCGAAGCTTCTGTTCCGTAACGTAAGTAAGGCACTTTATGCAGTGCTGGGCACAGGGAATGGTGCAGTGGACATGTCCTGCTGCTCCTGTATCTCACTGAATCCTCACCATTTTGAGAGAGAGGTTTTGTCAATCCCATTTTACAGATGAGGAAACGGGCTCAGAGAGGCACAGTAAGTTGCGCAAGGTCTCACTGTAAGTAAATGACAGAGCTAGGATTTGAACCCAGATCTGGGCCCCAAGTGGTCCTCATTCTTCATGCCTTCGAGGACCTGGAGCGGGGAGCACTGCCAGGTGTGGCAGGCCCCCAACTCAGCCACCTCCTATGCCCTCCTCTTGCAGGTCATCCTTTTTCAGTACTAATGCTGTCTGTCCACGGGCACCCCACCACTGCCCCACAGCCGCCGAAAGCTGGTGTCCAAGCCACTGCCAGGGATCCACCCGCGACACATCCGCCCCTCACCCGCTGTCCTAATCGCCTCTGGCTGGACCCCAGGGCCTGGCCTTCCCTTCTCCTGCTGAGAACCAGAACCTGCCAAGGCACCACGGAGTCCTCCTCTCAGAAGGCAGAGCTCCCTGAAATTTGGAATCAGGGTGAAAAACAACGGCCTGTTTTTCCATTTAGACAGGAGTCATCTTCAACTTAAGCTGATTACAATAGCAAAAGGCCAAAGGCCAAATTGAATCATGCAGCGCCAACAGCCTTCTAATTTACAGGTTTTCTTTCTTCCCATCCTGGCCTTTATTTACTTCTTCCTTGCAACCATCTCTGAATTCCGAATAGCCGACAACCCCCAATGTTATCCACTCTGTTGCTTTTGTCTGGAAAACTCTACAGTGTTTGTGGGATGTCCCCAAAGGAAAGCTATGTTCTAATTTTATCATTTCCATCTGTCTGGTTATGTCAAGTTAATTCAGAGAGAGAAGAGACACTGACCAACCCTGAGAGGCCCAACGGGGCAGAGATGGAGGCTGGTCCAGACCAAGAGGCAGGGGGATAGGCAGGGGCTGGGAGGGGGGTGGCCAGGACTCCCACTGGAGAACGACGTAGCATTTTGGGTGTGGGAGGCACTAACTATTTTAAGGAGAGAGAAGAGAAAACTCGGGGTATATATGGGGAGACTGTTCCTACCTAGTTATCTGGCATCCATACAGGACAGCTGGCAGAAATGTTATTTGATATGTATGAGGGCATTTCTGAATGCTTGTGCGGGTTAGAGTCAGGGGCCCTTGTTGGCTACTTGTTGACTCCTGATGGGGGCACTTGGGCCCCCAAGCGCCATGGGGGATTCCTTGGAGGGAGGGGCCCTTCATGGGGGGAGCTGGGGAAATGGAGCCCGGGGACATGGTGGTAAGAATGCTAATTCTGGACCCATTTCTGAGTAGAGAGAAGGTGCTTGCTGCCTAGGTGAACCTGCTGAGCCCAGAATTGCAGGGGGCACTGGTGGGCTTCCCCAGTACCCCTGTGCAGAGCCAGCCCCTTCCCCCACTCGGAAATGTGGAGGCCAGACACAGCTGTGCTCACGACCACCCTATTCTGCTGCAACTCTTCCACCCCAAACAAAAGGGCTTGGGCTGTACAAGGCCATGATTTATGTTTTCAGGAGACGCCCATTTGTCCCAAGCTTATCCTGTAATTTCAGAATTACTTAGTGTCCTGATGCATTACCTATTAGAGGCTGCTAGTAAGCATGTTCTAGCCCAAGTCCTCCCTCCTGCTTTGGTTAACCCGATACATTGCTTTTGGAAGGAGACTCTAGGACCGGGAAAGCATGTTCATGGCACATACGTATCTGCTGTCCCTGCTTTTGCCCATGGTGGACACCGCTGATTGATTGCATCACTCTCAGAGTCTGGATAAGGTTTCGGAATCCAAATGCCTGAAGTTGGCCCTTAAAACGAATACCTACATGCCTTTCTTGCTCTGGGACCTGGAGAAGGGCGAGGTACAGGTGTAGCCTGAGAAGGGAACCTGCTTCCTTTCCCTTCCAAAGACAGTTCCATGGGACTCAGAGCCAAGCGAAGGTAGCACCGGAATGCAGTCAGTGCAGCCCTGTTTATCCCCTGAATAGCTGATACCTGGCACTGCACAGGATGCTGATGTTAGCAAGAGAAGCTTGGGCCTGATCCCTGGTGAGTGGGGAGCTCTCATGTTTCCTTTGATTTTTGCTCCTGGTGATAGAAGCCCTGAGCACAGCCATGTGGTAAGTGGCCAGCCAAACCCTTCCCAGGGTCACCTAGTTCCCACTCTGCCTTGAGCCTCCCGCCTGAAGGTCTGTTCCTTGCGTGGATCATGTGGTTGTAGCATGTTGCCATTCAGACATGTCTCCACTAGCCTGTTAGAGCAGCCTGGGAACGCACAGGCCACGAAGACTATTTATTTAAATATAAAACAGAGGGAGAAACACACACACACGGAAAAAAAATTGTAAGCACTTTTTTGGTAAAACCAATGTCTGTTTTGTTACATACCTTTCATGTTGTGCTTTGTAAATGTCCTATTTGTGTAATAAATAAAGTTAATGCAAGTAGAAGTGCTGGCACTTAAATCCAGAACATGATGGGATTCTGTTTCTTTCCTGCTCTCTGGTTAAGGGCTCAGGCCCCTGGCCTGTAGACAAGTGCTTCCTGGACAATCGGTGCTATTTCCCAGTTAGTCAACTGTGCTGCAAAGGCATGACGGTGAGTTTCTTCTCCAGTCTAAGCTTTGTGGGCAGTCAGGTTGGCCTCCTCCATGTCAAATGCAAACAAATGCTTTTTGCCGGGCCCTATGCTGGCTCTGCAGACATGGTGACAGGCCTAGCCCACCAGCCCTAGAGGAGCTCGCATTCTGGCCAATGCTCTAACAGACGGATCCGTCCAACAGGCTGTGGGGGCTGGGATGTTGAGCCAGATCCTATCAACTGAGAGGACAGTATAGGTGCAAAAGAGGAGATGCTGGGGGACTAGGGAAGGAAGCACAGAGGAGCCTGTTTGGAAGATGCAGGAGAATTTTGTCCAGTGAAGTGAAGGGAATATGGGATGGGAACCAGGGAGCCAGGAGACGAGGCTTCTGCTTTCACACCAGTCTGGGTCTCATACTGGGCCTTACTGGGTTCCAGAGCCACCATAGAATCTGGGGAGTGAGAGAGAACATCTTTCTGCTCATTGGCAACTTTTCTTTTAGTAGCAGAATTGGTGATTAAAGCCAAAGCTCTTGAGGAGGGGAGCGGAGTGGCCAGAGTTGCTCAGAAACCTCAGCTCAGGATGTACATTGTCCTCACCCCTGCAAGGCCCCTGTCTGGATTAGTTGTTTCATCTGCCATCTCTGATCCCGTCTCTGCCACTCCTCCCTCCATTCTTCCGATCTACTTATCAAATGTTGATTTAGATATATGTATATCTTTTTTTAAAAGATTTATTTATTCATGAGAGACAGACACGCAGAGAGAAAGAGGCAGAGACACAGGCAGAGGGAGAAGCAGGCTACTCACAGGAAGCCCAATGTGGGGATCACGCCCTGAGCCGAAGGCAGATGCTCAACTGTTGAGCCACCCAGGTGCCCCTAGATATATGTGTATATCTCAAATATAGTTTAAGTTATGTGTATGTACTTTTTTACATGAATGTGCCTTCTGTTTCTAAAGCACAGCTTGGAAATCCCTTTGGAGCTCAACCCTGTTATTCTGCAGAGGTGACTGTTGCCCTAGAAGGGAGAGGTAACCCTCCAGGATCCCTCTGTGGCACAGCTGAGTGTGCACAGGCCACCCTCTGACTCCTAACTCTGCCTAGCATGCCAACTCTGGGTCACTGGTTTGAAGGCCACTTTCCTTCCCCCCGCCCTCCCACTACAGACCTTGTCAGAACCTTCATAGGCCTGCCTTCTCCTGGCAGCTCTTGGTGAGCAAGGGACAAAACATGGGGTGGGTGGGGCTGGGCTGGGCTGTGGGATCTGGCAACCTCTAAGGAGGGACAGTTATGCAAAGATCCAGGATGCCTGTGGCCAAAGTGTTGCCCTGGAACATGTCATCCCTTCTCTTCTGGTTTTCTGCTGACATGTGATTTTGGGGTAGTGTTGAGGAACACCTGGGAAATAAAAATGCATCAGGAAGTGGCAGCCAGGAATGCACACTGCTAGACTCCATTCCCAGAGATTCTGATTAGCATGTCTAAGGTGGGGCCCAGAAATAATCTAATTTATAATTTTGCCCAGGTGATTCTGATGCTGGTGAAATGAGGATCCCCTAAGAAATTGTCTCAGGAAAGTACACTTGGGGCCACTGAAAGCTGCAGAAAGACTTTATTCCTGAGTTAAAAGTCAGGGTCTGGAAGTTTAGACTGCCCTCAGGGCCAGCTGCTGCCAGCAGTGTAGAGAAAACTCTGGTGGAGGTGATAGCAAAGCTCACAGCTTCGGTCGGTGACCCACAATCTCGTCCCAGCCCTTGCGACACGTCCTGACGATCCACTCATGCTCATCATCATCTGCAGGGGAAGAGGAAGAGCTGGTCATGCTTGGTGTTCGCCGGGCCTTCTCTGGGCTGGGAGATCGGCAGGTGGGGTCCAGGGCCTGGGGTGCCTTCCAGCACAGGGGTGTGGCCTCAGTGGCCAGTCAAGCTCTGTGTTGGGAAGGAACCCACTTTTGCTGAACCCCAATCCTTTGGTTGCCTGGGCTTGGGGAAATTGAACACAGTGGGGTGTATAGATGGCAGATATCACTGAGGGAGGCAGGCATGAGGTCACCTGGCCATTCTGAGCTGGCAGCCCCGACGGGCACCCAGAGAGCAGCTTGCTCGGGCCTTAGCCCTCTCTGCCCCCCACAAAGGGTACCCCCAGAATAGCCAGCCCAGGCCTTGCTGGTCATGCCAGGAGCCAGAGCCTTCAGGTCTTCTTCGTTTCCTTTCTGGGTTTTCCACTGTAGACCCTTATAAGAACCCATGGCTCTGCAGGGGAACCTGACTCCCCCATAGACTCAGATCCTTTTGGTGGGGAATAGAGAGGAGTTGCAGATACTTCTGTAGGCCCTGTGCTCCTTTAGCTTCCTTAATTTAACCCTCATGAGCACCTGCTGGCAGCAATCCCACCATTGTACAGATGAACAGGCAGGCTCGGAGAGATCAAGTCACCTGTCCGCAGCCACAGTTCAGTAGGTAGGAGTGCCTAGAATGTGAACCCTGGTTTGTCTGAGTACAAAGCTTGTACTGGTTTATAAGCCTTAGAGAGAGGGAATGGAGCACAGTCTTTAGGCCCCCGACACCACAATCATCTCTCTGGGCCAGGGAAGGCTCATCTGGGGGCTGACTTATTTTCCTCCATTATCCCCCAAACCCATACCCAGGCCCTCCCCTAACTCTGGCAGAGACCCACTTTAATGGTGGGATACATACCCCTAAAAATGCAGGCAGCTCTGTAAAATGTGTGCTGTTGTGTGGAAATGTGGAAATGTGGTTTTAATTTACCACCATAAATGGCATTGTACTATGAATTTCATTGTGTCTTACTTTTTTCACTCAACACTACATTTTCAAGATCTATTCTTGTTGCTAAATGCACATCTAGTTCTTTGCTTCTTACTGCTGCCTAATACTTGGTGGTGGCTTCTGAGATGTTCTCTTCCCCATTGGGGATGGGTGGAGTGGGGAGGGTGGACATCCAAGGGGGCCACCTCCCCTGACCAGAAGTTCTGCTGGGACCAACATTCTTGGGCATACCCCTTCATGGACTCATGAAGGAGGGTCGTGGAGTCATGAACGCACTTCATTAACCAAGACTCCCAGCTGAGCCCAAGTTCTCTTCATCACACCACCGTAGCTGGCCCTGCCTCGTTTCTGCTTCACTTCACCGCCATTTGTGTCAGGCCCTGGGGACAAAGAGAACTAGCCCAAGCCCCTGCCCTGGAGCGGCTCTCCTCCTGTCTCCTGACCTGCCTCCCGTCTGACGGATGGGAGACAGGCCTACCCATCCTCCTTGTAAACAAAAAGCAGTAGCCAGGGAACCAGTGCACCCCCTGAGAGCTAGCCTGAATCCTGCCCTCAAATCAGCACCCCCCCCCCCGCCCCCTTCCCCTTCTACGAAAGCTCTAGGCCCAGAATCAGAGAGGTGGAGACTTCTTGACAACCAACTGTGTGCCCCATGCTTTACAAACATCCATCTCATCGAGTCTGTGTGACAGTCCAGGAGAGGGGGAGATCACCCCCATTTTAGACAAGTAATGAGCCTTGCCCCACCTCCACAGCCCCTCGAATTCAAACCAAGGCCCATCAGACTCCAAAGCCTGACCATCCCCCCAGGGCTGATGCGACCAGAGTGCTGGAAGGCAGGCCGCCCCCACAGAGCTAGTGTCCTCTGCCTCCTCCCCACTGTTTCTTTGTCCATAACCTAAAGGAAAGAGGCTTGCTGCCCAGCATGCTCTTGCCCTTGAGGACTGCCGGGGAGTCCACGCGTGGCTGTCAAGCCCTGGGGGCGGGGACAGCAGCGGCACACAAGGAGTTAAGCGCTGGTGAAGCCCACTTTTGCCACACCGCAAGCAGCCTGGTTGATAATTACAGTTTTGAAGTCTCTGGGCTATTCGAATCTGTGCAGCTGCAAGCTCTTCAGTGCTAACCCCTGAAACCAGACAAACTGAGTTTATTGTGCTAAACCAGCCCTCGGGCCCCTCCCTGATCGTTACAAATTGACAGCAATGGACTTAACAGCCTCTTCACTACCCCTCTCGCACTCTACCTGGCGGCACAGCCACCAATTTGAATCACAGATGCCTCCCCTCCAGGCAGCTGCTCACCAACCCTCCCTCCACCTCCTCTGCGCTGCTCCGCTGCTCCCCGAGGCTCCCGTGGCCCCTCCACGCCAGGGTGAGGCTGCCGAAGCACATTTCATCAATATTTAAAATGGAATTAAACCTGCAGCTTTGATTAATGCCTCCCAGATTCTGGGAGTTGTGATTACTATTTTGCAAATTGCAATTGTTGGAATATGTTAATATGATTGTCTGAGAACATCTTCACCTTCTTAGATAATTTTCCCCCTTTTTGTCAGGAGGGGAGGGAAGGGGAGGAGAGAGGAAAGGGGGAAAAGATGGGGGGGGGAACACCCCGGCAAACTCTTTAATAAATTGTAAATTATTACCCTGGGCACAGTTGCTGGTGGTTCAGAGGGGAAGGGGAGGGAGGGAGATTTCTGGTTTGGTGCATTTATCTTGAAAAGTTTTGGTCTTGTTGGCTCATAATTCCACTCTGGGACACTGTCCTAAGGGAATAATCTATTTGTCTCACTATTATTTAGAACCAAGGAAACTGAAATAATCTATGTTTCTAAAACAAGAGAATGATTTCTCTGTTGTATATTCATATAACAATTAATTTCTAACCGGGGACCATGGGCCAGGTATTGTGCTACGTTTTATGACAGAGTGGGGGTGGGAGGACAATGGGATTTAGCAGCTCTTGAAAAAGTAGGGCTATGAAGTCTGTATAGCAACACAGAAATGTTTTTGATTTGACAAAAAAGGTGGGAAGAGGCAAGAAACAAAATTACATAATATAATCTGTAAACACTGTGCTCAGGAGAAAAATTGTAAAATAACACATTGAATGTGAATAATATGCATCTCCCAGCAGTGGAACGTGAGAGGTTCTTCTGCTTTGGGTATTTCTCAAATCTTCTTAATGTGTATTGGCAATAGAAAAAATGAAAAACAATTATCTTTTTTTTTCCTACCCTCCAACTTAATGCTTTGTTAATTTCATGTATTTTTGGTCATTGGAAGAAAAATATTTCTCGGTTCCTAGAGACACCAATGGGGTTTTTTAATTTCTACAAAGTAAAAGAGCCAGCATTAAAATATTGGTTAAAAAATGGGAGAATAGACAAATTTCCTGAGCAGAAGAAATCCAAATAATTTCTGTGAATGCTCTGCCCTCAGGGAGGTGGAGCGTAATTCCCCCTTCTTGGGTGTGGGCCGCAGAGTGACTGCCTCTCCATCAGGACAGTTTAGGAAGGGAGCAAAACACAGCAACAAAAAATAGTAGCTTTGGCTTGCCTTAATCACATCAGCACTCTTTCCCTGAGAACTGATTTCTTGGCAACCAGTGCACAGCTCAAACATCACTTTCTTGGGGATCCCAGTCTGCCTGTGACCCCTCTTCACCTTCTCTTCATAGCACAGGCTTCTTTCTGTAATTGTCTTGTTTATTCCTGGATTGTCAGTCTCTCCCATCCAAACTGTAAGCTCCAGTGAGACCAGGAGCCTCACTGGCTTGTTCAGTGGTATCACTGGTGCTTAGACAAGTGTGTGGCATTGGAGGTGCTTAGTCCCTATCTGCTCAGTGAATGAAGGAATGAGTGGATCATCCAGTCCTATGGCCCACCCTGTGCCCAGTGCTAGGGGAGGGGTAGTGGACAGAGAGGGTAGACAGAGACCTAGCAGGGGGTGTTTGCCCAGAGGCTTGACTCAGATACACTTCAGGTTCAGGTCTGTTTGCCTTTGGGCGAGAAAGATTTCTTTATTCTGGTCTGAAGCTTTAGAAGTGACCTCACTGCCACATGCAACTCCCTCCCCACCATGTCACCCCCAGGAATCTCACCAATCACTAGGAGAACTTGGGCTCCTTATAGAGAAGAAAATGAGCTTTCGGGGAGAGATAGACCCCAAATCTGACCGTGAACGCTCCTACTGAGAAGCCTTGCCTGGAAAGGGTCCCCACTCTTTCCCCTGGACCCCAAGGCCCTCCATCCAGGTCTTTCTGATCTCCAAACTGCCTCCGACCTTGGACCACCCTGGAAAATGCAGCCAACCTGCTGTACTGTAGTCACCATGTGTGCATGCATACTGGGGCCTCTCCGCCTGTCCATATACCAGGCTGGGGGCAGGGACAGGGCCTCTCAGAGCACTCCCCATTTCGGGGCCTTAGTGTATATAAAAGTGAGGAAAGGACTAGATGAGAGTATAACAATCGCAGTGTGGTTTAAACACGTATAATTAACAAATGCTTTCCACATTTGTTACACGCACAACCCAATGCAATATAAATGTGTTATTCCAGGCTGTTGTTCAAGGCAGCGTTAAGCCCACAGCACAGCTAATGGTCGAGTTCTCAGGAAGAGGCTGTGAGGTTGGCGTTGTCTGGTGAACATGGTCTTTCAGTGCCGCCATACTCCGGACTCAAGGCCACTGGCAAATGTGTATGGCTGAGCCCAGTGCCCTCCTGGATGTCACCTTCCCTGACTCAAGCTGAGGTCATGGTTGCCCCCACCAGCCTCCAGCAGGTGTGACTAATGTACTCCTGGTCCTTGGAACCTGGTGCAGACCCGGCACTTAAATATGCTGAATGAATGAATGAAGAAAGAAATGTAACGTTGGGGACATAAGAGTAACAGGCTTCCCCTGTGGGATTTGGAAAAGGGGGAAGAATTTCTTCCCCACCCTCAGCAAATGGAGCTCCGCAGAGGGGGCAGAACAGATATGCCATATGCAAGGCCAAGGCTGCTGTTTCCTCTTTTGTTTTTTGAGGTCATAGGTGGAGCAGCTCCACCGCACAGAAAGGATGGGTTGTTTGGGCTCGTTCTGGGGCACCAGCCACAATTTCGAAGCCCAAAGCCCTGGCTGGCCTGGGGCCTGCCTCACAATGAGCAGGGGAGGGCAGGCCTACACAGGCCACCAGCAGGATCACAGACTGTGTCATTAGTGCAATCCAGGGTCAGATCAGTGCAGTGCAGGGGGAGGAAGAGATCCTGAAAACCTCCCAACAGGTGCAGGGCAATATGAGCTCCCAGGTGGTTGGCAGGAAGGCAGCAGCATAGTGGTTAAGAGCATGGGCACTGAAGTTTGGCTGCCACTGCCACTATTGGGAGACCAAGTGGTCTCACCCCTCTCTGGGTCTCATTTCCTCATCTACCAAGTGCCCCCTGAGAGGTTTCCTATGAGGATCAAGTGAGATCATTCCTGAAAAGTGCCTAGCACAGTGCCTGCTACACAGGGAATGGCAAAAACCAAAAGAAAGCCAGAGGTTGTCTCTTCAAGGTGAGACTTCAGGGTCTGTGCATGTGACAGCACAGCATAGACTGGAAGGAGTTCTGGGTCCAGTGCCCAGTCCTGGTGCCAACTTGCTGAGTGATCTTGGACAAGCCACTCTCCCTCTCTGAGCTGGGCTCCTTGTCTATACAGGGGGTTTGACCAGACCTCCTGCACAGCCAGGATGAACAGCACCATGTTGGCACCCAGGAAGGAGGATCTGTGATCACCACTTTGATGGCTCTCTAATTCCCTTACTGGATCCTTTCAAGAGAGTGTTCTTAAGGGACTCTCTCAGAGCACCCTGGGACTTCTCCTTTCTTGTGGGGAGGAGGAAGGACCAGGGGCAGAGGAGGTCTTTACACAAGGATCAGCATCCTAAGAACCACAGCTCAGTTAATGATTTTTTGTTCAAAGTGAGATGGGCAGGCTGGGGCAGGAGAGGGCAGATGGGTGGATTCGGGTTATCAGGCTCCCACAAGCCAGATTCTCTTACTTCTGGGCGTGCCTTTGGGCTGAGCATACCTGTGGTCACCTCTGCTACGCAACAGCCTCCCCCTGGGACAGGGAGGGGGCCAAGATGAAACCAGGGAGGGGAAGAGGTTCACACTGGCAGAGTACCTAGGAGGTGCCTGGTTCTGTGGAAAGAAGGTCATGTCTCTCCTCTCCGCAGCAAGTGACACAGGTCATCCCAATTTAAGACAAGAAACTGAGGCTTTAAGGGGGAAACAAGTTGCCCACTTCATCTGCCAGGGCAGAGGGGATGGGCTCATGGTCCTGATGCAAAGGCCACACTCACGCTGTGTGTGCACGGCCACAAATGGGAGTGTTTCCATCCAGTTGTGTGAATGGGCATGAGAACCTCCCTAAGTGTGAGTGTGGGTGTGTGCACAAATATGAATACGTGTGTACTGTGAGAGTGTAAGTGGCTGTGTCTGAGGTGCTCAGCGTGTGTGTGGCACTCAGAGTGTGACAGTGTATGACTACCTGAAGTCTGAGTGTGTGCTTGAGCAGCTGCCAAAGGAGGCGGCACATCCATCCCTCCGTGACAGCCTAGCGCTCACCCACAACACCATGCCAGGCCTGACTCTATCATGAGGGCTGCCCTCCTTTCCTGGGGTCAAGACCGACTCACACGGCTCCTGTGTGATCTGGGGTTCCAGGCGGGGTTGAGAGGTGCCCCAGCCCCTGGGCAGTGCCATCCTCAAAGCCCAGCTCCACCCTCTGTGCAAAGGCAGGGCCGTGTGAGCAGGTGGGGCAGGGCCAGAGCAGAGCCGGTGCCTGCAGGAAGGGCGGCAATGCCCGCACCTCCTCATCACAACTCCTGACAAGCAAGAGGCTTTGAACTTTGCTTCAAGTGCTGGTGGCCAGAGGCCAAGGCTGTGGCATGGCCAATATTGACTAAGGGATAGTTGCCCAGGCAAAGCCTGCCAAGGGACAGGAGGGGAAACTTTGGGGCCTGCTCTTGATTTTCTCTGTAAAAGAGCATTTTCTGGGCTGGGTGGGTGGAGGGCTCGGGGGCAGAAGGTGGTGGGGAGGTGGATTAGGCCAGGCCATTTTACCCACTGGGAACTAGAGGTGCAGGGCTCAGCACCCACAGGTTTCAAAGCCTGTCCAAATGTGAGAGGTTTGGGGAAACCAAACCAATCTTCTGTATTTCTAAAATACAGAAAGGGAAACTGTAAAACTGAAATTAATAAATGTTATAATTAATGCATTCAGACTTAATTATTAAACTTGGAGATCAAAACAATTTCATCACACTTGAAATTAGTTTGTAGGCTTGCTTTCCTCATTTTGCAAGAATTCTCTAGTGTGCATGTGGCTCTAGAAATCACAGCCCGACTGGTGGTAGGCCATTTACCAAGCAAAATTTTAAAAAACCTTTCAAAGTTTTAACAGCAAGAAATTTATATTGAATATGGGAGTGCGGATGCATTTTGTTTTAATATGTTGAATACGACAGGGTTGAGGTCTCCAAAATCAGACCTAGGACTGGATTAGGGCTGTGCCTGGAAGGAGTGAGTCTGAACCAGAGCACGGCCACCTGGTGTTAGGAAGCACTTGCACGTGCCAGGCGCTGAGCCCTGCACTCCGCACGCCTGATCTCACGCAATCCTTGTAAACATCTGTCATATACACAGCTGGTGTTGTCTCAGGTAGGAGTTTTAGGTGTTCCAGCCAGTCGGTGGAAGGGAAAGTGCCCTGAGTAATAACGCCCCTTGGGAATCTCTTAGGAAAGCCCCATAGTGCGGAAGGACATCCCAGCCAGTGTTAAGCAGTTGGTATTCTGGCGCTGTTGGAAGAGAGAGTCATTTCTGCTGTAGAGGTCCAAATGCACAGCTGGCTTATTAAAAAAGACATATCCCTATATATTAGAATCATCCTGCATGTGGCGAGGTGCTCATACGACAGGAGGTACACACGGCCTGGGGGCCTAAGGATTCACAGCAGCAAGCGTTGAGTGTGGGTGCCAAACCTCACACAGCTTGTAATCCTTTTCTTCTTGCTTCCCCCACTTCTGTTTTTCAAGTTCGTACAGTTGAATGTGTGTTCACTGCACATGTTCATGATGCCTAGCTGCTGTACACAGGCAGCTCAGGGGACTAATGTGCCAAGGCAAGGCTAAGGTCACTCAGTTCGCCTGGGCCCTGTAGCCTCTGCTCTGACCGCTGTTCCCTTCTGCCCCAGCTCTCCAGTTGTGTGTGGATGACAGACTGCAGGGGACAGGTCTGGTAGTTGGGACCTCTGTCCTCTGGCTGGCAGATGCTGAGGGCTGAATTAAGGCTTTGGCAGTGGGGCCCGCCAGGAGGGGTGTTAGGATGGTAAGGATCTGCAGAACACACTAGCAGACTAGAACCTAATCCTCAGAGGAATCTTAGAAAGTCACTGTCAGCATCCCCATTTCACAGATGAAGGTCCTGAGGCTCAGAGAGGTGAAGTCATCTGCTCAAGCTCATCCAGCCAGCAAGTGGGCCCCAGGGCAGACCCAAGTCTATCTCTAGACCTGCAGCCCTTAGCCACTACCTGTGTCCCTGAAAGACCTGTCTGTAACTGCCATGCCTTTAATCCTCACTGCCTGAAGGATGGCATTCAAGGCTCTCTCCCCTCCACACTGGGTCCCTCCCTATGCCTCGAGTGCCCAGCTAGGATGTACTCCTACATACCTGTCAAAGCCCAGTCTGTCCAACACTGCTTGAGGGAGACATCCCTTGACTCTTCTTCCAACCCCCAACACAAGAGCCGGTCTCAAGAGCTCCACCTTGGGTACCCTCTGTCCCTACACCTCTCTCTGCTTTGTTCCTTCCATCAGCACAATCAATCCACTTCTCATCCTTGACAGCCTAGCCAGACACTACCTTTTCCGGGATAGCATCTCAACTACCCCTGGGGCATATCCATGCTCTTGTCTTGGCTCCTCCAGCATACTGTGCTTCTGGCTCCTGGCACTAGCAAAGCAGAGGCACTCTCGGTGTTTTGGACAAAGAATCTCCTATTAACATAAATATCATAGGAATATAGAATTCTGCTAGACTTCTTTCCACATATTTTTGGGGTTGATGTTAATTTCTGAGCTATATTTTTTGGGGTAGGAGGTTCACTACACTTGGACTCCCTGAAGGCCCCATGCTTCTGGCCAGAGAGCACCTGCCCCAAATCCTGTCACTGTGTGTGCATCTGCTTCCCCTGCCCTGCACTGGTGCTGGTTTGGAGGGGCAGATGTGGAATTCGGGCCCCCAGGGAGCCCCTGGGGAAGACGTGTGTCTGGGGGTAATCTTAGAGGTGTTGGGCTCTAGGTGGATAAGAAATGATGAAGATGAGGAATAATGCCAATGGGTAGATAGGGAGATGGGGATCCTGCAGGCCTCCAGCCCCGTCTTGAAGTCCCCATCAGAAGTGGGATGGAGTCCCACATTGGGGTCCCTGAATGGAGCCTACTACTCTGCCTATGTCTCTGCCTCTCTGTGTGTGTGTGTGTCTCTCATGAATAAATAAATAAAATCTTAAAACAAACAAACAAAAGAAGCAGCTGGGGATGCCATAGGGCAGTTTGCCACCATGAGGCCAGCTCCTCCCTTTGGGGCACAGAGTTAAGGAGTTCTCCCCCTCCCCCCACTTCAAAGACCGCCCCAGGGTGTAAGGGATCACAATGGTGATCCCTGCGGTACTTTAATCTCCTCATGGCCCTGGCATTGCTTTCTCTGTATGCCCTGTATCATCTCAATAATGCTTACTACAACCCTGTAACACAAGTCCTATTTTCCTCCTCCGACTTTTTTAGGTGAGGAAACCGATGTTCAGAGAAGTTAAGAGACTCACTCTAGATCATACAGAGAGCAAATGGCAGAGCCGGGGTCTGATGGGTCTGGCTCTAAAGCCCTGCCTGGAAACCTGCCTCTCTTTCCAGGAGGTTGAGCAGGACTTTCAGCTAACTGCCTCCAGTTCCAGAGCTGGGCTGAGGAAGGGACATGAAGCTCCTGCTCCCTGGACTCTGGCCTTGCATTCACTTCTATTGAAGGGCACAAAACAGGGACTCCTGGGGGGCTCAGTTGTTGTCTGCCTTCAGCTCAGGCTGTGATCCTGCAGTTCTGGAATGGAGCCCCACATCGGGCTTCCCTCAGGGGCACCTGCTTCTCCCTCTGCCCATGTCTCTGCTTCTCTCTCTGTCTCTCATGAAGAAATAAATAAAATCTTTAAAAAATAAATAAATAAATAAAGGAGAAAAACAAACCATTGTACTGACTAGCCTGGGGTTGACTCCAGCCATGGAAGGAGAAAGCTGTGTCCTTTGGATGCTTCCAGGAGACTGCTGTGGGGTTGGGGACATATTGTTACCAGAATCTGGCACAACAGCTGGAAGAGGAATTTCCAGGGCTCTTAGAATTGGAGTGAGGAGCGAGGCAATTTGGGCAGGCCAGGGACAGAAAGCCCCTCAGGCTGTTTTCCCTAGAGCTCAGACTTCCATCTGGGTCTGATTCCGCCCTCTGTAGGCAAAATTCTGTTGGCAGGTAAAAGTGTATTTCTCTGGGGAGAAGTTCTATAGCTTTGCTGAAGTTCTCAGAGAGATTTCAGAAAAGGCAGAGATTTCATCTCTGTTCAGAGCATGGCCTCTGGTGTCAGAGAGGCCTGGATTCAAATCCTGATTCCTCCCTTCACTAGCTGCACCCATCAGTAAGCCTCAGTTTCCCCAGCTGCCAAACAGAGGCAACAATATATTCCTCAGAAGATCGGGAGGTGGTAAGTCCCTGGCACAGCAGAGGCTTTCAGTGCTCATCATTTCTCTTCCTATCCTTTTTGCTTAAAGCAGATGCCCAAGTCTGCTGGCAGGGATGTGTGATCTGTGCAGGCATTTTATTTGGCAGTTACAAGTGTGATATTATCCCTCCACAAAGCCTCCATTATGGCGCTGCTAACAATGCCACAGATAAGGCAGGGATGCCCCTGCGTGCCAGCCTCCAGGTGATTATCACATTTGGGCAAATTGCCTTTTGTGTCACAGAGAGAAGACGGCAGGAGGGCCTGTGCAGGGGACTCGCTGGGCCATTTTGCCAAAACCACGAGGGAAGCATTGTGGAGAGGCAGCCCGGGTCTGCTGCAGATGGAGGTCTGGCAGGCTGTGCAGGGCCGGGCAAGTGATCTGCCCTGTGCAGGCCTCAGCTTTCTCACCTGTCAGATGAAGGCAGCAGTGGCCTCAACATTAGAGGAGTCTTGGTTTATCGGTGGCATTGAAAGTCTTGTTCTTTGGCCAGCTTTGGAGCAAAAAATGTGGTCAGAGAACTATCCAGGGAAAAAGACCTACCACTGCAAGCTTACAAGGAAGGTTGCCTGGGTCTTTCTTTCTTTCACTGGTAAACTCCAGAACCCACTCGAATGTCATCATTAGCTTTCAGGCAGCTAGACCTGGGGCCAAGTTCCAGGTCTACCGCTTACTACCTGTGTAACTTTGGGCAAAGCATTTCTCCTCACCTCAGTTTCATCATCTGTGAAGTGGGAATAATGAAGACAGCCATTTCACAGGGTTACTGTGAGGATGAGAGGAAATGAAATAAAATCAACCATGCGAAATGCTCAGACCATACCTGGAAGACAGTAAGCCCTCAGTAAATGCTGCTGGTTTTTATAATCCTGCTTTTCCCTCTGAAATAAAGTAACGTACTTTTATATACCAATCGATCCATCCCTGGACTGCCATTTTAGGGGCTGCCCTGGGTTTATTATAAGAATACACCCTGTATTATTTATTTAGTTCCCTTCTGTTGGACATTTGGGATATTCCCAACTTTCAGGTGTTTAATAATGCCAGAGAACTTTAGACGACCAAGTGGTCTTTCATTTCTAGATATTCACTGTGCAACTTTTCTAAAGTTAGGCAGCAAGCAGATAGGCGATGTTTGGAAGATGACCTAGGAGCTGGCCTGGCAAAGTGGAAAAACCTCTGGAGGCAGATGAGCCCAAGTGTGAATCCCAGTTCCTGCCATTTCCTGGGGGAAATCCTTTAGCCTTAGTTCTGAGTCTCAGTTTTCTCCTTTGTCAAGCAGAGATCACAGGAACACTACCTACCCCCCCCCCCCCCGCCCATTTTCCCCACCACCACCGTCTTAGTTGGATATCTGGTGCATGGGAAATGCCCAGCCAATGTCAGCTCTCACCATGGTGTGAGGGGAAAGCCAGCCAGCACCTCCCAAAGACTTTGAGTCATACCGGCCAGGTCTCTCTCTAGACCCCAATTCATATTCCTTCCCCCGTTGTCCATTTAATTGAAAATATATTCAAATGAGGCTGGCGATCTTGATTTTAAATTCAGTCTGGAACCCACAGGTTCAAATGCAAAGGGGCCCTCTCTGCAAATAATCACTGGTATGTGATATTTTTAAGAAGCCAAACCCATTGTTTCTGATTGAAGGAAAGTTGGTGCTATTTTGAAGAGCAGCACGATTAAGCGGTGGCGTTATCTCTTTAACCATTGGGAATTATACGCTGTTTGAAAGATTTGTGAGCTCTAGGACATTTGCCAGATGTGCTTGATTCGACATTTCAGACAACAAAGAGGATAATGTTGGCGGGAATCTTGACGGCATTTCTGATGATCAGGATATTCTTTGAGGATGGTACTGAGACCTTTCGGGGAAGAATTTCAGCTTTTACATAAACTAATTTGGGATGCTCACTCTCTGTCTTCCACAAAGCAAATTTAGTTCATTGTTAGTTGTATATGTTAAAATGGTTACGAGGGTTTTTTCCTTTGAATATTAATAATGTGCCTTTCATCTGAGACACTTGCATGGGGTGTCATTAATTGCAGGGAGGGAGTAAGGATTAGTGGTGCAGTTATCTTGCAAATTATCCCTACCAGTAACGTTGAGGCAAGCAACCGCTACAACGCTACAACGCTACAACACAACGAAGAGACACACGAGAAACTGCTAACACGAGTCTGGCTTATCCTTCCTGAGCAGAATGAGAGGGCTGGGCAGGAGGGTAAGGGCTAACTTCCCCGCTTCCCACCATATTAAAGATAATTATCCCAAATATCTTCCAAAGCTCCCTTATTGGCCCACAGTATGTAAAGGACCCTTTATCAAAAAAGGTAGCGTCTCATTATGGGGACTGTAGTGTTTTTTTGTCTTAAGACTCTAAAATGGGCCTTTTCATCCATTTAGGAACATCACTGAGCTCCCCGGGGGTCAGAACCCGTGCTTCGTGGAGGGACAACCATGCATGAGGCCTAGCTCTGTGGAGGAAGGGATATGGAGGAGTAAGGAATAAACCAGGATGTGAAGCTGAAAAGAACAGAATTTGGGCAAGAGTTGGGATTATCTCTGACTCTGTCACCGGCGAATGACTAGGGCAAAGTATTGAGACCAGGTGTCCTCTTTGCAAACTGAGGGAGGCACTTGGGTTGGCAGAGAAGAGCAGAGGAGATAAGCAGGCACAGTGCTGAGCAGGGGCCTGGCAAGGATCCTCCGCAATTCATGCCTTTCTCTGCTTCCCTTCTCTGAGCTGTGGATGCTCCGGGAGTGCCCTGTGCCATACTCTCGTGGCCTCCTGGTACATGCCCAGCACAGAGCGGTGGGAGGACTGTGACGAGGGAAAGACATCCTGGGCTGGAGGAATGTGTGAGGTGGGAACAGAGGTGTGTTTACCAGCAGAAGCTGCTAGTCTGCTTGAGCTGGAACGTGGGGTGGAAGAGACAGGACGGTGGAAGATGAACCACAGGGTGGTCTAAACGCCATAATCAAGAGCCTGCAGCGCCCAACATTTCAGTAGCATTTCGTTTCCCCAGGAGAACCCCCAAGGGGGCTGACAGCATGGCATACCCAGTCTCATTCCTCCCTTCCCACAGCCTCCCTGTCTCTCGAGCACCCATAAAAATCTCAGTGGATCCCAGGGCCTCCCTCTCTTCAATTGTCTCCAGCCCGAGTGAGGAATCATCCAATAACAGTCACTGAAGCCTGGACACGGACGGGCCTTGTGCCAGGTGTTGTACATACTTAATCTCATTTTTCCTAACCGCAACCCCTCCAGATTCAGTTAACTACTAGAACACCCATTTTAAAGATGAGGAAACAGAGACTCCAAAAGGAGACAAGAAGCAAAACTAGCCATGGTCACACAGCTGGCCAGTGGTAGATCCAGGACCAGGGGCCAGCCAGAGGTGTGGATTCTAGATCATGGGCTTGTAACCGCCACACAGCCTGTCCCTCTGACCTCTCCCAGCCTCCGAAGGGAGGCAGGTCCTAATACCATCTCTATTTTGCTTTGTCTCAGCTGTATTATTGGAATTTTGCCTGCATTGACTTGCTGCCTTGTGTGGTTTTACGATCCCAGCAGAGGCAGCTGCAGAGTGCAGGAGAATGGCCATGGGCCTTGCAAAAAGATGGGAGTGGGTTTGAGTCCAGCCTCCCCTTCACTGGGCTGTTAGACATCATGCATTATCTAGTTCCCTAATCTCAGGCCTCCCTGTTCCCAGTTTACTGAATGTGTGGGGCTGTCCCAGAAGATAGAGTGCTCATGAGTGTGAGAACTTTCAGGTGGCACCAGAAATGACTGCCACCAACAGGGAGAGGTGGGGACCTGGAATTCATGTGCCCTGCGGAGGCACCCATACGCAAGCAGTTTCAAGCACAGGGCCAGCCAAACAAATACTACACAGATCAGATTTGGCCAGAGGTTTGTGGGCTTGAGAGCCTTGATGTTGAAGTTTTTTTAAAGCTTTTCAAAGCTTAAGTGGCTTTGAAAACTTGGGGGTGTGGAGAAACATAATAGATTGTTTTGATTATTCGACATAAGAAGTTGTCTCTTATGTGCCAGGGACTACATTTTGTATAATTTGTTGAAGAACATGAGGGGCTTGTAGGTCCTCTGCCTGCCTGCCTGCTTTTCTTCCAGAAACATTGAATTAGCTGCATGTGGGAGGTGCAGGGGACCCAGGGGTGAATCAGGCATAATTACATGGTCCCTGCCCTCAAGAAGCTGTTTGTCTAAGGAGGGAAGCTAGGCAAATAAAGATCATTCTACAGCTATGGGCTGAATGCTTTCAAGAGGCTTACTGAGGAGGGATATCTAACTCAACAGTGCAGGAGAGGGAGGCGATGGGAAAAGGTGGGTTAGGGAAGGCTGTCTGAGCATTGATCTGTCAATGGTGGGTCCCAATCCTTTTGAGGGTTGTGAAATCCATTTAGTGTCTAGCAACCCGCGTTTTTAAAAAATAGAGAATATCCTAGTATATTTTACATACAAAGAATATGCACCAATGTGTGTGTGTTTGTGTGTGTGGTGGGTTGCTTACTTTGGGCCAGGGTCCAAAAGTTTGAGACTTGTGGTCTGAGAGAATTCTTGCCTGCCCAGATCCCCAAGGCCTGGCACCCTGTCTGCACTCAAAGGCTTTTTGATGCTTGGAAGGATGAATTTAGGTTCTCACCACCATCCAGCAAGCAGGTACCAGACCAGCCTCCCCAGGTAAGAAAGCCATTCTCAAAGCCCAAGTCTAACAAACCTGGGTTTGTCCAGCATGCTTGCCACTCAGCAGTTTGTGGTTCAGGGGGCTAAGGTTTTCAAGTCAGGCCTAAAGGAAGCTTCTCTGCCTGGGGAGAGTGAAGCCAGTATGAGGTGGGGGAGGAGAGGCCCGAAGGTGAACCGTGAACCAAAGGCAACCCTCCTGCTGGTGCCCCAGCCCATGATCTCCTATAAAAAGAGTATCCCCGAGTGGCATGCACTTCATAATAGCAGTGGCTCAGTCCACTCTGTTTATCCCAGGACTGCCTGGGGCACCACTGTGGGCCTGCAAAGCCAGCAGCCCTGTACCTTCAGAATGCCAACATGAAGCACTGTTTGTGGAGGCAGACCAGGGCCTTGGAGAAAATAGGAGATGGACAGAAGTCCAACTCAGTCCCCAGCAGGATGAGGTGAGTCAAAGGTAATGACTAGGTGGCCATAAACAGAGACTCCTTTTAGTGGTTTTCAGGACACTCCACAAACTCATCTGTCCTATAATATCAGGACTAAAATACCCCGTGGCTCCCTTTACTCCTCCATTGTAGACTCTTAATGTCAGAAGGACCCTAGAAATTATCCAGCCCGACTCCCTCATTTTACAGATGAAGAGAGCAAGGGGCCCAGAGAGGTAAGGCGCCTGGCCCATGGTCAGCCAGCAGGCAGCTCCAGAGTGGGGCCGGGTTGGAACATGGGTCTCTGGCACACAGCACTGAGGCCTGGGGCCTTCGGATGCCCCTCTCTTGCCATCTTGCCAGCCTTCCTGTCTAGCCTCATCCTAGTCTGGCCCCTTCTTTCTGTGCAACCAGAGAAATCTCTAAATGATGAATCCATTGCTACTCTGCCTGCTTGAAACATTTCCTTGTTCCCCCGCTGCCCTCAGGGGGAAGCTACTCCCCACCCAGGGGCCTCCTCTCTTGCTCTTCTGCACCTGACATACTGTTGTCTCATACTCCCAAACAACACGTAGCCCCTAAATGTGCACTGTTCTTGGCACACGCTGTTCCCTCAGCCTTTTACTTTTCCCAACCCTGCTGTACTTGTCTCCTCTTCTTGAGGCTTCCCATTAGATCCCGCTCTTTCCAGGGAACCTCCCTGGCCTGCTGACCCTGCCTCCAGGTTAGGTATCCTGACTATGCTCCCTCATGGCAACTCTAATCCACTATCAGTTTCTCCTGCTCCCTGAGAGAAGATTCTATGATGCTGCCTCACCCAAAGTCAGATCCACAGCAGCCAGTTAATAAATGTTTGTTGACCAAATAGTCAGTGTCCATCCTTCTCCCAACCTCCTAAGAACGGCCTTCCCTTCTTACGATGCATTTTTCAAAAGGCTGTTTTTATTAGAGCAATTTTCAGGTTCACAACAAAATTGAGAGGACGAGGGGCACCTGAGTGGCTCAGTGATTGAGCATCTGCCTTTGGCTCAGGTCATGATCCCAGGGTCCTGGGATCAAGTCCTGCCTCAGGCTCCCTGCATGGAGCCTGCTTCTCCCTCTGCCTATGTCTCTGTCTCTGTGTCTCTCATGAATAAATAAAACCCTAATAAAAAATTTGAGAGGACGGTACACAGATTTTTCTGCATTGCCCCCTATGCCCATGCCTGCATGGCCTCCCCATTATCAGCCCTCTCCACTGGAGTGCTGCATTTGCTGAAACTACACCGACACCTCATAGTCCTCCAGAGTTTCCAGGCAGGCTCATTCTGGGGCAGTACATTTGATGGGTCTCCACGTCAAATACTCCACGTCAAATACTCAATCTCACAATTGACAGTATCTCCACTGCTCTCAAACTCCCCAGTACTCTATCTGTTCATCCCAATAAAAGTTTCAATTTTATTACCAAGCATGGCTTTTGCCCCCAGGATTCTGGGAGCCACAATTTCTGATTCCTCAGTCGTGACTTTTTTTTCATGCCTCTATGTCTTTGCATGTGCTGTTCCCTCTACCTGGATGCCCTTCCCCGACATGCCTGCTAACGAAATCCCTGCTCATTCTTTAAGACCTATCACTTCTGATACCTTTTTCCTGACTGGCACCCTGCATCCCAGCCAGATAATGAGGGTGTCCCCCACCTCCCAGCTCAATCGCCCTACGGCCCTTCATCCCCCAGGCAACCCCCAGTAGGGGAGAGGGGAAGGAACTCGCCCCTTAGAGAAAAGGGGAGAGCATCTTTGTAGTCACATGAAGGATACTTGCAGCCTATTACACAGAAAGGCACACACGTGATATCTTTATAGGACAGGGGAGTTTGTGTGGATGCTGACCCACAACAAGACAGTGGGGGCTTTGTGCCAGGGGCCCAGCTACTCTTGGCTCCAAACCTACCTTGCTATTCTCACATTGCAGTCGGGACTGGGACCCCACAGTTAGATGCTGCAAGGCACACACGCGGAGACAGAAGGGACCCACTCCTTTCTGTGTGGCTTATCGCTCATGTGAGTGTTATGTCAGCAAGGCTGACTCACTTCCAATTCCTGTTCCCCCCTACACACCCGGCTTCTACAGGCTCCCTCTCCAGAGAACCTGCTGGGCAGTGGGCCCTGCTCAGAGGTCTGGGCTGCCCCTTCTGGGGGGGGGTCCCTCTCTTGACCCTGTAGGCTTTCGTATCCCAGTCTCTGGTTTCCCCTCCAGGAGAGGGTGGCTAGCTGCTCCCGGCTGTTACTCTCTCTGTGTCCTCGATGTCCTCCCCTTGCTTCTTCCGTTCTCCAGTATCCCCTGATACTACATTCTCTCTGTTTTCCTAACTGGACTCTGCCTGATACAGAGACAGATAGAACTCCTGCTCACGTGGATCTTCCAGTCTGGGGGGAGAGACAGACAGCGATTCTTGACACAAAGGAGGACTTAATTATAGCTGGGAAGGAAAGTACCAAGTGTATGGCCCTGGGAAGCCCTTCAGTAGCTGGAATGGTTTAGCATTATTTATAACTGTGCATCTCTTCAGTTTCCTTGATCCAGAAACTTCATAGGGAGCCTATTGACACCCAGAAGAATTAGTGCTCTACACAGTCCAGTCTATTAATGGAAAAGCGGAAGGCATTCAAGAAAACTGCCAGGGGACTTGGCGTGTGAGCATCTGCCGTGTTCCTCCAGGAGCACCAGTGGGGCAGGGCTATCTGAGCTCCAGCCCCAGCATTAAGCCACAAGAGCAGCTGACAACTCCATTTACTCTCATGCCAGTGCCACGAGGCAACCCTCTTTTTTTGTGTGTGCTACATTTTATTTATTACTATTATTATTATTTTTATTGGAGTTCAATTTGCCAACATATAGCATAACACCCAGTGCTCATCCCACGAGGCAACCTTCTGATCACCACCAACTCACCAAGGAAATGTCCCTATAGGGAGAGGAGGCTCTCGTCAGCCAGTCTGGGCCTCCTGGCCTTTCTGGCAGTTTTTTTTTTCTCTCATTTTAGAGCAGAGTTTCTTGACCAGGGTCTTTAGAAGAACCCCCTTAAGACTATGTAAAATGTGCATGCACATGTGTGCATGTGTGTGTGTGTGCGCGCGCGCACATGTGGGCAGTTTTCTAGGAAGAGGGTCTGCAGTTCCCTTATTCTTTGTGGGACTGTGACTCTAGGAAAGAAAAAGTTTAGGAATCACCATGCTACAGGAAAATGTTCTCATTCTTATTTGTACATTGGCCTCCTGTGCATTTGGTTACTATAAGTTTCAGTCTGATCAGCTTACATTCACTTACCAACAGAAGTTCTGGATCCTCCAAGGTACGTCCCTGGCTGTACCACATGATATCACTCACTTTCTTGACCTTTACCTGTGCTGTTTCCTCTCTGGAAAACCTCTTCCCATGCCCTGTGGTCAACTCCCAGTTTTTCTTTGGGTCTTACTTTAGCTGCCATTTCCTTCTTGAAAGCCTCTGAATTTCCAATTCTGGATGACGTACCCATTCTTTGTGCTCCCACAGCATCACTCTCACCTCCCTGGGACTCCCCATCTTTACTTCTTCCCCTACCTTCATGTAGGGCCATGTTTTTCCCCTTTCATTGTGCTTTTCCCACAATGAAATCAACCCTTTCTAGTACTTGTCTGCTACCTGTAAAAACATCAACTCCATGTGGAAGGTGGTTTGTGTCTAGCTTTGTCCAGCTTTGCTGCCCACATTGAACAGTATCTAGCATATAGCCAGTGTTCATTAAATACTGGCCAAAGGATAGCATGCAGAAATCTGTACTTTCATCTGTTTAGTGCTATACTCACAGTTAACCACTAATGTCCTTTGTCTCACTCCACGATTGTGTATAGACTCATCAGCCATGAGAACCCCTGACTGTGAAACCTTCAGATCATAATTTCTGTCTTTGGTCGGCAGAAGTTTCTTTCTTACCAAATGCATACGTGTGTGCACACATATGCACACACCTAAGTGTGGACAAGAGAAGAGTAAACGTGTGTCATGGGGTGTCAGAATGGACATACCTGTGTTTCTCAGAAAGCGATTCCTATAGTCCTTGACAACCCTCGTGGTCGGGTTATAGAAGCCATCTCCACAGTCATAACAGCCCTGAGGGATCTTTCTAGGTGGGTCCATGTTGGTGAGTTGAGAGATCCCTTGAAAGGATACAGTGGATAATTAACTCATTACCAAGGCCAAATCTAATCCCAGGCTCCCGAAAGTCCTCTTTTGTCTGGTCACCCATGGGAATATCTGGTTACCACTGTTGGACTATGGAGCAAAACCAACAGGAGAGGTGCCTCGGAGCAGCTTCCTGAATGGGGCTCTGTGAGCAGGGTCTTGGGGACTTCTAGTCCCCCACCTTCTTCCCTCAAACCCATCCTCCATTTCTAGTGACACCATGACAAGGACATAGATTGTGGAGGCAGAGAGACCCCAAGGAGGCATCGCAGTCTGCCATGTGGATAGATGTGTCTGGAGGAGGGAAGGTAGGCAAGGGGCGGGCAAAGGCCAGAGGCATGAGCCCTCAGGCCTCACTCAGGAAGCCCGGCAGGGGCGGGACCAGGTGTGTATCAGGAGAAGAGCAGGAAGAAATGGGTCAGGTGGGCAGGGATCAACTCTGACTCAGCAAAATTACCACCATGGCTGCCATTGAGAGTGCTTATCCTGTGCCCAGAAATTCATTACATGCTTAACTTAATTCTCACAGCAGTACTGTGGCCCCATTTACAGATGAGAAAACTGAGGCTCAGAGAGGTCAAGTAACTTGCCCCAGATTCTCCAGCTAGGAAGCAGTGAGGCACCCAGCCATAAAAGCTCTATGTCAGGCTGCTGACCCTGGAACCATCTGCCCCATAGGTCACACTGTTGGTCATGCTGCCCTGTGTATTGTATATCTTGGAATGCGGAGACCTGAGTAATGGGTACAAGGTTGGAATAAATAACTTCTCGGGTTCTCTCTAACTTGTGTTTCCTGTAAATCCCTGTCCTCTGGACGGAGGGCTAGATGCCCACAGAGCATAGCATCCTGCTCATGGTGCAGGGTTCAGCCCTGCACACAGGGTTCAGATGCTGGTTAACAATAACCCTGTGTACACTAGTGCCCAACAGTTCCTGAGCTCTTCCTCTATGCCAAGCACTTTCCAGCCATCCTCTCCCCGAAGCCTCATGCTCGTGCCATCTGACAGATACTCAGAGAGGAGGGGGAAAGGGCAGCCTTAAGCTTCTCCCTGCCCCTGAGGCGGAGAAGTGGCTGTTTCAGGGCTCTGCCAGGTGCTCTGTGACTTGGGAAGGCCATGGATTACTTAAGATAAAGTTGCTGTTTTGGGAGTGACTGGAGGAGAAGGGTGGGTGTGGGGAAGGTCACTGCACTGTTCATGAGCCTTTGACAAAACCAGCTACCATATGACAGCTGAGGGCCTGAGGCCAGGGGCTCTGTCTTCACCTACAGGCTTCAGTGGGCCCACGACAAATTCCAGGCCCTGTCATAACTAACCCAGGAGGAGCCATTTACAAGATTCTTGAGTGGCATCTAGACTGGCAGCTCCGTGAAGGCAGGGGCCCCTGCCTGACGCAGAGTAGGTGCTCAGGAAATTAAATGTCATTGCCTTAGCTCCCACACCCCACCTCCCCCTGCTGTGATGTCTGTATTATCCTCCCTGGGTAACTCTACTGAGCGCCTGCTATGTGCCAAGCAATGTGCCAGGTGCTGAGGACACACCAGTGAGTAGGACAGAGCCCCTACCCCATAGCATGGAACATGGGGGTGCTCAGGAACAATTTAATGAACGCATGAGTGAATATATGTAAGAGGTAGAATCCACAGGACCAGGTGGTTGCTTGTGCACTGGGAAGGAAGAAAGCAGGACGTGGCCCATCCAGGTGGATGGGGTGATAGTCTCTGAATCCCTCATGGGAGAAGGGGCTGGTAGGGAAGGGGATGAGTTCCATGCAGGCAAGGGAAGGGATGCCAAATACAGGTGTTAGGGAAGCTGGCTGCAGGAATCTGGGGCTTGGGAATTTTGAACTCCGTTTGGAAGCTGATGATATAAATGAAGGCTTAGAGGTGAACTGGCTTGTTTAGGGAGAGGACACAGAATGTTACCAAAGAAGGCTTAAGGCCAGAGAGCTCTGGAAACCCCCAAATTAATAACAGTGCCAGGGGGAGGAGCTGACAAAGGAGGCAAAGTGGGGAAAGGCTCACCTGGTCAACTATCTGATTCAAGGTGACACAGCCACAGTTTGAGCTCAGGTCTGCCTGACTCCAACCTGGGTGCTTTCTAGAGGTTTCTGCCCTCAGGGAGGCTGGCTTGCCCAGGCTCATCCATCTATTGAAAGGGAACTTGGAACTCAAACCCAGAACTTCCAGCTCCAGCCTCTGTCAGCTATACAACATCATGTCATGACTTAGGGTTTATTCTTACAGCATGCAAAGTCATTTTCCTGTTTGTCATTTTGGATGTATTGTCTCAGCTGCGCCAACAGCTCTGCTCTTGAGGTGCAGCTGACCATGCACGAGCCCCGGAGACACAGATGAACCCCTTCGGTGGCTGCTCTCCGAATCCAGAGCCTTGGCCCACGTCACCGCCCATGATGGAACATGATTTCTGATGCTACAGGGGACACACCGAGGAAGACCTGGGCTACCCCCCAACCCTGGGAGCTCCCCTACCAGGAAGCAGGTCTGGACTCCCAGGCCTCGGCTTCCTCCTATACAATATGAGACCAGAAAGGCAGGCATGGCGGAGTCATCAGGAGATTCTCGTGACACAGGATCAATACAGAACCTCAGCCAGAGCCTGGAACCCAGGGCACATGCTCCTTCGGTGCTGCTTGATTTCCGTGCTATAGCTGGTATTAGGAGTAACAAACAGCTGGGATGGGCTGTGCACCCACCGCTGGAAACACTTTCCAGCATTATCTTACTTATAACAGACTTGTGAAGTGGACGATACTATTGTCCCATTTGGCAGGAGAGAAATTGAGACACCTAGTGGTGAATGCCCTGCCTGTGGTCCCCGGGTGGTATGGAGGGGCTCTGGTCACTGCAATAGGCCAAGGCCCCTTTGTTTCCCTCTCGGTCTGGTTGTGAAGGAAAGGGAGGGTGCCCGGGTACCTGCAGGCTTCAAGCCGTAGCAGATCTCAGTGTAAAACCTCCTATCATAGCTGTCACAGTAATGCCAGTGCTCCGCATCATACTGTAGCCCATCTGAGAACGTGTATGTGCCCTGGAAGACAAGGAACGTACATGCAGGTTTGAGAAGGACGGATGTCATGGCAGGAGGTGGCTTTTTCCTCTTCTCATGGCCACAGAAGAGAAGTGATAGCTATCCTGGTTATCAGGGTGCTGATGATTAGAAGAAGTGGCTATAGTGCTGAGCTCTGTGACTGGCACTCAAAATATGGCAACTCTGTGTGATGCTGGGCAGATGATCTAGCCCTTGGTTTCCTCATTTTGTAAAACTGCATAGTCATGGTATATATTTAACAAGGTTGATTCAGTGAGGCAGTACAGGCAAAGTGTTCAGCACAATGCCTAGCATATAGTAAACATTCAGTCATGGTTAAAAAGGTCATAGCCACTGTCACAGCCCTTTGTCCAAATATGTACATTCTGCTTCTGCTGCCCCAGTGCTGAAGGAATCCCCAGGATGTAGAGATCGCATTGGTGTGGGCATCAGGAAATGTAGGTGGAAATTCTGATACTGTTAATTCACCGTATGACCTTGGGTAAGTCACATCCCCTTCCTGGGGCCTGGATTCTCCAAGCTGTTAAACAAGGAATATTCCTTAACCTTTTTAAAGATGGGTACTAGTGAAACCGATGAAAGACGCAGATCTTTCCCCAGAGAGAACCATAGTCCCAAATACACAGAAACTCTTGCATATAAAGTGAGAGGTTCTACTGCGCTCCACCACCCCCATTGTATGCATGGCCCACAAATCGCAGGTGGGATTAGATGGGTTAGATGATTTGTCATGATAGTAGCAGTAGTACTGAGACCTAGCACTGAGTGCTTGCTGTATGCCAAGTACTAAGCAAAGCGCTTAAGGATATCACCTCACTTACACTCACATCCACCTAGGAGGTGGCTGGTGCTATTGTGGTGGGCTGATTAATGGTGCCCCAAAGATATCCACATCTACGTACTGGATCCTATAAAAATGTTAGCCTTATATGGCAAAAGGTACTTTGCAGATGTGATTAAGTGAAGGATCTTGAAACAGGAAGATTTTCTTGGATTATATGGGTCAGGCCAGTATAATCACAAGGGTCCCTATAAGAGGGAAGCAAGGGGGTCAGAGTGATAGAAGACAAGATGATGACTAAAGCAGAGAAAGGCAATGTGATGATGGAAGCAGAGTGATGCATGGCCACCAGCCAAGGAATGCAGGAAGCTTCTGGAAGATGGAAACGGTAAGGAAATGGATCTCCCCTACACCTTCTAGAAGGAATGCAGCACTGCTGACTTATTTTAGACTTCTGGCTTCCAGAACTATAAGGTAATAAATTTCTATTGTTGTAAGGCATAGCATTTATAGTAATTTGGTATAGCAGCAATAAGAAGTACAACTATTGTCCCCAGTTCATAGGGAAAGCCATGGGCCCAAGGTCACAGTTAGTGGCACAATAGGATTCAGACTCATCATGGCCTCTCCAGGGGCCTTCTGGGTCCAGAGGAGTGGATTTCAGAGGTCTGGGAGATGAGTTGGAGGGGAGCAGAGGGAATGGAAAGAGGTGGACACCAGATGGAGAGGTCAGGGTCCCCCACAGTAGGGGCTCTTCCTGTCCAAGGTTTTATCCTCTGCAACCACCCCTCCTCAGGCTGATCACCTTCACAACCAGTCCCTTTTCCCAAATGGCGTCATAGCGGCTCCCGCTGGGGAAGTACAGGGTTCCTTGGCCATGAAACATGCCATCCTTCATCTCCCCGACATATTTCGTTTTGGTAGGAAGGATATATTCAGCTTCACCCTCCATCCTGCAAGGACAAAGGGAAATCATTGGGTCTTGCACGGTGGCTGGAGGATCAGTGCTGGCAGGTGCAGGAGGATCAGAGCTGGCAGGTGCAGGAGAGCAAGTGGGAACCTCATCCTTAGAGTCCTCAGATGTTAGTGCCCCAGTAATATTCTGTTCAAAACAAAATTTTTGTTTTGTTTTGTTTTCCTCAAAAACTCAAAAATTAGAGGGTCTTTGTTGTTGAAGGTGGGGGGTGGGCCACAGAGTTGTGTCTGTTTGTCTTCTCCCTCACCTAGAGGTTGTCCTGGGGTTCACACATCCCATAGCACACCCCTTGGTAGGCCCAGAGAAGGAAGGGATGTACTCAAAGCCACACAGTTAGCACCGTGGAGCAGAGACCAGGGCCAGGGTTCCTGGCAGTTGGTTCTGTGTCTGGCCTGTCCCCCATGACCAGCCCACCCCTTTTTACCACTTATAGAGAATTTGGACAAGGATGAAATTCAGACAGGGCACATGGGTTTAAATCTTACTTGACTGTTTTCTAGATGTATCATCTTGGAGGCCTTCCTAAAACTTTTTGTTTTCCCTCTTTCCTTCCTTTCCCCAACAAATCTTTACAGAGCATCTACTACATATTAACACCTACCGTAAGTGCTGAGTCTGCTTTGCTGGATGCAACCAGGGTGACAATAGTGATCAAGGCCTATGCAGTCCCTGCCCTTGAGGGGGCTCACAGGCTAGTGAGGGACACAATTAAGCAATTACAGAATATGTGTTAATTGCCATGCAGGAGGAAGCAGACCCAAGAGGAGCACAGGCCAGGGACACCCAGCTTGACCAGCCAACTGCTTACTTCATGTGTGAAATGGCTGAGATGAATGCCCAAGATCAAACCAGATCATGTATAACGATTGTCCTAGTAAAGGGCCTGACATGTAGCGAGTGTCAAAGGGAATACTATCCTTCATTTCTTTATCCTTGTATTCTTTCTCTAGTCTCCCCTGCTAGCTAGATGTCTTCTAACTTGAACTTCTTTTGGCTTTGGTTTGTACTTCTGTTGGACGCTCAGCACGTTCTGCCTTGTGTTATAATTGTATACCTCATATTCCCTATTTAATCAAAGCTTCTGGAAAGGAAGACCTTCGTATCTTCAGTTCTTAGAATCATGATTCTGTATGAACCGGTGCCCTGTAAACAGCTACTGTGTAAGGAATGAAGGGAACAGAAGGGGCCAGTGAAGTGACTGGAGGGATGACAGAAAATGCCACTGTTGCACACAGGCTCCAAGTAGAAGAGTGCTGAGATTGAGGCACAATTTCTGAGCCATGTATACGTGGAGTCAGGAAGCCTGAGCCAGGCCTGGCTCTGCCTCTGTGCCTGTGTGATCTTGAGCCAGCTCCTTTGCCTCTCTGAGCCTGAGTTTCTCATCCGTAAAATGGGGATAATGACAATACTATCCCCAAAGTTGAGATAATTGATTGAAATAATAGCTATAAAACAATAGCAGAATCCCCATAGAGAGTAAGAATTCACACACCATGTTGTGTTTATTTTACTGCGAGACAGAAGAGGAGGCAGAAGGCCTTTTCTCCTTTATGTGTTCATTTGAAATCACATCTACCATTTCTGTCTCCATCAAAACCCTTCTCTGAGATTCAACTGCATCCACGCCCTTTTACCTGTAAACTGGATATCGGTGTTAAGACCTTCTACAGACATCCCCAGCTCACCCCAAATGAAACTCATCCTCTCTTCCTCCAAAGCAGCCCCTCCTCAGAGTTCTCAATTTCAACAAATGGTACTAGAATCATCCAGATTCAAAGCCTAGAGTTAGGCACCAAACCTGAGACTGGAGGCAGTCTCTGAATGAGACTCTGTTCTCTGAATGAGCCTCAGTCTCTGAATGAGCCAATCAGTTGCCAAGTACTGGCAATGAAAAAATTTCCAAACTTCTACATCTTTCTCTTTCCTGCAGCCCCACTGCCTCTGGTTCAATCCAGGGTCCTGCTGCCTCTTACTAGGACAACTATGGTCTCTGACTTGATCTTGCCATCTCTATTCTGCTTCCCTCTCTCCTTCTTTCATTTCTCTTCCTCTCTCTTTCCTCCCCTCCCATTTTTCTTTTATTCACTCAAGGCAAAAAGCCTTCATTATAAATTAAAAGTAAGTTAAAAAGAACAAAGGGATAAAGACTCCAATCCATGGTGAGGATGTGATTACCATATCTCAAATTTTATTCATTCATTCATTCATTCATTCAGCCAACATTTACTGAGTGATCTACGCGCTATGAAGAGGGCTACAGAAATGAAATAAATTAGATTTCCTAGTGCCCAGCCTCACCAAGGATCTATCTATCAGTGGCTCCTCCCACCCACAGAATTGCGCACAGTACTCAAATCTCTCTATGCCAGAGCACAGATCCACCCTTCCAGCTCTGGCTCCCATTCTCCTTTAGACACATCCAACACTCCAGCCAAACTGAACTGCCTGCTCTTCCTCTTGTAAGTCCTCTGAACTATTGCTTATGCTGTTCCCTCTGCCTGGAAACATTCTTCATCTTGCATCTCTACTCATGTAAATCCTACCCAACCTGCAGGGCCTGTCTCAAATATTTTCTCCTCCAGAAAGGCTTCAAGGACTGCCCCAACTGGTTGTGTCCTTTGTAGGAGCTCAGGAGCAGGACTGCACAGTAGAAAGCACATGAGCTTTGGAGTCAGGCCTGGATTTTGATACCTGATCTGCTCAATGCCAACCAGATGACTTTGAGCAGGCTAAACAGTTACTCTGAGCCTCACTTTTCCCACCTGTGAAATGGGGATATCTATTTCATAGGGTTGCTGTGAGGAGGGGGAGATTCAGGCAAAGCCACTGTCTGAAATTATTTTCTCATTTCTTTGTTTATTGGAAATACACTGACTGGACTGTAGGCTCCATAACAGCGAGGATCTTGACATTTTTTTTTATAATTTTTATTTATTTATGATAGTCACAGAGAGAGAGAGAGGCAGAGACACAGGCAGAGGGAGAAGCAGGCTCCATGCACCGGGAGCCCGACGTGGGATTCGATCCCGGGTCTCCAGGATCGCGCCCTGGGCCAAAGGCAGGCGCCAAACCGCTACGCCACCCAGGGATCCCGATCTTGACATTTTTCATGTTTTTATCTCCATATCTAAAACTGGCAGATAGCAAACACATGCCTATATATGGAATGAATATATCCCAGCTCTGTGCTTATTAGATATGTGTCCTTGAGCAAGTCACTTTGTTTCCCTGGATCTCATTTTCCTGAGCTGTAAAATGGGAATAAACAATCCTACGTGAAAGGCTTGTCCTGAAGGTTAAAAGGAGTAAAGTTTGTGAACGCTTCTGGTGCAAAGGCCAAAAGGCAGCCGTCTTTCCCCAGTCACAGACACTCAAGACAGTGAGCCGGATGAGGCCCTTACCTCCCGTCTACATATTCCCCAATGTATTGGCTTCCTGTGTACTCCATGGTGCCAGCCGGTAGCTTCGCGCCCTTGGGATCCTGCTGTCTCAGCGCGTCCCGCCTCGCTATGACAACCGAGATGGGCGGGGCCGAAGCGAGCCTCAGGCCCTCCGCGCACTGCGCAGGCTCCGCGGCTCGCGGCTGGGCGGCGCAGTGCGCCTGCGCGGCCTGATGCGCAGGCGCAGGCGCGAGGCGGCTCTGGGCGGTCGGAAGGGGACTTCAAGGAGACGGCGGCGAGGCTGCGGGCGCCTCCTCGGGTGTGGGGCTGCCGCCGTCATGCCGGGGATAGTGGAGCTGCCCACTCTGGAGGATCTGAAAGTGCAGGAGGTGAGGCTCGTTCGGAAGCCAGGCCAGCGGGGCGTTGGGCCGCAGCTTTTCGGGCCTGGGCCCAGCCTGCTCGGTCTCACCGGCCTGTGGGCCCTGGGTCCGCCCACGCAGCACCGCCCCCGCCCCGCCCCCGCCCCGCAGACACAGGGCGCTCCCCGGACGCCCCCTCGTCTCCTCCGGGAATCGCCGCGCCCCACCCCACCCCGCCGTGCCGTGTCTCTGTAGCATTGTCTTCCCCTCCCCCACCATGACCCCAAACGGCGATGTTTGTCCTTTACGAGAGTAACAGTGATACCTTTTATTAAGCACCAGCCAGGGCCACTTTACTTACTTTAGTGTCCCTTAATGCGCAGTCCTCCCGGCGAAGTGAACACACCACCCCGGGTGCTCCCCGCTGAGCGGAGCGGAGAGTGGCTTCCAGGCTTCCAGGCTTCCAGGTGGCCCCCGCCCTACGGGGCCGCAGCGGCGCTGGGAAGCCGAAGCAAAAGGAGAGGATGCCGGGGAGTGGAGTTACTAACAGCCCGGGGAAGGTGTGTTCATTTATCCAGGAGGTAGTATTGAATAATTGCCGCATAATACCCCTACACTGGAGAATAAGAGATGATCCCTGCCCTCATAAGGCTTATGCTTGAGTGGGGAGACGGATAGAAAGAGGCACTTAGAGTGAAGACAAGACAGTGTGTATACAGATTACAGCAAGTACAACGAAGCCTTCTATAGATGTCAGGCAGGATGCTGATTGATTACTTCACATACATGAATTCATCAAATCCTGCCAGCAGCACTATGAGGCGGGATATTACTGGTCTCTTCATGTGAAAGACAAGAAAACAGGCCTTGAGAGTAGAAGTCATTTGCCCAAGGTCATGTAGCTTGTCAATTTGGCGGAGCTGGACTGTGAATCCAGTTCTGACTTTAAAGCCCGTGCTTTTAAACTCTTGCACTATGGGCAAAGCTGAAAAGAGTGAGAATAGTTAGCAGAACCTTTTGTGTCTGGGAGACAGGTGCTGTTTGATGTGATTCTAGGGTTAGTGGGAAGCAGCCGTTGCAGAGCTTGGAACAAGTGCCTTGGACTGGCAGGACTGGGAAGTAGCTTCTGCAAGGCCAGACTTATAAGTGAGGTGGAGAGGAGAAGTGGAGGGTTTAAAGGCAGAAGAGTGTCATGGCAGGGCTGGATAGTAGAAAGACGAGGCTACATAAAAGGAGAAGGAGGGCAACACTAAAAATTATATGCCAGAAATTATATCCCGGGCACTGTGTTAAGGGTTTCACTTGCATGATTTCACTTAAACCTGGATGGCTGTGAGAATGGCAACTATTATTTTGCACAGATGAAGAACTTTTTACCTAATCTTCAGGAACTTTATAGTATAAAGTGGAGGCATCCAGTATTCAGTCTGGTTTCTCGTCCCATAGTGAAGCTAGGTTAGCCTGAAAGTGCTGTATTTTTCATAGGAACCTTAATTTGGTTTAGCAAACATCTGAGGTTCTACTTCCTGCAAATATTCTATATCTGGAATAAGTTTGCCGTTAGCATTCATACAGTTGAATTGAAATACAGATAATTACATAACTAGAATACAAGACAAAGTATAATTAAATGTTATGGAAGAAGGGCAGACATGGTTTAAGAGATGAGAGCAGGATTTGAAGTTGGATCTAAATTCCAGGCCTAACTGCTCAGTTACCTTGATTAGTCACTTGTGGCATTTGCAGACATAGTTATTTTATTTGTAAGATGAAGTGATTCCAGCTGTATAATTCTCTGAGGCTATAAAGGGAACAGGGAAAGCACTTCTTGGGCATAATGTGAGACTTGGCTAAATGGCATTTGAAGAATAGCATTTATAGGCCAAGATGGAGTGATGGGCTTTCTAAGCAGGGGTTAGAGCTGAGCAAAAGTAAGGAGATGGGAAAATGCAGGGGGCCACAGATGGGTTCTGGGGACTGTGAGTTCAGTGTTCTGAGACAGCAGCAAGTCCCTTTTTGGAAGTGTCTTGTTGAGTTAGAAGGCTGGATCCAGAAGGCTTTGAATACCCTGTAAAAAGTGCAGGCTTTATTCTTCTGTGAAGCCTGAACACTTCCAGGGCTTGGTTGCTAATTTGTTTGTAATAGAGTACAGTAAGAACTGTCTTTTAGGAAGATCACCCTGGCAGCTCTGTGAAGGTGCATTGAAGAGGGGAAAAGAAAAGTGGGGAGGTTAGTCTTGGTGGTTGTTGAAATAATGAGGAGGATATTAATGACCCCAACATAATTGGTGACTGCTAACAGAGTGAAAGAACAGATTTATCTGGAAGTGATCAGACTTAAAAGTGACTTAGGTCTCACAGGCGGGAAAGGTGGAGGAGTCTGTCAGATTTCTAACCTGACAATGGGCCTGGGGAGGCCAGAGGGAGCAGGTTTGAGAGACCAACACATTTTGGACCTTGTTGACTTTGGAGTTAAAACACATCCCTATGGAAGAAGTAGTCAGAAGCTTAGGCTGGAAACTCCTTGTACACATGGACAATTTTGAGTGGAGAAATTATAGCTGCTAGGCACATCATAAATAAGAACAGATAATAGCAAATATTTATGTTCTTATAAATAAGAAATATTTCTTATTTATAGAAAAAATATTAATATTTTTATGTGTGTTAACTCATTTAAATACTCAGTGGTCCTGTCAAATGAATATGATTATCCCCCATTTTCCATAAGTAAAACGGAAGGCACAGCATAAATTAAATACTGTAGAAAGAGGTGCAGACATGGTTTAAGGAAGAGAGCAGGACTGGAAGATTGGTTGTAGATTGTAAGACTTTCCACACCTGCAGATTGTATAGACTTGCTGTGTGGAGAGGCTGTCATGAAGGTAAATGAGGAAGGTGCTGGAACTCTGTGTTCTTTGAGACAAAGGGAACTGAATGAATTTGAGAAGGTATTCACAGTAAGCAGCTGTGAAAGGATGTTATTTCTGTTGAAACTCCTCAGACTTCGTGAAGAAGCAGGTGAGGGGAGATGGTGACATCCAGAGTCTTTTGCCACCTCAGTGCAGGTGATATAATGCAAAGAGGCCTGATTGAAGGTTACCGTCTGTGAATTCCAGTTCTGCAGTTGCCACTGACCTGCTGTGTCATCTTGAGCACATCTCTTTCCCCAGGAAAGAGATTTAGTGAGTGGTTATTATCCTTTATTTCCCTGTGACAGAGCATATTTTACATGCTCAACAACTTGTGTGTGCCTGGATTTTGATAAGGCCTCTACATTTGTAGGAAAGTAAGGCAAAGAATGCCGTAACTTTTTTGGGCATGATAGCTGTGAAGACATTTGAGTAATTAAATCAGCCATTTTAAGGTCTTTTAAGGCATTTATCAAGGAGGTAAATAATAGCTACCTTAAAAATTTAAATATATTAAGCTTTAAAAAGTTTGAATCTTGACTTTTTTAAGAGACAGAGAAAGAGTGTGAGTGCATGTGTGCAGGAAAGCCCGATGTGGGACTTGATCCTGGGACCCCTGGAATCAGGTTCCAAACCAAAGGCAGATGCTCAATCTCTGAGCCACCGAGGTGTCCCAGAAGGAGACTTCCTTAATGAGGAATATCCAAAGAACTATATCCCAGACAACAGGAGCAAACATTGTACCAAACTGTGCTTTAAAGTCCAGAGAAAGACCAGAGTGCCTACTGCCATTGCTGTTTATCTGTATTATCCTAGGGTTTTAGTCAAAGCAGTAAGATAGGAAAAAAGATACAAATATGAGAAAGGAAGGGCAATAGTTTTGACTTGTAAATGGAAGTTTTTCCTCTTAATCCTCATTAGTTTTGTATCAGACTTGACAGAAGTTCAGTAAGATTTGGCTAAAGAGAAGATAGTATACAAACAAGCAGTAACCAATTTGAAAATCTAATAGAAAAAATATCCTATTAAGCTAGTATGAAAAATGTTAAAATACTGAGGAATTAAACAAGAAATGCACAAGGTTCCTACATGACAGAAACTATAATTTTAACCAGAGCATAAGAATGATCTGAATAAGAGGAAGGACATACTATATTTTGGTGAGAAGGCATATAATTCATGTCATCTTGTCTCTTCCGTAACTGTTGTACCCCTGATAGCTGGCACACAGTGAGTGCTCAACAACTACTTTTGCTAGACACTATTTTGGGTGCCTGGTGAGCTACAGTAAACATGACATTTAATTATAGCTTCCTTTAGGGAGAATCGACATCTTCAGTCTAGGAGTTCTGTTGGAAAGAAAATCCCTACCCTCTTGGAGCTTATGTTCTAGGAGTCACAAATGAAGTGACCATTAATGATAGTTTTTATACAGTCATTAGGAAAATATCCTCTGAGGAGATAAAATTTGAGCAGAGACCCAGTATTATAAACATGCTCATTCCCTTCTAATTTAATACATAACTAAACTTCATGTAGTTCCAATGCAAATTATTGGATGAGGGGGTTCATCTGAAAGAATAGCCAAAGTGATTTTGAAAGGGAAGAATAAGGAGGAGGGTGATCCTCCCAGACAACAAATGTTCTGTCTAGATTATAGCAATGAAAATGTTGTGGTGTTAGCACAGGAAAAGGTAGTTACACAAAAGAGGCCGGCAGGACCCTTGCTTCAACAGCAGTTAGATGGGCCCTGTGAGGCAGCTGTAACTACACTGTTTCTCAAGAAAATGTACTGGGAGGCAAGTGAAAGACTGACATAGTTATGGGATGACTACCTTGAATATAGTCTGTAACTGTGAAAAATTAAAAAAGAAAGTAGTACTTTATCATTAGTAATAACTTTCTGGACTGCATGCCCTCTTACTGATCCTTTCTAGTCTCATCTTCTGTGATTCTGTAATCTTCTGGGAACTTTTTGTATTCTATCACTTTTGTTTCTATAAAGGAGATTCATCAAAGCTCCCCAGAATTAGTGTCTCCCCTTCCATCCCCAAGGCCTCCATCATCCTTTAGAATTCCACTTTCTCTTTTTTTTTTTTTTTTCCATTTTTTTTTTTTTTTCCACTTTCTCTTATAGAGAGCGAAGGATTCTGTTACGGCTGCCATTTCCTTATTTTTAAAATGGAGAGAGTAATGTCAGCCTAATGAGGTTATTATGAAGGTGTAGAAACTCATGTGTGTGAAGAAGCCTTGTGATCTCTAAAGCAGTGGGGATCACAAAGGATTATTATGGCAGCCCCCCTCCCCCTCTCTTGGTAGAGTCAGACTGGTGCTACTTTTATGTTTCCTGTTTTGAGCAGCAGGAGGTAAAGATGAGAAAGTGATATCCTGGTCACAAATCTGTGGTCTGTCTCCCACTGTTCCTTTCCCCAGGTGAAAGTCAGTTCTTCGGTGCTCAAAGCTGCCGCCCATCACTATGGAGTTCAGTGTGACAAGCCCAACAAGGAGTTCATGCTATGCCGCTGGGAAGAGAAAGACCCCAGGCGGTGTTTAGAGGAAGGCAAGCTTGTCAACCAGTGTGCTCTGGACTTCTTCAGGTAAGAATCTTTCACATCAGTGCCTAGGGGCTGAAACATCTAGGTAGGTATATGTATCTTGGTGAACACCCAGCTAATAAAGTGAAAGGAGAGTTTTAGTAGGAAATGCAAGACCTTGAAATCAGACCAAAATAAGCCCAAAGTAAATGATGCAATTATTTTTGTTATTTAGTCTGTTCTTTAATATCCATGAATCTTAATTTCCAAATTATAGAATAATACCTATCTTATACAGGACTGTTATGAAAAATTTGTAAAAGTACATAAAAACAACTAAGCACAGTGCTTGCTAACATGAATTCTCTAGAGTGATATTACTACAGAAGACTCAGTTATTATGGAGAGAAAAGTGTGTACAGAGTCAAGGTATTAAGTAGGCCATTATGCATTATACTACTATAAGTAAAAAAATATCCAGATTGTAATTGTAGAAAAATGGTTTGACAGACTCTGTTATAAGGGACAGAAATTGCACTTGAAGGGAATTGGCTCATGTAGCTGTAAGGTCCAGAAATAGGACTGGCATCAGGCAGGGCTGGAATCAAAGGGATTACATAACTTCATAACTACTTGGTATCTTTTTGCCTCTCTTCTCCTCCCCCAATCTCTTAGTTCTGTTTTCCTCTGCCAGACTCATTTTCAGAGACTCTTTCCTTACTGTAGCAGAAGTGGCCACGTGGCTGTGTTGTTTGTCAGGTAGACGTAGGCCAGTGGTACTGGTTGTCCAGTGGTATGAGCAGAGGTCCTGGACTGAGTCTCATTGGCCTGGCTGGTTGATTTCATATGCGTATCTTTGAGTCAGGTGTGTCTCAGGAGATAAAATGCTATGTTTGGTCAGGCCTAAAGTGGGGAGTAGACTTAGATTCATCTAAACCACATTGCTGAGAGATAGGGAGGGATTATTCCCCAAAGGAAATGCGAAGGATGTTACAGAAGACAGGAGACGACTGCTGGCTAGGCAAAACCCACAGATGTCCATTATAATGACGGTAGAGGGAAAAATCAAATTCCTTCACATAATAGCTGCTTTCCTTCTTTCTTGGTCTGCTCTCTTTGTCCATATGCAAAGGCATTTTTGTGGTTAAAGTCAGTGTGTGGTTTAAAACTTATTTTTTACTGAAACTGTTGGGAACATTCTTTCACTCTCTAGATTGTCTTTGTCATCATTTTTACTGGCTATATAATATTCTACCAGTCTGTCAACCAACCATAATTTACTGGACCAGTTCCTGTTATTAAATGTCATTTTTTATTCCAGTTTTAGATAAATCTGCAGTGATTACCTTTATGTGTAGATCTTTTTCTCTTTTTAATTAATTCCTTAGGGCACTTGGGTGACTTAGTTGGTTAAGTGTCTGCCTTTAGCTCAGTTCATGATCCTGGGGTCCTGGGATTGAGCCCCACATCAGGCTCCCCATTCAGTGGGGAGTCTGCTTCTCCCTTGCCCTCTGCTCCCCCCCCCCCCCCTTATGCTCTATCATGCTCTCTCTCTCTCAAATCTTTAAAAAAAATTAATTCTTTGGCATAAATTTCCCATCAGTGGGATTATTCTGTAAAAAGGCTTTGAACATTATTTATGGCTCATGGACTATTGTTGCCATTTTTTTTTTAAAGTAGCTGCCCTCAGCAGTATATCTTTTTATACCTTACCAGCATTGCACATTATTCAAATATTGAATAAGTACAACAATATTTTATTCTTGCTTGAATTTGCATTGGTTGATGGCTCACAAGATAGAACGTGTGTTTACTTGTTATTAACATTTCTAAGAGAACTTTGGAAAAGCATTTCTGTTTTGGCCCAGAGGGAGTATATTTAAGTGGGAAAAGTTTGGATTTCACAAGCTCAGGAGGTGTCCCAGCTGCCTTCATGAGAGGAATTTCTTACTGAAGTGGCTTTTCATAGGTGTTAGTAGGTAATTGTTGGATGTGGGTACCAGGGTAACAGGGTCCAGAACAAAGCCTAAGTACTACAAGTAGTACTAGCAGTTCTCCACTGTACCATGCTGGAGGAATAAAAAACTCACGTTGGGAATGGTAGCCCATTCCCAGAGTGATTCTCAAGTGAGGTGGGTGTAATTTTCTGTACTGTGGACATACCGGTCAGTGAGGCCAGAGGCAATTCAGAAAAGCCCTATAGGGGGATCCCTGGGTGGCGCAGCAGTTTGGCGCCTGCCTTTGGCGCAGGGCACGATCCTGGAGACCTGGGATCGAATCCCACGTCAGGCTCCCAGTGCATGGAGCCTGCTTCTCCCTCTGCCTGTGTCTCTGCCTCTCTCTCTCTCTCTCTCTCTCTCTCTCTCTGTGTGTGTGTGTGACTATCAAAAATAAATAAAAATTAAAAAAAAAAAAAAAAAAAGGAAAAGCCCTATAGGGCTTTGATCTTCCTTCTTCCTTTCCACGCACACCCTACCACTCATAGTTTACAGTAGGGTCCCTTGGAAGGGTATATAAGAAATTGGTAACATTAGTTGCTTCCTAGGAGGGAAACCCATCAGGAATGGAAAGCAGATTTTTCACTGTGTATTTCCCCCATCCCATTTCTGAGGTTCTTTGTGAGCTGTGTTAAGTAAGATTCCTGTGTTGAGTGTAGCTAGATTCTTGGAGTATGGCAAGTAAGCACTTCCTAAGCAGGATTCCTTTGAGGGAATAAGGGTGCTATGCATTTCTTCCACTGCCTCATTTATGGCTTTTACATAAAATAGTGGTATTTATTCTTCACTGAGTTGGCATTTATTGGATTAACAGCAAGATTGAATGGTAAGAGAAGGAGAATTTTGCCAAATAATTGAGGCTTATCTCTTACACACAAAAGTTACTGTTTCTTCAGCCAGTTTTGGCAGTCACAAAATGATTTACCTGCTACCTTCTTAACAGAGAGCACCAAATTAATTTAATTTTCTTCTTCTTCTTTTTTTTTTTTTTTTTTTTTAAGATTTTATTTATTCATGAGAGATACAGAGAGAGAGAGAGAGAGAGGCAGAGAAGCAGGCTTCATGCAGGAAGCCAGGCATGGGACTTGATCCCGGGTCTCCAGGATCCCAACCTGGACTGAAGGCGGCGCTAAACCGCTGAGCCACCCGGGCTGCCCCTACTTTAATTTTCTTCATGGCAGAGATTAATCTGTTTTTGTTCAGTGCATTAATAGAGTGAGGACTTTGAACCCTGGGGAGCATAAGGTCATTTGCCTCTGTACTGAAAGACCCCAGGATCTTCCACTTGTTAGTTTTTGTATTTGCCTTTGATAATTCTGTCTCTTCCTTTGCCATGGTCTGTCACCTCTGACTTTTGTCAAAATGCCTATCTTGGAATTATGCCGCCTCTTCTAAATTTGCTAAACTGCTAATCTTTAGAATTAGATCTAACAGAAAGAATAGATAAGCCCTAAGTGAGGAGTGTTCTGTGTAGAATATATGTGCCTTAGACCACAGTCTTTGCATTTCAACTCATTTATTTTTGCTACATAAAGAAATTAGATCTTATTCCTCAGCAATCTTTTTCTAGTTACTGGTTCTCATCTGAGGATCTCCAGGTTGTCTTGTAAATGAGATAAGACCATCTATTCTCCTACCTTTGAGAAAGCAAGGCGTATTGGAGGTCTGTACTAATTTTTCCCCACTTTTCTGTTTTTCATTATTTTGCAAGGAGCTACCCCTAATCTAGCCTTCTTTTCCAGGCAGATAAAGCTTCACTGTGCAGAGCCTTTTACAGACTATTGGACATGCATTGATTATTCTGGCCTGCAGTTACTTCGTCGCTGTCGCAAACAGCAGGCCAAGTTTGACGAATGTGTGCTGGACAAACTGGGCTGGGTACGACCTGACCTGGGAGAGCTGTCCAAGGTAAAAAGTCTCCTGCTGGGAGCCCCATCTTCTCACTAAGGGGTGGGTAAGGGCAGGAGGTGGTCAGAAAAGGATCTTCTCTGAGTACAGATATGATGGGAGAAATCCGTATTTACCAAACAGGTTAATGAGGGGGTAATTATACACAATCCAGAAGGGAGTTTTTTTTTTAATAGAAATATTTCTTTAAATAGATCCTCCAGCATCTGCAGATTTGTTTTTGTTTAATTACCTAATTGGAGAACAAAAGGGAGTAGATGAGGATAAACAGTGTTAGGGGCATTGGCAGTTGAAAGCATTGAAGTCATTGTGGAATTCAGAGAGGAAATCGGATCGAGGGTATGCCAGATTCTTCAGGCCAGATTTATCAGTACCTAGGATTTTTAAAAGTCTGTCCCTATAGTTCAAAAAGCATGTTTTCCGACTCTTGGTTCTGTATTTCCTCAGTCATGACCCCACCATCTCTTGAAACATTAGAAATCTGAATGTCTTTTTCCTTCATTTCCTACTCTTTCTCCTTTTATACAGTCATCAATTCCTGTAGGTGAGCTTTTCCTGGATTATTTTTTGAATCCACTCACTGTCCCCACATTTTGAACAGGAGTTCTTAACTTGGGGTATGTGAATGTCTGGAGGGGAGGGTGGTTCAATTCAGATTTTAGGAGACCTTATATCACTAAAACGGAAGCTTTTAGGATATAATTATGTTTTCATTATAGGCATTATCTGTATGGAAAATAAATATCACTTTATTTTTAAAACTTCGGGGGCTTGCTCTTGGTTGCAGTATTCTAGCTTACAAGGCCCTTTGTGATCTGACCTATCCCTGCTTTTTTATTTTTTATTTTTAGAGAGGGGTTAGGGTATGGGTAGAGGGAGAGAGAGAATCTCATTATTCTCACTTGGGGCTCGATCTCACAACCCTGAGATCATGACTTGAGCTAAAATGGAGAATCAGACGCTTCACCAACTGAGCCACCCAGGTGCCTTTGACCTTCTCCTGCTTCTTGAACCTTATCATCATCCATTCCCCCTGGGACAGATAGGTGTCAAGGCGTGGAGGGAAAACTCAGGTTTGAATGGAGAAAGATAGTACTATTGAATCACTATGGGATTCTGAGCAAATTGCTGACTATTTCCTGTCCTACCGCATCTATAGAGTAGGACCAGTATTCATCCCTAGTTTTCTGTAAGGAGTAAGTTCCTAGAGAGTCTTTGTGAACCTCTAGCCTAGTGCCTGGTGCATAGGTCCACAATTAGTCTTTGTTCCCTTCCCTTTATGTGCGATATCTATGAATAGTTGGATCTTTTTTTTTTTTTTTTAAGATTTTATTTCTTTATTCATGAGAGACAAAGAGAGAATGAGAGAGAGGCAGAGACACAGGCAGAGGGAGAAGCAGGCTCCATGCAGGGAGCCTGATGTGGGACTCGGTCCCGGGACTCCAGGGTCACGCCCCAGGCCAAAGGCAGGTGCCAAACTGCTGAGCCACCCAGAGATCCCCAACTAGTTGGATCTTAAGCTTGGTGTCCTAAGTAGATGAATGGCTTAGCAATTTTGTTTTGTTTTTTGTATCCAGCTTGATTATCTTCAGATATCTTCTCTTGCTGCCCTGAACAAATTACTTCATATTGTTGATAACTTTGTGCTGGAAAACACTGGGACCTATATGCATTTACTAATGAAAACAACCTTTTCTCATTTCTCTTCTCATGAAAGGAGAATTAACAAATCATGCTATTAAAGCAATATTAATTCCTGAATCATTGTGTTAACATTTTTAAATTAATTAATTAATTTTTATTTTTAAAGTTTTGTTTATTTGCCAGAGAGTGAGAGAGAGTGCATGAGAATGGGGAAGGCCAGAGGGAGAAGGAGACTCCCCACTGAGCAGGGAGCCTGATGTGGAGCTTAATCCTGGGACTCCTGGATCATGACCTGAGCTGAAGGCAGATGCTTAACTGACTGAGTCACCCAGCCCCCACCTCCCTGCCCCCCCTTTTTTTTTTTTTTAAGATTTTATTTATTTATTTGAGAGAGAGACTGCATAAGAGTGGGGAGTACATTTTTAAAAACATATAAAATATTGTCCTAACTCTTTTCAAAAGTTTATTTTTTTAAGAGGATTATAAATTTTAGTCATACTTAACATCAAAATCCAGTCTCTTTTTAGAAAGGTGATGACCAGCTAGATGAAGCCTAAATTTTAGCTTTATTCACTTCTGCATTCTGCTTCCACCCAGTTGCCCCTCTTCCCTCTATACCCCTGGCCAATTTCTACTCACTCCTCTGTCATCAGCTTCCATGTCAGTGTCCTTGAAGTTTCCAGCCTTCCTAAGGCAGATGGCTCTCTCTCACCCATAATTCTGCCATCTCAGTAAGGGTAACATTGAAAATAACTTATGGAGCACCTGCTGTACCTTACATTTGACCATGTATTGTCCTTTTTTTTTTTTGACCATGTATTGTCCTAATAGCACTGTGAGAAGTGGTCAGTCTCCACCTCTGACATGTATCTTTATCATGGGCAAGCTAGCCTTTCTGGTCCTTACCTGTGAACTACAGATAATAATGCCTTATGAGGTGGTTATAATAATAATTGTGCTGTGAAAGCTCCATTCACAGTAAATAGTTTTTGCATTTGTGCATATGGGAAGACTAACCAGTTCTATCACATGGAATGGCTTGAAGATCAGACCACTACGTAACAACACTGTTAATATGGCCTTGCCTTTCCATTTCTCTGTATGTTTCCTCATCTTTAAAGTGAGAACAATTTATGCTGGGTTTCTGATGGAGATATTGTGACCACCAGGGATAATGTGGACATGAGCACCTTCCGTCTCTTTCCCTGTTACCATCATGTAGTGCTACACCATCTTGCCAGGCCTCTTGATTTGGCTCTCCCAGTTCTGGTCCTGTCCCTCTGTAATCTAGCTTCTGTACCTTCCAGCCTGCAGATGTGCTTCAATTGCTTCCCTACTTCAGTGGCACCTATTACCATTGGGTTAAAATTTAAACACTTCAAAAAATAAATAAATAACATTTAAACACTTTTTGCACATCATTTAGTGTACCATCATCATCTAGTCCTGTCTTCTAGTATAGTATGTTATTTTAAAAGTACAGGCTTTGGAGTAGACAGATCCAGCTTCGAGTACTAGTTTTTCCACTATTATTAGGTAGATGGTCCCAGGGAACTTCTGCAAAATGATCTCATGGGAGTGTGAAAATGAGATGGAGTAAGGTGCTCAGTATCACTCGGACAAGCACTTGCCTATGTGTTTCATGCAATCTTTGCCTTGGCCATTCTAAAGATATGCCTCTCTGTCTTCACATGTATTGTTTTCGTGGAATGTCTTTCTCCTGCTAATCTTTCTGCTGGGCTCATGGCATCCTTTAAGATGAAGCTAAGTGTTACCCCCTCTGAAAGTCCAGCCACTAGCCTTCAGGATGGGCTACATGTGGAGAGCCCTTGCTCTAAGTCTTAAGTCACAGCACTTAGTTGGTGCATCAGTTGTGATGATTTGGTTGCTTGTCTGGCTCCCTCAGTAGTAGTAGTAAGTGAGTAGTAGTGAGCCCCTTGAGGACAGGGTGTGTTCTTGTTACCTGCTGTATCCATAACTTCTGCCACGTGGAATGACCCAAAGAAGGCTTTCTTAAATGTTTGTTCAAGGATCAGATGAGTCTAAATGTGGTTTGCTGGGGTTTGAAAAAAGAGGGGTAGTTGGGGTAGCAGGAGCAGAGAGGAAATGCTGGGAGGTGCGTTCTTGGGCTCAGACTGTTCCACCTGACCTCAGCCTTGCTTCTGTCCTCTTCGCCCCTCACAGGTCACCAAAGTGAAAACAGATCGGCCTTTACCGGAGAATCCCTATCACTCAAGACCAAGACCAGAGCCCAACCCTGAGATAGAGGGAGAGCTGAAGCCTGCCAAACATGGCAGCCGCCTTTTCTTCTGGACCATGTAAAGATTGGTCCATGGCCCACGCTCAGTCACACGCCCAGACAACCACTGATGAAATTCCCATGCAGTTTGCATCGGCTGTTTGAGTGTTCTTTCCGGGATCACAAACTGAACAAAAAAGTTAATTTATGTGACTTGGCAGTTATTCTATACCATTTCCTGGCCATTAAAACTTTTAAAGGAAACAGTTGTATTTTATTATGTTTTATATAACCTTTTGGCCTTTAAAGATGACTTCCCTTTACTTGTTCTTCTTGTGGTCCTGTGTGTTCCTCTCTCTCTGCTTTAAGTCAGCCGGGGGAGCCACGTTAGATCAGGCAGAAAGGACTGTGTAAAGGAAAGGCTCCCTTACCTGTCTGTGTTCACGCATTTTGAAGTCTTACCACTCTCCCCATCCAACATTACAAATAGCTTTCCTTAAAGGTCATGCAAGGAAAGTGTCCAGGATAGGAGAAGTGAAGAAATGTTTGAGCCTTGTGACTCAGGCCATGGGAGGGGCCTCCTGGCTAGGTTTTAGGCAGTCTTGCTCAAAGTTTCTTAAAGAACCAAACTTCCACCACTTCCCCTTGATAGCCCATCCTCAAGCATTATAACCCAGATGTTTTTCCTGATAGACAAGGGAGGTGGAGGCTGAGCTCCCAGCTCCAAAGCCAGGAAGTCGGGAGGTCTGAGTGTCAATTCCAACCTTGGGTGTGTTCCTTAACCTCTTGTGAGAGGTTGAATTTGAAGACAAACTAAAGACAACATGCTTATCTACCTCCTGGGCAGGTTAAAGCGACAAGTATTTATAAAGCTCGGGCTCAAAGCACTATTATGTCGTTCTTTTCCCTTTCCTTCAGTTCCTTTTTCACTAGCAGGTCATTTCCTCTACATCTCACTGGGTCGCTTTACACCCTTCTGCTTGTGGCCTTTAATTGCGTGTGGCCCCATGTAAGTACAGGGCAGCTCCCTGGGCCTTAGTTTCCCTCTGTGGAGCTCCAAAATGCAAAGTCGACTTGTCTTTCCAAAGACCTTTCCCACTCTAAAGATTCCGTGCAGGGAGAGTGCTGGGAGGCATTAGAAGAGGGGCAGGGCCTGTCACCCAAATCATCAGTATAGTTCAGAGACTAAGTTCTGTGTGATTGGCTTTGCCCCTCCCCTACAGTTGGGAGCACTTTGGATGAACCTCACTCTTACCTGTTCTGCAAAAGTTCCTGACCAGCTGCCTTTGCCTCATTGTCAAATTTAATGTAGAAAAAGAATAGATTCCTTAATTTTATTTTTTTTTTAATATATTTTTTTAAATTTTTATTTATGATAGTCACAGAGAGAGAGAGAGAGAGAGAGGCAGAGACACAGGCAGAGGGAGAAGCAGGCTCCATGCACCGGGAGCCCGACGTGGGATTCGATCCCGGGCCAAAGGCAGGTGCCAAACCGCTGCGCCACCCAGGGATCCCGATTCCTTAATTTTAAAAACAGCTGAGGCAACATCCATGAACCTTCTTGGTGGCCAAGAAATTAGAAGTCACCCCGGTGGGGAAAGTATGAGCATGGTCACAGGTTAGCATTAATGTGCTACCTCAAGCACATGCGTTTGCTTCTTAGATTCTGCAAAAGAAGCTGGGACCTGCATGAAAAATAAGTATTCATTGAGCTTCACATGTGTCAACGCTTTGCTCAGCTTTTGAACAAATTTTTGTTTGTCATGTCCATTTCACATTTTGTAACTGTAGCTTGGGGAGAGGTGAAGAAGCTCCAGTCCTCAACAGTAGTTGGGGGATGCAGATGAAGACTGGCTTCAGTCAGTGGTTCTCAGCCTTGGGTGCATATTCAAATCACCTGAAGACCTTGGAACACTGATGTCTGGTTCCTGCCCCCACCCCCTGAGATTCTGATTTAATTGGTCTACGGTAGGGCCAGGGCTGGGAGTTTTTGAAAGCCCTCAGGGTTATTCTAAGGTCCAGCTAGGGGTCACTGATTGCGTACATGAAGCAGATCCAGGTTAAGTGCTAAGTAAGAAGTGGCTAAGCTGAGATTTAAGCCCAGATATATCTGGTTCCAAAGTCCATGCTCTTAGTATATACCACTGCATAGAAGTCACATGAGATCTTAAAATGAAGATTCTGGTTCAATAGGTCTGGAGTAGGTTCTGATTTTTCTAGTAAGCTTCTTCTTGGTGCTGATGCTGCTGGTCCGTGGACCATAGTTTGGTTAACAAGGGAGTAAACCACATTACCTTTCTGACTGGAGCACCTATATCTGATTACCCTGCTGCAGTGTCTAGCACCAGTTCATCCCTAAATGTTAATTCACCTTTTTAGAATCAGAGCCACAAGTCTTGAACTGTTAATGGCTGCAAATTCAATAGTAGGATGTTTTAACTTTTGCCCAAGTTGGACAGAAGTTCTCGTCTTTCCCCCTCCCCACCTTGCTTTGAATTCCTTGAACAAAGAAACTAACATTTGGCTTTCCTGCACTCTTGATGGAATTCCACACCACATCATAGCCTCCTAGGACCAAAGAGTCCGAGTGAAGATAGAATTCCCCAATCTCTCAGAACAAATGTGTCTCTCAATTCCAGTAGGTAAAAGGTCACAGAGCAATTTGAAAGCAGTTAGTGTGAAGGATCTCTGAGCAGGGTTTCAAATAATAAGAAAATCATCCTGCTGGCTTGAGAATAATGAGACTAATTCCTCACTTTTCCAAAGGAAATTTATCTATCCCCTTTCCTCTGCCCTGCCTGTTCCTGTCTTCCCTATCTGAGTGAATGGTGTCTCCATCCTTCCAGAGTCAAACAGGAGACTTGCCTTTTGACTCTTGCTCACTTCTCTGTGTTCCCATCCACTACTCGGCCCTATTGCACTCCCTCCATAACCTCTCACATTTGTTACTTCCGCTTTTATCTCACTGTCACTGTCCTAGCTTGTTTTTGTTCCCCTTGCCTGGATTGTTAACACTACTTCCTATTTGGTCTCCTATCACCACATCACCCTCCAGTCCCTCTTCCGACTTGCTACATGTGCCTCTGCTGCTCAGAATTCTTCAGTGGCTCCGGAGTGGCTATTGACTAGAACCCGAATTCTTACTGGCATCCTGACACTCCACAACCTAGCCTTAGCCTAGCCCATTTCCTCACCATTATCTTCTCCTTATCCTGTGCCCTGCAGTCTCCCAAATGCCTTTCCCCAAGAGTGTTCTCTGATGTCCAAATCTTCACTTATGCTGCCATCCACTTGTTGGGAAACAACCCTTCCCCCATCTCTGCCTTTTGAAAGTCTACCCATCTCTCAAGGCAAAACACGAATGCTGTCTTCCCCAGGAAATGTCCCCTTCCTACAGCCAGAAGTGGTCTTTCCTGCCCCTTTGTTCCCATGACACAATATAACTTACGGGTTGAGCACAGGGGCTCTGGAGTTGGGCTGTCTAGATCTGAATCCAGGCTCTCATTTGATAGCTGTGTGACCCTGTGCAAGTCACTTAACTTTTCTGTATTTTATTTTCCTCACCTGTAAAATGAGGGGGACAGTCATAATACCTACCTCCTGTAATGGCTCTGAGGACTTCATGAGTTATGCACATGAGATGCTGAGTACAGTGTTGACAAATGATAGCAATCGTTAACACTCTGAGTAACACCAGTCACGGCACTGGGTGTGTTGTATCACCCTCTGGACTAAGTACTGTGAGATCTGAACTTCTATCTTATTTGTATTTCTATATTCTAGTGCCCTGTGCCTGACAGACATCCAGGAAATGATTAACTGTCCATCATGTTTATTTTTCCAAAGAATTTCCAAACCCCCTCCTTGTTACAAAACAACAAACACATTAATCTTTGAGGTTAAACTGCCATCGTAATAGGTATCAAATCCTAGCTGAATTGCGTTGGATATAAAAAAGATGCATTCTTATGCATCTAAAGGGATCATAACATACTTGGGTTTTAACATGTAGGAAGTCTCAGCTTGGGGTTGGGACATCTTTTTGCATCTTGATCATTTGTAATATGTGCCACCAGTAATTTGAGTAAAATATTGAGATTTACAAATATATTTACTTTAAAAAATAAAATGGATTCAAGAGATTGGGGAAGGTTAAGTAAGAAGCCCCAAGTTTGATGTGTGAGAAGCAGGTCTGTTAGTGGTAAATCTGGGCATCAAATGGAGGTTGTCTGATTCCAGCGGCCATACTCTTGACCTTCAAAGCCACTGAGTCTCAGCCTCAGATGCACACTGGAATCACCCAGAGACATTTAAATAGTGATGTCTATCTGGATCCCATACTTCAGATATTCTGGCCCAAATGATCTGTGGTATGCGCTTGGGCATACAGATTTTATAATAAATAATATTGCTCAAATATACTTTCTTTGGTGAAAGAAAAAAGAGTATATAATTACAGCTAGCATCCTTAAAGTACATGGATGAATTCATTCATTCAATCAACAAGTATTTTACAGCTTGCTGTGTGCTAGTTAAGCATGGGTGATGAACAAGGCAGATGGAGTCCTGCTCTCATGGGGCTTCCATGTGGTGGGGGGCAATAAACAGGTCAATACATGAAATGTGAACAGGATGGTCTCAGGTCGTGATAAATCCCATGAAGTAACCAAACAGGGTTAATATGAAAGTGAATAGGGAGGGGTGGGGGAGGATATGTTTAGGAAGAGAGGCCATGGAGGTCTTGGAGTGGTATTTAAGCTTGCCTCCAGATGAAAAGGAGCCCACCAGTTAGATAGCTGATAGAAGAGTGTCCAGTGTGAGGGAATAGCAGGAGCACACCCAAGGGCTTGGTGTACTTCAGGAATGATCTGGATGGAGTGTGCCTTTGTGGGTATAAGCCCAATGCAGCAGCTTACCTCTACCTTTAATCTGATGGGGACATTTCCTGTCATAGGCAATTCTGTAGACTGCTGGGTAAAGTCCAGACTCCTCTGTGTAACAGTCTCTCTCTCTAGCATCTAACTGAGACCCCTCCAGCTTCCTCTCCCACCACTGTTCCCCCCCGCCACACTCTGCTCTCGGCCAGTTCAGACACCTTTCCTTATGTGCTCCCTCTGCCCCAAAGTCCTCCCCCACCTCTTTTTGGTGAACCCTTCTCTCAAGATGCAACTGAAACTATCTCCTTTGTGAAACATCTCTCAACTACCCCCAGAGTGAGCCCCACCTTCCCTTCCTCCATATTCAAGAGCATCTTGTCCATTACAGCTATCGTGCTCCCGGTGAGCAAGAATCACATCCTATTTTCCCCGGCATCTACCTCATGTTATGGTGGCTGCTGGATAGTCAGTGCTTAATAACTATTTGTTGGATAAATGTTACACAGCCATTGGCCTCTCCAAAAGGGAGTAGCTTCATTAATCATAAATGTGTATCCCTTTGTGTAGAACAAACATGAGAGTGTTTTCTGTTCAAAGAGAGGCTCTGGTTTCTACTGTAATGATTTAGCACCATTGAAGAAAGAAGGAAACTCTCAGATTTTTTGCTCCCCCCCCCCCCCCCCCAGAAAAAGCACAGAAATCTCTTTCACAGTCTCAGTGAAAATGCTGTCTGTGAACTAAAGGGAGAATGCATAAAAGGTCAGGTTAGGGTATGGTAATAAGAAATATAATTGCATGCTGGTATTCCTTTAATTTGAGGGTTGAATGCAAATGAAGCATGCATGCCCTTTCTGAAAGCCTTATTTTAATCAATTCTGCTGCTCTAGTGTAAGAGTTGAAGCTAAAAAGGATGATAATAATGTTTCTTTCATTTGCTGTCTGAAACTACGGTATTAGGTGTTGTGATGGTAGTTTGATGTACAGGCTTCATTCCTTCATTGATTCTGATTTTCTGTTGACCATGCATTATGTGGCTGGGTTCCAAGGATCTGAGGTTCCCAGCGGTGAACTCACCCCCATGAACTTTCGAGTAAAGCCTTTGGAATCTTTTCTTCCCTATCAGTGTGATAGGCAATGGGCACAGTTGGGGATGGTGGTGGGGGTCCTGTTGCCAGCTCCATCTCTGATCTTGTTGTGTGGCTTTCGCAAAACACTTCCCCTTCTGAGTCAATTTCTTTAGCTGTAAAATGAAGTATTGGACTATGATGGTATCCAGGCTCTTTTCTATGCCAAGAGTTATATGAAATGTCGTTTCTCTGCTTGCCAACTTGTTGGGAGAGATGGTGGAGTTTTGATGATTTGATCTAATCACCTGAGCAGTTCATTCCAGGAATTTCACTAAAATGAGAAGAGCATTTCAGGCTTTGTTTTAATAAATAAATCACCTACAGTGACATTTAAAGGACATGATATGGAAGACACTGAGGGAGTTTGTCTTCTATTTAGAAATTGTTTACTGTAACTTTGTTATTTGAGGCTGAGTTTTGTTCAGAGAACTATTATGAAGACTTTGATCTTAAGAGTTAAAAGATGAAAAAAAAAAAAAGAGTTAAAGGATGAACTTTTTGGAGACCATCCGCTGTTTGGACTGCCTTCTGATTGCCAAGTCCAGCCTGAAGCACTCTGCCCTTGTGGGTTCAGGTTGGCTGAAACCAGAGGCTGGTGCAGGGTGGAGGGTGGGAGCAGAGAGGTTCACCTTTTGGAGTGGGCAGGAGTACCCAGAATATGAGACCAGACCTGAACATCTGAAGCCAAAAGGCCAAGAGTGGGAGAAACTGAGACAGAACCAAGTCAGAGTTTAATAAGTTCTTTATAGATCTTGGAAACTAGCCCTTTATCTGATAGGTCATTTGCAAATATCTTCTCCCATTCTGTAGGTTGTCTTTTACTTTTGTTGACTGTTTCCTTTGCTGTGCAAAAGCTTCTTATCTTGATGAAGTCCCAATAGTTCATTTTTGCTTTTGTTTCTTTTGCCTTCGTGGATGTATCTTATAAGAAGTTACCGTGGCCGAGTTCAAAAAGGCTGTTGCCTGTGTTCTCCTCTAGGATTTTGATGGAATCTTGTCTCACATTTAGAACTTATTAAACTCAACACCATAGAAACAAACAATCCAATCATGAAATGGGCAAAAGACATGAACAGAAATCTCACAGAAGAAGACATAGACATGGCCAACACACACATGAGAAAATGCTCTGCATCACTTGCCATCAGGGAAATACAAATCAAAACCACAATGAGATACCACCTCACACCAGTGAGAATGGGGAAAATCAACAAGGCAGGAAACCACAAATGTTGGAGAGGATGCGGAGAAAAGGGAACCCTCTTACACTGTTGGTGGGAATGTGAACTGGTGCAGTCACTCTGGAAAACTGTGTGGAGGTTCCTCAAAGAGTTAAAAATAGACCTGCCCTACGACCCAGCAATTGCACTGTTGGGGATTTACCCCAAAGATTCAGATGCAATGAAATGCCGGGACACCTGCACCCCGATGTTTCTAGCAGCAATGTCCACAATAGCCAAACTGTGGAAGGAGCCTTGGTGCCCATCGAAAGATGAATGGATAAAGAAGATGTGGTCTATGTATACAATGGAATATTCCTCAGCCATTAGGAACGACAAATACCCACCATTTGCTTCGACGTGGATGGACCTGGAGGGTATTATGCTGAGTGCAGTAAGTCAATTGGAGAAGGACAAATATTATATGGTCTCATTCATTTGGGGAATATAAAAAATAGTGAAAAGAATTAAAGAGGAAATGAGAGAAAATGAATGGGAAATATCAATGAGGGTGACAGAACATGAGAGACACCTAACTCTGGGAAATGAACAAGGGGTGGTGGAAAAGGAGGTGGGCGGGGGGTTGGGGTGACTGGGTGATGGGCATTGAGGGGGACACTTGACAGGATGAGCACTGGGTGTTATTCTGTATGTTGGCAAATTGAACACCAATAAAAAATAAATTTATTATTATTAAAAAAAAAAAGAACCAAGTCAGAATGGTTGGGAGGCAAACACCCTACTAGAATCATCTACAAAAGTTATGGGCAGGCAGTTTGTGGAAGAGAAAATCAGAATGGCCAATAAACATATGAAAAGATGATTAATTTCACAAGGAGTCCGAACAGTGCAGATTAAAGCCACAGTGAGATGCCATTTTATTAGTTGCCAAACCCTGAAAGGTTGGTGACATCAAGCATTGACCCAGATGTCGGGAAACGAGTGTTCTCCTAGCCTGCAAGTAGGAGCATAAACTGATACATTGATATATATGTTGGGAGGACAATTGCTACATCTACCAAAATACAAAGTATGTGTAACATTCCATGTCTGTAAAAAATTTATAAGACAAAAGTGCTTATTCAAGTGTTTTAAGATGTGTACAGGGATGTTCATTGCGGCATTATTTGTGGAAGTGGACAGAAAGAGAGAGAAACTGAAATGTCAGGCAGTGGAGGCAGAGCAGTTGCATGACTTGCAACAGAGCCACGTAGTGCAATCCTGGGCGGCCAGGCAAAGGCCTCAGGTGGTTCTCTGTGTTGCCAGGGGGAAGATTTCTAGGTAAGATCTTCCTTACCTGTCTGTCTAATGACATGGTGATGATCTGTCTCCTGGTCTACCTCCGTTTCTTGACTTGAGCTTCTTAACACCAGAAACTATGTGTATTTTATCTCTGGCAGAAGCAAAATCAAAACCCTGATTGGCTGTAAAACCTGGGGTCATTGGGACACCTGAGTGGCTCAGCGGTTGAGCGTCTGCCTTTGGCTCAGGTCATGATCCTGGAGTCCAGGATTGAGTCCCACATCAGGCTCCCCACGGGGAGCCTGCCTCTCCCTCTGCGTGTCTCTGCCTCTGTGTCTCTCATGAATAAATAAATAAAATCTTAAAAAAAAAAAAAACAACCCTGGGGTCATTGCTCTGCATGGAGCTATGAATAGGGGTTGGTGAGTGACTAGAGATGGAGGTGCGAGGAGAGACAAGGAGAGGAGAGAGGGAGGGAAGTGATTTGCCCAAAACCACATAGTTCTAGGGCTTCCTTGCAAACAGGGTCCAAGTGGCTTCTCTGGCTGGTGACTACTGAAATCCCACCTCTATGGGACTGGAGAACGCACCTCATGCCTTTGAGGTTTAGCTCCCTCCTGAACAATGAGGACAACCATGGTACTTCCCCTCCTGTGTGGTTTTGTTGATTCAGTAACAAGATGAGTGTACATCGCCAGGCACCATGTAGGTGTGCAATAAATGTGACCCTCTTAAGGTGTAGGTGCATCCACCTTGGGGTTGTGAGACAAGCAGGACAGACAGTGGAGTCTAGGATTTCCAGAGAAGTGGGACACGATACTCCCTGTGAGTCAGCTTCTGGTAATTGGTTGACAATGGCACTAATGAAAAGGCCATGTTCCTCGACAAAAGTACCCACCCAGCTCCCAAGCCTGGAGACAGCTTGAACCAGTTGAGTGGCTCTCATCTTTTGGGGAGGGCTCCAGCCTGCTGGTGGACGGGGGACACAGATGCCCTTTTGCCCCAGGTCTGGCCTCCCGCTCCTGGCCCAGTCCAGTGCCAGGAATCTAGTTTGGGGACTGATCTATCTTGTAGAGCATCAGAACTGGCAAGACTTGTGGGATCAATAAATTCTCTTTACTTTAGAAAGAGGGAAACTGAGGCCCACAGATGGGAAGGGCTCGGAGAGTCGAAAAATTAGAACTAAATCTAGACTTCTGACTTGTTCACCCCTGGCTACCTATGGGGCTGCAGCAGGTAGGAGAAGGTTGTGAAGAGCTGGATGTGGGGCAGTGGAGGAGAAGGCTGCAGACAGGGGACAATACGAGCAAAGGTATGAAAGGGTGGGCTGTGGAGGCCCATTGTGGAGACAGTCATAACCACAGCTAACGTTTATTGCACCAAATGTTTTACATTTATTGGCCCATTTATTCTTCACAATGATGCCATGAAATAGGCATTCTTGTTTTTCCTGTTTTGCTTTATTTTATTTTATTTTTTTATTTTTTAAAGATTTATTTATTTATTTATGATAGACATAGAGAGAGAGAGACAGAGACACAGGAGGAGGGAGAAGCAGGATCCATGCAGAGCCTGATGTGGGACTCAATCCCAGGTCCCCAGGATCACACCCTGGGCTGCAGGCGGCGCTAAACGGCTGTGCCACCGGGGCTGCCCATATTTTGCTTTATTTTAGAAGAAACTGAAGCTCAGGAAGACCATGTCATTGTCCCAGGTCACACAGTTCCTACATTGACAGAACTAGGATTTAAACCCAATATTGTCTGACACTCAAACTGTCATTCTTTACCAGTCTTAACACATCATACACATTCCACATGCATATGGAAATGCTTGGCACTTAGTAGGCTTAAAAAATGTGAGTTGACAATTTCTGTGATTCAGAGTCCCAGTCACATTTTTCAAATGCCTACTATGTGTTGAGCATTTCCTTCTGTACCATCTGTGTGCAGTGCTGTCAGCTATTACTACTGTTGTTACTACCTGCTTCGATCCACATGCATATTCTGCTAGGTAAGGATACATTCCCCAAGTTTTCTTTCTTTTTTTTTTTTATTTTTTTTAATTATTTATTTATTTATTTTTTTATGATAGGCACACAGTGAGAGAGAGAGAGGCAGAGACACAGGCAGAGGGAGAAGCAGGCTCCATGCACCGGGAGCCCAACGTGGGACTCGATCCCGGGTCTCCAGGATCGCGCCCTGGGCCAAAGGCAGGCGCCAAACCGCTGCGCCACCCAGGGATCCCCTCTTTTTTTTTAAAAGATTTATTTATTTATTCGTTCAGAGAGAGGCAGAGACAGAGGCAGAGGGAGAAGCAGGCTCCATGCAGGAAGCCCGATATGGGACTCCATCCTGGGTCTCCAGGATCACACCCCGGGCTGCAGGCGGCGCTAAACAGCTGCGCCACCGGGGCTGCCCTTTTCCCCACCTTTTCCCCAAGTTTTCAATGGGGAGCTGAAGCCCAAAGAAGTCAGGTGGCTGCCCGCAGACACACAGGCGGCTGGGGACAGAGTGAGACATGAGACTCAAAGAGATAAGCATAAGGGATGGCCTGGCCAGGTCTCAGGAGGTGGGGAGGGATGGGGCAGGCCCAGGCCAGGGCAGCAGCCCCTTCCTGGCTTCCTGACAGCGCTATTGTTTGAAGCCGGTTCTTGAACATCCAGGAAATGGGCGACATCACTCCCAACTGAGAAGAGGAAGCTGCTTGAATGTTTCAGCTCCACCTCATGCGCTGGCTCTGTGGCTGGAGACAGGAGCCAGGCCAAGGCTGCTGACCCCCCTGCTCAGCAGGGCCACCCAACCCCCACCCTGGTGTCTGGCCTGCTCCTGAGCCTCTCTGCCAGTCCATACCCAACCCTGTAATCCCTGACCATCTGCCTGCCCTAGGAGGTGTCTCTAGAACTCCACCGAAGCCCTTCTTTCTGAGGTCCACAGCCCCTTGCATCCTGTGGGTTGGGACTTACCTCCCACCGTGCTCCAGGCAGGATGGGAAGCTGCAACTTTAATTCTCTAGGACCGGCTCTGCCTCACAGGGCCTCAGTTTACTTATCTGTAGGGAGGGAAACTGGTCAGATAGAGCTGGTCTGGGCCAACACAAAGGGCACTGTCGCCTCTGATGCTCCGGAATTCTGAGTTGAAGCATCTCTCTGCCTGGATGAGGGAAAAGGGTATCAAGGGCAGCATCTGGGGCCTCAGATAGAGGAGGCAGAGGAGTTCAGAGGGCAGAGCTCTTAGTGTGGGTAGGACAAGGCGACTGGGTAGAGCAGAAATCAAGAATGGTTCTTTCTACTGGGCTCTGGAATCAGCCTGGGTTCCAATACCCCTTCTACCCCTTACTGGCTGTGTGACCTTGAGCAAATCACACACCTCCCTGAGCCTTTGTTTTCACACCCATGAAATGCACACGGGAAGACATAATTTGCAGAGTGCTAGCAGGAATTAAACGGGGTCATGGACACAAGAGGAGCACGAGGCACCTGGGAAGCACGTGCTGCCTTTCCCCTCACTTGGGTGATGTTTCTGGCAGCAATTGGCGCGAGATGGAGAAACAGACACTGCAGCATCCGAATTAAGACACTCAAAGTTCTGGTGGAGGTGGAGAACAAAGGCACTGTGTTCTGTTTCCTGACTCTCTGAGAGAGTGGGTGGATGAGGTCTGTGCCTGGCATTGGGCAAACTCGCAGGTCACTTTCGCCCAGGGTTGCACGTCCCGTGAGCTTGTCTGGACACAAAATGGAAACCACAGCCTGTATGAGTGGCATGTGCCCTTGGGGGTTACCTGCTGGTCTACAGCACCATTTCAGGAAACCAAGAGATAGATGGCAAATGATTCCCTCTCCTGAGGTCACAGCAGCAGCCAGGACTGGAACACAGGCCTCTTACCTCCCAACCCGAGGAGGGCCCTGGGACCTGAGAAGCTCTGCTTTACCCCCAACTCCATCTCAGAAGATGAGAGTCAGACTCTTGTCAGGGAATAGGAGGGAGGCAGAGTCATCTGTTTTTGTGATAGCAGAGAAAAGATGGTCCCAGGCCCTATCCCTCCCAGAGAGCTTTTCTCCTGGGGCTCCTAACCTACTCCCTCTAGCTGAGATGGGGACTTTGAGCCTTCTCTCCACTTCTTGGACCTCAGGCTCCTCTTCTGTTAAACTGACATTAAATACCCTTCTCAAGAGTTGCTGTGAAGCAGCAGATGGGAAGCACTCCGAAGCCCCATAAAGGTGAGGGGTTGTGGTAGCATTAGTTGAGCACCTAATTTGGGCCACATCATTGCCACAGACCCCATAGCAACCTGCAAGGGAGGCATCTCATGGATAAGGAAACAGGTGCAGAGAATGGAAGGATCTATCCAAAGCCACATAAGGTGCCAGTGGCTTATTTGAGACCAGAACTCCAGTCCCGGCTTCCAAGTCCAGGGGAACCCTCCTTCAAATATTCTGCTGTCCCAGCCTGGCAGCCCTGCCATGCTATCCTGGGGGCAGGGAGGGGGGAATGGAGAGAAGAGACGGGGAGTGTTAGGAGCCCCCCCCCCCCCCAGCCTCCCACCATGGGGAACAAATCTCCAGGAAGCCCAGCAGGAGGCCGGGTCCCAACACTGATTACAGGAGATGGCACCAGGGCCAGGCGGTTGCCATGGCAACTTGCTGACTGCAGTGCTGTTCCCGCTGAGGCTTTGGGAAGTGGAAACATACCTGGGTAGCCCCTACACTGGCTCGGCCTCTCTGAGGGGGAGGACACATGGGTTTGTGGCACGGAAATCCACACACACGTGAGGGAGCTATGGCAGCAGCCAGCATGGAGCTGGAGTATACACATGGGCCTATGATGCAGAGATCCACTTGGGACTGGGTACAAACCTTCCTGACAGTGAGCAGATCTAGGGACGGGAACCTGCGAAAGAACAGGGGAATCTGGGAAGGTGTTCTTAGCAGAGGGAACAACAGGGAGGCGCTAGAGAGCAGCTAGGGTTCAGCTGGGCAGGAGGATGAAGTGGGCAGGGTCAGATCACCTGGGGCTCTGCATGCCAGGCTGAGGAGTGTGGACCTTCACCTGGAGGCACTGGGGAGCCAGAGATGGCTTGGAAGCAGGGAGGTAGCATGGTAGGACCTGAGATGCTGCCAGCAGCCCATGCAGGGTTAGTCAAAGGCGGGAGAATACAGGCAAGGGGACCGGTGTGGAGTCCAATCTTCCTTACCTGGGTCTATTTTTTAAATTAGCATTTATACTTTCTAACACATAGCCATTTATCTATAATATTTATTGCTTATTATCTGTCTTCCCGACTAGGCTGTTTGCTCACAGGAACAGAGGGATTTGTGGGCTTTGTTCATTGACGTATATTAAGCACCAAAATAAGTGTCTGGTACACAGGTGCTCAATAAAGACTTGCTGAATGAATGGATGGATGGATGGATGGATGGATGGATGAGTCCTGGATAAGAGTGGCTGAAGGGGTGGAGAGAGGTGTAGACTCTGAGAGACACGTATAAGGTAAAGTGGTTGGTTGGATGAAGGTTGAGTTGGTTAGTAGGTGGACATGTGCCTGAGGCCCCCTCCAAGTTGGTGGGTGTGGCCCCATACAGTGCTATTCTAGCCCATGAATAAGGCTATGGGGTGATTCCCGGTGGGATGTAGGATGCTGGGACCATGAAGGACTGGAAAGCCAGATGAGGAAACTGAAGTTGACCCCACAAGCCATGCACTGGGCCAGAGCACAATGCCCTGGAAGGGAGCTTTAGCTAAATGTCCAGGATCATCCCCTGACTGGGGTTGGGGTCTGTGGCATCTTCTAGACCACTGCTCTGCAATAGAGACATAACACAGGCCACAAATGCAAGCCACATAGGTCATTTTAAACATTCTAGTAACACAAAAGTAAAAAAAAAGAGGCAGGTGAGGTTCATTTAAGAGCACACTTTACTTACCCCAGTGTGCCCACAGTGCCATCACTCCAACAGGTTATCAATGTAAAAACAATGCATGAGATATTTGATATTCTTTTTCTGGTCCGAAGTCTAAAAATGAGTGAGTATTCCGCACTTACAGCACATCTCAGTGTGGACTAGTCACATGTCAATGCTCAAGAGCCTCACATGGCTAGTGGCTACTGCACCAGCTATCTAGGCTGTGGAGCCCACCCCCTGGTAATGAGGTCCTGGGTGGGGCTAAGTCCGTAGAGGCAGCCCAGGGACACTAGTGGATTGAGGTGAGGGTGGGGGAAGGGGACACCTGGGTCAGCTCCAGCCTTTTTCTGCTGCTTTCTTTGGGTTCAGCCCTGTCACTTGCTAAGTCATGTGATAGCCTTTTGTTGGGTACTTGCTATGTGTAAGGCACAGTGGTAGGTGCTAGGACTAGAATAAGGCAATTGGGCACAGAGAAGTAACTCCTATTATACTAATATTCCCTTCTCCGAGATGGTGAAGCTGATGATCAGAGAAGCTGAGTGCGTATCTGGAGGTCACTCAGTTACTAGCATCTGAGCCCTTCCCCCCCACCCCCACCCCCGCATTTGCACAGGTCACTTAGAAGTAAGTAAAGCCTCAAGGAGGGAGTCGGGTACAGGAGGGGTCTGCAGAGGGACTTCCTCAAGGAAACCCATGCCTTTGGACTGTACGCCTCCCCAGGGACAGGCTTCCTTCCCTCCTCCTGAACCTCCTTTCCCCCAGCTGCCTGGGCTTTGATGCCAGGGCCTTGAAACCAGTAGTTCCTGATGAACCTGCACTTAGGCTACCTTCTCCCTGAATCACATACAGTCCAATGACCCTGCATAAGGGACAGCGCTTGGTGACTAGTGTTGACCCGGCAGCTCCAGAGGCTAGGCTGGGGCCAGCCCAGGTGTCCCCAACCTGAAGGCCCATCTCTTACCAAGGCAGCAGAGGGGTGGGACAGGATGTTATAAGCACTGTTCTTGGTGCTCGAAGACATGGGATCAAGTCCTGATAACTATTTACCAGTTAGTGACCTTGGGGAAGAGACTTTGACCCTCAGCGCTTTGGGTTTTGCCTCCAGAAAAGAGCAGGTTAGCTGACTACCCAGGCTGAGGCCACACGATGGCCCTGAAAGCAACATTGTTCATAAGAAGGGTCACGCAGGGCTTGGAAAGGGACCATTTTTCAAGAAGGATAAATTCGTGTGACTTTGGTCTGAAGCCCTGATCCAGTCACCTCCAGTAGCGGGGAGCCTGGCAGGGCTTCCTCATGAGCGTGAGCTCCAAACAGTGTCTGGGGGCTGGACCCCAGGACTAAATCTGGCCCAAGGGGTCTCTTCCTATGAGCTCTCTGTCCTCTAAGTGCCATGTGTGTGCTGAGTAAGTTAAACAGCCCTTCTTTACAGATGAGGAAACTGAGGCACAGGAGGGTCTGGCCAGCTGCCTGAGGTTGCCCAGCCAAGAGGAAGCAGAGCTGGGCTTTACATCTTGGCCTCCTTGTCCAAAGCCATTGCCTCTGGCTTCTGCCCAGCATACTGAGGTACCACGACTGTCCTCCAAGAATCGCTCAGGGCAGCTGCCTTCTGCACAGCCTGAGTCCCTTGCAGGCCACGGCCAGCCAGCCAGCCATGCAGCAAGACACACAGGAGCAGGGAGGCCTTAGGGCCAGGCACGACCGGATTCACAGGTTGAAGACTGTTCCTCTGGCCTTCCGGGCTCCGTGCCTTCTCCTGCAGCCCCTTCCCCGGCCACCTCCCTTCCTGGCCTGGTGCTGGGGGTGACCGGCGGGTGGGGTGGTATCCGGGCTGGGTCTAGAGCTGTGAAGAGGGTGTCTGGGCCAAGACCAATGGGCTGTCAGTTGGCTGCCGGCACATCCTCAAATTCATTGTCTCTGTGCAGAGCTGGGATTATACAGGGGGTGGGGGTGGGGCACTACAGAAAAGGAGGAGTGGGGATGGGGGTGGTAAGTGGGAGGGAGTGGGACATCTCCGTGGCCTGCTGCCTCTGCTCTTGGCCAGCCCTGAGGCTTGGTCTGGGGAGTGTGAGTGTACAAGTGTGTGTAGGCACATGTGTGTATATTTATGTTTGTGTCTGCAGAAGTCAAGACCCTGACCCCTGCTTTGGAGTCAGGCAGGCAGTTCAAATCCTGGCTCTACTCCCCACTTGCTGGGGGACCCCAGGGAGGTCTCTTTCCTGTTTAGTGTCCTAGACTTCTGTTTCCCCATCAATACAATGGGTCTGTCCAGCCCTAATATGCTATTTATGTAAAGCTGAGCTGATTAGAACATTTGGATCTGAAATTCTGGAGGCCTAGGGGTTCTCCTGATGGAGGAAGCAGCAGGGGCTGAGTCTCAGACCTGTCTGAGAGAAGCATTGGAGGGGGCTGTGTAGGTGACCCCCCCCAAACCCCCACCAACTGCACAAGGCTTGTCAGGGGGGCAAAAGCTGCTCTTCTCCTCAGCCTAGCCATCCTGGCTGACTATGCATGGTGTGGGGCTGATGGAGGGGTGACCAAGGAGGAAGTGGGGAGAACAGAAGCTGTGATCTGTCCTGAAAGAAACAGCTCCTAGTGCTTGGGCCACCCAAATACATGGTCTAGCTCCATATCCACAGAGACAGACAGACCCCATCCCCCTGCCCCCCAAGTCACATAGTCCTGCTCACACAGCTTTCTCTCACACGCTCAGTACCTGACATTTAGTCATCACTGGGCAGCCACACTCTGCATCATGGTCTCATGAGAAGCCAAGAGACTGAGCATACAATACTAGCCCACCCCACTCACACAGGTATGTCCACAAACAGACTTGTACACATGTACACAGAGTCCCAGGGCACACACAAACACAACCACGTAGGCACAAAGCCCTTCTCCAGTCACACGCTGATGCAGCATCCTAGGAGCCCTGGGGCACACCAACCCTGCTGCCAGCAAGCATGCGAGTTCACGTGTGCATGCATGTCCCTTTGTGGGTGAGCCCAGGGCTGTGCCCAGTTCTTTGGAGAACCTCATAGACACACCCAGTGTCACAGAGCCTGTTCTGGTTGGGGCTGTGCAACAAGAAGACTTCTGTGGGCCCCTATGCCCCCCTTAATAAAAGAAGCTAGATGGGCCCCTTCCCTAGCACCCCCCAGCCCTGCTCCAGCACCCTCCGCTCCCCTGAGCCCCAGCATCTGAAGCACTAGGCATCCTTTCTGCTGATACCCCTCTAGTTCTGTGGGGTGCGTGCACTTAGTGCATCTCCCAGAGGGCAAACAGGGTGGGAAGGAGCGGGGCGGGGGGGGGGGGGTTGCCCAAGGAAGGAGCCAGAAGGCAGATTCGAACCCGGAACGCGCTGCCCCCCCCTCGCAGTCTCCCCTGCCGTGCACTCCCCATCCCCATCCCTTCCCCGTCCTCGTGGCCTGTGCCCCCCCCCCCGTGCCCCCGTGCCCCCGTGTCGCTCCACCCAGCGCACCACGGCCCCTGGGCACAAAGCCACTTGCCGCCGCTCGAGGGGGCGCGCGTGGGAGCGCGCGCGGGGGCCCGCGCCTCCGGCCAAGATGTTCCCTCTCGGCGTGATTGACAGGCTCGAGTGCCGAGAAACAAAATTGTTTATGCGCTAATGAATAAGGCCCTGATTGCAAGATCCTGTTTGGAAAATTATAGTGCGGCGGCGGCGGCGGCGGCCGCGGCGGCCCAATTACAGCCCGCGCTGCATATTCATTTCGTCTCTCCTCTGCAGCGCGATGAGCGGGCGGCCCCGCGCCCTGCAAAGGCGACGCCAGATTTAGTCCCAGGTCCCGCACCCCTCGGCGCCATTGTCTGCCCCGCCACCCGCCACCTGCCTCCTGCCGGCCTGCTTGCCGGCCACCGGTCCGAGTCCGCCCTGCCCCCGCGCCCCCCATCCTCTACCTCCCGGACCAGGCTCCGGGGCGGTGTCCCGGTGGCCCCGGCTCTCTCCCTCTTGGCGCTCTTCTTCCTCCGAGTGTCTCACACACCTTCTGCTTCTCTCTAGGCTCTAAGTCCGGGTGCGGGGCTCTCTGCCCAGAGCATGAAACACACTGGATGTGGCAGCGCCTTCCCCTGGGCCCTCTCCTGCTGTAGAGAGTCTCTGAGGTCCCGGGTCCTAGGGGGACAAGAGGGACCATAATGGGGACCTGTCTGTTCTGTGGAGGCAACGGAGATAGGAGGTGGATCCGGCTCATATCTTGGCTTTGGAGATGGGGTGGCTTGGCCAGTCCCCCAAACCAGGCTGCTCATGCGGGAGGAGGAGTCCTTCGTGTGGGCACCTCTGCTACCTCCCACAGGCATCACCCACCCACATCACACAGTCCTGCCACCTGGCCTGGCCCAGCACACCTTTGCACCTGCTGGTCTTTGGCTGTTACTCCATCCTGTCCTCCAAGGCCCTTCCCAAGTCCATCCTTAGATGTCTTCACCACCCCATGTGGCAGGACAGCTGCCTTCCCCTGAATACCCTCATTCCCAAGCATGTCCTTCTGTCAGTGGGGAGCAGGGGTGCATGCACACCTTCCCCAGGGCCACGAACCATGAAGCCTAGGGACTAGGGCTGAGTTACCCTGTTGCCCTGCTGTCCAATTCAGGCCTGACCAAACTAACACACCTTCTCTGTGATATGGGGGTATACTCACCCCATCCTGTTGTAGAGTGTTGGTGGGCAGGAGTGAGTATGATGCTGGGAGGGAAGGCCTGGGGGGCTCCCAGCCCATGTGGGCCCCAAAGACCAGGGTGGCCTGTGCCTCGAAGCCCTAGGTCTCTAGCTAGCAACAAGGACAGCTGCCCCTTCTCACTGGGGTCATTATCCCATTCAACAGGTGACAGAGGCCCATGTGTGGCCATTGAGGTCTCTGGTGATGGTGATGGTGATGGTGGCGGGGGCTTCTTGGAGGGTGAGCATCATGTGCTGAGTGAGGCTGTGCTCCTTGCTGGCCTTCCCTGAGACCCTCAGAGTGATGAAGACACTCCTTCCTGGAGTAGGGATTGTGCACCCAGATGTGCACAAAAAAGGACAACCACATGCACCAGCTGGCCTAGCAAAACACCTCCATCCAGAGACACACAAAGTAGTACGCTCACACCATCATTATATACACCAACACACACTCAGATTCAATCCAAAGTATCCACACCCTCTGAGACACAAAGACATTACCATCTGGAGGGTTGTGTATGGGGCAGCACTGCCCTCTGGTGGCTATTCTGGCAACCTCTCCACCTGGCCTGGACTGGTTTCCTAGAACAGCTGAGCCACAACGGGAGGCACCGAGACTCAGGGAACTGGGACTCCCAGGGAGGAAAAGGCAGTGAAGCATCCCTGACGATGAAGGTCTCTTGAGTTCTAGTGGCTTGCCCCAACGCCATGGACTTCAGGAGTCAAATATGCTAACAGTAGGGCCTGTCCAGGGGTGGTGAGAGGGAGGGAGTTCCCCCTCATGGGAGGTGTACATGCTGCCCAGGCACGCCCTGCAGGTTGGTGGCCTTTAGTGGCAGATTGGACAAACTTGGAAGTCATCACCAGCATCATCCAGACTTATCCTACCCGTATCCAGTCTGGACACCCTCTTGCTCAGTTTATTCATCAGACATCAAACTTTGAGACCCTCTCCGTACTTGGAGCATCAATGTGACATAATTGGTGGGAAATGGGGTTGCAGAGGGAGGTAAGGCTGCATCTTAGGAAACTTCAAGGCCAGTCTTAGGATTAAGGACTGTATTTGGGTGTAACAGGGATCTGGGGACAGGCTCAGACAGGGAAGCAACATGATCAGATGGGCATGGGAGAATCAGTGATGAGAAGAGAATGGGAGCAGGATGGCCAGCCAGGAGACACAGTGGTGGCCCCAGCCAGGATAAAGGCAGGAGTAGGGTGGTGAGAAGGAGGTGGATTCCAGAGCTACTAAGGAGATTGACTCAGCAGGTTTGGTGAAGGGTTGGCTGTGGTCGGAGGGAGCCAGAGGAGGTGAGCATAATGATGAAGTTACCCAAGGGGACATCACTGCTGGAGGAGGGAACCAGACAAGAGATGACGAGAATGATTTGGATCTGTCAAGCCTGGGAGCCACTGAGACATTGGTGGGAGGTCTCCAAGGGGCAGTTGAAATCAGGTCTGGTGATATGCACATGGGATTTGGGAGGTTATAGACAGCTAGTTAAAAGCAGCGAACAGATAAGATCACCCAGACAGGGCCCTTAGAAGCCCTGAGCACTACAAAGATGGTGGTGCCTGCCCTACATCTATCAGTCTAAAGGAAGGATATTAAATTGTAAAAAACATATCACTTAGGTGTCTGACAAAGATTTCATAATTACCAAATGGATGGGTTAATAAAAACTAACGTTTTCCTACCTGTCTCCCTATTCTGGCGCTCCTGGTCTGCTGGTGCCCCGAGGCTGCCTGTCTACCTGCCTGCCTGCTGGGTGATCCAATCCCAAATCCAGGCAAGAGCAGTGATGTCAGGGGCCCAGGAAACATCACCATTCAGGGACAGAAGGGAGCAAATGCCCACAAAGTCTGAGAGGGAATAGTCAGGGAGGCAGGAGGAAAACCAGGATCGTGTCTCTTCAGGGGGGCCAAGGAAGGAGAATTTCAAGAAAGTTATGTAGAAAACCAGAGGGGGTAAGGAGGTGAGAGCTAAAGATGCTCTCCAGATGCGTCGGTGGGGCTGCCAGGGGGGGGCCAGAGCAAACCACTCACTCAGCATCACGGAGCAGGTGTCCTGCTCTAGGGCGGGCAAACTTGGGTGCCCTTTGACCGTAAGACTCCTCCAGACTGAGAAACAGGGAGGGGGTGGTACCCCTGGGTAGGGGTAGAGGGGAGCTGGCCTGGGAAGGAGAAAGGGAGAGGGATCCATCCGTGAATCCCGACCCGGGAGGTGCCGGGCAGCTGGCGGCAGTCCTTCCTCCAACCACAAGGGGGCAGCACGAGAACAGGTCATACCTGGGCCCAGCCTTCTGCATTTCAGGACTGTATTTCCAGACCCTTTGGTGTGTCCTTGAACAAGCTGGGTCTCAGTTTCTTTTCCTGCAAAGTGGGTCAGTTGGACACCATAATTTCTTGGGACCCTGAGGAGATTCCTTTCGTTTCATATTGTCCCATCCGTCACCCACTTGGACCTCCAGCTTTGCGGAGACCAGTCCCAGGACAGAAGACCAGTGTCGGAGGCCTCCCAGCTGATGGCCCACGAGTGTGTCAAGTGTTGGGCGTAGACATGGAATGTGAGTGAGAATACAGAATGGTGGTTTGAATGAAGCCCGCGGGCCTATGCAAGGTGGGCCAAATGACTGCTAAATAATGAGACGTGGGTCGAACCTGTCTGTAACAACAGTCTCTGAGGTAGCTCCGCTTCCTCTTCGGGGTGTGCTCGCTCTGCCCCTCTGTCTGTGCCGTAGACTGGATGATCCAGCTGGATGGCCCGAGCCTGGGTTCCTGGTCATGCCCATTGCTGACCCCCTGCATCACCTTGTCCATATGTGGCCCATTCCAGGCCTCGGGGCCCTCTGGACAGTGGTGGGAAGAGGGCACGAGATCTTCCTCATCACCTCGCCAACCTCCCCATGCCTCTGAAGCCGCCCTGCCCCACCCTCTGACACCTCACAGTGCTTCCCCAGGGGCAGTGGCAATCTGGAGGGTCAGGACAGCTGGTTTCTGGCCCTGGTGCTGAGGGCTAGTCTTCAGAGGAGCTGGCATGAGGAGTTGGGCCTGAGGTCTCACTGCCGTATCTGACTGAATATGGCCTTAGTTGACCACTTCTGGAGGAGTGGCAGGTTGACCAGGGTGGCCATGAGCAGTAATGTCTGCCTAGGGAGACAATGCCTCGCTGGAGGGGCTCCTTCCCCACAGAGCCTGTGCCAGCCCAGGGTAGCCTGTGGAGAGTAGCGCAGGAGAGCACTCAGGGACCAGTTGGGCAGTGCTAACTCTCCTGCTGTGTGACCTTGGGCAAGTGACCAACCCTCTCTGGGCTCTGGCAGGGGCCTTATGCACAATTCTAGACAGTATCTTACAGGCCCAGAGTAGCCCCAGGATCAGGGTGAAGAAGGGCAGGCAACCCAGGCCACCCACCTGTCTGTGGGGGCCTAGTCCCTGGAAGGTGGCCTCATGGAGCCCACTGGGGCTCTAGGGGAATTGGGGATCTGACTTGGTTAGATACTAGTACCTAAATTTTGGCTTGGGGAGTAGGAAAGGGTAATGAAGAGACTCTGCAGTCGTGTGGGTATGGCCACTCCTAGACAGGTGAACTTGAGCAAGTCCCTTCCCATCTTGGAGCTGCCATTTGCTTGTCTTTCTGCATTCTGCCCAGAGCAGGACCTGCAGTGTTCCCAACTCCCGCTAGGCCCACGACCTCCTAGGCGGGTGGGCTGAGTAGCCCTCTCTTCCCTAGGTGGGCCCCAGGCTTGGCTGTTCAGGACCTGCCGTGCCAGGTACATGGGTGCACAGGGCTTGGTGGCCTGAGCCTGGGCCTCCCCGTGGGCCACTGTGGCAGCACTTAGCCAGGCCCCAAGGACCTGTGCCTAGGCAGCTAGTTAGGCCTGGGCCCGTGGGATAGGAGGGGGTGATCTGGCCCCCACCCACTCAGCTCAACTGCCCATTAGCTTCTCTCACTCCCACAGCTGCAGGAGTTGAGGATCTGGAGCCATGGCCTGGGGGGCCCCCAAGGAGAGGAGAGAGGGAGATGCTGGGGGACAGGCTCTAGCAGGTATGTGTTTGGTGGGGGACAGAGAGCTAGAGACTCCAGATGGGAAATACCTCCTCATCCCTGTTCTGATCCCTAGCCCAACTGTTTATCCCTCACACCTGTATCTGCACACCTAGAGGGGCCATCTTAAGTAGCTTGAGGGAGTTGGAGCCAATGGCCTGTCTGGGCCCCCAGGATCGGGGATCTCTAAAGCTCAGGGGTGGTGGTGGTGCGGCTCTTGTCGGTGATGGTGATGCTGGGCATCCATGCCATCCACAGTGGGTCACTGGCCCAGTCTGCCATGTGCAGTGGGGGCACTGGAGGTTGAGCTCATGGTAAACCTCAAAGGTCAGGCCCCAGTTCTCACCGCCTGCTTTGGTTTGTGCACACATAGAGCAGCCATGTATGTGCAGATGTAGGGGTTGGGACACATAAGCACAGCCCCTCAGGATCAGGCAGGTGGGAACAGCTTGGCCACAGATGTGCAGCCACGGCACCAGTAGAATAACATGGTCAGCCACATGTGTAGACACATGTACATGCCTGGTGAACACGGATGTGTGGACACCCACAGGTAGGTCTGTAAAGGCCTATGTGTGCACGGTCATACACACAGGGAGAAGCACAGACCTACAAATGTGCACAGACCCCATGCCAACAGCATGCATACACATATGTGTACACGCACACACCCTGACTACACAGGGACATATGCTCATGGGTGTACTCACTGGAACTTGCAGGTCCTCGGGGAAGTGTGCATTACTCGGAGCACACATCTCTCCTCCAGGCCCTTCCTCCAGGCCCCCCGGGTGTCTAGGGCAGGCCCTGGCTTAGGGTAAATGAAACATAGGCCCAACTCCTCAGCAGGCAGAGAAGGGCTTGGGGGAGGACTCACCTTTTTCTTGGACCAGAAGACATGACAATGGAAGGTGTCTTGAGTATCATTTTGGCTGATGTAGCCAAAATCATGGCTTAGGCAATCAAGACACATGTAGAAGATTCTGGAAGAGAGGGAGGTACACCGTCTGACCTACCCCTGGCAACCACCAGGCCCTGCGGGAGCTGGTCTGAGCAGATTGGATACCCAGGGGCTGAGGCTGAGCCTCCCAGCCTCCAGACTTGCAGACAGACAGGGTCACGCAGTAGTAGGGCTGAGCCCTAGTCCCTTGGCAGGTCTAGTCCCTGAAGAGAGACAGTGGAGATGAGAGGCCAGCCCCTGCCTGGGGCAAGGGTCATGGAGTCCTGTCTCTCAGGCAGGAAACCAACAAATGTAGGCCAGGCCCAGCAAGACTGGGAGCAATTAGGCAGTTGCCGAGTTCTCTCTGGGTCTGAGGTCTCTGGACACCAGGGCAGCTGTAACCAGCAGGGAAGCCGCCCCCACCCCTGCAGATCCTGACCAGAGCCAGACTGGTGGTGGCCTTGGCCTCTGTGGGTATGAGGGCTCCCTCCAAAGGGAAGAAACCCAGGCTGAATGTCCGGAAGCCCCTCCAATTCCAAGGAGGAGGCCAACCCAGCTGTGGCCAGGGTGCTAGGAATGCGCCTTGTCTGGGTGCCCTTTGTGGGCCTGGTGCTTTGTAGCCCATTTCTCGTGTGAGCTTCATCAGACAACATGCCGACTGGACATGGACATTTCTGTTTCAGAATTTTTTTAATTGACATATAATTTACTTACCATAAAATTCACCATCTTAAAGTGCATGATTCACTGGCTTCTAGTATATACACAAATCTGTGCAAGGATCATGACTACGTAGTCCCAGACCATCTTCATCACTCTGAAAGAAATGCTGTGAGCAGTCACATCCCATCCCCCAGCCCTTGGCAATCACCGATCTGTCTCCGTGGATTTGTCTAGCTGGGACGCGCCACACAGATGGCACCGTAGAATATGTGGCCTCCTGCATCTGGTTCCTTTCAGTTTTTAAGATTCTGTGCTTCCATCTTGTAAATGATGACCCTGAGCCGGACACATGGGAGTGTCCCAAGTCACATAGCAACCAAAAAGTCTTTCAAGGACCTCTGCTTGGGGTCTGTGCCTGGTAGGGGCTGTGGACAACAGAAGAGCTCACAGCCCTCTAGCTTGGTGGCTGTTCTCAGCTCCCACTGGTGTTTGCTGTGGGTGGGGGAGAATGGAGGATCATCGTTGCCTGATACTAATTCTAGTAAATAATGATAAAAATAATAATCATTAACATGTTGACGGCTTCTTTTGTGTTTAGTGCTGTGCTTAAGAAGTGCTTTGTAGGCACTTTCTCCTTTAATCTTCATGACAAATCTGGAGGCAAGTACTGTTATTATCCCCATTATACAGATGAAGACAACAGAGCACAGAGAGGTTGAGTAAGTCATCCAAGGACATCCAGCAAGTTAGTGGCAGGGCTGGAATTGGAACCCATGTGGCCTGACTTCAGAGTCCCTGCTGTTATCCATCTATACAAGTGTACTTACTACCTCTTTCAAAATTTCAGAGGAAAGCAGTAATACAGGATTTAACTTGAAATATAATCATTTTATTTTATTATTTTTTAAAGATTTTATTTATTTACTCATGAGAGATAGAGAGAGAGAGAGGCAGAGACACAGGCAGAGAGAGAAGCAGGCTCCCCACCAGGAGCCTGATGTGGGACTCGATTCCAGGACCCAGGATCACACCCTGAGCCAAAGGCAGATACTCAACCTCTGATCTACCCAGTGTCCCTGAAATATCATTTGCCAAATATCGTAATTCAGGTGTCCTTGAAATATCCGTTGCCAAATATCCAAATGTTGGCAACTAATCACAATTGTTTGCAACAATTGTTTGCAGCCTGCCAGCCTCCCATCCTGGAAAGTTTGGTCTAACACAAAGGAAGGGGACACCCACCATGGGTTTCTTCCTCAGCATCAATGCCACTCAGTCCACTTCCTTCCTCCTGACAATTCTGGCGGAGGCAGGGAGAACCTGTTAGCACCACCCCCACGTGGGCCCCACCGAGGGCCATGCAACAGCCGGTCACCACCCAGCCCATTGGTGGCCTGGCACCTGGCAGAGTGACTGTGGGCCAGGCCTTTCTCCTTTCTGAGTCTCCATCTCCCCTCTGCAACCGGGAGAGAGAACTTTCTCGTGGGATCAAGCGCAGTAACTGGCACAGAGTAGTGGCTCCATCGCTATTAGCGGACTCAGAGTCAGTTACAGAGACAACGGGCCAGCGTCCTGGTTGGAGAGGCTTGTCAAGGCCAAGCACAGCATTTAGTGAGCAGCTGGACCGTTCCCACACACTATACACATGTTGCCGCATTCAGTCCTGACACTACCTGTTTGGTTATGGGCCTGGGGTTCCACCTGCTTGAATCTGCTGCTTCTTAGCTGTGTGGCCTTGGGGAGTCACTCAACTTCTGAATGTCTATTTCTTCCTGGTAAGATGGGGAGAATAATGCCCATCCTTAGGGCTATGGTGAAGTGCCAATGAATTAAAGCCTAAAATGCATAGAGCACTTAGACTATTGCCTCACAATCACTAAGCATTTACTCCAGGTGGGCTTACCCCCTTGTCACTATTAATTGTCATCTTACTAATGGGAAAAGTGAAGACAAAGAAAACTGAGTGACTTGTCTAAGGCGGTGGCTCTCCATCAGGGGTCATCTTACTCCCTGGGGACATTTGTCAATGTTCAAGGTGTTTGTGGTTGTCACATCTCGGGCAGGACTACAGGGTTGCTCATGAACCTTGTTGATACACAAGACCCCCTACAACACAGAACTATCCAACCAGGGATGCCAGGAGCACTAAGGTTGAGAAGCTCTGGTCCAAGGTAACTCAGTTGCAAAGAGACAGGATCAGGATCTGTCCTCTGCCCAAGCTGGGGACTACAACTGGCCATGACTACTGTGCTCTATGCCCCTTAGGGTGTCCTCAAGAGGAGTCTCCAAGTGAGAACCTCACTGCCCAGACTAAACACTAGCTTCTGGAAAGCAAGAGTGGAGTAAAGTCGCATATCTGCAGCACAAGCTCCTCACCCACATCTTGCTCCTACACTTCATAGGGACTTTAGTGAAGCAGGAAGTGGCACAGTTAGAGTTGATGTTAACCACAGGACAGACTTCGGGCGACATCCTTATTTCACAGCCCAGCACATCAGAGCTGTGAAGTTTGGAGAGAACATTGGTCCTAGCCCTCATGGGACAATGGAGAAACAGGGCTCTGAACGATGGTCACACAAGCCCAAGGCTGGAAGCGGAGCCAGGACCAGATGCTGGCTTTGGGGACTCCCCACCACGGCCTTTCCCTTCTGTCAAAGCCATCAGCCAGGCACCCTACCAAGCAGCAGAGGCTCACATGATGTGTGAGCATCTCCCCCTCTCAGTAAATCCACTCACTCCACCCTGCAGCACAAACCCAATCATTTAGAGGGCTAAGCTTTGCACAAGAGTGGTGCTCTTCCTCCAGACTCGTTGATCCAGGGGCCTCTGCAGGATCCCTGGGGTGGCTCTGAAGAGGCTGGGATTGCTGCTGGTCAAATAGCAGTCCTGGGGCACTGGCTGGTTGGCTGCCAGGAAAAGGATGTCTCCATCTCCCAGGGAGCTGGCACAGAGGGGCTGTCCTGGGCTGGCTGGCAGGAGGGGCTGCAGACAGCTCCCTGCAGAGTCTGAGGCTCATCTGCCCAGGCAGCCCCGGAAATAAGTTGCTCAAGGGAGACAGATCAGGAAACAGGCAAGAGGGGTGATGGATGGAGGGATGGCCAGGTCTGGGGAGCCGACAGTGACTCACATTTGGCTGAGGGCAAACCACTGGACACCCTCAGGAATATCAATCACAAGGAACAGAAATGCCCACAAGGGCCAGGAGAGGGGATAGCATGGGTGGGGCAAGGCGAAAGCCCACGTGGCCACTGAGAGGGTGGGCAGCTGGGGTGGCAGGCCCTGCAGAAGGTGGCTGGGACTAGTGAGTGGGTCAGGGCTGATCTAGGAGGCAGGGGCTGAAGGAGGTTCTTGAGCAGGGAGGGGCAGGTTGGAAGGTCAGTCTGCCACGGAGAGAGGGAGGCCGAGTAGGTGGGAGGCTCCAGCCTCGGTCAGCAGTGAGGAGGCCGTGAGGAGATGGCCTTCACACATCAGGCTGGAGGATGAGGCCTGATCCAGGGCAAGGGCCAGAAGAGGGAACCTGAGTTCAAGTTCATAGGACCTCTTAGCCCAGTGCTGTGAGGGAGGACGTCTGTGTCCACATGGCAACGTGCAGGAAATGACCCCTTCCAGAAGGGCGTGCCCTTTGTTCTTACCAAAGCCAGGTCTCCACAGCAGAGGAGTTGTCAGAGGCACCCCTGCGGAGGCTGGGTTAGGGTGCTGGGGGTGGACATGAGAAAGGCCTGGTTTCCCCATTCTTAGACCCAGGCAGCCTGTGTTTTCAGAGGAACAGAAGGTAACAGAAATGAAAAGGAAAGAATGACAGAGAAACAGAGTCAAGCAGAAATCACAACAGGTGCAGACAAGCAGCATGGCAAAGCACATGGGGACGGAGATACACACAGGGAGACGTAGGGGGGTACACGCGGTAGCAGGGAGGGACAGAGATGGAAGCAAGGAGGGAAGTGCAGCCACCAGAGAAAGAGGGAGCGGGGAGCTGTGGGGTCCCTACCCAGCCACTGTGGGAGGCAAGTTCAAAAGCCTTGGGGGAGGCAGGGGCTGGCACAGGGCTGCATGCTGGCTGGCCAGCAAGGGGGCTGTGCTCTCCTCTCCTCCCCTAGTGCCAGGCTAGCTCCTGCCTGTCTCTCCTTCCCCCCTTCGGGTCTCTGCTCCAGGACAGCCCTACTGCCACAGGAGCCATGAATGTGGAGCTCACCAATGAGTTCCACAAGCCTCCTGCATCATCACTCACTGAGTACCTACTGCTTGCCACCACGGTGCCTGTGTTACCTCCCAAAATCCTCTCCACAACCTTACCAGGAGGCTCAGAGAGGTTAGGCCTCTGGCCCGAGGTCACACAATAAGTATACCCCGAGATAAAATTCAAGCTCTGATCTGTCTGATGAGCCAAGGATTTTTTTTTTCTGCTGCTCTGCGCACCCTCCAACTGCATGGATTTCAATGCCTCTGTCTCTGAATGTGCTTTAGTTGGTCTTAGTATTTTTAGGAATTGTTCCCTCCCCCACCTCCCAGGTTTGGTTGGAAATAGAGGGGGCAGAGGTGGGTGTCAGAGGGGACCGAGCCTTCCATGGAAGCGTGGCAGCTTCTCCAGGCACACTTCCCTCCCTCCCTGCATCCCCTGGCCTCTTAAGAAGCTGGAGGAACAATTGGTAATCAGCTTCTGAGAGAGTCTGGGGAATGAATGGAGAAGCCAACAACACGCCTCAATTGCTGGCAGCTGGTCCCCTCCCCAAGCAGCAGCCCCAGCGCTGGCTCCTATCTCCCTTCTCAATTCCAGCTTTTCCTCCTTCCCTATTTTTCTCAGGCCTCTTCAGATTCCTCCCTCAACCTGATGAAGCCATAGGCCTTGAGAGACCTCCTTCCCTGAAACATCCCCCTCACTTACTACTCACCTCCCATGTGATGGTCCCAGCATGCTTTCATCTCTGAGCCATTGTCCTTCTGCAAGGACAGCCCTACTCTAGCTGACAGACTCCCATGCATCTTCTGAGGGCTGGCTTACACACCCCCACTTTGCGAAGCCCACCTGGACCTCTCCCACTCCTGCAGGCAAACCTCCTCCCCTGGGCTCCCATAGCTGTACCCATACTGTGATATTTGTGGCACAGCCTGTCTCTCTAGTGCCTAGGACAGGGCCTGGCCATACGGGCAGTCAGTATGGTGACATGGTGTGGTGGGAAGATCACTGGACTTGGAATCCATTGGGTCCAGTCATGGCTCTGACTTGTGGTTGGGCTAACCTGCATTTACCTGGCTGCTTCCCACCCTCCTTGTCCAGGTCTCAGCTGCTCTGTCCTTCCTTGGGTAGCCTTGTCTGACCCCTCCTCATCTCCTCTCCGGAGGGGCCTCCCTTTCTTCCCCTGGTCCCACTAGAAATGACTTACTAGGCATCCTTGGGCTCCTACAGGGCATCGGTCCTGACTGCATGACCACACTGCAACCCCAGCACTTGGGGAATGATGAATGAATGAATGAATGAATGAAGAGAACCTTGAGTTTCTCATCTGCAGAATGGGGACAGTAATAATTCTGCCCTCCTGGGGCCACTGTGAGCCTTGGCTAAGATCCATGTTTGCTTTTTTGCCAACTCATTATGATGTAAATGTTTATTAAAGGGAAGCCAAATCCCCCAGGACTGTTCTAAGGGATTCCTGTAAGCAGAGCACCTGGTGGGCTCCTCAGAGGAACAGCCTGTCTGCTAATGGGGCAGGGAAGGATGTGGAGGGGCTAAAGTGTTTGTAAAGTCAGGTTGGAGGCACAGACCCTGAGAGTCAGACTGGTCGGCCTGGGGCATCTGTCCCCCTCCACCCCAAACTCCAGACTCAGCCCCAAGTTGCCGCTGCTGACACAAGGGGCAGAGGAGTGCTGGGCAAGTGGTGGCTTTAGCACCCCCTGGGCCAGGAAAGGCTGGATGGGGGTCTGCCACACAGGTAGAGCACCCAGGGCTTCCGCTGTCACAGCCCGGCCCTCTGCCAGTGTTCTCCGGCTCCTCCACTAGTGGTGAGCCCCGCGAGCACAGGGCTGGGTGCTGTCTGCACGTGTCACGGTCTGGAGGTGAGAGAGAGTGAGCCCAGCATGCGGGAGGAGCTGGGGCTAGGAGCGACGGCTGGAGCAGAGGGTTAGGATGGTGGCATGGGGCGGCTGGATTCCCCCAGGGCCTGCGGACCTCCCCAGGGTGTTGCTGGGGACCTGAGATGTGGCCCATTGAACCGGGTGCCTCAAGCCCACACCTTGCTCAGAAGACTAACATCGGGTGGCAGCTCCAGGGCAGGGGCAGCTGGGCATGGTTGTGGGTGGGGCCCAACCACCTCAGCCACCAGTGGGTCCTAGATGAGACCCTCAGACCCAGCCATGGAGAGTTCCAGCTGAGAGGAAGGCCGGTTCATGTCCTGCCCCTGGGAGGGAGGCCTACAGTTGGTTAGGGCCCTTCTGAAAACAGAGCCCGGAGCTTGGAATAGCAGGTGGGGCAGAGCTGGCGTCAGCACAGAGGGCTGTGGGCAGATGGCACTGGGCTGAACTGGAACAGCCGGCCTCCTTATTTTTGGATGGGGAGGCGGGTGAGGTCCCTGCTGTGGTGTCACACAGGCCTGTATTCAGGTCCCAGCTGCTCCTGTGACTGGCCATGGGACATTGTCAAGTACATAGCTTTGTGTCCCTCTGGAGGTCAGTGCCACCCCCAACCAGGGCCCGAATGAAGAGTCAGGGGGCGGGGCACGTCATGCTCTAAGCACGGCACCTGGCATGTTGGAGGTGCTCTTGGTACGTTACCTGTTGCAAGGACTCTGATGAGGGTCTACTGTCTGGAGCAGGCAGCCTATCGGGGCAGGTTGCCTTGACATGAAAAAGCCTGAGATCAGGGACAGAAGAGGGATGTGGGAGCTCCGAGGAGGAAGCATCATTCTGAATTAGGTGGATGTGGGGAGAGAAGAGGAGGTGCAGTCAGGGTAGGCTTTCTGGAGGTAGCAGCCTCTAAGCCCAGCATTGAAGGATGGGTGGGATTTCTGTGGGCAGACAGGGGTAGAGGCATCCCTCGAGACCTCAACGGAGATCTTGGGGGGCCAGTGTGAGCGAGAGGATTTATCTGGGTCCCCAAGGCATCTAGCAGGGTGCCCCTCCTGGGAGGAAAGAAAGGAGGCTTGACCAGGTGTGGGAGCCACCCAGATGGGGGAGGGTGACAGCACAGCCTCGGCCTGCGGATGTCTGACAAAGAAGGTGGCGCAGAGCCGAGGAGGATGTGCTATGGGCAGTCAGTGTCTGGGGGTGGGGTGGAGAGGGGAAGGGGCCTCTTTCCTCTGTTCTTGACCTGTCCCTGATCCTGGCTCCCCTCCTCTTCCCTCTCAGCCTGGGGCTGGATAGGCCTCCCCAAAGTCTCAGTTCTTGGGCTTTAACTCTACTTTTGGGGTCTCACAAGCTAGTGAAAACAAATGCTTCAGTCATTTAATGAGTGGTTGTTGCAGTTTCGGTCTCTCGATAAGAACGTTACGTGGATTATCTGGTTTGATCCTCACCTATTTTCTCAGTCCCATTTTACAGAGAGAAAACGGAGGCATCTATGCTCCTGCTCCTTGGCAGGCCTCTCTTTGGAGGTTGGCAGACAGTACTGAAGTCTCCTCACTTCTCTCCAGATTCCTCCAGGTTTCCTTTCCTCCCATCCTGTCTCCTCTGTACTGACAAATTCTCATGGGTTTCCCCAGGCCCCCAGCACCCTTGGGACCCCTTGGCATCCCCTTTCTCACACCACCACCAAAGAGCTCCATTGGGAGAAGAAACAGACCAGGAGAAGCCCCGAAGGCCAGGCTATTGCCCCCATGGCATAAATGGAGGATTTAGGTTTGAGATGTCCATGGACCTAGCAACACTGAACTCACTGTTGTCCCCCAAACCTGGTTCTCTTTCTGGTCCCATGTAGGGAATGGTACCTCCATCCTTTGGTCAGGCAGCCTGTGGACAAACTGGGGTCACCTCAGATGTGCTTTCTCACTTGCCTTCCAGGCTCCTCCCAACACCTCCAGCCACCCTCCCCCCCGCTTCTAACCATGCCCAACACATAGTAGGTGTTCAGTGAAAGTGTCTTGAATGATGGAAGGAATAGGTCAGGCTCTCACCAGCTGCTTCCGGACTCCCTGCCTCCAATCCATCCTCCACTCAGTACCCAGAGCGACATGTTGAGAAATGTCAGTCTAACCCATCCTGCTCTGGTTGCAAACCCTCAGTGAGCTCAGGATGGTGTTCACGCTCCCTCTCCTTGCAAGACCCTGAATAACTTGGCCCCATTCGCCTCCCCAGCCTCCTTTCCCCACACTTGTCTATATATAGAGATGTTCCAGCCATAACAGCGCTTGTAGGCGGCCAACTGCACGCTCTGTCTTTGCGCATGCCGGTCCTTCTGGCTAGCAGTCCTCCCCCTCTCACCCATCTGCCTGGTGAACTCTCTGCTTCAGGATCTAATTTAAAGGTCATCCCAGCTAAGAGGCCCCACCTGACTGCCTTGCATGCCCTCGTATGGCACCCTAAGCTCTGCTGGCATTTATGGATGCACCTGTCCTCTCAGTGGCTAGGAGCCATCCCCAGGTCCAGGGGCTTTGTCATCCTCATCTCTGTGGCAAGCAGGAGTGAAAGAAGTTTCTCAGTGTCACTTAAATCTGAGGCACAAAGGCATCCATTAATCTACCAGTACTTGAGCATGCATCCTCTACATTTAATTCACCAAAAGAAGGTCACCCTTTCAGCTACTTATGAATGCATGATAAATGACCCTAAAATGGAATTGTTTAAAGTAGTGACAACTGATTAGTTTTCCTGGTTCTGAGGGTTGACTGGGCTCTGCTGGGAAGTTCTTCTGCTCCACCCACTATAGCTGAGGTCACCCTGTGGCCATATTCAGCTGGGAGCTCAGCTGGGAGTTCAGCTGGGGCTGGAGCTTCTCATCCCAAGGGGTCTCCCCATCTGACTCTTACCATTCTGCAGTCCCGCTTAAGCATCTATATATAAGCATGGCACTGGCTTCCATCAGAGAACATTGCAGGACAAGTTCTAGTGCAGACCTTCTTAGACCTTTGCTTGTATCATACTTGCTAACATTCCATTGACCGGAGCAAGTCACCTGGTCATGGGCTGGGGCTGGGGTGTGGCACACTGGGGTTAGCAGGGTAACTGCCTGCCATAGTTAGGTTTCCTTCTTTGGAAATGGCCCTGAAAACAGCTGAGAATACTTTCCACCTGTCATGTCAAGGCAAAATGAGTTTGTCAAAGGCAGTTCAAAGTAGCCTCTGATCCCTTTACTTTGAACCTGAGGCACAGCCAAAGTTGAGGTCGGTTCCATGAACCAAGTCTGCAGGTGGTACCGTCTGGGGAGTCAGCTAGCCCTAACCTCTGTGCCATGCACTATCCCTACCCGGGGAGGCCGGGTCTTTGAGGACAGCCCTCTGCCATAGGACACCTGTCGCTGTAGGTGGCAGAACAGAGAGTGATGCTCTGCTTTCTACCCCATCAGAGAATAGCAGAAGATTCTGCTGAATGTTCAGGCTTTGTTGCTTGGAGGCGGCAGGTTAGGAGGATCATTTCCCCTATTTCCCTCTGCCCATCTGTCCCCTTGTTTCCCTTCCTCTTTTCCAATTTCTGGTTCCAGAACTTGGGCCAAATGACATTTAACATCCTAGTTTTTTTCTTCCGTTATCGTTCTTTTGTAGCTGGGCAAAGCTGTATTTATTGGGTTCCTACCATGTGCCAGGCACTTCTCCTGCCCTAACCCTAGAAGCCCCTGAAGGCCACTATCCCCCGTCGGTGCCACACTGCTGTCCTTCACAGTTTGGTTCCTGGATCTAGGGCCTATTGCCCTGGTCCCTCTCTGAGATGCACCGTGCTTGTGGAGAGAGAGCTCACTAAACATATCTGGCCCTCTTCCTCCATCACAGAGGACTGCATCTTCTCTAACTCTGAAGTTACACTTGCTCTGATCAGTGCTACCTCTCCAGAGCTGGCTTGCATCACCTCTGTGTGAGGCTTTATTTTTTTATTTTTTATTTTTTGTGTGTGTGAGGCTTTAAAAACCAATGTATAACTCACTGTGTCTCCTTCTTCCCACCCATGGTGGTCATAGATGCATGTGTTGTCTCTCAGTCTTACAATCTTGAGTGATAACTATGTATGTGCAGAGCCCTGTCCTGTATACATAATGTCAGTGAGAAATAGAGTATTCTGTTAAGCTGCTGAGACTGGGTGGGGGTGTGTGGAATTTGTCACTGCAGCATAACATAGCCTATCCTGATTGAGGCATGCACTTGAGTTCAAGAGGTTACAGGATTGTTAGAGTCACCTGTGTGGTCCTCATACCTGGCCTGTCTGGGAAATGGTTAAGACATCCTTCAAGCTGTCTCAAAATCCATTTGGTAGTTTCTAAAATAAGCCAATGTGGGTGTCAGTGGCTAATTGGTTGGGGAAGGGTAGGGGAAATGGAAGAAAATAGAAGGACATCCCTCCCTCAGTTCACCACTACACCAACCAAGAAAAGGATTTCTTTTCCAAGTGGCCCAATTGGAGTATCAGAAATCTTTCTCATCTTTCTTTCTTTCTTTCTTTCTTTCTTTCTTTCTTTCTTTCTTTCTTTCTTTCTTTCTTCTTCTTTCTTTCTTTCTTTTTCTTTTCTCTGTCTCTGTATCTCTCTCTTCCCTCCCTCCCTCTCTCCCTCCTCTCATCTTTCTTTGACACTGCTTTCAAAGTTGGGTTACACGTGAACTTTATGTAGTGTTGGGTGTTTCCCTAGTACAACTCCACTGAGATGCCCTAGCAGCCCCCACTTCTTGACCTGGGTGAGGCATCTCTCTTGATTGCATCCAGATGATTGCTTTTAAACCCTGACAGCTTTCCAAAAGACAAAAATTTCAATTTCTTTTGACCTTTTAAGAAAAGTCATTTGAAGTTAGGTATTTATTCTCTGCTTCCACAGAGCACTCGGGGAGCTCAAGGACAGTGTTGTTTTGCCTTTACATGACTTACAGCTTACTGCTTCCCAAGCCTGGCTGTTAATGTATCACCTGTAAGTAGAGTATCATGCATCTCCTCTTCTCGTGGGGGCTGGCATAGAAGTCCAGCAAGGCAAGTGGGAAATCCAGCCTCTGGGCTTAATGCTGATGGCACAGGTATACACGGTGCATGGAGCCTGGACCCCAAGTCCTGCCATGTCCACTCTATTTTCTTCACCAATTTGTAAGATGTCATATATTCAGCTCTTTGAAGTTCTTCAGGAGCATCCAGGCTCATGTCCCCACTTGGCACAGGACAAACGGAAGGCCATCGGGTGGAGGGCCAGGCCAGGGCCCCCTGGTGAGCTTGGACTATCAGTAGGAGACAGCATGAGGGAATAGTAGAATGGAAAGAACATGGACTCAGCACGGGACATGTGGAGCCTTGAGCTCCTGCTCTGTCATTTATTTACTGTGTGACCTGGGTAAGAGCCTCCCTCTGTCTCAGCCTCTGTCTCTTCACTTCTAAACTGGGGACCAGGATAATCATCAACATCAACAGATACCTTATGTGTAGGTATTCTACATATTTCAACTCAATGTTTACAACACTCTGATATAGGTACTATTATCATCACCCTACTTTTCAATTGAGGACAGTAGAGAACAGAGAAGTTACCAAACTTGCCTGAGGTCACAAAAAAAGCAAAAATTCCAACTCAGTCTGACTACTCTATTTTTTAAAAAACCATTTTCTTATTCATTTGAGACAGAGGGGATGGGGGCCGAGGAGCAAAGGGAGAGGGAGAAGCAGACTCCGCAGTGAGCCCCATGAGGGGCTCGATCCCAGGACCCCGAGACCAAGACCCGAGCCAAAGCAGATGCCCAACCAACTGAGCCACCCAGACACCCTGACCACTCTATTTTATAACTGAAATCACCAAACTATGGCTGGTGGGAAGAATCTGGCTCACTATTTTAACATTTTTATTGCAATGTGACATATACCATACAATTCATATTTTTAAAGTGTATAATTCACTAGTTTGTTTTATTCCGATTTGTGCATTTCCCACCACCATCAATTTTCATCATCCTAAAAATTTCCCCCCAAATCCTGCATCTCTTGCCCCTCAGCCTCCATGCTCTCTAACCCTCTCAGCCTTCAGAAACCACAATTTCTCTTCAGAGATTGGCCTCCTCTGGACATTACATCTGAATGGAAACATAAACACACATTTGGCTTCTCTCACTTAGAATAATGTTTTCAAGGCTCATGGGTCAGTACTTAATTCCTTTTTATTTTATTTTTTTAAAGATTCTTTTAAAATATTTTATTTATTTATTCATGAGAGACAGAGAGAGAGAGAGAGGCACAGACACAGGCAGAGGGAGAAGCAGGCTCCATGCAGCGAGCCTGACATGGGACTTGATCCCAGGTCTCCAGGATCACACCCTAGGCCAAAGGCAGCGCTAAACCACTGAGCCACCTGGGCTGTCCTTTAATTCCTTTTTGCTACAAATTTTGGTGAATCTCATGCCTTTCTCTTTCTTGCTTTACCCCTTCATTATGATAGAGCCCGTTTACAGTAGTTCCTGGAGATTAATGTCAGTATTTTCTGAGACATTTCATATATTTTGTATTTCTTCATTCTTTTTTATTGACAAAGTGTCCCATTAAATGGATGATGCCACATTGTATTTACCCATGTATTGGTTGATGGACTATTCTGGATAGCGCTGCCATTTGCACTCTTACAGGTTTTTGTGTGGACACATGCTTTCATTTTTCTTGGGGATGCACCTGGGGGTGGAATTGCTGGGTCACATGGTACCTCTGTATTCATCGCCATTTGAGGACCTGCCCTATCATTTTCCAAAGCAGCCACACTGGCTTACATTGAACCATGTGTATGAGGGTTCTAGTTTCTGCACATCCTCACTAACCTTACCTGTCTTTTTTTTTATTACAGCTATCCTAGTGGGTCTGAAGTAGTCTCTAATTGTGATTCTGGATTGCATTTTCCTGATGACCAATGATGGTGATCATCTTTTCTGCCTGTTTTTGTAAATAATGTTCTATTGGCACCCAGCCCTGTTAGTCCACTCATTTACATATTGTCTAGGGCTGTTCTCTTACTACAAGGGCAGAGCGGCAATGGAAGCCTACAAAGCCTAGACTACATGCCACATGGCCCTTTACAGAAGTTTGCTGACGCTTGCTCTATAGAACCCTATAATCTTTACCATGAAGATTTGTGCTGGTATTGGAACTGCTAAGCAAATGTTAGTTTCCTTCCTGTCTCCCTGTCTCCCTCCTTCCCTCTCTCTTTCTTGAGGCAGACAAGTCAGGCCTCCTTCTGCAGCTTCATTTTCTCCCTGGAGCCATCTTCTCCCTGCTGATGGTCTGCCCACCAGGGGCAGCTGCCCACCGGCACCGGGCAGCCTTTTTCAAAAGAGGTTTCCCTAGCGGTTGAAGACAGGGAAGAGGGATGCCTGGAGGAAGAGGCCTAGAAGGGAAAGAGGCTGGAGACAGCTGGGATCAGCCCCGTCCAACCTTGGGATGATAACTAGAGGCGGCCGGGGTCCCCAAGGTTCCCAGAGACACTCCCACAGAGGGTCAGGATCCCCAGTGCAGACACCCGAGTTGTGAGACCCCAGGCCCACTGCCCTGCTTGCTCTCTCCCCAGTTTCTTTCTTGGATGAGTGAAAAGCATTAAAAGGATGAATCTTTAGTGATGGTGAGGGAGGAGAAGGCTGGGGTTCTCCGGGACCCCCAGAGTGAGGCTGGTGAGATGAAGTCCAGGTCAAGCGTTTGGGGCCCAGGGGAAGGGAGACTGCTGTGGCCTAAGCAGCAGGAAGATCCCTAGTCCTCTCTGCCAGCCTACCTCCTTAGGTCCTCCAGAACCCTGCCTCCCCACTCCTACTCACAGCGTGAAGGTAAGGTGGCCAGGGGTGGGAAGGGTGTCTGTCATCTGATAGACATCACACAAAGTTTTCTAGGCCCTGCCATGAATCGGAGCCCCAGTGCCTGTGGACTTTGCCCTTATTCCCCATACTGATCCTCTCTGCACCAAGTGGATCATGTATGGCTTGAATATATTTAAAAACTCGAAGTCAGCTAAAATTTACTATATTTTAGATAATTCTGATCCATTTCATTAGAAGTCAGGAAAGTGGTTACCCTGGGGTGGGTGGAAGATGATTGAAAGAGACATATGGCGGGGGGGCTTCCAGGGTGCTGGGGATGTTCTGATTCTGGATTTGGTTGTTTGGTTACATGCATATGTTCAGTTTGTGGAAATCCATAGAACTTTCTAGATGCATATTACTGTATAGATACACAGAAAAAGCACCAATAGATTATAAAGAATTGGCTCATGTGATTATGGAAGCTGACAAGACCCAACCCAAGATCTGCAGTTGGCAAACTAGAGCCCCAAGAGAGTTGATGGTGGAAGGTCTAGTTCAAGAGCAGAAGACTGATGTCTTGGCTCATACACAGGTGCACTGTGAACAATGGCTAGTATTGTTATTCAAAAAGAAACCACTTATTTCAGAAACAGTTAACCCAGAACTCTACACGAAGTTTTCTGCTCACGCATCATGATTGATCACTCGCTATTCCAGGACCCCTGGTGCTCCTGGGTGCTCTATCATCTGATCAAAGGAGGAGGAGATTTTGGGTCTGAGCTGTAAGGATAAACAGCGCACTGACCAGATGGTGGGTCAATGGGGTGTAGAGGAGGATGCACCAGGCAGAGACAGCAACACTTGCAAAAGCCACGAGGTGCAAAAGTGTGCTTGCAAATAGAGCCAGACAGGAATTTGTGACGTTTTGCTCAGATGCTCCTTGCTGCAGACCTTCCCCAGGCCTCATGCAGCTCCAGCCTCTGGGAAAAACTGGGCCACAGGAGCCACCTGGTGGTGCTCTTTGATACTAACAGGACGGAAACTGCGATCTCATAGCCCTCTTTCTTGAACTGTTCCTTCCTGTGTCTTTCCTCAGAAATGGACTTGCTGTAAAAATGACAGAACAATCAAAGGACATTTTTTAAATTTAAAAATTATATTTTTCCATTAATCAAAGCAATGCAATTTTCATTGCAGAAAATTTGTAAAATATAGAAAAGAATAGGGGCACCTGAGTGGCTCGGTTGGTTAAGCGTCCAATTCTTGATCCCAGGGTTGTGAGTTCAAGCCCTGCATTTGGGCTCCATGCTGGGCATGGAGTGTATTTAACAACAACAAAAAAGAAAATATAGAAAGGAAGAAAGGAGAAAATCAGTCACTCTAATTCTACCATCCAGAACAACCACTATTAATATATTGACATATTGGCTTCCAGTGTTTTTCCCTGAATATAATTTTCACATAGCTGAGGATTAGCATGTATTTATACATAAATACATAGACATACATATGGGCTCAGTTATGTATAACATGTTGAGTATGTTTTTAGCTTTTATTTTTAAATTTTTTCAGTTTTTATTTAAAAATTTAAAAAATTTTAATTCCAATATAATTAACATAGAGTCTTATATTAGTTCCAGGTGTACAATACAGTGATTCAATAGTTCCATACATTTCTCAGTGCTCATCATGATAAGTATCCTCTGAATCCCTTTCACCTACTTCACCCGCCTACCCCTCCTTACCTCCCCTCTGGTACCATCTGTTTGTTCTCTATAGTTAAGTGTCTGTATTTTGGCTTGTCTCTCTTTTTTTCCCCTTCTTTTCCATATGTTGAGTATTTTTGTGCACAAAGTCCTGGTGTGGGGATGAGTGTGGGTGCTTGGAGCTGGGTGCTAGTGTCACATCATGCTGAGTTTGAGCCCTTTATTAGCTGTGTGACTTGGGCAAGTGACGTCTCTGAATAATAATTTCTTTCTCTATCTGTAAAATGTGATTAATAATGGGACATATCCCAGGGCTGTTGTGAAGATTACATGACATGACATACGTAAAATGCTTAGGACGGTGCCTGGAGCAGAGAGGTTTCCTGGTAACACATAACCACGGCAAGCTTAAGTCTGCCTTTCTGATTTGTAGCAGAAGTATCTAGAAATTGGATGGATTTCTGGGTCTAAGGATATGAAGACCCCCAAGGTTGACCCAGTTTGCCCAAATTGAGAGGCAAATTCAACCAAGATCTCGTGCCTCTAGCACCACAGCTGTTCTCATTTGTCTCTATATTCTTCCAGGCCCCATTTAAGCAGGACAGTTTTTCAGCATTGTAATTGCAATGCACCAGTCTGCTTACTGTTACATCATCAACATTTTCCAAGCGGCTAAAGCTGTCATCGGCAGTATCTTCTACCGTTTGTGCAACTATTTCCTTATTGTTGAATATCTGAGTTTTCTTTTCTGTTCGTTCATTCAAAAAACAGTTCTGGCCGGCACTGGGAAATACGGTGGTCAACAAGGACAGCACACACCTTGCTTCTGGCACTTGGACTCTGGCTGGCATGACAGACCACGACAGAGAAACAACTGAACTGGGCTCCCACTGTACACTCTGATGAGTGCTGTGAAGGAAAAGAAGACAACTAAGGGAGGGATCTACTTTTGTACACATTTTTATATTTTTGAGAAGTTGTTTGAGTCCCTGATTCTAACCCATTGTTTGCTCCTCAGCAGCTGTAACTGAGGCTTCTCTTTGAGGAGCCCCATTTGGGTTTGGATTTTCCATAAGCTCTTCAAGCTTCCTGAGGAGTCAGAACTTACTGACATGTTCAAAGGCCTGGCAAATGAAATCAAATGAGCCTTGTTTCCTCATTTCCCTTCCTCTAAGATGTTTGTTTCAACCAGTGCAGTCTGCTCCCTGCTCCCCAAAGGGACTTGTGATTATCCCCTTCTTAAATCTACTTGCACTATGCCTTTTCTTCACCTCTTTCTCAGGATAGGACCTCCACAAGCCCTGGGAGCCTTTGAACCAATTGATAAAGGTGCCGCCTTCCGGTGGACAAAGTCTCAATGGCTGAGGGTTAGTGGGCAGAGATCAAGGTGGAGTTCAGCCCTTCTGAGGCCTCTTGGGTCACCTGCAGGATTGCACATGGCAGCCCTGTCCACAGCCTCCAGAATGACCATGCCCCTACTTTCTACCTACCTGATTCTTAGTTTATCTTGGAGACTTAGTTTATATTCCGTCTCTCAGAGGAAGTGTTATCTGGCTTTCCAATTCACAGTAAATTCTCTATTCCTTGAACTCCTAAGTAATTTTTTTACTCCTTGTCTTATTTGGCACTTCACTGTACACTGCCTTGTGATTCCTCCTGTTTTTCTCTCTTGCATCATTATTTCATCTAAGGAGGTCTGATTTAGATTGAGAAATCAGAGGTACCTCCATAGATGTATCATTTACACTAAATGCTGAAGGAAAAGTAGACAGAGTTCTAGAGAAAGAGTGCTTTAGGCAGCAGGAAGGACATGTGCAAAGGCCCTGAAGCAGAGTTTTGAGACGCAAGGCCAAATGAATATGAATCTGGAATGGCATTTCCAGATTTGGCAAATGAAGTGGAAAATAACTATTAAATTATCATTCACATTACTTTCTGAGGACCTCTTTGTTCTAGCCCCTGGAAATGCCATATGGAGATGAATCAGACATGGTCCTTCCCAGACTTATGGAGGAGGCTAAGATGATTTCTACACAGTGCAGGCAGACCATGATCGAGGGTTATCATGTATGTCAGTAGAAGGGTAGAGAATGTAACTATTTCCGCTTGGCACCGAGGAAGGCTTATCCAAGAGGGAGACATCCAAGTGAGATCTGATGTAGGGCGGCCCAGGAGGGGGCTGGAGCAATGGTCCAGGCTGATGGCCTGAACTGGAACAATGATAATAAAGATGGACAAGAGAGAAAAGATGAGAGAGACATTTCTGTCTCTCTTTAAACCTCTTTTAAAAAAAAGATTTTATTTATTTATTCATGAGAGACACTGAGAGAGAGAGAAGGGGAGAGGCAGAGACAGGCAGAGGGAGAAGTAGGCTCCATGCAGGGAGCCTGATGTGGGACTCGATCCCAGGACTCCAGGATCACACCCTAGGCCAAAGGCAGGTGCTAAACCACTGAGCCAACCAGGCATCCCTGTGTAAAACCTCTTAAGACTTGGAGATGGGCTGGTTTTAGGAGGCCAGGGAGAGTAATAAGTTAAGACCTTGCAACTTTCAAGCAGGGATGACTGAATAAAGGCAGTAACCCTCGATAAGACCAGGGATAGAGGAGAGACAGGATTTAGTGGGGGGAGTAGGTTGGTGCAGAGATGGGGGGGTGGGGTGGGGGCTTCTCTTTGGTACCACGGACAGCTCCAAGGATCTCTAGAGGCCTTGAGACAGACTAGATAAGCGGTTCTTGACACTAGGTGCCTTAGAGTCAGCAGAGGAACTAATTTAACATACAGACTCCCAGTCCCGCCCAAGTTTTCTGCATCAAAATCTCTGGGGTTGGGGTTCAAGAGCCTGCATTCTAAATAAGTTATTTGTACCAATTAACTCAGGTACCGGCAGTCACATGACTACACTTAAAACACTGAAATAAACACGGTGGCTTCCAGAGAGAGATGGGAGCGCCCTCTGCTGCTAAAAGGACGCTTGGCCCTCTTGCGTTCATGACTGGTACATTTCAAGGCAGTTTATTCAAGCAGGGCATCCTTGGGCCGAAACAAAGAAACAAGAGACCAGGGGAGACGAGTGAAAAAAAAAAGGGCCACCTGTGTGCCGTTGCAGTTACGGTCTTCAGTCTGGGGGTGCGGTGCTGTTACACTTTCCCAACTGCATTCCCCTGAACTAACAAATGTGACTCCCGAAGGAGTCTCCTTGGATTGGCCCCTGGGGGGCTCAGGGGTTGAGCGTCTGCCTTTGGCTCAGGTCGTGATCTCAGGGTCCGGGGGTCGAGTCCCGCATCGGGCTCCCTGCATGCAGCTTGCTTCTCCCTCTGCCTGTGTCTCTGCCTCCCTCTCGGAGTCTCTCATGAATAAATACTCTTTAGAAAATATATATTGCGACCCAAAAGAAATGAAACCAGGGACCTGAAAAGGTATTTGTGCCCCCTTGCTCACGGTAGCACTATTCTCAATAACCAACGGGTGGAAGCAACCCGAATGTCCACCGACAGAGGAGTGGGTAGAGGCAATGTGGTAGATGCATGCAGCGAAACATCATTCAGCCTTAACAAGGAGTGGCCTGGGGTCTGCTACCACGAGGATGAATGGTGAAGGCACTTCGCTGGTGGAAGTAGCTGGGCACAGGGACAGACGTCGTTCCATCCGCTTGCACGTAATGGGGTCCCTGGCGGAGTCCAGTTCGTAGGGACAGTGGAGCGGTGGTTGCAGGGAGCAGGTGGAGGGCGGATGGGGGTCACGGGTCAGGGGGTGCGGAGTGTCCATCTGGGAAGATGAAAAGGGCTCCAGACCGGACGCTGGGATGGTTTTCACACGAGGATGCGAATGCACGTGATTCCGTTGAACTGCACACCTAAGAAGGTCAAAATGGTAAAGTCTGTGTCTCTTTTACCACCAAAAAAAAAAAAAAAGAAAAGAAAAAAGAAAATCGTTGCTCATGCCCTCGACTTGGCCGGGAACGACCGCGCAGGGCGTGTCCGCGCACCGGGGCCGTCCGAGGGCAGCGCAGGGGGCTCCGGCTCCCGCCGCCGTCCCAGCAGGCGCCTCGCCCCGCCCCGCCCCGCCTCGCCTCGCGGGGGCTCGTGCAGCCTGGACTTGTCCCCACGGCCGCTGACGGGGCCGGGACGTGAGCCCCCTGCGGAGGTCTTGGTGTCTGTCCTCCGCAGTCCCCCGGCGCAGGGCGCAGGCGCCCACAAGGGCCGGCAGCCTCGGGCTCCCCGCTCACCTCCGGCCCCGCCCAGTTCTGCGCCCCCGGAGAGCCCGGGCTCCCCTCCCCCGCCGCCCGCGGCTTTTTCCGCCCTCTTCCAAGATGGCCGCCGCCGCCTCTGTGACGGGCCTGGCCACGTGGGCGCCGTCGCCTAGGAAGTCGCCGCGGCTCCCGGCGGCGATTGTCCCTCCCCGGGCCCCGTCCCGCGGAGGCGGCCGCCCCTGTCAACCGAGGCCTGAGCGATCATGGCAACGGGCTCGGGCGGGGAGCGCGTGGCAGCGGCGGCGGTTTGGTCGTGGGCCGGGGCGGCGGAGCGGCGGCGGCGGCGGCCCTGAGCGCCATGCGGCGGGGCAGCTCCGGCGGGGAGCCGGCGGCCGGGCGGGAGGCGGACGTGGGGGCCGTGGCCCGAGCGGCGGCGCCGGCAGAGCGGGTCGGCGTGGACGCGGGCGTGGACGCGGGCGCCGCCGGGGAGCCGGAGCGCGAGGCGCCCGAGGAGCCGCGGGCGGAGCGCGCCCGGGGGCGGCCCCGCGTGGCGGAGGAGGGGGACGCCCCCGGGGTCCCGCGGCCGCCACCCCCGGCGCCCCGGGCCCAGCCGCAGCCCGCTCGGGCGCGGGGCCTCCGCCTGCACCGGGAGCCCCCGGGCAAGGGCCGCGGCTGCCGGCGGAGCTCGGGGAGCCCGGCGGACGAGGTCTGCTCCCCGCGGCCGGTCACCGTGGACAGCTCCAAGGCCAGGACCTCCCTGGACGCCCTGAAGATCAGCATCCGCCAGCTCAGGTGGAAAGAGGTGAGGCCCGGCCCGGCGCGGCGCACAGCGAGGGGGCCCCCGGCCGCCCGGACCTCGGAGGGCGGGAGCTGCCGGCGCGGGCTGCGGCCCCCCCCTGAGCCGCGCGCCCCGAGTGCGCCGCCCCCCGGCCGAGCCCCGAAGTCGCTCCTCCCAGGGGCTCCCAGCCCGCCCCGGCCGGGCCGGCCACGCCTTCGCCTGGCCCTGGCGGTCGGCGCGCACCTGCCAGGTAGCAGCACTAGCCTGCGTGGAGGGCCTGAGCTCACGTGTGTGCTCCCCCGCGGCCCTCGCGGCCCGGGGCCGTCTCTCACTCCTTCATTGACGTTCCCTCCCCGTGGGGCGGTGGAGCAGCCGCACCCCGGGGCGGGCCGGCTTGCACTCTCACAGCGCCCGCCCCCAGCCCGTGGCTGAGCCGGGTGCTTCACCTCTCAGGTCTGTTTCCTCTCCGTGAGGTCGCGTAGGCTTGTTAGTGGTAGCAGACTCGCTGCTTATTGTGGCCTAGTGCAAGGGCGCCCTAAGCGTGACGAGTCTTACCGCCCCCCGTCTCTTAGCCCATCACCACCACCACCACCACCACCACCACCACCACCACCACCACGCCGTCCTCCTCGGTGCAGGCGCTGTATTTCATATTCTAGGGCTTGGCATACAGCGCACGCCAAGAAGCGGTGGATGACAAGGTGGATGAGGGAATGGGTTGTTCATCCCTGAACCCATCTTAGACCTGGCGCGGGCTGGGATGAAGCACCAGTGTGACACACAGGGTCCTCGGCTGACTGGATAAAGCCGTTTGACTTTATTTTCAGCTTCTAAGGCTATTTTACAGGGTTCCAGGAGTGGTGAGATTGTGACTTAGGGCAGCCAGGTCTGGAGACTGAGCCTCAGATGGTCTGCTGAGGGAACGGGAATCTACAGCAGGCAGCATGAAGACTCAGGCACTTAGCTCTGTGCCTTGGCTGTGGCAGACATCCAGAAATGGTCGTATGAAGTTGCAACACATGGAGAGATGGCCCCAGAAAGGGCTGATGAGGTCAGAAGGTTGATGTCCCAAAGGGAAGGAGTCATGTAGTTTGGGGAGAAGTCAAGAGTCAGGCAGGGTAGACTTCCAGGAAGGTAGGGGTTAGCCACTGGGGAAGTCTGACTCCAGGCGTCAGGGTCCCCAAGCTTGGGCCTTGGGGGATTCAGAGGAGGACATCCATGCCTAGGAAACCTGGAGGGAGGGCTCCCAGTTCTGGACAGGGTCCCAGATCTGGGCCAGTGATATGAGGGAGAACTCGTCAGTGCTGTGGTCCTAATGAAGAGAGAGTCCAGGGACTGAAACCAAGCCGCAGAATCAGGTGAGGCTGACTGGCCCAAGGAGGGCCCGTGCTTTGCTTAGCCCTGTGGGAGAGACAGACATGAAGCTGCCTAGATCTTGGGAGGTGGAACCAGAGGGTCTCAGAAACCAGCAGGCATACGTGCCAGGTTCATGCTCACAGTCTGTGAGTGTTTGCTTTGGATGCTGGACCCTGGGAATCAAAAACGCTTAACCTTTGCCCTCAAGGACCTTAATAGTTCTGTAGGAATAAAACACAAGTAAAACAAGTCATTGCAGTGATTATAGGGTCTTTGTTGCTACTTCCTAAAATGTCCTTTTCCCAGTTATTTGCATGGCTTGCTCTGTTGCTTTTGATCTCTGAGCAAATGCCACCTCCTCAGAGAAGCCTTCTTTGTGATCCCTCCTCCAACCCTTGCTCTTCTTTATTTTATTTATTTTTTTTTATAGCACCAAACTCTACTTGATACTGTATTGTGTATTGTTTGTTTATTATCTGTTTCCCTTATTAGAATGTAAGTTCCATGAGGGCAGGGGCTTTGTTTTATTTGCTGCTGTATCCTCAGATGCATGGCATGTAGAAAGTGTTCAATAAATATTTGTTGAATGGATGAATACATTATGTGATGAGTGTTTCCCTATCCCTGTGTAAAGCTGTAAGTGCTATGGGAGAAGAGGAAGGCCATCTCGAGAAGAGCTTCCTGGAGGACAGAGTTGTAAGCTGAGTTCTAAGTGCTGGAAAGGAGTGGGAGTTATTTAGGGGCTTCAGTCAACTTTGGATATCTGGTAGAGAGCATAGTAGGGGTATAGCAGAGGTCCATTTGGGGCTTTGCATATAGTTCAGAGTGGCTGGATATCAGTGGGCAGCAGGATAGTAGTGAGGTGGAAGCTGGAGAAATGAGAAGGGTTCAGACCAGAGGCCATGCTGTGGGATGTGAACTTGTTTTTGGCAGACTGTGTGAGCCACTAAAAGATTTTAAATTTCTTCCATGTATTGACGCTGCTAGTTTGTCAAGTGAGTTAAACTCTTTAGGCCTCTTCGTTTACCTGTCTGTCAAATAGGGTCGGTTGGGTTAGTTCAGTGGTTCCCAGGCTCTCCTGTAGCCGCATAATAGTAATGTTAGTCTACACAAGACCCTGGCACTGGTGAACCCAGTGGAGTGGGTAGTTTCCAGGCCCTACCTGTAACTGCCCTCTCTGCCCCAACTCTGCCTTTTTCTTCTTGCTCAGAAAGCATATTGACAGGTAAGTAAGAGTTTTACTCTTTCTGGCATATTTTAAAGCAAATTCACTCGCAAGCATAGGACTTTACTATTAGGTGTGTGATTGTGTGCTTAATGCCACTCCTCTTCGCTATGAGTCTGTGAGGACCTGGTCCTCCTGGGAGGGCAGGAGTGGTATTTGGCTTGGGTTACACCATAGGTGTTCAATAAATATTCACCAAATGAATGAATGAGATACTTGCCACAGAGCTCACAGTTCATCCTGACACCCTAAAAGGTAGTTTCAAAAGTACTAGAGTAGGTAAACCTTGAGTTCCTTCCAGCTTTAAACTATGATGATGCTATTTTTGGTACCTACTATAAAGTTGACTGCATGACAAAGTAACCTTTATGAAGGAGGTACTAAGAAGGTGCAGACACTACCTCTCCAGACCTCAGTATTTCTGTTAGGGAGAGATATTGGACAAGATCATTTATAATGCTCAGCACAATGTTCTAGGAGCAGGAACATCTCCAGTGGGGGCTGGGACACCAGGGATTGAGCGGTGTCCCTGGTATGTCATGCTGTGCTGTTGCTGCACGATTTGGGAGTACCCAGCTAGCTGGCTCTGGCAGGGGTGGGCGGGTAGCCCAGGTAAGAAATAAGGTCATGGACACCAACCAGGGTGAAAACCCAGTGTTTCCTTTGTGAGTGCATAGTGAGAGGCCACACCACATGATCCATTTAGCAGGACAGCATGTAGCCAGCATGTGAACTCAATGTTTGCTCAGCTACGGGACACAGTCTCCCTTCCTCCTTCACTTTTCTTTATTACACATACATTTAACAGCAATGTTTATGAAATATCAGCAAATATGATGAATTCTTACATAACTCCTATCCTGTGCCAGGTACTCTTCTGAGTGCTTCATGTATTTACAGTGATTTGATTTCCCCAACAACTCAGTAAAATGCCTCCTGTCTCCATTTTATGAAAGAGTAAATTGAAGCACGCAGAGGTTAACTTATCCAAGGGTCATACGGCTGATAAATGGCCAAGCTAGCATTTGAAACAGAGCTCCATTTGAAACCAGCCTTCAGTTCTGGACTCTTCTGACTGTTTCCTAATGGATCTCTATCTGCAGACCCCAGGTTGGAGTTACAGATACAGATGTGAATGGGATTCACTCCTTGTCCTCCAGCAACTTCCAGTGTGAAAGACAGACATGCAGGCCAGTCTGGGAGTTGAATAGGTAAAGGCCATTCCTCACAGAGTTGGAACAAAGGCAGGGAGTATGGGACAGATTTTACATGCAGAATGGGATGACAGGGAGCATGTGGGAGAGTGGGGAGAGATGGAGAAGGAGCCAGATCATGGAGGATGTTGGAGGCCATGCCAAGAAACTTGTGCTTCTGCCTGAATATGATTACAGAATCTTGCCATATATAGACTCAGCTTTGCTTGCCCACTCTCTCAGCCCCAGGTGTACCACGCCAACTCCCTGATGATTCGGTTTTCAGTTATATCCACTCTGGTCAGGTCTAATCCAGTCATGTTCATGATAATGAATTTGCCTTGCAAAGGAAAATTCTGTAAATGATGGCTCTGTAAACTTAATAGATATGACAAAAGTTTATTTTAGAATAGCAAAATCAGGTTTATGGAGTCACTACTGAAGTTATGACATGAAAGAGATGATTCCTGGCTCATAGTAGATGCTCAATAAATATTTATGGAATTGTATGGTCTTCTTCCAATTGTGTGAGACTCTTTCCCTGCCCCCTGTGTATTCTTTTGCAGTTTTGACACCATTAGTAAAGAAACCTTAGGGAAAAGATACCAAGGAGAGTAGATGCCACTCTTGTTATGAGCTGCCTTCCTTGGAGACGTAGGTTGTGTATATGTGCACGGTGGTGCCATGGACACCAGCTAGCTGACATGAATGTAGGCGCGGAGAGATTCAATAGAAGGACCTTTGTTGGTAATAGCTTGCATAAGTCCCTGTCCCAAGATCTGTTACAGTGTAAACTCTTTGTTTCAGAGACTCTGAAACATGGGTTGTTTTCTGAAGTTTATCCAGCCTTCTTTAGAATATGTATACATTTATTATATGGTTCTATTTAAAATTTATGTAGTATTAGTTACTGTTTATTAAATATCTGTTATGTGCTAGGCGTTGCACTGAGAGGTTTATGTTCATTAAATATTATATCAGACATTTACTATGGATTATTTTATTTAATCCCCACAGCAACCCCCAAAGTAGATCCTCCTCTCATTTCCAAATTACAGATGAGGAAATTGAGGCTTAAGGAGAGGTTGGTACAGGGCTAGCCCACAGCCACAGGTAACAAGTGGCAGAGCCATCCAGGGCCTGTGCTTAGAATCAGTGTACAGTCCTACACACTGTTTTCCTTACAAATCCTTTGTTAAAATCTACCCTGCCAGGAGTTGCTTGATTATCATTAGTCCCAGATAATGCAGAAGAAACTGAGGTGGGCACAGCAAGAGAGAGAGAGTCAGGGCTCAAACAGTGGTCTTTCTTGTTCCAAAACTTACTTGCTGGGGTGTTTTATAGTTCTCCACTGGTTAACCCTCGCATTTGTTTGATGCATAACTCTCAAATGGCAGAGTCACTCAGAACCAGGAGAGCGATATTGCAAATAGGACTTAAAATAAAGCACATGGAAATATATATCTTGCCTGGCAGAGGGAGCATTTGGTGCCTGCACCTTCCAAATCCTATCTTGTTGCTGCTCACAGAGGAGAAGTAATTTGGGTGCCATTTGCCTAGCTGAGTTGCCTTGCTCCTCTCTGGAATGTGATCCTGCTGTATGAATCGCTGTATCATTCCTTCTGGAAGAAGATGAAGTATAAAGTGAAAAGTTGGACGGTTTAATCTTGCCTCCCTTTCTCATTTCAATGATAGTTATTACAACTTATGTTCCATTTTTTGCATGCAGCATTGTATGTAAGGATGGTTTATATCCTACTCCATCAAATGCTCTCCTTTCAACAGACATGTTATTTTAATGTCTAGTCCACCAGAATTTTTCCTTTGCCAGTTGAGCTTGTCATACCATTAAAATTACAATTCACTACCTCTGTTGTTTGAATGGTGTGGTATGTGCGATAGCTTCACAAATCCACATGAACGCCTTAAACAGGCCTTTAAAAAATCAACAAGTTCCAGGGGCTCATACTCAAGTTCAAAGGCCAGTACAAATTAAAATTTTGGTTTTTCAGCTGATAATTGCTAGAGCTGTTTCCCATGTTATGTAAACATACCTTCTACTGTAAATAGCCTCAATTTCGGTAGCATCCTGGATTCTGATTTTGTATCAGCAGAAGTTGAATGTAAAAATTCAATAATACATTCTCATTTTCTTTTAAATCTATTGTTTGAAAAGGACATATTATAATAGTAATTGCTCACTCTTTAAGTGCTTTCTCTAGAGGGGAAGTGTTGTGTCTTGGAGCTAGCATGAACTCTGGATTCAGACAGTTGAGTTAAAATCCTTGCTACTAATGACTTGTGTGACTGAACTGATCATGTACTAAATACATAATCTGAGCCTCAATTTCTTGACCTGTAACAACGGGTAAGTGACACCTACCTTGCAGAATTTTTGTGAGATAAAATAAGGGAATGTATCTAAATTGCCTTAACCCAATGCCTGACATACTTTCAGTATTTAGTAAATGTTAGCCATTTCTCTTCCTTTGAGCAAGTACAGACACTGGTTTTTTGATCTACTTTTTAAAAACTAGAAAAGAAAAACTGTTATAGAATTTAGTCTGTGTATGTAGGTTACTGGTTAACCAGAACATCTATGGCCAGCTCAGCGGAACCATTTCACAGACATACTGAGACCTATTCTGTGCCAGACTATATTTGGACTCTTGGGATAGCGCAGAGAGCAAAAACACACATCCTCTCTGTGGAAAAGGGACAGTTACATTTTCTATCACTTTTTTAAAAATTTAAATTCAATTTGCCAACATATAGTATAACACCCAGTGCTCATCCCATCAGGTGGGGACAGTTACATTTTAAATGAATGTCAACGTGGTGTAGTCTTAAGTTTAAAAATTTTAAAGTAGCACGGACTTAAACTTTTTAAACCAATTATACTTCTAAGGTTTTGTGAATTTAATTGAAAAATTTAAAGCCTCCATTTTGAACCTGGTGCCTACCTCATGCTTCGGTGTATTAATTATCAAATATATCACCATGGAGAGCTTATTTTAGATATTTGAGTTCACAGGGAGGGCTGAGGTTGTGTGTGTGATTATACCCATTAACTGTGTGGAAGAGTTAGGGATTTCCTGGGCTGAATTCTCTGTTCTCTGCCATCATCCCTACAGCCCTCCCCACTGACTCTGGAAAGACCATAGCCAGACATGGGTTTGGATATTGGCTCTGTGACCCTGGGCAACTTGCTTTACCTCTCTGAGCTGAAGGTTTCTCATCTCGAGGAATGAGCACAGAATACTTGGCAGGGTTGTTATGAGGGTTAAATCAGAAAATCTTTAAAATGCCTGTGTTTACAGTAGGAATACCTGTTAGGCTTTCCCTCCAGTGAATTTCTGTGACATCTTAATTAAGTTTTATAAAAGAAGCTTGGTGGCATGAACAGGCAAATAACATTACTTGTCCTTTCATTAGTTTTGAACTCCTCCCTTCCTTGCAGTTGCTGCTCCCTTGCAGCCAGGCTATGTTCCTCAGATTCTTCTGCAAAGATTATTGTTTTGCTAGTGAGAACAGTAATCATGTTTCTCTATCCCAGATGGACTAATATCTCTCTCACGTCACATCAAGTGGTGCCTTGTTGTAACGGCTGCCATTTTTATGTGTGTTTGTTTCCCTGGATGTGTTTGGACCATTATCTAGTGATTTTTATAAATGCCTTTGTAAGTCCTAGCAGGCAGTTCTGACGACTCTTTCTCTATCCCCATCTGCTTCTCTGTCATCTGAATAAAATGTCCTCATCCTTCATGGAGCTGGAAGAATAGGGCAGTTTTTGTCCTGTGCCCATCATCCCTATTCAGTAGAATGTCACTTTTCCAAAATGCCCTTCTGTCCATCTGCCTAGAATTCTTATGAAGGACAGTTTTCCTATTTTGTTCTTTATGCTCATAGGGAGATTTTATTTCTCTTTGTGTCAGAACTGTGTTTTACTGGAATATAAAAAAGCAACAATGGTAAATTTTCTAGACATCTTAGACTATTTATAAATAAATTTGTTCAATTTCCAAAAATAATATGTGCTCATAAAAAACGTATACAGCTCCCAGGTGTGTAAAATAACCTCCTAGGCCCCTGCTCCCTCACCCCATCCCCTTCCCTTCTAACTCTTCTCCTTAAGAGGCAACACCACTGTTAATGTTTGGTATGTATCTGTCCAGATTCTTCTCCTATTCCTGCATTTATCAGGATAACTAAATTGTGCTGTAGTAACAAGCAACCATAATATATCAATGACTTAATAATAACAAAAGCTTATTTCTTGCTCATACTCAGGTATTCAATGCAGATTGGTGGAGGGGGGAGGTGGGGAAGCTCTCATCATTTTGGTTATTCAGAGACTCATGCTTCCAGCTCAACACCTGCTTCATTGAGTCACTGAGGGGAAGGGACTGCAAATTGTGCACTCTGACTTTTAAGACTTCTGCCCAGAAGTGACTGTGCTCACATTTCCTTCACCAAAGTGTTACATGGCATGGCTGACTTCACGGAGCTGAGGGTGTGCGGTCCTACCATGAGGGTATAATAGAGGATAATCAGAGTATCCAGTGAACAGCGCTAATGACCACCATATCATAATATCAATCATATGTAGAGATGCAAGAGATACACATGTAGTATATAAATACAAACATACGTTCTTTTCAATGCTGCAGTTAAACAATATGTACAGTGTTTGTCAACTGCTTTTTTAGCCTGGATATCTTTCTCTGTTAATAAATATAGGTTCATTTCATGTTAGTAACAATTCAATAGTCCACTTTATGGATATACCATCATGAAATTTATTGATGGATATTGCTTCCACACTTATTCCTTGCAATTACAAAGAAAGGCACAGGATATTGTTGTTCAGACATTGTTTATTTGTACAAATACTTCTTAGGATAAATTCCTAGGAATTGTTGGGTCAGAGGGTTGTCACTTTGTGTTTTGGTGGTTACTATCAAATGCCACCAGCAATGTTGAGAATGCCTGTCTTCTCACCTCCTTTGCAATGATGCTATCTTCTATTAATGCTCTAAATCTTTGCCCAACTGAAGGTAAAAATGTGTCCTTTTGATTTACATCTCTCTGCTTGTCAGTAAGGTTGGGCTTTCTGTATGCTTACCAGTCCTTTGTACTACTTCATCTGTGGAATGCCTCAATATATTCTTTGTTCATTTATCTCTTGTTTATATTTTGCTTCTGTTAATGTTTTTTTTTTTATTGGTTTATATTATGGATAATTACTTTTGTGTCTCCTATGCATTGTAAGCCTTTCCCCTGTTGATTATTTAAACATTTAATAGATAACCATTTGCCTTGCATAATCTACCTTATAATAATTGAAAATTTTTTCCTTCCTAGTCACTAAAAGCAGTCTTTACTTATTGCTGACATGTTCGCTCAAAAGGGTAGAAAGCACGCACAATTCTATCTTCAGGTGCCATTAAACTTCTAATGGATTAACAGGCTGTATGGAGAACCTTAGGGTCTTACATTTCTTTTTTTTTTTTTTTTTAATTTTTTTTTTTTTTTTTTTTTTTTTTTTTTTTATGATAGTCACAGAGAGAGAGAGAGAGAGGCAGAGACACAGGCGGAGGGAGAAGCAGGCTCCATGCACCGGGAGCCCGACGTGGGATTCGATCCTGGGTCTCCAGGATCGCGCCCTGGGCCAAAGGCAGGCGTCAAACCGCTGCGCCACCCAGGGATCCCGGGTCTTACATTTCTATGGAGCTAGGTGGGTTTGTTTTTTTTTTTTTTATTAAAGATTTTATTTATTCATGAGAGAGAGAGAGAGGGAGGGAGAGAGGCAGAGACACAGGCAGAGGGAGAAGCAGGCTCCATGCAGGGAGCCCGATGTGGGACTTGATCCCCGGTCTCCAGGATCACGCCCTCCGCTGAAGGCGGCGCTAAACTGCTGAGCCACCTGGGCTGCCCTGGAAATGTCATCTTAATTGTTTAAAAGAAATCTCAAGTCAGTTGGAGAAGAACAAACATTATATGGTTTCATTCATTTGGGGAATATAAAAAGTAGTGAAAGGGATTAAAGGGGAAAGGAGAGAAAATGAGTGGGAAATACCAGAGAGGGTGACAGAACACGAGAGACTCCTAACTCTGGGAAATGAACAAGGGCTAGTAGAAGGGGAGGTGGGCAGGGGGATGAGGTGACTGGGAGACGGGCACTGAGGGGGGCACGTGACGGAATGAGCACTGGGTGTTACGCTATATGTTGGCAAATCGAGCTCCAATAATAAATAAATAAATAAATAAATAAATAAATAAATAAATAAATAAAACTCATTCAGTGAAATTTATTTATTTATTTTCATGTTATTAAATGTTTAGATTGATTCCTCTGTGAAAAAATTTTCTGGAGTCCTTTTCCCCTACATTTTAAGTTATCTTAAACTTTGCAGAAATGAAATATTTGGGTGAAAGGACATGTATATTTTCAGGCTTCTGAAAGATACACTGATTTGCTTTCAAGAATTGTAGCGGTTTCTACTCAACAGTATATGAGAGTTCCTAGAAGTACTTGCTTTTGAAAGATGTAATAACAAATATTGGAGAAGAGAGTAAACTAAGTGAATCTTTCCCATCTTCACCAAATCTAGTTTTGATAATTATTCCTAGTTCAGAGCAGGGCATTTTGATAGGGCTGTTTTTGTGCAGCTATCACATCTATAGCCACATCAAAATGAAAGCCACTTTTAAATTTTCAAATAACATACTCAGTGGACATGCTTGATTTTCTACCCTTGACCCTCTCCCCACATCTAGCTCCTGGATCTCCTTCCCCAGAGCTAAGGTTTAGGCATTTTACATACAATTGGGTAATGAAATGGAGGAAAGTTTCAATAGGTTATTTCTTTATTTCTTAGGTTTTGTCAGAATATCTCTGGTAAGAAAAAAAAAAAGGGACACATTAAAGGTATTAAAATGTTACATGCCATCATTAGCCAATAGGGGAATGAAAATCAAAATCACGATGAAATACCACTTTGTACCCGCTAAGATGTTTATTTATTTTTAATTTTTTAAATTATTATTTATGATAGTCACACATAGAGAGAGAGGCAGAGACACAGAGGGAGAAGCAGGCTCCCTGCACCGGGAGCCCGACGTGGGATTCAATCCCGGGTCTCCAGGATCGCGCCCTGGGCCAAAGGCAGGCGCTAAACCGCTGTGCCACCCAGGGATCCCCGCTAGGATGTTTAAAAAAAAACAAATTCAGAAATGTTGGTGAGGATGTGGAGTAATTAGAGCCCTTATATACTCTTGGTGGGAATGTAAAATGGTACAGTCGTTTGAGAAACGGTTTGGCAGGTCCTCAAAGTGTTAAACATGGAATGACTACATCCAAGGAGTTTACTCCTAGGTATATACCCAAGAGAAATGAACACAGATGTTCACTAAGAAACATGTATGCTAATGTTCATAGTAGCATTATTCACAATAGGCAAAAAATGGAAACAACCAAATGTCCATGAGCTGACGGGCAAACAAAATGTGGTATATCCATGCAGTGCAATATTATTTGGCCTAAGAAGGAATGCACTGATACCCGCCACAACGTGGATGAGCCTTGAAAACATCTTACGTGGGGGGCATCTGGGTGGCTCAGTTGGTGAAGTGTCTGCCTTCGGCTCAGGTCGCGATCCCAGGATCCTGGGATCAAGCTCCCTGCTTACAGGGAGTCTGCTTCTCCTTCTCCCTGCCTTCTGCTTGTGTTCTCTCTCTCTCTCTCCCCCAAATAAATAAATAAAATTTAAAAAAATATTTTAAAAAATGGAAACATCTTACACGAAAGGAGCCAATCACAGAGACCGCACATTATGTGATTGCATTTATATGGAATGTTCAGAATAGAGAAATCTATATAAAGTACAGTAGTGGTTGCCTAGGGCTGTGGGAGGCTTTTGGTGGTGAAGTTGGGAATTACTGCTAGTACAGGATTTCTCTTTGGAGTGATGAAAATGTCTTAAAATAGGTTGTGATGGTTGCACAACTCCATGACTATGCCAAAAACTGTTGAACTGTATACTTTAAATGGGAGCATTGTGTCGTATGTGAATTGTATTTCAATAAAGATGTTGAAAAAAAGATGCTTATCTAGTTCTCGTCATTGAACAGTACTTGCCTCCTGGGTAATAATTGCCTTTTTTTTTCTTCAAGATTTTATTTACTTACTTGAGAGAAAGAGTGAGAGAGAATGAGAGAGCACAAGCTGGGGGAGGAGCAGAGAGAGAAGCAGAGAAGCTCCCCTCTCCACTGAGCAGGGAGCCCAATGCACGGTTCATGCCAGGATTATGACCTGAGCTGAAGGCAGATGCTTAACTGACTGAGCTACCCAGGTACCCTCCCAGGTAGTAACTGTAAGCATGTTTCAGGAACACACATCAGGCCAGTGCTTCCTGTTGTCATTCTGCTTTGCAATATTGCTTTTTACTGTACATCAATCAGCTTTTTGGACACCTGTATGAAAGGGACTCTGTCCTGGTGGCATAGAATAGTGGCAGCTGTAACACCATTCCAAACTTTCAGTGTAAGATTAAGTTGTATTTTTGTTTCTTGTGGGGTAAATTAGAATATTTGCCCCAAGAATACAGTTCAGGCTCCTTATAAAAGGTCCATATGAAGGCTTCTGTGACCTGAGATGCAGTGTAGCATGGACTTTGGAACCACACAGATATGGATTTGAAATAACTCACTATGTAACCGTGGGGAAATTTTGCTCCGAACCTCAGTTTCTTCTCATCTGTTTTCTCTTTCAATATTGTCTCTAACCCATTGTTTTGCATCTCATTTTCTGGGATTCTGATTGAGATTCTTTACTTAAAGAATGGGCGTGATACAATTAAACTTCATGGAGTTGTTTGTTGCCAGCATAAAAAAATATAATCATGTATTTAGCCCATGACATTGGGTATACAATAAAGGCTTGGTTGAATATTTTTTTATTAATATCTGGGCCTTAAGCTTCTCTAGACTTCACATATTCCATGCCTTGAACTTTACCCACTACTAACACTGCCCTCCCTTCATGCTGTGCCATTTCTCTTTACCTTAGTCATGTTTTTGCTTTTCCTTAGAATGTTCCCTTCCTTTCTTTGGCTACTCTTATACATCCTTCAAGGATCAGCTCATGCCTCCTCTCTTCCATAAGTCTTCCTGACCCCCCCACTTCCACCCACCCCAGGCTGGCTAAGTACCCTTGCTTAGTCACTTATAGTACATTATACAGATCTCAGTTTGATTAATTCTTCCAGAGAAGCAAATTTTGGTTTATTGATCATCTCCATTCTATTTTTGTTTCCTATTTCATGGCTTTCTGCTCTTTACGATATCTTTTCTTCTACTTTTAAGGCTTATCATGTTGTCCTATATCTGACATTGATTAGGATGCTTAACCTGTCATCTTTTCTAATAAAACATTCAGGACTACAGGCTTGGGGCACCTAGCTGGCTCAGTCAGTAGAGCATGGGATTCTTGGGGGCATGAGTTCAAGTGCCATGTTGTACATAGAGTTTACTTTAAAAAAAAAAACAAAAACCTACAAACTTGACTCTAAGTACTGCTTTGGCTGCACCCACAGTCTTGCTGTGTAGTATTTTTTAAAATCACCTTTTAGTTCTATGTATTTTACATTTTCATGAAGATTTTTTTTTCTTTGGCCCATGAGTTATTTAGCTTTGTGGTTTTTTGTTTTGTTTTGATTTGATTTTTATTCTTTATTTTTTTTCCTGTGTTCCAGCCATCACTCTCCCTTTTTCTTTTAAAAATTTTTTTTAAAAAAATTCTATTTGCCAACATATAGTATAACACCCCATCCCATCCCATCAAGTGCTGATGACCATCAAGTGCCTTCCTTAGTGCTCATCACCAAGTTACCTTGTATTCCACCCACCTCCCCCAGCTTTATGGGTTTTTTTTTAAGAGTTTCTAAACATGTGAGATTATTTCTGCTTCTCTTTTTGTTATTAATTTCTATCTTAATAGCATTGTGATTAAAGGATCTTCTTTCTTTCCTCTCTTTCTCTTGTTTTCTCTCTTGCTTTTTTCTGTTTTCCAATTTTTGGATCTATGGCCTAATACATAGTCAATTTCTATTTGTTTTTTAAAAGAATGTGTATTCTCTAGCTATTGAATGCAGTATTTTACATATGTATATTAGATTAGCTTGTGACTGCATTAGACAAATGTCATAGCCCTGATATTTTTGTCTGACCATTGAAGAGTTATATTAGTGTTTCCCTTTATGATTATGGATTTCATATATTTTTAATTGACTTTTCCTTTTCCCATTTCCCTCATACTAGTCTAGAAGTTATGCATCCTATTTTTATTCTTCTAGTGGTTACCCTAAAAATTTAATATGTGTATAATTTCACAACGTCCAAAGTTAGTATCTTTACTCTCCTCTTAACAACATAAGTATCTTAGGATATTTTGTTTTGGTTGCATCCTTCCTGACTTACATGCTTTTGTTGTCCAGTATTTTAGTTCTCTCTTACTTTATCCTTTTTTTGAACCTTATTATTCGTTTCTATAAAGCCTTGATGTATTTTAGATTCACCCACGTTTACCATTTGCTTGTTTATTATTCCACTTTACAACTCAGACCTTTCTTCTGGGATCATTTTCTTTCTCCTGGAAGTAATCTTTTAGACGTTCCTTTGGTGAGGGGCTCTTTGTAATAAACTCAATCAGTTTCTGTTTGTGCAAGATTACCTTCCTTTTGCCTTTATTCTTGAAAGATTGGGCTGCTGCACATATAGTACTAAGTAGATAGTTATGTGATCTCAGCACTTTGAGAATATGCGACCATTTACTCCTATTTTTGCTATCGAGAGGTCAGTTCTCAGTTGACTATTCTCTTTTTGCTGATGAAGTGTCTTTTTCCTTCTGGCTGCTTTTTAAATCTTCTCCTTATCTTCATGTCTTCTGTGTCATTATGATTTTCTGGGTGAGGGTTTCTTTCTATTTATTCTGCTTGAGATTTGTTGGGACTCTTGTCTCTGAGGTTTAGTATCTTTTATCAATTCTAGAAAATTCTCATCTGTTTTCTCTTTCAATATTGTCTCTAACCCATTGTTTTACATCTCTCTTTCTGGGATTCTGATTGAGATATTTCTAGACCTTTTTTTCTTGACAGTGAGGCTTATGTTCTTTGGAACTTTAATCTCTGGTAATTCTCTGAGAGTTGAGTTTAAAGTGAGGATTTTCATCTTTTGCCCATGGCTCAGAGGGCTCTACTCACCTAGAATGCTGAAAACTAAATTTTTGGTGTTAGGCTTTTAAGATTATGGGCATAGTATAAATTCTGACTCCAGACTTGCATGTGTTTGGTTAGGCATTCCAAGGGGGGGCTCTTCTCTCCTTCCCTGCGCCAACACACAAGACAAGGTAGGTTTTCTTCTGGCTTGCCCACTGAGGATGTGGCCTCACAGAGAGCCTGGCTTGATATGGGAGCTTCTGATCTGATGCTTGCCTTACCAGCAGGCCGTCAGGGGCCTGATTGTTGCCTGTGTACAGGGGAAAAGATGATTTACATCTGCCTTTTGAAAAATGTCCCCTCTGAAGAATGGATCAGAACTCTATAGAGTGGAGGCAGAGGCAAGTGAGGATGCTGTCATATACCTCGGGAGAGATGGTGCTTCCTGGGTCAGGATGGGGCTGTATGGGCAAGGCTGTTGATTGAGAGGGTTTGATTTTTCCCCTACTGGATACTAAGATATCCAGTAGCAAGGAGCTTGTCTTACTCATCTTTGAGTTCTTTAATGCCTGGCACAGAGAAGGCATTTAGCAAATGCTAATTGAATTGAACTGTGTAATCAGTAATGGTCCTAGTGCTGTGCTTTTGGACTACCTTCAAAGTGACTATTTTCTTTAAAAGGAAATAAATAACATAAAGAGATTCCAGGCAGTGAACTCATCCTGTCTCTGGCATTACAAAGCTCGAGCCAGAAATAGAGAACCAGCTGTTTGTAGGCCCCTGAAAGGCTTCGGTTTTGGCTGGGTTTACTTTCCATGATAAGATAGCTTTCTTTAGCCTGTGCACTTGTTCCTGTCTTAAGGAACCTCAGGATCTATGTGAAACTACTTGCACAAAGCCTTGCCATTTTACTGGATTTTATGCCACTTTCTCAGAAATAACTAAACTTTACGACTCTCTAGGCAGGTTGCAAAGATGTTCCTTTAATGGTCTGTGAAAACTTCTTACTCCTAAGGCTTCACAGAGAAAGTACTCTGTGTCTAGGGAACAAAGGGAGAGGAGATGGGACCCTGCTGGGGGACAATTTAATAAGCTTCAGCTGGCCACTAAGGAGGGCTGTTCAAGACTTTATGCAATACTATTCCACTGGAATGTGCAAAAGTATTTCTAGAAAGCACAGTGAAATAAAGCATACATATATCATTGTAAATCCTGAGGCCTTGAACTCCTCCTTTATTCATTCAACAAATATATGCTGAATGTCCACTGTGCTCCAAGCCCTATTCAAGGCACTGACAATAGAGACACAACTAGGGGCACCTGGGTGGCTCACTCAGTTAAGGGTTCATCTCATGATCTCAGCTCAGGTCTTGATGATCTCAGGGTTGTAAGTTCAAGCCCTGTGTTGGGCTCCACATTGAGTGTGGAGGCTATTTTTAAAAGAGGTGGTGGTGGGGGCTCCTGGATGGCTTAATCAGTTGAGCATCAGACTCTTGATTTTGACTCAGGTCATGATCTCAGGGTTGTGAGATCAGGCCTTCTTTGGGCTCCTTCCTCAGCACGGAATCTGCTTAAGATTCTCTTCCTCTCCCTCTGCCCCTTGCCTCCCACCCCTGCTCATTCTCTCTCTCTCGCTCTCCCTCTCTCTCTTTAAGATTTTATTTATTTATTTGACAGAGAATGAGAGAGAGAGAGAGAGAGAGAGAGAGAGAGAGAGAGAGAGCACACAAGCAGGAAGAGCAGCAGGCAGAGGGAGAGGGAGAAGCAGGCTCCCCACACAGCAGGGAGCCCGGCGCCCGACTGGATCTCAGGACCCTGGGATCGTGACCTGAACCTAAAGCAACTGAGCCACCCAGGTGCCCCTTGCTCTCTCTTTCTCAAAACAAAATAATAAAAGACACAATTGGACATCATCCCTGCCCTTTTTTTTTTTTTTTAAAGATTTATTTATTTATTTATTCATGATAGACATAGAGAGAGAGAGAGGCAGAGACACAGGCAGAGGGAGAAGCAGGCTCCACGCTGGGAGCCCGACGCGGGACTTGATCCTGGGACTCTAGGATCACGCCCTGGGCCAAAGGCAGGCGCTAAACCGCTGAGCCACCCAGAGATCCCCCATATCCCTGCCCTTGTACCAGGGCCACTACTGGCCATACCATCCTTTTGTATGAATGAGAGAACAAGGTGCCCCCTCCTCAAAGAAAAAAATATTAAATTAGTCAATATATTATTTACACTCAACAAATTTGTTATGACAATTAGGTTATTGATGATAAATGAATATTAGTTATTAAATTATACATTAGTTATTAAATAATATTTACATGGTGTTATAATGAAATACTTGTTAATTTAAACTCAAAATTCAGAAATATTCTGGCACAAGAAACAAACATCAGCTGATAGAACTGCAACATGATTTAACTACTGCCTTAATACCAATGAGGAATTTTTCAAAAAAATGAAAAGTTCTCACTAATTATATATCAGATTTATGAAAGCAGATCTGATTTAGAAACACAGTCTATTTTATATGTTATTAGATCAACAGTCTTTTGGGGTGCCTTGGTGGCTCAGTTGGTTAAGCATCTGCCTTCGGCTCAAGTCATGATCCCAGGGTCTTGGGATTGAGTCCTGCATCCAGCTCCCTGCTCACTTGGGAGCCGACTTCTCCCTCTGCCTCTCCTGCTCCCTCTTGCTGATGCCCCTGCTTGTACTCTCTCTGTGTCAAATAAATAAATAAAATCTTTTTAAAAAAAGATCAACAGTCTTTTGATAATCCAATTTGTCAAAGGGGAACAATACATATTTTCTTGTTAAAACAAGATTCTTGAGTACCATTTGCTATAAAATTCTAGTCATAAATGTAAATTTGCCCAAATAAAATTATCTGATGTTTGTTTAATGAACCAGAATACTTTTGAATTCCCAGTATAAATCAACAAGTACTTTTACTATGATAGTATGTAAATACTATCTAATAACTAATATTTTTAGGAATAATTCATTTGTTATGGAATAAAAAATAGATGAATTATAAATATATGGAAAGTGTTCAAAATATGAAAGATGCCTGCATATGACCAGCATCATGGCACCCTTGTGCATGACCTAAAAAAGTGGCAGGTGGTGGCCCTGGAGGCCCTAGTCTCAGGGGAGCAGTCATAGCTGATGAGCCCAGTGTGAGGTGCTAAGGGTTCTATTAGAAGTATGTACAGGGCAGCCTGGGTGGCTCAGCGGTTTAGAGCCACCTTCGGCCCAGGGCGTGATCCTGGAGACCTGGGATCGAGTCCCGCGTTGGGCTCCCTGCATGGAGCCTGCTTCTCCCTCTGCCTGTGTCTCTGCCTCTCTCTCTCTCTGTCTCTCTGTCTCTGTGTGTGTGTGTGTGTGTCTCTCATGAATAAGTAAATAAAATCTTAAAAAAAAAAAAAGAAGTATATACAAAGAATGGTGGAGGCGGAGGGGAAATGAGGTCAACCTGCAGGTAGGAGGGCAACCTACTGGCAAAGGCCGGTATGTGTCAGAGGCATTCAGGGAAGTAAGATTCAGTCTTTTTGACATATATTGGTTCTTAAATAGCCTCTAATCCTTCTTTCTGGGTTCCTGCCACTTTCTGGATAAGTGGGATAGCTGAGTTCCAGATTGGTGAGATGTTGCTATTTTTGAGACTGTGATGATCTTCTCTTCTCCTGCCTATATCCTCCTCTGTCTACTTGTCTCTTCCATCATAGCACAAATCAGCTTCACTGTTATGGCTTGTTTAATTTTTTCTTCTTCCCACCAGATTTTAATTTGAACTAGTGCAAGGGCCACATGTGTCTGGTTTATTATCATTTATTATCATAGCATCATGCTTCATTGCACAATGCCTGGCACACTATGGAGCAGGCTCTTCATAGGTATTGGCTGAAATGATTTTTTCATTCACTCCCCAAACATTTCCTGAGCCCTCACTTTGCACCCTGGACTCCATTGAGCCCTAGGCAAACAAAGAAATGACCCCCTGTGGGTCCCTCCTCACAGGAAGCTCACTTTCTGGTTATTGCAGCTCTGTGGATGAAGAGCAGTGGTAAAGGGCTCGGGTTCAGGGCTCAGTGAAGCATCCTAAGGAAGGGGCCTGTGCTGAGTCTGAAAGGAATGGAGAGCTGAGCAAGGGCTCCAGTATTCAGGCTCAGCTCAGCAAGCACAGCAATGGGGTGGCAAGCTGGAGCACAGAGGGCATGGGGGAACTACCAATGTCATCCTACTGTGGCTGGGCCATAGAGGGAGGGGCAGCAATGGATGGTGCAGGGGCCAAGACATATGGGTACCAGCTGCAAATGAGAGCTCTGCGGAACCCCTGGGAGGTTGCAAACAGGTGTGTGTGTGTGTGTGTGTGAGAGAGAGAGAGAGAGAGAGAGAGAGACAGACAGATCACCCTCTGGCTGTGGTGTGCCAGCTGTATGAAGGGCTCGGAGGAGTGAACTGGAAGGAGGGAACGCCTCCTTGAGGGCAGGGTGAGTGGCTTCCTGGTCAGTTTCTGGCGTGTGGCAAGTGGCTGAGATATAGTAAGCCCTAGACCGTACTTTGTGACCCAGTCAACCTGCAGAAACCAGCAGGGTAGGACCACAGGGCCTCCTTGCAGAAGAGCAGCAGAGTTAACTACTCTCACTTTATGGAGCTGCCCAAGCAACCCTCTGAGGCAAGCAGGCTATATACCTTTGCTCTACTTTACAGACTGAGGCTGGGCTGGCCAAGGGGCTCAAACCCAGGTCTTTGTCAATGCCAAGTGGAGTGCACTCTCCTCTGCTCTGTCCTGTTGTGGGGTAGGTGCGGTACTAGGGGAGAATTGGCTCACTGGTGTCTCTTCTCCCAAGGGACCACTGTCTTCCTTTCTGGCGAGGGAGGGACCTCAGCCATCTAGCTGCTGGAGCCCTCCAGGCATTGGTACCCCCTTCCTTGAGTTTCCTTGCAGGCAGAAGGAGATGGCGGCCAGTGGGGCAGCTGCAAGCTGTCTCCCCCAAAGCCGTGGGGAGAGATCTGTGGGCCCCTGACACTGTCATCACATGGGTATCATGTTGCTATTTCATAAAGGCCTCAGTGCTTGAAGGGCCATTAAGTAGCCAACGATATATTTCAACCTCATTAAGGAAGAAGACAGAGTTAAATCAAATTCAGACCATGTGGAAATAAAAGAACAAAGAGGCTGTTCACATGCATGGCCCTCCTGAGGGGAAAAGAAGGGAACAAACCATCATCCAGGGTCCACTCTGAGCCTTCTGCTGCTGCTGTTGGAAGCTTTGGCATGGGCGCTGCTGACAAGCAGAGGTGGTGCCATGCACTTGGTAGGTAAGGAAGAAAATGGAGTGTGCAGGACACCAGCCCCTTGGAGGTGGAACCAGAATCCCAAGCCTAGGCCTGACCTCATGCTGCCCGCTCCTTCCACTGCACCGAATTGCCTCCCCCATGCAGTCTTTCCTCTCCACAAGACAAGCAGTGATTTATTTTTGTGCAAAGGCTGAATGGTATGGAGGTCAGCAACCTGTGTTGGCTTCGACTACAGTCCCCAAAGGCAGCGGCTTGTCGGTTTGCCCCCTGCTCCGGGCTACCAGCTCTGCGCACAGCTGGGAGAGGCTGCCACGTCCCTATGCCCTGTGGCCCTGTGCGGCTGGAGCGGCCTCGCCCCCTCTCTTGTTACTTTCCCTTCCGCCTGTCTTATCTGCTCCTCTCTGCCCCTCAGAGACACTTGTCTGGCTCTCCTTGAAGACAGTTTTGACTCCATCCTGAGATCTTTGCTGGTTAGTGATGAGCAGGTTGATAGCAAATTAATTGTGATTCCTCCTCAGGTATCACATTTTAAAGGGGATTTTGGAAGATGGCTTCACCCACAAGAGCCAAGGGGATGAGGTCCCTCTGGTGGGGTGACAGGCCGTGGGGTGGGTGTTCTCACATTCAAAAACCCTATTCAGGGGCAGCCCGGGTGGCTCAGCGGTTTAGTGCCTGCCTTCGGCCCAGGGCATGATCTTGGAGACGCAGGATCGAGTCCCATGTCGGGCTCCCTGCATGGAACCTGCTTCTCCCTCTGCTTGTCTCTCTGACTGTCTCTTTCTCTCTCTCTCTCGGTGTCTCTCATGAATAAATAAATAAAATCTTTTTTAAAAAAACAAACCCTATTCACATTCTGGCAAAGCATTTAAGGCCCTTAAAATCTCCCCTGCTAGCCAGTTTGCCTCACCCCTGCCAGACTTCCTCCCCACTTTCCCATACCAGCTGCGTTCTACCCTAACAGCCATGCCGCCACCCCTGCTCCCACTGACCTCTTGGGCTGGAATTGCTTTCGTTCCCTCTACTCCCTGCTGGCTGGACTTGGAGCCCCACATCAATATCCAGCCAAGTGTGAGCTCTGCTATGAGCCCCCTTCCCTGCAGAAGCAGCTGCTTCTTCCTGTATGTCCTCTTAGCACCTGGTAGGTTTCTCTGTATATATTGCTTTTCATGGAGATAATAATTTGTTTATCGACAGTAAACTGAGCACTTTGAGGACAGAGATGGTGTGTGTGTGTGTGTGTGTGTGTGTGTGTGTGTGTTTCTCTAGTGTCTGGCCTATAGCAGGTGTCCAGGGAAGGATTGTGACCCGGAAGAATGTGAGCTTGTGTGCCAGAGCTGGCTTCAGCTGCAGAGGGGCAGAGACTCATTAATGAGGGAGGAAATCCAGCCCCATAGCTCTCCTCTCTCTGTCCTCTCTCTTGCCAGGAAAGGATGCTTTTGTCTGGAGGTTACACCGTTGGGTTTTCTCTGGGGCCATCCAGCAGGGGGCTCTTGTCTACCTTCACTTGGGAGAGTGACTACGCCCTCCCCTTGCCCTTCCTCCGCTCCATTCCCCATCCCCAGCCAGACCAGTTACCTGTCCAGACTGTATAGACTATGGAAACAAATGCAAACTTGCCATCCTCCTTTTATTTTGAAATGTCTCCTACCTGACCTGAAGAGATAGGGCTCAAATACTTGTGAAGTCTCCCCGCTGCACTGGTAGGGACTCCCTTAGTCATCAGTGTATTGCCAGGCCCTAAGACAATGCCTGATTCGCAGTAGGTGCTCTGTGACTCACACTTAACTCCTGTCAGCTGAAACCAGAGCTGAGCAGTAGTGGTAAAAACAGATTTTATTCAGGAACTCTTGCAATAGAAGCAAAGAGGCCTGGGCTACATTTTTTATACCTCTAGGACAGGTGGGGATTTATTTTATTTTTTAAAGATCTTATTTATTTATTCATGAGAGACAGAGAGAGGCAGAGATACAGGCAGAGGGAGAAGCAGGCTCCATGCAGAAGCAGCCCAGCATGTGACTCAATCCGGGTCTCCAGGATCACAAAAGGTGGCACTCAACCACTGAGCCAAAGGTGGCACTCAACCACTGAGCCACCCGGGCTGCCCGACAGGTGGGGATTTAGAGCCAAGGATGTCTTGGGAGTAAAGGGATGGAAAAGTACTGAGAAGAGGCAAGGGGGCTGCTGGCTGAACCAGTTGGACAGGATTCTTGCTGAAGGGCTTGGGGGATCAGAATCCCAAGGTGGAGGATGAGGAATTTGATGAGATTCTGAGGGGGATCAGAAATGGGGAGGGGGGGAGTAGTCTTGCTAAGCTGACTTTAGCAGGATTCTTGCTAAGACTGGGCCATGTGGAGACTGACACAGAAGGTCAAAGATGGGAGGCCTAGCTGGAAAGAGCATTCAGAGGAGCCTGAATAAAGTTTGGTCACTGAAAGGCTTTGTCACTTACCAGGGACACTGGAAATGTAGACTAGTGTGTCCAGAAAAAGATGAAATGCATTTTGGTGAATGGCCTGCAGTCTCAGCTGTGATGCGGTATACAAAAGGATTTGGAGTCTGCCAAAACTGGATTCCAGTCCAGGCTTTGCTCCTTGCTAGCTGTGTGGACTTGGAGGAATTACTGAACTTGTCCAAACTTTGAGCCTCATTTTCTTCAGCTGAATAATGAGGATAATAACCCTTGCGTCAGAGGATGGTTGAGAGAGAATGTAGAGAAAGCCCCCACTGTGGTATATAACCCAACACACTGTATCATCATTTTAGTCATTTAGTGTCTTCATTATTACCATAGATCTCAATTTTATTGATTGACTAAAAATAACCCACACAGGGTAAAAAAATCAACATAGTATAAAAGTGTGAACTCTGAAAAATATGTCTTTCATCCCATCTTTAGTTCCCTTCCTCAAAGACAACCACTATGAGCAGTTTCTTGGTACATTTCCAGAGAGATGTATGTACAAACATCCATGCATAAATCGTTCTTTTTCTTTATCTAATGCTTTTATATGATGCCCTCTATTCTGCACTTTTTTTAAAAGTTTATTTATTTATTTATTTATTTATTTATTTATTTATTTATGAGAGACAGAGGGAGAGAGGCAGAGACACAGGCATAGGGAGAAGCAGGAGGCCCAACGTGGGACTCGATCCTGGGACTCCGGGGTCACGCCCTTGGCCGACAGCAGATGCTAAACCACTCAGCCATCCAGGCATCCCTATTCTGCACTTTTTTTTTTAAGAGTTTGTTTATTTATTCATTAGAGACACAGAGAGAGAGGCAGAGACACAGGCAGAAGGAGAAGCAAGGCTCCCTGTGGGGAGCCCCATGTGGGACTGGATCCCAGCACTCTGGGATCATGACCTGAGCTGAAGGCAGATGCTCAACCACTGAACCACCCAGGTGCCCCTATTCTGCACCTTTTATTTCATTTAACAATTTAACTTAGCCATTGTTTCACGTGGGCATGAGTTGATTTTCCACATCCTTCTCTTTATGGCTGCAGAACATTCCACAGGGTGGGTGTCCCATCACTTAATTAACTGGTGCCCCAGACACACATTTGACCATCTACAGGGTGTTACCACTCTATACAGCTGCATCCACCGTACCCTCATATATATGTTTTGTGTGCTAGTGTGAGAATATCTGTAAGGCAAAAAAATCTAGCATTCATTAAATGGGGGAATGTTTTCATTCTGGTAGCTATTGTGGAGAGAAAGGTTTAGGAATCAGAGACTTGGCTTGTCATGAGAAAGTGAGAGATAAAGTACATCATTTCTTTATTTTCAAAGCCTTTACTAATACAGACCCTTGTTTCCTCTTTCCATGATGCCTCAGATTCCAGATTCCCCAGCAGGGATATTTGGCAGATTTATAAACCAATGCAAATCGGCTTTTAGCTGGAGAGTTTACTTTCCCACATAAACACACTGTCAACCAACCTTCTGAATCCCTTGCTCGTCAAAGAGGTTAGATTGACTATAATAGAAACAGAGCCCTTTTTATTTGTTTGGTTTCTAGTGGCAGAGAAGCAAACACTGCCCAGTGCTTTCTTTGTTAGGTATTTTTCATTTAATCCTGTAAACCTTTGAGGCGAAAAATATTATTATCCCTTATTTCCAGACAAAGAAAGAGATGGGTTCACAGAAGTTAGGTAACTTGCCCAAAGTCATGCAGAGTCAAGATTTGAACTCAAGTCTTGATGACTGTACCACTCTGTGGTTCTTTTTTAGGGGATTCTGTAGAACTTTCCTGAATGTTCAGTAAGTTTTACCTGTTGCATAAACATCTGATTGTTAGCAGTGGCTCTCAATAATTTTGTGGACTTTCTGAGTTTAGTAGAGAAAGAGGGTCTGTTATGGCCCAAGCTCAGTGTCTGGCATGCTTAGTCCTTATGTCATCAATCCAGCCACTCCCAGGTGACTGGTCTAGTCTATACCACTGACTCTGCTGGTTTCTATGTTTGGATGGCTTCTGCCCCTCAGCTCCAAGACAAGATTGCTCTCTCTGTGACGCTGGACTCTGGCTCTGTGCCCTCCTCTGGTGTCCTCCCCACAGCCTCTATCAAACTTATTCTATGGTGTTTTCTGTCTCTTAGTAAAGGAAAGTCACTTAAAGCCCTCTCTAAGCTGTATGGCATCACTATGACTCCCCCTGTCCCACACTTTGCTCTCCCAGTTCTTCAGCCTCTGAGCTGATGTCACTTCACCTTGAAGTCTGCTCTCTTTTCTGAAACCTACACTGGGTTCTTCCCAGCTCCCAGGAAATCTGTCACCTGTGAACAAAAATTAGCACATTAAAGCTTTTCCCACCCCTTTGCTTTAAAACATTATATCCCAGAGAACCACATTATAATTCCATCCACTGTATATTGGAAAGGGCCTGTTGTTTTAGAACATACCTTAGGATGAGTGCTTCGTGCCTGCAGATCTCTTTTTTATCAATTTAATATATCTTTATTAACTCTTGGTTCCATATTAGCACAGTTCTCTTGTTAGGCTGTAAATTTACTCTTGTTTTTTTTTTAATTTTTTTTAAAATTTTATTTATTTTATGATAGGCACACAGTGAGAGAGAGAGAAGCAGAGACATAGGCAGAGGGAGAAGCAGGCTCCATGCACCGGGAGCCCGACGTGGGATTCGATCCCGGGTCTCCAGGATCGCGCCCCGGGCCAAAGGCAGGCGCCAAACCGCTGCGCCACCCAGGGATCCCTTACTCTTGTTTTATTATTTATTAACAAACATTTGTTAAGAGCCTGATGGTGTCCGGCTACCACCTCCATTATCTCACATATTCCTTAGAAACCACTCTGGGGAGGGGGTATTAACAACCCCCTTCGCAGTTGGGGGAAATGAGGCTCAGAGAGGTTCATTATCTCGTCCGTGTTTCATCTAGTAAGTGGTAGGTCTGGGATTTGAACCTCAGTGTTTGAATTCTAAATCCGTAACCTTTCCCAGATGAAAGCAAAGATTTCTGGTTTCTTATTATTTTGCTGCTTCAGTTACTCTACTCAACTCCTTAATTAGTGGTGACTCCAAATCAGTAGCATGTTACTGAGCCTTCTGGTACCCGAATGGGTTTTGTTTTGATAGGAGTCACATAATCCATACTGAGAAGACATTACTTAATCCGGAATGAGAGAGGCAAAAATCCACAGGAAAGCTGCAAGAAGGGAAGGGGAGCAATTTTTATTTGACTGGCTGGCTGACTGATCTCTAGAGAGTTCTCTTTCTTTTTATCCCCATTCCTTTTCTTCTTGGAAGGCTAAAGTATAAAGTACTTCAAGGAGCTCCACCCGGTTCTTAAAAATGTCCAGGAGGTGGCAGTGAAGTAAGCTCTTAGCGTGTGGGGTTTTAGGCTTCCCGAAGCCTTAACTCAGTGTATCCCAAACCTGTCTGATCATAAAAATCACCTGTGACATTTGTTAAAGTTTGATTTCCCAGTGGGGCTGAGACCTGGGGATTTTTTTTTTTTAACAAGTCCCACTTATGCCATTCTTATGATCAGACTAGCCTGGGAAAGAGTAAGTATCATCACTGGGAACTAGGTCTTTTGTGTGGCCTGTCCTCTGTAGATTTGAAGTACAGCTGGTTACATTGCATTGCAGTAGAGAGAACATGAATTCTGGAGAATTCTGGAGTCAGAAAGCACAGGATTCAAAAACAAATGTGACCACTTATAAACTATGTTACTTTGGAAATGTAACTGAACGTTCTAATCTTGAGAACTCTCCTGCCATTTTCTCTGCCTGGAAACAAGAAATTATTTTCCTTTCTCTCCTTCTTCCCATCTCCTTTGTCTTCTTATTCTTCAGTTCTCAGGATGCATATCCGGGTTCTCCACAAGCTGGTCACATAAAATTATTTTTTTAAAGAATTTTTTAAGTGTCTATCATTCCCCACTAAACTCTAAGCCCCTTGAAAGCAGGAACCATGTATCTTAGGTTTATTATTTATGACTATAAGGTTTGTAGTTTATTATTTCATTATTATGACTCTCATGCTTATTATTGTATGCCCAACATCTAGCTTAGTACAATATGAATGACCTCAGAGCTTTGTTTCTCTCACCTGTAAAAATGGATGAACATGATTAACCCATGGGGGTGTGAGATATTAAATGAAAATAGTGACTGTTAGCCTGTTGTTTACAGGCTTACAGTAGGCATCTAATAAATGTTAGTTCTTCCTTTCAGTTAAAAGAATGTGGAGTTAATTCAAAGATCTTTTTGGCTTTATTCAACAATTCTTGAATTGGGTAATAATTCTGTGTAACAGATAGAAAGTAGACCCAAGGAGCTGTACAAAATGAGAGGTTTTTATAGGCAGAAGGGGGCAGAAAGGCAGGGGTCTGGCAGGCAGATTACTCTATCAGGATCAGTTCATTCCCGATGCACTGGTTAGAGATTACATTCCTGGAGAGGCTGAAAATCCATTTGGGGCCTGTTGTTTCTTTTTTTAACAGTTCCTTTGGAGAACCCACTTATGATTATTAGTGCTGAATGGACTAGATTATTAATAGACTTCAAGGCTCAACATGGCCCTAAAAAGTTTCTAATATTCTTAAAGGTTTATTTAGAATTCAGCCCACCTTTTCTCCCCCAGGTCCAAAGACTGTCTTCTGCCATCTTTAAGGCTGTTCTGGTGACCCACTTCGAAGCCTCTCATAATCTGGACCTGACTGCCTGTGGATAGCATATCTTTATCTTTTCTTTATTCAATTTGGTGCTGAAAATGAAAACGACATCATTGTAGACTGAACTTAATATTTTTAGAAGATCATGGGTGGTAGATGGCTTCAAAGGTAGCTTTTACAGAGTTTCTTTTCCTGGAATTCTTTATAGGAGAATACAAACATTGTCTTGTGAAGATTTCTTCTAATCTTTTGTGAAATCCAGGCTGGTATGAGTAGATGAAGCAAATTCAGAATTTTATTTCCCTCCCATTTGGGACCCACTTGGGGATGTGTGACTGCCTTTCAGATCTGAAGTATAGGAGCAGGACTGGCCATTAATGGCCCTTCCTCTGACACACCAGCAAATGGAAGGTGTCCCAGTACCAGGGCCACCAGCTCTCCCGAGTTTGCCTGGGACTGAGGCAGTGCCCTGGGCCCTTACTACTCTTTCAGTTTTAAATCCAGGACTGTTCTGTGAAAACTGGGGTGAATTGGTTGGCTATCCATGGAGTAGGTTGCTGAAGGAATGAAAGCATTTGCATGCTTTTCTGTTGTTTTCAGGGACACAGGAACCAAGGAACTAAGAAGTTAAAACTGCTTTGTAAAAAAAAAACTTTGTGAAAGTTTTTGAAAATTACTTTCACTTCTAACGCCACCAAACTAAATATAGGCCTCATATAAATGCAGTTGCTTTTGCACCATTTACAAACTCAATGACAGTGACTTGGAAATGAATGGTATTGTGTTATAGAAACCCAGTCCTGTCTTTTCTGCACCTGAATGGCTATAGCTAGCCAATTAACATGACCTATTTTCTAGCGTTAATCATTTTTACTGATATGTTGTGAATAGTTCATCTTTGAAATATTGTTTTTCTAGTTAAATAACAACACTAGAACAATTATTATCATTGATGAATTTTGAAAATAGGCCATTTTTGAAAGGAGGGCCTTAACCCAGCATAAATTGTATATTATCGCTTACATCTCACAAGGTAAAATATAAACTTATTTTAATACGTATTTATGACTCTCTTATTCCCCGAAGTATATAAAGTGGCTTTTGAAAATACATAGATTTTTACAAGTTTTTTTTTTTAAGTTTAGGTTAAAAAGTCAGGACAAAGGAACAATAAAAATGGTGCAATAAAATGAAATCAGGGAAAAGCTAGTATCTAGATATGTGAGATCTAAGGATTTTGCAAAGTCTTTATGATGGGACACAGATTTGGTTCTGGGCTTTCTGGTTGCCAGAAACACACCAAGCTGTTAAGTCATGGTGCCGGCAGATAAAATAAAAGATATTGTTTAAGAGAAATGCAGTTTTTCTTAGCACTGAAAGCTGGGAGAAATTTCCCCAGAGGGCCTTCTTAAAGGAGCCCCTGTGTGATTGGCATTGCTTCATCAACATCCCCAGATTCAATACAGTTTCAAAGTTTTGTATGAGATAGTGCCCTTCAGTGCATGTTGAGGGTATAACACCCAAGTGCCAATAAAACCCATTACTACTTTCATACAGTGGTCTTTCCCTGAGGCAGTGCCTCAGCCTCCTGGCAAGGGTTTTATTTAGCCTTTAGATTTCTAGGTCCCAGCGCATGCTAAATCAGCATCTCTACTTTTGAAAAGCTCCTGGATAAACGTGATAGAAAATCACTTAAAGCTTTTTAAAAAACCTATTTAAAGAGGAAACTCAAATGTCCAATAAACATTTGAAAAAAATAATTCAATATTGTATTCTCATGATTATGCAAATTAAAACAGTGATGAGCTACCATTTTACATTGATTTGATTGGCAAAAATATACAGTAGTAGCCAGCAGAGTTGAAAATGTGTATGTCTTCTGTGACCCAAACAACTCCACTTCTAGAGAACAATTCTGATCCATATGCACAAAGAGATACACTGATGATATTTTTTGCAGTGTTCTTTGCAGTGAGGAAAGAGTGGAAAGCACCTATGTTCCATCAGTGGTGGGATGCATAAATTAATTTATGATGTGGGTTGAATTGTGTCTCTCCTGAAAGACATGTCCAAGTCTTAATCAGTATCTGTGAATGAGGATCTTATTTGGGAATAGTCTTTGCAGATGCAATTAAGTCAGGGATCTTGGAATGAGACGATCCTGGGTTAAGGTTGGGACCTAAATCCAATAAGTGTCCTTATAAGAAACAAGAAAAGAGAAGACATAGAGACACACAGAGGTGAAGGCCATGTCAGGACAGAGGCAGGAGTGGTTGAGATTGGAGTGATGCCTCTCAAGCCAATAAATGCCTGGGTTTGCCAGCATCCACCAGAAGCAAGAGGGGGCATTGAATGGATTCTCTCTCAGATCTCTCAGTAGGAACCAGACCTGTCAATGCCTTGATATCAGATTTCTGAACTCCAGAACTGTGAGAGAATAAATTTCTGTTGTTTTAAGCCACCCAATTTGTGACATTTGGTTATGACAGCCTTAGGAATCTAATAAAATGGAAACCTTCCCCCAAACCACAGGGATACCTTGGAAAAGGGTTCTGGGGTTCTCCTTCAACTGAGAGAGTGGAAGCATGGAGCTAACAACTTCCATAGTGTAATTGAAGCAGTTTTTTCATGATTTGAGACCTTAGAGCCCTTGTGGTCCGACTCCCCCCTTTTTAAAGATAAGGATGCCCAGACAAGGGAGGTGACTTGCCCAAGACCCTATTACCAATAAGGGACAAGCTTGGATTTGAACCCAGATCTGTTTGACTCTAGAGTCTGTGTTCTTTTCACTTCATTTGTGACACTGGCGCCAGAATGTGTCGGGTCCTCTCAGATCAATATAGCAGCTTGGACTGTAGGAAGGAGCTCAGGTGCTGCAATCAGAAGACTTGAGTTAAAGTCTTTGCTCTTCCACCCTCTGGCAGGGTGGCAAGCTAAAGGTTTTTAACTTCACTATCCCTTAGATTCTTTTTCCTGACAGTGAGGCTAACCTTTGCTCCCAGAGCACCTGAATCTCTGGATTGGAATGCTCCAATGAGACAATATATGTAAAAAGGTCTTTATTAAACTGTAAATCACTATATATGTGATATTATCATCATCATCTAATCTAGTCTCAGATCAGGAATGTGAAAACTCAGAAAGTATGGTAAGCAGAATTCTAAGATGACCCCTAGTTACCTTTACCCATGTAGAGTTCTTTCCTTTTGAGTGAGGATGAGACCTATGGGTATGCTGAGCTATCACTCCTGTGATTATGTTACATTATATAGTGAAAGAAAGATTTCCCTAGGTGGGCCTGACCTAATCTGGTGAGTCCTTTCAAAGCATTTTTCTTTGTCTGGGTTGCAGGAGTCAGACATGCTCTTTAGCTAGTTTGGAAGAAAGCAAACATTCACTTTTGGCTCACTATGGCAAGGAACTGTGCAGGGTCTTGAGTTGCTGAGTATGATCCTGGGCTGGCAGCTACAAGGAAAATGAGGACCTCTGTCCTACAGCTGCAAGGAGATGAATTCTTCCATGTAGTTAACTGGAAGATGACCCTGAGCCCAGACAGGAGTTGCAACCCTAGGGACACCTGCATTTCAGGCTTGCGATAATCTGAGCAGAGTACTGAGCCATACCATGATGGACTTTTGACCTAAATAACTGTGAGCCAATAAATGGGTGTTGTCTGAAGCCACTAGGTTTCTGTTCATTTTTTTTATGCAGCAGTAGAAAACTAATACAGAGAAATTAAAAGTTTTTCCTTGGGTGATAGAGCCATTAAGTGCACATATCTGTATAACCTTCCAAGACACTCAGAACTTTTTCTAAGGCTGGAGCATCTCTGGAGCCAGACTGGCTGGGTTTGTGCCCTGGCTGTGTCACTTACACAAAGTTATAAATGGAGGCAACTGGGGCACCTGGGAGGCTCAATTGGTTAAGTATCTGACTCTTGATTTTGGCTCAGGTCATGATCTCAGATCATGAGATCGAGCCCCGTGCACCGACTCTGCACTGAGTATAGAGCCTGCTTAAGATTCTCTCTCTCTCCCTCTGCCCCTCCTCCCACACCTGCTCTCATGTGCTGGTGCATGCTCTCTCTTCAGAACAACCAACTGAGGGAAATTACTTTGCTTCTCTGTGCATCCATTTCCTCATCTGTAAGATAAAGATGATAATGTTACTGACCCCCAGGACTGTTAGCAATGTTGAATGATTTTATACACGTGAAGCGCTTATGTTCCTGGCCCATAGTTCCAGTCATAGTTCCAGTCCTGTTCCTGGCCCATAGTAAACACTCAGCAACTTGTTATATCTCAGCCCTTAGCCCAGAGCTAGCACATAACAGGCACTCATTAATGTTTGTAGTAGATGAATTAATTAATCTGGACTAGAATCTTGATCCCTTGATTCTTAATCCTATAACTAAATATAACTAAATCCTATAGTATTTCTACTAATCATTATTTGGAATAGAATACAGATTCTCCCAAAGCTGGCTTTGCTGGCTCAATTTCTTCAGGATGCTCCAGAAAAGCACCAGATTTATAACACCATAAAAATACAGAAGTGTTTAAACTTATACCAGAGTGCTTAAAAACCTGTACTCTGTGGAAGTTGACTAAAAGTCATGAGTGGGCTGGCTTTGCCTTAATTGACCATGTCAGCTGCTCATGGTGACATACACTTAATGCAATTGTCTAATTATCTGGTCATCAGGAAAAGACCAACTGTCATTGCTAACTGAGCAACCCATCAATCAGTTTGTTCTGAGTCCATGATGTAAATTAAAAGGTATTGCTTAAATACTTAGTAGAGGAATAAGAACCTTCATCTCAAGGAGCTATTGAAGCCATGGTTTTTGCTACACCTGTCGGCTGTGGTGAGCTATGAATAATGAGATTTGGAACTCGACAATATAGTTCAACATTAAGAAATAAGAGGAGACCCCAGAATTTGATAAGGATGCCCATCCACTCTCACCTGTGCTTCATCACATTTAGAGTGTTTTTGCTGATAATTCCTTTCAAAATTCTAAACAGTAAGGTGGGTTCTAGCTGTGAACTAGACCATCACTCTTGAACTGGCCCACATTGAGGGTGTATATTTCCTTTCCCATGGCTGCCTTGTTCACCCACAGAGTTGTTATCAGAGCCTGGACTGGAGAAATGAATGACCAAAGCCTACATGTGTCTGTTGTATGCCTGAGCAGTTTCACATCAAGATTTGTTTTGAGGCTTATAGATTTGGTTCCATTCAGTTCCCCTTCTGTTGCAAGACCCCATAGTCATGCTTTATTCCCTCCACACTGAACAGCATGCCACTCATTCCTCCAGCATCTGTGACTGGCCATTCTCTCCCAGACACTGGGGGAGGCACCTGGAATACAGAAATAGTTGAGATGCTTTTCCTGCCCCAAAGTGACTTCTTATCATGCTCCCTCAAGCTCCTGTGCCTTTGCACATGGGGCTTCTCCAGCCTAGACAAGCTTCATGCCTTCTGGGCTTGGCAAATTCCAGCTCATCTTTCTTTCTTTTTCTTTCTTTCTTTCTTTCTTTCTTTCTTTCTTTCTTTCTTTCTTTCTTTCTTTCCTCTTTTCTTCTTACTTTCTTTTCTTTCTTTCTCTCTTTCTTTTCATTTCCGGCTCATCTTTCTTGTTTCTACCAAACCACGTCTCTCCTCCCAGATGAACTCACACCCTGCTTTGTGCTCCCATAGCCCTTTGACTCTCATCTGCTAGAGCGTTTACCACTTTGCACTAGTGATTTATTTACAAGTTCACAGCCTAAAGACAGGACTTCACCTTCTTCTCTGAATTCCCAGTGCTTGACACTGAGTTGATGCATGTCATGTTTACTTGAATAAAAGACTAACCTGGTAAAAGAGTTTAACTATTCCTGGGTAAGGTGTGTAGGAGGGTAGAGGTGAGGATGGAGCCAGTGAATAAATGTGCTTTTCTAATGCTTCTTTTAGCAGCAAGGGGAGAGATTGTTTATAATTATCCTGTCATGGAAGCCTTTAGGTTCTATGGTCTGAAAGGCCCAAGAGAGGCTCAGGGTCTTTCTCAAATTTATAAGGAGCCATTTTACTTGAAGTAAGAGTGAATATGACGTTGGTTAGCTTGAATCATGTCACCTATGGCAAGCTAATTTCTATTTTTGTCCTTGAGTACTGTCATTTCTTATTCTTTTTTGGGGGAGGTTGAGGAGTGGTCATTTTTTCATAGGTTCAACACTACAGGCAACTAAATTCTGTTCTCTCTGAACACCTTTCAGCACAATATTAGAGTTAGAGAGTTGAGTTATTTGCTCCTGGTGTCCTGTCTAGGACTGCTAGGGCCCTCTGACCCCGGCCCTTTGCTTTTCTTTCTCAGTAAGCACTCCAAAAACAGGCTCACCTTTCTTGATTCTCCTCTGTGACTCCCAGATTTTCACCTCTTGCTTTGACTTTTCTCTACTCCCGTTCCTGTATTTCTAATCTCTTGTGGGATAGTTCCAATTAGATGTCCTGTTGTCCCCTTAAGTTCGGTATACTTCTAAAAGTTAACTGTTTCTCTCCCAGATGTACTTCATTTCCATTCACCCTATTCTGTTAGTGGCTCCTGTGAGCACTGAAATCAGTAGACAAAGGTTAGAACAGACTGAAGCACCCCAGCAGAAGATGTAGGTGTGTGGAGGCAGTACTTGGGCAGACACAGTTCAGAACTCTGGAGAGTTCCCAGGTGGGGGCAACTCCCTTGCTCTGGGCCCTCCTCTGTCCCTTCCCACACACACCAGCCTTGGTATAGTGTGTGTCACCAGAATTCCATGGTTGTAATGGAACCTCATTCATTTCTCCTAGGCTTAGTTCTCTGGGGACTGAGGACTTAATGGGGCTGTATTCTGTTTCTTGCTCTACCACTTACTGGATACACTGCTAAAGACTAAGTCATCTAATTGCTCTGAGCCTCAGTTTCTTCATCTGTGAAATGGAATAGCAATACCTCTACCTACTTGATAGTGTTGTTGTGAAGTTGAATTGAGGTAGTGCAGGTACACAGCACATAATATAGACTCAATAAATTATAGTCACAATTTTTATTATAGAAGTTATAGATACAATAGTATTAATTCTTGACAATATGTGGTAGGATGGCATGAGGCTTTCAAGGCAGTGGGATGTCTCTGGGAGGTTACAGGCTGTTTCAGGGGTCAAAGGAGCAAATGAATTGGCAGAGGGGGGCAGAGCTTATCCTTTCTCTAGTAAGTCCTCTGGGAAACCACTTCTTTGTCCTTTGGTTTCATTATTAAGATAGCAATGCATGCTTTAGGGTCAACACAAATCATAATCATAATCAGTTGTTGGAAAAGAAGAACAGGCCCTCATAGATTTGCAGAATAGGAAATACCTTGCATATGGCAAATAGAGAAACAGGCCCTGAAGAGATCATGACTGGATCTCTTCATGCCCAAGAGATCCAGTCATGTCTAAGGCAGCTCAGAGAGTTAATGGCCACGGAGAGAGGAGGACCGGGTCTCCAGGCTCTTGTTTGGCCTTTGCATGTGCTTTTGCTTCCTCCCATGGGACTTCTTCCTCTCTCTAGTCTTGGCAAACTGTCTCTCTTTCAAGAGTCAGCTCAAATGTCACCTTCTCTCTGAGCCTTGGTTGCCTCCTCTGTGAAATGGGAGTATGACGATTATTCATAAGCTGTGTGAAGATTAAACGTCACCATGTGGATAAAGAGCTCAGCTGGGAGGCAGGCATATAGTAGATGCTCAGTAGGATGGTGGCTACAGGCATCTAGTGATCTGTTTGTGTGTCTGACTCGGCTGTTGCACTATGAGCTCTTAGAAGGTAAAGACTCATTCATCCTCCTGTTTTTAGCTCTCTGGCTTTTGTTTCCCTCCACTGACACTTTGACCCATATGTGGAATCTCTCAGCATTCCCTGAGCATAACGCCTGGCTCAAAGGCAGGACATGCTTAAGTGTTGAGTGAATGCATTGATGTTCCGGCTAAACCATAGTGCCTTTAGACTGGCTTTCTGGTCGAGTTCCCATTGCAGACCCTCCTGAAAGGGTCTGGGTATCTGGTTAACTGGGGATGAGCTGCCATAAGAGGTGTCAGGAGTGACTTCAGGAAAAGTTGTTTAATAATCCTGGCTGAGAAGAAAGTGCTGCTGGAATGGAGATCTGGTTTGCCTTGTTTCCGTTGCAGTTAGTAAACACACTTTAAAGTTTTGATGTGGAAGTTTTTGAGATAACTTGAGGACTAATGGTGAATTGATATAATTTATCCACAGTGAGGGAGTAGAGAGCAGGGAGATGGTTGTTTATAGTGTAGAGGAGAAGAAAAAATCTCGCTACTTTTCTAGGTTCTTGGCTGAGACACCCCCTGCAACAAATGAGAGATTAACAGAAGAAAACTAATTTGCATTAATTTTGTACATACAGGGGTCCCAAAGATAGGAGACCAAAGAAGTGACCAAAAGGATAGCTTTTATACTTATTTGACAAGGAAACAGTAAATTTATGAAGAATTGACAAGAAAAAGAAGTTTGAGCTTGAGGTAGTAAATTAAAGAGGAAATAGCAAGGTTTGTTTACATAGTCTTCTGGGCCCCAAATTCTCTCTTACTGCTGATAAGAATTTCTCCTTTCCTCTTGGTATAGAAAGGGGATCTTTCACATAGGAGATTTGTTTTCTGCTCTCAGGCAGACAATGGTCAAGCATCCTTCTGGTACCGCTGTTTCTTTTGTAACTTTAATTCAAAATAATATGCCACAGTGGCACATTTTGGGGCAGCCTGCCCTGAACCCCATCAATAATTTCACAGAATATAATAGAGTTAATTTATAATTGATAATTGATACTGCAACTCTTTTCCATAGGCTGAATTACAATGGAATGGAGTAAGAGTAATTTCATATGGGTATTTTGTTGTTTGTGTCACTTTTATGGGTTGGAAAGTGGAAAAAGAGCACCGTGCTAAATTGGTATCTAATCCTTTCAGAGCAATTTGCTAAATAAACTGGGATTTTAATTAACACTGCAAGCCAAGAGGTAAATCACTTTAGAAGTTTGTGAAGTTTTTCTTTTTCTCATGGTTAGTATAATTACTAATAAAGATTCTTTACGAGTGGGAAATTAGGTTTTAGAATAAATAACTGGAGATTGCTATGGGACACTGAAATTATGAGAGAGACAAGGTTCTTTTCCCCTCTCGCTAACATGGACCTTTTTTCTTTAGTTTGTTTGGTAACAATTCTGATCTCATTAAAAGTATTGTGATCCGAAGTAGAAGTAGAAGCAAGGTGGACGGCAGGCCTCACTGCAGCTCTTCCAGCTGTAATTCATATGAGTCAATTATAATGAATGGATTTAATTTTAAAAAATACAACGTACTTTGGTGATTAACTCAGTGAACGACAAATGGCGCACTTACTCAGCGTATCATATTTGCAATAACGAAGGAAAAGGAAACTTCATAGATCACAAGAATTGCTACTTTCCAGCAAAAGGTTGTTAATTACTTATCCTTTTGCTATATTTATTGGCTCTATTAGAGGATGAGTAATTATTGTCTTCCTGGGAAACCCATTGAAGCCAGATGGCGACTTTATTAAATTGGAAGCCTCTTCAGAGTGCTAGTTATCCCTGTAGGATCTTCTCTATTCAGAGTCTCCAACAAGAAGGATTTGGAAGAAGTGAGGACTGTCAGCCCGTGGGCATGAGAGAAGAGGCTTCTTTAAAGTGCATTGGCTGTCAGAGTAGTTAATACCCATGAAACTGGTGATGTGCTCTCACACTCCTATACCTTCCCTCGCACCTGCTCCCAGTGCACTTTTTTCTCCTTGCCCTGTTGCCTTTCCACCCTATCCCCTTTCTCCTAGCCTTGGCCAAGTTTATCATGGGTCTGGCTGCCTTTGGCCTCACTCTACCTCCTCTCCCCTCTCCATTCTAGCCAGATCTGTCATAGCCCCGCAGAACACTTCCCTTCACTCTCCTCTACCTGCAGAATTGAGTTCAAGCTCGGCAGCTTGCCCTGTGAGTCCATCATGATCTGTCTGGTTCATGGAGACCACTCCAGCTTTATCTACCCTCCATACTCTGGGCTCTAGACACGTAGAACTCCTTATGCTCTCCAGCATCCCTGCCTTGGACACACTCTGCCCTCTACCCGATTTCTCTTTCTCCTCATCTCTGCCTGGCAATCACTTATTTCACACCCAGCTCAAATGGCCCCTCCTCAGTTCAACTTTCCTTCTCTGGAGTGGAAACAGTTGCTCCTGCTGGACTCTCCCACACATAATGCAGCCAGCCTAGACTGGCTCCTGAATCCCCAGAGCTGTGTTTGATCCACTACTGTTTTTGAAGAGGTGAACTTGTTCAGAGCCAGCCTCTGCTTTCTCTACCAGGGAAGGTGTCTGGGGACATTTCCTTTCTGCCTCTCTTACCATGGGACTTTATTAGGTGAAGAACAATCCAGGATGCTCATGGTCAATATTCTATAGTTGGACTAACTTAGCTCCTTCTATGTGCCAGGCTATTCACAAACATTCTTTCACTTACATAGTAGTTTTTAATCTTCACAATACCCTCTGTGATGGAGGTTTTGCTAGTCCTCTTTTTTAGCTGTTAAAACCAAAAGCCTTAGAAGTTGAGATTTGAAACCAGGTTCTGGCAGTCAAGTCAAGGAACTTTTGTGTGCAAGTACAGGCTTTCCCCAGAGATTAAATGCATACCCAGGAAGACCTACGTGGCTTCAAATACTCTGAATAGACCTTGTACACCTTTAACCTTAGGCTGGCCCTAGAAAACAGCCCTGTCCACAATCTCCTTTGGTTAATATTTTATCAGCCAATAGGGATGGGGTGAAGGGTGATGGGAAAGCATGGAAGAAAAGAAAGAAATCAATATTTTTTGAACACCTACTGTATAATTGGCATTGTGCCAGGCACCATGCTAGGTGGCTCAAATGCATTGTTAATCATCTAATAACCCAAATCGCATTGTCACTATTGTTTCTGCTGAGGAAACAGGCATGGAGTTGCCCCATGTGTGGGCTTTGCCCCCAGCCCCATCCAGAGATGCAGCGGTCAGGAAGCTGACCAGTCCCTCCCCAGCATGGGGAGGGCTTTTCTCACTAAACTATTTTCCACAGGGAGGTGGGAGCCTGGAATTTCCCTGTGGCCCCTAGTAGGTGGTGCTTCTTGAATATGTCGAGAGTTGGGGGGAAGGAATAATGATGCCATTCGCTGAGATGTGAGCAAGAGAAGAGTGAGCTAGCTTCCCTCTCTCAGGCTTAAAAGGGGGATCACCTTCTTTTGACAACATCAGATTTGGCAGATGGAGCCATGTTCCATCCAGTCACACCCTTCAGCATTTGATGGATCTCCACCCGTATTTTCTTTGTCAGCTTGCTTTTCTGATTGAAGAAGAGAGTGCTAAGTTTTTAGTCCATCCTTGAAAGGCAATTGCTCAGTCCTTTCTCTATCTTAACTGGTCTTCTCTGGACTTTGCTGCACTATGCTCTTCCTTGAAGTGTTAACCACAGCTCTTTTTTTGCATAGATTTATGTGCTAATTTTTTTTCATAGATTTATCCATCTGCCCATCCATTCAGGTTAATGGAGCCAAAAGAGCACAGTCTTTGGAGACAGACCAACATGACTTCAAATTCTGTTTGCCACTTATCGGCAACAGAATATGGAGGCATAAATGTAAGATACCTGGCACACAATTAAGAGCTTAATAAATAATAATTATTAAATTTCTTATAAGGATATATTGGTCTTAAATTCCTTCATTTTTAGGAAGCTTTCATTCTCTAAGGCACTGTTATAATCTGGAGTAGTATATTTATTATCTACTACCGTGTAACAGATTTCTCCAAAGCTTAGCACCTGAGAACATCACATGTCTACTATTCATACACTTAGTGAGGGTGAGGATTCTGAGAGTGTCTTAACTGGGGTTCTGGGTCAGGGTCTCTCACAAGACCACAGTCTCTATAGACTTGGCTGGGGTCAAGGGACCCACTTCCAAGCTCACTCACACAACTGTTGGCAGGAGGGTTTGATTTTTTTCCCACTCCCTAGGCTTCTCCAGAGTGATGATGATGATGAGAGAGAGACAGAGATGAGAACCAGCCAGACAGATAGCCAGACAGATGTGTGCATGCATACACACACGCACAGTGGGCCCAAGATAGAAGCCACAGTCTCTTTATAAAGATATCCTACAGGCTCCTGGGTGGCCCAGTCGGTTAGGCATCTGCCTTCGGCTTGGGTCATGATCCCAGGGTCCTAGGATTGTGTCCCACATCAGGCTCCCTACTCAGCAGGGGAGTCTGCTTCTCCCTCTTACTCTGCCCCTGCTTGTGTTCTCTCTCTCGCTCACTCTCTCTCTCTCTCAAATACATACATACATACATACATAAAATAAAATAAAAAAGATATCCTAATATTGGAAGGGACATCTCATCACTTCTGCTGTAGCTATTGCTTCCATAGACCAAGCCTGTGCCAGTCGTGGGACTGTGTCCAAAGGTCTCTTGTGTACAAGGGTCTGAATTCTAGGAGGCAGGAATAATCGGAGACTATCTTAGACATAGCCTACCACAGAAGAGTAGGCTGGGGAGAGCGTAGATAAATGAAGTGTCTCTACCCTGAAGGATTCTGTGTGATGGGGAGGCAGTCATGTAAGCATAAATACCCTACAAGACAGTGACTGTACAACAGGCATCAACAGAGTGCAGAGGAGACACTGGAGAGAAGAAATCCATTAACTCTGCCCCGGGGCATCATTGAAGGTTTCCCAAGTGCAGGTACTCTGCCGTGTTCTTACTTGAGAGCAGTCCTAATGGTGCTTGATATTTGGTTGGCATCTTTTTAAATTGAAGTTACTCATCGAGGTGATTTCCTTGGATGTTAAAAATAATAGGCTATCCTATATAACAGCAGTTTGTTTTTACAAAGTGCTTTCCCAGGCGCTACCTCAGTCCATATGACAGCCCCACGAGGTGGACAGGTTTTATTGCTCATTTTCCTCCACTGTAGGTGAGCCAGAGAGGGGGCAAGGTCAGTATGTCAAAGTCTCTGGGTGAGGGTGTGGTGGGTCAAGGCTGGAGCCAGGGTCTTCCCAGCTCAAGTAACCTGTGCTTCTACCCCTTCTGTGCATTTCCCCAGAGTGCTGTGGGCCTCTCATTTGAAAGCAGTAATTTGGGTCATTTCCCCCTGTAGATGCATTACACATATGCTTGCCCATATCAAGGCTTATTTGCCACTTTTATGCCCAATCACTTGAAAGATTTTCTTTCAAGAAGAAGTTTTATGAAGAAAATCATTCACAAAAGTACAGAAATGTGAATTGTGCTTTCATCAGCATTCACTGTGAAATTTCATTTTGTAAAATCCCTTGGGGGATTTGAACTTGCTCTTTGGGCTATTTATTAGAAGAGGGACCCGCACATCAATTCCTTAAGGACACGTATGCACAAAGGACATTTAATGCTTTCGGTTCTCTTCGGAGCCTGGCTGTTTTGCAAGTTTGTTTTAGTCCTTCTAGGTAAGAGGGACAAGGACTTTGGGTCCACACAGGTGTATACGCTGAGGGAGAATCTTCCTTTGGGGCAAAGATGGTAGCATGTGGGGGGAGGGTTGGCTAGTTACTCTAGTTCATGTGTGACTAATAAGTACAACCATAGCAAAAGTTCGGTGTCAGTTGTGTGTAATGGTTAAGTGCATAGATTTTGGAAGCAGATAGACCTTGATTTGATCCTGACTCTGGGAAAGTCATCTGATCTCTCAAAGCTTTGGTTTCTCCATCTATAAATAGGATTAATTGTAGCACCTTTCTCCTCAGATCATTGTGAGGATTAAATGAGATAATCTGTGTTTTAAGCATAAAGATCTATTAACAAGAATTTCCTAAATATTAGCTCTAATGATGACAGAGATGATGATAATAATAATGTACTTGAGTAGCTGCTATTCATAAGTTCTTTTACTTACACGCTTATTCATGAAACATACTACAGGTGTTACTAACGGTGATGTCTGTGAACAACTAAAGGCTTCAGGGAGTCTTTGAATCTCCTCAAATCACATGTGGGTATTTCATGCATATGTGTGGTTTTCTGGCAAGAATTCCAAAGTGATTCTTGGCCCCAAAAAGGTTATAAACAAAGTCTACAGTGTGCTGAAGACTTGGTGTTAGGGACACATAAATGATTATGAAACTTTTTATCTTTAAAGAGTTCACAAAGTGGCGAGGCCGGCAGCTTTACAGACAGGATGTTGCAGAATGTCCTGAGAGGATATGAGTGACAGGGGCCACACAGAAGGGAGGGTTCATGAGACACCTTCATGGAAGGAGGGAGTGGGTGGTCAAGCCAAGTCAGAAGAGCCCAGTCAGAAGGAGTAACATGTAGAAGCCCACGGCACAAAACATTAAAGTGCAATATACTTAAATATCACAAGTAGGCTGGCAGTAACCATACATAGTTGGCCCAGTTCAAGGCAAGCAGGTTGGCAGAGGGGAGTGTGGAAAGTGTCTTTCAGGCCAGGCTTGGAGCTTAGACTTGATCCTGTGTTCATGGGAAGGCATTGAAGAGTTGTAAGCAAAGGAGTAACATGGTCAGAGCTGTGTTTTTAAAGAAATGCCCCTCTGTGTGCTGGCTGGACTAGAAGAGGAGACCCTGGCGCAGGGGAGACCTCATCCTGGTAAGAGGTGAGGCCTCAGGGTAAGGCAGCAACACTGGGGATTATTAAGGAATGGGAGGAAATTTAAAAATAAGAGAGGAGAGAAACCAAAAGACTTGCTGACCAGTAGGATATTGGGGAGGGAGAGGTGTCATGGGTGATTCTCAGGATTATGGCTTCTAGTTTTCCTGTGGGCCTAGGACCAATTGGACACCTGGTTAGCCATCCTTGGAGACCTGAGACAAATGTGTCAGATTGTTCCTGGTCCTAATGTTCTGAGGGAGATAAGAGTTGCACACGAAGTATGCAAAAGTGCAGACAATGAAAAGCACAGTAAGTGTTGAAGAGACCAGGAAGATGATCACTGTGGGCTGATGTTGTCCTAAAGCACTCCCTGTCATCGTAGCCACTGGGCAGTTGTTAAGCTTCCCTCCTACTTGACATCTCATCCACATTCACACTGGTTACCCTTCTCTATGTCTTGAAACACTTCTGGCTCTTGCTGGCCTTTTCTGGCTCATGCTTTCTCTCTCTGGTCCATCTTAGTCTGTTCTCTGCATGACCTACTATTTCTGCTCTCTGGCTGAGGGTCAGCCCTCCACAGTCTGCCTCTGTCTAGGTCTTCAACCTCATCTCACATTCCTTTCCTCTGGTCCTCTGTGCCCCAGCCACTTTGACCTGCCTTCAGGCTTTCCAGTGGGCCATAGTCAGACGTCTGGGCTTTTATATAATTGTTCTCTGCCTAGAATACTCTTTGTTATTCATTTGCCTGTTCTTCTTTCCGATCTCAGCTCAAACAGCCTTTTCTCAGGAATAGGGTGAGGATTCAATTTGCTCTTCAAACTGGGATACATTTGAAAGTGGAAAAAAAAAAAAGCACTCTATTAATATCAACACCAGGACAACAGGTGTAAACTGGAACTGTCCGGGGCTAATGAACACATGGTCACCCTACTCAGAGTGACCTTCTCTGACTTCCCAGATGTGATTGGATCTCCCTGTTCTCTCATTGCTCTCTGGACCTCATTTCACAGCCCTTACAATGGTTTGCAGTGACACATTGCAGTGACTATTTGAGTCAACTCTTTCTCCCCAATGGACTGTATGCTCCCTGAAAGCAGACATGTTTGCCACCTGAGACATATAGTGCCACATAATAGGTTCTTAGCACTTAATAAGTGAATCAATGATTATCTCAGATTTGTATTGTTGTATGGAATGTATAAAGCATTTTCATTTCCATTATCTTGTTTGGTTCCTATTGCACCTTGACATGTTTTCTCATCTCAAATCCATGGAGGACACAAAGGTTTTGGTTACTTAAGATCTGATAGTAAGTGACAGAAACAAGTCTAGAACTCTCAGGTCTTCTGACCCCAAATCCATTCCTCTTTCCAAAAGAGTTTGAAGAAGGGAAAAGGAAAGATGGCTCCCATATTTAGAATCTAGGTAACTGGGAAGAAGGTGCTGACCTTAGAAAAATGCGAAGCAGGGGAGTCTGAGAAACATTGTCAATTTTCAACTGCCCCATGAAAAGCCACGTAGCATTCCAGGCTACAGAGATCTCAGAGTAGAGCCACGGATGGCCCCTTAACCTTCAGGGGGCATTAAGCAGACAGTTTTTTATTGTCATTTTATTGTGGTGAAATATACATAAAATGTATCATCTAAACCATTTTTGCATGTATAGTTCAGTAGCATTAAATACATTCATCTTGTGCAACTGTCAACATCATCCATCTCCAGAACATTTTCCATCTCTCCAAAATGAAATTCTGTACCCATTAAACAAATAACACCTTATTTCCCCCTCCTCCCAGCCCCTGGAAACCACTGTTCTACTTGGACTCTTCTAGCTAGAAGCTCACAGAGATAGAACCATATAAGATTTGTCTTTCTCTGTCTTTTTTTTTTAAGATTTTATTTATTTATTCATGAGAGACACAGAGAGGGAGAGAGAGGCACAGACACAGGCAGAGGGAGAAGCAGGCTCCATGCAGGGAGCCCGATGTGGGACTTGATCCCTAGTCTCCAGGACCACACCGTGGGCTGAAGGCGGCGCTAAACCCTGAGCCACCCAGGCTGCCCTATCTTTCTGTGTCTTATTTCACTTGGCATAATGTCTTCAGGGTTTCATCGATGTGGTACCAGGTGTCAAAATTTCGTTCCTTCTTCAGGCTGAGTAATTTTACAGTGTATGGATATACCACATTTTCTTTGTCTCTTGATGGACATTTGATGGACACTTGGACTGTTTCCACCTTTGGCTATTGTGAATAATGCTGAACGTTTGTATATCAGTATCTGCTCAAGTCCCTGATTTCAGTTCTTTTGGTTAAATACTCAGAAGTAGAATTACTGGATCATGTGACAATTTTATTTTCCATAGTAGCTTTTTACATTCCCAGTGCCTGAGGGCTGTAATTTCTCTACATCCTCTTCAACACTTATTTCCTTTTTATTATTTTTTATGTGTGAAGTTGTATCTCATTGTGGTTTTGATTTGCATTTTCCTAATGATTAGTGATGTTGAGCATCTTTTCATGTGCTTATTAGCCATCTGTATGTCTTCTTTGGAGAAATGTCTATTCAAGTCCTTTTTCCATTTTTAAATTGTTTTTGTTGTTCTTGAGTTGCAAAAGTTTTAAAATATATTCTGAATATTAATACCTTATAAGATAAGGGATTTTCAAATATTTTCTCCTATTCACTGGTTGCCCTTTCATTCTGTTGACAAGTGTATTTTGATGCAAAAAGTTTTAATTTCAATGAGGTTCAAGTTATTTATTTTTTCTATCTGTGCTTTGGTATCATATCCAAGAAATTATTGCCAAATTAAATATCATAAAGCTTATTTCCTATATTTTCTTCTAACAGCTTTATAGTTTTAGCTCTTATGATTAGTATTTGACCCATCCTGAGTTAATTTCTGCATATGATGTAGGGTTAGAGTCCATTCATTCTTTTCCCATATCCAGTTTCCCCAGCAGCAGTTGTTAAACAGAATGTTCTTTCCCCATCTAATAGACTTGTCATCCTTGTCAAAAATAATTTGACCATGTATGTCAGGCTTTATTTGTGGGTTCTGTATCCTATCCCCTTAGTCTTTTTTTTTATGCCAGTACCATACTAACTTTTATTGATTTATTATTTTTTATTTAGAGCTGTTTTTGGTTCATTACAAAATTGAGCAGAAGGAACAGAGATTTCACATAAGCTCACTGACCCAACATATGTATAGCCTCTCCCATGCCAGAATGGTACATTTGTTGCAATCAATGAACATATATTGACACATTATTTTCATCCAAAGTCTATGATTTATGTTAAGGCTTACTCTTGGTAGTGTACATTCCAGTGGGTTTGGACGAATGAATAATGATATGTATTCACCGTTATATAGAGTATTATCACTACCCTGAAAATCCTCTGTGCTTCACCTATTTGTCCCTCCCTCACTCCTTTTTTTTTTCTTTTAAATATTTTATTTATGTATTCATGAGAGACCCAGAGAGAGAGGCAGAGACAAAGCAAGGGTGCAATTACCAGAAGAATGGAGGCTAGACAATGGGTTCATGAAACCAGCATTTGCAGATACCTCCCCTAAGGAAAGCCCTACAAGGACTGCCCTTCACCCCTAACTACACAAAAGTTGCTGGTTATCCAGACCCAGACCAGGGTCGCTGCAGGGAGCCTGATGCTGGACTCAATCTCAAGACCCCGGGATCACAACCTGAGCCAAAGGCAATCAACCACTGAGCCACCCAGGTGTCCCTCCCTCCTCAATCTTTATCCGTGGCAACCAAGGATATTTTTACTGGCTCTGTAGTTCTGCCTTTTCAGAATGTCATATAGTTGGAATCACACAGTATGTAGCCTTTTCAAATGGGCTTCATTCACTTAGAAATATGCATTTAAGATCCCTCCATGTCTTTTCTTGGCTTAATAGCGCATTTCTTTTTAGCACTGAATAATATTCCAATATCTGGATGCTCCATAGTTTATCTTTCCATTTACCTACTGAAAGACATCTTGTTGCTCCTGAGTTTTGGCAATTATTAATAAAACTGCTATAAACATTCATGTGTAGATTTTTTTTCTGGATATAAAGTTTTCAACTCATTTGGGTAAATACAAGGAACACAATTGCTGGATCATATGGTAAGAGTATGTTTCCTTTTTAAAGGAACTGCCAAAGTGTCTTCCAGAGTGGGTGTACTGGGGCACTTGGGTGGCTCAGTCTGTTAAGCGTCTGCCTTCAGCTAAGGTCATGATCCCAGGGTACTGGGATCGAACTCCACATCTGGCTCCCTGCTCAGTGGGGAGCCTGCTTCTCCCTCTCCCTCTGCTACTCCCACTGCTTGTGTTCTCTTTCTCTCAAATAAATAAAAATACTGAAGTAAGTATTTTTGTATTTCCATCAGCAATGAGTAAGAGTTTCTGTTGCTCCACATCCTTGCCAGCATTTGATGTTAGTATTTTGGATTTTGACCACCCTAATAGTTGTATAGTGGTATCTCATTGTATTTCATTGTTGTTTTATGCACTATTTTGATAGCTTTGTTGTAAGTTTGGGCATCAGGAAGTGTGATACCTCCAACATTATTCTTCCTTCTCAAGATTGCTTTGGTTTTTTGGGGTCCCTTTAGATTCCATATGAATTTTATGATAGATTTCTATATTTCTGTAAGGAAAAAAAGTAATTTGGATTTTGGTAGAGATTGCATTGAATCTGTACATTACTTTGTGTAGTATTGACATCTTAAAAATATAAAGTCTTCTAATCCATGAACATGGGATGTCTTTCTACTTATGTGTGTCTTCTTTAATTTCTTTCAACAACATTTTGTAGTTTTTGGTGTATAGTCTTTTGCCTTCTTGGTTAAGTTAATTCCAACATATTTTATTCTTTTTGATGGTATTACAAATGTAATTGTTTTCTTAATTTTCTTTTTGGATAATTCATGGTTAGTATATGGAAAAACTGATTTTTGTGTATTGATTTTGTATCCTACAACTTTTCTGAATTCATTTATTATTTCTGTGTGCATATATGCGTGTGTAATCTTTAGGGTTTTCTATATATAAGATCGTGTCATCTGCAAACAGATAATTTTACTTCTCCCTTTCCAATTTTTTAAAATTTATTCATGAAAGGGGGGGGGCGGGGAGAGAATCAGAGACACAGGCAGAGGGAGAAGCAGGCTCCATGTAGGGAGCCTGACGTGGGACTCGATCCCAGGTCCCCAGGATCAGGCCCTGGGCTGAAGGTGGTGCTTAAACTGCTGAGCCACCCGGGCTGACCTCCCTTTCCAATTTGAATGCTTCATTTCTTTTTCTCACCTTTTGCTCTGGCTAGAACTTACAATACTATGTTGAATAAAAGTGGTGGAAGTGGGCATCCTGTCTCATTCCTGATCTTAGAGGGAAAGCTTTCAGTCTTTCACCATTGAGTATGATGTAAAAAGATCTTAAAAAGAGATGGGATTTTGAAGTCCTGGGGCCTATTTAAAATTGGATTTCTCTGTGTTCTCAGCACATAGCACAATGTCTGGCACATAGCAATTATTGAATGAATAGATTTTTAAAACAACACAGTTTCTCAAAACCAAATGAGCTAAAGGCACTGCTGAATGAAGTATTGATGGGGATTCATGAGGTTGGCAAGGATTGAAAGGCAAACCATAAAGGTGATAAGCAGTCATTGGTTGTCTGCTGACATGGAGTACGTGTTGGTCCCACATTGAAGGCAGCACAGCCACTTGGACCTTAGTAAACTTTGCTTGGATAGTCTGCTTTTTAGAGAAACTTCCCTGTTAAGTTATTTTTCCCTTCCCTGTTAGCACTTAGCAGCTGGAAGAAAATAACATATGTTGTATCTCCTTGCATTTATGACTACTGAATTAATAACTTCAGTCCATTGGATGCAAAGAAACAAATGAAATGCTACAAATTATAGATGAAAGTTGTTCATGCTAATAGAGTGTGTAACATATGCCTTACTCTGGCACAGCCCCCCCTTTTTTTTCTCCACAACATTCCATTTATACACAGAACTAAACAGACAAGCACAGAGTCACTATTGCGGTTATAAATTGGCAGCATGGGAAAAAGGAGGAACGGGTGGGGAACTGGGGTGTCGTTAAAAAAATACAGCCCCCCCAAATTGGGGTGCCTGGGGGGAACTTGGTCTGCTTCAACCCAAGAGGAATCAGAAGATCAAAAGCGGTTTGGGAAAGCCAGAACCATCAGGGATAGAGGGAAGAGGAAGGTCCAGGGGATGAGGGGGCTGTTTGGCAACTGGGGTGAAGGGATTGCCCTCCCCCTGCTGGGATCCCTCCAGCCCCTCCAGTCTGGCAGGAAGGAGGCAGCCTGCCAACCCCCATGGGCAGGTCTGGGGCTGCCAGATGCTCCAGGCAGGGGGCTGGAGGGGGCTCACAAAGGCTTGCCCCCCAGAGAGATGACGGCACTGTCCCCCGGTTTCTCTGCCAAGGTGCAGCAGTCCTTGACCTCCTCATAGCAGTTTGCTTGTAACTCATGCTTGATCCCGGTCAGCTTTTTCTTGATGGCATCCTTGGAGCTGGCCTAAATCATTTTGTTCTTAAGGGGTGCAGACTCAGGTGGCAGAGCTTTGAAATAATGTGAATGATTTAAAGGACTTGAATCTGTTTGCCTTCATTTTAATTTAGAATAGTTGGAAAGTATCGAGTCACCATCATTTCATTAGTAATGCTATGCTCTTCCATTGGAACTTAGCTCCCTCAACTTAGAGCAGATAAAAATCCTGATTTGCTGTAGTCTTAGGATGGGAAAGTCAAGTGATTGCAATTGGTGTGTTGGCATCTCTCTTCATCTAGACTTCTAACAAGCAAGTTCTAAATATGAGCTGACACGTCCTCACTTTTTTCCTTTAACAAGGGTCATCAGAGTTACAGATTTAAAAAATGAATTATGTAAGTGTAGAACTTGTTGATAACTCTAAGAAGCAGGGGGATGTAGTAGAAAGAGCAGGTCTTTCTGTCTCACCAAGGGATTTTCTGGCTACTAATAAAGAAATTCTATAATGTGTGCAAAGAGAGGATATATTCTAAGAATACAAGGCTGTTTTACAGGATCCAAGGATAGGAGGGACAGCCAGGCTCAGGAGGGTCTGGACCTAGGACTTAGAAGCCCTAGGAACGAAGGTCACTCAGCCTGTCACCAGGGCCACATGGTCTCACCTTCACTTTTTTCTCTGAACCTGCTTCTTCCTTCTCTCTCAGCAGCAGGGCTGCCTTTACTCTCTGTGCTCACAGCCAAGCACATCTGCCCGGCTCTGGCTTTTTATCATTTCCAGGTCAAAGGCCAGCAGAAGCTTCCTGGCATTTTAGATTTCCAAATTCCTGGAAGAGAGAATGTGGTCATCTCACCTTGAATCAGACGACCATTCCTGGTTTGTTCATTATTCATCCGCAAACTCTTTATCGAATGCCAGGAGACACTGGGGGATACATTCTGCCTTCACAGACATGTGTGAAGACGTGTGTGTGTGTGTGTGTGTGTGTGTGTGTGTGTGTGTGTTAGAGAGAGAGAGAGAGAGAGAGGCGGGAGAGAGAACAAGAGAGCGTGAGTGAGAGAGTGTGAGCTCATTTTTGGGGGGACTGACTTGAGAGTTGCAATTTTCAGAGAAAGAAAAGCATGGTTTGGGATTCAAATAGACTTGGATTCAAATCCTGATTCCTCTCCTTACCAGTTCTGTGTTACTTTGGGCATATTACATACCTTTCTCAGCCCCAATTTTCTCCCCTGTAAAATGGGAATGATTCTTTCTAGGGTAATTATGAGAATTGAAATGAAAGAATATGTGTGAAGCCATGAGTATAGTGCCTGCCACACAGAGTGAGAACTCTACCCCTCACTGGTTGTAATCTTGAGCAAGCTCCATAACCTTTCTGAAATGATTTCTTCACCTATAAAATGGGAAAGGATATCATCTACCTCACATGCTTATTGTAAGGATTAAATCATGTGACATGCACCAAGTCTCTGGGAATATATATGTAATAGAACCCAGGATGGTGCTGCTCCTCTAGTTTTTGTTAATAGTCACAGTTTTTTTTTCCCTCTGTTTTCTAGTTCCCATTTGGCCGACGCTTGCCTTGTGACATCTACTGGCATGGAGTTTCATTTCACGACAATGACATATTCTCTGGCCAAGTGAACAAGTTTCCAGGTATCTGCTGTTATTGTTGGCATCGAAAAATGTTTTTAGGCTGAGCATCAGGGTGCCCTGTTCTACAAAAACATGACAGCGTTTTGAGCTCATACTCAAGGACTCTTGGGACTTGCTGCTTGCACAGCCACAGTGCCCTTATCTTGGGAGGGAAGCTAATGCAGAGGTCATCAGGATTTGACCCACCAATGGTTTAAAGACTGGAGGTTCAAAAATAAAAAAGACAGGCTTTCCTGGACTAATTTGACCAGTGGAAGAACATGACCTTCACCTTCTGCATTATAATACAAGGGTGTAATTAGGAGACTATGTTCTCAAAATGGGGAAAAAAAAAATAGACCACTTCACTTAAATTACTTGCAAGAAACAGGAGTACTAGAATTCTAGGAATATGCCACAAAAATGGATTAGAAGCTTCTGTTTCCTTTAAGTATCATAATTGGAGGTGCCATTTTTAAAACCAAATATAGCAGTCTCCGTGTTGGGAATGACAGGTTGTGCCAGTGCTTACTGTTGTTTACCTAGGGACCTTGTCCCAGTGATGTTCTCCTATAAGGAGGACAAGTGCTGAGAAAGTGTTAGAGCCAACACTTTGAAGACACCCTCTCACTCCGTTCCCAGCCTCCCCGTATGCCTTTCCATTTTATTTTTAATCTCTGCCACCCTCTTCTGCTATTGATTGATATTCATTATTTTTAATGGCTGAGTGAGGAGGGTGGTTAGGGTGAGTGAGTGTGCTCAGCAAGGAAGGAATATTTAGTTAAGCAGGTGTTAGGGGTGGGGTGGGGGGTGGGGAGTGATCACAGCCAAAGTGTCTCTCTCTTATATTCAGAAATTTTAACCTAATATGCACAACCATATTATAATACGATAGTAAATTAGTTCTTTAAAAGAGCATCACCCTGAATCCCATCCCTCATTTAACAAAACGACAAGGTAAATATTTCTGTATTTCCTCCCAAACCTTAACCATATTTTTATATTAATTTTTCATGCTTCAGTCAGAAAGTGGTTGCCTGAATACAAGGTGTTTTCTCCTAGCATGATATCATTTATGCTGATTTTTAAAAGGAGAATCAATTTACCCTTTTTCTGGGGTGCCTGATGGCTCAGTTGGGAAAGTATGTGACTCTTGATCTCAGGGTTAGGTGTTTGAGCCCCACAGTGGGTGTAGAGTTTACTTAAACAAAAAAAATTCCTCTTTTTCCTTAGCATTCTGTGCCGTATCTTTAAGAAAACAACTCTCAGAAAACCCAGTAGCCATACACTATATAGTGGCGATTTATACCATATCCACCGGGATCCCTGGGTGGCGCAACGGTTTGGCGCCTGCCTTTGGCCCAGGGCGCGATCCTGGAGACCCGGGATCGAATCCCACATCGGGCTCCTGGTGCATGGAGCCTGCTTCTCCCTCTGCCTGTGTCTCTGCCTCTCTCTCTCTGTGTGTGACTATCATAAATATATATAAATAAATAAAAAAATTTTATACCATATCCACCAGGGGGTTTTAATTCAGTGTGCAGACTACCATGGGCCTTTTTGGGCTCAAATTCACTCAAAAAGATAAAGGGCAAGAAACACAGCTTGCCAGCCAGTCAGCATTAAGCATTTCTCTCTAGTGGTGTCTTTGCAAGGGTGCCAGAGCCTAGTCTCACCCCTCAAGTGAAAGGTCAGGTGTAAGGAGACAAGACCTGCATTGGTGGATGTGGATCCATCTTGGCTTAAACACCACTTTAAGAGCCTTATCTCCTGGAGCTCCTCCTAAGCAGAGTTTCCAGGGTCCCCAGCAGGGTCAGGCTAAATTACAAGAATTGCTACATGAGGAAAGCCTGGAGCTACAGCACCTTACTAGATATTTATGCAATTTGCTGATCAGGGATCATTTTAACCATATGCTTTGTTGTCTAGTAACACAGCTAACTTTCTACCTTTATTGATTTCCCAAGGAACAGAGCTAGAAAATTAACCCATCTCTAGAGAAGGGGAAGAGAATGAGAAGGATTCTGGAAACCAGGATTCTTGCACACAGTTTAAGAGGGATAGCTATCATTTTCTGTCTTGCTGCTCATAAAAGGTGGCTTTTTGATGCCACTCGAAGGATTTAGTAGGACACTGGGAGAATGTGATTTGTAAGAGAACAATTCTTTGAAGGAGAACAGAGTTCCTAAGACATGAATCCTCAAATGAGGCTTCATTTACATTTTCCCCTCTTTGCTTGGGCCTCATCACATGACTGAGAGTAGGAAAGAAGTCATAGCTATGGCTCTCCTTTTGGAACACAAATTAGAGAGAAATACCTTCAAAGGACTAGTTTCATTAAAGGTGATATAAGAATATTCTTTCTAAAGAAGCAAGTTTGCTCTATCCCCTATTCCACGTGCCAGTGACTGGAACATATAATTTTCCACTTTACCAACAGCAATTAATTAGTTCTAATGACAAAGCAGGCTCTCGAACCTCTAGGCAGAGAGGCGGTGTGGCTACGCCCTCTCCCTGTGGAAGACAGCGGTTCTTAGCTATGAAGTGATTCCAGAAGGATCTGTCCTTTGGCTTTAGTTTGGGTCCAGGCTCATCTTCTGTCTCTCCTGCATCCTGTTATTCTAACAGTGCATCTTGTATGTAGAGTAAGTTCTACGGGATGTGGCAGGCAACTGTAAATGTGTCACCTGCTGAATAAACGGAAAACTTTTGAAGATGCATATGGAAGCGATTTATTTTGTTTGTGTCAGCACATTGATTTTAGCCACTTCTCTATGAGCGAGGTCCTCCAAGATATGTTATTATGTCTTCACATGATGAATTAAGACTTTCTTTTTTTTAAATAATAAATTTATTTTTTATTGCTGTTCAATTTGCCAACATACAGAATAACACCCAGTGCTCATCCCGTCAAGTGCCCCCCTCAGTGCCCGTCACCCATTCACCCCCACCCCCTGCCCTCCTCCCCTTCCACCACCCCTAGTTCGTTTCCCAGAGTTAGGAGTCTTTATGTTCTGTCTCCCTTTCTGATATTTCCTACCCATTTTTCTCCCTTCCCTTCTATTCCCTTTCACTATTATTTATATTCCCCAAATAAATGAGAACATATAATGTTTGTCTTTCTCCGATTGACTTATTTCACTCAGCATAAAACCCTCCAGTTCCATCCACGTTGAAGCAAATGGTGGGTATTTGTCGTTCCTAATGGCTGAGGAATATTCCATTGTATACATAGACCACATCTTCTTGATCCATTCATCTTTCAATGGACACCGAGGCTCCTTCCACAGTTTGGCTATTGTGGACATTGCTGCTAGAAACATCGGGGTGCAGGTGTCCCGGCATTTCATTGCATCTGTATCTTTGGGGTAAATCCCCAGCAGTGCAATTGCTGGGTCGTAGGGCAGGTCTATTTTTAACTCTTTGAGGAACCTCCCCACAGTTTTTCAGAGTGGCTGCACCAGTTCACATTCCCACCAACAGTGTAAGAGGGTTCCCTTTTCTCCGCATCCTCTCCAACATTTGTGGTTTCCTGCCTTGTTAATTTTCCCCATTCTCACTGGTGTGAGGTGGTATCTCATTGTGGTTTTGATTTGTATTTCCCTGATGGCAAGTGATGCGGAGCATTTTCTCATGTGCGTGTTGGCCATGTCTATGTCTTCCTCTGTGAGATTTCTGTTCATGTCTTTTGCCCATTTCGTGATTGGATTGTTTGTTTCTTTGGTGTTGAGTTTAATAAGTTCTTTATAGATCTTGGAAACTAGCCCTTTATCTGATACATCATTTGCAAATATCTTCTCCCATTCTGTAGGTTGTCTTTTAGTTTTGTTGACTGTATCCTTTGCTGTGCAAAAGCTTCTTATCTTGATGAAGTCCCAATAGTTCATTTTTGCTTTTGTTTCTTTTGCCTTCGTGGATGTATCTTGCAAGAAGTTACTGTGGCCGAGTTCAAAAAGGGAGTTGCCTGTGTTCTCCTCTAGGATGTCCACTCTCACCACTGCTATTCAACATAGTACTGGAAGTCCTCGCCTCAGCAATCAGACAACAAAAAGACATTAAAGACATTCAAATTGGCAAAGAAGAAGTCAAACTCTCCCTCTTCGCCGATGACATGATACTCTACATAGAAAACCCAAAAGCCTCCACCCCAAGATTGCTAGAACTCATACAGCAATCTGGCAGCATGGCAGGGTACAAAATCAATGCCCAGAAGTCAGTGGCATTTCTATACACTAACAATGAGACTGAAGAAAGAGAAATTAAGGAGTCAATCCCATTTACAATTGCACCCAAAAGCATAAGATACCTAGGAATAAACCTAACCAAAGAGGTAAAGGATCTATACCCTAAAAACTATAGAACATTTCTGAAAGAAATTGAGGAAGACATAAAGACATGGAAAAATATTCCATGCTCATGGATTGGCAGAATTAATATTGTGAAAATGTCAATGTTACCCAGGGCAATTTACACGTTTAATGCAATCCCTATCAAAATACCAGGGACTTTCTTCAGAGAGTTAGAACAAATTATTTTAAGATTTGTGTGGAATCAGAAAAGACCCCGAATAGCCAGGGGAATTTTAAAAAAGAAAACCATAGCTGGGGGCATCACAATGCCAAATTTCAGGTTGTACTACAAAGCTGTGGTCATCAAGACAGTGTGGTACTGGCACAAAAACAGACACATAGATCAATGGAACAGAATAGGGAATCCAGAAGTGGACCCTGAACTTTATGGTCAACTAATATTCGATAAAGGAGGAAAGACTATCCATTGGAAGAAAGACAGTCTCTTCAATAAATGGTGCTGGGAAAATTGGACATCCACATGCAGAAGAATGAAACTAGACCACTCTCTTGCACCATACACAAAGATAAACTCAAAATGGATGAGAGATCTAAATGTGAGACAAGATTCCATCGAATTAAGACTTTCTATTTAAAAAAAATCTGATTTAGATATGTCTTTGCTTTAAGAAAGTTCCAAACTGTCAATTCTCATCAGTGGTGCAGGGAACAGAGAGAAGTGGGTGGATCTGGGAGTATTGATTTGTTGTTGGGAGCTGTATTTGTTGTTGGTGTTTTTGCCAAGAATTATTGTCAGTGATATTTGGATTGAATAGTACTTGTGACATAGCTCAGATTTTGTTTTTTGTTTTTTAATTGGGTTATGTAGGTCTGTATGGGCAAGCCTGAGGATTAGACTATTATACTGTTGCGTAGCTTCACAGATGAGACCTACCAGGCCTTGAGACTCCAGTGTGTAGCAGAGAGAAGAATCCAGGCCAGTAGTGGCAGGAGGCAAGTCCCTGGTGTGGGAAGCTCCAGCCCGAGTTAGGGTGTCTTCCCACCACAGGGACATCTGGAGACAGACTTTGTTGAGAAACTCAGGTAGGCAGTGAGCCTCAAAAGAGCCTGTAAGTAGGCAGCAGGAGGACAGGCACCGGCCTCAGGTCACAAGCAGGAGAACCCAGTGCTTGCTGGGTCATCTTCAGTGGAAGAGAGGAGGATCACTGGCAGGAAAAGAGCAAAGGCATTGCTAAGGCAGCCACTCAGGTACCAGGAGCAAAAGATGGGTTACCAAAATCCAGCGACAAAGCAATCAGAAAGCCTCCAAAGACAGCTGAAGCCCTCCTTAGCTAATTGGAGTACAAAGTCAAGGTCAAAGATTGCCTTGTTCCCAGTGTCAGTGGGGAGCTGATAGTTAGGCTTATAGCTTCCACCTCAGATCCGAGTGTGTCCCAGCACCTAGGACCAGGGTCACAGGGAGGGGTCGGGTGCTCCAGTTGCTTGGAGAAGGGAGGTAGAGTCTAGAGCCAGCAGAGCCTGGCACATATTTGCTCTGAGAACGTGTGCTCTGGCCCAGCTAGAAACCCAGCGACTTTTGTCAGCATCTTACTGAGAGAAGAGGACACTCCTCACATCTGCCTCTGAGCCATCACCAGAGCGCAGATGCCAGCAGTTTCCACATGGGGTAGAGGGAAGGGTCAAAGATGCTTTCTCTGGCAGCTTAGATATGGTGGAGGAACAAAAGTTTTGGTGGTAAGTGGATGGAGGGAGGTCTATACTGGTGCCCCATGGAGACAGGCATTTAGACAGGGGAGGGGTGAATCACTTGTAGCCAGTGGGTTGGAACTGTATGGGAAGAGCAGCCCCTGGATTGTAGGGTGCTTCCAGAGTTGGCTGCTTTCAGGAGAGAACTACCTGGAGACTGGCACAGAGGCAGACCTGTGCAGGTTTATCAGCTGGTCTGGGGACTTATGATCTACATTACAGAAGGAGCCATCGCAGGTTTCAAGTGACTATGTACTCATTTTGGTGTTTTTTTTTTTGTTGTTGTTTGTTTGATTGTTTTGAGAGGGAGACAGAGCGCAGGGGAGGGGCAGAGGGAGAGAGAGAATCTGAAGCAGGCTCCACACCCACTGCAGAGCCCAACTTGTGGCTCAATCCTATGATCCCAAGATCGTGACCTGAGCCCAAATCCAGAGCCCAAACAACGCTTAACCAACTGAGCCACCCATGCACCGCTGGACATTGATGTTTACAAAAACTTTTCTGGGGCATTCAAACTGCACTTGTATACTTGTAGCACTTCTGCCTGTGTTGTGTGAGTCTGTCTGACCCGCTGGGGGCTTCTGAAAGAGGACCTTCCTCAGTCACAAGGCCATTAAAGGGCAGAAAGTGCCACAACCCTGGTCAGGAGGCTTCCCCTACTGGGTGTACGGTGCACATTTTGGCGAGTTAAATGGATTTTAGTCTAGTACGATAACAAAGTCTTGTCAACGAAAAGGACAAAGCTTCAAAAAAAGTTGAAATTTTTATTTTGTGCACTTGGTGTTTACCTCCAGTGTTTATAACTCAAAAATTCTAATTTCAGAGGGGACTAAAGGGAAACAGCTATAATTTTCTGGGCTCATACTTGTTTCTTGGGAAACTCAGAACAATGTCCTCAGTGAGTTTTCTTTAATGTTGAAGAGTTCACACCAGAGCACAGCTGATTAGTGCTTTTCAAGCTCCCATATTTCGTATTTAATCCTTCTCTCTATCCTTCTAAACAAAAACTAAGAAGCTGGGCATTGAAATCTTGAATCTGTGATCTTCAGATTTATTGCTCTTTTTAATTTGCTGAGGGAAGCAAGAAATTGGTTATTAAAACCTTCGTTCTCAAATATTCACCTTCCGTTTCCTGAACATGGGAATTTAGAGAAATCTCATTCATTCTGATTGTGCCCATTTGGAATGGGTGATAATTTGGACATCCAAGCTGGCGTGAAACTTTGTGCTTTCTTTTTTTTTTTTTTAATCTTTATTTATTTATGATAGTCACAGAGAGGGAGAGAGAGAGAGGCAGAGACATAGGCAGAGGGAGAAGCAGGCTCCATGCACCAGGAGCCTGATGTGGGATTCGATCCCGGGTCTCCAGGATCGCGCCCTGGGCCAAAGGCAGGCGCCAAACCACTGCGCCACCCAGGGATCCCCAACTTTGTGCTTTCTATTAAAAATAACTTCGCTAAGCCAATTCCTAGTGTCAGTGACGGAACCGTGTTGGCTTTTTCAGGGTAAAGGCTGTTTCTAGTCTCCACTTTCAGTGGTGATATTTGTCCTTAGAGACAAGCATGCTATAAAACTTAAAAATAATTTTTGCCTATTTGCTTAAAATTTGCTAAGGTGTACACTCAGTTTCTTTTCCTATCAGAGTTCCTAAAGGTGTTACAAGAAAAAAAAAATCCACCATTTTTTAAAAATATTTTATAAGTGAGACATTTTAATATCCTCTGGGCAAAGTAATGGGATCTGATCAATGTTAGCGTCAATATTTAAAACTGAAGAACGTCTACAGCTTCCATTTTCTCCCCCTAAACTATAAATTGTGCTATGATATCCTTTCTACTTTCTGTCCTTATTTCAAGGAGACAGATTTTATGCTGAAAGCTGTATTTTTTTTTATTTTATACCTTGAATACTTGTGAACAATGAAAACACAGCAACTTAATTAAGCTTGTAATATAAGCAGAGTCCACTAAGTGGTATTCTTGAGAATATAAGTTGAAAGTAGTCCCAGAAATATGTGTGGTAGCCCAAAATTAAGGAGGATATTAAGTGCACAGTATGAATGCTTCTCTTTATCCATTATCTAGGGGACTGACAAAGAATGGAATAAATAAACTAGGTGGAAACCCATTCCTTTATATTGATGCTTCATTTTTATAAGGAGAAAAAACTATCCTCTATTACCTCAAGTTTTTCATTAATTTGGTAGGTCTTTCCAAACCATGAGTCGCCTCTGTGCGGAACTGCTCATACCTTTTTAAATCCTGTCTGCAAAAGTGAATATGTCAGGTGGGTGGTTTTAAAGGTCCTCGATCATGGCTGTTTTATAGCTAGTGGCCCACTGCTGTTCAAACCTCACAGCTTCTCTTCTCCCCAGGCATGACGGAGATGGTGCGTAAAATTACTCTGAGCAGAGCCGTGAGAATCATGCAGAATCTCTTTCCTGAGGAGTACAACTTCTATCCTCGCTCATGGATTCTGCCTGACGAGTTCCAGCTCTTTGTTGCTCAGGTAGATGGCACTCCCTCCCCGTGACCCTTGAATTATGCTTGCAACCCGTGTCCCGGGAGCTGGGTCCTGGGTCCTGTGTGCTGGGAGCTGCAGGGAGAGGGAGGGTCCCCAGGAAGCTGCTAGTCAGAGGAGTGTCCAGTGGTACACAATGGGTGTCGGCAGCGATCAAGGAGCTTGTAGCAGGTGAGTAGGTAGGGTGACAAGTAGGTAAACTGACGAAGTGGGTCTTGACTTGAGGAGACTGGCCTGAGGCTGATATCGGGAGTGGGGTCATGGAGTCAGTGTTTGAAAAGCCAGGGAGACAGAGCTGCAGCAGGTGGTTGAGCCCATAAGCAGGTTGAGAGGGTTTGGGTGAATCTAGGGTGTGGTCTCCCCAGCATCCAGTGCTGTGAAATGTGGGAGGTCAGACTCTGTTTCAAGGCTAGGGAGAGTAGGGCTCATACCCTGTGGGAACCTTTAAAGTGCCCTGCTTTAAATTTATTCCAGAATCAATTTTCAAATCATGCATTCCATATCAAGGCAAACTGAGCATGAAATACTTTGAAGCCTTCTCAACACTGATTGTGAAACAGTACCAGTGGGGAAGCTGAATACAGGATTGCCGTTTCTCATTTAGGGCCCTTTCAAAGCCTTGGCCACTGGGTTCTGTGGTCCATACCATACATCTGAGGGTAACTGTACAAATGCACAAATGCCCATCTTATTGTGATAAGGCTAATCCCATTTATTGCTGCTGCTGTGTTTCAAGCATTGTGCCAGGAGCTTAACATTATTTCTTTCAATGCTCATAGTGATCTTGTCAAGTTGGTTGTATTATTAATCCCATTTTGTGGATGTAAAAACAGACTTTGATAAGCAAGGTGACTTGCTGGAGAAGTGGAATTTAAACCTGATTTCAAGGCCTGTGCTTTTTTTACCTTAAGATTTTATTTATTTATTTATTTATTTATTTATTTATTTATTTATTTATTGAGAGAGAGAGAGAGAGACAAGGACAAAGAGAGAACATGAGTAGGGGAGACAGAGAGGGAGAAGCAGGCTTCCCCCTGAGCAGAGAACGTGACATGGGGCTCCATCCCAGGACCCTAGGATCATGACCTGAGCTGCAGGCAGACATTTAACCGACTGAGCCACTCAAGTGTCCCAAGGCCTATGCTTTTTATAATCTGTCTTACTGCCTGTGTGTTGTTTTGGTTTTAATATTAAATGATGAAACTTGTAATAAAATTATGATTTATTAAGCACGAAAAAGCTTGAAGTGGTAATTTTTAAAAGGAAACTCTCTATGAGATGGTCATCACATGGGTTTATACATTTTAAAATTCATCCCTTATTAGCCTAAAATGAATGCATTTTATCCCAGGCAAGTTATGATTCAATAAAGTTAATTTTAGAAAATAAACTCTCAGCTGCTCCCCATACTCACCCTCAATTTCCCACTTCTGTGGCTCTGCTCACATCCTTGTCCCAGTATGGAGTATCTTTCTGTCAATTTCTACAACTCTATATCTATCGATTTTGTGGATTTAAATGAGATACCTACCAACTGTGCCTTCAAAGTCAGGTATGTAAGAACTTTCCATCAACTCCTAGTTCCTCTGTGTCTCCTTGTAGTCCATCCCCTCAACTTCCCCATCCCCAGCAACCACTAATCTGCATTCTCATAGATTTGTTGTGCCTGTTCAAGGAATTCATACAAGTAGAATCATATATATATATATATATATATATACACACATACATATGTATATTAATATATACAATATATGTAATACACTTTTTGAGTTTTTGCTTTTCTTTCAGAATTATATTTTTGAGATTCATCCACGTTTGTTGTATTTATCAGCCATTTGTATTTTTATTGGTGAGTAGCATTCCATTGTAATAATTTGCTTATCCATTCACCAATGGTTGGACACTTGAGCCATCTCCAGTTTGGAGATTTTTTTTTTTTTTTTTTTTCAGTTTGGAGATTTTATGAAAAAAACTGCCATGACTGGTCACATGCAAGTCATTTTGTGGTTATATGTTTTTGTTTCTCTTGGGTAATACCTACAAGTGAAATTTCTGGATCATATAGTATATGTATTATGTTTAACCTATAAGAACTTGCCGAACTGTTTTCCAAAGTGGTTGTACACCCTCACCAGCAGTGTATGAGAGTTCTGTATGTTCCACATCATTGCCAGTCCCTGGTATTATTAGCCTTTTGAATGTTAGACATTCTGGGAGATGTGTAGTCGTATCTTTTCATGGTTTTAATTTATACCTCCCTGATGACCAGATGTTGAGCATCTTCTCATATGCTTTTTGGCCATTCGAGTATCTTCTTTTGTTACATGTACATTCAAATTTTTGCTCATTTCTATGGGCATTTTGTTTTTAAGTTGTAGGTTCTTTATATATTCTGTGTACAAGTCTTTTGTATGTGTATTGTGAATATTCTCCTCCTTCTATATTTCCTTCTTTCTCCTTAGTTTGTTTTGTGTGATACCCAAGGCAACTTTGCCCAATTAAATGTGGTGAAGATTTTCTACCTTGTTTTTTTCTAGGAGTTTTAGTTTTAGTTTACATTTAGGTTTAGGATTCATTTCAATATAGTTTCTGTGTATATGGATCAGTGCTGAAGTTTCCTCTCTTCCATAGGGAGAGTTGTTCTAGTGCCTTCTGTTGTAACAATGGTTATTTCCCTCGTTGAATTAATTGCCTTAGCAACTTTATTGAAAACCAGTTGACTATGCATTTCTGGAGCCAGTTGTTTTCCATTCTTCTGTATGTTTATTCTTATGCTAATACCACATTTTTCCAGTCAGAGTCTGGAAATCACATAGTGCAAGTCATCCCACTGTGTTTATCGTCATAATTGTTTTGGTTATTACAGGGCCATTGCATTTCCATATCAGTTTTGTAACCAGTTTGCCCATTTCTACAAGGAAGTCCACTGGGTCTTTGATTGGGTTTGGGAATCTACAGATCAGTTTGAAGATAGCAGACATCTTTACAGTGTGACAGTGTGTCGACTCATCTAATCCATAACTTTTATCTCCATTGATTTATATTGTCCTTAATCTATCTTAGCAGTGTTTTATAGCTTTCAGAGTATTGGTCTTGCACATACTTTGCTAACTTTAGCCCTAAGAAGTTTTGTTTTTTTTGCTATTGTAAATGGAATTTTTAAAATTTCATTTTCCTATTGTTTGTTGCTGGTATGAAGACATCCAACTGACGTTTTACTTTTGAACTTGTATCATATGACCTTGCACAATTCCTTTATCAGTTCTACAAGTTCATTTTTTGTGGATTTGTTAGGATTGTCTATATATTAATTATACACAATTAATTCACTTTTGTTTCTTCCTTTCTAATCTTATATGCTTTTTATTTGTTTTATTTTTTCTTATTAAACTGTGCTGGACTAGGATTTCTAATACAACAATGAATTAGAAGTGATTACACTGGACACATCTTTGCCTTGTTCCCAGTCTTCGGGGGGAAGCATACAGCTTGTCACTGTTATATGTGTTGTTAGCTATAGGCTGTTCATAGATGCCCTTTGTCAGGTTGAGGAAAGTGTCTTCTGTAGTTTGCATAAGTTTTTCATTCATTTCATGAACGGGTGCTTCATCTTGTCAAATGCTTTTCAGCATCTATTAAGATTATATGATTTTTCTCTTTATTTTGGTAATATGATGAATCACCAATTCGTATTTTAAATATTAAGCTAAACTTGCATTCCTGTTTTAAATCTTAAAATGGTTATGATGTATTATCCTTCTTAAATACTGCTAAATTGTATTGGCTGATACTTAGGGATTTTGGTGGTGGTGTTCATTAGAGACACTGGTGTTTGATGTCTTTGGTCTTTGCATCATGCAATCCTTATTAAATGAGTTAGCAAATATTTCTTTACTGTTTTGAAAATTTTGTATAAGATGGGTATTATTTCTTTTTTTTTAACTTTTTAAAATATTTTATTTATTTATTCATGAGAGAGAGAGAGAGAGAGGCAGAGACACAGGCAGAGGGAGAAGCAGGCTCTATGCAGTGAGCCTGACATGGGACTCAATCCTGGGGCCCCAGGATCAGGCCCTGAGCTGAAGGTGGCGCTAAACTGCTGAGCCACCCAGTCTGCCCTAGATGGGTATTATTTCTTAAATGTTTGATAGAATACATGATTGAAGGTATTTGGGCATGGAGCTTTCTTTCTGGGAACATTTTAAATTATGAATTAATTTTTTAATACATATAGATAATTCATTTATTTCAAGGAATTAATAATCCATTTTATCTAAGTTGTCCAATTTACTGATAAACGTTTTGAAAAACAGTATTTCCTTATTTTTAAATGTCTTTGAGATATGTAGTGATCTACCCATTTTGTTGCTGGTGTTGGTAATTTGCATTTTCTTTTCCTTTGTTTTTCTTTCTTTCTCTCTTTCTTTTCATATCAAGCTAGCTACAGGCTTATTAATTTTGTTGATCTTTTCAAAGAACCAACTTCTTATTTCATTGTTTTCCTCTATTGTCTGTCCATTTTCTATATCATTGATTTCTACTTCTTTTGGGTTTAATTTTTCTCTTCTTCTTAAATAAAGAGGAACTTAATTAAATACACCGATTTTTAAGCATTAAAGCCGTAAATTTTCCTCTAAGCACTGCTTTAGCTATATCTCAGAAATTTTTGTATATTACATTTTCATTACCACTTAACTAAAAATGTTGCCTAATTTCCCTTGGGATTTCTTTGACTCAAGATTATTTAGAAATGGGTGTTTAGTTTATAAATCATTTTGAAATTGTCCCAGTATCCTTTGTTACTGATTTCTAATTTAATTTTGTTGACATCAGAGAATATATTCAGTATTACCTTAGTCCCTTTAAATTTGGTGCAAGTTGTCTTATGACCCATATATTGTTTATCTTTTTTAAAAATTTATTTATTTATCTAGAGAGAGAAAGCATGAGAGAGAGGGGCAGAAGGAGAGGGAGAAAGAATCCCAAGCAAAGTCTGCACTGAGCACAGAGCCTGATCTCACAACCATGATTTGAGCCAAAACCAAGAGATAGACCATTAACCAACTGCCCTTTCCAGATGCGCCCTATATATTGTTTATCTTGATGAATGTTTCGGTTGTACTTGAAAATAATATGTATTCTGGAATTGTTTCTTGGTGTAGCATTTGATAAATGTCAATTAGGTCAAGTTGGTACTTGGTACTGTTCACATATTCCTTACTAATTTACTGCCTACTTGGTCAGTCATTTACTGAAAGAGTATGTTGAAATTCTCAAATCTCATGGTGGATTGTCTACTTCTCCTTTTAGTTATGTCTGGTTTTGTTTCATGTATTTTTGAAGCTGTTGTTAGCTTGATGATTTGACTCCATTAGAAGGTAATCTGCCTTGTCCTGAAATCTACTCTTTTTGATATTAATACAGCACCTCTAGCTTCTTTTAGCTTAGTATTTGCAGGTATATGTTTTTACCATTCTTTTACTTTTAACTTATTTGCATTTTTAAAGATTGCTTCTTGTTGACAGCATGTAATTGAGTTGTAGTCTTTTATCCAGTTTGACAATCCCTGCCTTTAATTGGTATGCTTGGCACGCTTACATTTAATGCAATCACTAATATTGTTGGTTTTAAGTATACCCTCTTGCTATGTCTACTATTTATCCAATATGTTTGGATTAATCAAGTATTTTTAGTGTTTTATTCTATCTCCTCTTTAGGCTTACTAGCTAAAAAATCTTTAAATTTTTAACATTTAAACATTTAAACATCTTTAAAAAAATGTTTTTAGTATTTGTCAACCCTAGAATCTAGGCTTTACAATGGGTCTGAAGGTCACATTTACCTTTAAGGATTACATATTTCAAGTAAAGTATATATGCTTCACAACAGTATACCTCTGTTCCCATCCTCATCCTTTATGATATTATCATGTGGTTTGCTTCTATGTTATAAATCCCAAAATGTAGTATTATTATTTTTGCATTGAAAAGCCAATTATCTTAAAAAAAAAGACTGAGAAATGAGTATATTTGTCTAATATACTCACATATATTTACATTTCCAGTACTCTCCATTCCTTCAAGTAGCTCTTGGATTCCATCTGGGAATTATTCTCCTGCAACTTGAAGCACTTCTTTAAACATATTTTTTTGGGACACCTGGGTGGCTCAGCAGCTGGGTGTCTGCCTTTGGCTCAGGGCATGATCCCAGGATCCGGGATTGAGTCCCACATAGGGCTCCCTGTGGGGAGCCTGCTCTTCCCTTTGCCTATGTTTCTGCCTTCTCTTTGTGTCTCTCATGAATAAATAAATAAAATCTTTTAAAAACACATTTTTTTCATAGTACAGATCTGCTGTTCTCCCAGCTTTTGTTTGAAAATGTCTTTATTTTACCTTCAGTTTTTAATCTGTTTTGAAATAATTTTTGACTTAAAAAAATTGCAAAAATAGTATACAGAAAGAGCTCCCACAATCCCTTCATTTAACTTCCCCTAATGTTAACATCTTACACAATTACTGAAACTGGGAAATTAACATTGATATAACATTACTTAATAATCTACACACCTTATTTGTATTTCTCTATTGTCCTACTAATGTCTTTTTTTCTTTTCCTGGTGTAGAATCCACTCCATGTTTACTCATTGCGTAGTTGTCATTCCTCTTTAGTCTCTGAGCTGTAACAGTTCTTCAGTCTATCTTTGTTTTTCATGACCTCGACTCTTTTGAAGAGTACTGGTCAGTTTATTTTTTTACAATGTCCCTCAATTTGTTTTGTTTTGTTTTGTTTTTTTTAGGATTTAATTTATTTATTCATGAGACACACACACAGAGAGAGAGAGAGAGAGAGAGAGAGGCACAGAACACAGGCAGAGGGAGAAGCAGGCTCCATGCAGGGAGCCTGACATAGGACTCGATCCTGGGTCTCCAGGACCACACCCTGGGCTAAAGGCGGTGCTAAACTGCTGAGCCACCTGGGCTGCCCCCTCAATTTGGTTTTATCTGATATTCTCATCATTAGATTCAAATTACACATTTTTTTTTCATAAGAATGCTATAATGTGATGCTGTGCACCTTCTCAGTGCAGCATATCAGGAGGCACATAATGTCAAGATGTGTCATTTCCGGTGACGTTAACTTTGATCACTTAGTTAATGTGGTTTCTGATAGGTTTCTCCACTAAAATGTTACCATTTTTCCTTTGTAGATTAAGTATTTTGTGGGGATATATTCTGAGACTATGAAGGTGGCCTATTTGTCTCATACTTTTTTTAAAAAAGCTTTAACTAAGATATAATTGAAGTAAAATAAACTGCACATATTCGAAGTGCATTCGAAGTTTGATATGTTTTGATATATGTAGAAACCCTTGAGACCATTGCCACAATCAAGATAATGAACATATTCATCACCCCAAAATGTTTTCTCATGTCCCTTTGTAATCCTTCCTCTCTTCCTCTCCCTGCTCTCTATCTCCCATCACCAGGCAACCACGGGTCAGCTTTCTATCAAGACTAGTTTGCACTTTCTAGAATTATATATAAATGGAATAATATGGCTGGTACTCTCATGAATAAATAAATAAAATCTTTTAAAAACACATTTTTTTCATAGTACAGATCTGTACTTAAAAAAAATTTTTTTTGTTCTGTCTTCTTTCACTCATTGTAATTATTTTGAGACCCATCCATGTTATAGTATTCATCGGTAATTCATGTATTTTTAATATTGAGGAATATCCAGAACATATATATATAGCAGTTTGCTTATACATTCAGCTGCTCTTGGATATTTAGATTGATTCCAGTTTGGGCCTATTATAAATAAAGATACTATGATTATCCATGTCTGAGTCTTTGGACATATGATTTCATTTCTCTTGAGTAAATGCTTAAGAATGGAGTGTCTGGATCATATAGTAGGTATATATCTGATATTAAGAAAGTATCAATTGTTAAAAAAAAAAAGTATCAATTGTTTTCCAAAATGGTTGTGACATTTTATATTCCCTTCAACTATCTATGAGCATTATAGTTCCTCCACATCCTTGCCAATACTTGGTAGCAGTCAGTCTTTTCAATTTTAGCTATTCTAATAAGTGTGTAGCCTTTTCTTATTATTTAGTTTGTATTTCCCTAGTTGTTAATGATGTTGAACATCTTTTCATGTGCTTTACCATCCAAATGCATTCTTTAGTGAAATAAATGTATTTATATCTTGTGTCCATTTTTAAAAATTGAGTATTTTTATTATTGAGTTTCAAGAGTTCTTTATGTACTTTGAATATAGGTATTTATCAGATGTATCAATTATAAATATTTTCTTTCAGTGTGTACCCTGTCTATTCATTGTCTTAACAATATCTTTTGAAGATCAAATTTTTCTTCTCTCTCTCTCTCTCTCTTTTTTTTTTTTAAGATTTTATTTACTTATTCATGAGAGACACTCAGAGAGAAGCAGAGGGAGAAGCAGGCTCCATGCAGGGAGCCCGATGTGGGACTTGATCCTGGGACTCCAGCTTTACGCCCTGAGCGGAAGGCAGACGCTCAACCTCTGAGCCACCCAGGCATCCTGAAGGTCAAATTTTTCATTCCAATGAAGTACAATTTATCAATTTGTTCTTTTATGGATCATGCTTTTGGTGTCATATGTAAGAATCTTTACATAACCCAAACTCACAAAGATGTTTTATGTTTTTGTCTAGAAATTGTATAGTTTTAAGTTTAGATCTATGATTCATCTGAGTTAATTTTGAATGTGATGTGAGGTATGGATTGAAGTTCACTTTTTTGGGACACTGATATCCAATTGTTTCAGAAACATTTGATGAGCATACTAATCTTTCTTTCCCAAATTGCCTTTACATTTCTGTTGAAAATAGTTGCTCAAGGGATGCCTGGGTGACTCATCCTGGGATCGAGTCTCGCGTTGGGTTCCCCACAAGGAGCCTGTTTCTCCCTCTGCCTGTGTCTCTGCCTCTCTCTCTCTCTCTCTCTCATGAATAAATAAATAAAATCTTTTAAAAAAGAAAATAGTTGCTCAAGTATGTATGGGTGTATTTCTGAATTCTCCATTCTATTCCATGAATACATTTGTCTATTTTTATGTGAATATCTCACTTAGTTACTGTAGCTTTGTAATAAGTCTTGAAATCAGGAACACAAGTCCTTCAACTTTGTCATTATTTTCAAAGTTGTGTAAGTATCATAGTCTTTTGATTTTCCATATGAATTTTAGAATCAGCTTGTCAATCTACAAAAAAGCCTACTGGGATTTTGATTAGGATTGCATTGAATCTATATTTCACCTTAGGTAGAATCAACATCTTAACAACACTGAGTCTTCTGACCCATGAACATGATATATATAGCTCCTTTTATTTAGGTCTTCTTTAATTTCTTTAGGCAATGTCTTTTAGTTTTTAGTGAATTGGTCTTTCACATTTTTTGTCAAGTTTATTCCTAAATATTTCAGATTTTGATAAATTGTCAATGTTGTATTTTTAAACTTCAATATCTTGTTTATTGCATGAAGAAATACAATTTATTTTTATATATTGATCTTGTATCCTGAAACCTTGCTAAATCAGTAGTTTCAGTAGTTTATTTTATAGATTCTACTGGATTTTCTGTATAGATTGTCATGTCCTTACGATTTCTTACTTTCCAGTCAGCCCTTTATTTCTTTTTCTTACCTTACTGTATTGGCCAGAACCTCCATACAATGTTGAATAGAAGTGGTGAGAGAAGCTGTCCTAGACTTGTTCTTGACTTAGGGGATAAGCCCTTAGTTTTTCATCATTAAATAGGGGCTAGTTGTAGATTTCTTGTAAATGCTCTTTATTAGATTGATGAGTTCCCTTCTGTTCCTTATTTCCATGGATTTTGTTTTTAATAAGAAATGGGTGTTGGATTTTGTTACATACTTTTCTTGAGGTTATTGAGATGACCATATGGATTTTCTTTTTTAGTTTATTAATATGACAAATAATATTGATTGATTTTTAAATATCAAATAAACCTTGCATTGCATTCCTTCAATAAATCGCACTTGGTCATGATATATTATTTTCTTTATATATGGTTGAATTTGATTTTCTAAAATTTCATTAAGAATATTTTCATCTTGGATGCCTGAGTGGCTCAGCGGTTGAGCATCTGCCTTTGGCTCAGGGCGTGATCCCAGAGTCCTGGGATCGAATCCCACATCAGGCTCCTCAGAGGGAAACTACTTCTCCTTCTGCCTTTGTCTCTGCCTATCTCTGTGTGTCTCTCATGAATAAATAAAATCTTTATTAAAAAAAGAATGTTTACATCTATATTCATGAGAGATATTTTTCTGTGGTTTTCTTCTTTTTGCAATGTCTTTGCCTGGTTTTGCTATATCAGGGTAATGCTAGTCACATAGAATGAGTTGGAAGTATTCTCTACTCTTAAATTTTCTAAAAGAGGTGTAGAATTGGCATTATTTTATTTTATTTTTTTAAGATTTTATTTGTTTATTCATGAGAGACACAGAGAGCGAGATAGGCAGAGACACAGGCAGAGGGAGAAGCAGGCTCCACGCAGGGAGCCTGACATGGGACTCAATCCTGGGTCTCCAGGATCACACCCTGGGCCAAAGGCGGCACTAAACCACTGAGCCATCTGGGCTGCCCAATTGGCATTATTTTAAATGTTTGGTAAAACTCACCTGGGAAGTCATATGGACCTGATGTTTCTTTATGGGAAGCTTTTACCTGAAATTTCAGTTACTTTAACAGATATAAGCTATTTGTGTTTTCTGTTTCTCCTTGAAGGAACATTGGTAGTTTGTCCTTCAGTGAAGTTGTCCATTTTTGCATTCCTATAAATATTCTTGAATTTTGTAATGGGACCCAATTAAGTTACATGGAAATAGATTTGGATCTTCTTTTTAAGTTTTATCAGGCAGGACTGGAGCAGTGTTCAGTGTAAACAAATTATTTCTTACTACAGAGGCTAGAATTTTATGTGTACTTCACCTGATGCTCCATGAACTGTGGTGTTTTCTAGTCTGGCTGGTGAGAACAGGTTCTGTTCCAGGCTGTGGAATTCTATTCCAGGCATTGCTACCTGTAATCCTCTTGGTTTTTGCCTTGGCCTCAGGTAGTTTCCTCAGAATCGCTCACCAATTTGTACTCAGCTAACTACTAATGGGAGACCCTCTGTGCATCTCCAGAGTCCTCTCTTTGTGAAGAAGTTTCCTCTCTAGTAGTCCATCCTGAGAACTCTAGCTAACCTAGTCACCCTGACTGATGATTCCATTTCCTCAGCTCAGGGGGTCTACTGGGTTGGAATCTTTCTCCAGGCAGTAAACCAGGGGCAGTCACAGGGCTCACATCATTTGATTCTCGTCTCTCAGGAATCATTGTCCTTTGCTGCCTGATATCTAGTGCCTCCAAAACCATTCTTAATACATTCAGTCTATTTCATGGTTGCTTCAGATGGGATGGCAAATCTAGTTTCTGTTGGTACATCTTGGCTGGAAGTGGAAGTCCTCTGAATGAATGATTTTATAACAATACTAAACAGCAACACTTACTGAGTATATTTTACCTGGATTGCCTAATTTAAAATTCTTCAGCAATCCAAATCGGGTTCTTCTAATATTCATAGGAGAGAATATGGAGGCACAGAGAGATTGATTTTTTCAAAGTAACACAGCTTGGAAGACTAGCTCCAGAGTCAATACTTTTACTTTCTGTGCTATACTATGGGAGGATATTTGAATACATGTGTGGATAAGGTACAGAACTATTCCAGAGAAAGTACTAAAATTTTGCTGGTGATGAGAGGGTTAGTCAGGGTAGAGGGCAGATGGAGTAGAGGTTGGGAGAAGGCTTCCTGGTAGAAGTGACACCTGATTCGATTTTGAAATAATGAGCTTGCTTTGTAAACTAACCAAAGAAGAGCATTCCAGCCAAAACAAGTAGCTTATGCAAAGGTGCACAAATATGAAATAGTGTGACATACTGGAATGATAAGCAGTTTGGTGTTACTGAAGTTTAAAAGAAGAGGGTTTGACAGTAGATGAAGTTAGAGAAGTAGAGGCCAGGTCAGGGAGGGCCTTGAATGCCAGGTTAACAGGAGGAAGCCATGAGAGGTTTAGGTAAGGGGTGGAGAGGTCAGGTTTTAGTATTAGCAAGGCTACCTCTAGAGGCGTATAGATGGGATTGGGGAGGGCAGAGGAGTGAGACCTATGGGAAGGATGCTTGGCCAGGTGACAGAGATGCTGAGGCTTGTCCTGAGACATTAAGACAGGAGTCTTTTGCAGAGAAGGGACAGGCATGTGGCATATTTAGAAGGGGGAATCTACAGGACTCTGGGATAGATCGGAGAGGGGGTTGAGAAAGAAGGCAGAATTGACGCTTTCAGGAATCTAGTGGGGATGCCATTTGCTAAGAACCCCAAGAGAAGGAGGAGCAGGTTTGGTGGAGAAGATGAAAGCAGAGTTAGTGCTTGTCGTCTAAGTGTTGTCTTTCTGACCATAGCTATTCAGAGAGACTCTCTCAGTAAAACGGGAGGCGGGTGAAGTGATCGACAGAGATTCTTCCTGTTTGAACATTTGAAGTTCTGAACTGTCAAAGCCCACTTGATGCATGCTAAAAGTACTGAGAACTGGGTAGTTCCCTAACACAAAGGAGAATTTCTTTGTCTCTACAGTGGTATTCATCTAGAATCTGCTGCCTTAGGGCCTGGCACTTGCAGAATGAGACCATGAAACCCTACCCTAGTCACTCGCTGGAAAGCCCTACCTATCACTTCTTCATGTACCTCCAGAAACTCCTTCTCCATCCTCAGTTCTCCATCTGTTAAGTGGGGAAATGATTTGAACTTCAGAGTGGTTGGGCACATCCAGGGTATATTTGAGGATGAAATGCTTTATTAGCTGTGAACCTGATTTTAAAAATGTAGCATTCTTATTTTTTCATATATCCTTGGTTTTAACACAAAACAATGCATTCGTATTAATAATTTAAATAATATAGGGATATGTAAAGTAAAAGCGAAAAAAATCCTCACTCATCAGATTATTTGAACACTAATCTGTATCCTAGCGTTTTCCTCTGTATGAACAAATATACAGTGTAACACCCACAGCTCTTTTTCTTTAAAGAAATGGGGTGATGCTATGCATTCACTTCTTCAGCCAGCCATTTTCTCCACTACTTGTTTTCTACATCTTTCCATGTCACTACTGCAAAGTACTCTATCATATAGATGCACCATGACTTTTAAAATCATTCCCTTTTATTCAATAAACAAATAAACAAACAAACAAATAAAATCATTCCCTTCTTGATGAGCATAGAGCTAGTTCTCATATTTCTTTGGCTCAACCAATAATGCTGTCAGGAACACCCTCATATGTAAGCATCTTTATACACCCGTGCCAGCATTACCTTCCACCAGATACCTCAAAGTGAAATTGCTGTATTAAAAGATACGTGCATTTACATTTTGACAGATGAAGCCGAACACGAGGCTTTATTAGAAATGGTGCACTTAATTATGAGAGCAAGCAGTGTCTTGCAATTGCCTTGGAAGTGATCTTTTGGAAGTGCATGTTGGGGCTTTGCTTTGTGACTACTGGCAACAACAGGAGGGCATGTGGTTAGCTGTAGTACATTCTAAAACCTGACACTCTGTAGGTATTTTATTTGTTGCATTAATTAGGAACACATTTATTTCATTAAAGAACGGGAAAGATCCACATCACTCTTGATATTCTGCTGCAAAACTGGTACCCATATATGATCAGCAGGTGGCATTAGCAGGAAGCAAATAGGATTCTCAGTGGAAATTTTTGTGAAGAGAGGAAGATGCAGGCTGACATCCCCCCCCCCCCATAAGCAGATGGCCAATAAAAAAATTCCTTGGAGTTTATTTTGCATATGGTCTTCCATCTGGGTATTTGAGAAAAGTACAGTTTTGTTATCAAAACAGTATTTATTATAGTGAAGGAGTTTTTCTTTCGTAGCAAAAGAATTTTTCAGCGAATAAAGCCAAAAACCTGTTCAATAATCTTTTGCAGTTTCTTGGAGGGAAGCAGAAAGCATGGAGTTCTTCCATTTTCCTCTTCAGTTACCATCCTCACTTAGCTTTTATTGATTCAGCTCCTTGAGGCTGAATGAAGTGCATTATTCGCAAAACCCCCAGAGAACAATGTTCTCCACTGGGTTTTCAAACTAGGAAAACGGAGTGCTAAGTGGGTCAGAGTTGAGGCAGGAAGAAAACCTGCAGGGTGAAGCATAGACTCATTGTCCTGATTCCATGCTTGTCAGGTAACCTTCTTGTGACTTGATTGCTCACATGCTTTTCCTGCGTGGAGATGATATGCTGACTTGGCTGGCTTCGGGTCACCCGAGGGCTTGCCCAGAGGATCAAGTTTCTATGCTTCCTCTCTCCTCATAGAGCCCTGCCCCCCCTCTGCAGCCTCAACTGGCACCATCTTCCACCCCTTCCTCTGGATTATTCTTCCATATTAGACTTTTTTGGGTACCACGGCCTCTCTTATTTCTGCATTTTGTACATGGCTTTTCCTTTCACCCAGAGCACTTGTCTTCATCTTCTGTGTGCCTTCCTCACCTGCTCTCTTTCACCTGACCCATTTGGTTAATTTTTTGGACCCCTGTTCTCTTTTCTTTTCCCTACAAATCTACTCTGCCCCCCAAGGCAGGTGCAAGTCCTCAATGGCACCTTGTTTTTCTCTCTTCCTGACTTTTCTTCCTATTCACTGTGTGGCAACTGCATAGTTTAATAATCTTTCTTTTCCTACTGCAAGCCCCAAAATGGCAGTGAGTGATTGGACAGGTCTTATTCATCACTGTGTCCCTGGCACTATCCCAGTTCCTACTACGTGTAGGAACTCAGGTGTATTTGCAGATAAATATGCAGATGCTGTATTTTACAAATTTTAGTCTCTTGTGAGTTTAACCATCAAAAGTTAGCTCCTCTGAGGCCGAGGGTATCAGCATGACAGAACCTGGCACTTTACAAGGGTTGGGCCAGACCTGGGCCATGAGGAGCTTACCAAAATGCCATCTGATGACACGGTGGTTGGTCTGCTGGCCTTTCCCTGGTGATGCACCCAACTACCACCCACACACAGAGCTCTTACACATCTGCAGCAAGCTTGGAATGCCTCTGTTTGTGCAGCGTGGCATCTCCAGAGGCCCAGGGTTCTGGTACATAGCTAGTAAAAGACTGAAGACACAAACTACAGCACTCCAGCTGTCAGAAGAAGGCAGATGATTCAGAGCCACTGGCAGAGACTCTGTAGGACCCACAGTTTCACTTTCCCATCTGGCTTCAAGTTTTGTTTTCTTTGTTGCCAAAAGTAGAACTTCAACTCTTGCTTGGGTATATCATGCTGCTCTTGTGCCCCTTGCTTAACAGTTCAATTTGTTTACTGGAAAAATAATATCATCTGAAACCTAAGAGGCTGCTCCTCTCTGGGAAAGCATACTTAGGTCCTATTCATTAGGAAGTCCTTTTAAGCAGCCCAAGTGACAAATGGCATCTTTGCAGTTTCCCAAGTACTTTGTATATGCATAACCTCTGCTAGCCTCACTCAATTTGGGGAGTCATCGTTATCTCATTTACAGATGAGGACTTCGAAGTTCAGGATCAGAGAGGCTCATTCATGCTTCCATTTTGCCATGGCTAATGCACTCAGATTTCTGGCTTGGTTTAGTCCAATTATTACCTGAGCCTCTGAAGGGCCAGGTGCTGGTGATACAAAATAAGTTACATGTATCCTGGCCCTCAGCAAAATGAAGGGCTGGACTGGAGTTAGGTGGCCTAGCTTCAAGTCCCAGCCACACCTCTTTTTGTTTTCCCCAGTGCAACTGAGATATAATTGCCATGTAACATGGAAGTTGAAGGTGTTCAATGTGATGATGTGACATATGCATGAATTATGAAGTGATTGCCACATAAGGTATAAGGTTAGTTAATACCTCCATCACTTGACATAATTATAATTTTCGGGTGGTGAGAACCGTGAAGATCGACTTTCTTAGCAACTTTCAAGTACACAATACAGTATTGTTAGCTATCGTCACCATATCGACACATCAGAGCCCAGAACTTACTTATCTTGGAATTGGAAGTTTGTACCCTTTGGCCATCACCCATTTTCCCACCTTCCAGCTCTTGGCAACCATTACTTGACTCTCTGTTTCCATGTGTCAGGCTTTTTTTAGATTCCACATATAAATGAGATCATATGGTATTTATCTTTCTCTGGCTTATTTTATTGAGCATAATGCCCTCCAGTTCTATCCATGTAAATGGCAGTATTTCCTTCTTTTTATAGCTGAATAACATCCCATTTTATATATGCACCACATTTTCTTTATCCATTCATCTGTTGATGGACACCAAGCTTGTTTCCACGTGTCGATTATTGTGAATAATGCTGTAAAAAATGGGGGTGCAAATATCTTTCAGAGGTAGCGATTTCATTTCTTTTGGATATATACCTAGAAGTAGGGTTGCTGGTAGTTCTATTTTTTTTAATATTTATTTATTTATTTATTTATTTATTTATTTATTTATTTATTTATTCAAGAGAGACACACAGAGAGAGAGAGGCAGAGACAAAAGCAGAGGAAGAAGCAGGCTCCTTGCAGGGTGCTGATTTGGGACTTGATCCCGGATCTTGGGATCACACCCTGAGCCGAAGGCAGACGCTCAACCACTGAGCCACCCAGGCATCCCTATTTTTATTTTTTTGAGGCACCTCTATTCTATCTTCCAAAGTGGCTGTGCCAGTTTGTGTTCTCACTAATAGGTGTGAGGTGATGTGCCATTGTGGTTTTGATCTGTATTTCCCTGATGATGAGCGATGTTGAGCATCTTTTCATGTTCTTATTGGCTGTTTGTAGATCTTCTCCAGAAAAATGTCTGTTTGGGTTCTCTGCCCATTTTTTTTAACTCCTTTTTTTTTTCTATTGAATTATACGAGTTCCTTACATAATTTGGACATTAACCCCTTATATATGCTATATGGTTTGCAAATATTTTCTCCCAATCTATGGTTTGCATTCATTTTATGGATTGTTTCTTTCCCTGTGCAGAAGCTTTTTAATTTGGGGTAGTCCCACTTGTTGGTTTTGGCTCCCATTGCTTGTACTTTTGACGCCATACCCTGGCACACCTCTGAACTGGCTATGGAACCCTGGCCAAGTCATTTCTCCCCTTCCCTGAAGCTTCAGAGCTTCCTCTGCAAAAAGAGATTGTATAGCATCGTCAAGGACCCTTCCACCTCTAATCTTTTGCGATTCTGTGAATTTGGCTTTCCTGGACATCCCATAACACTCCCCACTGGAGTTAAAATTCTGCACAGATTTCTGCTCCAGGGTTTCAGTTGGAACACAAAGGGGCATGTGTAATCGGTCATCTTCTTGCTAATGCCAGGTCAGCATAGCCCAGGCTTAGTGAAGTGTGGATAGTGAAGGCCACACTAGGGTAGGCTCCTCACCTCTGTCCCACCCCTCCAGGAGGGTAACTGAAGCCATGCCTGCACATGCCTTCCTGAGCAGTCCTGTGGGGTGATTGGCTGACACTAGTATTGGCAGAGCCAAAACACCCTTCCTGATGGGTCTGTCTGAAGCCCATTCAGAAAGATTCACATCTGTGCACCTTCTTTCATCTCCTGACTGTTTCTTTCGCTAGGGATTCTCTTCCTGTGCTTGGTCACTTGACGAACTCCTGTTAGGTGTCCCTGGGTCAGAGTTGATGTCACCAAATCTATGAAGGTCTTTCCTTTATTTTTATTTATTTAAGAGAGAGAGAAAGGAAATGTGAGCAGGGGGGGAGAGGCAAAGGGAGAAAGAGAATCTCAAGCAAACTCCTGAGCACAGAGCCTGTTGCGAGGCTCATCTTATGACCCTGAGATGGTGACCTGAACCAAAAACAAGAGTCAGTCGCTTAACCTACTGAGCTATTCACTTGCCCCAAGGCTTAACATATTCTTGTTAGTATTTCTTATGTGTCAGCTTGCTAGGAGTACTTATCTCAGTTTTTGTTTATCTGGTAATGTCTTCTTTATTTCTCCTTTATTATTGAAAAATATTTTTGCAGTATATAAAATTCCTGTTTGATATCATCTTTTTTTGTTCAATACTTTGAATATGTCACCTCACTGACATCTGACCTTGATGGTTTCTAATAAGAAGTAAACTGTTAATCTTATTGAACATTGGTTGCAATAAATCTTTTTTGTTGTTGCTTTTGAGGCTTCCTCTTTGTTTTTTGCTTTGAAAAGTTTGAACAAGAATGAGTTTAGGTGTACTTTAGGTTTATACTATGTGGAGTTCTTTAAGGTTCAGAAATGCATGGATTAATGCTTTTCATCAAAATATGGGAATTTTTTGGCCAATATTTCAAATGCTCTGTCCTTTCTCACTCCCTTTTATTCATGGCAATCCATTATGTTAGTATACTGTTGGAAAGTTGGTATTTTTTTCATTCTTTTATTCTTTCTAGTACGTAGACTGGGAAATCTCAATATAGCCTTTCTTTTTTCTTTTGTTTTTTTTTTTTATTGCAGTTCGATTTGCCAACATATAGTGTAACACCCAGTGCTCATCCCATCAAGTGCCCCCCTCAGTGCTCATCACCCAGTCACCCCATCCCCCACCCACCTCCCCTTCCATTACCCCTTGTTCGTTTCCCAGAGTTAGGAGTCTCTCCTGTTCTGTCACCCTCTCTGATATTTCCCACTCATTTTTTCTCCTTTCCCCTTTAATCCCCTTCACTCTTTTTCATATTCCCCATATGAGTGAAACCACATAATGTTTGTCCTTCTCCAATTGACTTACTTCACTCAGCATAATACCCTCCAGTTCCATCCAGATTGAAGCAAATGGTGGGTATTTGTCATTTCTAATGGCTGAGTAATATTCCATTGTAGACATAGACCACATCTTCTTTATCCATCATCTTTCGATGGACACCGAGGCTCCTTCCACAGTTTGGCTATTGTGGACATTGCTGCTAGAAACATCGGGGTGCAGGTGTCCTGGTGTTTCACTGCATCTGTATCTTTGGGGTAAATCTCCAGCAGTGCAATTGCTGGGTCGTAGGGCAGGTCTATTTTTAACTCTTTGAGAAACCTCCACACAGTTTTTCAGAGTGGCTGCATCAGTTCACATTCCCACCAACAGTGCAAGAGGGTTCCCCTTTCTCCACATCCTCTCCAACATTTGTGGTTTCCTGCCTTGTTAATTATCCCTATTCTCACTGTTGTGAGGTGGTATCTCATTGTGGTTTTGATTTGTATTTCCCTGATGGCAAGTGATGCAGAGCATTTTCTCATGTGCTTGTTGGCCTCGTCTATGTCTATGAACTTGGCCACAGTAACTTCTTGCAAGATACATCCATGAAGGCAAGAGAAACAAAAGCAAAAATGAACTATTGAGACTTCATCAAGATAAGAAACTTTTGCACAGCAAAAGAAACAGTCAACAAAACTAAAAGACAACCTACAGATGGGAGAAGATATTTGCAAATGATGTATCAGATAAAGGACTAGTATCCAAGATCTATAAAGAACTTATTAAACTCAACAGCAAAGAAACAAACAGTTCGATCATGAAATGGGCAAAAGACATGAACAGAAAATTCTTTGCCAATTTGAATGCCTTTTCTTTCTTTTTGTTGTCTGATTGCTGAGGCTAGGACTTCTGGTACTATGTTGGATAGCAGTGGTGAGAGTGGACATCCCTGTCATGTTCCTGATCTTAGGGAAAAGGTTCTCAGTGTTTCCCTACTGAGAATGGTATTTGCTGTGGGCTTTTCGTAGATGGCTTTTAAGATGCTGAGGAATGTTCCTTCTATCACTACGCTCTGAAGAGTTTTGATCAGGAATGGATGCTGTATTTTGTCAAATGCTTTCTCTGCATCTATTGAGAAGATCATATGGTTCTCGTTTTTTCTCTTGTTGATATGATCTATCATGTTGATTGTTTTACGATTGTTGAGTCAGCTTTGCATCCCAGGGAGAAATCCCACTTGGTCATGGTGAATAATCTTCTTAATGTATTGTTGGATCCTATTGGCTAGTCTCTTGTTGAGAATTTTTGCATCTGTGTTCATCAGGGATATTGGTTTATAATTCTCCTTTTTGGTGTGGGGTCTTTGTCTGGTTTTGGAATTAAGGTGATGCTGGCCTCATAGAACGAGTTTGGAAGTGCTCCATCTCTTTCTATCTTTCCGAACAGCTTTAGTAGAATAGGTATGATTTCTTCTTTAAAAGTTTGATAGAATTCCCCTGGGAAGCCATCTGGCCCTGGACTCTTGTGCCTTGGGAGGTTTTTGATGACTGCTTCAATTTCCTCCCTGGTTATTGGCCTGTTCAGGTTTTCTATTTCTTCCTGTTCCATTTTTGGTAGTTTGTGGTTTTCCAGAAATGTGTCCATTTCTTCTAGATTGCCTAATTTATTGGCGTATAGCTGCTCATAATACTTTTAAAAATCGTTTGTATTTCCTGGGTATTGGTTGTGATCTCTCATTTTCCATTCGTGATTTTATTAGAGTCTTTCCTCTTTTGTGTTTAATAAGTCTGGCTAATGGTTTATCTATCTTATGAATTCTTTCAAAGAACCAACTCCTGGTTTTGTTGATCTGTTCCACAGTTCTTCTGGTCTCTATTTCATTGAGTTCTGCTAAAATATTTATTAACTCTCTTCTTCTGCTTGGTGTAGGTTTTATTTGCTGTTCTTTGCCCAGTTCCTTTAGGTGCAAGGCTAGCTTGTGTATTTGAGTTTTTTTTCCAATTTTTTGAGGGATGCTTGTATTGTGATGTATTTCCCTCTTGGGACTGCTTTTGCTGTATGCCAAAGATTTTGAATGGTTGTATCTTCATTTTCATTAGTTTCCATGAATCTTTTTAATTCTTCTCTAATTTCCCAACTGGGAAATTAGACCCATTCATCTTTTAGCACGATGCTCTTTAACTTCCACGTGTTTGAGTTTCTTCCAAATTTCTTCTTGTGATTGAGTTCTAGTTTCAAAGCATTGTGGTCTGAAAATATGCAGGGGGCAATCCCAATCTTTGGGTATCAATTGAGACCTGATTTGTGACCCAGTATGTGGTCCTTTCTGGAGAAAGTTCCATGTGCACTTGAGAAGAATGTGATTCAGTTGTGTTTGGATGCAAAGTTCTGTATATATCTGTGAAATCCATCTGGTCCAGTGTATCTTTTAAAGCTATTGTTTCTTTGGTGATGTTCTCTTTCATTTGCAGAACGTGCTGTGCTGAAGTCTCCTACTATTAGTGTATTATTATCTAAGTATGTCTTTAGTTATTAATTGATTGATATACCTGGCAGCTCCCACATTAGAGGCATAAATATTTATGATTCTTAGGTCTTCTTGCTGGATAGACCCTGTCAGTATGATATAGTGTCCATCTTCATCTCTTACTACAATATTTGGGATAAACTTTAATTTATCTATGAGGATTGCTACCCCAGGTTTCTTTTGAGGACTATTTGAATGGTAAATGGTTCTTCAATCTTTCATCTTCAGGCTGTAGGTGTCCTTAGGTCTAAAATGAGTCTCTTGTAAAAAATAAATAAATAAATAAAATAAAATAAAATAAAATGAGTCTCTTGTAGACATCAAATAGAAAGGTCTTGCCTTTTTTATCCAGTTTGAAACCCTGCGCCTCTTGATGAGTACATTAAGCCCATTTATGCTCAGAATTACTTTTGAAAGATATGAATTTAGTGTCATCATAATACCTATTCAGTCCCTGTTTTTGTGGATTGTTTCTTTAGACTTCTTTCTTTTACAGAGTCCCCCTTAATATTTCTTGCAGAGCTGGTTTGGTGGTCCCATATTCTTTCAGTTTCTGCCTATTTGGAAGCTCTTTATCTCTCCTTCTATTCATGAGAGCCTTGCTGGATAAGGTATTCTTGGCTGCATGTTCTTCTCCTTTAGGACCCTGGATGTATCCTGCCAGCCCTTTCTGGCCTGCCAGGTCCCTGTGGAGAGGTCTGCTGTTAACCTAATACTTCTCCCCATAAAGGTTAGGGATTTCTTGTCTCTGGCTGCTTTAAAGATCTTCTCTTTATCTTTGGAATTTGCAGGTTTCACTATTAAATGCCGGGGTGTTGAATGGTTTTTATTGATTTTAGGGGGGTATCTCTCTATCTCCTGGATCTGAATGCCTGTTTCCCTCCCCAAGTTAGGGAAGTTCTCAGCTATGATTTGTTCAAATACACTTTCTGGTCCTCTGTCCCTTTTGGCACCCTCTGTAACCCCAATTAAACATAGATTTTTCCTTCTGAGGCTGTCATTTATTTCCCTTAACCTTTCCTCTTGATCTTTTAATTGTTTTTCTCTTTTTTCCTCAGCTTCCTTCCTTGCCATCAACTTGTCTTCTATGTCGCTCACTGTTTCTTCCACCTCATTAACCCTCATCGTTAGGACCTTCAGTTTGGATTGCATCTCATTTAATTGATTTTTAATTTCAGCCTGATTAGATCTAAATTCTGCATCATGAAGTCTCTTGAATCCTTTATGCTTTTTTCCAGAGCCACCAGTAGCTTTTTTTTTTTTTTTAATTTATGATAGTCACACACACAGAGAGAGAGGGGCAGAGACACAGGCAGAGGGAGAAGCAGGCTCCATGCACTGGGAGCCCGACGTGGGATTCGATCCCGGGTCTCCAGGATTGCGCACTGGGCCAAAGGCAGGTGCCAAACCACTGCGCCACCCAGGGATCCCACCACCAGTAGCTTTATAATTGTGCTTCTGCACTGGCTTTCTGACATCGAATTGTAATCCAAATTCTGTAACTCTGTGGCTAGAGTACTGTTCCTGATTCTTTCTTCTTTGGTGAGTTCTTCTTTCTAGTCATTTTGCTCAGTGCAGAGTGGCTGTATGAGCAGCCTGAGTCAAGAAAATCAACCATGACCTAAGCAAATTTCACCATAGATGATTCTGCCGAGGTCAGAGACCCGAAATTGAAAAGAAAGATCAGAATGAAATAAAACAAAAGACCACTAAAGTGAAAAACAAATTTTAAAACAAAGTTAAAAAATAAAATGCCAAGAATCCCAAAGAAGAAGAGAAAAAAAAGAAGAAAAAAAGGGTGGGGGGACTGGGAGATGGTGGTGGTGACAAAGTTGTAGTGGAAGGAGAATGTAGTCTACCTGAGGGGTTCTAGAGGGTGATACTCTTGGTTCTGAGTATATTAAGTTCCGTATGTTAGAAGATGCTCAATCCCAAATTTGTATAACCCAGAAATACTTGGCAACCAAAACATAAATGAGATAAAAGAGGTGGGCAGGATAGGAATGAGGAATCTCACAGAATGAACCAGCACAGTATACCACTTGGTTCTGGGTGCATACTGGTTATGTTTTAGAAGGTATTAACTTCTGCCATTGTAGAACAAAATGAGGCAAAGAAAACAAAAAACAGAAAACAAAACAAAACAAAAGCATATCTTGTATATCTTCCAAGATTAAGTTAAGTATGTTGAAGGGAACTAAGTGGAAAATATATCTAAGACTGTAATATGTCATATTACAGTCTGATATAAAAATGAGTTGTACTGGAAAAAGGAGGAAAAAAATAGGAGGGTACCCTCTGGTTCTATATACTATAAATCCCTCTGACTTCCCCTGGAGCTTTACAGCACTGCTTGGTCAAGAACTTGCTCTTCCCCTGTCTTTCCAGCTGGTCTTCTGGGGGAGGGGCCTGCTGTGCTGATTGTCAGGTGTGTGCACCTGGGGAGATGCCCCACTCCCCACAACGTGCCAGGCTTAGTAGGAACTGTTTGTCCTGTGAGGCCTCTGTCCCCTGTTGGCTCCGACTCTCCCAGGCACAAGGTGACACAAGGAGGAAAACACCACTGGCGGCGGCCAGCTCTCCACCTCTGGAGTCAGCTCCCTCAGTAACACCAAGGAAGAATCAGTCTCCTAGTCCTCACTTAGATGCTCCCGGGCGGCGTGGGTGCGCTGACCTGCACAGCTTGGGGGCACCTGGCGGCAGGAGAGTCCTCGCTGTCCTGGGCCCTCCCCACTGCCACCTGTCCGAGGGGAACACAGGATCCCGGTGTGTCCCCTGGCACCCTGTGACCCGGGTCCTGTGCTGCTGGAATCGCGCTCCTGGGGCTGCGGCTCCCGAAGGCAACCAGGACGCAGACCGTCCCCCAACCCCCCAGCCTGACCCACCGGCTTCTCCCCAAGGCCCCCCGAGTGCGCGCTCCAGCTCTTTACCGAGATCGGCCCACAGTCTGTGGTGCGCTCTCCCCTGGGTGCACCTCCTCACCTCCTCTATTAGTGACTCCAGGAGACTGGAGGCCCCACTGCCCCTCCTGCGGTTCTGCCCGATTTCCCTGCCAAGCGCCTTTCTGTCCGGGAAGAATCTGATGTGGATTTTTTAAAGTTCCTGCTTCTCTGGGGCTGGGCTTTCCTGTCCCAGAGGATAGGCCTTAGCCTGGCTCCTTGCGGTGCCGCTTGATTCTTTTTTATTTTTTTTCCACCTTCCTACCTTGTTAGAAGCAAAAACCCTTCTCTCTGTAGCGTTCCAGCTGTTGTCTCTTTAAATCTCAGGTCGAATTCATAGGTTTTCAGGATGGTTTGAAAATTGAAATCTAGGTAAGTTGGTGGGGCCAGGTGAGTTGAGGCACCAACTCCTCCACTCTTGTCCCCCCACTCTAGGAAGGCCTTTCCTGATCCCTTATTCTCCCACTCCACCTCCCACTTCCCTGCACTCAGACCCACGGACAGCTCCTTGCTGCCCAAATTCTGTACTTTCCTTTGGTTCTAGGACCCCAAAGCACAGTACTTTTTTTTTCAATATTCCTGGGTGAAAGGTAATGAGGCAACTGTTCAGGCTCAGTATAGACCCCAAAGGTTAAAACCCTTTTTAAAAATTACTTTCTAAGTGTGTACCTTGGGGGAGTGATTTAATTATTCTGAGCCTCAATTTCCTCACCCGTAGCACCACGGGACTGCAGTGAGAATCACGCTATGTCCCTCAATGAGTAGATATTACTTATCTGTTGTCCCTGCTGGACTGGGGGCACTGGGGAGCCAGAATCTGGCCAGATTCATCTCCATCTCCCCACTGCCCAGCACAGAGGGGGACCCTCAGGCATTTGTGTGAAATGAATTAAAAAATTTTTAAGATTTTATTTATTAGCAAGAGAGCCCATGTGAGAGAGAGAGAGAGTGAGAGAGAGTGCACACAGGGCAGGGGCAGAGGGAGAAGCAGGGAGCCCTATGTAGGGCTCCATCCCAGGATCCCAGAAATCATGATCTGAGCCAAAGGCGGATGCTTAACCAACTGAGCCACCCAGGCACCCCATAAACAAATGACTATTAAGAGAAGTTTTGCAGTCTTCAATGGAAATTTAAACCAGTGCTAAGAATTCTTAGAGCATTCTGAGTGTTGCTGGCCTATTGGAAATGTGAAAATGGGCTTATTTTAATTTTTTCATGAAAACCTAAACTTAAGACTAGTTATTTCACTATTTATTTGATGAGAGGTCATTTAGGAGAGGAAAAAAGTAAAGACTTCTCTTTGACTGAATGGAATCCCAACTTGGCTTAACTTTTTCTTTTCCCCTTAGATTCCCCCCCTCCCCCCGCCACCCAGACAGCCCTGTGTAGTAAGTATTTGCAAGAATAGAAGTTCTTTTGTATGACTTACTAAACTTCAATTTGGCCCCAAATACATTTACTGTTTTAAATCACAGCTGTTAGAATTTTGCTTCTTTGCGGCACTGATTTATTATGTGGAATTGTGAGATGAATGTGATCATTAGAGAGCCACTGCCTTTACTTGCTTTCCCCCCTTCTAATGGTGAATTTTTAAAAAGTGGAAGAGGTAAACATTTTTCTGGGAGACTGTTTTAAAGGTCAAGAAAGCCCGGCTTCCCAGAGTGAGTAAAAGGTTCACCTTTCCATTTTTGTCCTTTTACTTCATTCAGCAAAAGTTCTTAGTAATGCTGCCTTGGTCACTCGAGGACATGTGTCTCACTTTCTCCCAGAAAATAGGGGCCCCAATCTTGACTTCAGTGCCTGTTTCAAAAGGAAATTATGAAAATTGCTCTGCCTATGCCTCCTTTCCTGTCTCCAGAGAAACGGAGCCATCTCTGAGACGACTGTTCAGCGTCTTTGAATCATGATTGCATCTTATAGGAGTTGTTTCAGGGAAACAAAGGCAGAGGAGAGATTCAGGGTGAGCAGGATGTGGTAATCGGATCTTCCATCTCTTTCACAAACTCATTCGACTTTTCCTGCCTCCCCACAGCACACACCCCCTCCCCCATCCCCTTCTGAAACTCACCCCACATGTTTCTAGAAGTTAGGAGATCAGGGTAAAAGAATTTGTTTGGCTAGAATAGATCTAGTAATAGTGCTTCTTTATCCTTTTGGACCTAATGGACCTTTTGGTCCCCTTCCATTTCCGTTTTTTGTCAACAGAATTTGAGACTTAACTGAAAAAAATTTTTTTTTAAGATTTTATTTATTTATTCATGAGAGACACAGAGAGGCAGACACATAGGCAGAGGGAGAAGCAGGCTTCCTGCGGGGAGCTGATGCAGGACTCGGTCCCAGGACCTGAGCTGAAGGCAGATGCTCAACAACTGAGCCACCCAGGCACCCCTTAACTGAAAAACTGTAAGAATAATACAAAGAATTTCTACATGCCCTTCACTCAGATAACACCAAATGTTAATGTTTTACATTTGCTTCCTCCCTCTCTCCTTTCCTCTTTCCTTTTAGAGAGTAAGTTGCATATATGTTGCCCCTTTACCCAGAAACACCTCCGCATGTGTTTCCTAAATAAAGCAGCATTGTCCATCATAACCACAAAATCATGAAATTCACCTTGATCCCATGCTCTTGTCCAATCCTATTCCAAATTGGTCTGGATTTTGACAGTTATCCCAATTATGTATAGCTAAAGAACTGGATCCAGTTGTCACATCCCTTGAGACTCTGGTAATCTGAAAGAATGTTCTAGTATTTCTTTGTGTTTCATGACATTGGTATTTTTGATGAGTACAGGCTAGTTATTTAGCATACTGCCTCTCAATTTTGGTTTGTCTGAGGTTTCCTCATTATTAGATTCAGGATAGGCATTTTTGGCAGGAACAGCAGAAGCAGTGCTGTGTCTTTCTCAGGGGTATCATCCGGAAGCACATGATGTCAACATATCCTCTTACTGGTGATGTTGACTTTAATCATTTGGTTAAGGTGGTGTCTGCCAGATTTCCACTGAAAAATTGCTATTTTCCCTTTCCAAATTAATAAGTACCTTGTGGGAAGATGCTTTAGTACTGTATAATATCTTATTACCCCTCAGATTTTCACCCTCTGGTTTTAACCCCTGTTAGTGTTTCTTGTCTGAATCCGTTATTGATGGTTGCCACATGGTGATTAGCTTACCCCATCATTCCTTCTGCATGTGTTAGTTGAGTTTCTACTGCATGGAAGAACTTTGTCTTCTCATGTATTTATCTGTGTAAGTGTGCATATGCATGTTAGTGTGGACTCTTGGATTCCTACTGTATCCAGTTGGTTATAATCCTTTACTATCATTATTTATCTTGATGCTAAATTATCCAAGATTTGGCCAGGGAGTCCTGTAACCTTTTAGCAGTCCCTGTGATTCTGTGGGCACTCTCTTATTCTTGTCACAGCAAGTTGTTCCAGGCTTTTCTTATTTTTTTTCCTGCCCCAGCGTTGGTATTAGTCAAATCTCTCAAGAATCCCTAGTTTCTTTCAGTGGGGGCAAAGTGTGCTCATTGCTACAAGGTATTCCAGTGCCCTCCCCTTTTATTTATTTATTTATTTATTTATTTATTTATTTATTTATTTATTTATTTTTAAGATCTTATTTACTCATTTGAGACAGAGAGAGAGGGAACGTGCACATAAGCAAGGGGGAGCGGCAGAGGGAGAGGGAGAAGCAGACTCCTCCTCACTGAGTCGGAAGGCTGATGTGGGACTTGATTCAGGATCCAGAGATCATGACCTGAGCCAAAGGCAGATGCTTAACCAACTGAGCCATCCAGGCACCCCTCCGTCCCCTTTTATAAAAAATATTTTGTCATATTTATTATCCTGAAATGAAACATAATCAGCCTACACACATAGTTTAAAAACAAAATAACACCCAAAATGTTCTCTAAAAGAGAAAATAAAGGGAAAATGTATACATTTTAATAAGTACTTGGCACTGTTCCAGTGAAAGACATAAAAAAGTGATCAATGCTTGCATCTACCTGTAACGAATAGCTTTGGATATAAGAAAAGTAAGACAATTTGATTAAACATTATAATGTTTCTCTGCGTCTCAGTAAATAATCGATAAATAGATAGCATAAGCCACCATGCCATCAGTAAGGTGATGCTTCTGAAATACTGAACAACTCTTGATAAAATTAATAGAAAGGGCAAAGTATGATTTTTCCCCCTATTTACATAGTTGCTACACTCCTGGAAAATCGTGAGGCTCAACTTAAATCATTTAGACAATTCTTTTTGTTTGTGACACAGAATCGGGTTCTAGGCTAGCTCCGTGTTCTATATACAAAGGTCTTTGACTTTACAAAGCTTTGGCAGACTGCCCAGTGCACAGCTGTTGGTTTGGCATTCAGGCCCTTCCCACCAAATGCCAGTAATGTTCTCCATTCACTGTGATAAACAAAACCCTCCATAGGTGGCAGTACCAGCTGCATCGAGAACCACTGATCCATCTCTATGGAGCAGAGTATTTTCATTTCTCTTCCTTACGAAACACAAATGCTGTTATATTGCTTGAATGTGTTTAATTTTTAACACTTTCCAGAATTATGTCTAACATTACAGGTTTCCCAGACTCCTACTTTACTTTCTGAGTGCCAGTGACCCTGATCTATCTCTCTGCCAGAGTAGGGAAGCAGCCTCAGCTCACTGCCTAAGGTGGCCTGAGTTTGCATGCAGGGAGGGTGTCCACACTGGGTAGGAGGGTTGTGACCTGTCACAGCACAGTGTCATCCTGTAGGCAGTCTTGCCATGACCCTTTTCTCCAAAGAGCATATGGAAAGATCCCTGGGAGCATTAAGCCGACAGAGACCTCCACTATACAGATGAGGATACTGAGGCCCAGAGAGGAGATAGACTTGGCCAAGTAATGCTGTGAGTCAGATACTAACTAGGCATAGAGCTAAAGAGGTACCAAAGACTGGAAAGGACCTGAGAGAAGATCCAGGCTACTCTCTTCTGGGCGAATCCCCTCCACACCTGGACAGGTACCCAGGCTCCAGCCTGCACTTGATCATTTTCAGAAACAATCTAATATTTTTCTTTTTTCTTTTCAATCTAATATTTGTCTAGGCAGTTCATTCCACTGAGGACTGCTTGAAATTTTAAAATAATTCTCGAGTTGAGACCTTTACACCTCTTTACACCTCTTTACACCTCTTTACACCTCTTCTCTTCCCCATCCCCACTGGATGTGGTTTGGTGCTGATTGTCCCATGGAACATATATGTTCTTGGTAGCTCCAATGACAGTATTTCAGGAATCTCAAAGTTGTATCCGTGTCTTCTGAGTTTTCTTAGCTCGAGTCTTGGACATTGTACTTGACATTGAGATTGTTGTGATGAACGAACCTGAGTTCTTGTCCTTGTGAAGCTTTTAGTGTAGTAGGAAGGCCATTACTATGCAAGTACTGGACACAAGGGCTGCTGTGAAATCCCCCTACTGCCTTTTCCCAATCGGTGTAGCGGAAAGAGGCTGGGTTCTGGAGCCAGCCACACTTGTGTTGACACTGTCCACAGCTGCACATGTGGCCTTGCGTTATTCTTTGCATCGTGCTCTGAGCCTTGTTTTGTCCTCTGTAAAACTGCTGGTGGATGAACACTCCATATAGTGTTTAATAAGAATACTCCAAAGTGCCCAGCACTGTGATGCTCAATGCATGGTTATTTCTTCCTCTTGCTCTTTTTATTCCCCTGGTGTGACATCTTTGAAGAAACCTCTGGATATTTGGAAAGGGCTTACAGGTCAGAATAAAATAATTTATCAGAGTAAAATCTCAGATTTATCTCAGTTGCTCTCGGACTCTGCCCTTTGTTAGATAACCAGGGGATACTTTAAAAATGATGTGGGCAAAACACCAACAAGAAAATCATGCCTATCTGAATTTAAGGTAAAAGCAAAATATTAACTTGTCTCTCAGATTAATTGTTGTATGGTTAGTGTTAAAATGCATTTGACTCATATCACCATTGACAAATATTGCCATATCACCATCTCTTATATATTGAAATTATAATCAGCCCACGTTATTAATCTGAATATATGTGAGCTCCTGTTGGTGTTCTCCAAGTACATTATAATTTAAAAAGTGTTCTCTGGTTATGCATGTGTGGAAAATTCTGGACCAGAGAGGTTTGTTATAATCCCCATTTGACGGATGAAGATATTGACACTGTGGTGGTTAACAAGTACCCTACTATTTCTTGTACATATATCTCTTTGGCTTCTCAGTTTATGGAATTCAATTCCAGTTTATGGAATTGAGATCCCGAATGCTATCCTGTTGTGGTTGTCACATAACCGTCCTGTCTTTATGGGTCATAGGTGAGGTCTTCCCTAGAGAGGGTGAACTTCCCAGCGTCAGTGTTAGGGGAACTCTTAGCCAAGCCTCCAGGTGATGTAGGTGTGCTCCCAGGCACGGGGAAATGCTGCCTTCTGCCATCCAAGGACACACTACATAGCTCTGTGGTACTGAGATGAGAAGCCACAGTTCCATGAACAGAACTGTCTGGTTGCATGTTCTTCTCTGTGTTTACTTCCTTTCTGCTCTCCTGGAGTCATTAATAAGTCTTTTAGAACTCAATGCCATCTGGGCTGTGGGGAAGTAAGGAAAGAGTTGGAGCCCAGGCTTGGTTCAGGGCATTAACTGGGATCAAACTCCCCTCCTGTCCTAAGTCCCTTGTGATAGAGACAGTGACTAGAGAGATATCCTCAAAGAGAAGGTGGTTGGGTGGGGTGGGGGGACAGTCAAGGGGAGCCTGTTCTCACACAGGGAGTGGCCTCCAGTGCCCTCTCTGATTTATTAAAGAAGCAGGGAAGTTTCCTTACACATGACCACCGAGGTCAGGAAGAGGATGCTGGGCTTACAGTGCCTGTGAGCCCATTGAGAGTAGGCAAAGGTCTTGTCCAGTGGCCACCTGCTACCATTGAAATAAGGGGAGGTGGGGGAAACAGTGTTTATTCAAGGAAAAGTGGCTTAGAGAGCTGGCCTTTGGTGGCACAGTAGGAGTTCCCTTGTAGAACTCAGCCCAGCTTGGCTTCCAACCAGCACGCTCATTTAGAACACCACAGAGCTTCATGGTGATCAAAAGCATGTAAAAGTAATTCCTACATGTCAACACCTCCTGCTCCTTGAAATTTAAACCAGCAGTTGAAATCCAGAGGCTTACAGGAGATCCTGTTCTCACTCTCCTGGCGTAAATGATCAGGCTAATGGCTGAGAGTTCCCAGAAGGGCACTGGGCTGCCAGGCCAGGTTCTCAGGATTGGTCTCTTGGTTTGTCGATATATACTCAGTGCTTTTCTGGTAGCAATCAGGGCCCTTGCCCCACAGCACTAGCAAAGCACTGCTGTCCCGCTGGCCCCATGACCTTGAACTAGGCAGACCCAGCAACAGGCCATGCCACTGATCCTCAGCGTAGCAAGTGTCCAGATTCATGGTCCTGGTCCCAGAGTCATCTTGGACTTCCCTGCCTCGCCCCACTCCTTACTCTTCCTGCTCCTGACATTTGATGTACCACATCATAATTGTGATTCACAGGTCATCTGACTTCTTTGAACCTCAGATCCCTTATTTGTAACATTATTTAAAAAATGGTATCACACACATATGAAGGATATTTGAAAAACAAAGATAAAAGCATTTTGGGCAAAACTGGTGAAGGGGGGGGTCAAAAGGTACAAACTTTCAGTTATAAAATAAGTAAGTGGGGATCCCTGGGTGGCTCAGCAGTTTGGCGCCTGCCTTTGGCCCAGGGTGCGATTCTGGAGTCCCGGGATCGAGTCCCACGTCAGGCTCCCGGTATGGAGCCTGCTTCTCCCTCCTCCTGTCTCTCTCTCTCTCTCTCTCTCTCTCTCTCTCTCTATCATGAATAAATAAATAAATCTTTTTAAAAAATAAAATAAAATAAGTAAGTCATAGGGATATAGTGTATAACATGATTACTATAGTTAATAATACTGTATTATATATTAAAAATTGCTAAGAGGGATCCCTGGGTGGCTCAGCGGTTTGGCGCCTGCCTTCGGCCCAGGGTGTGATCCTGGAGACCCAGGATTGAGTCCCACATCGGGCTCCTTGCATGGAGCCCGCTTCTCCCTCTGCCTGTGTCTCTGCCTCTCTCTGTGTGTCTCTCATGAATAAATAAATAAAATCTTAAAAAAAAAAAGTTGCTAAGAGAATAAATCTTAAAAGTTCTCATCATCTCGTTTTTCTTAAAAATTTTATAACTATGTGTTACACTGGGTGTTGGGTGTTAACTAGATCTATTGTGTTTATCACTTTGTAATATATACATATATTGAATTGGTATGTTGTACACCTGAAGCTAATATGATGTTATATGTCAATTACATCTCACTGAAAAAAGTATAGAAATATAGGATATACATTTGACTAAGAAGTGATAGCCAGTAAACTGAAAATCTGCCCCTCTCAAAATAATAATAGTGAACATTTATGTAGCAGGTAGTATGTGCCCAGCACGACTCTTTTAAAATTAATTAATTTCTTAATTAGTCAATTTATTTATTTATTCCAGCACCACTTTTTAAAAGAATTTCACATATATTAACTCATTCAGTCCTCAAGACATCCCTTGTGAGGTAGATACATTATTCCCATTATATCCATGAAAAAAAATGAAGGCAGAGAATTTAGGTGTTTTGCTCAAAAATATATATCTTTTTAATAAACAAAAAATAAAAGTCAATATCAGTGGATTGCTCATAGCATGGCTATAAGGATGAAGCAAAATAATGACATGCTGATGAATTATAGGTACATGGTTATTATGTATTATTATTGATTACATCCTAAAATATTAAGCTATGAGCCTTCCTCTCAGATCTGGTACATGACAGATGATGTAATTTAGCAAAGTGTAGCCTTTGGGAATTTGGACGCACACCCATGTTCAGATCCTGGCTCCCTAGTATACAACTGTCTGACCGTGGAGGGACACCTGACCCATGAAGTCCCATTTTCCTCACCTGTGATGGAGGGGGTTCTAACAGTATTACGTTGAACCATGTGAAATTGCCAATTTCTGTACAGCAGTTTTTGACCTATAAAAATGGCAATTTAGTATGGCTAACCCTTTAACATCTATCAAGTTGCTTCCAAGGAGTGAAAATAATCTGTGGGAAATACCCAGTACAGAGGCTTCATTGCAGCTCCTCCAGTCACTAAGGAAGCTGTTGCAGCAATGGAGGTGAGGAGCACTGAGAACAGTAAAGGACAGTAAGATATGTTAGGAGGTAGAAATGTCAGAATTTGTAATCCGATAGGGTGGGTGGTGTGTAAGAAGGTGGAAGCCAGGGTGACTCCCAGATTTCTGGGGGACCAGGGCGGATGGTGGCACTATTTACTGATACAGGAACACAGGAGCTGTAATGTTGAGGAAAGAGACAATGGATTTAGTTTTGTCCACGTTGAATTTTTGACACCTATGGGGATGTCTAATAATATGGGTCTGGAGCCTAAGAGAGAGATGTGTGCCAGAGATAAGAGAATGGGAAGTCAGCTGTGTTCAGGGTACTTTAATTGAAGTCCTGGGAGTTGTTGAAGTCACCCAGGATTAGTACTGAAGTACTGTTACCTGTGATCCCGGACAAAAGGGTAACAGCATAGAACAAAGGAAGACACAGGCTGGGTTCCCACCAGTGTTTGCTGAGTCCCAGTCCATGCAAAGTTCCATGCTAGATGGGGGCAGAGAATCGGGGTGGGGGGAGCTGTTTTCTCCCGCCTTCAAACAGTTAGCAATTAAGTTAACTCAGCCTTTTTTTTTTTTTTTTTTTTTGTAGGACTGGAAGTATGGGGGAAAGCTCTAGTTACAAAGTATAACAATGAAAATGCCCTTACTCATCCTGTAGGGTTAGAACTCATGTATTCATATTAACATGGGTAGCCCAATGCCTGGCACTGATCAGCGCGGCAAATGGTGGTGCTTTTTTAGCCAAAAGAGCATCAGAGGGAGGACTTCTGGTTTGAATTTTGCAAAATATGACATTGATATTCTCATGAGGTTTTTTTTTTTTTTTTTTAAGTTTAATGTGTAAAGTATGGTAAGAATGCAAGAGATACAAGGACTGCAGTGTTGGGAAGAAGGAAAAGCTAGGGCTGGCGATCTGAAGTGCTTTTGATTATTATATGATCAAATACATTTGGAGAGGAGCTAAAGATTAGCCAGCCAGTCCATTAGCAGGAACCCCTCCGTATTGAAAAATGAGTTTAGCAGGAAGGGAAGCTTACTTAGTATTCGGACGTTGTGTCCCGGATGGGATCAGCTATGATGCTTTCTGGGGTCTCAGTAGGAGACTGTGGGGAAGGGAGCTAGGAAAGCTAGGAGACTGTGGGGCCAGGGAACACACCAGGCTGTGGGCTGAACTCTGCTGGGGTGGGTGTGAGACCGCTATCAGAGGGGAGCAGGGAGAAGCTGAGGGCCAGGAGACAAGCCCAGTCCCTGGAGATGGTGCTGCAGGACAGCAGAGTAGGTGCTCAGATTCTAGCCAAGTAGGTCAAGGAGGAACTTCAGTGTGGAATCTGGAGGATGATTAGGAGACCAGGGCAGAATAAGAAAAAATAAAGTAAAATGAAATCCAATGTAATACTATAAAAAATAGTACTGTGTTAAATACAAAATGCAAGAGAGTATCAAAGCCTCCCTTTAGGAAGTAGGCACTATTCATCCTCTCTGGCAGGTGGGGATCCTGAATACTCATAGGCTAAGCAGCTTGGCCAGGGCTTGGCATGGGAGTAGCCAAGCTGAGATTTGAACTCAGGTCTGTCTGATGCCAAAGCCCTCTGCTCTGCTGCTCCTCACAGACCTCGGGTACACGGACCTGGTGGTGGTAAATGGGAGCTGCAGCGTGGGGTCCTCCTGTGCTCAGTGACCCCCAGGGCCCAGCAAGCCTGGTCAGAGCCTGCTCAAGGCACTTGGGAGACATGGGGGGAGACTGGAGTGGGGCAGGCAGGGCTGACTGGCCTGGCTTGTGAGCCGGCTATCCTTGTGTCCTCCCGGTGTTGAGAAGAGACCTGAGACGAAAATGACTGGTTCCCTCCTATTAAGCAAATTTTATAGCTCTGGGTGTGTTCCAGAGTGGCCTTCTTGATTGTTCACCAATGATGGATAGATTACGGCCCACATGAAGTTGCTGCTCACTAAGAGTGGAATCCACGAAATTGCATTGACAACAGCCTGGATTGGGGAGAATGCCATGGAGAGGCTCCTCATGAGCATCAGCACCAGCTTCCTCGAGTGCCTGTGGGGCTGTGTCCACCTCCCATGGATGTTGAGAGCATCTTTGAAAGACAAGGCAGATGGGGCTGCCCTGAGGATGCCTTCCAGCTGGGCAGCCGCGGGCTCTGAGCCTCCCCCTCCCCTGTCTCCCTAGAACGGAGGCTTGAAGACTGAATGAGCCTATGGCCCTGAAAAGCATCCAAATGTATTTTAAAACCAGACAAATATTATTCAGAATGAGGAGAGAACTTACTTCCAGGTTCTCCTCTGAAAGACCTCTTCAGATGACTGAATCAATTATAGTAAAAGAACTTTGGCTTAGAAATCTGAAGATTTTGTGTTTCAGTTCTGGCTCTGCCACTGTTATGTGGCCTTGAGCAAGTCACCAGTTTCTTTGTTTTTTACAAAGAGAGAGAGAGAGAGAGAATGTGTGTGTGTGAGAGAGAGAGAGAGAGAGAGAATTCCTTCCTGGGCCTGACCGGGCTCTGTGGCTATTTGGAATCACTCTCCTTATACCAGCTGGCCCCAGCTAAAGCAAGATGAGTCCTGCTCCTCGTGGCTATAATTTTGTATTCCTACATCTCTCTCCTTCCTTACTTTGCCTACTAAACAAAAGTCTCCCCATGTTAACTGTTTTGAGTTTTCCCAAAGACAATAATTGTCGTGGAAAGATCACAGGCTTTTTGAATCTGATCAACTCAGTTTCAAATAACTTTACTAGTGATTAGCTGTGTTACTTTGGCCCTAAGACCCCACCTCTCTGAGCTTCTCTTTCCCTGCAGGATTGTCGTGAGAATTTGATAGATCATGGCTGTGCAACTCATAGCCAGAATACGTGTTCCACCAATGGTCGTTTAGAGGAAACTTTTCTTCCAAGTTAAAATAATTTTGTTTCTACAGGAGAAGCTGGTTTACCTGGCAATCTGTCAGCAATATATCTATTTTGAATAATGTTCTTCTAGTTCATAAATGCCACAGTAATCAAGCTTCTCAATAGTATTTTGTAAAATATTTATTGATACTCCACTCTGCTGCATACTGGGAATAGTGACTAAAATAAAGCGTGGTCTTTATCCTCAACAAACACGTAATTAAGTGGGAAAGACAGAACAATAAATAATAATAATAGCCCATCGTGGGATGCCTGCATGGCTCAGTGGTTGAGCATCTGTCTTTGGCTCATGTCGTGATCCCGGGGTCCTGCAATCGAGCCCTGCATCGGGCTCCCTGCTCAGCTGGGAGTCTGCTTCTCACTTCCCCTGTGTATGCTCTCTTGCTCCCTTTCTGCTCACTCTCTTTCTTTCAAATAAGTAAAGCCAGTATTTTTTAAAGATTATTTATTTATTTATTCATGAGAGACACAGAGAGAAGCAGAGACACAGGCAGAGGAAGAAGCAGGCTCCATGCAGGGAGCCCAACGTGGGACTCGATCCCAGGACACCAGGATAACACCCTGGGCTGAAAGCGGCGCTAAACCACTGAGCCACCTGGGCTGCCCAAGTAAACCTTTAAAAAGAAAGTAATCAAGTTGTTTCCTTCTAAAGCCCTGCAGTGACTCCTGTCACTTCAGAACATTGTCCCAACTCCCTTATAATGATATTCAGACCCTTCCTTTTTGGACCCCACCTCCTACCCAGCCATGGTCTTCTTCCATCCCCTTTCTCACATCCTTCCCTTATTTACTATAGACACGGGCTCCGGAATGTCACTGTCTGTGCTTAAATCCTGGCTTCATGTCCCGTTGGCTGTGTGACTTTTGACAAGTTAATTAACATCTCTGGGCCTTCATTTCCTTAACTGTAAAATAGGGTTGTGGAGGATTAAATGAGATGATACATGTAAAGTGCTTGGCCCCATGCCTGACCCATGAGTGCCTGGTAGGTGTGTGTGCAACTTGTTATCTGGCCTCGGCAGAGCTCACTGGTGAGATTTCCTGTGCACTCTCCACTTCACCGCTCTCTGTTCTCCAGCCACTGGAACTGTCTGCAGTTGCCCAGATAGATCCTGCTTTCTTCCGCTTTCACAAACCCAACTGCTGCAGCGCGATACCTTCTCGGTTCTTACTCTTGGCGGCACCTGTCTGTCTCCCGCTCTGCCCCTTCCTGTCTGGCCCTTTGTAACCTAGCTGCAGACTGCCTCCTCCTCAGCTGACTCAGAGATCACCTAGAACGCTGGGATTAGGGATTTGCCCTGTGGGTAAGGCTCAGTCTGCCCAGGCTGGAAGGGGATGTCCCTGCATGCATGCACTTTGTGATGTGGGCTCATCTTCCAGAAGCTTCGTTTTACCTGTGCCTGCAATACCCAGGGTCTTGGGTGCTGATATTGGATTCAAATCCACCTGAGTGACAGAAGACCACTCTAACTGGCTTTGACCTCCCCAGGATTGCAGACACAGTATTTCCTCAGAAGCTGTCTTCTGAGTCTCCCCTCACTGCTAATAATGTTTTGTGCCTCAGTGTTCCAACTGCTGAATTTCTCTCTCAAAATATTTTAGCTTTGCTTCCCCCAGATGCCCAGCCGCCTTTCTCAAGTGCATCATAAATCTCCAGTCCAGGTCTCATGCTCTTGTAGATCCTCCCGATGCACTCATCACAGTAGTGCAGTGTGAACTCTCTACTAATTAATGTCACTTGTGTGTTTGTAACACAGCCTTCAACTGTGGTAATGTCAAGCTAAGCCATTGTTCAGACCCTGTTAGTTGGCAGAAGCCAGGGACCTTAATGTGACCTCTTTAGTTTATAGATGAGTACAACAAAGCCCTGGAAGTTACATGACTTTCCCAAGGTCACACAGTCAGAAATTTCCTGTCTAAACTGGGACTAGAGTTCACATTTTCTGTTTTTTTTTTTTTTACTTCTGTTTTATTTTTAACTCACCAAAAGCTACTTAGTTTCTTTTTTTTATTAAAAATTTTTAAGGGTGCCTGGGTGGCTCAGTTGGTTGAACCTCTGCCTTTGGCTCAGTTCATGATCCTGGGGTCCTGGGATCAAGTCCTGTATCGGTCTCCCTGCTCAGTGAGGTGAGGAATCTGCTTCTTCCCCTGCTCATGCTCTCTCTCTCTCTCTCTCTCTCTCTCACTCATATAAATAAATACATAAAATCTTTAAAAATTCTTTTTGAACTTAAAAACTTGTGGTAAAATATGCCTAACTTACCATCCTCACCATTTTTAGGTATATTGTTCGGCAGCATCAAATACATTCACATTGTGGGTACAGCATCACCACCATCCATCTCCAGAACTTTGGTCATCTCCCCACACTGAAACTCTGCACCCCTCAAACACTAGCTCTCTGTTTCTCCCTCCCCTTAGCCTCTGGTAACCACTCTACTTGTTGTCTATGAATTCTGACACCTCTAAGTGCTTCATAGAAGTGCGACCATTCAGCGTTTGTCCTTTTGTGTGACAGCTTATTTCACTTCACATAAAGTCCTCAAGGTCCATCCACTGTAGCGGGTGTCAGAACTTCCTTCCTTTCTGTGGCTGAATAAACTTCTATTGTGTGTGTATAGCACATTTTGTTTATCCACTCGTATGTTGATGGACACTCAGGCTGCTCCCACCTTTTGGCTATTGAGTCATGCTGCTATGAACATGGATGTATAAGTACCTGTTCACCAAGAAGCATTCCTTATATGCATTGAGAGACACTTGCTGCTGCCTACCGTTGCTACTCGTTTCTCCCCACCACCCCTCCCCCTCAATGGAAAGTTTGGAAAATACAAAACAAGCACAGTGAAGACTGGAAAAGTCACGGATATTTTTGTGGTATATATTTACAGGATTTCTTATTCATGCTGCACATGAATTTTAAAGTTTTATATCTACTAAGAGAGAATTTTAGCAGAGTCCCAACTATATAGAGTGAGAACACTTGAAATGTATTTAAGAAACAGAGAGCCTGAACAGTGACTGTGACCTTGGCCAACCCTGGCCTTTTAGAGATGAGTTCATTCTAAGTATGACCTTACTTTACCTGACAGTCTAGTAGCTTTTCTTTAAGATCAGGTTAGTACTCATCCCGTCAAGTGCCCATTCACCCCCACCCCCCTGCCCTCCTCCCCTTCCACCACCTCTAGTTCGTTTCCCAGAGTTAGGAGTCTTTATGTTCTGTCTCCCTTTCTGATATTTCCCACACATTTCTTCTCCCTTCCCTTCTATTCCCTTTCACTATTATTTATATTCCCCAAATGAATGAGAACATATAATGTTTGAGCACTGGGTGTTATTCTGTATGTTGGCAAATTGAACACCAATAAAAAATAAATTTATTATTAAAAAAATAAAATAAAAAGCAAATACAAAACAAAACAAACAAACAAAAAAAGACCAGGTTAGTAGAGTGGGTTACTGCGAAGAATCTGAATTTTGAATGGGGGTCTTTCCCAGTCACATTTCTCAAATATCCACTAGAGGGCAGTAAAAGACAAAATTTTCAATAAGCCAGGGGAGTGCCAAGCCATTAGGCCACACCACATCCTCTGCATCCCTTTCAGCCATTCGTGCAGTTACAAGATAATGGATTTCATGTCCAACAGCAGCTTTGGGTAAAACTGGAGGGACCCGCAGCTGTAGCCTACGTGCAGGTCCTCCTCCCATTCAGGCTAAATCAGTACATAAAACTTCATTCGATATGTTGGTCCCAGATTGTACTTTTATTTTGTCCACCTAAATTCAGTGATTCTCAAGCAGAGTGAGCATCAGACTCACCCCTCATGCTTTTTCCAAGATAAACATGCCCAGGTCTCATCCCAGATCCATTAAATCAGAATATCTGGGGCTGGAGTTTGGTGACATAGACTATATTTTTATCCTGGTCCATAAGTTCATGCTAAGAAGTATGCGTTCATTCTTAACCTTAATAACTGGGGGGAAACGGTCACTCTTGAGTAAAACCTCAGAGGAGAGGTGAATATGAATTCTGGAAAATCCCTTTTGAAAATAGAGGTCACTGATGGATCTGGTGGCCATGGGGCTCTGAGGATTTCCCATAGATTGTACCTATATTATAACAAGCCAGGAACCTGGGCAGAAGCTCTGGAACTGGGGTAAGTCCTGGCAAACTCAGCATCTGTGGTTACAGCTCCAAGATGGCCATGCTCAGGGCCCAGACTCCTTAGTCTGTGGACTACACCAGCTCTGTCTGCCATAGTGAGAGAATCTCCCCTATAGTATTCAGAGAAAAGAGGCCTTTAAAAAAAAAAAAAAAGGAAAAAGAGGCCTTTAATATTATCTTATGAGAGGAAAATGGGTATAGAGAACCTGCAGTAAGATCAGACGACCTCAGTTCTCATCCGATCCATCCCACCAGCCAGTTAGGGGACCCCGGTCAGGTCGTGTCACCTGTCTGAGCCTCAGCTTCCTAGTTTGAATTACACGAGGACTGGGTAGCGTCGAGCTCCGAGGATCCTTCCAAATCTAAAATTTCAGTCATCCTATTAGTATTAATAATTATGATTTGTATGGTCCTACCCTGGCAAAGAGCAGAAGAAATATTCAGTAATGCAATGAATGACAGAGACTATTGACCATGCGGTTTAATTTATTTAAGGCATATACACTTAATTCAAAGGAGAAAATACTGCTCCCCATAACATATTGAACTGTTAGTATCTTCAGCATAGTAAAAGCTTTCCAGAGGGAAAAATTATCCATCAGTGCAATCTTGACATTTTTCACTCCCTGATCCATAACTGTCATCTCTCCAGCATGCTTATATTTACTGTGAAGGGCCAAACGTAGAAATGCTTTGGATGCATATTAAATAACTACATAAACGGTCAAGGTCACAGTTGCCAGGAAGGCTCAGCGGAGGGCCCTGGGAGGCTTGCATTGATCTCTTGTGAACTTCCATTCTCGAATCCTGCTGACAAGGGGAAAACAATTGATGTGGACCATTATTAAGGTTTTAAGTGTTTCTCCATTGTTAAAGATCTTTTACAAGCCCGAGTAACCAATAGCGCCCATGGAATTGGCAAAAACTTCACTGAGAAATACAGGCTGACCAGAGAGATAAGTAAAAGGCAGAGCGCAGATGTCCTGGGCTGAGCTGCCACAGCAAAGGTGGAGGGCCAGGAGCAAGTGCAGTGTGGAGGCTTCCTCCTCCTCCTCCTCCTCCTCCTCCTCTTCCTCCTCCTCCTCGGCCTCCCAGGTATGGCTCCAGTTAGAGAGCCCAAGACAGAGAGCCCAGAGCTCTCGCACATCACAAGCTGCAGAGAGACTGGCTCTCTCTTTCACATCCACCCCCTCCTCCGTATTTCCTCCAGCTTCCCTGTCCCCTCTCCTGCCATTTGGCCCATATGCTCCCCTTCTCCCTCCTCACCATTATCATATCATCATTAGTTAAATGTCTTGCCTGGTGTTAAATCTCATAACTGACAAAGACCTGGGATTTGGACCTAGCTCCTATGACCATAGATCCACTGCACCCTCGGTCCGCCTCCTGGTGGACAAAATTAAGGGCAGTCCTTAGGCCACTATCTCAGTATCTAGTACAGTGTTATCTGCCTCATGCTCCTTCCTTGAAGACTCACATGGGCAGAGCTCACTTGGTCGTTCACTCACCAAATGTTGTGTTGAGTCCTACTCTGTCTTGGGGGTCCAGAGAGGAAAAGAATATAATGCTAACTATTTTTTCCCCCACCAGGTTCGAATGGTGAAAGATGGTGACCCCTCCTGGAAGCCCACTTTTATTGTGAAACCCGACGGTGGTTGTCAGGGTGATGGAATCTACCTCATTAAAGACCCCAGTGACATTCGCCTGGCAGGGACCCTTCAGAGCAGGCCAGCGGTGGTCCAGGAATACATTTGCAAACCTCTTCTTATCGACAAGCTCAAGTTTGATATTCGTCTGTATGTCTTACTCAAGTCCTTAGACCCCTTAGAGATTTACATAGCCAAAGACGGACTCTCTAGATTTTGTACAGAGCCATATCAGGAGCCCAGCCCCAAAAATCTACACCACGTCTTTATGCACTTAACCAACTATTCACTGAACATCCATAGTGGTAACTTTGTCCATTCGGACAGCACTAGCACGGGCAGCAAAAGGACTTTTTCTAGCATTCTTTGTAGGTTGTCTTCCAAAGGTGTTGACATCAAGAAAGTCTGGTCTGATATCATCTCCTTGGTGATTAAGACTGTCATTGCCCTGACTCCAGAGCTCAAAGTTTTCTACCAGTCGGACATCCCTGCAGGGAGGCCGGGGCCCACATGCTTCCAGGTAACCGTTGCCAATCTCAGCCTGAGTTTCCAAACATCACGGGGCCTGTAGAGGACTCTCTGGCTGCCTGTGGGATGAGGGGTGGGGACGGGGTGGCCAGAGGCGGGCAGGTGGTTGCTGGTGTGACCTTTGGTGTTAAACCTGGGTCTAACTGTCTATTTGCTAGCTGTGTGATCAGAGGCAAGTTACTTCCCCTTTCTCATGTGTAAAATGAAACTAACAGTACCTCCCTTCAAGGATTCTTGTAAGAATTAAATGAAATAACATATGTAAAGCACAGTGCTTGCCTATTTATTCATCCTTCCTTCCACCATTTTGTACCACCTGCTTAGTAGGGGCCAGGCACTGTCCAAGGTACTATGTAGACAGTCAGGTCTCCTCTGGCTGAGGCATGGAGTTTGCTAATACAGGAGACAAATGATTTAAAAAGCACCTAGTATAAAGTATCACAAGTGCTGGAGTAGAATAAGAAGTGTACCAGGCACTGTGACATTGTGGGACCATCTAACATTTTCTGGGTGGGACTGAAGATGGTCTGGGAAGACTTTGCGGCAGGAGTGGCAGTGGGATGAAGCGGGTGATTCTGGATAGGGCCGAGGAGACAGTGTTCTGAGGGGCACATGTTTGCAGCCCTAGGGGTAAGGGGGAATCATACATTTCGAGGAACTGAAAGAGGTTTGGTGTAATTGGAGGGTAGGGTTTGAGGCAGAGCTTTGAGGGAGATGAGGGAAAAGGAGGTGGGTCAAGTAGACAGGGGCCAAATCATGGAATGCTGAGGGCAGGCTCCCCCCAACACACACCCCTGCTAAAGGATGTTTGCAGGGGAATGGCATGCTCAGATGTGCATGGAAGGCTGAGGGCACGGGTCCCCCCACCAGAGGATGTTTGCAAGGGAGTTGTGAGCTCAGATCTGCACTTAACAAAGAACAAACCAGTTGCAGGATGGAGAGCAGATTGGGCAAGGCTGGGAGCAGGGGGGTAGTCCTGATTAGTGAACTGATTGCTTTCATACAAACAAGAGGTGGTGTTCACTTGGATTAGGAAAATCTCTGTGTGGGTGGAGAGATGGATCTGAGAGTCACTAAGGAGGTGGAAAAGCTGGGCTGGTGACTGGGTGGGACTGAATGTAGTGGCAGGACAGGGGTAGCAAGGGACAAGGGAGAGCTGAGGCTGACTAACAGGTGGCTTAGGTACTTAGACAGATAAATACAAGTCCCAGGAAGGGGACCAGGCTTTTGTGAAGAAGGTCAGGAGTTGGAATTGCACATGTCCCCGAAGAGCCTATGCGACATCCAAGTAGAAAGTCTGAGTGGACAATTTGACATTTGGGCCTGAGGTTCAGGAGCAAAGCCTGGGGCTGGGCTGGGAGCTCATCAGCATTCATATGATGACCGAAGCCAGGTGAGGCTGCCAGGGAGATGGATCTTCAGAAGATTCGTGGGGGTGCCACCATTTAGGTAAGGGGGAGATGGAGGAGGGACCAGCAAAGGGTGCTGACAAGAAAGGGTTTGGGACATAGAAGAGATGTCAGGAGAGGAAGCCCGCCAGGTGCCAGGGCAGACGTGCTTGGAGAAGAAGCAGGCAGGGTGGCAAAGGCCACTGAGCTGTCACATGAGACCAGAACTGAAATTTCCTGCTGTGCTTCATGATCAGTGAGGATAGTCTTCAAGGGAGTGGTGGGGCTGGGGCCACAGTGTGGTGGCCTGAGCCAGAGCTTGGTGGGGAAAGAAGTGGGAATGAAAAGTAGAGCTGTGAAGGTGGGGGGGGGGGGGGGAGGCTGGAGTCCAGGCACTCAGACACCTGGGTTCCTGCCACCAGATAATCAGAGTGGAGAGCATATGGTGAGAAGGATTACCTCTGGGACCCTCTCCATGTAATCTTTAAAATTACTTTGTGGAAGGTGAATATATATATATATATAAAACCACCATGTGTACGTAAGCTATGGAGCAGATCAACAAAATGGTCATCCCAAATGCCACCTCCGTATCCAAGACCGCCTGCGCATGCCCCATCCCATTTTCCTACACCCCACCCCGACCCCCAGGGTATCCCCATAGTATCAGGAATTTTATGTTTATCACTCCCCTGCTTTAAAAAAAATACTTTTATTGTGCACGAATGTATCCCTACCAGTATATTGTTTTGTTTTGCCTGGTTTTGAGCTTTATAAAAACACTACTATAAAGTACATAGTTTTCTTCAACATTCTTTTCCCCTGCACACTGAGGTGGGTTGTCGGGACCAGTTTCATTTGCAACTGCTTTACATGCCAACATAAACACACACAATTTGTTTGGGTTGTTTCTCATCCTCCACCTAACACCATGGCAGGAGAGCAACAGGTAGCATGGGACAAGAAGGGGGAGAAGAGGCAGTGGGGCAGCATCTCTAATGGATGGGCTGTTCATTCAATAGCAGAGGAAGACGCTGGTCCCGAGGTACAGGCTCCAAAAAAGAGAGGCTCCCCACTGGGGCTGGGCACTGGTCAGCAGGATTTCCAGGCAGGCTGGTGGGACCCTTTGGAGGGTGATTCAAGCAGTGATCAGTTCCAGGAAGGGATGGTTATCATTTAGAGATCTGTCCTTAGGCATTTGAACCCCAGGCTTTGGTCCCAGTTAGAATTTCCAGCTCAGCCATCAGGTAGGTAGAAAAGGTAAGTGGGTGGTGCAGAATTTAGAGATAGGATCGGAGAAAACAAGTCCTATCCAAAGCCATCAAAAGGTTAGGACAAAGGAGACAGTTGCAATGTGGAGGCATCCAGGGGTCATCCCGGGGGACCATGTGGTCACATCTGTTTGACACTGACAGCTATTTTAGGAGTATCATGTGGGCCCAGCATGCACAGCCAAGCCACAGAGGCCTGGCACAGTGAGCGTGCAGGGGGCAGGGCCAGGGTGGTTGTTTTGCTGCTTGTCTTGCTGTGGAAAGGCTGCATGGGGCAGCCACTGTGGGGGAACAACGGGCCCAAGCTATGGGGAGCTGGAGAGTGGACAGGGAAGGAGCCACTGGTTTGGACAGATGACGTCTAGCAAATGAAACCACAGTCCCATGTCTGTTTTCCTTTGCTTGACCACACTAAGTGCTTCCAGGCCTGGGGTCAGGGAATGAGCAGGGGACTGCAAGTAACACCCCAAGGAGGAGCCCTTCCTCTTTGCAGCTGTGTAACCTTGGGCAAATTTCTTCACCTCCCTGGGCCTCTGTTTCTTGCTCTGTGAATCACCACACTCACTTCCCTACCTGCCTTCTTAGGAGTAGCATGAGGTATCATAGGTGGAAAAACTTTGACAAGGTACGAAATGTTAGATGTTTGAAATTTGGTTTACCATATATTTTGGATTCACAGTGATTGAGAAAATACTATTCCCCCCAATCCTGGAGTCCTCTCTTTCTTTATTCTTACTACTTGGTTAAACACTTGTTAGTTGGAGTCTCAGGTACCTGAAGTAACTTGAAACCCAAAGATTTAGGGAGATGGTCTAGTTCTGCTATTGAGTTGCTGTGTGATCTTATAGAAGTCACTTAACTTCTCTGTGCCCATTTTCTCAGCCTCCTCACAGGGCTGTTGTCCATCCCACATGAGATGAAGAGTAGAAAGGGCTTTGCAAACTATAAGGTTCTGTGCGCATACAGAAAATGATTTCTTTGTCATGAAGCCCCCTCCGCCTGCAGCCTGGGCCGGGCCCACGTTGCTCGCATTCCAGGACATGAGCCCTAGCTGGTGACATTACATTTATCCTCAACATGTGATTGTGACCCCTTTGCAATCATAGCCACAATAAGTACTTGGGAAATTGTGGTGGCCCAGAGCAGTTGCTGGCTCTGCTCAGGCTGTAATCTGTTGCCTAGGAACGCGGCGGCCCTGTCTTTGCAGCCCGGCCCCTGCCACCACACAGCCAGCACCCTGTGACACATCCTCCAGGCAGTCTTCTTAAGGGCAGCAGTGTGACCCTAGCTTCAGCAGTCAGGTCCATGTGGGGGTAGATGATTCATGTGGCAGAAAAACACAAGCAGAGGAAAGGTTTCCAGATCGGCTTTAAACCACATTCTTTCTCAATTCCTTTGCTTGGTCTCTATCTTCCTTTAGCTCTGTGTCTCATTCCCTCCTTAGTTCGTGATCCTTTCCTTTGGATGTCTGGAGGAGACACCTTTCCTGAAGCCTAAGATGCTTCTCTTCTTTGCCTTTTTCATCTCCTGCTCCCCTGCTGCCCTGGACGTCCCATAGGAGGGAGATGAAGAAGCAGCCTTATGGCCACACAAGGGCTTCGGTTTCACTCTCAGGCAACCCCGGGTTGGGGCTGATACCGGTTCCTCCTTCCAGCCAGGTGAGCTGGTGAGCTGGCAAGTTAATCTCTCTTCACCCTAGTTTCCTTATCTGTCCTGCCACACAGAGCAGTTCCTGTCTCGTAGGCATAGGTTCTGTGTTCCCAACCCAGCCCATTTGTTCTCTGTCTTGGCCTGGCATGCTCTTTCTCTTGTCTCACTGTTTTTTGGAATCCACTGCTTCCAAGGTGCTGCTTGAATTCCTCCTTCTCTGTAAAGCCTTCCTTGACCACTTCTGATATATATATATATATAAGCTCTTTTCTCCCCTCTCTGGAATATTTCCTAGGCACGCACTGAGACAAGCCCCGAACTAGCTGTGGGCCAGGTGGTCATGGATAAGGCATAGCCCTTGTCCCAAAGAGGACGCAGGTTAGTGGGGAAGACTGGCACCTGGGGATCACATTTCCTTGTCATAAATGCTGGAGGAAGGCCTCTCCAGGATGCTGGGAGAGCACAGAGAAGGGAGTAATTAACTTGGCCTGACCTAGTCAAGGAGGGCTTCCCAGAGGAGGAGCTGTTTTAGCAGGAGCTTCAGGCATGGAGCAGAATTTGCCAAACAGAAAGGGGTAGGCACCCCCACAGTGGCCTGCTTTGCTTTCCACCTTGCTTGGCAGCTGCTCCTGTGCCCCTCCCCTGAACCTTTGATGCTAGAGATTCCCAACACTCAGTGCATGGAAAGTTCTCTTGTCTACAATCACTCCCTAAATTATCTCACTTAACCCCGTGGTATATCCAGCTGCCTCCTTTCATTTTCTACTCAGGTATCTAGTGGGCCTTTCACACTCAACATGTCCAAGATAAAACTCTTAATTTCCCTCCCAAACCTTGTCTCCCATTGTTTTCCTATTTCAGTAAATGCACAGTGTTTGATCAGTTATGCAAACACCCAAGCCATCCTTTCCTCTTTTTCCCTCCTTCCTAGGTCAGCTACCAAAGCAACTCTTGCAAGTAGACTAAAATACATCCTAACCAGCTCCACTATTACCATCACAGTTCAGGCAGCCATCGCCTTGCACTCATTGATGCCTTGTTTCCTATCCTTGCTGTCAATGGCTTATTTTTCTCATTGTAGCCAAAGTGATTCTAAAAACATGTCAGATCCAATTACTTCCCTTGTGCAAATTCTCCAATGGCTTTCTCATTGCACTTAAAATCCTAGCTCCTTACTATGGCCTACAAGATGCTATATGATTGGGTCCTTGTCTTCCTATCTGATCTCATCTCTTACCACTCTTCCTCTTGCTCACTCTTTGCTGTTGTTCAAAAGTGACCTTGGTTCTTGCTGTTCCCTCTGCCTCGAATGCCTTCCTTAGCTGTTCAAATGACTTATCCGCTCTCTTCATTCAGTTCCTATTCATGCATCACCTCCTAAGACTCTTGAGTCTGGTCATGATGAAATAACAAATCTGGACTAAACATCCTACTGAAAACAACTAAAGTACTGGACAAAACACATGAACTAAGTGGTTTCAGATTTTGGACAACAGGCAGCTCAGCACTGTGATCCCTGAAGAAGTGGGGAGTGGAACCGAGGTTGAGTCTTATGGCTGCCACAGCTTTCTATTGGGAGCAATCTCCAGGACACAGACACAGGGAAGGGGAACCTAAACCAAGCCCCATGACCTCAATGAGCTGCAAAGATGGAGATCGAAGTTTGGGAAAGCTGAGGCGGCTGAAATTCTGTGGGCAGAATTCTGAAAAGAAGAGAAGTGAGCAGGAAAAGAGCCCCAGAATCCACGGAGATCCCTGTGTCATTCATTACTGGGTGCTAGGCCACTCCTGTGTGAATGTTGGTTCATAAACTTGGGCAAAGAGTGACCGGTCAACTGATAAGCTAAACAACTTCCAGTGCTCACACAGAGCAGGGAGAGATGTTCATGCTCTGAGTAGCTAGTGTGGATAGTCCTTGGTGGTCACCGGGAGCATTCAGTGGAGATTCCAGAGACGTTATGCCTTAAAGGAATGAATCTTCCTTGAAATGGAAGTTAGGCTAGACCCAACATAGTGAAGCTTAATCTGTAGGCCTCGGAGGTGTCATATTAATCTGCAAATAACTTATCTGCCAAAAAAAACCCTAGCCCTTTTAAAAAGAAATCAAAATCCAGACACAGCATTATGACATTCACAATGTCTAGCATCCATTCTTGTCCAGCATCCAGCATCCAGACATTCCACAGAACAGATAAAGTAACCTATACCAAGGCTGGGGGAGGGGGGGAATCAATACAGACTCAGAATTATCAGAAATGATGAAACTAGTAGGAAAAGGACGTTAAAACAGCTATTATTACTATGCACAGAATTTTAGGGAAAATATGAACTTAATGAAGAGGAGAGTGGAAGCTCTTAAAAAGAACATAATGGAACTTCCAGAGAAGATAATACAAAATCTGAAATGAAAATTTCACTGAATGGGATTAGCAGACTAGACACTGCAGAAGAAATGATCAGTGAACCTGAAGACATAGCCATAGCTTCTATCCAAAGTGAAACAGAGAGAAAAGAAAATGACAGGAAAAACAAGTGAACAGAACCTCACTGATCTATGGTACAATATCAAGTATTTTAACATATGTGTAATTGATGTTCTCTGAACAGAAAAGACAAGGAAAATACAGAAAGATACTTGCAGAAATGGCCCCAAATTTCCAAATTTGGGAAATAAAACTAGATGGGATTGAGATAAAAACTAGAAATCTTCAATCCAAAAAGCTTAAGAATCTCCAAGGAGGACACACACACACACACCACAGCTTATCATAATCAAACTGTGGAAAACTAATGATGATCAAAAAAAAAAATTAAAAGCAGTTAGAGAGAGAAGATACATTATGTTTAGAGGAACAAAGAATAATGAAAAAGTTATTCTCATCAGAAACTGTGGAAGCAAGAAAACAATGGGATGACAAGGCCTTCCCTGATCATCCTTCTAAGCCACCTCCCCCCACTCCCCAACCATCCACCATGTCCCATTCTTTGTGGCCTTAATTATTAACTTACTGTGGTCTCTCGATTCACTAAAATGTAAGCCCCAAGAGGGTAAGTTTTTAAAACATGATTTGTCTCATTCACCACTTTTATCTCCAGTGCCTAGAAAAATACCTAGTTATTTAGTAGGTGCTCAATAAATATTTCATCAATAAAGTTGTCTTCCAGGCAGAAGAGTATAAAGACAGAGCAGTAAAGCATCCTCAAACTATTAAGAGTTCAGCACAATTACAGCCTAAGATGTGCAGGGGGAGGGGGAGGAAATAAAGCTGGAGTGTGAGATTGATGTCAAGTTTTAGAGGAATTTGTAGGACATGCCATGGATCTGGAGCTTCATTCTGCAGGCAGTGATTTTAGGTAGAGGAATGCTAATACTCTGCATTTTAGAAAAATTACTCTGGCAGCCCCTTGTGCCAGATGAACTAGAGGGGTGATTTGGAGAGCAGAGAAACAAATGGAGAAGCTATTAAATTAGTCCAGGTGAAAGCTGGTACAGAATCGATGGAGGCCAGGAGCAGTGAGGATGGGCCCCTCTGGAAAGCTCTTCAGGAGGTAGAACATACAGGAGTTTCATTGAGTAGGAGTTCGCGAGCAGCTAGATGGTAAAAGATAAAGGAGAGAGTTTTAACCTGTATAATTGGGTAGATAAGGAATACAGGAGGCAAAGTCAATTTTAGAGAAAGGTGGTGTATTAATGATCTATTGCTGTGTAGCAAATTTCCCCCAAACTTAGCAGTTTAAACTTACAATCATTTATTATCTCTCAGTTTGTGTGGATCAGAAATCCAGGCTTGGGGACTCCCTCTTGTTCAGTCTCTGAAAGGCTGCAATCAGCAGGATGGCCAGAACTATAGTTACCCCAAAGCCAGATGGGGAAGGAGCCTGGGGGCAGGCCTCAGGCCCCCCTGGCTATTGGCTGGAGACATTAGTTCCTTGTCACCTGGACCTCTAGAGGAGTTCACAACATAGCAGCTGGCTTCCTTCAGAGTGTGTGAGCAAGAGAGTAAGAGAAGGCATTCCAAGATGGAAGTCATAGTCTTTTTATAATTTAACACTGAAAGTGACATCCCATCATTTCTGCCCTTTGCAGTTTTCAGAAACAAGTCACTAGGTGTGGTTCACACCCAAGGGGAGGGGATGACACAAGGGCATGATTGCCAGGAGGTGGAGATCATTGAGACCATTTTAGAGGCTAGTCAGTTTGGATATGCTAAATTTAAGGACCCAACCTCCCAGTTGGGACTACTCTGGATGTAGATGGATATGTAGTTCAAGGCCTCTCATTGATTCTTCAAAAGAGAATCTCCTCTCATTGAAATGTAGCTCGGAGCCTTGGCATGAGTTTACAAGTAATGGCCAAGGGCCCTTTTTCTTCCCAACCTGTTTTGGAAGCTTCTAAAAGGGCTAAAAGACAAGTAACTTTGCATCCCCAGAGTACCTCTTGAGTAGGAGGTGTGCAACAAACACATAATTGCTGACTCAAGCACTTGCATGAGAGCAGAGTATCATGTGATTGAAAGGCCTGCCCCTTCTCTCTCTCCCCTTTTAACAATTCCTGCTTTGCCATCAAACCAGAGAGAGGTTCCCCCTCTCTAAGCTGCAGGTTTATGATCTGCATAAAGTGGCTGTTAGACTAGATGAATAGTTTAAAAAAAATAAATAAATAAAGCTTTTTTCTCTGGGGACTCCAGTATATGAAATAGGTAAAAGTTAATTTGATTTGGCCTCCCCAGTGCTTCCCCAGAAACAAATCCCATTTTGAAAAACACTGGACCAAATAAATTCCTGATTTTTTTGCCAGCTCTAACATGCCAGAGTTTTATGACAAGATGACCTCTAACTTCCTCCCAGGACTATTATTCTGTTTGTTGAGATCCATTGGTGCTACGTATTTCACTGAACTCATGAAAAGAAAACAAATTGTATTTCCTTGAACTTGCAAAAAAAATAAAATAAAGCTGACCTTTATTAAATGTTTACTATGTTTCAGGTACTATGCAAGATATTTTACATCACATTATCTTTATTTAGTCCTGCCCCCCCCCTTGCCACCCCTCCCCCCACCACTGCTAGATTGTAAACTCCATGAGAATAGGGAACTTGTCTGGTCCACTGCTATATTTCTAGAAGCTAGAATAGTTCCTGGGTTATAGGAAAGCATTCAATAAATATTTTTTGAATGAATGAACTAAGGTAAGTACTATTCTTATTCCCATTTTACAGATGAGGAATCTGGGTTAGAGCTGCTGAGTAACTTGCCTGTAGTTACACAAGTTAAAGGCAGAACTAGGATTTGAAATGAGCTCCTCTGGATTCTAAAGCCAAGTCATGCCATTTCTCATTGGTGGGATCAGTAGGAAACTGCAAAGAAAGCTAGCATATATCGAGCACCTCTATATGATGAGCATAATCCTGGGCAGTCCGGGTGGCTCAACGGTTTAGCGTCTCCTTCAGTCCAGGGTGTGATCCTGGAGACCCGGGATCGAGTCCCACGTTGGGCTCCCTGCATGGAGCCTGCTTCTCCCTCTGCCTGTATCTCTGCCTCTCTCTCTCTCTCTCTCTCTCTCTGCATCTCTATGAATAAATAAATAAAATATTTAAAAAAATAATAATCCTAAGTACTTTATACTTCCATTAGCAGCTGACCCTTCAAGTCAGCTATTGTTACTCCCATTTTTCAGATGAGGTATATGAAGCTCAGTGAGGCTCATAAGCACCACACCTAGAGTGAGAGGCAGAGGTAGTACGGGAGCCAAGTCTTTCTGATTCCAAAGCATTTCTGTACAAGACCCCACATTGTCAGCTACATACACCAAAGTGTAGGTTTTGGAAAATACCACACCATTGGTGGGTGCAAGTCAATATGGCTATTGAGGTTTTGCCTTCTCCAGCTTTCCTATAGCTTTATTTTCATGAAATCACTGTGCATTGAGCTAAAAACGTTCATCCAGGTTGCGAGAGCACGAGTCCAAGCTTCTGAGATGTAGCAAAAAGCAGCTGATGACTAAGGATGACAAACGCAGGCACCGTAGCCCCCTGCTGTCTCTAGCCTCATCACCACCACATGCCCCAGTCCAGGTCTGAAGCTAGATGGATGATGTCACCAGAGCCTCTTAAAGGGCTCATCACTCACAGCCACTTGTCCTCTATTATTAAGCAGATCTATAATGCATGTAACATCTACTGAATTTCCATTCCTTTCTCTTCATGACCAGGGAAAGAAAAATAGAGTCAGGATGACTTTTTCCAGCTCCTCATCCCCATTGGCCTTCACTGAAGAATAACTTCATCTTGAATTACCTCCCAAAAATGGTCATTCAGGCCCTGGTTTCATTAATAAGGATGAAGCTACAGTTTCATAATTATCATCTAACTAATGCACATTCTATATAGACAAGTAAATGGATTTCCTCTCATCTTTTCTTCTTGAGTCCACAGAGGAGGGGACACATTGGTAGCTTTTCCTTTTTCTCTCCTTTATTCTCCACTTTTTTTTGAAACTTTGGAACTGTATCAATTCTGTTAGGAGCTTTCTACCTTATCACCTCCTATAGAGTTAATGAGAGTCCTCCTGAAAATCTGATGTCCTCATTGTTCGAGTGTGAGTCTAATTAGAATTGTGATCTCAAGGATCGGGAGGAGTCATGTAGGAGAAGGGTTGTTTCAGGCAGAGGAAATGAGACACAGGGTGCTTACCCCCTCTTAGAGCTTGTGAGGAACTGAAAGAGGCCAGAAGACAAAGCCTCCCCTGAAGCAGCAGGCTGGATGGAAGAGCAGGTGTCAAGGACAAATGGTGTTGGAGTTAGCCTGGGGTGTGGCCAGTGCAATGACACAGCAGTCCACGCTCAGAAGGACTCCATGCCTGGTTTAATGCTCTGTTGTCACCCTTGTGAAATTTAAAATATTTTTTGAACAGGGGACCCCATGTTTTCATCTTGCACTGGATCCTACAAATCATGAAGCCAGTCTTTGGGGAAATCCATCGGCCTTTCTGAGATTCAATTTCTGCTTTTGTAAAATGGAGAGCAGAGTCTCTCCTTCAAATACAGTGTCATGAGTATTAAATGAGATTATGAATAATTAGTCCATTGTATAGTAATTGGTGCCTAATAAACATTCCCTTCTCCTTGGCTAAGAGGTCTATCAGAATCACCTGGCGGGGGGAAGGGAGGGTTATTTCTCAAAATTCATTTGCCTGGGTTCCACTCTGAAGGATTCTGACTCCTAGATGTGGGTTGGGGGATGTGTAGTGGTTAGGGCCCTACAGTGATACTGAGGTACACCTGAGGTTAAGAAAGGTAGCCTTGGGTTTTCAGAGATCTAGCTAAGAAGCAACTTAATAGAGGAGAGCAATGGAGAGGGAGAAATTGATGGACCACTACTGATCTTTAACATAATAAAAAACCTGTTAAAAAAGAAAGAGGTCACTGATAATGCTGAAATGCACTATGAGAACTCATCCCATTATCCAGGTTCCTCTAAAATTTCCTGCTGTCCACTGGCCTGATAAGTACACCCAGAGGAAGAGGGGCATGGACAAGAGAAGCCAGGGTCAAGACCCAGGTTGGGGGCAGGTTTGAATTTCTTGTCCCCTTAATGATCCTATTACCATACTAGATTCCTGAAAAAAAAAAATTGTAGCTAGAGGGAGTAATCCTGAATTATGTTTATCCTGTCCAGATTTTAGGCTTTGACATTCTTCTAATGAAAAACCTGAAGCCTATCCTACTTGAAGTAAATGCAAATCCCAGCATGAGAATTGAACATGAGCAAGAAGTGAGTACTTTGAACGTCTTAAATATATTGCCCTACAACTGCATGTGTGCCCTCTCTCTCTCTCATGTTGTTCAGTCAACTAAACAAAATTAGGCATCCTCAAATAGGCCCAGCAAACTTCTGCCTGAGTCTAAATAATTTCAGTTTTGTTGAGCTCTGAACAGAGTCTATAAATATAAGACCTGTCCGACCCATGGTAGCTTCCCAGAATGCTGTTCTTCCAATTTTTAAGGTCTGTAGACATAGAAGCAGCTGAGCCTTTCCATCCGTTTTGACATGAACTAATTAGTTAGCCTCAGGAGTTGAGCTAATTGAAATTCTATGAATATGACTTAGCCATGTTGACATACTTGAATCACTAAGATAAATAGTACATTTAACAGCGGTTATATTTTTTCCTCCACCCCCCTCTTAAAAATGCATAAAAAAGATTGGAAGGAAATACACCAAATACTAATATTGGGTGGGGGGAGCAGATTATGTGGATTCTTTTAAGGGGATTCTTAGCCCCTTCTTATATTTCCAAATTGTCTGCAATGAGCATGTGGGATTTTGATGATTGGAAAAACATAGTGCAACATAGTGCTCTTTATGTATATATTTACCCTTTATATCTTTTGTTGACTTGTTATAGGAAATTGCCATAAAGGGGGGGGGGCTTTTAAAAAATTGTCTTCTATAGATTAATATAAACAAAACCCAACAGTACAACTGGTAGAGCTGGGGCTGATAGGTACTTGGTACCAAGTCACTCCCACCACTGTAACACAGAATCCTTACCCATTCAAGCTTTCTCCAGGGGTGTTTGAAAATGTCCCCAGCCTTGTTGATGAAGAAGTGAAGGTGGCCGTGATCAGAGACACACTACGACTCATGGACCCACTTAAGAACAAGAGAGAGAAGCAGTAAGTATTTTTTACATCATTTATTTCCATCAACTCTGCTCCGCATGTCCTAGTCCTAAGCCATTTGGTTCTTAGAACATGGCAACATTGTGAGATTTACATATTAAACAATCTAATCCACCATATTTTCATTTATGGATATCAGCCTCCAAACACAGTGACCTAATCAGGAGATGGAGACTTGTATATGAATCTGACATTTGAGATTCAGCTGATGTTTTTTTGGCTAATCATTATTTTGAATCTAGAAAGTCTCTTCCACAAACCCACTTTCCCTAGGAGAGAGGATCACCTCTGGCCCACCACTGTTCACACAGTGCTTCTCTCGGAAATGCTCAAGCATAGGACAGCAAGTAAAACAAAGCCAAAGAGGGCATCACAGTTTGCTTAAATGTGACAAAGATCATTTCCTTTTTGCTTTCTCCGTGACATTTACACTCTTGTGTTATGAGCTTTTGTGTTTCAACACTCACCGACCCAATTTAAGGAAATTCTGGAAGTTCTATAATCTTTATAGCAGTTGTAATTCCCTTCCATCCCACTTACTCCAGGGCACCTTACTCCAAGGCCTTGGGATGTTGGTAGGCATATGTGCCCCGCCCCTCGCTCCATGGAATCATCCTGAAATGAATGGCATTTCATCTGAGTATTTTGTTTGTTTTGTTTTTGTCAAATTCCTGGCTCTCACAAAGTATGGGTTGAGTAAATATCGTTATGCTTGTTTTAGGCAGAAAAATCAAAGACAGGCATTTCAAATAGCATTCTTTATACCCCCAACAAATCAGATTGACCTACACGCTCGAAGACAAATAAAGCGCTTGTCAGCTATGGTTCAAGACTGCAAGGAACACTGACTTCCCATTCCTGAGCAAGTGGTGTTCTGCAGGTTCCTCTACCGCAGCACCTCACTAACTGGCTTCAAGCTGAGATATTGTTAGAATACCCTGCAGTGGTGCTTCTCCCCTGGCTGCACCTTAGAATCATCTGGAGAGCTTTCATCAATACCAGTGTGAGGGCCCTCACTTCTAGAGACACTGATTTTAATTAGCCTGGGCTGAAAGCCTGGCCTACATAAGTTTTTTTGGCTCCCCAGGTGATTCTACCATGCAGCCAAGGTTGAGTGCCACTGCCTGGCAGGTAATGTCATTCTGTAAGAATATTTGTCAAATTCTGAGTTAGGCTAGATGGTGCCGGCTGAGTTGACTGCCCCTCCCGAGTGTTCTTCACCACGTGAGGCAGAGATTGCCGTTGTTGGCAAGGCTTGGCTGAGAACATTCACCTGCAGTTCATAGGGTCAGTCCCACCAGGTGTGGCTTCCACTGATTAGAGCTTCAAAATGGTGTCCTGTCAGGTCTGCTGCATCCTTGGTGTGGCTCCAACACCACAGCAGCAAGTAGCAGGTATGTCCACTTACATGGGCACACAACTGCTTGCTTCAGCCATCCTCCTAAGGAAAGCAGCAGATGGATTGCAGTTTAGTCAGATTAATTGTAATAAAACTCATTCCTTGCAAATCTACTCTCTAAGGGTTATGGATCTCCTTCACAGAGATTAGGTCTTGAGAGACTGTATGGCATTGTGGGGAGATTTTGGTGGCTATCCATGTCAGTATGGCACACTAGTACAGCTCTTTACAGATGACCTTGACACATGAGCATTCTGATTTTTTTGGTGGGAACGAATTCAAAGCCTATTGTGTGCCCCTCACCCAGAATAGGAAGAGATATAAGAATATCACTTTTTTTACATTAAATGGTATCGAAACACAATTGCCTTTCTTTTTTTGTTTTAGTGTTTTGCTTTATCTACAATTGGCATTGTGGATCATCTCTGTGAGCTGTAGATTGAAAATTTAAAAGCGATGGGGCACAGGACCACAGGAAGGATGGGAAAGACATTACGACTTGTCAGTCATAGGTAGCAGAACCTTGTTTTAACTGAGGGAACATTGGCTTTTTTATTTTTTTAAGATTTTATTTATTTATTCATGAGAGAGAGAGAGAGAGAGAGAGAGAGAGAGAGAGAGAGGGGCAGAGGCAGAGACACAGGCAGAGGGAGAAGCAGGCTCCACGCAGAAAGCCCGACATGGGACCCGACCCCAGGTCTCCAGGATTACGCCCTGGGCCGAAGGCAGGTGCTTAAACCGCTGAGCCACCCAGGCTGCCCAGCACTGGCTTTTTAAATTGATAACCAGGAACAGTTAAAACTTCTAGAACTGAACCTTGATTCTAATATAAAACCCTCCACTTTCCCCTTTTCTTACTCATAATATAAGGGTGCATATTAATAGCCAAATGTCATTTATTGATATTATATGAAATTTTCCTAAATTTCACCTTTAAAAAACCCCCAGAAATGATTGTCCATGAAAGTACTTTGTAATCTGTAAAGTGCATTTATACATAAAGAATTATTATTACCATTTTGGTAACTTTATCATGCAGATAAAAAGGCTAAAGTTATCTTCAACTCCTCTGTGTAGAGATGTTTCAGAATAACTTGAGAAAGCACTATGCTTATGCCCACAGAAAATGCCCAGTGGGGTAGAGCTGAGTCATGTGTGTCCAAATCTGAGACCATGTCTTTCTGACTGCAGAAAATGATGTCACATAGACTTCTGGGTTAGGAGGTAGCTTTAGAAACTAGAGTGGCTTGTGTTTAAATAGGATCTGACCTAAGCCTTTAAAAAAAATGCTATCCTAGCCTTTCCCTACAACTTTTTAGAAAAAGAGGGTCTGAAGTGTCCCTCCTTAGTTCCTTCTTGAGTACAGATTGTCAGCAGGACCAGTGAGGTGGGTCTTCACACTCCCCAAATAGATAGAATAAAAATGGTAGATAGATGTCCTGACCTCTTCATGCCTCTAAGCTTCCTTGGGAAGGTGTGGAGGGGGCTTGTGTCCATGTGTGAGGCATCTTTACACACCCCAGGAGCTTATGGGCTGGGGTCAGTTTCCTGATGGGGCTGAAAGCAGTCCTCATGCCTTCCATGGGGACAGGAACTTGTGACTCCTGGGACCCATCTTGGCATAGCTGGAAGCTTTCTCTTGAGCTCGAATCAAGTTCTGACCTCAGAAATGTTGCAGAGCTACATGAGCCTCAGTGTCCTTTGCTATGAAGTGACATTTAAATGAAATATTGAAACCTGTTGATAAATAGTAGCCACTTAAATGATTAGTTTACTACTCAACAAAAAAATTATTGGGGCTCCTGGATGGCTCAGTTAGTTATGGTTAAAGGTCTGCCTTTCACTCAGGTCGTGATCGAGCCCCACATTGGGTTCTCCACTCAGTGGGACGCTTACTTTTCTCTCTCTCCCTCTGCCTGCTTCTCCCTCTCCCTCTGCCTGCCAGGCCCCTGCTTATGCTCACTCTTTTACTCTGTCTCTGTTAAATGGATAAAAGATAATAATAAAAATAAAATTATCAGGCAGCCCAGGTGGCTCAGCGGTTTAGCACCGCCTTCAGCCCAAGGCATGATCCTGGAGACCTGGGATCGAGTCCCACATAGGCTCCCTGCATGGAGCCTGCTTCCCCCTCTGCCTGTGTCTCTGTCTCTGTCTCTCTCTCTCTCTGTCTCTCATGAATAAATAAATAAAATCTTTAAAAAAGTAAAATAAAATCATCTACTAGAATATGCGAAAACAAAAAATGAAGCCTAGCTATCATTATCTTTCCCGGTATGCTTAAAGTAGAATTTTGAGTGTAAAACCAATGACATATTCTAAAACTGGAGCTGCTAGGTCACTGTGGATTAGAATTGACATTGGAGCTGGTTGCCAATGGAAGGTTCTGTTTCCAAGTAGCAAGATGTCAGCCTAGGCATATTTCTTTGTTGGATTAGGAAAAAAATATCTTTGGCTCCTGAAGGAATAAAATAGCTGTCGTATGAGAACCCTTTTGAACTATGATAACATTTTGTAATATCTAGTGACTCTGATTTACATACTAGGGTTCTTTGGAGGCACTGAAGGGACATGGGAAGGGTAAGTCTGATAGGGAGGGACTCTGGAAACATTATGTATCTATAGACACATATATGGTGGTAACACTCACATAAAATTAGCTATTTAAATTCCATGTCATTTAGTATATTCACAATGTTATGCAACCACCACTACCCCTACCTAGTTCCAAAATGTTTTGTTACCCCGAAAGGAAACCCTGTACCTATGAAGCAGCCACCCCTCATTCCCACCTCCACCAACCTACTTTCAGCCTCTGGATTTACCTATTCTAGATACTTCATATAAGTAGAAACATACGATATGCAGTCTTTTGTGTCTGGCTCCTTTCACAGCATGTTTTCAAAGTTCACCCGTGTTGTAACACGTATTAGTGCTTTATTCCTTTTTATGGCAAAATAATGTTCCATTATATGGATATACCATATTTTATTATCCCTCTGTCACTTGATGGACATTTGGGTGGAAGTAATGAACTGTTTTACATGTTGGCGTTCCACAGCAGATTTCATTTGACAGCAAAGAATCCTTCCTGCTACAAGAAATATTTTAAATTCCTGGTTTACTTCAATCCCCTCATTTTATTGAGAGAGGCACAGACTATTAGAATCAAAGAGATCTTAGAAACCATCATGCCAGTCAGCTCCCTGGTTCAAGAACCTCCCCCCTAAGCATCCCTGATGGAGCAGCATGTGTCCTGGGGAGGCACTGGATGTGGCATCATCCTGGTCTGGGGCGAAGTTTTTAACCTCTTATCATTGTACTGAGATTGGCCAAGGCACTCTGTTCTCTGATCTGGTATCTAAAATGGGGATCAAGGTATCTCCTTGGCTGGATTGTCATGGTCATCATATGAAATGACACCCAGGAGAGAGCCTCACAACATCTGAAAATATTAGATGAATGCCAGTTGTTAGGCCCACCAACTGACCAATTAGGCTTTGAAGTTCTGTTAGGGTGACAAGTAGGTCACTAGCTTCTGAGGCAGCCCATCTGAGTTGTGTACATAATGGTTCTGCACGTGTGAATCCTACAAGACAAAACCTCAGTGAAGAGATCACAAAGCTAGTTAAAGGCAGAGTGGGAACCAGATTCTGGGTTCCTGACCTGTACAGCAGTGTCCACTTCACTTTGCCATGTTGCTCCATTGACCTCCCGCTTCTCCTTCTATTCAAAGTAAAGCTTTTAAGATAAGGGGTGGGGGATCAGTAAAATCAATGGATTTTTCCTTTTCTCAAGGGATTTAGGCAGCCTAAGTCTTTCTTTTTTGAAACTCTTATCCAAAGCAGAAGTAAACAAATTGCATTCCCTGATTACTTAAAAAACAAAGTGTTCCATCAATTGATTAATTTTTGGAAGGTCGGTTTACCCTGGGGAGCCTTCTCACTGGTATTTTTCTTCATTTCCTGAACATAGGTTCCTTTCTCAGGAATCATAGCCCTTAGGACCCCAGAGAAGTGTAAGTGAAGCCTTGGAGGGACCAGAGGTGATTTTTTTCAATATCGTGATGTCATGCAGTGCCTGGGAGCTGTGATATAGACTGCCTATCCCTTATTCAAAAGTGTGTATTTGAACACGATTTATATAAGGCACAGAAACTCCTTTTCCCCACAGCAACATCTCAATACCCTCTCCCACTTTCATTTACTTCCTATCACAGCAACAACACCTGGTGGATTATAAGGGGAGGAGCCAGGCTGCCAGGGCAGCTTTTGGCCTGATTCAGAGAGGTCTGTCCTCTAAAGCCTTCATTGGGAGCTCAGGCTTCACTTCTCACCTTGAGTCCAAGCATGTTGATCAGATCCTGAACCATATTCAGAGCCAATAGATTAAGTGAATCCCCAAATTAGGTTGGTTCTACATAGAATCTGGGATAAAGGTGGAACATTCTAAGAGAAAAAAAGATGAAGGAATATCCCAGTGGCTCAGTTTTCTCAGCTGGGGCTTGTACCAAGACCAAGGAATGTAACTCTGTCCTGTCCTGCAGAAGAATACAAAAACACATGAATCAGAGGTCCTCCAAGCCCAGACCTCTGCCACTTAAACTCAGTGTATCCTACTGAAATCCCCTCAATGGTAGGGAAGAGAGATGTTTTAGGAAAAACATCTAGACTAAACATGCCTTCAAAAATGTGAGACATCTTATCAGAGAGTGCTCCTCTGCAAACAGTCTTGCAGAAGAGTCATCTAACCATCCTGACCAAAGGCCCATCTGTGCTTGCACAGCTGACATTTTGCTGAAATTCTGGGTTTCACTGATTCCTAAGGATTCCTTTGTGACAAGACACTACAGATCAGTGCACACTGACCCCAAGCACTTTTGAAGATTTCACGTAAATCAGGAGTCTGGGTCACAAAGAGATGAATAATTGCATTTTTTTGTTGTTTGTCATTGACACCATGCAAGGATTAGAGACACAGCTACTGGCTCTTAGATTATTTACTGAGCACTTACTGGGTGCCAGGGAGAAGACCTACACAACTCAATTAGCTCACAAGCCAGTGGGAAAGGCAAGACCCACACATACAAGTAAGGTAGAAAGTGCAAAGTGCCCTAAAGGTAAAGACAAATAGTCAAAGGAGAAAAGTATAAGGACAGATTATTTGCTGATAAGAAGAGTTTAAAAAAATAAAACAGAAAAAGCAACCTGACAAGGAAGAGGTGGCATTTGAATTGAGGTTTAAAGGATGAGTAAATCCTCAAATGAGTGTTTGAAACACACAAATGATGAAAGGACGTCCTTGTTGGAAGAAACAAAGTCACGGGGCTCTGTTGGGGGACTTAAAGGATACAAAACAGCTAGAGAGGCAGGTGCATTAAGTGGATTCACGGAAAGGAGGTGCTGCTGGGGAAGTGGATGAAGACCCAGAGGCCAGAGGGGGATGGCCTCAAAGGGCAAGCTAAGAAAATCAAAAGCTTGTTTTCAGTCTGTGGTACATGAAGGCTTTAAGAGTGTCTGTGAGCCCATTAACTACATAAAATGTTGTATATGTGTGTATTTTTTCCTGGAGAGAAGACCAGAAATTTCATCATGTTTTCAAGAAGTTGAGAACCCCAACAGTCCTATTCACATCAGAGGGCACAGGGAACTGAAGCAATTTGTCCAAGGTTGGGTGCTGTGGCTTCAAGATACATTATGCCCTCTGTACCTCTAAACGTCTCACATTTTGGATGGCAGTCAGCAAACTAGAAAAATATGTGTGCATTTCCAAGTAAGAACAGACAGGAAATGACTAATGATAAGTGCATTATGTTATGGGCAAGAAATAAAACCCAGACAACTCTCTTCCATTTGAAAGTGTTTAAGCATTAAGTCAGAAGTAACCAGTAAAAAGCCTCTTTTGTGTGAAGTTTGTTGAGCAGGAACCATTTCTGAGACTTATGGGAAAGGTGGAATTTCCTGTGCTGAACAAGAGTGTCATTTCAGAGGCCATTAGACAGGAGCTGAGGCCCTCTGCCCATAGGCAGGCCCACTGTCCCACCCCAGCAAGGAGCAGATGGTACACCAGACAAGAATATGGCCAGTCAGGCACCACTATAGGGAAGTGGTGGTGCCAAATTCTACATAGGCCCTTTCAGAGTCATTCCAGGTAGAAGTGGGGGTAGCAAAGGCACTTGGAAATTTCCTCAGGGGTTGCTCAGTCAGCCTTCAATGTTCCTGTGCTTTTAAATGAGGAGTTGTTAGCCTTCTGGAAGGAGGCAGTGTGGCCTGGCTTCAGGAGACCTAGATTTTGGTACCGGTTCTTCCTGGCCTTGGAAAAGTCACTGTATTTTCTGCACCGGGTTCCTCATCAGAAATGAAAATAAGGCAATGATAGTGGCTGCTCTGCCTATGTGACAAGGAAGAGTTGTTTCTGGAGTGTGTACCACTCATGTGCAGTGGTGTCTCCATGTCCTCCCTCTTTGGCTCACGATGGCAATGTGCGCCAGGTGCTAGTCCCACTCCTCTCTTACAGATGAGGACACTGAGACTCAGAGAAGCCGGAGAGGCCAAGTGACGGGCCTGAGGCCACACCACGTAGAAGCAGCAGGCCGAGATTCAGAGCCAGGTCTGATTAGCTCTTGCCTTGAGAGAGAATGGATGTGAAACTCGTTAGCACACGAAAGAGATGTGTGCCCACAGAGTCTTATCATGTCATTACCTAAGAGTCCCTTTGGGCAGGGACTCGTCTTTGTATCTTTAAGTACTGAACAGGAGTAGGTGCTTATGAGTGATTGGTGAGCAAGCTCTGTGGCCAGCTAGGTGGCTACTTCATTTTCAGTAATGTTCAAATCCAGAATGAATAAAATGTGAGCCAGTGTGCGGAGAATGCCAACATGCAGCAGGATCTCCACATGATACAAGAGAGTGAACAGTACCATACAGGAAATTATTTGTTTGTCACTGTATATCCCAGACTGCGAAACAGAAGAATGTAGGGCGAGCCAAGAATTAGGTGGAACCACATGAAATGGTTGACATTAGACCTTTTTTTGGACCTACAAGAATGGCAGTTTCCAATGATTCAGCTCTATTAGCTGGCCTGGAGAGGTCAAGGTAGCCTTCTTGAGGGAGTTTGGGCTTATGTTCCCTTGGGTTGGATTTGGTGAGAAAATAGAAACAAGTTTTGAGGAGGAAGGATTTTGTCTTAGAATCAAGAGAACCCCTGAGGAAGCAGGTAAGGAGACCCACTCATATTTTGAACGTACAGGTAGGAGAACACAGTGGGTGATAGTGGGTGCCCTGGAGTCAGATGCTCTGGGGTGAATCCTGGCACTGCCACTGACAGCTGAAAATGTTACAGAACTTCCTCCCCTTTCTGTACTTTGATTTCCTCATCTGTAACAGGGAGTTTGCAATAGGATGTTTCTAAAGCTGCAAAGCAATGAGAACTTCTTAATTTGGAGAAAGAGAGAAAAAAATGTCACTTATTCCTAACAGACTATTTGTTACAGGAAATGTCCAATCTGAGTGTATTTAAATAAGCCAAACAATATGTGTAACCTGGGGACTTTATTTTTTTAAGGGAAAAACAGTGCAAAGGTAGAGGTGGCAAAGTAAGTGGGAAGGGAGCTCCAGCACTGACAGGTTAATTTTTGGCTGTGAGGATGAATTTGATTTCCCTCTAATTATCTGCTAGATTAAAAGAAATGAAAGATCAAAATTAAAGCCAGTTTTAGTTATCCTTTGAAAGCCCTTGGTTATCACACCAAATGGTGGACAATATTCTCCAGTTGCTTTCTTTCCTTTTCATTCAATTTCCATTTTTTCCTCCACTTTAAATAGCACAGGAGCCTCTGGCAACCCTTGCCACAAAGGCTAATGTGAGGTGGTGGAAAGAGGTGGGAGCCACCCCCACGCTCATCCTCCCTTGGCAGTGCTCACCTCAACAGGAAGGATCAGCCCATGGAGCTGTTCAGTGTGTGCACTTCTTGCCAGGGTGGATGTCTTTATTTGCTTGGAAAGGATCGTGTTATTCCTCCAGACTGTCTATGCCTCCGCAGCACTAGAGGCCATCCCAGAAAAGCTGCCAGCACATGCATGAATGCATGTGTGTGTGAATGAATGAATAAGTGTCGAGGGATCGTCTACATGTAGTCCTGTGCTAAAGGCTGGGGCAGGGGTGCCCCTGAGCCTCTGCAAGGTGCAGGGTGCAGTAGGAGCAGGAGCAGCAAAGTGAGCAGGATGGAGCAGTGAGAAGGGCCCTGGGCAGAGAGAATGAGTCCCCATGAGGACCACAAGGCAGGAGAGCATGGGGCTCTCGAAGCACAGAAGGAAGTCCAGAACTCCAGCTGTGTGGCTCATAAAAGTTCCAAGCTGGAAACAATCTAACTGTCCACTAACAGAAAAATGCATGGGTATTCGCTCACTGGAACACTCTATGCCAATGGAAATGTGTGAACTAGAGCTCTGTGCAGATACTGATGTTGAGCAAAAGAAGCGGTTTACAAAAGAATATCTACAATCTGGTTCCAGTGAAATACAATTCAAAACAAGCCAAACTTTATTTTACAGAGATGCAATCCTAAGTGCAAAAATATGAAGAAAAGCAAGGACAATTTGTGAGAATTTCAGACAGTTACTTCTGGGTCGGGATGGGGAGTCACCGGCTGTGCTCTAGTTCTTAATCCAAGTGGTGGCCCAGTAAGTACTGGAATTACTCTTGAAGTGCACACATCTGTTTTCTACACTATCCTATATGTGTGCTAGACCACAGATTTCCAGGTTAAATAGAGAAGGCCAGCACAGAAGGATTATAGTAAGGTAAGCGGGGAGGGAGTCAGGAGACAGGGCCAGATGCTGCAGGATCTAATGGGTCAGGCCATGCGTTTTGTTTTTGTCCTCACAGCAATGTGTTAAACAACAGGGTGGCATGATGGGATGTGTCTGCAGCAGGATAACCAAACTGGAGCAAAGTGAGGGTGGATGTGGGGCAGCTGAAAGTTTTGAGATAGTGGTTGTGCGGGCTTGATGACAGTGGTGGGGATGGAAGGAAATGTTGCAGCTACTAGGGACTTAGGAAGATGAGGGGATAGGACTTGGGATGGATCAGATGTGAGAGGTGAGGGTGAAGGAGGATTCAAGAAAGGAGCCAGGTGAGCATCTGGAGACACAGGCCTGGGCTTTAGGTGTCTACACGTTGGGGGTGGGGATGGGGGTGGGGAATGGCCAATGATGGGAGTGTTTACTTATGTGTGCACATCTGCTAGCCTTGGCTCCAGACAGGTGCATTTCTGCATACCAGGACCTCTCCAAGGCTCTGTGAGGGATAGCGATCAGAATCTGTCCTCAGAGGCCTGATTGAGAAGTGAGATTGGACATCCCCCTGCTCAGAGGAAAGATAGAGGAGAAGAAAGGACCCCCCTTGCCCAGGGGCATGACCATTTTTAGCTTGCAAGGTTGTGGTCGTTGTGTGGGAGAGGGCTAAACTCTCTGCAGGCTCCAGTGGGTAGAACAAGGAAACATGGAGGAAGATTTACAGAGAGATTTATTTAAGCTTGAGGGGAGAAAAAAAAACCCAAAATCAAAAAGCAACCTTACGTGGCCTGAAATGATAAAGGTTGACTCAAAGGAATAGTGAGTTCTATGTAGCTGGAAGTATTCAAACCGAGACAAACTGGCCCCAAGCAAGGAAGGAGCAACAGCTCTAGGGTCAAACAGACTTGGGTTCAGTTCCAGGTCTCATGATCTTGGGCAAGTTACCTGACCTCTCTGAGTCCCGGTGTCCTCTGCACAATGGGACAATGGTTGGCTGTGAGGATCACATAGGGACCCAAGCAGGTCTCTGGGTACAACCACTGCATGGTATCTCTTGAGTTCTGACTGAATATGTGACATGTGTTATCTGGTTCAGCTGTCACCAGCTTGCATGCAGGCCTGCCCTTGACATTAGTGGGGCCTGAGAGAGTACAGGTTGAGGTCTGAGCCTCCTGCCAGCCCCTCTTCTCTTCCCACTCCTGACTTCATCCACCATTGCAAGGGGAAGGGAGAGACTCCAGTTCACACGCCTAAGCTCTGTCCACACCAACCCCCACCCTGAGCAGGTCAACTTGGCTATCCCTCAGGTCTAGAAAGAGCACAACAGAAGCACCATTTGCCCTTGAAAGGATGGACTCAGCCATTTAGGAGGGGACACCAGGGTCCCAGGTACCAAAGGGCATAGACCCCATGTGGGCATGTCTGCTTGGTCCAGAGGACTCCTTGCCCCACAAGGGGGGCTACCAGAGCTGGGCTGCAGCGGGACCCTCTCCAGTACAGAGCCCAGGACAGGGGCTGGTTGCCAGGTCTAAGTGCAGTATTTCTGCAAGATTCTTAAGTGGCAATGTTTAGTTATCTCAGGTATGCTTAGCCATGAGCTCTTCTGGGGCCTCAGTGGCGTGATGAGAGAGGAAGGAGAAAAGTCAGGAAACTGAGGAGAGAGGGCAAGGGGCTGGGGAGGGGTAAGAGCCCAAATTATAATCTGGGTCAGCATTTTCATTTACATGGTAGTGGAGGTGATCCCACCAGGGTGCCACAGAGGAACCCCCTGATTTCAGGCCATCTAGCCAAACTGAGGAAGAACTGAGAGCAAAACTGCCTCCCCTGGGAATGGGGCAGAAGCTGGGGTTGGGAACAGAGTGGCAATGACCAGGCCTCAGCCACATAGCCTGGAGTTCGAGATAGAACTGCAGCCGTTAAAATCACCAGCATGGCAACTGGGATGGCACAGCTGGGCATCATACTCTGGGTCTGAGTCAGCAAGCCCACCCCAGGCCCCTTCTACTGGTATTTTCCAGTCTGTTCGTACACTCCCTGCTGAGACCGGCTAGGGCTCTAGGGCTGGATGGAGGCAGAGTCCTCAGATGCAGGCTTTTAGAACCCACAACTGAGAAGGGCCAGAGGGGCAAGGCTGTGCAGGCTGTAGATGGGTGGTTCCCAAACTTTAGCAGCCTGTCAGAATCACCTGGTGGGGTGAGGACGTTATTGAAGGCCAGATAGCCCAGTCCCACCCCCAGAGTTCTGATTGTTCTGCATTTCTTATGGGGTCTCAGGTGATATCAATGCTGCTGGTCTAGGCACAGCACAACTCTTTGAGAATCACTTGTCTGCCAGCCCTAGGCCTTGCATCCATCCCAGGCTATCTGAGGACTCTGGGCAGCAGCCCCTCGGCCTCTGTTGGGGTTTGGCACTGTGCTCTCAGGTAGTCAGTAAACTCATCCTTATCCAAAGAGATGGACAACGCCCCTGGGGAAGGAGGCCACTGGAGACACTTTATCAATAATACAACCAAATAACACAACCCTACTCATGGGTGTCACATATGACCACAGAATTGAAAAGGCAAAGCAGAGACACTGCATAAACTCATGTTTTTATTAATGTTTCCTTTCCCTGCCTTTCTGTGCAGGCTTTTTAAGATGAGTCAATAGTAAATGATTGTAAAAATCCAACCCCCCCCTTTTTTTTTAAAGATTTTATTTATTTATTCATGAGATACAGAGAGGGAGAGGCAGAGACACAGGCAAGGGGAGAAGCAGGCTCCACGGAGGGAGACCAATGTGGAACTCAATTCTGGGAGTCCAGGACCATGCCCTGAGCTGAAGGCAGACGCCCAACTGCTGAGCCACACAGGGACCCCTAAAAATCCAACTCTTAGGCGCAGTCCACCCTGTTTGAAATGGTTCTTCCAACAAGAGGAAAATGTTGCAGATTTTTTCCTGTCTTCCTCCTCTTCCAGCTGGTTTGCAGGCCAAGTCCTAGATGCATTCTTAATTTGAGCCATCCTCTACAGCAGAACAAGTGGTGGGGAAAATTTTTTCTCTAGGCAACAGCAACATTTCTGTCTCATCTGTTTGGTTTTGTGCTGTAACATGACAGCTCGTGGGGCCACTGATTCAGACTTAGGTCCTCCTAGGAATGCATCGTTCACGATCAGTAAATATAGCAGGTTGCAGATGTTAGCCATTTCATTATTGCAAATGGAAATGAATGCTTCCTTGCCTTGTGAATATTTTAAAATGCAACAACAGACAAGTTGTATCTCACTCCCAAATTTCACGCAGTTCTGAACCACTTCCTAGCTCAGCATCGTCTGATTATCCCGAGGCCCTGAGCTCTACTTGTCTTCAGGGAATTTGGTGGCAGAGTTACTTTGTCCCAAACCATGGAGGAGCCTAAAAGACTTATAGGGCACAGATCATCTCAGCCCCTCTTACTTTGTCCTTGGATCTGTAAATATCTTTGCTGGAAATGGAACTTGGAACAATACTTTTTTTATAATTGGAGGTGTCGTTTGTATGGGTGACAAAACAATGGGTTCTAGAATCTGGTGAGCCTGGGTTTATCTTGACTTTTCTTTCCCTCTTGCCCACTGTGAAACATGGGGCAGTTACTTAACTTCTCAAGGTCTCGGTCTCTTCATCTGTAAAGTGCGAATAATAATAATAATAACTGCTTTTAACGGAATTATTGTGATTGTTAGTTAAATGAATAAAAATACATAAATATGTAGCATAATGACTGGACATAAGTATAATAAGTGGTAGTTATTTGACAATTATCCTTGTTACTGTCATTATACAAAGTGCCTATCACAGCACCAAGCACATAGTTCAATAAATGGTAATTATTATTATTATTACCATTATAATCCATACAGATGGACGTATATCAGAAACAGCCTTCCACTGTGCAAATTATATGAGTTTTATTTTTTTAAGATATGTGAGCCAAGAGGAATTTACATAAGCAAATGGACATTTTAATGAAGTTTAGCAAGATTAAAGTAAATCAACGGTGCTCATATAGTTTAATTAAGGTAATCCCTGATGCAAAACATTTGTTCAATTTGTGCCTTAAAATGAAAATGGGTTCCGTGGATTTTCAGGAACTTCTCCCCCTTGCTGTGCGTGGGTATGGGGACCTCAAATGACAACAGTCTGGGGCACATGGGTGGCTCAGTTGAGTAAATGTCTGATCTGACTCTTGGTTTTGGCTCAGGTCATGGTCTCAGGGTCCAGAGATCAAGCCCTTTGTTGGGTCCTGCGCTCAGTATGGCATCTGCTTGATTCTCTCTCTCTCTCTCTCTCTCTTAAATAAATAGATAGATATGGGATCCCTGGGTGGCGCAGCGGTTTGGCGCCTGCCTTTGGCCCAGGGCGCGATCCTGGAGACCCGGGATCGAATCCCACGTCGGGTTCCCGGTGCATGGAGCCTGCTTCTCCCTCTGCCTGTGTCTCTGCCTCTCTCTCTCTCTCTCTCTGTGTGACTATCATAAATAAAGAAAAATTAAAAAAAATAGATAGATAAAGAAAGAAAATCTAGGAAGAAAGGAAGGAAAAGAAAGAAAGAACAGTCTTCCTGTGGAAAATCAGCTCTCACCATATAGGAGATGATGTGGGCTGGGAATCAGGATCCCGGGCCTCACCCTGAGCTGACCTTTGTGGCTCCCCACACTTCTCTGGGCTGGGGTTTGTTCATCTCCAGAGCCTGATGTAGCCTGAAAATGCTGTGATTTTTCTAAGTGCCTGTGATTTATTGCCTTTAAAAAGGAAATAAGAAAAAAGAAGATTTCATTCTTTAAAAATCCTCAGACTCTGCAGATTTTCCCTGTTGCTTTTAAACCACCAGGTATTAGGTGCCAGATATTTGAGGGTAGCTTAATTGGAAGTTGTGTTTATCATCTGGAGTGTAAGCACTTGTACTAAATGTGTTTTTGACGGTCTCTCACCACCCAGCTTCTTGCTTCCAAACAGGATGATTTGCTTCTCCATTGCATTCAGAAGAAACACTTTAGTCCTGGTTACCAATGTTAATTAGTTTAGAGACAGGACTGTGTTTCTAAAAATAGTTCTGATACAGAAGGCCATATTTTGGTGCTTTTATAATCTGGCAGCTTTAATCAGGAGGACTTTAGGAGACTTTACATTTTATTCTTGGTCCAGGTTATTGCCAGGAACTTTGAAGTAGATGAACCAGTGCTTATGATCCCAGGAATGGTGCCCATCTCTGTGCTTAGCTACTGGGGATATGGACAGTGCCTCCCATGGTTTGGATCTTAGCATTCATTCTACCAGTTGTTTGTGGGAAATCTCTCCCCTGGTCTTGAAAGCTTGTTGATTTGGCCTGTGATAGCATGATGGTGTAAATGCATGATATCAGTGAGGCAGACAGACAGCATTGTCTATGGTCAATGCAACATAAGAAAGGGAATGAATTAAAAAAAAAAAAAAAAAGGAAGGCATGCTAGTGTGGGAGACCTAAGCCCTGGTCTTGGCTCTGCCACTGAGCTGCTTCTCTGCCACATACTGTAGGCCAGGTCTATACTGGAGCCTCTGGATGTGAAGGGAATTCTCTGTGGCTCCCCTGCCCAGCTCCATCATCTGGACTTTATTATCTCTTCACTGAGGGGCTTGGGCTTGATTGTTGAGGACTTTCTTTGTTCTAACATTCTGTTTGCTCAGTTACTGCTAATAATGTAACAAGTCTCAGGCTTATTATATAGGTGGGCATTTTGGTACAACTCCAGCAGTAGGCAGATCTCTGGTTGAGTTCCAAATTACCCTGAAATGTGTGCTTAGTTTCTGAGTTTGGTCATACCCCACATAAAGTTTGTTGTTGGATTTTTTTTTTCAGAGGGTGGGATGGGCAGTCTCTATAAACTGTTTCTTGGCTCCGTTTTAGTAGTTGAGAAATGCTTTGGTTAATTTTGTATTCTGGGCTCTTAGTGGCATTCAGATTGCTTTATGTATTACCTCAGATTAAGATCTCAGAATTGGTAGGGGCATGGCATCTTCTTGATTTATGATGTAGTCATTTGAAGCTGTTTTTTCTTTTAGTTTTACATTTGAGTTGTTTTTGGTGATATCACCCCATTCTCTCATTTTTCTCCTCCTTAAATTCTGTGTTCTAGTCTGAATTAAAGGGATTGCATTCATACAGTGTAGTACTGTTTGGGATGATTTATCACATTCATGCTGACATTTAAGCTACCTCTTTAGGAAAGAGCTCTGCCCCTTTCCAAGCTTTCTCTGTGAAAAGGAGGGGGATCATAATGGTTAGAATCTTTGAAGAAGGCCCAATACACAGCCTTCTTTTCTGCCTAAATTCTAACATGATCAGGAATGAGACAGAGGAATAAAAGTATAAGGGCCAAAATATCACTGTCATTATGGAAAAGATGATGTTGGAGACTGTGTCCTGTGTCCAGAGCCAAACGAGCCTCCTGTTGTTGAGTCCAGAGTGAGAGTCCCAAGAGCAGTGGCTCCCCAATCCCACGAGCAGGACAGGTGGTAACCAGAGCCAGCCCTGGTGACAGAACCTCTGTTCCCAAGAGGACAGGAGGGAGAGCTGAGTGGCCTCCCCCCAGTTTCTTTCCCCAAACTCACCCATCAAAAAAGGACCTTGATTTCCTCAGGGCCAGAGTGAGGTGGGGCAGAGAGAGGGCAGAGATGTCCTGCTGAATCCCTCCGGTCAGGTGGAAAGAAACATCCTGGATAGGGAAACAGGGTCTCCTCTCCCCCTTAAAAACCAATCCTACTGACCTCGCAGGAAGCAGAGAAGCTGGAGTTAAAGGGACAAGTTTTGGGGATCCTTGGGTGGCGCAGCAGTTTGGCGCCTGCCTTTGGCCCAGGGCGCGATCCTGGAGACCCAGGATCGAGTCCCACGTCGGGCTCCCGGTGCATGGAGCCTGCTTCTCCCTCTGCCTGTGTCTCTGCCTCTCTCTCTCTCTCTCTCTGTGTGACTATCATAAATAAATAAAAATTTAAAAAAATTATTAAAAAAAAAAGGGACAAGTTTTGGAGTCTGACAGACCCAGTTCAAAACCCTAGTCTCCACTTACAGGCTGTGTGATCAGAGATGAGTGCCTTCACCTCTCTCAATCTCACCCGTAAAACAGGAGAGCGAGTCCTTCATTGTGAAAGTCAAGTGAGATAATTCATTAGAATGCTGGGCACATATAAATGCTCGATAAATAATAGAAAGTCAAAAGAGATACTGTGTAGAAATGTCCTTTGTAAGTGATACAGTTTTGTACAAATATAAAGAAGTATTATTATTTGGGGGTGGTGGTGGTGGTATTAACATAGTATTGAATCCCCTTGCTATGCAGCAGTGTTCTTCCCCTCCAGTTTAGGCTTATTAAAATAGACTGGGGGTGGGGGGCTTGTTATGTGTATCTTTTCTATCAGCTCTTACAAAGAAGATCCATGGGCCAGAAGAAAAAGAAGAAATTAAACTAATGAGAGACCCCTGGCACCAGAATGACCATGCTTCTGATTCCAGCTATTTTTGTAGATTCTTTTTTTTTTTTTTTTTGGTAGATTCTCCCGGAAGCTGTCATGTAATTCGGTAGCAGCCACTAGAAAGTCTTCACTCCATTTAATTTATGCCAAAAAATCATTAGTGGAATTTTGACACAGGCTGAAATGCTGCTGTCAGGCTCCAAGGGACAGCTCCACTTGCCAGAGACAGCCCTTGAAAGGCACTGGAGGAAAAAATGTGGAGGGAGGTGTGGCTTCACTCTGCCACCTCTCATCTTTTCCGGTCACCACCACCACCATCACACGCAGAGTGTTACCATGGCCAGCTACTTTCTTGTCTAGTCTTTCCCATAATCTCATGAGGCTTTATTATACCCACTAACTTGGGCAAGCCTGCTCATTTGAGAAGAGCTAGCAACATCTCAAAGCCTGGAAGGAGGGCCCATCAGGTTCCTGGCAGCTGCCATGTCACTGGCTTTTGGGGTTAACCAGCACAACGCCCCTTTTCTTGGCAACTATTATTGCTAATATCTAGCCACAGCTGCATTTTTGTTTTGTTTTGTTTTGCTTTGGTTTTATTTTTGTAGTGACATTTTCTTTTCTCCCTTGACCAGGAAGCATTTGAGCATTGCCGTGAGAAGCAGGGCTCTCTGGAAGGTCTGCGATGCACACTTTGTCCTTAGGTCAGACTCATTCCTCCACCCTGGTGGAGGAACCATACTGCTTAGCACCAGGTTTTGAGGATATGAATCGTTGGAGTTTCGTTCAATTCTAAAGAAATTTATAAACCCCTACCTTTTTCCAGGCCTAGGGGTGGAAATTAAATAATAGTACCTACCTTGTATGGTTGAGGTAATAAATGGAAAGTGCCTACAACAGGACCTTGTACACAATGAGCACTCAGTGAGAATAGCCATAGTGTGATTATTGGTAGAGGCTTTGGGGGAGCTCCCAGCAGGCTGGGAATCACACTTCAACAGACAATTCCAATACCTTTGGGTGAAGACAGTGGTACAGGATGCCCAAATGGAAAAACACAGAGATTAGGCTGGGCAAGGGCTGATAATTATGTCAGATGGAAGAACTGAAGACTCAAGCTGTGTAAGCTGGGCTCGAGCAGGTTTGGGGTGATTGGTAACTATTCTCACATGTAGGGAGGTCCTCTTGGGAGGAGCACATTCATTCAGTACAATTCCAGAGGGAAGAGCTGAGACTAACAGAATGTACCAGAAGGCAGATTTTGGATAAAATATTAGCAAAAAGTTTCTAATAATCAGAGTTTTCTAAAGCGGAACAGGGCTGCCTTGGGACCCTGCTCTCTGTCACCAAAGGGCCTGTACAGAGCCAGGTAAAGCAAAAGGTAGAGGAGGGAGATCCCGGGCTTTGGTACCAGAGAGCCACACTTGAGCCAAACTTGTGCACTTGCTGCATGATCCTAGGCAGGTCTCTTGACTCATCAGACTCTGCTTTTCTTTCTTTTTTTTCTTCCCCTACCTCAAGACTCTGCTTTTCTTGAAAGGACACATGCCAAGTGCAAAAGCACTTTATGAACTGCGGAACATCATGCAAAGTGTTACTTTTGCTTGTCATCACTGCAATTGCTACTGAACATGTCTTCATTATCTCAGTATCAAATGTTTGTGGATTGGGTTAGTTAAGGAACCAATGATTTTCCCCCTAAACCTGGCCCTGAAGCTTGACTTTGGGTTTATCCCCAGAGCCTCGTACATATAGTAGATTCCAACTTAAAAATGTACTGCGTGAAGGAATGAGGGAGGGGTTAAACATGTTAATTACTGCTGCCTGACATGGTAGTCATTGAGCTAAGCACTTTCATTCATCTCATTTAATCCTAAATACAATCTTATGAGATGGCCTAAAAAAACAGGGTATATGACCCAGGATCATAACGGTGATGCCAGCATGGATGGCAGGCTGGCCCAGCTGGCTTGTGGGTCACTGTCTCCTTTAAGATTCCACTTTATGGGGGGCAGCTACACTCTTGGTGAGAAATGTTTGGCCTTATGACTGGGGGAGACATATTCCCCTTTGGGTCCACCTGTTCTGGAGGGATCCAGGTTCTCAGCTTGCATTGCACTAACTTCATGCAGGCAGTGGAAACTCTGAAAGCAGTGCTTCTCTCATCCCTGAGTAGTCCTGCAATGCTACCCAACCAGGAATGTTCTAACTCACTGCAGAGGATCACCACAGCCCACCCCCCACCCCCCGCTCCCCCCAGCTTGGCAGCTAGACTTCAGGGCTGTGGACTTTGTGATCCTGAGTATCACTGAGAGTCTGCCACTGCCTAACTCGGACTTTGGGCAAGTTGTTCTTCGAGGCTCGGTTTCTATATCTGTAAACTTAGACAATACCGGGGTGCCTGGGTGGCTCAGTCGGTTAAGCATCTGCCTTGGGCTCAGGCCATGATCTCAGGTTCTTGATCCGGCTCCCTGCTCAGCGGGGAGTCTGCTTCTCCTCTCCCCTGCCCCCTCTCCCTGCTTGTGCTCCCTCTGTCTCTCTCTCTCAAATGAATAAATAAAATCTTAAAAAAAAAAAAAAAAAGGCCTGAGACAATACCAATCTCTTATAATTTTTGTGAGGGCCAATGTCAAATGCTTGTTTAGTCCATCGCTTGGCAATGAAAGTGCCCAGAAAGTGGCATAGAATGTCCATCATCCCCTGACGACTTTTAGACATGGTAGATATTACTGGGTGAACAGTTGCTACTATATAATTACTACAATTTACCTAATTATAGAAACATACATAACACCATTTTCTCCATCCCTGTAATATTGAGGTGCACAGATTTGGGGCAAATATTGGATAAATGAAGATAATTTCATTTATAATTTCCTCCCTGCCACAAGTATCTCCAATTTAGGACAGAGAGCTGCCCAGAATCACTGCTCTGGTTTGCATTCTGCCACAGCCGTGTTCTGCTGAGCTAACTTAAGGCCCGGCCTGCAGCTATATAAGCCTCCACTGTCTCATCTGTAAAATGGGGGTAGCTGTGGCCACTTCGTAGGGTCATTGAGAGGACTAAATGAAATCCTGTACATCAGGGTGGGGGATGGGGCTTGACAGTGAGAGTTGTTCAATAGACATCAGTTCTAGTACCAGATATGAAAAGGACTAGGTCAGTGTTGGCTTATAAAAGGGGGCACTAAATAAACAGGACTTTCCTTTATTCCTTTTCAATTTACGATCCCCTTCAATCCTCTGAAAGCACCATGCCAGCATAACTAGGCTTTATAGGATGGAGCCAGCTGGCAGAGGAACCAGGCTGTGAGGGAAAAATGCTCCGGTTCTTTGTTCAGTGGGGACCACTTGAGGCTGAGCTTCGTGGTGGCTCCAGGAGATCATGGGGGCGAGTAGATGCTGTGAGTCTCTCCTGTTATTCCTTAATAGGAGGCTCCGATCCAGTGTTACAATATTGGAACTGCACACATCTAGCAGCTACGGCAGGGACGGGGCTACCAGGCAACTTCTTTCAGAGAACATTTTCTGTTATGCTCCTGGTGGTGAGGCCAGGAGCAAGCACCCCGAGACACTGTGTTGCACACTTACATCTTCCTTTGTCACTGCCGCTAAGTGACTGAGTCAAAGTGTCTCCAGCAAGCAGCATGCAAAATGCATTTGTGCCCACGCAACATCTTAATAAAAATTACAAGTGGATATTTTCCATACATTTGGGGCTTATCTCTTCATACTCAAAAGCTCATTTTTAACTGTTTGGGATTGAAATCCTTCTAAAATGCATTACCCACCTGCTTCCTGAAATCAAAGGAACATTAATTTGACATTCTTTTTCTCTTTTCTTGGGGCTCCAGAGTAAAGAGGTATGCCAATAAACTGGCTCCCCAAAAGCAAAACAAACAAGCAAACAACCCCCCCAATTGTTATTATTTGCCTATTTCCACGGTGTAAATATTCATACTACAAATGATTTCAAGCTCTCAGTGGTTTTAAATAACCAGCTGGAAAGACTTGTGAATATTTAGGGGCAGCTTGAGCCCCCATGGCAGGAGGAAGCGGAGCAGAGTGGAGAGGTCAGATGCCACCAGAGCTGGGCAGACCTGGCTTTAATCCTCATTTTTTCCACTTGAGAGCTGGGCTATCTGGGACAGGATACTTAACCTGAGTTTCTTTATATAGGCTAAGAATGACAATGACTACACCAAGGGCGACGGTAAGGTGGGATAGGTCGGGGGTCCCAAAGTCAAGTGCTGTAGGGACCAACCAGGTGACACATAATGATGGCAACAAGCTAGACAGGTGCTCTGACAAACACATGATACAGAGGTTCTCAAGCTTGGCTGGGGAACTTCACCTGAGCCTGAGCCCCACCTCAGACCAATTAAACCAGAATCTCTCGGGGAGCCAGTAAGTGAAATGTTTTTTTTTGTGATTTCCAGAAATCTCATAGGGAGGTCAATTGCTATGGCAGGACTTGTTCATGGTGGTTAATTGTACATTACTTCCTTTAAAGGACATAGACACTGACCTTTGAAATAATTTCCCTTTCCAGTCCCGTCCTAAATGGCAACAGTAAACTTTGGGTGACTTTGGGAAATGGTAAGTAGTGTGGTATGGGGGAGGGGAGGGTGATGTAGGAAGCAGAGGGGATGAAATAGAAGGGTTGACAGCCATCCGATTATAAAGGGCTTTGACTGACAGGCCAAAGAGTTTTAGACTTTGCCTTCGGGCAGAGGGGAGGACCCCGTGGGCGCTTTAGGGGAGGCACCGAGGCAGCATGGTCCATAGTTGGCAAGAGAATCATTCCTGGTTGGCCCATTGAGCAGATCACATCAAATCGTTCATTCTTCAGTGATCCCTGCTCCAACCCTATGTTCCTGCCCTTTGCATTTGTACAAGTTCTGTTTATTTAAAGTTATTGCCTTCACTGTGTTCCCAGCCCAAACTGGCAGGAATGGTCTAGTGCAAGGGAGGATTAGATTGATGGGACCTCAGAGGACCTCCTTTGTTCATATTATTAACCTGAGTATTTTTCAGAGAAGATTTGATTAAAAGAGATCATCTGAGGTTTGTTTTCTGCTGTATCTTCTGGAGGGAGCATGGCCAATGACCTTCCTTGCACCTGACTGCCCTCTCTGTGTGCGTTTTAAAAAGCAGGTGTCAGGCAGAGTTTAGGGAGCACTGGTTTCTAATTAGTTGCTTGTTATACCACAGGCCTCCAGATTGTGCCACTAAAATTAGTAGTTTATTCAATGAAGAAACCCTGATAGTAATATTTTAAACCCTGAAAACAAGCATATTTAGTTCTTTGTCAATACCACATTTTTCTGAGATTGTTGTTGTTGCTGTTACTATTACTGTTTATGGCGCCAGGGCTAGTGCTGGATGCTTTGCAAATATTATTGTTTTGTTGAATTCTCATGGGATCTTTGCAAATACTGGTTTTTCAGAAGAAGAAATCTGGCCTCAGAGAACTGAGTCACTCCCCAAGGTCACATGGCTGGTAGGAGTCAAGCTCAGCCCTGGGCTGTTTTTTTGGCTACCACCTCTTCATTATGCTCTGCTCATTGCTATCTACTTGCCTCTGTTTAATTGGCCATGTTTGATGACATAGGAGTTTATATTGTTAAATAGCGTCTGGAAAATAATAAACATAATTTTTAAATATAGCTTAAGATATATAGAATAGAAATAGATTAACCACCACTAACATTTCCCCTGGACTATTGTCATTCCATGGAATTCACTTAAAGGAACAGATTTAGCATTTCCTAACTAAAGCAGTGAAGTTCCAAATTCTGAAATTACCCCAAGGGCAAGCATTTAGTCTTTAGTGATTATTCATGGTGTAACCAGCCTTCCTAGGCCATATCCATCATTTCGTTAATTTGGTCATAGTTTTTTCCTCTTTCCAGGAAAATGGTGCTTGTATAGAATCACTTTTGATTAAGGATTTGTAAACATCACAGTAACTTGGTTTCTCTCTTACTGTTAGCTGTTTACCTTTTTTTTTTTTTTTTTTTTGAGATTTATTTATTTATTTGAGAGAGAAAGAGGGAGCACAGTGTGAGGGAGTGGGGAGAGGGAGAAGCTGACTCCCTGCCAAGCAGGGAGCCCAATGGTGGAGGCAGTGTGGGGGGGATGGTGCTCAATCCCAGGGCCCCAGGATCATGACAAAAGTAGCCACTTAACCAATTGAGCCATCCAGGTGCCACTAGCTGTTTACCTTTTTATAATATGAGGAGAGGTTTGTATTCTTTGACCTGACGCACACAAAAAAAGAATCACCCATTCGTTTATTCCACAAACATTTTCTGAGTACCTCCTGTGCGCCCTACACTCTTCTACGGGATGGGATGCAGCTGTGATGCTGACCCATGGTGTCTGTTGTCATTAATGCTTTTCAATCTAATCTAATGTCATTAATGCATTCCAACGGAGGGACAGAGGCTAAGCACACAGAGGAAAAGTAGGAAAAGCAAGGAATGGTGCTGGTGAGCGGGTGCTGGGTTGGCGATGGGAGCAATGACATGGTCTCTTCCCTTTGGAAGACAGACATTTCAACAAATAGATACAAACTCCAGCTTCTAGGCATTTGTAGGTGTAACATTTACTACCTTGACTCTGCTTGAGCAATACGAAGAGATATGAAATGCAGCAATCTGTCATTTTGCTGAAATGTAAATTATCTTCCATTGTAAAAGAAGAGGTTTTTGCCTCCAGGTAAAATAATTTGGGCATCACCCAGTAGGTGAGGTAAGCATTTAGGGAGAGTGGTGAGTCTTCCCTGCACCCATGGAATCAATCCATATAGATCCTATTTCATTTATTAATTCAACAAACCTTTCTTAGTGTCTGTTATGGTCTGTATACCTAAGAAGCTAAGCTGGGTGGCTCAATCCCTATCTTTGACAAGGGAGGAAAAGATGCACAAATAATTGTAATATAGTCTGCTCTTAATGGTCATGAGACCATTTGTCAAGAGACCTTTGCGAATCCTTAAATTGACTGCTACTTATTGTTATGCAGAAATGAACAAATTGTTCATCGGACAGCCAGATTCCTTCACTAGTTAAGTGACTTGTTAATTCATACTTGTCCCTTGGAAGGGGTGATTCAAGGTCATGCAGAGGGCTTTACAGATATCATCTCATTTCATCCTAGTGACAGTTGTGTGATTGGGATTACTATCTCCATTCACACTGTTACATGCCACAACCCTCAGGATCACCAGTGACAGGGGCTTACCGTGCGCCACCCTCTATTCTGTAGTTCAGGAATGAAGGGATATGGGATCACTTTCTTGAACAAGGGGACATTAGCCTGGATTTTGCAGAATGAGAGGAACTTGTCAGATAGAGAAAGGGGAAGTACCAGCAGAGGAGACCACTTATGAAAGGACATACTTATTCAGGCAAAAAAGAGATTGGGAACTCAGTGGGGCAAGGGAATTTGGCAGGAGATTAGCTTGGAAAGGGAGATTGGAACTTGACAAAGAGAAAGGCTCCAGTGCATTTGGAGGCAGGGTTGACAGGATTCCTACTGGCACAAAGGAGGAAGGGGACAGAGGAATCAAGGCCACTCCCGGGATTTTGGCCACAGTGACTGGGTGGCACTGGTGAGGATGGAAATGCTGATCTGGACCACACAAATATCCTGTGGGGGCAGTCCCCAAGGTGGACCAGTTGACAGATGAGAAACGAGCACTTGGAACTAAGGTGTTGACAGTGCGGCTGGAGAGAAGGGACTCCACCAGAGAGAACACTCCTGGCTCCACTCAGCAGGCCACGTCACTGGGATCTGGTAAGTAGAGAAGCCAAAGGCACACTGCCAATGAGGCTGCACGGGAAACAATTCACTCAGGTCAGGAATGCTGCAGGGAGGAGAGGTTTCAAGGGAAGCAAAGAGGTCAGGTCAGGCTTGGGACAGGTTGACTTTCAGGTACCTGGTCTTTCAGGCTCTCGCCTGTCAAAAAGGTGAGGTGAGTGACATTTCGGCATGGGCTGTGAAGCCAGACCACCTCGGTGCAAACTCCAGCTCTGCCCTCAGCCAGCTCAGTGGCCAGGGCAAGCTGCCTGACCTCACTGAGCCTCAGTGTCCTCCATGTGACATGGGGGCATCGGTGGTGCACACGTGGCAGGCTGCAGGAATCACATGGCAGACATAGAGAAGAAGTGAGCAGAGCACCTGGCACCTTGTCAGTGCCCAGTTGAACACTGGCTCTCCTCATCACTGCCACCATCACTACTGATCTCCCAGCTGTTGGCTCAACAGCCAAAGATGAGAAAACGGTGAGGAAGAGAGCTGCCTTCACCTCCGTTCCTTTTAGAAGCTGATGCCAAAAACATGTTCTAGTACTCGGGGCTCACTTTCGTGATGGATGTGGCTTCACTTGAGAGTTTCTTAAAATTGAGTGCAATTTTAAAAGGTAAGGAGTAAGCCTCTGGCTGTATTGAGCAATCCTGAAGTTCCTCTTACAACGAGAGCTCCTTGGAACATGCAAGAAAGATAATGATGGGCTCAGCACTGCTAACATTTTTAATGGGGAAAAATGGATGTAAATGACAGAATCTTAAATGCATTAATTTTCAACATTGTGAAATTAATTGGCTCCCAAATATAGCCGGCTCCTGCAGTAATTGGAGTTTTGGGGACCTTCCTGTTTTCCTGTCACCTTTAGCCAACATTTCTTGGTTCGACGATGGTGAATAAAGACCACTTTGTTTAATTAGAATTGAACCGTGTTTTGAGAAGTTAGTAATATAATTAAAATTATATTTCCAGTTTATATGAAGCAGAAAAAGAAGAGATCAGCAAATGATCTTTGGAGGCTGCTCTCAAACACGCCGTGGCACAGGGTACCTTGCATGGAGGGAGACAGGGTCCCTGCCCTCAGGCTGCTCAAGGTCTGCGATCAGAAACAGTGACATTGACTCAGGGTGATAAACAGAGTTGGTCTGGTGGGGCTCATAGTTGAGAGTGACACCCTTCACCAGGTGGGTCAGGAGGCAGTCTTCAGAGAATGTGACATTAGGGGATGAAGGATGCCAGTCTGACACCAGGCCAGTTAAGGAATGGCACTGTGGTCCAGGGAGAACCAAGGAGATGGAAACTAGGCACAGATCCTGGGGACAGTGAGGGGAAGTGTTTTACTTCTCCTGTGGTGGCTGGTGGGTGTGAGAGTGAAGGAGGGGGATAAACCGAGATAAGAAAGAGGCCATAGGTCACAGATGGTTAGAACTCCAAAAAAGGAAGAGGTGGGGAAACAGGGAGGGAGGGCCACGGAGGAGGCTGCATGGTTCCCATGAGAGTACAATTTTACATAATTTAGAAATAAGATTTATTTTTTGTTTAAGATTTTATTTCTTTAACAGAGAGAAAGCACAAGTAGGGGGAAGTGGCAGGGAGAGGGAGAAGCAGGCTCCTTGCTGAGCAGGGAGCCCAACGGGGGGCTCAACCCCAGGACCCTGGGATCATGACCTGAGCCAGAGGCAGATGCTTAACCAACTGAGCCACCCAGGTACCCTTAGAAATAGGATTTATGACCATCAAACACATACAGGTTCCTCCCTCTGACCCCTGTCCAAAAGCAGAGCATTTTGTTTTGTTTTGTTTTGTTTTGTTTTGTTTTGTTTTGTTTTTAAGCGGAGCGTTCTTATGAAAGCTTCATATGCTGAAATGTCGTAAAGTGAAGAAGCAATTTCCATTAATTTACATGGAAAAACAATGTGAGAATTCCCAGAGCCAAAAATCACCTGTCTCAGGCTTTCCTGATACCGGAGGACGCATCCTGCTGACGGGTGCACAAGCTACATGGAGATAAAGCATGACACTCACAGACACGCTCAGAGCTCAGGTGGCTCATGCTGAGATGCTGAGTGTCTTTCTGGGAAGGAGCCAGCTGGGGCCACCCTCACTGCTCCAGGTGCACACTGCCCACAACACAGTAATGCTGGAAGAGCATCATTCTCAATTTTCTCCTCTTTTTGTAAAACCCGCTTTGGATTTTTTTTTTTTTTTTTTTTTTTTTTTTTTTTTTGTTAGCAAAAACAAGTACTAATGTAAGTCTTTCAGAAAGGTGGAGTTGAGGAATGCAAACTTTCAAAAGACAGGGTATACCCTACTCAAAAAAACCCTAACCTGGCTATTTCAAGCCCTTTGTTGGTAAACTATGCTTTGAGAGACTGGATAGGTGTTTGGCCTGTGCCACCGCTGGAATACCTGAGAGTGAGCCAGGTTGTTAGGTTCCAGAAATGAGGGAAGATGAGCCAGGCTGGAAGGTGGAAGAGGGGAAAGAATTTTTCCCCTTCTGGACAAATTACCTTTTCAGGTAGCACAAGAGATTAATTCACCTTTCATTCCCACCATCCTCCCTGTCTCCCTCTGCCTGCTGCTCCTGTCATTCTCTCCTTGCTGAGTGAAAGTAAAGCTTTGATGGATGAAATGCTTTACAGAGCTGTTCCTGCATCTGCAGGTGCCTGACCTGCCCAGGAATGTGTCACCATTGAGTATGATGTCAGTTGTAGGTTTGAGTAGACATCTCTTATCAGGTTATTTTATAATATCCTTGCAATCCTAAGATGATCCTTGGTAGTGATATATTGGTTGGGTTTTTTTTTTTTTTTTTTGTCTTTACTGGATTTCTTTCCAGGTGTTGTCTTTGGTTCTGTTCTTAAATTTATTTTTTCTTTCCAAATCATTTTTCCTCCCTTAGGGTTTGGTTTCTTTTATTTGAAATTTTTATCATTTTAAACCTACTTAGCTAGGATATTGTGATCTGCCTTGTCTTTCTTCAGGGAGGAACGCAAACATTTCTTCCTGCTTTTCAAACTGAGTCTATCCTTTGCTTCCTTTGGCTTACATGGCCACTGAGTCACCAGACATTTATTGACCAACTACTATATCCAGTTTTGTCTCTGGATCCAAGAACTGGTTATGTGATGAATACTTGTCACATGATTAGTGCTTACTGTCTACAAACCCCTTGCTCAGCAAAGTGATAGGAGCCCAGGATTTGGAGTCAGATGAATCTGGATTCAAATTCTGGCTCCAATGATTAAGTGTGTCACCATTAGCAAGTTAGCAAGTTGGTTAACTTTTTAAAGCTCCAGTTAGCAGTTTACTATGGGATACAAATAGTATCTACTTCAGAGTACATCCTGCATCTGAATACCTGTGATGTAAAATATTGAGTGCAGTATCTGATACATAGTAAGAGCCGATCACAGATAGTTGCTGTTATCATTTGTGTCCATTTTCCCATTTGATCCTCCAGGACAATTGTTTTATGAGATACATTATTATTATTATTATTATTTGACAGATGCTCTATGAGCTGTGGAAACATTTAGTAAAATATTACTAAAATGTTGGGTTTTTATTAATGTGTACAAAAAAGGGCTTTCTTTGATTAGCATAAGACATCATGCAGATGGAAAAGAATGTCCTACTCTGAAATGGTTTAAGCCCAAATTCTTGCCTATATTCAGAGGTGTTATTACAGGAATTTAAAATCATATAAAAGACCCAGAGAGACAGCCTAGCATATTTGAAAAGGAGGGAGCAGAGAAATGATTACAAATATCACTTAATAATGTTAGATGTTACTAACATGTTTTTAAAGTCTATAGGGTGAAATAGTAAAATGTTTCAAAATGATTTGCATATAGCACCACTTCATTTAAAAATATATGGTTTATAGGCATAGAAACTATTGGTTGAGTGATGATCTCTGACCTATAACATTACAGATCATTTTAATTTTTTTCTTTAAGCTTTTCTATATATTCTAAGTTTTCTATGTTTTTTTTTTTTCCTGCTCTGAGAAGGAAAAGAAGGAGCATGTCCTGCCCATTAGACCTGTGTGAGGGCAGCCTGGTCCCAGGTCCCAGAGGACCCCAGCACCAATGAGCCCCCTGCTGAGCACACACTGGCCCTAGGATATTGCAGCAGCAGGGCCCTCAAAGGGCAGAATAGAAGTGGAATCCTGCCTCCTCTCTTTCCACTGCAACTTGATATTAATGGTCTTAATCCACATTCTCTTGCCAGCCTGTGGTGGTCACAGCCTGCAGTGGTAGCTTGCAGCTTGCTAAGCGGTACCTGCCCAGGTTGTCCTACTTCATGGAGATCTTACTCTTAAGTCCCCATCAGAAGTTCTTTCCTGTTCTGCCACCAGTGTCTTCCTTCCTCCATTCTCTCATCTGCAGTTCCCCAAGCAGGGAGGATCTTGGCCAAGCCACCCTTATGCAGAGTTAGCTCTTTTGGATGGTAATGAGTTGCGTCTCAGCTAGTTCCTCAGAGACTGGATTCCATGTTACTACCTGAGGCCGCATTTTTTCAGAAGCGGCCAGTAGGGGTTAGCATACCCGGAGACCGTTTGAGACTTGGTGCTGGTCTGGCCGGGAAGCTGGTTTCCCTGAGCTCTACCTGGGAGCAGGTACTGTGCTCTGTGGGTCATGGGCTGCATTCCTTTGCATGGTGTTCTCATTTCATCCGGGTTCCTGAGCCAGAAACTATGGAGTTTTCCAGGAACTGTCAGTGAGTTTTCTTGAGCTCACCGCCTTGATCCTGTCATCCTTTGCGTGTTGCATATACCACCCTGGTCCAGGTCCCCGTCTTATCTGGTGCAGAGAGCTCTAAGAATCTCAGAACATATATTCTACTCATCCCTTTTCTCCATCCACTTTATTCTTGAAGAGCCAGAGTGATCTTTTCAAAACTCAAATCTAACTGGGTTAAGACTTAAAACACTAACTTAAAACACTTTAATGGCTTTTCATTTCCTCGCAGACTCCTAAAGATAAAATCATTTAAAATGCCTGCCAGGGCTGTGTATGATTTAGACCAGAGGTTCTCAAAGTAAGGACCTTGGACCCCCGGGGTCCTTCAGGATCTTTTCAGGATCTCCGAAGGCTCAAAATGATTATTATCATCATCATAATACTGAGACATCATTTGCCTTTCTGTTGTGTTGACTTTTGCACTGATGGTATAAAAGCAGGGCTGAGTAAAACTGTCTCCTTCGCAGTGCTTGAGACAGGGGCACCAAACCCGTGTTGGCAGTCGCTGCATTCTTTACTCCTAAATAAACAATGATAGCATGACGATTGTAAATATGAGGAAATAGAACTTGAGTTACTTCAGTGCTGTTATTCTTACTGAGAATCAAACTCTGAACTTTGCAGTTTACTTTTTGGAATCAATTTTTTATGTGTTTTCTACCCCATTTTAAAGAATACAGTAATACCCTGAACCACAGCTGGTTTAAAACAAACACACAAAACAACAAACAGAAACCAGGTTCACTTCAGAAAATCTTTGATGAAACAGTACAAATTATTAATTTAAGTAAATCTCAGCCCTGGAGTAGACTTATTTTTAATATTCTGCGTGGCAGAATGGCAAGTAAGTTTAAAGCACTTCCAACCGTGGAATCCACCGTCCTTGATTGGAGGAAAGGCTCTCCTGCAGTCCTGTGGGTTACAAGCTGCCCTGGCCCCTTTCATCAAGGAATGATCAGAAAGTTCTTTTTCCTGGAAAGAATGATTGGTGACAAACTATAGTTATTGAGATTTAGACATTTGGCAGACATTTTCTTGAAACTGGAAGAAGGAAGCTTTTCATTTCAAGGAAGACAACCAACAGCATTTGCCACCAGTGATAAAATTAGAATATTTAACTCAAACATTAGAACTTCAGAAAACTTGTGTCTGCCACCATGAAATTGATGGCTTTGCAATATTTAAAAATTTTTCTGATGAGATCAGTGATGATATTAATGAATGTCATTTTCTGGAAGTGCATAACAAATTTATACAACATTTTGAAAGTCTGCATAAACCAGTATTTTCCAGATATCCAGTACATGATGTTGTAAAATTCTGCATGAGTAAATGATCCATTCAAAGTGCCAGGTAGACCAATAGATTTTCCCAATAGGATGCAATGTTTATTGATAGATTTCAGCTTCCACATTGTGAGTAACCTTTGCCACTTGGGGCAGCCCCGGTGGCTCAGTGGTTTAAGCGCCACCTTCAGTCCAGGGTGTGATCCTGCAGACCCAGGATCAAGTCCCACATCAGGCTCCCTGCATGGAGCCTGCTTCTCCCTCTCTCTGCCTGTGTCTCTGCCTCTCTCTTCTCTCTCTGTGTGTCTCTCATGAATAAATAAATAAAATCTTAAAAAAAATAAAAAAAGTAAATAAAACAGTGCCACTTGGTAAGATTTGGGGTATGCCAGATTTCCTTCATATCCTTCAACCCCAAGCACATGACAGCAGACAACGTAGAAGCAAATATGAGAACCCAACTATCATTTATTAAAGCAGACATTATAGAGATTTGAAAAAAAAATGTAAAACAGTGCTACTCTTCTATTTTTTGGTTGCTGTTTTAAAAAAAACATTTTTCACAGGGATGTTATTTTACATTAATGTACGCTGAATCTGCTATTGCTATTTTTAAATGAATATGTTAAAAAGTTGTCTGTTTTAATTTCTATTATGGCAAAATGATTAATTGTAAGTGTATAAAGGACTCCCAAGGGGCCTCCCCCATCCGCCAAATTTGGAAACCATGGATCTGGAACCTAGATCTAGAGATCAGGTCTCTTCCCTCATTTAACATTCCTAGTATTTCCTGAATACTAGTCCCTTTCCGTGACTTCATCAGTTCCTCCAGCCTGGCTCCCTGCTGCTTCAGGGCCTTTGCACATGCAGTGGCTTGTGCCTAAAATGTATCTATTCCTTGTTCACCAAGATTATCTTATTAACCTCTATTCTCTTGCCCTCACAGCTCAGGAAAGCATTCTCTTTCCTCCTGTCCATCATATCCATTCTGATTCTCTCACTTGCAGAGGCTCCATGTTAATATATTTCCTCCACTCTACCTTCAGATTTAAATTCTTGTTATGTCCTTCCTTTATCATTTCCCCTTTGTGCCTATTTTACAAGTACCACCTCCTCTGCTGTCTGTTGTGTTATATTAATCACCACCTGTCTGATACAAGAGAGAGGAAAAACTAACCAACATTTTCAATGCTAAGGGAGCCAGTTGATCAATCTTTTCCTTGAGATTTCATACATTTTTAAGAGGGTTCTCACATACCTCTTTACACACTCCAGTGTAATTTACTCTGTGGGTTTTTTCCCCCCCAGCTCAGGAAGCAAAGCACCTGCATTTTGTCATTAATGAAGCCGATTTTCCTGCTCTTGTACCTGGGAATTTCTGAAGTGTGTGTTTATTTTTTGTATCTGCCAAATTTCCCATTTTAATGGTACATTATCTTTTTACTGAGTTCCAACCCCTTGAAGTGTAAACTCAGACCTCACCTATCCTCAGGATCAGTGGGAATTAGCCTCATTATTCGATTTTTCTTTGCAAAAAAAAAAGTGGGTTATCTAGATCTATCCGCCTGCCATACTACTATGAAAGGTTTGAGGAGATTTTCTTTTTGAACTATAAAGAAAGCCTTTGTAATAGCACAGACTATCTGTGCTGCCAGCGAGGGGGTTTGGGAGCGAAGCTTCTCCTGGCCGCTAATAATCTTGGGCAAGCCTCTATTCCTCTCAGGATCTAGTTTTCCCATTTGTGATGTGAATGGGCTGGGTGCTCACCAAAGCTCATCCTGCCCTAAGACTCTGTAATCCAAAGGCATCCTGAGAACCTGGGACGTACCCCGACTGTGCCCGTTACTGAGGAGGGTGCAGATGCAGGAGAAAAGAAGCCTGTGTTTCCAAAGAAGAGTACAGTGCTCTTGGAAACCAAATATCTAAATCTCTGAAAATACCAGGTGTAATACAGAAATTTCAATATTTATAATACACATAGAGACATAGATGTATCTAAATATTTTCTATACACCTCCCTCCCCACTTTACCAAGCCTATGGCCACATCCTGGGCATGATGGCCACAGAGAAGGAGAACTTTATAAAGCTCAAGTCTCAAGAACTCATAGGCTTGTAATGGAGACAAAGAAAATTGGCAACCCCCAAAGCTCACCGTGCAGGACATGTGCTGTGAGCAAGGACGTAATGAGAGGCCTTCAGGGTGCTGACATCGTTGAGAACTCAAGGGGGATGGTGAAAAAGAAGCTGGGGGTGGCACCAAACTGTCTTTGCTGAGCCTGTGGTGGGGGCACTAGAACTCTCTGGAAAACAGGCAGCTCGCCCAGGGGGACAAGTGACATGGCTAGTGTGACTAGCAGGATCCCCTAGGAAGATCCTCGGTAATGGTTCAAGGCCTGCATCCAAAGTTCACCGAGTTGTTCATGGTTCCAGGGCATTTCCCTTCCATCCACAGTGGAACACCATGGGCTAGAGAGACAGGAGTGAGATGGAAAGGGAGGATGAGACTTGAAAGCATATTCCTCCCCTTCAAGAAGATCAAGTAATAGAGCAGCTAATTTTAACCTCTTCGCCACTGAGCCCGCTCCGCCTTCTGTCGGGGAGAGGTTGCATGCCCACAGGGGGTCCTGGGGATGCTGCATGGCCTGGTGCCCTTAGCACGTGCTCTCTGCCCCAAGTGCATTAGATTGTTACTGAGTGTGCTCAGCGTTTGACAAATGCGACAGCTGCCACTCAGGCAATTGCCTAGTGAATGGCCAAGCCAGGTGGGGTGGGAAGATAGCTGGCCTTACCGAACAGGGAAAGCTAATACTAATCATTAGGTCTTTGAACCTTGCCATGTTCCCAATTAAGGGTAGAATAAAGTGAAACGAGTAATTACATGGGATTCCAGCTGGCTGTGCTTCCCTGCTCGCGTGCCTCCCATTTCCTTCCCGTGTGAAGCAGAGTACAGATTCAATCACTAGGAGGAAGGGCGGTGTGGGATTATAATACTAACAGCATTGATGACTATTAGAAATGTTAAATGAGCACTTGCTGTGTGCCAGAGTCTGTGCTAGTACCTCTGCATTTAGACACGGATCTGCACAACTGCCCTGTGAGGTGTGGGTGGTGTTATCAGCTCCATTTTAGAAGGGCAGAAGTAAAGTGTAGGGAGGTGTAGTAACCCCGAGGACCACCTGACTGAGTGGCAGAGCTAGGATTCACCCCAGGCCTGCTGACACCAGAGTCCAAGCTCTAACTAGCTCCCCACTGCCCACACTACACCAGACCCTGATGGTGGTGGCTCACATGCCCACGCGTCCTATAATCCCCATGTTGCCCTGTCAGAGGTCACACACACGGCTCAAGAGGGGCAGAAGGTAGGTTCTCAGAACCTGCTTATGCTTCCTGACCAGTGCGCAGCCTTCTTTTCTATTGTGGCCTAATGAGTTGTTGCCCTACAGATCTCGATTGTTTTCCCAGCACCCAGTACAGGGAGTGCTAATTACTATTTAAGGAATGAATAGATGAGCTCACATCCCCGTAAGTGGCCCTGCTTTGTAGTGCTGGAATCTGGTGTGAATGTTCTGTCCACCCCTCCCCAGTACATTTTCCATACGCACTTCTTGGCCAGAAGAGAAGCTACATATGCCCCTGGCTCTCCTAACATGAAATGCATGGATTTTATGGAAACTTCGCAGTTCCGGGAGCCCTAGACTTTGGGCTCTCTTCACATTTGCAAGTTACATTTTGTTAGCTGAAATTGTCTAAAACTGCATTTTTACTTAAAATCACAGAGGTTGTCTCTAACAGGCTAAAGATTATTTTTTGTCCATGTGAGAAGTAATGAGTCATTTAATATTAGTGTGGTAAATGCATGTTTTGTGTGTTCCTAAAATTGAATAAAAGTTTTTAAGATAATCTGTCATGACAAAAAAAAATAGCATCAATTTTTCTAGAAGTAGTAGCCCTTCCCAAGTAAGGAGTACTGGAGACGATATTCTGAAACAGAATTCTTGATCTTTTCAAATCACAGACATGATCATGTGTCTCATACCTGTCTCCACCCCCTTTCTGTGTTTCTCAATCATCTCCTGTGATACTTCAAAATTATGGTACCTGGAGCACCCCCATGGAAATCACCTGGCCACATTTTTAATAATACCAGTCTCTGAGCTTGAGACTAGAAGCATGCATTTTAATAAGCTCCTGGGGTGATTGCTTCAGCATACCAAAATATGAGGGTTACTAGCCTTTAGGGTAAAGTTCAAACGCAATACCATGGAATATACAAGATCTTCCATGACTAGGTCTTACCACCTTACCAGCACCATCTTCTACCGCCCCCTGCCTCCCAATTATCCCAACTGTAATACTGAACAGATGGTAACTAAGGACTGAGCACTACAGCTCTTGTTCCTTCTGTTCAGAGCATCCTTTGACCCTTTGTCCAACCAGCAAACTCCTAGACTTCCATCAATGCCCTATTCAGGACAATAGTCCCTAGAAGTCTTCACTGCTTTCTAGCTTCTAAATAAATAAGTAAATAAATAATAATAATGCCCATTTTCTATGCTCTTGTGATATTTACCATTTTTTCCCTCTATCAGTCTGCATATTCTTTTCACCCACTGCCTCTCAACTTTCTGGGGGCCTCCTATGCCTACATTTCTTTGCCTGACAGCACCTGGCACTTAGTAGGAATACCATCAGTGGTTGGATGCTTTTTTTTTTTTTTTTTTTTTTTTGATTTTTGGGGTTTTTTTCTTTTTTTTTTTTTTAAGAGTTACTGATCCTAAAAGCTGAATCTTGGTTCAGGGAGAAGCTGACATTTGTTGAACAAAAAATAATAACCATGAAGGTCAAATTCAGAGGGGAAATGGAAAGCTTAGAGGAAACATAATGATAACAAAAATATCTAGCTGGTTAGCTACATAAGTGTCGTGTGGAGTACGTGCTCTGGGTAAGACACCGTGCACATGGCTTTATAAGCGCTACTTCAGTTAATTTTCACAATAGTGCTATAGGGTGACGTACTTTTACTCCCTCCGCGTGATGTTGAGGCTTCTGAGGCTGAGGGACATGGGGTAGTGGGCCTAAATACAGCCACACAAGTGGGACCCAAAGCCAAGTCTGTGAGATACCAAAGCTCCTGCTTCAGCCTTGAGGGGGTAAAACACCACTGAAGGGGATGATACCCCAGAGGATGACTTGTGAAGAGAAGATAGTCTTTTGCCAGAGGATTGGACCATGGACCCCTGCTCTGCCACTCATTCAGATTCCAGGCCTATGCCACGGGGTGATAAGAGGCCACAGGGTGGCCGTGGCGGCAGCAGGGGCAGGAGGGGATTCCCTAACTGTGACATCCTTGGCTCAGCACTTGGCACCCACCCAACATGCAGTAGATGCTGGATGTTGTTTCCGTCCTACATTCACCTGAGAATGAGAGGACTCAGTGAATGTGAAGAAGCCCTTCCTGGACTGTGTGGTTCTGACCAGAGGAGAGAGGAGTTGTCTTCAGGTTCTCAACAAGGTGTGGGTCAGCACAGACCAAGGGGCCCTGTGCAGAGCGCAGGGACAGCAGTGAGAGCTGGGAGGGTCAGGGCCCTGTGCCCCTGGCACCTTGCATTGGGAATGGGCTGTGGGCCGCGCAGGGCCTGCCCAGGACCAGTCCTGGCAGCAGGCCAGACCCAGGCCCCTCTGAAGCAGAGACCTCACATCTAAAAACTCATGGCTACTTCCTGGTGGGTGTGTGTGTGAAGAGGAACTTCAAAGCATGTGTCAGGATCTTCCTTATGGCTCTAAAGATTAAAAAACCCCTCGAGAGACAAAATAACCTCGGAGTCTTCACATAGGTAAACTGGTATCTTTTTGAGAGGAACACAGAACCGGGAAGAGATTGATATGACAGGCTTTTCAGAGCTCCTGTGGCACAAGAAAAATGTGAAGGAAAGATGAAGGCTTTACCTCCTCAAGAGCGGGCCTGTGCCTTTCATCCTGAAATTAGAGGCCCTGGTGCCAGGCTCCCTTCTCCTAGTGGGTGGTGCTCTTCACCAAGGGTGAGGTTGTAGGAGGGGAGTGGGCAGCTGCCATCCATTCAGCCGTACCACACGCCTGCCCTGAGCAGACATTGTTTTGGGCCCTGGAGCAAGCTCTGTGCACAGAGAGACCCAGTAGACCTGTCCCTGCCATGGAGGCATGCACTCTGGCCAGGAGGCAGCACGGGAGCACACAGAGTCTTGGTACAGGAGGCTCTGGGAACCTAGGGAGGAGGCAACCCACTCTGCCTGGGAGCAGCAGAGGGCTTTGCTGAGGGGGAGCCCATGATCCCGAAGAATGAGTAGGTGTATACAAAAGGAAGAGGAGAGAGAGCATCCCAGGCAGAGAAGAGGCTGTGAGCAGTGGCCCGGAGTCATGAATGGGCCTCGCATGCCCAGAACATGGTGAGGAGAATCATCAGGGGATGCAGCAGGTAGTGAAGCCAGAAGGCTGGCAAGGTTCATGAGCCAGGCAGTGGGAGGCCTTGCCCCATGTCCTGGGATCTTGGGGCCTGGGGCTGGGCCTGTGGGCTCTGAGGAGCTAACAAACAACTGAACTAACATGACGTTACCTTCTCTAGGTTTTTAATTTTGTTTTTTCTAAGCTTCAGCCTTAGGGGGAATAAACCACACATCTTCTGTTTGTCACATGCCTCAGTACCTTGGTCTTTCCTTCAGAAATGTCATGGTAGAAGATTGGGACTGAAATTCTGCTGTGGAGGTATTAGAGATCTATAAAAAGAGCCTTTCTGAGGAGAAATGAAGAGCGAATTGCCCGTGTCCTGCTTCTCTCCTTCAGCTGAGCCTGTTCTCCTTGTCATGATGAGAAAATTCTTGTAATAAAACCATATAGTTGGATTAAAACAGGTTGAAAAGAAACAAAATCAATACCTTGCCATTTGTTTTATTATATAGAACCCTCAGACTTGCTTACAGACATTTTGGTGAGCTTCCAGCTTCTTGTGACAAATGACTGTCTCAGGGAGAGTTAAAATGTCTCTCATGAGCTGGAGGAAATCTCCAGAACGAATTTTAGTTGATAAAAGTAGCTGGGCTTGACGATTTTGCTCAGGTTAAAAAAAAAAAAAAAATGCTTGTTATCCCCACAGGCATTTCTGCAGGAAATTTCTTGGGCCTAAATGGGTTTCTTGGGTTTTTTCTCTCCTGCAAGTGCCCAATTTCACTTTGACCCCTGCCTTTTCATCAGGGCTCCCCCCAAAGCTATTCTCTCTACCTATCCTCTCCCATTTCATTTTTAAGCTTCTCATCTCCATCCACAGAACCCTCACCTGCTCCTCCCCTTGTGTCTTGCTTTGCAAGGTATTCTTCATTTTCCTCTGAAAGGCTTGTCAACATCTTCTAACAAACAGACTGGCAAATAACATGATGCAGCATAGAAAACCCAGGAAATGGGGAAAAGCCAGGGCCTTGCTTCTTTCTGCCCCGAGCACCATTCCCGAGCCGGGAAGGATGGAAATGCTGTAGGGTCCAACTCACCGGCATCGCTACGCACACTCTCCTTCTGCAAGTGCCAATTCTCTCATTCAAGGATGAAACCAGAACATCACTGATCTGACAGCTAAAGGGAGGCAGTGTGACACTGGAGCCCTGGGTAACTGCCAGCCCCATGAGCAGGGAAAGCCACTAACTTTCACTGAACCCATTTCTGCACCTGTAAAATGAGGTGCCTGACATCGAGGGCTGTCAGGAGTATTGAGAGGGGAATACTGTCTTAAAGGCCCTGGAACAATGCCTGGTCTCTGAAAGTGTTGATTTCACCTGTTTCCAAATGATGCCATTTGCAGTTTTTGAACAAATAACAGTAAAGCATTAAAAAAAAAAAAAAGTGTGTGTGTGGGGTGCTAAAAACAAAAATCTGAAAAAAAAAAAAAAAAAAAGAAAACAAAACAAAAAACTTCCGACCCCAGCGTCTACCAACAAAGTTAATGCTTCCCTTGAGTGCTCCTGGTTTTTAAGTGACTCTCTAGCCTAAACTTTCCTTCATATTGCTATGCGGTCCTCATGATTGTCCTTCGTGTAGAGAAACTCCTAGGGCGCAGTTGTACTGTAATTTACCCACATCATGGGACATTTATGTGATGGTCAGTTTTGTTCTTCTCTAAATAAAACCCCACTCTGGAATTACTGAGTCAAAGCAATGCTTATCTTTATAAAGATCTTGTTGCAAAGGGCCATTTTGCTTTTCCAAAGGGTTGTAACTTTGACCATCTTTGCTGCCATTCATATCTGTGGGTGCCCATTCCCTGCAAAGCCTTATGGGCTGCCTTTACAAAACGAGTTGCCAATTTAGGGTGTCTAAGATGGTTTGAAATTGTGTATGTCCTTGGCTGTTAATGGGCATCGATATGTTTCCATATAACAGTTTATGTTTACTATTTATATTTTATTTTAATGGGACTTGGAAATTATCTATCCATATCCCTCATCCACCTGGCCGTTGGGATTTTGAGGTTTGATACACCCACATACAAACATGCACTCAGTACCGATATCAACCCTTTGTCCTGAACCCTGAAAACACGTATTTGGATGTGGCCAGGCAGAGGCAATTACAGTCCCCACTGGACAAGCACACACCCCCTGTTGAGGGCAATGGGGGACCTGTCTGGACCCTAATTTCAGGGCATGGTCCCCTCCTAGGCAATCCCTGGTGGGCCTTTTCCCCTCTCACTGTCACAGGTGATGGCAGCAGAGCAAGAGGCTGCCAGAGGATTTCCAGAATCAGGCTCACTTCTTCTGTGAGAGAAAACAAATCCATTGTAGGCTTAGTGAGCCTCAGATTTGTGGTCAGCAAACGAGGTCTTTCTACTGACTCCAGGGGAACTGGAATGTCACAGTGGGCTTTATGTCTCCTTTGACCCCAGGTCAGCTTGCTCCCTAGAGGTCACTAGTTTATCGTAGCCTTTCCAAACTTGAGAGTTTCTGGGCCCCAAGAATCCCTTCCAGGAACTCTAGTGAGAAATTCTGAATTAAGAATTCCGCACTGGGGATCCCTGGGTGGCTCAGCAGTTAAGTGCCTGCCTTCAGCCCAGGACGTGATCCTGGAGACCCGGGATCAAATCCCACATCAGGTTCCCTGTATGGAGCCTGCTTCTCCCTCTGCCAGTGTCTCTGCCCCCCCCCCCTCATAAATAAATAAAATCTTAAAAAAAAAAAAAAAAAAGAATTCCGCACTGACACTTGTGATGACTCAGCTCCAGGGCCCTGGATAATAAGCATAAATGCACATGAAAGCACAAGAAGTGCACCGCCACAACATAATTATGTCACATTTTAAAAAACAGTATCAAATAAAATGAAAACAGAGAAGGATAAAATTCTGATGGAGGGGCACCTGGGTGGCTCAGTGGTTGAGAGTCTGCCTTTGGCTCAGGTCATGGTCCCGGGATCCTGGGATCAAGTCCTGCATCAGGCGCCATATAGGGAACCTGCTTCTCCCTCTGCCTATGTCTCTGCCTCTCTCTGTGTCTCTCATGAATAAATAAATAAATAAAATCTTCAAAAAAAATTCTGATGGAGGACTCAAGGATGTCACCAGAAATGTGAGTCTAAAGGCTGTCTCCTAGGAGTTAGCAGGAAATGGTTCAGCACAGATAACACAGCGGTTCCTACACCTACACCACTGGTTTCCAGTCCCACTGGCTCAGTTACTAAAATTTCCTCCACCGCCAGGAGGGGGATGTGAACACCAGCAGCTGTAGCAGCTAAGGTGTAAAGAGTGCTGTTTGCCAGGCAGCATGCTAAGCTCCTTAAAGATGTTATTTTCAATATCCTCGAAACAGGTGAAAAGGGCTTAGTCTGTGATGACTGTTTGAGGCTCGCCATGTTCCTCTGTGGGCTCAGAGGCAGTCTTGCAGGGCAGACCTGCTCGGCAGCCCCTCTGAGACATTTCTCAGCTCTCCTTCCTCCTAACCTAGGGGATAGCCATGAGCATCTGAAGTTGAGGATGACTTCCCTCTGTCTGGCCACAGGACTGACTCTCTCGCTCTCTCTCTCTCTCCCCTTCCCGGCCACCTGCTTGGCTTCCACTCCTTCTTTTTTTTTTTTTTTTTTTTTAATTTTATTTATTTATTTATTTATGATAGTCACAGAGAGAGAGAGAGAGAGAGAGAGGCAGAGACACAGGCAGAGGGAGAAGCAGGCTCCATGCACCGGGAGCCCGACGTGGGATTCGATCCCGGGTTTCCAGGATCGTGCCCTGGGCCAAAGGCAGGCGCCAAACCACTGCGCCACCCAGGGATCCCCCACTCCTTCTTTTGGATCCCCTACTCCCTCTTTGTCAGACTACCCACAATTGGAGTGTCTCAATAATTGCGATCACTAAAACTGGAATTCTCAAGGTGTTGGAAAAGTACAGAGAAACAAATCAGCAGGTGTCAGAATTTCTCCCAAGGGGACTCAGCCCTGGGGAGGGATTGCTGAGTTCTAATTTACACACCAGCTGTGCTTCTAAAAGGGTGTGTAAGTCAGTCCATGGGTAATTGAAAGGTACCGGGGGAGAGAAAAAAATTGTTACTTGGGGGAATCCTATGGCAACCTCTTTGGCAAGACAAATTTTCCTGATCCTTTGAGGTTCTGCTATGGCATCACCTCCTCCTTGAACTTCTCTCTGATTACCCCCCTCAATGATTAGTTACTTGTTCATCTCAGCTCCCTTAGGACAGTTGGTATGTCTCTGCCTAGCACATGATCCAACCTCCCTTGTGATATAAATAGATCTTGGCACAAAAAAAGTGTGAAACGAGAATGTTTGGTGAGTCAATGAGAGAAGGAACCAGTGAATTAAACTCAACCCCCTGAGGGAAAGCTGTATACCTGCTTTAACTCTTTTTTGCATATCGCCAGCAAGGGTCTCCCACTAGGACCTCACTCTTCTGTTAGTCAGCAGATATTTGGATGAGTAAACAACTGAAGACAAATTAGCCTCTCTTAATTTAGCCTTCCTGGAAATCCCTTTGTTAACAACAATGAGGGAATATTTTAAGATTGTTAGAAATTTGTTGGCAGAAGTCAAAGCAATTCAAAGCATAAGGATGACTTCTGGGCTGTTCTCATATTAAATGGATGCCCTTTCTCTCCTTCCTTTCCCCAGGCAGAGGGGTTCAGGCAAGGAGGTCCTTGGCCTTCTGTAGTGGGTAAGGATCTTCCTCCCTCTTTGAAAATAGTTCCTCTCCTGTGATGGGGCTGCTTCCATTCAGATCGTTCATGAGACTGAAATGACTACAGTCACATTGGTTGGCATAAACCTGGGGAACTACAGTCTTTGCTACTGGTCTTTCTATTAGTGCTGACATATGAGTTTCCAGAGAGAAATCTTGGCCCTGGCACAGACCCTCCTTGGCCCATTCCTATGGAGATGGGGTGGCCATCTATGCCGGTTCAAGTCTTGTTAGGTACCGATGTAAAAGAAAAAGATTTCAACCCTACCTTTGGTTTGATCAACTACCAAAGAAAATAGCTTGGGTCTAAATTTGCAAGATAACCTATCTGGTTCTCATTGACCTGCTGCCTGGTGACATCCATCACAGTTTACGGAAAGGATATGGGATCCATCTGGTCCTCATGGCTGGATCAAGCCACATAACAGAGAGCTTTGCTCTTGTATACATTGTTCCAGCTACCTTTCCTGACTTTTCTTTGGTGCCCCCCCCTGCAGTGGGAGACATTATAAGAAGGATTGACTTTAAATATACATTGTATAGGCAAAGAACTTAAAGCTGTGCCTGACAAATAGTTAAACAGTATTAAAGTGTTAGCATGGGCATCACCATTAGCATTGTTGTTAGATTGTTATTGAGGACATGAGGCACTACCTCACCAGCTGTCTCACCATAGAAGAAATTTCTCTCCAGCATTGGTTCCAGGAAGAGCTGGGCTTCTCCTTGAGCAACTGATATGGCTTCTGTGTTGCAACATCTTGTTGTCAAAGTGAATCTTTCAACTGTTCTGTTTCTCTCCTTCCTTTGGCTACCAGGAAGCCTGGAGCCAAATTTGTGACCACCTCAACCCTGCCAGCAACTACGCAGACCTTAGAAGCATGTGGTTTTTTGTGTTTAGTTCATTCTTAACCTCATCTTTTTATTCTATACAGTCTTTTCTCTTACCCCTGCTTATGTGTAGATCCATTTTAAAATATTTTATAGGGACGCCTGTGTGGCTCAGTGGTTAAGCATCTGCCTTTGGCTCAGGTCATGATACTGAGGTCCTGGGATCGAGTCCCACATCAGCCTGCTTCTCCCTCTGCCTATGTCTCTGCCTCTCTCTCTGTGTCTCTCATGAATAAATAGATAAAATCTTTTAAAAAATAAAATAAATAAAACATTTTATGTATCTATCATCTATCTCTGTAAACCACTTTATATACTTTTTTTAAAAACAAGAATATGTATATGTTTCTTTTTTAAAAACCAGTATTTTAGGATACCTAGGTGGCTCAGTTAGTTAAGCAGCCAACTCTTGTTTTGGCTCAGGTCATGATCTCCTGGTCCAGGGACTGAGCGCTGTGTCTCACTCCCCACCAGGCTCCACACTCAGCCCAGAGTCTGATTCTTTCTCCCTCTCCCGCTCACTCCTCTCTGCCTCTCCCCACTCACATGCTCTCTCTCTCTCAAATAATAAACAAATAAATAAATAAATAAATAAACTTTCAAAAAGTTAAAAAAAACAGTAATGTAAAGTATTTCATTTTTTAAAAAGTATTTCAAAGAGACCAAGCAACCTCAGTGACCGTTAACTGGTGAATAGATACCAAAATGTGGTATATTTCTGTAATGGAATGTTATTCAGCCTTAAGAAGGAAGAAAATTCTGCAATATGCTACCACATGAATGAAACTTGAGGTCATCATTCTAAGTGAAGTAAGCCAGTCACAAAAGGACAAATACTGTCTTGTATGATTCCACTTATATTAGGTGCTTGGGTTAGTCAAAATCATGAAGACAAAGTAGAATGGCTATTGCCAGGTGCTGGGGTCGGGATGGATTGGGGAAGGGAGAGTTTGTGTTTAATGTGTGTAGAGTATCAGATTTATAAGTTGTATCGCCCTATTTAAAGTTGTCTGAGATTGATTTTATTAAAAATGGACTCTTAAATTTATAATTAAACTAGCTACCATTTTTTCCATGACTCAGTCTAACTTCTGATTTTTGTGAAATAATGGAGTTTAACTGACATATATCGTTCATAGAAAAAAGTGCATGATTTGTAAGTATACTCCTCAATGAATTATCATAAAGGGAACACACTGGGGTAACCAAACCCAGGACAAGAAATGGAACATTACCAGAACCTGAGTGTTCCCACAGACCCCCTTCCAGTCCCTACCCACTGCCTCCTCACCACACATAGCTACCATCCTGATTTTTGAACTTTACATTCATCTGTGTTGTTATATGTAGTTGGAATTCATTGACTTTCCTTGTATAGAATTGTATTTTGTGAATATACAAAGATTTATTTCTATGTTCTATAATTGATAGGTTATTTCCAATGTTCGGCTATTATTTCACCTGCCCTTTTTGGAGAACAAGATGGGTAATAGAAGAAATTAAATTAAATGAGTGAATAGATGACTGCATCCTATAAATTGTCAGAGATAACCTCCGCTCCCAAGTGGCCTGACCATGGAGCCCCTAATCCAGGTGCCTTCCCCATCTGAGCTCCTTGGACAACCCCAATATTGTTGTTGATGTCATCTGCCCTAGACCCAGCTCAGGGGTAGCTTTCATTCATTCATGCATGCATGTATTCATTCATTCAACAAATAAGTATTAAACATGTACTACGTGCATTATCTGGAGTCTGGGGATACATCAGGCACAAACACAGATGACAGTTGCTGCCCTCATGGGGCATATGTTCTAACAGCCTAGAATTTCCCCATCTTTGTTCTTCTATTTCCTGTCACTCCGTGACCTCTAGTCAATGCTCTGCCCTGTGGTGGCCACTCTGGTAGACCTCACAGAATCTCGCCCTGCACATTTAACCCTCGGCCAAGGATGTGAGAAGTGCCCCCCACCTACCCCCATTCACAAACTTGCTCCTTTCCAGTTGCCTGTTCCATGCATTCTGGATACCAGCCTCTGTTTCCACAGCTCAGAGTCTACTGCTCTCACATCCCTGGCCTGGGGGGATCCTGTAAAGTACCCAGAAGGAAAACTGAGGCTCACCTCAAGTTTCCCTGTTTTCATGGCTGCACTGCCTGTTGTCCAATACTTAAAAACACTTCCCTCAAAATATTCGTCAAGTTTTCTAATTGTTTAGAAACAATTAAAGTGTGAGTTAGCTATCACTGTATCACAGCCAAAATTAGAAGTGTATGTTTGTCTTTTTAATGGCCCCATTATTATTCCATTATGTGGGCAGAACTTAATTCTCGTGGATTTTTTAAGTGCAATGTATTTTGTATAGAGCAAGGAAAACTGTGAGACTTAGAGATTGTACTCACTCTTGCCCCAACCCATGGTTCCTTCAGCAAGTGCCATGGATTTCTTTCTTTCTCTCTTTTTCTTTCTTTCTTTCTTTCTTTCTTTTTTTCTTTCTTTCTTTCTTCCTTTCTTTCTTTCTCTTATTGTGGAAAAACATACCGAACACAAAATTTACCATTTTAATGACTTTAAAGTATACAGTTGACTATCATTAAGTATATTCACAATGCTGTGTAACCAGCAATTTAGTAGATTTTTAAAGGTAACTGTAAAATAAAATTGACACCTGGCACACAATAGGAAGCCTTTGTTTGAATAAATATATGATTGAGTCCTGTCACTGGAAAGAATGATGCTGAATTTGTTGAAATGCTTTGGGCTACAGGACCTGAAAAGCCCAACTTCATTTGGCTTAAGTTATAAGGAAATGTACCATTTCCCATAAAAAGACATCAAAAGCTAAAATATCAAGCTAAAAGCTCGATGACATCACTGAGTCATCACAAGTTCTTTCTATCCTTTTGTTATTCCATCCTCAGCACAGTGGCTCTGTCCTCAGGTTTGTCCCCCTCCTGGCCCAGGAATGGCCAGAGCAGCTTCAGGTATGGCATCCAAAAATAGTAGCATGGTTTATTGTTGTTGTTTTTTGTTTTAAGATTTTATTTATTTATTCATGAGAGACAAACAGAGAAAGAGGCAGAAACATAGGCAAAGGGAGAAGCAGGCTCCTTGAAGGGAGCCTGATGTGGGACTCCATTGCAGGGCCCCAGGATCATGACCTGAGCCGAAGGCAGACACTCGAACACTGAACCACCCAGGTGCCCCCCAAAATAACAACATATTGAGGCAGGAAAGGGGTCCACCCTCCTCACATACCTTTGAAGAGTGTAGAAAGCTCTCGTTCTAGCCCTTAGTCTTCCCTGCACATCACATTAGCCAGAAGTGGGTCACGGTCCCAAACCAGAACCAGTATTGTGGAGGACATGGGCTATCCACCATTAGTCTAGACCAAGCACAACTCACTCCCATGACCAGGCCTTGGGCTGGGGCAGGCCTCCCTGCAGTACCCAGCCCTGAGGAAGGGCATAGGACCTCAACAGAAGGGGAGTTCAGGAGGAAAACAGAAGGGAGGAAATGGGCTTTGGATAAACCATCAGTCATGTCTGCCACAAGGTCCCAACCTGAGTCAGTCTGCCTCTGTTCCAAGGAAGAGACAACCTGTAAAAAAATTTTGGTTTGTCTGGATAAAGTAATAAGAATCATAACTGGATATCAAATTCCCTAACAGTGTCTCCAACCATCTGAGTGTCGCCAACTACAAATCAAGCTCTAACCCCACTAGCCACATGATTCCTTTCAGCCGGACTCTGCTCTTTGATTCTGATTGCTGGCTGCTTTTCAGGCTCAGCTCAGAAAGCACTTCCTTAGAAATCCTTCTCTCAACCCCAGAATCAAAATGATTTTTTCTTTTCTCTGTATTCTCTCTCATTCTGCTTGGCATAACCACTGTATAGCCAGGCCTTTTTAAAAATCATTATTACTTTGTTTAAAAAATTAAAGAGGTGGGGGCACCTGACTGGCTCAGTTGGTAGAGTGCAACTCTTGATCTCGGGGTTGTGAGGTCGAGCCCCATATTGGGTGTAGATTTCTTAAAAATAAAATTTAAAAAAATTATCAAAGTAGCAATATATCTTACTTATAAATAATATACATTGAAATGTCAAACTTTCCCACTCTTTCCCTCAATCCCAACCCTAATTTCCAGTGATAACTGCTATAAACAATTTGCTTTTATCCTTTCAAACACTTTTACATGATATTTAAACCTCCAAGGAGAGGTGAATTCATTTTGTTATTGTTATCTTTATAAAAAATGGAATCATACTATGCACTGTACTATACACGTGGCGTTCTACAACTGGCTATTTTTACTTATCCATATAGCAAGTATAGCTTTCTGCATCAGTAGGTCCAGATCTAGACATTGTTTCTACAGCCTGGTGTTCTTCCATTTGGGGCCTTACCATACCTTTAATAACCAGGCCCCAGATGATGGAGACTTATGTTATTTCCACTTTTCCACATTTCAAACAGGGCTGCCAGGAACCCCTGAGTGTGCACACGGGTAGATTTCTAGAAATATTTCTGCAGGGTAGATTTCTAGAAATAAAATCACTGGGTCAAAGAATAAGTGATGTTTAAAGTTTGATAGCCAATGCCAAGTCTTATGAGGGTGTTTTGGAGCTAACTGCTGCTATAAGGTAAGTAATTCCCAGACTTTCAGATTTTACAAACCAATAAAATGTAAAAAAAAAAAAAAAAAAGTGGAAATAACATAAAGTCACCAACATTTTGTTTCTATGTAAGGATGTAAAAAAAACCCTCAAGTACCAATGATTAGCTTGAGCCATGTGAAATCCACATGTTTATATGTCCAAAGAGTCTAACATCTGCAGTTTCATACAGTTTAGCTTCATACTGTCAGCATGATTTCATAAAAGAATGGACACCCATGCTCACATGTTCACATGCACAGTTTGGTTTCCTTTTCTCATTTTACCCATTGTATGGATGTGCTCTTTCTTAATCTCATGGCCAGGAATCACTGGTATGGAATCATTGATCAGGGTCCCTCTCCCACCGCCACCACCAGTATCTGGCTATGCTGTAGCTGGGAGAGCCATTCTGGTCTTGTGAAGAGCAACATGGTGGGGAGGAAACAGAGGTGAAGTGGCCTATGTTCCTCTCCTGGGCCCTCTGGCACTGGTTTTAAGCTCCTGTAGAAAAAGGGTGAGAGGCAGAAGCTGATGAATCTGGGCAAGAAGACTCCTGTAACACTTGCCACAAGCCAGACCCCAGGAGCCACAGGTGGAACAGGCTCCCTGCTGGCCCCCAGTCTTCTCCTCATATCTCCATGGAATCTAGCTCCATTCAAGGGCTGGAAGCTTCGGAAGCATGAAGAACAAGCCCTCTTGCCATGGGATGGTGCTCACATGACAGCCCAGCTCAGAAGCGAGGACACTCCAATGGGAGAGGGCCCTTGGGAGTCTGTGTGGAGAAGTTGAAGTCTTCTCGAGGGCTCTGGCACTGGTCATGGGTGCTCCTGAGGTCTTCACTGGGAACTCTCAGGAATGCCTGAGTAGTCTGCTAGGGAGGCCAAGAGCAGAGCAGGACTCTGGATCTGTTACTAGGTAGGTTGAGAGCTACTGAGATAGCTTCTCGGACTTACCAGTTTATTTGAAGGTCCTGCTTGTAGACTGAGTTCCTTGAAGCCATGGACTATGTCTTCCACTTTGACTCCAAGTGCTCACCCCAACTTGGGCCTTGCAGATAGTAGGTGCTCAGATAATTTCCTTCCAAGGTTATAGGCCTTATCCTGGGGGTTGGCTAACTTGCCCTCCACAGTACCTTATAGAAAATATTTCAGGCTCCTCTTCCATGCTGTCCCTGTCTCATCTACTGAGCTCTGCCATTGCTACATGAAATCCAGTAGACATGGCTGTGTCCCAATAAAGCTTTGCTTACAGATGGCAAATTAGTTTGGACCCCAGGGCCACAGTGTGTCAACTCCTGCCCTATACTCTAGAAGAAAGAGCAAGAGCAGACTATCTTAAGATCAAATACCACATTGGTTACAAGCTGCATACTCGGGTGAGCTACTTCACCTTTTTGAGACTTACTTTCCCCAAACATAAAGTGGGGGTAGTTTCCGCCTTCAGGGTTGTCATGAGAGCTGCATGAGGTTGTGTATGCAGAGCATCCAACAGAGCACAGGCGTAGGGGGTCAAGAACTGCTGGTTTCAACTGAGCACAAACACTAGATCCACAGCTCTGCAACCCAGGCCTGTCTGGGGAACAACATGTAAGAATGTGGAGGCAGGATTTTTAAAGGCTGGCAGAAGGAGATGCAACTTTGATTTGATTTCAACACAAGCACTGGGCAGAGACATAATGTCCCTTACACATAGCCTTCAGGTGTCAGTTCAGTAGCATCCTGGCTTGATTACATCCATCACAAGCAGCTTACGGCTTCCAAAAACACAGTCCTAGACAGATGTTGAACCTGTCTGGGGATTAGAAATATCCTTTCCATTAAGCATAAATTAACTTAATCACCAGGTATGAAGGATCTGCAACACAAACAGCATTCCCTGAAGCTTTCATTAAAATTAAAATTCTATTTAAAATTTAGCTTGTATTTTCTAGGACTTGAACCCCTTCAGAAAGATAATATCTGCTGTAAATTTTTACGCTGACAGAGTGGCAGAGATGAATGTGCCAAGGACAGTGATGTACTATGTAATTTAACTTTGCCTCCTGGCCTTCTTTTCGCCAACGGATGGATCTGTACATCTTAAAGAAATAATTAGTCTCAGTAAGATCTGGTCTGTGACCATTTTCAGAAGCCGTCAGACTGATCTAAAAAAATGAAACCCTGAGTCGAGATTACTCAGAACAAGGTGCTTCAAGTCCTGTCATTCCAATCCATGCTGTGGAAAGGAGAGTGCTTTTAGGGTAAACCGCAAGGAGGGGTGTTGACAGGTGAAGAGCCAGGAGACCTGTAGATGGAACCTTCCTGGCTCGACCTCTGTCTGTTGGGGTGTTGGAGTCTGGGAGCAGAGAAGGGGACAGCCATCAGGGCTCACCTATCCCTTATCAAACTTTGAAGGAGAGACTGCCTGGGGGCCCTCCCCAGAGTAGAAAGAGCACTGAAGTCAGACAAACCTGGCTTCAGATCTCATTCTTTTTCTCCGACTCTGATCTTAGGTGAGTCCCATAATTTATCCCAGCTTCAGATTTGCAATCCATGAAGTGGGGAAAATAATGCCTGCCTCCTAGAATCATTGTGAGGGTTAGAGGTAATCTTAGTGCTTAGAATTCCTTTCACATTCTGGGCTCCTCCTGAATGCTTAATATTATTTATTCACTTAAGAAATTATTGTAGAACATCTTCCATGTGTCAGACTCTAGACTAAATGCTGAGGATGCAGAAGCATAAGATACAGCCCCCACCCTCGAGATGTTCGGAGATGAGGGACTGAGACATACAAGAAAATCACAATATAGGGTGACGAGTCCGAAGTGGAACACAACCAAGGTATGGAGATGACACAGAGAAGGGAGTGGTGTGCCCTATAGGACGACAGCTGCTGGGTTTTGATGACAGAGAGAGGCTTGCATGGTCTATGGGCAGAGAAGGCTTTCTGAGCAGAAGGCACAGCTTATGCCTAGGTGGAGAGGCATGGAGAGACATTTTGTATTCAGAGGACTGTAAACAGCAGTCCTGTTAGGGAGGAGAGGAGAGTCATAAGAATGGGGTGTCTCTTCATTTGGATGCATCCTCTGGAGACCTGGATTTGAAGTGTTCCAGATGATTCCTCAGCTTGGCATAGAAGGCCTAGTGGGCACCACGTGGTACCAGTCAGCCCACCAAGATGTTCAGGACGTCCAGAGCAGAAGTTGTCTCTTCCAAAAGGAAACCCTGCTGTTGAATTCAGTGAGGCTGCAGATCTGAGAGGGAGCAGGTTCTAGAGTGGTAAATGCCATGGATGAAGAGGCCCAGGCAGTCAGGAGCCCCATCCCCAGCTGTGACCTCAGGTGAGCTTCCAGGGAGCAGAAGCACTCTGTGTTATTCCGATCTGAGTCCCCAGCACAGGGCTTGTCAAAGAGTAGAAACTCATAAAGATGCCTCATCTGGCCATCCTTATCTCGCTTCCCTCACAGTCCCACTCTGAGAAGCAGGGACATAGCAGGGATGAATGCACTATACAAAGTCTCAGGCTGTATTCAAGTATAGGTGTATGGTCATGTACAGTTGCGCACCAATTAGAAAAACCAGTACATCCACCCATTAAAAAAAAATCCCTCTGTGATTACTACAGACTCTCTTATTTAACAAAACAGCCAGCATATGCCCTTTAAAACTAAGAAGAAATGCAAACTACATGGTTATATTTGGTGATTTGCCTTTTTAGTATTGCAAAATTGACTTCATAGTCAAAACAATAATTATATTTGAGACTATCAAGGATATCCTGGTTCTTTCCCGTGCAATCTTAAAAAATGTTAATTTACAGGAAAAAAATTGAAATTGCACCTACTTACAAAGCCAGCATTATCTCAAAAAAAGGAAGATTGTTTTCCCAAACATTTTCAACTGTCTTGACAGCTCAAAACATCGCTTTCTCTCAAACCCAGAGCACTTTGTTTTAGTGATAAATGCGTTCTGAAGAAAACCACCACTGTACAGAGCTAGAATTGGTGTTTGGTTTGAAGCTGTAATGAGGCACCACTGTTTTCCAAACTGTTATGCTCAGCTGACAAGGAAACTGTGAAAGAACTGGAAAGTTTCTAAAGTGCTGCAGACATCGAGGACGTCGACTGCAGTGGCAGAATGTGAGGCAACTATTTTGAGGATCAGCATCTGAAATCAAGCCCTCGATGGCTCCTGGCAGTGAAGTAACATGCATTGCCCAAGTAATGGCTGAATAATACCCGATGTGCCCCATGAGAGATGTGTCAGAATATCAGACTTGCCCAGGGTCATGTGCAAGGACCAAGTGGATTAGTTTTCTCCAGGAGGCCCATTGCCAGAGCATAGCCCAGAAGACCACTTGTCTAGTTCTGACCTGGCACACTCTATCGTAGGGACACAGTAGTTTTTCCCTTATGGACCTCAGTTTCCTGGTCTGCACTCTGAGAGAATAATGTCTGCTCTGCTCACCTTACAGTCTTGCCTTGAGGGGCCAGTGAGGTAACTGGAGTGTAGAGCCCCGGGAAGGATTGTCAGTGTCCATGGCCATCCTCCCAACCCCAGGACCTGATGTGCCCCTGTCCTCCTTCTCCACTGGCCCACAACAGCTCTGTCATCTGGAACCCTCCCAGCCAGGCCCACTTCTGTAGAGCTGCCTCCAACACATTCACCCTGGGGTTTCCATAACTGCTCCCACCGGCAGGGGTGGGGGCAGGGTCAAGAAAAGCCATTTGTAGCTCAAGCCCTGCTCCTCTCTTGTTGGGTGAGAGTGTGAGCAAGTCCTTTCCCCCACACTAAGCTTCATTTTCTTAGGCCTAAATGGAGAGAATTTGGCTTAAGTGATTTCTGAACCCCCTTCCAACAGAAAGCTCAGAGTTTTCTGGCCCTGACAGACCTGGGCTATGGACCTGTTCCTTTGTTTTCTAAATGTCTGTATTTAACCCTTTACACATGAAACCCTTTCAACTTTGCTGGGAATCTTGACTTCTTCAATATGTTTCAGTCAACGTGGCCTTTTATGTGAACAATGATTCTGTGAACTGGTTTTAACTTGTTCCGTGGTATATTGGCATCCCTGAAGAGGTCTGAAGGGTTTTTCATCTTCCTTTTCTGTCTTCAGGCAGTCGCTCTGTACACTGCAGACTGCATGGCTGTGGCATCCCGTCTCATCCCTTTTAATTAGCTGGCTGTACTAGGGTCTGACAATCAGATGACCAAGTTGTGAAAAGTGTGTGTAGAGGAAGAGTATATAGGTGTGGAGGGAGGCCCCGAGTGGCCCTCCTCACTAAAACTTCAGCGCATCAACTTTAGGATCTTACTTTGGGCTTCTCTGAAAGAGAGCAGCTTTCTTGCTTGTCTTCCTGGTTCTTAGCAGAGAAAGGAAGCCTGTGGGTGTCTGGGTGCTGCCAGGGGAGACATTTCTCTACCACATGGTATTTGCATGGGAATTGCCACACCGGTCTTTACCATAAATCTCTCCCTCTCGCTGCCAACACACTCCCTAGGCTCCATCCCCACTTCTAGAATTCCAGAATTGTTCCCTACCAGCCAAGCTCCTGTTTGTTTACACATGCCCTGTCCCCTGCATGGTATCCAGGCATTCCTCCCTCTCTACCTGCCACTTTGAAGGCTCCACCCAAGCCTTTCATCTCTTGGCTACCTCATGGAAGCCTCGGAAGCTGCCATGAACCCTCAGGGGAGCAGAGTACGCCTTGTCCCTGTGCCCACCTGGCGCCTCACACGTACACCACACTCAGTGACCCATCTGTGTGGGTGACACCTCTGCCAAACTGAAATCCTCTGTGCTAGGACTGCCTTTAGATCTTCAGTACCCAGCACAATGCCTGGCACATGGTAGGGACTCGATTAGGGTTGGAAGAATGAACAAACAAATAAATGAGTGAATAAGTTGACTCCCTTTTTTGGAGCCAAATAGTGTCATCCTCAAAATGTATATTTTGAAATCTTAACCCATAGTAACTCAAAATACGACCTTATTTGGAGATAGGGTCTTTTATAGAGGTAATCGAGTTAGAATGAGGTCATTGGGGTGGACCCTAATCCTACATGATGGGTGTCCTTAAGAAGAGGAAATTTGGACACCGACCCACAGAGAGGGGCAGGGAAACCCGGGGAGAACATGCCATATTTACATACCAAGGAGACCAGGCCCTACTAGATAAGCACCGTGTCTGCATGTCTGTTCCCCATAACAGGCGCTTTGCCTGGTCGAAGAAATCTGTGACCGGATGGACGAACACATGTAGAAATAAGAAGAGAAAACCACCATTGAGATGAAAAATGACTTCATTAGTTACTTCAATATTTTATGAACATTCAGTGCAGCACTGTCGGAATGGGAAATGGATCTCATTTCATCGCTCAGGAAACACCAGCATGTGGGGGGATCTTTCACAAGTGCTAATTATTCTTTGTGGTGAGACGGGCAGGCAGTTTCTAACCTGGGGACAAAAGGGTCTGTAAGAGTGTGGGTCGTTGTGATGGCTGGAGCAGTACTCTTAGCTGAGCAATGGTTCCTCTGCCTCACACACTTGAGAAGAGAGAAACAAAGGATCTACTAAAACGTCAGAACTGGGAGGCGCAGTGAGGTCACCTCTTCCAACCTTCTTGTTTTATAGATGGGAAAACTGAAGTTACAGGAGAATGGGATTCTCTGGGCCTCGTGGCAGGTGTGGGAGAATCTGGGACTGACACCTGGACTCTTGCTCATTCTTCTACCCACCAGAATTCTTCTCCTTTCCCTGAAGCAGTCCACATGCCTTAAGTTTGAGCGCTCGATGTACACACCCAACCTGCACAGACAGGGCTCTTCTTCATTTTCTTCGTTCTCTCTTGTTCTCTTTTCTTCTGTAGGAGATAGGTACCACCATCCCTGTTTTACAGATGAGAATACTGAGCCCCAGAAAACTTAAATATTTTGTCAAGGTCAGAGGATTAATAACCGGCAGCACAGGAATTTTATCCTGGCTGTCTCCCTCCCAAGCTTTTCACCAATCCCTGCTTTTTCTTAAAGAATCTTTATCCTTAGGCCTTAGACATTTTCCCCCTAATTATGTATCACATATTTTTAAATATCCATTTGGTTAGAAGTAACACGTTTTTCAGTGCAAACCAGCATATACGTAAGAATCCCTAGAGAAATTTGTGTTGAGAATTAGCAGATTTCAAAGGGCCTACTGCTCCTTGAAGGTTGCTACCAAATGGAAATGAGTGAGCAGATGATCTAGACGTGGCAGGGGCTGACTCATGGTGATTGCTTGGAAGAATCTCGAATGATTTGCAGATAACTGAAGATGGTGGTCTTTGATTAATGGAAGAACCCTGGTTTTGTGCCTGTCCTTTCCCTCATCATGGAGAAACTCTTAGTAGAATCACTGAAACTTCTCCTTGTTTTTCTCCATGAGCCCTGGGAAGGCAAAAGAATTTCTTATTCCTCTCTGGATTCCATCATCTAGCACAATCCTACTGCCCGGAAGGTAACCCATAAGTATCTGTGAACTAATGAATGAAGTTTTTTTTCATTTTGAAACCATGAACATTCTTTTCTGCTATTTTTTTTTCTCTTTTTCTGACCACTGTTCTGTGGAGAGCCTCTGGGGTGGCAGTGGACTTTCTTCCATTTCTCTCTTGGACCTATCTCATATACCAGATTCCTAGCAAGGCACAATCCGCATGCTTACTGGTAAAATGAAAATGAATCCTCACCCTGTTTCTGCATCCCTATTGTATGTTGATGTTTCTGCTAAGTCTCAGGGAATCAACACTGGGCTGTTCCCTCTAGGAGCTCCCAACCAGTGGACAACTTGAACAAATAACTCTAATATGATGAAGACCGTAGTCAGTGTTAAATGAAGCGCTGGTGATGAGCTATAGGAGGAAGGGTGATTAATTTTTCCTGGAGAAATCAGGGGAGGGCTCACAGAGAAGATGGATTTTTTTTAATGTATTACATAAATGAATTTTGAGCAGCTCATCCCAAGTTCACACTCTACATAAGAAACTCAAAAAATAGAGTTTGCTGTTTCCAATTCTGGCTGTTTAGGATGCTGACTCAGATTCAGATTCATAGCTTTGAGAAGAGTCTAAAAAATAATTAGAGAAACAAATCTCAATGACTATTTCTTATTAGTAGGAAAGCAACTCTGGGTCACTTGAAAATATTGCTTAATCTCCTTCTAGTTTCACATGCTCCTATGTGAAATATTTTTAAACCCATATTTGTGTTGAAATTAATAGAAAAATGTGTCATCCTATTTTATTGTGATCTCAATCATTAACTTCATGGCAAGCAAAAGATTATAGATAGAACAGCTTTGAACTGGTGTTCAAACTGAACTGTGATTTCATTCTTTAGCAATTTCCAAGGTCATGGACTAAAGCCAGATGGGAGAACAAGAGCCTTAAAAATGTTAATAACCTGTTGACTCAGATATTTCACTTCTGAGAATTTATGTCAAAGATATAATCCAAAATTAGGTTAAGATTTATTGTCTAAATATGTACATCCAAGTCGTGGAAAATCAGAAACAATTGAAATAGCCATTAGCCTGGAGCAATTCATTCAATCATTAAAGATTTCTATAAATAATTTTGGTGATATGGTAATGTGCTTATAACACAACATTAAATGAAAAGTAGGCTACAAAAAACATCAACTATGTGAACAAATTCTATTCACAGGAGAGGAGTGGAAGAGAATTTGCCAAAATATTAAAAGTGATCATTTCTAATAGAGAGATTGTGTTTGAGGATTGTATTGTCTTACCTATATATTTCTAAATTTCTTGTATCTTTTATAAGGAGATATGATATTATAACATTAAGGCCAGCGATATTAGAACCCCCGCAACCTAGACCACTTGGTAGGAATGTATAGCATAGGGGTGCCTGGGTGGCTCATTGAGCATCTGCCTTCGGCTCAGGTCGTGATCCTGGGGTCCTGGGATCGAGTCCCATATTGGGCTCCCCATGGGGAGCCTGCTTCTCCCTCTGCCTATGTCTCTGCCTCTCTCTGTGTGTCTCTCATTAACGTACAGCATAGGCCAACACACTCTGAGGTTCCAGGGCCTGGGCATCATAATACAGAGCAGTAGCAGAGCCTTTCAGAGTGAAAGAGCATCACCAACCAAACTTGGACTCTTCTGAGTCCATAGCTGTGGGCCTGTGATAGCAAGAGGAACATGGGAGGCCAGGTACCAATCAACACTGTCAACCATACACTGATGGCATCATGATGCCATGATCCCAGGTCATTCACAGCTGAATCCAGACAGCACAAAGGAGTATGAAGAATGGCACCTGCTGCCCAGGCAGAAGAGGTAGGCAGGGACTTGGCAGGGAGCTCAGTTGAACAGGCAGGCATAATGGTCGGAGTGTCCTCCTTCTGGGAAACTCCTAGAATACCGAACAGCCACTGAGGAAGAAGCCTGACTGGAGGGAATCAGCCATGTCCATAAGGATGGGGTTAGTGTCTACTAGAGTCTGAGTTTCCTCTTAGGCATGAGGATTCTAGGCTTATAGCAGAAAGAACAATGTCAGGATGAGGACCATTGAGCTTCCACCTGCTGGGCCAGGACTAGCTCAAGGCATGGACAGGGCTGAGCCAGCCGGCAGAGTGGCTGGACTCTGTGGACCTCCAGTTGCAAAGGGCTGGCTGGTGTCGCTCCAGATGAGCAGTATACTAAATGCGTGATAATGTAAAAAGACAAGCAGTTGTAGATGTCCTTTCGGTGATCATTATTAAACATGGAAATATTTTTAGTTGCTAGTATTTTCTTCCAAGAGAAAATGCTATTTCCAAAGATGGCTCTGTCAGAAATGTGGGCATCCAAGCCATGTATGCTTCATTTTTGTACTTAGTGTGTGAAGCCAAGTCAGCCTATATATTTAACCCACATTATATTTGGTATCCCTGAGCTCTGCTGGAAAAACCTGCAAGCCTCTAGCTGGGAAATGACAGGATAAATATTGTGCCATTCAAAGCACGGAAGAAAAAAATACATCTCGGTATTTTCTTTAAATACTTTACTTCTATCTAATACTTTCTATTACACCAGTGCATTTGTTCTTCATAACAGATTTATGCAGCATAGACACAGCAAGCCCAGAGAGGTTGGTGACTGCATTGTGCCAACCACTTGTTTATACGTAGGGTGTGTGTGTGTGCATGTGTGTGTGTAAAGTGAGTGTTTTGAAACAATTTATAAAAATATGTATATGCAGTCTCATATTATACATACATACTTATATTTATATAAAATATCACAGTCTTCACAACAACTTGCAAGGGAGATAGTATCCCCATTGTAAGGATGAGAAAACAGGATCAGAAGAGCTAAGTGACTTGTCCAAAGGCTCACAGCATCTAGGAGGCAGCATGGGGATTTGAACCCAGTTAGGATGCCTCTATCCTCTTCCCGAAGTGCAGAGAAGAGGCTTCCAACTCCCACAGCCCTCGGGGCCCCACGGTCATCCCTGCTGGTCCTCCAGGCCCTCTTGCTGATGTTCAGGCATCTGCAGATTTCCTTCCACATTCCTTGCTGTGCAGCCACGACATTTCTGTTGCTTCATCTGAGAAGTGTGACTCACTCCTGGTGGGAATAGTTAGAAAAAGAGGGTCTAGGAGTTAGGCAGTGAAGAAGGAAGGGGGAGGGACAGGGTGAGTGAGCTGGGGAGCTGAGGCCCAGTGCCTGGGGCATCAGAACTGACACCCCGCTCCCCCCGCCGCAGGTGCTGGTCCCTGGGTCCCTGGGTGAGGGGGGCTGATTGGCTGGCTCCTCCTGGGAACCAGGAGGCGGTCCAAGGCCCCCAGCTTTAGCAAGGAGGAGGAAGAGGGGCTGGGGGAATTACCTCGGGATCAGAGCCCCTATTGCAAGGTGGGGACATTCCAAGCCCTTGGCATTCACAGCATCCTGTGGCTCTGGCTCGATCCAGAGGGTAGATTCAACAACTCCTGGTTATTAGATGAGAGATGACTGAACCTTCAGATGGCGGGATACACACACGTGCACACACACAACCACACACACGCAGAATGAAAGCTCAAGGTGAATGTTATCTGCAGCAAAGCAAAACATATTCTAGATGTCTTGTTCAAACTGGGAGGGAGAAGGATGCTAAAAATATCAAGGGAGCAAAGTGTGACAACTTATTGTTCCTAAATTTAAGGTAGAGAAGATAAGATATATCACTTAGTCCTCTGCCTTTATTGTTTTATGTTGGTGAACATAGGACGTTGGGAAAGGGCTTTAATCAGTTTGTTCCTGTCCTTCGTTCCACAGTCTTTCTTCTTGGCCATGAACCCTCCCATGTTAGACATTGTAGGGATCTGAGCTGGTGGTTTCATGAACAGAAAGGGTTTCTGTAGCCATGTCCTGGCTCTCATGGCATCCTAATGGAGCTCTTTTTTCATAGGTGTGTCCCCGCACCAGATGTAAGCTCTCACAGGCAGGGCCCTGTCTTACTCATTTGACATCCCCTCTGCCCAGTGCTTGGCACACAGGAAGTGCCACATGTTTATGTCACTTGCTTATCACACTTGGTGCCAACCTAAAGAGGTCTGCTACCTACAGCTTGGTTCAAATCATTGGAGTCCTCGATGCTCCCTCCCCACGGGGGTGTTTGTGGTGTCTGGGCACTTTCCAGCTTTGCAGGCCCCGGTGGAGGACTCCCGAGCCATTTGAAGCCGCTCTGCAGAAGTTACTTGTATTTGTCTCGTGCAAAACAGCTTGCAAACAGTACTTCATTGTGCTTTCTGATTTCAGCTTTCCAGATATCTATATGCACAGAAAACACAGATTCCTTCCAGTTTCAGACAGAATGTCTTCATCAAAACTTCAGCTTTCAGAGATTTCCATAGTTAGGTACTGGCCAGTTGAGTCGACATAGCTGGAAGAATCTGCATCTCCTATACCAGTAACTACATTTGTCTGGGGGGGGGGGGGGCAGAAGCAGAGAGGGAATTAAAACTATCCCCAATTCTCCCCTCATGTGTGGGAAACAATATAATGGAGTAGGGAAAAGACAGGTTTCCACCACAGAAAGACTTGCTGTGAGTCCCAGTCCAGCCCTTTGTCGACTGTGTGACTTTGGTCAAATTACTCACCTTCTCTGAGCCTCAGGTGCCTGATCGGTAAAGTGGAGCCAATCGTACCCAATTCAGAGGATCATTGTGGGAGTTAGAAGTAATTTTTTGGAAGATGTGATCATAACTGGGTTAAATCTCACCTACCCCATGCAAACACACACATGGAAAAGGATAGAGAAACAGAAGGACAGACAGAAGAAATCCTGGAAAAAAACCTCCTGTCTATTAGCAGTGGTTGTTAGGTGGGTGGTGAAAAAAAGGGTGAATGTTCTCTCCTTTTTCTGCTCTTTGGTATCTTTAAATATTTTTTCCATGAATATATATTGACTTTATAATTAGGAAAACAGAAAATAAAGAAGGGTAAAATAGGCAAAAAGAAATAATATGCATTAAGTACCAGGCATAAGTTGGCACTCAGTAAATTGTAACTATTTTTACTAATTAGTCATTATGCCTAATAATAATAATTAAGCTTAATGATTTCCTCTGGGACCAGAGGTTGTGAATTAGTCTGTTGGTGGCAGCTGATGACTCCCTCTCAACAAGAGGGAGTTCTGGGTTCACTTCCAACCAGGCCACCCCTCCCTTGCCTCCCTAATCCTTCTGTCGATGTCGAGCTTCAGACTCTCCAGTGTTCCCTCTGCTTCCCCCCCAGAGCAGCCCCAGCAGAATGCCTATGGGAGCACACTTTCACACAGGCAGAGGTACACTCCGTGGAGGGGTTTGTCCAAGGACAGTGGCAGTGGCCAGGGTGGAACATCACCATAGCTTTATTGACAGTGGGTCAATTGTCTAGGGGGGTAGAGTGAGCACCAAGAGTCCCATCTATATCTTCTGTTTGAATAGCAGACAAGGTTCCTGAATAAAGAGTTTCCCAACATCTGAACCCATCCTGATGCTGCTAGTTGGCAGGTCATGGAAGTGAAACATGTCCCCTTTCCTCTCTTATAGCATAGTGATGATATTGGTCAGAAGTTGGTCCAAGTGAGACTTTTAGACTAACCTACCAAATTTCATAGGGTCCCATAGTTTGAACCAGATAGAATTAAATTTCTGCCATAAGGAAAGAGAAAGTGAGGTCCCTAACTAGCTGTGTGACTGTATTGTGAGCAAGTCAGTTGGCCTCTTGAAACCCGTGTCCAAAGTATAAAATGAGAGATCAACACCACTGGTCCCTGAAATCCCTGGACATTCTCAATTCCGTGACATGCTGGGGATAAACACAGTTGGTTCTGAGAAGAAACTGGACTCAGAGGTTTTCTCTGCTCAGCAGGCAAGCTGCCAACGTGTGATGGCTAGAACAGGAGAGGACAGGAGTCCTCTCTAGGGGCTGACGCTTAATCAGTGTGGCCCCCATAGGTGACAGATGATTGCAGGATGGCAGCTGGTGGCTTCTAGAACAGTGGAAACAGCAGGTCCTTCACAGTGCATGTGAGCCCCCCTTGCGTCAGTGTTGGGTGACCCATGTCTGGTACAGTGGCAGATGCTGTATGAACCACACCGACATCTACTGTTGGGCACCCTACAGGAGCTCTGCCATCACCCCACAGGAGAGGCAGCTGAGACGCCGGAGGCTGGCTCACTTTTTTTTCCCTCACATTCTTTGTGCCTCAACAGCATGCTCAGTGCATGGCCCCAGGAATCGGAAAGTGAATGAAATTTTCCTGCCCTCATGGAGTTGGCAGTTTAGAAACAGCTACAAAGTAAACGGACATTATGGTACAGTGTGAAAAAATCTTAAAAAAAGAGGTAAAAAAAAAAGAAAGAAAAAGAAAAAGAGGTAAAAGTAGGGTGTCATGAAGCATAGTGAAGAATTCATCCACAACAACAGAAGGTGGGGCGAGGTAGAGCAATGACATTCCAGACAGAAGCAACAGCATGTGCAAAGGCCCAGGGTTACTTGACAGGGGGAGAACCTGGTGAGCCTTGTGGCCTGGCTGGGTTTACATGGGGATGAGGAAGAGCAGAGGCTGCAGGGGACACAGCCATCATGTAAAAGTACTTGACCAGGCCAGTGACCCTGCAGGCAGAGGGGAGTCAGTCATTCATGCATGCACACACTCGGCCAGTATTCGGCCGAGAGCCTGCTGTGTGCCAGGACTGAGTTGGCAGTAGTGCACAGAACCATCACACAAATGTCTGCCTTTGTGACACTGACACTCTTTCCTGGAGGTGGGGGTTGAGGGGTGGGAGATGGACATCAACAAAGTAAATGAGTAAAATCTACACTTTGATAAACAGCAGTAGGGCTGTGGGGAAGAATGGGGCCAGGCAGGCACTCGGAAGCTGGCGGGGTGGGTGTCAGAGCTGTAGGCAGAGCAGCCAGGGGAGGCCTGCTGGAGAAGAGGATGTGAAAGGAAGGAGGCAGCAAGCCAGGGACAGGTTTCCAGCCACGAGGTGACATGGTCAGATCTGCCATCTGCTGTGACATGGATGATGCGTTGGAAGGGGAAGTTGGAAGCAAGGAGACTGGTGATGAGGCTGTTGAAATTCAGGTGACCCACCAGTGAAGTGACAGGTGGTGGTGGCTTGAAATCTGAGGATGGAGAGAAATGGGTGGGCCAAGGTGACAGAGGAATAGGAATTAGCTATTTGTGGGGTTTGGGAGTTACTTTCCTCTTCAGTTCGTGGCTCAGGTACTACATGGGCATTAAATTTCTTCTCTGAGTCAGGGAACAAAGCTGGAAGCTCAGGTTTGGGGCAGAAATTGATGAGTTTGAAAGTATTTTTGCCCTCCTGCTGTGGTGTTCGTAGTCGCACTGTTCACAATAGCCAACAGGTGGCAGCAACCCAAGTGACCATCTGTGCCCAGAAGAAGGGATAGACGGGATGTGGTACTTGCATGCGACAGAATATTATTCACCCTTTAAAAGGAAGGAGGTTCTGACACCTGCTACAACATAGATGAACTTTGAGGACATTGTGCTAGGTGAAAGAAGCTGGGTGCAAAAGGACAACTACTGTATGGTTCCACTTACGTGAGGCTCCTAGACTGGTCAGATTCATAGGGCAGGAAGTAGAATGCTGCTTGCCAGGGGCTGTGGGGAGGTGGGGGATGGGGAGCTAGCGTGTAACAGGCCAGAGATGTGGATGGGGGTAGTGGCTGCACAACCATGGAGGTACTTAATAGCACTGAGCTGTACCCTTAAAAATGGTAAATTTTACTTGATTCGTATTTCATGAAACTTTTTAAAAATTTGTTTTAGGTCTATCATAAATAAAAAAAAATAATAATTTTAAAAAAAAGGGATCCCTGGGTGGCGCAGCGGTTCGGCCCGTGCCTTTGGCCCAGGGCGCGATCCTGGAGACCCGGGATCAAATCCCACATCAGGCTCCCGGTGCATGGAGCCTGCTTCTCCCTCCGCCTGTGTCTCTGCCTCTCTCTCTCTCTCTCTCTCTGTGACTATCATAAAAAAAAAAAAAAAAAAATTAAAAAAATTTGTTTTAGGTAATTTACCCAAAGTCATATGGCTAGCAAATCCGGCCTAGCTCCAGGATTCCTGTAATACCCCGGCCTTTAATTCGGAACTCTCTCTGCCTCTCGCCCTTCCCTGGGTTCTAGGCTATCTGAGTTCACTTGGTAAGTGACCTGGTGTCTCTGGACCTTTTTGCTTCCTTGTAAGGTGGAGATGATGCTTCGTGGGGTTGCTCTAAGAATTAGATGAGCTCACAGGCTTGCCTCGGTGAGATTATATACTATACTCTATCTACAGCATTGCTCCTCTTATGTCGGAATGCCCTGACTTTGGTAAAACAGCACGGACCTAATTGGAATCTATGCTCCAGCCCTCGTGAGCTGTGTGACCTTGGGCAAGCCACTTACCTTCCTGAGCCTCAGTTTTCATTATAAAGAGGGCCTAATATTTTCTACCTGGCAGGGACGAGGGCAAGACTAACTAGGACCTTTGTCCACAGTCCCCAGGGCAGGGCCTGGACACCACAGCCTCCGATAAACAGCAGCCATTCCTGTGTGGACACAAGATCATAGTTCCAGCAGGACGAAATTAACCCAGTGATGTGACAAGGAAATTTAACAGCCTTCTCCACTTCCACATCATTTAGGCAGATATAGCCCCTTCCTTCCGGGAGTTGAGGTGTTGATAGAATCCTGAAATTACGCCTTTCTGTTGGCATCAGTAAAAGGATCCCAGGGTCTGCTTTGTTTTACAAAGGAGATGTACTCAGCCAAGGCTAAATAACAGTTACTGAGCTCCTGCTCGGGCCTGGCACCAAGCTGCTGCCAGAGAGTCAGAAGTGAGTCAGACAGGGCGCTGTCTGCACAGAGCTGATTGATATTAGCCAAGGAAAGGGGCAAGAATATAATCACAGCAAAGGGAGCTGGGAGACGTGTATTCTTCCTAACCCATAAAGCCTGAGTGCCAGGAAACCTTGGACAGATTGCTCTCCATCTCCGGAGCTCAGTCCCGGTCTACAAACAGAATGAGGACCACTAGTCTCTATGATGGGAAGCTCTTTCCTCTCTAAGTGCATTGATTCCTTGGTCCCATCATGCTCTCTGGAAGCAGTCTGCAGAGTATAGGGTGTTCTGGGAACCTGGACCAAAGTCACTGCCTTCTGTGCCATACAAACTTGGCCTTGGGGGCATTAGTGGTCAGCCAAGAGGGGCTTGACCCTGTGGCATGCTGGGACTCCAGCCACAGAGGGAGAGTGCTGGGAGGGGGGCAGAGTCTAGAATGCAGAGACCTGGGGTCAGTTCTGTAGTCCAAGGCTACTACAAGCTAATGGGAACTGGGCACTGCTCACTCCAGACTCCCACCATGGGCTGGGGCTCTCTGTGTGCCCCTAAGCTGTTCGGACCTGACTCCCCAGGAGCACACCTTGGCAGGGCAGGAAGAGGTGGCCTGTGAGAGCAGGTGCATTCTGGCCTCCATCTGCCTGTTCAGGGGGTGGGAGCCCCTCTTCTCAGAGCAAATTCCTACCCAGGGGAGAAAGGAGAACCTGCATGGAGGATCCTGAGGAGTTTGCTTCATGAATGGGCCTTGTTCACCTTCACCTGTGGGACAACAGGGAAAGTGTTCCAGCACCTTCCTGATTGTTGGTCTGCCTTCTGGTGCTCCGTCTATCTCATGCCAAGGCACGGTCTGCTCATTTCACATGGAATGCTGCACCCATGCTTTCTTAGGCCAGAATTCAGTCAAATCCAGCAAAACTGCGTTCAGGTCCTGGGGATCATTGGTATGTGCGCCGGCATAGTGTTTCCTCATCAAATACTCAGTAGCCAACCCAAGTAGTCTAACATGGGAAAGAAAAATCGCAGGTTATCATTCAACCACTGTTGCATCCATATGCATGAAGCTGAGGGACCTGACTTCCTTGCAGAATTAAGACAACCTTTAGAGGGACCCATTTCTGAGAACTCACTATCCACTACCCCCAACTATTCCCCACCACCACCCTACAAGCCAGAGTAAATGTTGCTCCAGGCCCATGGCCACCAAGAAAATGGCTTGGGGTACCTACATGCCATCTATGTTCTTGAAGAGTTTCATGGGCTTCTGCCACTTAAGAAATTGGTCACATTTAGAAAAACTTAGCTTCAGTGAACATGTCAAGACTATATAGGAAAAACATACTATTATCTCTAGAGCTTGCCTGAAACAACAGCCTTATTCCTGAAACAGATATTTTGTGAAACCCACCATGACAGGCTCATCAGAGCTGGAGACAGGCCAGCACTTAGTTACCAGCCTCACAAGGACGCAGACATCTCTGCTGGCTTCCCATTCATCTTCCACACATGGGCTCAGATGAGATCTTCCCTGTGGCTCTTCCTTCTGGCTCTTGGGTTCTGAAGTTAAACATCTTACAAGCTTGGTGTTCCAGACAGGCCCAGTCAGCCAGGTGTGTCCTGGGGAGAAGTTTTCCAAGGTAATGACTCAGGATATTTTGATTTGGCTCAGCTAACACTTATTGGAGGCCTCCTGTGCACCTGCCACTGTTCTACTTGTTTTCAGAGGCATTATCTACTACAACTGGTGGGGTTAGCTGCTTCAGAAACTGCCAGGGACCTGGCACTGGTCTCCCGGGGCTGCAGAAACAAGTTCCCCGTTGGCCTCAAGCAGCAGACGTACGTTCTTTCCCAACTCTGAGGCCGGAAGTCTGAGGCCAGGCGGCGTTAGTTCCGGGCCATGATTCCTCCAGAGGCTCTGGGGGAGACCCCTCCCTGCTCCTTCCAGCCTGTGGGGGCCACAGACATTGGTTGGCTCGTGGCAGTGTCACTCCAATCTGTCTCCTCTTCTCATGGCCTCTTCTCTACCTGTCTTGTGTCAGATCTCACCCTGCCTTTGTCTCCTGAGGATACCTGTTCTCCTAGGTTTAGGGCATACTCTAAACCCAAGATAATCTCATCTCCAGAGCCTTAATTCTATTACATATGTAAAGTTTCCTTTCCCAATACCGTCACACAGCCAGGTGCTGGGGCTCAGGACTACTATTCGGACTCAGGGCCACTATTCAGCCAGCTACAGACCTCTTCTGGTTGCTCCCCCAAGTTCACACTGTGAGAAAAGGTCACAGTGAGAGGTGGAACCTAGGCTGGCCGGCTGACTCTGAGCTCAGACCTGCAGTCAGATCCTCAGCCCTCAGAAGCCATTACATACAAATGTGGCCAAAGGGCCCTGCTCTTAAAAAACCTACAGCTAAGGGGGAAGGAGCTTTGCGTGTTGGTTATGAGTAAGGGCTCTTATGTTCAGTCGATCCTGATAACCTTGGGGAAATTATGTCACCGCACTTGTGTTCTTGTAGGAAAATGTGTCATATGGAAAATGGGAATCATATTAAGAATAATAATAGCCTCACATGGCCATGAGGAGCAGATGACAGTGTCAGCCCACGGGTATGAAATTCAGCAAGAACCCAGATGCCCTGATCCTGCAGCCTCTGCGGTTAACCACTGTGCACCCTGCTTCCTCCACTTGCTAGGACTCCCCAGAATATTGGAATCAGAGCCTCTGAGTAGAAAATGGAGAGTGTCCAGGTCCCCAGGAACCTAGGTGAGGACGATTGAGATGGCAAAGCTGACTTCAGGGTTTTGAGCTTGGCTCAGTTGGGAGGATGGGATTGCCAATAACAATATGGGTGGAAATGGCAAGAAGCAGGTTTGTGGGGTCCAGAGACACAAATCGTGCTCAATGTGGATGCAAGTGGGACACCTGGGCAGATTTGACTGGCAGGTGTTGGACTTCGAAGGTGACTTTTGAAAGCAACTCTGAGCTTAAGAGTAAGGGAAAGAATTGACACAGTTTGGCAAATTCAAGTGCTATCACAGGTTAAGCTTCTCAAGGGGCAGAGGGCAATCAAGAAAAAGAGAAAATGAAAGTGTCAGTACTTGCTGATTCATGGTTGCAGCACTCAATGTTCTCACCTGTAAAATGGGCACACTGCTGTTTTCTTCCCAGGCTGTTGCTCAGGTGGCTTTAGATCATGGATGGGAAGTTGCTCCATAGACTTGGGGTGGAACCACCGTAGCCTAAAGCAGCAGGTCTCAGCATCAGCCACATTTCCCTGGAGGCTGAGGGCCCCCTACCTCCTACAAGGAAAGGCATGTGGTGCTCTCCCCGACCTCTGCGTTTTGGCTGAGGAAGCAGTAATTGTTCATTCATCAGGTTTGAACTGGGTTTGAATCCATTCATGATCACCAAAGGAACTGTATGATAACAACTGGAATGTCCCCTTGCCTGGACGAGGGGTGCACTGTTGCCAGCAGCTTTCATGTTTCAGACAAACAGGTGAAAGTACCTCCTGCAGCACTTCTGCTGTGCCACCCACATCGCTGGACCCCCTCCCGTGTGTCCCCCTTACTGTGGGGGGGGGGGTAGGTCGTAGTCAGTGACGTTGCCATGACAACCAAGGAAGAGGCTAGCTCTGACTTTAGCTCCACTTGGTGCCTTTTAGTCGGGGAAACTAAATGATAGACTTTCTCTTGTTTTCTTTTTGGGGCGCGGGGTGCCCACCACTTTCCTGTTGACACGGAAACATTTACTTCTGCCAGGTGAGTTGGTCAAGTGAGGATATTAATTTATTTGAATGGGCATTTGGAGAGGCTATCGTGAAAGACAAAAGTGTCAGTGTGCCAGGGTTTAGGACGTTGTATCACAAAAAACTCACTGCTCCGTATGACTGTCCCTCGGGGAGGGGTGCTGAGTTGGGTGTGACAGCCTCCACACCCCCATTGGCATGTTTCCAAATCTCTGGGACCGTTCAGCTCTCTTGTATTGGGGACCAGAGATACGCTGGGCATTCTACAAGGTTCTCTGCATTTGGAATTCTGTGTCATTCTCACCAAACCCCCATGTATTTAGTATCATTGTCACCATTTTGCAAATGAAGAAACAGAGAAGTTACGTACCTTTCCCAGGGCTACTCAGCTAGTAAGTGGCAGTCCTGGTAAGCTCCATCCTAGGCCTGCTGGATGTGCAATCTCCACAACCACCCTGCCCTAACCTTGTACTTGAATTTACAGAGTCTCTCTAGGGCCATCTGGGAGGCATCATCTAAAAAATGTATCATGATAACTAAACATTTAGTACTTTTGTGAGAAACACCACTGTACACTGTCTGGATGTCTGCTTAGGGAATTGTGCAGTGACAAGAGAAATTAATACTTTAATGGATTTTGACAACTCAATGTTAGGGGAATTCAAATGACATAGAGAAAAAAGTTAGGCTTTCTCTCTGGACCTGGTTGCTAATATGCATATGCTTAATGTATTAGCCACCTTTAAAACAAAATCTAATTTTGTTAGGACTAAAGTTCTGGGAGGGAAGGACTGCTGGGAGCTGGAGGAGGCAGTTAAATCTTCCTGGGTGGGCTTCAGTTGACCAGAAATCACTGATTTTTGACATTTTGTTCACACTTACTCACTCTCCAGCCAGGATGCTAGCCTCTGGTGTTCTGTCTCCTTATCAAATCCCTCCAAACCTCTGGGAGGGGAATTCTGTTGTCCAGCACCGTTTTGCAGAAGATGAACAGAGGCTGAGTGAGACCCCAACTTCCCCAAGGCCATACAGTTAGGAGGGAGTGAAGCTAGGATGCCTTATTCTTATTGCCATAAATTATTATCGTTGCCCTATTACCATAAAAAATATGGCTTTCTAGAACCTGAAGCTGAAAATGACACCTAGAGGTCACCCTGCCCATTTTCTTGCCTATGGGCAAAATTATACCAAATTCTTCTCTTTGTCTTAAAGAATACTTTTCTTACACAGTCATCTCTCAGCACACTTTTTTTTTTTTTGCATTATCTATTAAATGTGGAGTACTATTAGGGGAATAAAAATGGATTCTATTTTCAGCAAACTCGCAGTCTGTGGAGGACAGAAGCCACAGACTTACATGGCCATAACATAAGTTTAAAAAATGATAGATTCCACAAGAGAGGTATAAATGAGGTGCTGTGGAAAATCCAGAAGAATGTTTCTGGTGGGGGGGATGAGGGGAGGCTTGTGGGCGGGTTGGCATTTGAAGTGTTGGCATTTGCAGGATGTATAGGATTGGGGCCTGGCTGTTGGTGCTAGGGAGCAGGACACAGGCAACCAGGGACGCAGGGTAGGGGTGGGGGGCTGAGCCTGCAGAAACTGCTGGGCCTGAGGGCATCTTATGAAGAAAGACACCAGAAAGGTCAGTGGCAATTAGGAGGGCCATGGTAACCCCAGGAGGAGCAGAATGTGTGAAGCAGTGGAGGAAGAAAGGCAAACAAAGCGTGCTCACGTGGAGGTCAGGAGAGCATCAAGCACACCAAGTGACCCGCTCTAGGCTCTGGCCCACTGGGCCAGGGTTCCGATTGCAGTGTCCTAGCAGAACGGCAGCAGAGAACCCCACTGGCACTGCTGAAGCTTGGTGGAAGCCCAGAAAGAGTAAGGTCTTGAGAGTCAGAGCCAGATTACCAGATGATACCATTTGGGAGGCATGTGACCTTGAGTATTTCATTTAACCTGAGCTTAGCTCTATTGGATAAGCAAAATCTAACACTTATTGAGTGCTTACTGCATGCCAGGTATGGTTCCAAATGCTCGACGTATCTATGTTAGCCCATTTCATTTTCACAATTCTATGACCTGGGTGGAATTATTATTATCCCCATCATCCAGACAAAGATAGCAAGGCACGAGCAGGTCAAGAGACTTTTCCAAAGTCACCAAGCTAGTAAGCCAGCATTCCAACCCAGGCATTCAGGTTCCAGTATATATGTTAATATGTAAATCTTAGGTCTTGTGTGGCTGAACCATAGTAATTAATGTACGGGAGAGTTCCTGGCACATAGGAAGAGCTCAGCAAGAGTTAGCCCCTCACCCCCTGGTCAGAAATACGTGCAAAGTCAGGGCATCCTTGCCTGAGAAAGATTTGTGGGATCGACCCCATAAGGCCTCACTCACATTAGTGAAAATCCCATACAGACTGATGCACAAGAAAACTGCCTCAGAAAGCAAGATCCAAATGCCTTGGCCCCTGGGACACTGAGTGAAGATAGTCTTGTGTTCAATACCCTTACTGCAGGTTGACAGCCAGCCATATGGCACCCCTGGGTGGGAAGGACCCTCAAGGACAAATCAGGGACATGCGAAATTCACAAAGTGGGCAGATTTCATCCAGATCCTGAGGAGGAAGGATATTTGGCCTGAGCTATGCCTACTGAATCCTGGGGTTAGGGTTCACCAGGCATCTAGTATACAAAAGAGAATTAGGATTACCACAGAAAATGAACTACATTTGGAAGAAATTGAGTGCCAAAAAGAATTACAATCGAAGCAAAGGATAACCTTCCCCACATGGTTTCCCCCACTTATCATCTCTGTTCACACAGGCCTATACTTTGGTGCCGAACAGTGTTTAAACACTAAAAGTGCTTTGTGTTGCAGAGAAGCCCTGAGTATGTAATTAAAAGGATCCCTTCATTAGCACAACTAGACAGTGAAAGCTTGAGTTGGCCTTTTCTGCTAATTTTTGGAGGTGGTAAAACAGAGGCTAATACAACCACTGATTGCAATTGTCACATAGACAGTGCTTTGCCACTGCCCCCAGGAAATCTTGGTTCTTCTCGAAGATAGACAGGATCTTCCCATCATAGGGAGGGACAAAGAGAAAGGAGGATGCGTGGGGTCTGGCAACCAGAAGTGGAGGGGTGCGGCAGTGTGGGGCTGCCACCAGGCTCCAGGCCCAGCCTTCTCATCTTGGCTGCTGACTTAACCTCTCAAAGCATCAGTATCCTCGGATGTAAACTCGAGGAAATAATCATTAGATTGTTGTGGTGAGAAGTCAATGAAACACAGCCCAATTGTACCACCGTCAGATAATTTTGAGTACCGGGACGCCTGGGTGGCTCAGTGGTTGAGCGTCTGCCTTTGACTCAGGTGGCAATCCCGGGGTCCTGAGATCAAGTCCTGTATCGGGCTCCCCATGGGGAGCCTGTTTCTCCCTCTGCCTATGTCTCTGTCTCCCTCTGTGTGCCTCTTATGAATAAATAAATAAAATCTTTTTTTTTAATAATTTTGGAAAAAAAAAAAAGATAATTTTGAGCACCTGCTTTGTGCCAGGCCCTGTGTTAGAACAAAAACTCACACAGGAGGGAGAGAAATGCCTGCCCTCCCGGGACTTGGAGTCTAGGGAAAGAACCAGGTGTCAGAGAGATAGTTGCAGCAACAACCATTTCGGCATGATAGTGATAACTGCTGTGAGGAAAAGTAATGCACATCACAGGGTCAGCTTTGGGCAGGATAGAGATTGAAGGTCTCTATATCTTGTGAGGAGAGTGATGAGGACCATGTACAAAGTCCCGGAAGTTTCTGAGAAAGGAATGGCTGATTCTGGCTCCAAAGGCTGTGGAAAGCTTACTTGGGAAAGGTAGATTTGAAGGGTAGTATTTTTCCCGTGGATCATTTGGGAAAGCATGTTTACAGAGAGAGGAGGAACGTGGGGGGTGGAAGGTGAGGCAGGCAAAGCAGGCCCCAGTGCTCTGCTCACGAGGAGGGCGCCTTGGACAGGGGCAGTCAATGCAGGCCTGGCATGTAGGGAAAAACCCTTCTCCGAGGTCTGGTGAAAAGCCTAAGTCTGGCCTGATCTTCCATGGAAAGACAGCAGCCAATCACCTGGTGGGGTTAAAGTGGGAACTCCGCAGCCCTTTGGGCTAAAAATATTTCTCTTCTCTGACCACCAGAGTGGCCTCAAGAGTCTGAATCTTTTCATTCACAATCAGAATGTTGGCCACTCTGGCTTTAGTGTTTTGGGTTTTTTTTTTTTTTTTCTTCTTTTTTTTAAAGGCTCTGGACAGGAAGTCAGGAGAATTGGGTCTGTCCTTGCCACCACCTCTTGCTTGATGGCTCACCTCAAGCAAGTGTCTGCCTCAACTTCTCTGTGCATTTCAAAAGAAAAATGAGGTGAGAGGACCCCCAGGGTCCCTGCTCACTCCATGGTTTAAGTTTTTCTTTATGTGGGGAGCAGCAATTCTTTTGTGACATTGTTTGGCCCCTTATTTTGTGACATTAATAATCCTCAGTAGAGAGAACCAGGGTGTCAGATAAGGGGCAGTTACCCAGTGAGGTCTGAGAAGAGGAGACTCATATAGGGGATCTATTCAGGGTGGGACAAGAGGCAGGTGCAGTCTGACCCTGGGCACCTTGCCAGGCTGGGCACCTGGACTCCCCAGACATCAGAAAAGGAGGACAGTCCAGTCTATTTATGTGAGTTGTGGGTAGAATAGAATGTCAGACAGTGGTTAAAGAAACCCCATACTCTCCAGAGTTCCCAGAGGGGTACAATGATCTCTCCCATCGAACCTGGAGACTAGAGAGTGAGCATTTCGAGATGATGGCATGCAGGAGATAAATATGTTGGTGATTATAATCACAGTGGCCAACCGGTATTGAGGCGCTGTGCCAAGTACGATGTGTCCACTTTCTCTGTAATTACATCAGCCCTATAAGTTAGGTGCCATTATTTTCCCCATTTTTTTGTAAGAGGAAGCTGAAACTTTGAGGTTATAGGACTCACCTGGGGTCAGCCTGCTCAAGAGTGCAGAGCTGGGATTCCAGGGGACCACCAGGCTGGTGCCCTGTGGAGAAGAGCTGCCTGGCAGCACCATTCTCTGGCCTCCATGGCAGTGTGCTTCCCTTACTCCAACTGCCCAAGACAAAGAGAGCAAGGACGCCGGCAAGACTCCGGCTGTGTGCGAACCACCAAGCAGAGAGAGCCCTGTTAGAAAAGAAGCATATTGCGAGGTCTTTGTAAAATGAGCTGTCAGTTCTTTCATACGGAAAATGAGAGGGCTGAGCCCCATGACCCCTGAAGGCCCTTCTAGCTCTGAGATAGCGAGAGTTCTGGATCTGTGGGAATGGAGGCACCGGAGTGAGTCCTCATGTTTGTCCTTTTGTTAACTCATAGCCTTGGCAGGAAGATGGTCCTGCAGCGCTGAGCCGCACCACCCCCTGTCTCCCCAGACCCCGCGCCGGCCTGGTGGCTCATCCCTGGCAGGGATCGAGGCCTAGTCCATTGCTGTGGCTGCTGGGGCCCTTGTTCATTCATATTTGTGACAAATGCTATGCATCAGTGACTCGTGTGAGCCTGTGATGGTAAAATAGGAATTGATCGATTGATTTGGCAATCAAAAGGGAACAGCCCCATCGAGGTCAGTGCTGGTTGCTCCCAGGTCATCACACTGAGGTCAGTTACAAGCCCCCCCCTCCCCGCCCCCCAGCAGATTCGTCTGGATGCTTCATAGGCAGGCTGTGGTTTTGATCCTAGGCAATGCAACAGCTTTGTGCCAGGCTTAGGCCGGGTGTCCTCCCAGCCACTCTCCCACCCCACGCCATCCCATAAGTAAAAGACTTCTCTCCACTGTCGGAGGTGAAAATGCATTTAGAGAAAGTGCATAACTACAGTGAATTGTAGCATTATGGAGTGGAAAGCACCTGGGCTTTAAACTCAAGTAGATCCCCAGGTTCAAATCCTCACCCTTAGCCATTACTTTCCAAAGGTCACTCAGCTAATGCCTCAGCCATTAGCTGAGTGACCTTTGGAAAGTAGGTTAACCTCTCTGACGTTAATTTTTTTCTCATTAGTAAAATGGAGCCTCGTATAGTTTGTTAATCACAGGATCATTGCCAGGCTGGAATGAGGTGTTACAGGTATTCTGACTCTCAGGCACCAGCACCTGGTAACTCCTCATGTAGGGAAGAACCATTGTGCACCAGTTAGAGACAAAGACTCTGGCACCTGCCCACTGGGTTTCTTATCCTGGGTTTCTATTCAGTCCAGGATTAGTCTGTCTCTTCGTACCTCGGTTTCCTCATCTGTAAAATGGGAATAAAAATAACACACACTCTGTAGGATTTCATCAAGGTTAAATTTTTTTAAATTACAGTTTCTGGCACATAGTAAGTACCACCAATATCATCACCACTATGTTTGTCGCTATTGCTCTCACATTGCGCTATGGAAGGAAGTGATCAAGGGAGAGAGCAGTGGCCAGGTGAGCACCTGAAGGAACATGGCATGGAGGGGGCAGGTAGGAATAGACCCAGCATGGGTCTTACAGGGACTGGAGCATTGGACAAACTTCCCTGAGTCCTTTTCCTCATCAATTTGGAAACACATGCTTCACTCATTCTATCATCTTCTCTTCAAATAGCATAGCACCACCATCAAGCAAGTGGGGCCATGTGATGGTAGAGATTCATCAAGTGACAGAGCTGGGCTACAGGGTAGTTTCATTTGTTTTTAATGACTTCATCCTCCAACTCTTTAAATTAGCTGCTGGGCTAGTTTAAGGCACTTCTCTGGTACATGGTTTTTTCAGGAATGACAGTTTTTCAGGAATGACAATGCGCATTGGAAATCCAAAGGGACTGTGGAGACAGGTCTTGGCCACGTGGTGGGGAAAGGAGCCTGCTTACCTCCTTTTGCCAGTGTAGCACCATTGCCCACCAGGCTCTACTGCCAAGCAGTGGATTGTCCAAGGTGTTCTCTCCCTTTCTATCCCCCATGGTCAAGCACTAGCCAAATCCACGTTTTCCACCTTAGACCTTAGCCTGCATCAGAATCACCCACAGGGCTTGCTAACCAGATTGCCCAGCACACTCATAGTTTCTGAGTCCATAGGCCTGGGGTGGGGCCAAGAGTTTGTATTCCTAACAAGTTCTCAGGTGCTGCTCGTGCTGCTCAGGTGATGCTCAGGGCATATGCTTCCAAAACAATTGACCTAGAATATTTCAGGGGCTTCCTAACATCATTCAATCCTCTGATCAGGATACATACTGTTGGCAGGCTCATTCACCTTCACCACAGTTCTGATTTTGCCACTCCTCTCCCTTAAATCTACCCCTTCTGATCTCCCACACGATGAAATCCAAGAACCCTCATCTGACATCCAAGAATCTGTAAGACCTAGACACCCTACAGTAGCTTCCTGGTCATATTCCCACCTATTCTCCTTCATACATGCGCCTAGGACCCAGCAAAACGACCTCCTTCCATATGCTCTAGAGCCTACTCTGGAGGCTCACCTGGCCACTTCCACCTCACTCACTTACTGTTTACGGATGGGTCTTGTCGTCCCCCAACTTGGTCACATGCTCTGGGTGATAAGAACTGTGTCCACCTCACCCATGTATCTGAGGCCCCTGGGACAAGTAAGTGCTTGGGAAATAGTTCATGAACAAATAAATTATTGAAGGCATGCTTAACTAGAAATGGAAATTATTTCTCTGAGAGAATCACGCACTTTCTCTGAAACTGGAATTTGACTTTGCTTTATCTACCTTCCTATTTTGTTAATTTCTGGGGATATTTACAGTGTATGCCTAAGGAAAAAGAAGTCTTTGGTTTGATTTATTTTTTTTTAAGACTTCATTTATTTATCCGTGAAAGACACTGAGAGAGAGAGGCAGAGACATAGGCAGAAGGAGAAGCAGGCTCCGTGTGGGGAGCCCAATGCGGAACTCGATCCCAGGACCCCCGGATCACACCCTGAGCCAAAGGCAGACGCTTAACCCCTGAGCCACCCAGGTGCCTCTGTTGGGTTTGATTTAAATCAAATTAGTACACACACAAAAATCAGATTAGCACAAGAACTGTATAGTGAGCTAAGTATGGAATGTGTAGTAATATAGTCCTAAGTATAAATTCTGATTCCACTACTGATTTGTGATGTTAGGCAAGTATTTAGGTTCTCTGGATCTTGGGTTTCTAATCTGTAAAATGGTACTAGTTTCTACTTACCTCATAGAATTGTTATGAGAAACACTGAGATAAGTTGCTTGGCCCAACGCTTGACATAGTAGGTCTCCAATAAAAAGCAAGCTTTCCAGGCAAAATGGAGATAGGTGGTTTTTCACAAGAGTTTTAACAAGAAAGAATTCAATTTTATTTGAAAAATGATAATAGGGAAAACATTCCAGAATTCTAATGAGTCAAGGATATACCAAATTCAATTTTTAAAAAAAAAAAGCTATCCTAAAGGACTAGTAAGCTTGATTTATGTTTTCTTTATCAGTCACTTTTATTTCATAAATCTGACATTTCCATTAAAATGCTTTTAAATAAAAACAGGATTTTACAGTATTTGTGATAACTTGGATCTCAATGTGATTATTGGAATCAGCTCAAGCAAGATACCATTTCTCATTGTTTTATTTCATCTTCTAGATCAGCTACATCTTTACTGTCTTCTTCCAATTGAGTAAAACACTTTCTTGTGAATTTGTGGTTTTAAGTCCATGAAAATGGTATCTGTAGCTTTGAAGGCCCTTTCTATGTTGAGCTTATTAATTGGGATTTGGGAAGGAAGGGAAATGGCAGTCAGCCAGTAAACACAGCAGCCCTTGAAAGAAATGTGAAGGGCTCACATTAAAAGATAAAAAACACCTATTCTGCATGGCTCTGGGTATAGGGTGGGGTACAGGCTGAGGACAATGGCAGGAGACATCCTCTGACACTACTGGGAAAACCTTCCCAGCTCGAGAGGTCCCCTGGAGGTGGTGGGGTCCCCATCACCAAGCAAAGGCCACCACCGTGGACCTTCTGCCAATGAAATGACCCACTGGTGCTAGTGGCCGTATCTGCCTGGGATTAAAGTTTCTTCTCTGAAATGGCATTGTCATGGAAATGTTCTGGAACTAGATAGCAAGGATGGGTACACAACACTGTGAACATACTACATGCCACTGAATTGTACACTTTAAAGTGGTTAAAATGGTGAATTTTTGGGTGCATACATTAAACCACATACCAAAAACTAGATGGCATCAATGGTCAGAATGACCTCCAAGGCAGCCACTAGCTGTGATATGTTTCTGAGTGGGAGCACATCGCCTAGGGACCCATTATCACATTCCATTTAGTCAAAGAAAGGCCATTTAGACACTCAACTGAGGGGGTGGCTAATTAAATTATGGTTCGGGCTTAATACCAAATACCACACATCAATGAGAAATTATGCTCATGAAAACATTTAATGCCATGGGAAGACACTTGTAATGTCATGTAAAGTGTAAAAAGAAGGATTTACACTGTATGTAATATGATGCTAACTTTACAAAATATAGATAAAAAACACAGTTTATCCCTGAGCTGTGGACTACAAATGATTTAGATTCTTCTGTAAATTCTTCAAAATGTCTACAAAGAGCATGGATGACTATTACAACCTAAAAACACTATTTAAAACACAATGTAAATAACAATACTTTGGATTCAGTGACCCTCAGCTGTGTGAATCATGCTGCATTTACGAGGGTTTGAGTGGCAACGGATGAACACAGGTTGGAAGGACAGAGTTATAATTCTGGCTCAGCCATGGCAAACCTTGCTGCATCTCAGTTTCTTCACCTGGAAAAGGGGCATAAAAATAACAGCCACTTCACAGGGCTGTGCGAAATGCAGATGAGACAGTGAAGGTGGGACAGCTGACTGGGAAGATTTCAGAGCTCGCTCTGTTGGCACTGAGCACATTCAAACTGTACATTTCCAAATCTTCCCTCTAACAAAAACTTAATGAGTGCCTATAAAGTCAGTGATTACCACTTATCCAGTAATTTTAGAGCTAATTTCCAGTAACACTGCTACTCTTTCCTTAACTGTCTTTCTATAACTTTCATGTGAAAACATTTCATCTGAAAAGTAACCACCTGACTTTTATTTACAGTCTTGAATTCAAGGAGATGATAATAAAACCAGCTCAGCTGGAGGGAGATTGCACCCCACCTTTTCCGGCAACGGTGTTTCTCCTGAGGACTCCAGTCTCTCTTTGGTGGGAGGGAGGCTTTGTTTCCCCAGAACCATCCATGTGGCTGAACTCCAGAAGTTTTCCTGGGAGCCTGGGTGGCTCAGCCGGTTGAGGGTCCAACTCCTGATTTCAGCTCAGGACATGATCTCAGAGTTGTGAGATGGAGCCCGGTTGTAGCTGGGCTCCATGCTCAGCAGGGAATCTGCTTGGGATTCTCCCTCTGCCCCTTCCCTGACTAGTATGCATGCTCACTCTCTCTCTCTCCTTCCAAAATAAGTAAATAAATCTTAAAAAAAAAAAAAAAAAAAAAGCAGGGGAATTTCCTTCTGGCTGTTCTGGTTCTGCCCTTGCTTTGAGACCCGTGCCAAGACCCACCTAAAAGGAACTGTGAACAGAATTTATAGAACTTGACTCAAACAAGGGGGTTCTCTTTCTTAGAGGCTAACTCCTTAGCCCAGAATGAAGGGAAGACTATTACAGCAGGGCTGTCAAGGCTTGCTGTTTCTCTATCAAACCTCTTCCCCCACTTCAAAGAGCTTACAAAACATCATAACCTTGGTATTTTGAGACATGTCTTGCCACTAAAAGCAAACTTTCCCAATTCAACAAATTCAGATTCAATGAAACATTTCCCAAGCGCCAAAAGTGATCCTATAGAGATAGAGTTGGATGAGATGTGAGGGAGGACTTGGCATATAGACAAATACAGTGCCGCTTGACCAGAGGAACAAAGAAGCAAGTCTGAGAAACAGGAGTGGGGCATTGTGGGGCACTAACACAATTGAGGAGACAGCTGGACTTGTTCTGGAAGTGGAGCAGAAATGTGCCAGGCAGCCAGGGCCAGGGGAAGGCCCCAAAGGCCAAGGAAAGCAGGTACGAAGATACCAAGATGGCCTGACTTGGTGACTAATGATGTGCTTGGAAGTGGGAGGACAGGGGATGAGGCCATTTAATCAAGAAAAGAGTAGAAAATGGCCCTGATGTCAAGCTCAATACCATGTGACATGGTTCTGATTTTCCTGGAGTTAGGCAGTGTTATTGACCCAGTACGACGTGCTCAGGGTTCTGTCTCAGGAGTGGATGCATGGGTGGGAAAAGGTTACACCAGTTCCCAGACCAGCTGCAGGCAGCACAGCAGACATGAAAGTGAGATGAGCTGCCAGTGCAGAGAGGCTCCAGCTGTGGAAGGGAGCTGGGTGTCCAGTGGGCACTGAATCTCTGGTCCAGAACAGGCCACTGAGCAGCGGAGTGAGGGGGTGGCAGGGAGTGCCCAAGGCCTTTGAGGGTATAGTGTGTCTAGGGAAGTGATTGGAAAAGAAGATGGAGAAGAAATCCAAAGGGGGCCTTGGTGCCAGAGTGAAGAATATTAACTTCCTTGTAGGCACTTGGGAATCAGTGAAGAGTTGTAGTAAGGAGCAACCCAGCTAGGTTTGCTTCAGAAGAAATGCCCCATGGGGCTCCTGGATGGCTCAAGAGCATCTGCCTTTGGCTCAGGGTGATTCTGGAGTCCCAGAATCGAGTCCCACGTCTGGCTCTCTGCATGGAGCCTACTTCTCCTCCCTCTGCCTATGTCTCTGCCTCTCTCTCTCTCTCTCTCTGTGTGTGTCTTGTGAATAAATTTAAAAAAAAAGAAGAAGAAGAAGAAGAAATGCCTTGTGGGATGCCTGATGGCTCAGCTGATTGGGCATCCAACTCTTGATTTCAGCTCAGGTCATGCTCTCAGGGTCGTGGGATTGGGCCGTGAGCCTGGCTGCGCCCTGAGCACAGAGTGTGGAACCTGCTTGGGATTCTTTCTCTCCCTCTCTCTCCCTCTGCCCCTACCCTCCCACCCGCCTCCTCTCTTGCAATAATAATAACAATAATAATAATAATATTTTTTAAAAATTAGAAAAAAATAAGGAAGACCTTCCTTGGTGCCAGTGTCTATGGGTCTATGGATGGGAAAGACTGGAGGCCATCGATCTAGTTCTGGAGAGAGTCAACAAGTCCCAATGGGGGAGAGCAGAGCTGGTTTCAAGAAATACTGAGGACTTAGAACTGGTAGCAGAGGCAGAGAGGAGGACTGGCATTTATCCTGACATTTCCTGCTTGGGTAGCTGGCAGATGGAGGTGACATTCACGGAGATGGGGAATGTACAGTTGGGGTGAGGGAAATGGGCATTTTCGTCTGGGGTAGCTGGGGGTCATCCTGAAGGTGCCACTGGTGGTGCCTTCTGCATATGCGGGTCTGGAAGTGAGAGCATTCCAGGCCAGAGGTGGATATGTGAGAGTTATTAACTGTGGAATTTTCTTGAATATCAGAATAGGATAGCCAGTCTCAGGAATCACAACACTATAATCATATTTTTTGTGTGAGTTCCAAATAAGAAAATAGTTAAGCCAGAAAACATAACTGTGCCTATTCCTAGAATTGGATAACTGATGTATCTTTGCAAATTGTTCATTGAACTGTGCTTCTGGATTCTTGCCAGCCCTCAATGAGATTTTTATATTTCTTAATTATTCAATTACTACCCACCAGTAGGAGTTTGAAATCAAAACTAAGCTGCTCCATAAGAGAGTATTCTCTTGAATCATGAGTGCGGTAAAGGAAGATGTCCATATTGGGAAACCAGAGGAAGCATAAGCTTCCGGTCCTGGCTCTGTCCTGGGTTCAAGTCCCAGCCATGCCACACACTAGCTGTGTGAGCTCGGGGAGGTCGCTTCTCTGGGGTCAGGTTTCTGGTCTATACAATACAAACAGTGACAGTGCTCACCCCTCCTGAGATTGCTGGGAATCTAGAGAAAGGTGAGTATGTGAGGGAAGGTGCTTTGCCTACTATAAAACCAACTCCAGATGCTGGATGTGCCCTTAACTGCCCGTGTTCTTCAGGTCCCAGCCGCACAAGAAGCCATTAGCCGGGAAGGAAGGTCCTTCTGACTGTGAGCCAGCCGGCACCTCCGACACCAACCCCAATCCTGAAGCCCACCTGCCCTCCATCTGCCTCAAGCAGGTGTTCCCCAAGTATGCCAAGCAATTCAACTACCTGCGCCTGGTGGACAGGATGGCAAATTTGTTCATCCGGTTCCTGGGGATCAAGGGGTCGATGAAGTTGGGACCAACAGGCTTTCGGACTTTTATAAGGTCAGTGAGACCTGCCCCTCGGGCGTGGGATTCGGGCAGGGTGCAGTGCAGCCCTACATCTGGCTGGTCCCACCTCCCTGACCACTCCCAGGAGAGCCTGTGGCACTAGGTAAGTGCCCCGATTGGGGTTGGATTGCCCTGGTGGCTGGCACGAGGCCTGCATGGTACGCTCTTGTTGAGTGACTTCATGAATGTTACAAATAGGACAGCATTCACTCGCAACCTTCCACTTGTGATCAAAAGGCAATGCTGTGCTACCTTGAACTAGGGCCTTAAACCGGGTATAAAGACTTACCCTGGATTCAGAAAGACCTTGTATCTCTTATGCTGGGGTGATGTTCTTCCATTGGTATGTCGCTGCATGCTCAATGTTTGCGAAGCCACAGCAAAGAAACAAGGTGCATCTTTCCCAAGTGTCCATTTCAGGAGAGAAAAGTTAAATAATTCAGCTGATAAATAATTTAATGTATTTATACTAATATAAAAATAGCACAGTTAAATCATTGAGTATAAAACAAAATTTGCATGAATTTTAAACATAAAACATGAGGATAACTGGATGGCTCAGTCAGTTGGGCATCTGCCTTTGGCTCAGTTCATGATCCCAGGGTCCTGGGTTCGAGTCCCACATCAGAGTCCCTGCTGAGTGGGGAACCTGCAAGTCCCTCTGCCTGCTACTCCTGTTGTTCTCTCTCTCAAATAAATAAAATCTTTAAAACAAACAAATAAAAAAATCATAAAGCATGAGATATAGCAATTGTGTTTTTGCTGCAGTCTACAAAATAAGCCATGCCACTTGATCATTCATTCACTTGCCTCTATTCTCTGGGGCACTTTGGGGTGACACAGGAGTATGTATCTGAGGCAAGACTTACTAGCTGTGTAACCCTTGGGCAAGTTAGTGACCATCTCTGAGTCTCAGTGATCCTATAAAATGGGGAGCAAGCCACGTATGCGGCAGGATTGTGTGTCACGCACCTCAAGGCAACTATTCGATGCTGCTGTTGTTTTGCTCATCACTGGTTTTAATATTTCTACCTTTCCCCTCAAAGTCACATTCCTCTTAGTTTTATTCACTAAAGCAAATAATTAGAAGCCTTGAATTGGAAACATTTTGTCATATGCTTTTCTCCAAATGAATTTTATGAATTCTAACTCTGATTCTTTGATGTTCCTGACGGGATGGTAAACAGAAGAATCAGCAGGAATCCTTGCCATTTCAGGAAACCTGAGTTAGTACTTGCACAGTGATTTTGAGAAGGGCTTTATGTTCACTTTGGGAGGGAGAAGGGAAAGCCCAGTGGAAAGAGCACAGGCTTTGGGTCTAGCTTCAGAGCCAGGCACCTCACTTAATAGGTGTGTGGCTTTGGGCAAACCCCTCACCTTCTCCAAATCTCGGTTCTTTCATCTATAACATGAGAATAATCTCTCCTGCCTATCAGGGTTGTTATGAGGTTGGAATGTAATACATCCTAAAGCACCTGGCACAAAGCTTAGGGGAGGGGTCTCGTGACCATTATTTCTATCAAGCAGTGGGAATTCTCAAGAAAGTCAACAGACGCATGTTGTTATTTCCCCAAGGATACTACCTGATACCTTCCGACCCATTAAGGAATTGCATTTGATTCGTGGTAATAGATACTCCTCTGCAAGTGGTTTGTCATAGTGAGATTTGCGCGGCAGCCGCCGTCACCGCCCCCCGCGGCCCCGTCGCCCTCCCGGCCTGGGCCGTGTCCTCATGTCTTCCTAGGGACGAAAGCCAGACACCCGCCCGCCGTGAAAGCTGGCGGGATGCGCATCGTGCAGAAACACCCGCATTCGGTCAGACGACCGGGAATGGGAAAACCCCAGCGCCCCCCAGCCGACTGTGCTCATCTCCGGAGTGATCCCCGCGTGGACAAGGACTTGCCCCCAGCGGCCGCCCAGGTGGCTCGCCAGAAGCCCCAGGCCTCCATTGACAAGCATCCTTCCCCGAGAACCCAGCACATCCAGCAGCCTCGCAAGTGAACAAGGAGGACCGGCGCCTCCATCACCAGTGCCTCAGTTTCCCCAACTTTTCTATTTCCCAGGCAAAGATTTTCTTCAAGATACTGCTCCGCTGGGAAATCTAAGACCAAGTCAAGTGCCCCTTCCTTTGCCTTAAATTTCCATATCTGAAACTAAGAAGGATCTGACCCCCCACCTTGTGTCCTGGGAGTCCTGGTTGGTGGCATTTGAGAATCATTGTATCCCTGCAAGTGCCCTAAGCAGAACTCACCAAGGCCTGATGAGTCAAGTGAAGTTTCCAGAGTTCAGCCTTACTTCTGTGTCAGCAGTCATCAAAGGCCCTCCTGTGGTCTTAAAAACAAGAGGGCACACATTTGAAGGGATGGGATTAAGGCTGGTGGGAAAGTCACCCATTTCCTGCTTTTTAGTAACAGGACAACGTGTCTTAACAGCAGGAGGGCAAGAAGGGCATTGATTACGGAGCGGGTTTCAGGAAGGCAGGGGAGGGAAGGGTTTTGGTGCAGGTGGCACCAGCATTCCTGAATTCCCCTCCCCTTGTGTGGGGGGAGGTCACTGCCTAGGGGGGCCCCAGGTGCTCCTGGGAAAAGCCAAAGAGAAGCTCCCATCTTTAAATTGGCTCTTTAATCGCAGGAGCTATATCCTGGAAAATTAGAAATCTAGGCAGTCTGCCTGCAGGGAGCTCCTCCAGAAGGACATCTGCCTCCTGAACGAGAGAGAGCCTCCACCAGGGAGACCGGGCAAACCTGCATTTCTTGTAATCCTCTCTAGAGCTGCTTTTGAGTTCTAGAAGTGACCAGCAACTAGTGGAGGAACCAGCTTTACTGGTTCTGGGACACTATAGCAAGCCACTGCATGCATGCAAAGACGAATGAAAACCTGCCCCGTTGTCTCCCCAGAGAAAGGTAGAAACACCACATTCCATTGGAGCTAGAAAACACCTGTCAGTCCAACTGAATTCCTTCTGCCCAAGCGCAGGTTTGCCTGGGCCTGCGTTCACCTAGGCCCGTCAGATTGTCCTTCAGCACGTCGTTCCTGTGCAGAGCTGCCTAGACTGCTCCCTGGCTCACGGCTATAGAGTGTTTTATTTTTCTGAAAAGCCAAAGGGCTGGTGTGCTCAGAGGCTGCAGTCCTCCAGAGCTCCAGATGCTCCTGGAGCAGGTACGGCCCTGACACGCCACACACTCGTGGTCATACTCGCGGCAGGTGGGCAGCGCCGCTGTGCACACTGCCAGCCTTGCTGACGTCCTTATCAGGCCAACCCGCAAAAGTGACGCAGACCTATTGAGACCCACCTCTTGCCTTTTCCCGAGGGAGAGCAGCGCTGCTGCACATTCCAGAGGCAGTGTTGAGTTTCCCTTCTCACTGATTTGCTGGGAGGCAGGCTCTAACCCTCAAGGCACCCTGTCATCACACCTGGTAGACGCTGAGATGTTGGTGTAACTGGCTTGCAGAGAGGCAGACCTGGGGGTGGGGGGGCAGCACGCCCTGGAGCACAGCGAGCCAGCAGCCGCCCTGCTACCTCCTGAGCTAGGTCAGGCCTGTGCCACCACCGTACCCTCCACTACAGAAGTTCAGACGCATCCTTGCTACTTTTTAGTTTTGCAGCCTGGAGCACCGTGCTGGTCCCCAAGGTACGGTTTTCACATCCTTCTAGCTACTTCTGGCATGCATCCCTGGGCCCTAAATCATCACATGCAAAATATTTTGTTGAATGAGTTCATCAGTTGTTAACCTCAAGGGTAATAATGATTGTAATTAAGCTCTTGCACTTCCTTCTCAAAAAAAAAAAAAATAGTGAGACTAATTTTCTCTCATATAATAGGAAGTTTGGCAATGAGGATTCTAGGACTGGTTAATGACTCCACAATGTGGTCACACCCCACACTTCCTTTCTGTCTCCTGTTCATCCATCCTAAGCATGTGCTTTTTAAGCTTCAGGGTTGCCTTACAGTCACAAGATGACTGCTCAGGATCCATCCATCATGGTCAAGTTCCAGGCAGGAAGAGGAAAGAAGAGAGGAAATGCGAAAGGCCTCTGTCAGGTGCTCCCTTCTAACTCCTAATAAAATTTTACTGAAACACAAGAGATGGGGAGGGAGAAGATTTGAAAAAAATAACGTACCCTAAAAATCACAATCTTTTTTGCCTCCAGGGTAGGCCGGAAGCATAAGCCAGCAAGGGGATGCAATCTGGAAGGATGGGGAGGGCAGGGCTATGGCAGCCTGAAGAACACGCGCCGTGAATAAAGGAAAGGCTGCTGCTGGGCGGGTATCACCAGAGCTTTTGAATTTTCCAAGAGAAGCAAGAAATGCCGATTGTTATGTAAAATCTCAATACATCTATATCGATGTTGGCGATTCAGAAAATAATTTTTAAACAGTACGTGGGTTCAATCGAAGTATAACTGCCCATAGAGACCACCAGTATGTGAACGCTGGTGTGAAGACAAGGAACATATGAAGAGGACTGCCATGTCCATACATGATCTTGAGAAGAAAACAGAATTGAGAATGGTTCTAGCAAAGGCGCTTCCTAAAACACTCTCAGACTGAACCTGGGTAATGTCAAAAGAATTGCTACAAATCTATCTGTATCTTATAGGCTTTATGACTTTTTCCTTTTTTTTTCTCCTGTGATAATTAAGGGCATTTGCATGTAAAACCAATTTCCCTGAGGTTCCAGGCCATTAGGTCCTGTAGACATTATTCCCAGTCTGCCACCAGCCCTGTCCACGGAAGCGATGGTGACAATGGCAACCGTGACACAGAAGGACACTGTCTTCAGGTGGGAGAGTAGGCGGCCCCAGTGGCCCTCTCCCCTCCCTCTGCACCAACCCAGCCAACATCCTGCGTAATTAAGGATGTGGGAAGAAGTGGAGAAAATGTCGCACAACGTTAATAGACTTTTCCTTTTGAAATATACCAAGAGATCCCAACAGCATCTTAATGGTAAAAGATGAAATTCTCTGCGCTTAGATTTATCTAAGTATGTTCAGTCTTGCCAGCTAAATTTAACAGCAAGTGTTTTGCTAACAACCATTCTCTCTCTCTCGCTTTCTCTCTCTCTCTCTCCTTTCCACTTCGGTTTAAATTTTGCCTCATTATGAATTAATAATATTTATGCCATATGTTAAATTGAGCCAAGTGCCCTTCTCTGGAGCACTACACAAAAGACATATTTGCTGGCTTAGATGTGTACTCCTCTCAGATCTCCCTACGCAAATGGCAGAGGCTGAACTTGGCTTTCACCTGGACGACCCTACTCTTTCTCTCCAGGTTCCTGAAAGAGACATAGAGGGAGCAAAATAAACATCCAACCGAATTTATTTTCAGTGACCATCTCTCATGATGTGCTGCATAGATCAGCAGTTTTAGGAGTGAATTATGCTAATGCCAGTCTGGCCACAGTCTATTTTTCTTTTCTTTTTTTTTCTTTTTTTTTATATATTTTTTTTTTATATTTTTTTTTATATTTTTTTTTTTATTTTTTTTTAATTTTTTTTTTTATTTTTCTTTTCTACCAAGAAATGAGAAATAATGAATTGTCTTTCCCTTGTCTAGACCAAACTCATCGAACCAGCTTTTTGTGTCATTTCCTCAGGAGGCGCATAATAGTAGCACATATTACTGTAAATTAAGCGCCTCTTTTCTCTCTCTCACTTTCTCTCTCTCTCTCTTGCTCGCTCGCTCTTTTTTTTATGTCATAATAATTCCTGGGGCGTGGAGACTTCTTCTCTGAGGAATAGAAATGATATGATTCCTCAGTTTGACAGCTTTCTTTGAGGGAAACACATTTTTGCTAGTTTCTCTCCACTAGATCACTAATCTGGGGGGTGTTCTATGTAAGTCACTGAGGACACGTTGGGCAAATGTATCCTCCTTTGGATTCAGACATTAGTTTGCACGTCCATCCTCCCTTTCCACAGCCTGAAGATTAAAGGGTTTGCCAAAACCAGCTTCATTTTGAGGAAACAGAGGCAGCTCCTCCGCATCTGGAGCGTTTGCTTCCTGCTTCCTGTGAGGCCATTCCACTTGGAGAGCGTGGCGCTCAGCCCCTTCATGGTTTCTGATCCTGCTCTCCTTTTAAATTAGAGAATGGTTTTTCTCTTTTTCCTTTTTCCCCCCCCTTCCACTCCCATTCCTCATAGGGAGATATTAATATGTTTCATAATGGGTAGCTGTGGGGGGTTTTATGCTCTGAGAGGCAACGTGGTGTGTTAGAATGTTCTGGAAAAGAAGTATAAAGGGCCTTGTCTTCCCCTCTGTCATTAACTCTTCCATGCCTTTGAAAATCCCCCATTCTATGATGATCTCTTTCCAGCAATACTGTGAGATCCTATGTCTGAGATATAAGATAGCTTATAAAAATGTATATTATAAGGATCCCTGGGTGGCACAGCGGTTTGGCACCTGCCTTTGGCCCAGGGCACGATCCTGGAGTCCCGGGATCGAGTCCCACATCGGGCTCCCGGCATGGAGCCTGCTTCTCCCTCTGTCTGTGTCTCTGCCTCTCTCTCTCTCTCTCTCTGTGTGACTATCATGAATAAATAAAAAATTTTTTAAAATGTATATTATAAACCAGAGTGTTGGGTTTTTTTCCGTCCTAGGTATTTAGTGTTGGGTTTTTTGTTGTTGTTGTTGTTGTTTTATTAACAAATATCGATCATTTGTTAACTTTCACCTTATAGAAAACTCTTCAGGAAAAATAAGCTTCTTTTCTTTCACAGAAAAGGATGAACAAAAAAAGAGATTCTATAAATAGGATTTTATAGACTGGAAAAAAGTGGTTTCTAAATTTCCCATGAGATGTCAGTAGTTGTTGAGAGGAAATGGAGATGATAAGTGGTTCTACATCATGGAGGAAGGAAGGCTAGGAGCTGTCATTTGCTACTTCCCCATATATGCCAGGTACTAAGCTAATCCTTAAAATGGCTTTGTATGGTAAGTAGCCTTATCCTCATTGTACAGATAAGGAAAGAGCCTCAGTGACTTGTTCAAGGTCACATAGCAAGATTCAAACTCCTGTGCATTGGACTCAGAGCTCTTTTTTTTGCCATACACCTTTCCAGCCCATCCTTTCTTAAGGATTTCCTAGCTTCTCATGCTACCATATTTCTTGGACCTCTCTTCCACTGAAGAATATATCCCTCCCTCCTTAGTCATCTAAGGAACTACATCCAAAAGCATAAGGGGAAATGGTTCAAATGATTAAGTTACCAAGGCTTTACGTTTTTATCCCAGACTCTAAGATCACTTCCACCCTCCAAGAGTCGTATCCAAGACAGATTCAGTTCTGCATCACTCACTGACCTCAGAATACCACCTGCATGTAGTGGACACAAAATAAATTCTGTATTGAGTGAATGGATAGATGAAAAATTAATTCTAAAGTCTTGACCTTCCCTACAAGGAGACATTCCCTGTTTGGGTCAATGGGGACAAGCCTAGGAGACTCTTTCCCTAAGTGATCTTGGTTGTCTTCCCCCAGCCTTATATCCCAAAGCTTCCCAACAGGGCCTCTCTAGAGGCTCTGGCCTTACTGGTCCCTGCCTGAGATGATGCCTTGAGTCGTGGGTTCTTCCTGCAGCCCTCGGCTGGGTCATCTCCCTACTTCTCCTCAAAGGTCCCTACTCTACTATCCTCCAGAGGAGGACTGGATGTGAATTCCAGCTGTGTGATCTTGGGCAAGTCATGTTCCTTCTCTTGGGTCTCAGCTTACGTGTCATTGAAATGGGACTAAGAATACTTCCCTCATAGGGTGGTTATAAAGATCCAGAGAGCCAATGGACAGGAAAGTACCTGGCATAAGGATGGGTGCCCAAGAAATACCTAGAGAATCAGAATTCTTTTAAAGCATTTCCTCTCTCCTGCGGCCAGTGTGGATCCCCACCTTTCCCTGTCCGGGGATCGGATATAGCAATCAACTATATTTGCAGGCATCACTCAGGAGGATGAGTTACCTTGGGAAAGGGATAAATGGAGAATTCTCTTTGGTAAATTACAGCCCCTGCTAAAGGTTTGACACTTCTATTTTCTACCTGTCAGAAAAAAATAACTATATACCAGTGGTCAGTTTGGTTTCCCTTTTTATACTCCATTAACCCACAGAGCAAGCCAAGCAGAGCTCCAGTCCTGTGGGGGAATAGGTAGTCCAGAGGACACTGATAATGATAATTAAGGAAAAGCAGTGACCTTTCCTAATGAAGCTTTTAAAATGAGCAGTGCAGGTTCTTGGAACACTTTGGGAGAACCTGGAGCACCGTCTCCAATGGAACCCAATAGAGATAGCCATTGTGGTGACCGGCAATATGAAAAGCTCTGCACCCATTGACATGTTGTTACTGGGACCCAATAACTGTGGGCTGATGTGTTTGAAACCCGCCACTGGTGACTTGTGATTAAAATACGGAGCAGGAGCCCAAGAGGGAGCAGGATGTGAATTGATGGTCTGAGAAGTACTGGTGGGGAAGAAAGGAAGGAAGAGAGAGGGAGGGAGTGAGCAGGTGCACTGGCATATAAAGAACACCAGTCTTGTCTGGGCACCATGCCAGGCACAGTCCCAGCCACCACTGTCAGGGGTGTGCATGGGTTTGGAGAGGGGCTCTAGGATGCCCAAATCCTGCTTGCCAATCAACCCCTCTTCTGTCGGGTTCCTAAGGGAACTATTCAGACAAGGGCTGATGACAAATGGGAAATCAAAGAACCACTTTAGCATCAGCTGGGGCAGTGGATGAGGACATGTTTGGAGAGCTGAAAGTAGCATTGACAGGCAGCTGGCCTGGGGGTCTAGCTTCAGGATTCCCAGGGCCAATCCAGCCTGAATTGGAATTCCCAGCATGACCCTGTTCAGAAAGATGGTGCATCTGAACAAGCCAAGGGCTACCTTTAGACTGGACAGAGAGCGCAAGCTCTGTGCCCAGTCTGACTGGCGAGCTCCATTTCTTCAGAATGGACAGGGCCACTTGCTGAAAGATCAAGTAGCCCCCAAGTAGCCATTGAAGATCCTGTGTTCTAGCTCTGGAAGAGAAAATGAGAAAGGGGAGAGAGATCAACGGGGAGGAGAACCAACAATTGTGGGCCAGCTGGGTGCCAGGCACAGGCTGGGTCCTTGGCAGGCACTGCTTCATCTCATCTTCACCGCCGCCATGTGGGCAGATATTCTTCTCTTCATTTTAGGTATCAGTAAATAAAGGCACTGAAGATTTAAGTACATGCTCATAGTCACCCAGCTAGAAAAAGCAGCAAAGCCAGCATTTCAATCCTGGCCGGTCTGATGCCTAAATCACGCTTTTTTCAGTGTGCCAGACTGCCTCCCCACATCTCCAGACCAAAAAGACTACCAAAACCAAAAAACAAAACCAAGAGGGGAGTAGGAGGATTGCAAGCGCACCTCTGTGGCTTGGACAGGGAGCTGATGTGGTCCTGAAAACCTGGTAATCTTGGCCTCTCTGCACTGGAGGAAATAAATCAGGGGACCTCTAAAACTCTGAGGCTAGCCCACCCCCACTGCTGCCATTTCCAGTGACTCCCCAAAGTCAGGAATGAACACGGAGGGGCCCTACAGTGGTGTGTGCCTCCATGCATGCAAGGGGACATGGGCCAGCTGCACTCATCGAAACGGGGAGTCTCAGGTTCACTGTGCTGTTAAGGGGCCCATGTGAAATCTTCAGGGCACAGATTAGATGGACCTGCAGGAGGCTCAAGCCCCTGTCTGTAGGTTTGGGTGCAGGGCCTCATCTGGTGAGCATTCCAGTGGAGACTCACTTCTGGATGGCAGCGTTGTCTCTCGCCTGAACTGGTGACATGCTGTTTCCATTGGGTCCTCTGAGCATGGGTCAGCCGCCAGACACTGGTAAGACAGCACAGCACCCAGGACCAGCTTTTCTTTCTCCTCCTCAAGACTAATGGATGTGAAGGTGAAGACACACATAAGGCATATTTTTGAAATGTAGAATTTCCATCTCCCCCTCAGAGCAGGCAGAGACCTCCTTTGGCATGTGTCAGAACAGGCCGAAACACAGTGACTGCTTTATGAAGGAGGAGCCTGAGGCTCAGGAAGGGGAGGTGGATTCACCAGGGCCAGATTCAACTCAAGACGTGCCATCTTCAAGTCCTTGCTCTTCCCAGCCCTTCAGAATTGGCCAGATGACAGAAACCCACATGATCTAATCTTAGCTTACATTTACAGCCTTCCCCTTCAACACCCCCGCCTTGTGCTCTTCTCTAGTTCCAGCTGTGGGAAGGGAGGACACAACCTGGGCAAAGGCATGGAGGTGAACCGATAGAGGAGGTGCTTTGTCCAGCAGTAATGTGTCCCCTACGGTCTTTGGCAGGAACTGCAAGCTCAGCAGCAGCAGCTTGTCCATGGCAGCTGTGGACATCCTCTACATTGACATCACAAGGAGGTGGAACTCCATGACCCTGGACCAGCGGGACTCAGGTAGGTTCCTGATGACTGGCCTCCACCATGTCTAGTGGGAGTCCAGATGGGTGGGCAATACCTTTGGGTTCCTTCTTGTTAAAGGTCAAGTTTGGGGCAAGAGAAGGTTATCCCATCAACTCTAGACATTGCTGGAAGGATTGAGTGGAATTTGAATCCAGGAGCACTCTTCTGAATTCAGCTACCAAGGCTATGCTCACCCAAATTCTAATTCCACCATTAGAATCGCTTATCTTTGCTGAAGGCTTTGATTCCATTTGTACTGGAAACACCCACTTAATGGTTCATGTGTTCATCCGTCAGCACATAGGTACTAGCGTGTGCTGGGCCAGGCCCTGGGTAAATGGGAGTGAATAGCACTTGGCTCTCACCTTCAAGGAACTCGCTGTAGAGCAGGGAGGTGGATGAGAGCCCAGTGCTGGCATGGTGTGCTGTGTGCTAGGAAGGAGCAGGGCACAGAGAGGTTGTCGGGAGCCCACCAGAGGAGCTCATGTCAAGGAAGACTTCTTGGAGAAGGATGACTGGGATAAGCCAGTGAACAGGGCAGTATGGACCCCTCTGGCAGGTGCGGTCTGGCCAAGACATGAACACAAGTGGAAGGCTCAGATAACACCAAGAAGCTTAGAGTGGCTAGAGCAGGAAGGGGAAGGGGAAGGGGAAGGGGCAGAGATAGGGTTGCAAGAGCCATCAAGGCCTTGAATGCCACACAAAAGAGTGTGCTCTTGATTTTCTCTATTACAGGAGCGCCAGTAAGGGATTCCGTTAGAAGGATCTACTTTAGGGTGAATGCATTTCTGATCTCTTTCCTCGCACAGTGTGTTTTTCCAAAAAGGCTTAATAACCATACCTGACATTTGTATAGCTCATCACAAAATTACACCATGCTCTCATGCGTAGTCCTTCATTAAATGCCCCCGTGAACCAGTGCACTGGGTATCAGCTTTTGAATTTCATGGATGGTAAACTGTAGCTCGGGTGACCTGGCACCCGGGCTTCCCTCCCCCGGGCCGCCTCCCTGCAAAAGGGACATGACACAGGCCAGACAGGGTGCCCCAGGGCACAGCTTCCTCCTGTGATTCTGTGGAGAGGACACGAGAAATCAGAGGCTAGGAGATCCAGAATGCAAATGACTCCCACTTTCTACCCATGTCATCTTGAAGAACCATGCTGCCTCTCTTCTCCACTTACTCTTCTTCCGTAAATGGGGCCAGCAGTACCTGCTCCCTGGGGTGCGCTGAGGTATCGGTGGCAGTGGAAAGGAAAATGCTTGCAGCCCTTGCTGGCAGGACAAAGAGACAAATCTTATTAGTGGGTGCCATCTGGGGAGCCTCCTAGGGGTGGGTCTGTGTGAGCGTGGAGTGCTCCCTGTCACATCCTACCCCCCCAACACACACACCCGTGGTCAGGCCTGGGCCACAGCTTTCTGGCCACAGGGATCACCACCTTTTAATAAAGATGCCACAGCTGGCAGCACTTGAGCCAGTCCTATGCATGAGCCCTCTGCGGGCACTAGATATGCACGAGCCTGCCTGGAGTTCTGGAGGCAGGTAGAATCACCGCCTCCACTGCAGGGAGAAGGAGGCCAAGGCTCAGAAGGATAGCTGGTGGACAGGACTCTAACATCAAGCTGCCACAGTGTCCCTTCTAGGGTGCTCTATCCTCCTAGCCGGTCCTGGAGTGGGATAACCACCCACCTCCCCACAGCCTTCCTTTCTGTAATTCAAAAGCAAAACTCAGGGGATATCAGTGCTCACTGAATCAACAAGGTGAATTGTACCGCATCTGGGAGGGAGTGGAGTGCAGGGCCCTCACGGCCTTCCCTGGCAACCAGGATGGGATTGAGATGGAGCGGCTGCAGAATCAGGCAGGTTAATTATCATCTCCAAGACCGAGGTGCTCACGTGACAGCTGAGCAGCGCACTTTTTGCTGACGCCCTCAGAAAGTGAGGAAGTGTTTGCTCTGTGAGCTGAATGCAGGGAGTCCTCGCAGGATCCTATGGAGGGGACCGGGAGAGGGGGTGGGGTGGTGGTGGAATTATTAAATATTGAAATTGATCAGGAGTAGCGGCAGGAAGCTATTTATCATGTTTTATTGCTTCAAACTAGCATCACCATCTGGCCTATTGTTAATTCTGAATAGCTGTTCATGTTTTGTTTGCCTCTTAAATTGCTGTCTGTAAGCGGAATCCACAGGGGCTATCCACAGTGCAGGCTCGGGTGAGGTTTTCTGGGGTCTGCCAGGATCTCTCTGTTCTGCTGACCACACTAGAGAGATAAGAATGATACTTCTTTTTAGCACCTACTGACAGGCGGATCCAGGGCAGGGATCTCCCAGGCCTGTTGCCACACCTCGGTAATCCATCTGTGAGCTGGGACTGGCTTTGAGATTCCCTCCCATGGGCCTGTCTCATTGCCAGTTCTCACACCAGACCTTCAAAGTAGGTCATTGTATCCCATTTTATAGATGAGGATCCTGAGGTTCCAAGAGCAAGTGGCTTGTCTAAAATTCCACAGCCAGGGGATCCCTGGGTGGCACAGTGGTTTGGCGCCTGCCTTTGGCTCAGGGCACGATCCTGGAGACCCGGGATCGAATCCCACGTTGGGCTCCCAGTGCGTGGAGCCTGCTTCTCCCTCTGCCTGTGTCTCTGCCTCTCTCTCTCTCTCTCTCTCTCTCTGTGACTATTGTAAATAAATAATAAAAAAATAAAATAAAATCCCACAGCCAGTGAGTAGCCATGCCCATATTTGAAGTCAAGCCTCCTGCCTCCTGGCCCAGGATGCTGTCCCCAGTCCAGGGCCACCCCAAGCAGCGGTGCTCATGTGAGTGACCAGGGGAGGTGGTAGGGCTTGTGACGCAGGGAGGCGAAAGTTCAGTTCATAGAGCACAGGGCCTATGGGGAAGACGGAACTGGAGTGGGAGGTTGGCTTCCAGTCTGAGTTCCTGTATCCCCTGACGTCATCCTCATAGCTTTAATTCCTGTTTCCATGGCTCCTGAAAGGAAATAACAGACTCGGGGGTGGCAGGTGTGTGTGTGTGTGTGTGTGGGTGTTCAGATCATGGGTGCTGGGCATTAAAGTAAGGGTGCTGAGAAGGTTAAGAAAAAGAACATATACAAAGCCCTTAGCATGATATGCAACCCAGGAAAGCCACTCTCTATGAGTTCTGTATCCCTGAAGGCTAGCACAGGGCCTAAAGCATGCAATAGCATCTTACTCAGTATCCAGTGAATGTTTGATGAGCAAATAGCAATTAAAAAATGTCCTGCATCCCCAAATAGGGCGTTTGGAGTGTGAGAGCCATGGCCTACAGTAGAGGTGGTCTCCTTTCCCTCTCCTTAACATCCAGCAGAAAACACCAGCCTGTTTGTTTAAGACCATCACCCCACACCCAGCACTGGCCATGTCCCACTGCCCTCAAAAGATCCCCTTTCGGGAAGCCAGCCAAGACCTCCCTTCTGCCCTCATGAGATGTCAGCACCCACCGAAGGGGCTAACCAGATTCCTGATGCCTGAGACCTTAATGAATCTTTTTGCAACCTGCATGGGGTTGCATGCATACCCCAATATTGCAATGGAAGAAGGAAAATGGTGTTTAGAAAGATTAGTGAGAAAAAAATCAAAACTAATATTTTTTTAAAAAAAGAATGTACATCATGAAATCTAAATCTCAGACCATCCTTTTAAATACACTTGTTTTCAAAAAATTTTTTTTTCTGGAGCTCGAATGTATTAGAATTGGATTAATCATAATCCTTGGTTCATAAGAGCCTTCCATCCCAATCCATGCACAACCTGCTTTTATTTAGGCAGCTTTTTGAATTAACAACTTTTAATAATGTAATAAGCATCCACGAACTCACCACCCAAAACAAAAGCTATGACTTGACAATAACCCACATCCAGCACATGGCTTTCCCCCAACACAAGACAATTCCCCACCTCTTCTCACCCACAGAACCCTCAGCTGGATCCTGTGCTCATCAGTCCCTAGATAGTCTTGTCTTCCTCTTTAGAATATCAATGACTACTTAGGAGCTTGATGGAATTTAGTAAAATGCAATCCCACACTCGCTGGCTGGCCAAAGTAATAGGCATTAAAATACATAAATAAATAAATAAAGATTTCAATTTGCAATTCTAGAATTTCTAGCAGAACAGAAATCTAAATGAGGGTCTTCTTAGCAAAAACTGAGGTCAGGGAGCCCTGTTGTTGCCCAGAATCAAATGAAGAAACACATTTGTCAGTGAAGATGCAGTCACTTCATATAAATTGCACTCACAAGCACCTCCTTATCATTGAGACTTTGCTCCCAACTCTTCCCAGAGTGGAATTTCATTTCTCTGTGCTAGAGACTAGGACATCATCAAAATTAGGCAATAAAAGATAGTATTACTGCGTCATCTATGAGAGGCAAGCATTTCACAGGCAAAGGGGACATTGGAGCCCAGCACCTGGACCTCTCATCCATCTCACACACAATCGACATCTGGGGCCCCTCCCAGTAATCAATGGAAACATGATTGCAAAGCAAGAACACATGGATTGAAGAGTGTTTCCCACCCCTCCTCTCCACTCATTCAAGCACACGCACACATACCTTGCTTACAGAGGGAAATCTAGGAGTGGCATCGTTCAATGTCTGACACATCCTGCAGCCTCTTTAACCAAAATAAGAAACACGTCTTCTGCTGCCTGAAGAATGACTGAGCTACGTACATGCTCCCCTTCCTGGGGCCGTTAGACTGACTGGCAGTATAACCAAAGCCACAGGCTCTGGGATCGAACAAATCTGGCCTCGAATCCAGGCTCCGTGACTTGCTAGCGGTGTCACCCCTGCAAGTTACGTAACTCCCTCTGAGCCTCGTGTTCGTCATCTGCAAAGTGGAGATAATCATGGTGCCCACCTCATGAACACATTGCCCTGGACGAAGTGAGACGGAGCACAGGAAGTGCTCAGAGTGGGGTCTGCCATGGGCACTGCTCAGGAAGGGGCTGCTCTGCTGCCCTCACACACGTGGCTCTTGCTGTGCTCCCTTCTCAGGAAATGCTTCTCCGCACCTGCTCCTGCCCGTTGCCCTGTAGGTGCTGGGACCAGACAGAGGGAGAGGAATGGCACATATGTGGTGCCAACACATTTTCCCTCTGTGCCCAGTGCAGTGCAGGCCCACCTCGCCTTTCCCTCCAAGACTGCGTTCACTGGCCCCATATTCCTGCCCCAGACTGAAGACTGGTGTGGCTGGGAAGAGGGAAAGCAGGGTGAGTGTTGTGAGCCCAAGGAGGCCTGGAGGCCTGTAGTGGGAAATGCAGCACTCCCATTCTCAGGGTCTCTGGGTCTGGAAGCCCAGGCCAGTCTCCCTCTGCACCTGCTGTAGTCTCTGAAGAAGGGCTCTGGCCATTCCTTCACATACCTGCTCTCACCCTAGTGGGTGCTCACTAGAGAAGTGGCTGTGGTGGCTTCCAGCCCTCCCTGTGCACCACATTTCCATGCAGAGCCCACCAGCTGCTGCCTATAGCTGCTGGTCTAAGACTCCAGTGCCGGCGTGGAGCATCTGAGGGAAGGAGAGCCTCGAAGACTGGACCCCTCCTCTGCAGCCACCCCTCCCCTCACTAGCTCCCTACTCACTCTCTGTAGCCAGGGTAGGCACCACCTTGGAGGTCCTCCACCTGGCCCCTTGCCTCTGCTGGAAACTCTTCCCCTTGCATACTACTGACCAGGCCATCTCCTCAAGGACCCTCTCCCCATCAGCTTCAAGAGCATCCAGCCCTGCTCCTCAGCAACACTAACCATAACCAGCCAGGTAAACGCTGTGGAGTGAGTGTGGCATCTGCCCCTTAAGCTAGACTAACCCCTGTTAAGCCGAGCGCTGCACCTGGCACATAGTAGGTGCTCTGCAAACGTGTCGAACGAGCTAGGAGCAGACCCTGATGATCTGCAGCGCCTGTGGGAGTCTGTCTCTCACCAAATTTCCTCAGTCGACTTATGCAAATCAGCTGCCTCCCATGCTTTCATCAGCTGGAATGAGCACCAACTAAAATGTATTTGGTTAACGATGTACTGAAATATTTAAAAGTATCTTTACTTGGAATGTTTAGCAAGGCCTCGCTTATACATATACATGGTGGGCCCCCTCCGTCTGAAATATGGGAGGCCGCCGATTACTAGGCAGGTTTCATGCAGTGCCTCTTGTAACGTGTCTGGCACAAGTGACACTCTTCAGCCTTGAAATTATCTCAAAGTCAGATGGGCCTCTCTGGATGTGTGCCCTACACACTTACAAAATAGTCGGCATCAGAATTAGCCTTAATAAAAGCAAGTGAGCCGACAGAAACACCAGCTTGCCCTCTCCCTCACACAGACACTTCGGGACCTGCCACCTCATGGGCTGTGTGTTCTGGAATTACTTCTTCCTGTGTGAGGGCCACCAGGAGCCCCTGTGTCAGAGGCACCTGTTCATAATCCCCTCCATTGTCACCTCCAGCAGGAAGGGAACAGGATCTCTGACCATTGAGCTGGCCTGACCATCCCCACCCACAGAAGACACAGAAAGGGAAAAGCGGAATGATACTTTATGCAGCCTCCCCCCACCTCTGGCTTGTACCTGCTGCTTACCACTGGGGATCTTACAGGCTCAGCCAAGCAGGATGGAGTTTGTTGGGGCGGGTGGGGACAGCTGAATCACCTTGGGCTGCTGGCCAATCCCCCACACTCCTCACCTCCTGGCTGGCAGCCCTTTAGAGGGGGCACTTCAGCTCTAGAGGCCTTAGTTTCCTTTAAAATGGAGCTAATGACATCTACCTTGTGTTGTTGTAAAGGCTTAGTGAGGAAGTACATGCCTGGCTCAAACTGGGCCCTTTGTTTGTTTGCTTTTAGCACTGTGGAGGTTCCTGATGTTAGTGAGCTTTACAGATTTCAAAGCACTCTCCCAGTCCATCTGTGCACTGAATGCTCACACTGCTGGTGAGCTGGGTCTTATTCCCATGACCCCGTTCTCAGAGGAGGAAACCAAGGCTTGGGTAGAGAGGAATTCCGGGGGCAGAGCAGGAACCTGTCCTGAGCCTCTGCCTTGTGCTGCCTGGGAAGTGACAATAGCCACAACCACACAGAGATGGAAAGGCCCTGCCAATCCCAAAATGTCCCCAGGCCCAAGACCATGATTCAGTGACTGAGGCATCACTAAGTGTTGGGCAGAGCTGTGTTGTAAGACAACGGTCTGGTCCCTGGTCTTAACCATGACAGACCCATCTAGGGGACTCCTCTCCCAGGCATCCCTCACCTGCCCCTCCTCCTGCCAGGGGAGTCCTATAAAAATGTTCATATACATGTTACTGTCACAAATATGACACTGGAACCTCCCCACTGCTCTGCTACATAGAGTTGAGGAAATGAGGACTAGCTGGATGAGGGGCCACCTCCAACGGTGCCCAGATAGTACAAAAAATTTACAGAAAAATTGAGCAGATAGTACCAAGAATTCCCATATATCTCCCTCACATTGTCCGCTATATCTTGTATTACACACTGTATATTTGTTAGTGAATAAATATTAATACATTATTAAAGTCCATAGTTTACATTAAAGTTGATGTTGTGCATTCCATGTGTTTTGATAAGCACACAATGTAATTTCCCCAACTTTATAGGACCATACAGAATAGTCTCACTACCCTAAAAATCCCCAGTGCCCTATCTATTCATCCTCCCTCACCCTGAACCCCTGGCAACCTTTTTACTGTCTCCATAACTGCATTTTCCTGAATGTCATATGGTTGGAATTGTACTGTGGCTGCATTTTCAGACTGGGTTCTTTCGCTTAGCAATATGCATTTAAGGGTCTTCCATGTCTTTTTGTGACTTGATCTCTCAGCTCTTTATATTTCTGAGTAATAGTCCACTGAAAAGATATACCTGGATTATCAATCCATTCACCTATTGAAGAATATCTTGGTTGCTTCCAAATTTTGGCAATTATGAATAAGGCTGTCACAAACATTTGTCTGCAGGCTTTGTGTGGACATGTTTTCAATGCTTTGGGCAAATACCTAGGAATGTGATTGCTCAGTCATATAGTAAGACCATGTTTAGCTTTGTAAGAAACTGCCAATCTTTCAAAGTGGCTGTACATTTTCAGTGTTTCCACCAGCAATTAATGAGATTTCCTGTTTCTCCATGACTTTATCAGCATTTTATTGTCAGGTTTTTGATTTAGCCATTGTAATAGGAGAATAGTGGTATTTCACTGTTTTCTTTTTTTCTTTTCTTTTTTTTAAAGCAGATGTTTTTATTATTTTTATTATTTTTATTATTTTTATTTTTTATTCATTCATAAGAGACACACAGAGAGAGACAGGCAGAGACACAGGCAGAGGGAGAAGCAGGCTCCATGCAGGGAGCCTGACGTGGGACTCCATCCCAGGTCTCCATGATCACGCCCTGAGCCGAAGGCAGGTGCTAAACCGCTGAGCCACCTGGGAATCCCTTGAGTATCTTTTCATTTGTTTGTTTGCTATCTGTGTCTTCTTTGGTGAGATGTCTGTTCAGATCTTTTGCCTGTATTTTAATTGGGCTATTGGGTTGCCTTTTTCCTTACTGTTGAGTTTTAAGAGTTCTTTGTGTATTTTGGATACAAGTCCTTTATCAAATATGTCTTTTGTAAGGGTTTTCTCCAAGAATATGGCTTATCTTTTCATTTTCATAACAGTGTCTTTCATAGGTCAGTCCTTAATTTCCTTAAAGCCTAACATCATTTTTTTTACTTTCATGGACCTTGCCAAAAGGTGTATCTCAAAATGCATATCCAAATCCAAGGCCCCCTAGATTTTCTCCTATGTTATCTTCTAGAAGTTTTATAGTTTTTCCATTTTACATTTAGGTCTATGATTTATTTTAAATTACTTTTTTTGCGAAAGGTATAAAGTCTGGTCTAGATTGTGTTTTTTTATATGGATGTCTAATTCCAGTACCATTTGTTGAAAAGACTAGTTTTTCTCCACTGAATGGCCATTGCTTCTATATCAAAGATTAGTTGATTATACTTGTGTGAGTCTATTTCTGGACTCTCTATTCTGTTCCATTGATCTATTATATATTCTTTTGCTAGTGCTATGTTGTTTTGATTAATATAGCGTTATAGTAAGTATTAAATTTGGCTAGTGCTAGTCTTCCGGCTTGGTTCTTCTAGAACTTCAGTATTGTGTTGCCTATTCTGGACTTTTGTCTTCCCATATAAATTTTATTTGATGTTTTTCAAGATTTATTTACTGGGTCATCTGGGTGGCATAGCCAGCTAGTGTCTGACTCTTGGTTTCAGCTCAGGTTGTGATCTCAGGATCATGAGATGGAACCCCACATCAGGCTGCATACTCAGTGCAGAGGCTTTGAGACTCTCTCTCCTTCTGTGCCCTCCCTCATCTCATCTCTCTTTATTTATTTTAGAGAGGGTGTGAGTGATACGGGAGAGCTTGATGCTTGTCTCACAGAGTCAAAGAATGCATCTCTCAGACAAATGAGATAGAAGGGGATAGAAGTTTATTAAGTGAGAATACAGAGGAAGCCCTCAGAAGTGAGAGGGGTCCCAACTGGGTTGCCACTGAGGGTTTGTAGGGTTGGTCTTTTATTGGAAGCCAACCAGGGAACCTAAAACCTTTTAACATTATCTATTGATGTCACCATTATGTAAAGACTAGTGATAACATCTTTAATGCCTTACTGCTTTGTTGGGCTCTGATTATTCTTTCTTGGTCACAGATGACTGTCATAAAAAAGACACCCTCCCCACCCACACCTAGGGCAGGGTGGTCTGGCTTGCTGTCTTATCTCTGGTTTACTTATCTCTGATTTACTTGTACCTTGGCATTTTTGGGATTCTGTGAGCCTGATTCCATGGCCCCCTACCTAGCCCTGCCAAGCCCTGTTTGTCCCTAACTCAGGAGGGACAGAGGGAGGAGAGAATCCCCAAGCAGACTCTCTACTGGGTGCAGAGCCCAACATGGGGCTTGGTCCCTGGACCCCGAGATCATGACCTGATCCAAAATTGAGTTGGATGCTTAACCAACTGAGCTACCCAGGTGCCCCGCCCCCCCCATATTAATTTTAGATTCACTTGGTTGATATCCACAAAACAACTTGCTGGTATCTTAATTTGTAATGTGTTGAGTTTATATAAATTTTCTTTTTTTTTTTTTTTTTTGTCTTACTGTATTAACCAAAACGTTGAAAAGGAGTGGTGAGAGGGAACATCCTTGCCTTGTTCCCAGGCTTAGGGGGAAAGCATCTAGTTTCTCACCACTAAGTATGATGTTAACTGTAGGGTTTTTGTTTTTTTTTTTAATAGATATTCTTTATCAAGTGAAAATAATCTATTTAGAGGGTTTTTTTTAAAAAAATCATGAATGGGGGGCAGCCCCGGTGGCGCAGCCGTTTAGCGCCGCCTGCAGCCTAGGGCGTGATCCTGGAGATCCTGGATCGAGTCCCACGTTGGGCTCCCTGCATGAAGCCTGCTTCTCCCTCTGCCTGTGTCTCTGCCTCTCTCTCTCTCTCTCTCTCTCTCTCTCTCTCTGTGTCCCTCTGAATAAATAAATAAATAATCTTAAAAAAAATAAATAAAAATCATGAATGGGTATTTGATTTTGTCAAATGGTTTTCCTGCATCTATCAATATGATAATATGATTTTCTTCTTTAGCTTATTGATGCAATAGATTATATCAATTATTGGGTATTAAAGTAGATTTGCACACCTGGGATAAACCCCATTGGTAATGGTGTATAATTATTTTTATACATTATTAAATTCCATTTGGTAAAATTTTGTTGAGAATTTTTGCATCCATGTTCTTGAGAACTATTGGTCTATGGTTTTTCTTTCTAATAATGCCATTATCTGTTATTCGACTAATGCTGGCCCCATAAAATGAGTTAGAATGTGTTCCCTCTGCTTTTATATTCTGGAAGAGATGGAAGAGAATTGGTATAATTTCTTTCTTAAATGTTTGGTAGAATTGACCAGTGAAATCAACAGAGCCTATGGTTTTCTTTTTTGAATTTGAAAGATGATTAATTATTGATTCAATTTCTTTAATAGAGATAATCCTATCTAGATTATCTGTTTCTCTTTGTGTGAATTATGGTAAATTGTGTTTCTCAAGGAACTGGTCCACTTCATCTAAGTTACCAAATTTGTAGGCAGAGAATTATTAATAATATTCCTTTATTATCCTTTTCTTTTTTTTGAGAGAGAGGGAGGGAGAAAGAGGGACAGAGACAGAAGGAGAATTTAAGCAGGCTCCACACCTTTTTACAGTGCAGTGTAGAGCCCAACATGGGGCTCAATCTCACAATCCTGGGATCATAAGCTGAGCCAAAATTAAGAGTTGGACACTTAACTGACTGAGCCACCTGGGCACCCCTCTTTTATTATCCTTTTAATGTCCATAGGATCAGTAGTGATCATCCCTCTTTCATTTCTGATATTAGTAATTGTTAATTACCAATTAGTAGTCTATTACGGTGAATGTTCCATGTGACCTGAAAAGAATGTGTATTCTACTCTCGTAAGATGAAGTATTTTGTACATGTTAATTAGATCCAGTTGATTGATGGTACTGTTCAATTCAACTATATCCTTACCAATTTTCTGCCTGCTGAATCTGTCAATTACTGAGAGAGGGGTGTTAAAATCTCCAACTTAATACCAGATTTGTCTATTTTCCCTTGCAATTCTATCTGTTTTACCTCACATATTTTGACACTCTGTTTTTAGCTACATACATGTTAAGGATCATTCTGACTTCTTGGAGAATTGACCCCTTAATCATCATATAATGCCCACCTTTATTCCTGATAAGTTTCTTTGTTCTGCAGCCTGCTTCGTCTGAATTAATTTACCTACTCCAACTTACTTTGGTTAGTGATATATTGTTATCTATCCCTTCCCTTTTTATCTATGTCTTTATGTTCAAAGAGGATTTCTTGTAAACAACATACAGTTGGATTTTGTTTTTTATCTACTCTAACAATCTCTGTCTTTTAATTGACATATTTAAACCATTCACATTTAAAACAATTATTGCTATGAATTCTTCTTTACATGTTTGGTAGAATTCACCAGTGAAGCCATCTGGTCCTAGAGTTTGGTTGTTGGGAGGTTTCTGATGACAGATCCAATCCCCTTACTGATACTTGGTCTGCTCAGAAATTCTATTTCATTATGATTCAGTCCTGGTAAGTTGTATGTTTCAAGTAATGTATCCATTTCTTTTATGTCATCCAAAGACACTGTTCCTGGACATTCTCCTTTTCTTTATTCTTTCCCTTTGCATTTTAGTTTGTGACATTTTGATTGACATGTCTTCAGGCTCACTGATTCTTTCTTTGGCCATGTTGAGTCTACAGATGAGTCCATTGGAGACATTCTTCACTTCTGTTATGGTGTTTTTATTTCTAACTATTTCTTTTGATGCTTTCTTAGAGTTCCTTCCCATCTCTCTCCTTACATTGCCCATCTGTTATAGAGTATTGCCAATTTCCTCCATTAGAGCCCTTAACATACTAATCATCAATATTTTTAATTCTCCATTGCATGATTCCAACATTGTATCATAACTGAGTGCACTTGTGATGCTTGCTTTGTCTCTACAGACAAAATTTTTTTCTTGTCTTTTTCTTGTCTTTTTTCTTGTCTTGTTGAAAGCCAGACATGGTAGACCAAACAGTAGGAACTGAGGTAATCAGGTTTTCAGTGTGAGGTTTTATATTAACCTGATTAGGTGCTGGGCTTTATTTAATATTTGCCAGGGCTGGAGGTGCCAGAGGCTTCAGTTTCATTGGTTTCATTTTCTCCCCCTGTTGTCCTTGGGCTTTCCTAAAAACTCCTTCTTCAACAGTCTTTGTCTTGGAGCTGTCAATTGTTACCACTTCTGTTACATTGGAGCCCTTTTGATGTGGTGCTAAGGTGCTGAGGAGAGACAGCATTTGCTAATCTTGTGATTAAATCTCAATTTCTTAGTGGCCTTGATTCCCCTGACTGTGACGTTCAGAAGTGTCTCTTAGCCCTTTTTTTCCTGCCTTTATGTGATATAGGAAGGCCAAAAAGGCTGGAGTTTAATTGCCCTTCCCTCTCAGCTCAGATAAACTTCTGGTAAACTAGCCTTCCTGGAAGGTGGTCTTTTGTTATGGAGAACACTCAGAACAGGTTTCAAAAAGATTACTTCCATGCCTACACCCCTGCCTGAGGTACATGGGATTTTTCTCCAGTCACCATCTTGAGAACCAAGGGATTCTGGAGGTAAAACCCACAAAAATGTGGAGGACCCTTAAAACTGGGCTCCAGGAGTGTTCTAACTCTCAATCTCCTCCATACTCAGCCTCTGGCAAATCCTCAATCACCAATGAAGCATTCTTACCAGTAACTGGCTCCAGCAGCCACTGCTGCTGGTAAACTAACCCTGGTTATGATTTTCTGTTTTCACTTGTCTGTCCAGTTTTCAGGGTGGCACTCTGCCCTGTGAACTCAATTCTCTGATGGATGTAAGGGAAATCATCAGCTTTTAGTCTGATTATCTTTTTTCTTGTGGTGAGGACTGAAGTGATGACTTCCAAGTTCTTTACATGTAGTACTGAAGCTGGAAGTCCTCTATGTGCATTTTACACTTCTCATGTCAACCTGGACAGTTTACATTTCTACTCCAGGTTTCAGAGAAGAGATCTGAGGCTCAGAAAAGTTAGGTAATGTGCCCAGGTCACCCAGCTAGGGAGTGGCAGAGCCAAAATTCTTTGTCTTCCAATTCTAATGGTCTTTGAGAAACTATCAATTCTAAGCATTCCAGAAATATTTACTATATAGGCTTTTTTCAGAGATTTTCTATGGAATTCTTGGTGAAATCAAGAGAGTGAAATGAGAGTCTCATGATCCACCTGACCAGTCTCTCTGTAGCCAATAAAATGGCCGAGTTAGCCAAGATAGAGCCTTATCCAGCCCAGAGTCCATCATCTCTCATACATGGCCAACTTCAGTATTCACTGGTAGCATCCTCCAATGTGTGTTTACTGCCATAGAATCCTAGTGTTTAAAACCTGAAATGGGGGCGCTTGGGGGGCTCAGCGGTTGAGCACCTCCCTTCGGCCCAGGACATGATCCTGGAGTCTTGGAATCAAGCCCCATGTCAGGCTCCCTGCATGGAGCCTGCTTCTCTCTCTGCCTGTGTCTCTGCCTCTCTCAATCTGTGTGTCTGTGTCTCTCATGAATAAATAAATAAAATCTTAAAAATAATAATAATAAATAAATAAAATCTGAAATGCCTGGGAAATCACCTATTCCAACACCTTTGCTTTACACATGAGACCCTGAATCCAAGTGACCCTAAGACCTGGTAAGTTAATGGAAGAACCACCTGCCATCCAGCGGCTTCCTACCTCCTTCCTCCTTCCTCCTACTTCCTACCTTGCTCCTTTTCCTAGATCTTTCTAGGAATTAAATTACCCATTTATTTTGAGATAGCCAATACACAGCATGTGAGAAAACCTACACTCCACCCCATCCTTTGCCATATGGGGGAGGGAAGAGGCAGACATCATGCCCCTGGGGTGTACCCTGCATCTTACTGGGAGACTTGGGACTTCTAGTGGTCAGGTGTGTCAGCCTTCATAAGTGTACCCTGAGATCTAGGTAGACCAGTGGTTCTCAAAGCAGGGGTTGGTTTTGTATCTCCCCTCATGCCCCTGAGGACATTTGGTCATATCGGGAGACATTTTTGGTTGTCACAACTAGGGAAGAAGGGAAGTTGCTATTGGCATCCAGTGGGCAGAGGTCAAGGATGCTTCTTAACATTCTGCAATATATAGGACAGATTCCCCCACAACAAAGAATTTTTTGGCCCCAAATCTGGAAAGTATCAGGGTGAAGAAAGCCTGAGATGGAGTATGCTATTCAGGATCTCCACTATTGCTCTCTGCTTACTTGAAATAGCCACATTTTCCCTTTGGCTTCCCTAAAAGACAGCTACTGGGCCCAGGGGTGGGGGAGCAGGTCCCCATGCCCCATCATGCTCAGATGATGCAGCTGCCAATACACACAGGGTGAGAAACTGTGTGTACCTGAACTGTTGAGTGAGACCTTACATGACTGAAGTGCTTTCTTCTTGGTGGCAGGTGGGTGTCTCTGCCCACACTTCCCCACTGATCACGTCTGTGAAAGGAGGAGGAAGCCTTATGTAAGCGCAGCCTCATAGAACCTTGTGTCATTTTGGCACTCTGGGGCTGGGGAAAGCCTCTTCCTCCTGAAGCCCCAGGGGAATGCAGTTCTGTCCTTAACCAGCCCCGTGGGGACTGCCTGCCACCCGAAGATAGAATCTGAGCCCTTTAGCCTTTGAGATTGGCCTGGCCAGCCTCCTCACCATCCCCTGCAACCCCAGCCCCTCATTCCAGCTTCACTCTCCTCCCACACTTCAGGGAGCCGCTGCATGGGCTACTCTGAGACAGAAAAACATGCTTCCGTTCGTGCCTCTGCTCCTGCCAGTAGGCTTCACCTTGCTTCATCGTGTTTGCAGATGTCTGTATCCCTCTCCACCTGTCCCCAGTGGATCCTGAGCCCATGCATGACTCACAGCTAGGGCCCAGGGCTTAGCCCAGTGAAAGCTAATCGAAAAGATGAGTAAGTGAATAAATGAAAGAACAAACCGGTGGATGGAACGTCACTGCTCCTTATTCTCAGAGTGGCCACTTCTACAGCCCTCATGATTCCCTGTGGCTCACCTGGTTACCTAGACACAGGACACGTGACCTCAGCCCTGCTTCTTCCTGCCACTGATGTTGTGTGATCTTGAACAAGTCACTTGCTGTCTACACTAGGTGCACCTATGGTAACCAGCTGTAAAACTGGAGCATGGCCCAGGTGTGATCCTGAATATAGGAGGTAGTAGAACCTAGTTCAGGACTCCCCCAATCCTCCATTTGTGGTGGCCCCAACTGGCCCCCAAACAGCACTGCTCTTGAGCAGTACAGTGAAAGAAACATTTCAAGCACTAATAAAATTACCTTCTCTAAAGAAGGCAATTTGCATGTTAATGTTTTGGGTAATTCTGTGCAGCTCGAGTGCCCTCGGGGCTGCAGTTTCTCTCTGACAAAGTGATAAAAATAAACTCCCACATAAAAGAGCATTTCTCTTCTCTCTCATTTGTGCTCTAAAGTGACATTTTTAATGTGAGTCAAGCTGAAACCCACTTCTTGATCTTGTTTTTGACACTGATCTGCCTCCCATCACCGTTCTCAGTGACAGGCTGGCTCCTCAGAGGGGTCTCTCCTTGAGACCCAGGCTCCATCCTCCTGGTGAGAATGGGCACCCTCCACCCCGAAGGCTCCAGACTCTGGTGTTCTGTGAATTCCAGACATTACAGCCAGTTAGCGGGAGGGCAGGCATGGAGCACAGGGAAAAGGGCTGCCTTCAGCAGGGACAGAGTGGCCTGTCTTCCCACTGATGGCCCTTTCTTAAAAAACAAAAACAAAACTACAGTGGATGGAGAGCCTGAGTCTGCCCTCCAGGGCACCAGACTGCTGGGCCTGGCCCCTCTGATCACCAAGAGACAATAAGTAAAGAAGCTCAAATTTTGGGGTGTCCTCATGTGCCCGACACACATCAGGCCCCTTCCATCTGTATTTTCTCATTGAAACTTTACAAGAATAGGGTAGGGTGGGTAGAAGCTGAGGCTCCCAGAAGTGAAAGGAATGATCCAAGTTCACCTGTCAGCCCATAATAGACCCTGAATTTGAACACAGGCCTGTGTGGGTGCTTGTGGCTGTGGATCAGCCGACTAGTGGGAGAGGAGAGAGTTGACATTCCCCCAACACCTACTGTGTGCTGTGTGTTATGTCTAGATATTTCATTCAGTCCATCTACTAATGTGAGAGACCACATGTGCAGTGACCCTTAGGACACCCAGGTCTCATGCCTCTGACAGTCTGGCAGCAGAGGCAGATAGAGAGGAAACATAAAAACACAGAAATAAGCCTGTATTTACATGTGATGAGCTCAATGAGATAACTAAGTTTCAGGGAGCCTGTCAGAGCACTGTCGCTGACGTCTTAAGGGCCAAGGGTGTGAACACTGAGGGAAAGAATGTTCCAGCAGAGGGAACGGTTAGTGACAAAAGCCCTGAGGTGGGAGAGTGTGCAGGAGGGTCTGGGGAACAAAAGCTGGCAGTGAGGGGAGTGGCACACAAGCAGAGAGGGGGGTTCTGGAAGGCGGGGGTGGGGGGGGTGGGGGGGTGATGGGGGGTGGGGGGAGGGGGGTTGCTACAGAGGCAGGCAGGAGGTGCTAGATCTTGCTGTGGCTCCTAACAGGTTAAGGAAGTGGATGTTGCTCTGAAGGCTGTGTTGGAAGGGGCAGTGCCAGAAACAGGGCGACCAGTAAGGAGGTTGCTGGGAGGGCAGGGGAGCCTTGGGGGGTGGTTGGCGATAGTAGAGAGGGACGGGGGCCGTGGGAGAGAAGTTTCGAAAATGGCTCTCCAATTTCTGGCTTGAACAGTGTGGTGGGTGGCGATAGTATTTATTGAAATGGGTATGATTTAAGGTAAAGCAGGATGGAGGGGGAAAACCAGAGTTCCATTTGTAACAGGCTCTTTGAGATGCTAATGAGATATCCTGGTGGCAAAAAAGCGGTCTGGCCGGGGGTGAGGGATTGGAGCATCAATCCATAGAAGATATTTAAAGCCTAGGGAATGAATGATGGGAAGAGAGAGACCTGTCTTCATCAGTGCCCAGGCAGAGAGACCTGCAGGACCCCACGCTCCATGAACAAGAGAAGAGTCAGTAGAGCACTGGAGCCCCTGAACCAGGAGTTGCCAGAAAGATACAGAGAAAAGCCAGAGAGTGGGGCATCGGAAAAGTAGGAGAATGCACTTTAAGGAGGGAGGCTTCCCCACTGACCAATGCTGCAGAGGGAGTGGGAAGGGGAATGGAAGGTGGCCAGGCTTTTGGCAGGAGCAGTTCCAGTCGAGGGGGCAGGGATGGAAGCTCACCCTGAGGGGTGGACACAGCATCTCTGTGGGCCGTTTGGCTGATCTAGGGGCACAGGCCTGAATTCCAGACCACCTACCTCTCCTCCCACAGGCGTCTGCGGGCTTTCTTGACTCTTCTGCAATTTTCTGCTGCTTCCTCTGCATTCTGACCCTATCCACTCCCCAATACATGCACTCTCTCTCTCTCTCTCTCTCTCTCTCTCACACACACACACACACACACACACACACACACTTTCCCCTCTGCTCCAACAAAGGAAGGTTCACACACCTCTGTATCCACCTGGTGAGTGTCAGCCAGTGTCTGTGGACTTGAATCACCCAGAATCTGGCATACAAACCCTCGAGAGCCAGGCTGCCATGGGGACGAAGAGTTAGATTTGCTCTATGAAAGGGGAGACTGGAGGGGACTTTGCACATTTCAGCTCAGAGGCAGAGACACATGATAGGAAGGGGTCTCGGGGAGGTGATGAGCACCCCGCCCCTGGAGAAGACCAAGTAGGGGCCAGATGTCCATTGTTAGCAACGCCAGGGAGGGCAGCCATGGCTCGGGATCTCAGGGGGGCCTCCAGGCAAACAGACCATACTAGAAACGGTCGTTCCTCTGTGTAACCTGTGGCTCTCTCCTTGACTCTCTGAGCAAGCCTGATGCAGCTAGTGTGCTGAGAGGGCAGATTCACAGCGCCTGGGTTTGAATCCCCACCCCACCTCTGGGCTGTGGAACTCTGCCCAAATACCTCTGGGTGTACCTCTGTGTACCCTAAAAGCCTCTGGCACCCAGCTAACAAGCAGAGCCCAAGACAAAAGCAGTTTTTCTATGTCATTAAACACTGATGAACAGCCCAAGGGTTATAAGTGTATCCACCACCCAGATTTTGTTTTGAGGATTAAATGAGAGGTGCCCCTAAAGAGTTCGCCACAGTGCCTGGTGCATACTAAGCCCTACTCATAGTAATTCTTATTATTTTGAGTGTTATTGTCCTGTAAGGGCCTGGATTGTGTTATTTTTGAAATCCTTTCCATGCCAGAGGTTTTAACCACTTGCTGAGGAATAAGTGTGGAACCTCAGAAAGTTCTGCTGCAGCCATTAATCCCATGAGAAATGTCTGGAATTGCTCCAAGGAGTTACAGGAAGTGGTGACAGGTCCTGTAGCCCATCTTCCCCGCCAGTGACTCAGAAGCTTGTGTCTGTGGTGATGGAGCCGGGTGATGCTGGATGGGACTGGAGGGGGACCTTGGGCCACTTTGTGCTGTTCAGCAGTGTGACCCATGCCTAACGAAATGATGAAGGAGCTGCTTTCGACTTTGGTTATGTTTGTTATTTGGGTGTCACAGGCTCCTGGAGATAATGATTTTCTTGCAAGGTCTTTTTATGATTCATTCCTGACACTTACTAATTTTTCCATCCAGACAATGACAAAGGTGATGGTGACTTGTCACCGCTGTAATGGGTAAATACAATGACTGGGTGTGTGTTCTCGAACTGTGTGGGAAGAGGTGGGAGTGAAGAGGCTCTTTCTTCTCTAAAAAGATGGGCCTTCTGGAAGTTGCCATCTGATTTGGAGTGAGACAGTGCAGAGCAGTGGTGGGAACCCCAGCATGGGCACTGTCCAACAGCATGACCTTGGGCAGGTGGCAAGATGTTTCGGGATTTCTGTGAGATGACATGAGCACACAGGAAGAACACACAGTGTGAATTCCTGTGGGCAGGGTGCCCCCGATAAGTCACTACCATTTTTTAAACATTCAGAAGTTACCATCCCTCCCCATGCTTCTGGAGTCTCAAGAAATCACCCAGTGTGCAAAAGGAGAAACTGAGGCCTAAAGAGGGGAGGTGACTAGTTCGAGGCCCATCGGGGACAGAAACTATTCTCTCCTGAACCCCTGCACAATTCTTCCTCCCTGTCATCCCAGCCCATGTGCTCTTTATTCTACAAACAAGTGTGGAGCATCTGCTCTGTGGTTGCTGAAGATAGAAGTGAAGACACCTTTGCCTCATGACAGTCCAGTGTGGAGACAAGCGATCAGCTGTCAGCCACAAAAGAAGCAAATGAAACCAATGCCATGATAGCACTGCAGGATATGTGGTGAGGGCATAGAAACCCAAGTGGGAGCTAGCCCGGGGCTTCTGAACAGCTGTTATTAAGCACCATGTTGGGCTTTCTCTGGGCAGTGTCTTATAAAAACCACCTGGGAGAGGTGTAATGTCCTCACTTTGCAGATACAGAAGCAGAGACCTGGAGAGGTGAAACCACTTGCTAAAGACAAGGCTACTAGTTTATGGCAGAGCTAGACCCAAACCAGCGCATGTGACCTCCCGCCATCACTGTCCCATGAGCCTGATACTGTCTCATGGGAAATGCCCTGGTTCCATCTCTTGAAACGGAGTCCTTTGAGACCCCAGCCCTGGCCCAGAGAGACCACACTCGTGTTTGGGAGCAGCAGGTGGAGCCAGGCTGCAAGACTCCCTAAGAAAGGAAGGAAGGTTCTGGTGATTAACCACCTTGGAGCTGGTACAGGTTTCACAGGCAACCCTTGTGGGAAACATTCCACTGCACAGAAAAGAATCACTAAGCTAATTCTAGTCAAGATCATTTAGCTTTATTTCCTACCAACGATTCCAAACAGAAAGCCTGCATACTTACACATTTAGAATTTCACTATGAGACAGAAACATGTCTTCTAGGTGGGTCATAGCACACCAACACCTTAAAATGCTTTGCTGAGCATGGAAGCTCAGGTGTTTTGTTTTTGTTTTTGTTTTTTTAATTCATGAGAGACACACAGAGAGAGAGAGAAAGAAAGGCAGAGGCACAGGCAGAGGGAGGAGCAGGCTCCATGCAGGGAGCCCGACGTGGGACTCGATCCTGGGTCTCCAGAATCAGGCCCTGGGCTGGAGGCAGGCGTTAAACCACTGAGCCACCGAGGCTGCCCAAAGCTCAGGTATTTTTAAGAGGAAAAAAATATCTCCTATTCAGTCTGGGATAATATCCCCTGGCTGTCCACAATGATTTGGATTTAATTATATCCAAATATGCAAATGTGTCCTGTAACCTGTAAACTGGACAAAACACATGTGGGTCTGCACTCCTCATGCTTGTAATAGCGTCCTCTTCTGAGCCTCACCTGGAGAACCAGACGAGAAAACGGATATGCTTTGTGAATTGGCCAAGTGTTAGGCTGTTTTGGTCCTTGAGCCCCGGAATAGATGATGGGATCATTGGAGATGTCACTAAGTCCTGTATGCAAGCATCCCTCCCCAGGGGTGGGGACCAGAAGGACTCCTGAGGCCACAAGGAGTCTGTGGGCCCACCTTCGCCCATTGACTGATAGAATGAGGCCATGGTCTGTCAGGGGCTGCATCCCCATGTTCAAGTGACAGTCTCAGGTGAGAGACTTGCATATGGCAACATCCGGAATGTTTCAAAGGCTGCTTTCTCCAGCAACATCCATCAACCAAATAAAAGTTTCAAAAAATATTCAACAGCTTATCTTCAGGGATGGGCGGCAGGTGGGCTAAGCCTATTTGCAGGGACTTGTGGCTCTCCACCTCCTTACAGACATCCTGCAGAGTGGATGGGACCTCGTTCACCATCAGGCAGGTGTTATACCTTCCTTCGTTTCTTTCTTTTCAATAACCCAAAGAAACATTCTGACTTGGCCATCGCTTTAAAGGCTTGTGAAGCAGCTATGGAGTAAAGAAGTTTCAAGAATGGTTCCTATGGTCTCCTACCATCCAGCTATGTGACTTTGGCAAGTCTCCTGAGTGTAAGATGGGACTGATCCTGACACCTGCTGTGTAGGGCTTCTGTGAGATTAAGTTAAATAATGCATGTGAAGCCTTTAGTTCAGGGCCTGGCCCATATAAGGGCCCCATACTTATTAACTAATGTTGTTTGTTACCATTGCATTTACTGTCACAGGTCACCACAGCAACGTTACCAAAGAGATGCCTCCAACTCCAAGTTAGAGCTGGGGTGGGAGTGGCGTTCAGGTAGCTGGCAGGAGAGCAGGGGAGAGAGGGAAGATTTCTTCTATTTCTCCTCAATGGTGACCTCAAAGACTTGGGTGCTGGTAGGAGAGTGTCTCCGAGGGCTGGGTGAGCAGAACCGAGAAGTCAGGATGCTATAGAATTGTTAAAACCCTAATCCCCAACGTGACTGCATTTGGAGTTGGAGCATCTAAGGAAATAACCGAGCCTAAATGAGGTCATAAGGACAGGGCCATGATCCAAAGAGACTGGTGTCCTTATAAGAAGAGACACCAGAGGGCTGGCTCGCTCTCTCTATGCCATATGAGGACAAGAGAGAAGGCAGGCGTCTGCAGGCCGGAAAGAGAGCTCTCACCAGAATTCAACCCTGCCTGCAGCTGGATCTAGGACTTTCAGCCTCCAAAACTATGAGAAAAATCTGTGTTGTTAAAGCCCCTAGGCTATGGTATACTCGCTATGGCAGTCCAAGCAGACAAAGATCCTGAGGAGGGGTGAACAGTGGGATTTCAGCGGAGGAGCTTGTTCTGGGCATCCCCCATGGTTCATGACTGCCCACAGCAGGGCTTGCCCAGCACTAGGCTTCACAGAGACCATCCTCTTCACTTCTTTACTCCACTGCCGCCTTGAGAACTTTTAAGGAGATGGCCAAGATGGAGTCTTCATTCCAAAGTTTCCTGTTCACGCATGGGTGCAGAATCACCAACGCTGATGTTACAATTGTAATTTCAAGGACCTCGTGGCCCACGAACAGAACCTCCCGGAGATGGGAACAGGAACCTGCATTTCTGGCAAGGTCTTCAGGCCATTTTATGAGTAAAACGTTTGAAACCCACAGGTCTTTAAAAAAAAAAAAAAAAAAAGAAAACCACAGGTCTTGAGGAGAAGTCCTCCCCCTGGTGTTAGAGGCCCTCCTTCATGAGGGCTCCTGACTTGTCCTCACATCCACATTCAACCCATCAGCAGATCATAGATCTGTTGCTACTGCCTTCACACTCTGGGCAGAATCTCATCATCCTCACCACCTCCGTCATTCCCACCCTGGTCCACGCTGCCAGCAGCCCTCACCTGGACCAGTGCAGTAGCTACTAAGGGACCTCCTTGCTGTCTCGTCACATATACCCCTTCCTCCTGGTCTCAGCACAGCAGCCGCACTGATCCAGCCACTTCATGTCTCCTTAGTGGCCTCCCATCTTCCTCAGCACGGAACCCAGGCTCTGACCATGGTCTCCAGGGCCCTCTGTGGCCTGGCCTTTGAACCTTTCCAGTCTCATGTTCCTTGGTACAGCTAGAAATGGGCAGGGCCTTGCAGAGGGCAATGGAGTTCTGGCCCACTTAGCAGTCAGCAATAAAGCTGGGAGAAACGGGATACGCGGTTTCTCAGAAACCAAGAGAGGACTAAATGCAAAGCCAGAACAATTTCATGGGCTTTTCAGCTCCATCATTCAATTTAAAAATAACTCCATCAGATTGTCTTAAAATGTAGACATTTTTAGCCCAAAGACAAGCTTCTCAAAAGTTCAGGGGCAGGTCCTTTTGTGGAGAGAATGAAGTAGGTACAGACTGGACTCAGCAGTGGGGAGAAGGAAGAGGAGGAAGGATGATTTCTCAAAGTGGGGTCCCTGGACCAGTGGCCTCATAACCACCTGGGACCGTGGTAGAAGGGCAAATCCACAGAACTTCAGGAATCAGGAACTCCAGGGCTGGGGCCCGAAGCCGGTATTTCCACAAGTTCTTCAGGGTTCTCTAAACCTCTTGAGCCTCTGGTCTGGACCATCTTGGTTTCATGAGCCTGCACCTTGTCTAAGAGAAGAGTTTTCATAGGTTGTCATTCCCTTTGCCCCTTGGCTTATCCTGCTGTCCTCAGCTGGAACATGCATCACAAGATTGCTAAAGACTTCATAGCCCATTCAAGTGGATTAAACGGATCTTCATCAGAGCCTGCGTGTTCCAGGCTGTACTGGGCAGTAGGGATGTAGAGAAGACTGGGGCACTGTCCCTGCCTCCAGGAGGACACAGTCCCACTGGGGAGACAGCCTCATACCCATGGATTTGTCTCAATACAAGTACAGAACAAGGGGAAGTCCCGAGATAAGGCAATTAACTTCACCTGGGGTGAGCCAAGGAGAGCATTACAGACCTCCAGACCTTGGAGGCTGGATTGCAGGTACTTTTTATATAACATATATACATATTTTTTCTAATATCAACAATGAACATGCATTATCTCATTTGGGAGATAGAGAAAAGTGGAAAGAAGGATATTAGAAGACCCTGTAAATCTAGTACCACTCTCCTGCCACACTGGAGTGTAAGCTGATGATGAATACCAGTGTGTACATTTCGTTCTCTTTTGGAAGGAACATTTTAAAATACTTGAATGGCTCTTCAAACTTTTGCCAAATTGCTCTTCAAAAGTCCACAGCAATTTCTACCGACTCGCTATTATTGTTATTTTACATTTTGGTTAATGGGTGAGCAATAGTGCCCCGTGGCTTTAGTGGGACTGGCTGTTTCCTCTCTTACTTGCTAATGTATGTGAACTACCCATTCATGTGATTTGTCCATTGGAGGACTCTATATGGTTTCAGTATTTTCCACATCATATTAATTACCAAAACCAGACTTAACATTAAAAAAAAAAACAACCCCTCAGATTCCTAGGATGTTATTGCAAGAGAATGAATGAGTCAGAAATAAAAAACAGTGATATACCAAGTGCTTCTGATAGCCTTCTCAATAGTGAAGAAAACGTAACTGGTCTAACATCCAGTGGTGGTGGGTATGGCAAAATGCTATGCAAAGCAAGATTTGGTGGAATACTATGCAACTTTTTTAAAAAAAGATTTATTTATTCATAAGAGACACAGAGAGAGGCAGAGACACAGGCAGAGGGAGAAGCAGACTCCTCGCCGGGAGCCCATTGTGGGACTCGATCCCAGAACTCCGAGATCACACCCTGAGCTGAAGGCAGGTGCTCAACCGCTGAGCTACCCAGGTGTCCCACTATGCAGCTATTATAATAATGTTATGAAGACTGCATAGCAACATACGAAAATGTTTACAATATCATTTTAAGTACAGTAAGTACAAAGCTTAGTGCCTGTGTATCACAGCTAAGTGAAAACACGTCTTCTAGGCAGCCCGGGTGATTCAGCGGTTTAGCGCCACCTTGAGAGAAAACTGTCCCGGGTTCAGCCACCATTTCCTGGGCCACTTGATGAAACGAGGAGCAAGAGCAACGTCTTGTCAAACTCAAACACAGCCCCTCAGAGTGGCCATTGTGGGAACCAGAGACCTACAAACTCTTGGTGTGCGGTGCAGAGTGTCCCTCTTCCCAACCCTCAGTGACCTTCAGATGCTCCCAGACACGCTCACTAGGGCTCGGCTTGCTTTCTTATTTTGGTGGTGGTGGTGGTGGTGGTGGTGGTGGTGCAGTTTGAGGTCAGAAGACCTAGAGTCTGGTCCTGCCTCTGCCAGTCACTAGGCCTCATTTACTGTTCCCCTCCTCTGTAAAATGAAGATGCCAGACCAGGCTTGGGGAGCCCCTGGGTGGAGCAGAGGATTGTGCTTGGCTGGGTATGAAGAGGCCAAGAGTCGCCCTAGATGAGACCTTTGTGGTGAGGAAGGTAAGTGAAGACAGGTTCTGAGCAACCACCCACCTCATGAGATTTCATCTGAGGAATAAAACAAAGCCCACAAAATTTCTGTGGCAATAATAAAATAGGATCCCCGTGGCTGGAACTCCACAACTGGCTTTCAGCTCCCTTTGCCCAGATCAGTGGCTCCTGGCTCTCGTCTCCTGGCCTTCCAGCCCTTTTCAGTCTAGTCCAGCAGGCCCTACTCCACCTGTCCTGCTGTGGGCACCCTGGATTATTGCTGGGCCACATGCCCCACCTCCCACTCCTTACCTCCCTGTTCTCTGCCCAGCCCCTCACTCCCAGCTCATCTCTGCCCATCAGAGCCCTACCCATTTTGCCCATCCCTTATTCCAGGAATAAGATGCAGAATCAGCTGCCTGGGTTCAAACCCCAGCTCTGCCACTCACCATTGTGTGACCAGCAGGCAAGTTATTTCTGTTTTCTCATCTGCACAATGAGAGTTGTAATGGGGATCTGAGTACCTGACACAGCATGCCTGCCTCCTGCAAGTCAGTAATGCCCATTGACCTTCACTTCCGCTTCTGTTTTTCCCTGCATGTATATAAACTTTATCAAAGTAGAACATGTATGCAGGAAGTTTGCACTGCGTTTTCTTTAAAGTAGCACATGCAGGTAACTTCAAATACAAATAGTAGCAAAGGGCTCCTGATTAAAGGTGGCCACCCCTGCATTGCCTCTTCCCACCCTCTAGGAATCAGTCACGTACCCATTTTGAAAACATGCAACGGGAAACCGTTGCATGTTTTCAAAATGGGTACGTGACTGATTCCATGACAGGAATCCCTTGTCCCTTTCACCCTTGTTCACCTACCTCCTGACCCCTGCAATCATCAGTTCATTCTCTGTATTTATATAGCAGATTCTGCTTTTTGTTTGTTCGTTTTTTTTTTTAATTCCACATAAAAAATAAAGTAAGTACAAGAACAAAAAAAAAAAAATAAAGTAAGTATATGTTTACTATAGAAAATCAGGAAATGTAGACAAGCAAAAAGAAAACCAAGTATAACATATGAGATCTCATTTCTCATTTTAGAAAGTTTTCTTCTGGGACGATTTAGCCATAATACCTTCTCCCCCAAAAAAAATCCTTGTATTTTTTTTTCCTGTGCATTACAGCTTTCATCACAGCCTTATTAGTTTAAGGGAAAGAAACGAATATTTTGTTGAGTAGAAGCTGCTCAGCGCTTGCTATTTCCGCATGGGCACCACCAGGAAACTTGTTAGGAATGCAGAGTCTCTCCGCCCACACATACCGCCCAGGCCCAGAATCTGCAGCTCGACTGGATCATGCACTTTGAAGCTGAGAAGGGTTGCAGACCAGAGCTTCTCCAAGTTGCAATCCACGAACTGTTCCTTAGAGTCCTGGACAAGAGGCTTGAGCCAGAATGTAAATGCCTGCTGTTTCCTTTACAGAGAAAGACTTGCTGCAAAGTACTGCCAGCTGAACTAAACAATGTGATTGATGAGAAGAGTGATTTATATTCTGGCCCAGACTCCTTATCTTGTCAGAGACCAGGGACACACAGTTCCTGGACTTGGCACCCTCTGCTGACCACACTTCGAGTAGTGCTATTTAGATCATGCACTTCTGCAGTTGGGGGCTGGGACTGCACTGAGTTTCTCTGGCTTTGGATCCTGGCTTCTTCCACCCTGCTTGGATCTGCCCCTCCCACTGGCTGTGACAAATGCACACGCATGCACATGCATGCATCCATGCACACACTCCAGGAGAGCCCTGGCCCATCGTCAGGAAACATTCATCTCTCTGTCTCTCTCTCTCCATCTCTCTCTCTTTCTTAAAGATTTACTTATTTGAGAGAGAGAGAGAGAGAACATCCATGGAGGGGGCAGTGAGGGAGGAATAGGAGAGAGTAAACCTCAAGCAGACTCCCTGCTGAGCACAGAGCCCAGGAGGTGGGGGTGGGGGGCTCCATCTCATGACCCTGAGATCATGACCTGAGTTGACATCAAGATTTGGGTGCTTAACTAACTGAGCCCCACAGGTGCCCCAGAAATCTCTGCATCTTGATGCAGACAGAGGCCCCCCTGCCCTGTGTCTGTTTGCACCATGCCTCTGTTTGCAGTAAAACTGTTTACACCAGGGTTACCAGTCTCTTTATCAGCTCCTCTCCTCAGAGCCAAACAGAGCAGGGGGCTGGCAGAGCATCCAGAGTCAAGAAAAGATGGGCAAAAAAAGCTTGAAAGAAGACAAAAAATAACATCTTTGCTCAGCTCAAGTTCCCAACACAAAAAGAGCTCTCAGATCCCAGGGTCCATATATCATCCCGGATTCACAAAACCCAGGCCAGGCATCTCCCTGCAAACAGCAGCAGGCAAATAATGTACCTGCGCTGGGAAGCAAGGCCACTGAGAAGGTACGGGTGAGCAGAGGCCACGCTGGCCTCCTTTAAGGGACTGTGTGACATTCTGTCCAGTCTGAGTGTCCCCTTCCCTGAGGAGCCCAGGGAGTCCCATGACTTTGAATCATGGGGTTCATTTTTACTAGGACATGGGGAAGACCTAGAACTTTTCATGCAGCACAACTTAGTTAAAAGAATTGAGAGCCAGAGTTTGAATTTCTAGGCCACTAATTTCTGGCTGTGTGACCTTAGGGAAGTTACTCAGCCTCTCTGAATGTTAGTTTCCTCATCTGTAAAGTGGGACATGAGAATACTCATCTGAAAAATGTGTTGTGAGGATTAGTGGCAATGTCTGTAAAGTACCTAGCACTAGCTCACTTGTTCATCCATTCCCTCCCTCATGTATTCAGCATTCTACATTGAGCACTGGGTGTCTGGCGCTGGGGGAAGAGTGGCGAGCTGGAGCTTACAGCCCAGTGGGGAAGATAGAGATTGTTGAAGAACCAACCACACAAACACTGAACAAGTGCCACGAAGGAAAATGCAGGAAGCCTATGGCAGGGCCCCTCTCTAATCTGGGGATCAGGGAAGGTTTTACTGAGCAGGTGATTTTGAGCTCAGATCCCAAGGATGAGTAGGAACTGAAGAGGCAAAGTAAGGGAAGAACATTTCAGGGACATAATGGGGACTCCTATTACCTCCTAGAATATCATTTTGGGTCGAGAGAGGGGTCAGGTTTATTTTACTCCCTGAGGAAAAGTTTATATACAGCAAAATACACAAATCTTAAGGTACAATTTGCTGAGTTTTGACAGATGCACACACCTGTGCAACCAATACCCTCTATCAAGATCTGAAACCTTGCCATCAGACTCCTCAGGAAGTAACCTTTTCCCTTGTTACAAAAGTTAGGGGCTAGTTTTAATTTTTTTCTTTTAAGATTTTATTTATTTATTCACGAGAGGCACAGAGAGAGGCAGAGACACAGGCAGAGGGAGAAGCAGGCTCCATGCAGGGAGCCCGACGTGGGACTCGATCCTGGGACTCCTGGGACGGAGGGATCACACCCTGAGCTGAAGGCAGATGCTCAACCGCTGAGTCACCCAGGGATCCCAGGGACTGGGTTGTAATGCAAACGTTTGATGGTGGTACAGAGGGATAAGGGCTTGGGCTAGCTTTAAATCCCAGCTCCCCCGCTTTCTACCCATGTGACTGCCCAGCTACCTCCACTTGTCTGAGACTTAGTTTCCTCATCTATAAGACAGTTAACTCAGCCCACCTCATAGGACTGATTAGGGATTGAATGCCCAGGGGGTGCCTGGCGCAAGGTAGGCACTCTGGGGTTTAACCTAGAAGCTAAAGTTTCTAGAATGGAAACAGTGGTGAGGAAGAAGCCTGGTGGCTGCGGTAGGGCCTCCCCAGGGCAGCATACTGGGCAGCTTTGGCATACACACCCCGTTAATGCCCATCTCTTGGTCCACAGGCATGTGCTTGCAGGCCTTCATCGAGGCTTTCTTTTACCTGGCCCAGAGGAAGTTCAAGATGCTGCCACTCCATGAGCAGGTGGCCTCACTGATTGACCTTTGTGAGTACCACCTGTCCCTGCTGGATGAAAGGCGCCTGGTGTGCGGCAGGAGCAGCACAGCGGGGGTCCGGCCCCCCGGCAGCAGCACTCCCCAGGGGGCCACCCCCTCAGTCCAGCAGGTGGAGGGCCACCCCCCATGCTGCACAAACAGTGCCCACAAGTCCTCCCGTCCCAGACACGCACTGTCCTGACAGCCGCTGATGCTGCCAGTAAAGAGCAAGCCCTTCGGGGCTGAAGAGAAACTTCTGGGCTTCTGCCTGTGGAGAGAGGGCAGGCTGCAGAGGGTTCCTGCTGGAGAGCACTGCTGCTCGTCTCCGTGTCCTGCTCAGCTGTGCTTGCCCAGGCTGACGACTCCCACCGCCTCCGTCTTGGTGGCCCAACTATTTTTGAGTCCCTGGTGGACATATGACATCCCCAAACGTGACAGATGGCATCTTCTATTCTGGGCTCCCAGAAAGCAACCACCAGGGTAAAACTGTTGCACTGGGGGCACAGGGAGCCAGCGATCCTGGCCTGGGCCGCGGCAAGGAAAGGGCCGGAGGAAGCTGAGGCCTGGATGTGGCGGCCTCCGAGAGCCACCATCCAGACATGTCTATTTCCTGCCACCGAGCTGTGACAACGAATCATGTCCCAGTCATGTGCTCTATGGGTGCTGTTAACAGACTGGCCTCATTTATTTCTTTAGCTTGACTGTTGCTGCAATGTTCGCTTTGTTATTAATTAAGAAATAATTAACCAAGAAGTAACTAAGTACAGTTTTCAGAGTCTCAGCGCTGAAGGAGCCTCGCAGGTCATTTTGTTTGATTTTGTTTGACCTTGACCCCAAAGCAGGAGCCCCACGTCCGGGCTTCTGATTGTCAACGCCCACCCCCACCCCGACTGTCCTTGGATAGAAGGCCACAACGAGGCAGCAGGTTGATAGCAAGCAAAGGGGGGAGGGGGCTGGATGGGAGGAGGGGCTCCCAGGGGAGGACAGCGAGACCCTGGTGAGAGGGCCGCTGTGTGCAGGAGAGGATGTCAGAAGCTCAGGTGGCAGACATGGTGTGAGGAAGAGGAAAGGCCATGCTCTCTCTTCCACGAGACCCTTTGCCCGTCCCCATCTGTGTCCCCAGGCGAAGGAAGGCTCGGAGGCAGCCGAAGGTGGTGTTTTGGGAAGCCAAGCACTGCAGAACCCACTCTGAGCTGTTTGGTGACAAGAGCTGCCTGCAATGACTTTGTTTTCCCAAACAGACAGCGGGGACGGCTGGGAGGGGCAGGAGGAATGTGGGGCACAGCAAGTGCCTCTTGCGTAGGAACATTCTAGAGGTGTCCTCACAGAATCAAGCTGATGGTCCTTGAGACCTCACAGTCTCAGAATGCTGTTCCCATTTTCAGATGGGGAAACAGAGGGCTGGGGGTCGCATGGTAGCATCAGGCTTGGTCCAGTTCTGTGTGTTGGCCCCAGAGCCACATTTCCTTTATGTCCCCAGGAGGGACAGGGGCGTGATTCCAGCTCCCATCCCTCTGCTCTGGGGCTACCCGTGTCCCTCAGGGCCCTGCCCACCCTCCTGCAGCCTGGGGGTAGGGGCTGGGACAGTCCATGCTCCTGAATGGTCTGCCCTGAGGGAAACCCACTTGGAAGACCCCCCCCCACCCCCCCCCCCCAGCCATTCCTGAATCTCTGTTGGTGCTGAGCAAATGGCTTCACAGTGAAAGACCCCCGTAAACATGTCTCTCACATTTGTCACCAGCTGGGAGCTGCAAAGGGTCTTTTCAACCAAGCTCTGACTTGGTTTTCAGAAAGCATTCACTTGCTAAAATGGAGTGCAGTTTTCAAACACATTGGATGTTCTGGGGAAGACATTGTGCAAAGGTTGAATTTGAGCCTCATGGTTTGGGGTGATTTGAAAATGTCAGTTCTCACGTTGAGGAGTGTCCTGTCCCTGTCCCCCACCCTCCCTGTCATCTGCAGGCAGGTGGCTCTGCTCTGCCCCCCAGGGTCACTGTCAGGAAGGAGCCCCTCTTCTGCAGACAGGGTCTAAGCCCTGCTCCCCACACTGAGGTGTGGAATGAGGCTTTACAAGAGGCCACTGAGTGACATATGGGCCCTTTTCTCTCAGTGCCACTGAGCAGGGAGAGTTAGAGGCTCCTCCCTATCAGAGTAAGGCCTGGGACACCTTCCCATGCCCTGAGGAACTCCCACTTGTTAAGCCCCTTGGAAATTTGCAGGTAGGTCGCAGGTACATTTCCTTTCTCCTGGAGGAGAGGAACTGGAGCCAGGGAGCCAGGGAGCCAGGGAGCCAGGGTCCAGATATGCCCCATGAGAGGCCGAGCCTCCTGTGCTTTGCCCTGTGTCATCTCATTTCTGGGCCACAGTGCTCAGGATGCACCCCTGGCCTCTTCTCTGCCCCAGTCCCTCTCCTTCCCGCTCCTGCTGATTCTTACACACACCACCCCTCACTGTTCCACTGGCCAGAGACCCCAAAGGGTGGGGGCTCCAGGGTGGGTTCAGTGAATGGAGATTAAGCTCAGCTCATCTCAGCATGGGGTACACCACTGGGCCCCCCACCCCTTTCTGCCATGCCTGTCTTGCTCCTTGTAGGGTACTGCTCAGCCCCCCTCCTCTTCCACACTGGCTTTCCTGCTCCCCTCCTTCCATCCTCCTAGGAGATGTGCTTGGCTTTGCGGCTGTCACAGCCAGGATTTTGGTCCTCACAGCCTGGCCAGCATGGAGCCCATGGTTGGTCCCTATAAAGGTGCATTAGATCCAGGGCAGCTGGCCGCACTCACGGGCCCTAACAGGCCCCTCCCCACATGTGAAGGCAGAGTGTCCTGGAAACAGAAGCCTCTAGCCCCAAACAAGTGCCCTCTTGTTTCTTCTGGGGGGTCCCTGTTCACTCTCCCCAGCTTTGACTTCATCATCTCCTACCTCTCATCCTCCTCAACTCGTCCTCCATCCTTCATCCCTAGTGCCCCCGGAGGAATTCAGAGAACTCCAGAGCTGACCACATGATCCTCTAATTCGATCAACCCATCCTCTCTGTCCAGATAAAGCTCATGCTCCTTAACCCAACATTCAAGGCTGCTCGTAATCCAGCCCCTTCCTTCCTTCCCATCCTAAAGCTCTGCCTAGCCTCCACGCCTCAGGGAGCAGCCTCCACCCTGTCCCTGCCACCACACTCCCAGGGCGCTCGTTGTCCATTGTTGAGAACATGCTGGGTCCTGCCGTGGCAGAGGCCCAGGGCGGGGCCCCGCTCCCAGCTCTCCCACCCTTGTGCTTCCTGGTCCCTGTGCCTGGATCGCCTCCCTCCATCCAACAGATACTTATCTTCAAGGTCCAGCTCATACATCCCACTTCAATCCCCCATACAGAATGAACTGTTCCCCCCATCTCCTTGTGAGGATCTGGAAAGTTCCAGTTTGCTGTATGGCAAACTCCCACCAAACTCCAAGTTCTGGCAGGTGAGGCAGGAGCTGGACCCATGCGGGCCCCTGGACATGACTGGGGGGCCAGCAGGTGCTCGCTGCAGTCACACACATGTTCAGCAGGTCCCAGGGGAGGCGGCATTACAGTGCTCTTTCCCCTCCGAGCCTGTGAGTGCCCTGGAGAATCCTGGACATTGAAACCTTGCCAAAGTGACTCTGCCAAGGGGATTCACTGAACACCTCACGCCCTCAGCTGGCTCCTGGGCTCCCCGGGGCACCGCAGCTGTTCCAGGATCCTGAGCACACAGTGGCTCCTCTAACCCTGGGCGGTCTTTCCTTCATCCTTCATCCTCCTGTCCTGGGTTCAGGTCTGGACCGCCCCCCACCCCCATCTGCACCCCCTCTTGTGCAGCAAGCTACAAATACGCACAGAAGTGTTTTGCAAGTCCAAGTGCTGTTCGTGCCGTGCTATCTTCATACCGCTTCTGGTTTTCCACACAGTGTGGAGGGATGAACAAATAACTTTCCTTCTCAAATGCACCAAGACAAATGAAGCCAAACAGTCCACTCCTCTCCCTCTCAAGCTGCCCTTTATCCTTACCTTGAAGACACCGGTACGCTGAAGAACGGCCTCTGCTGTGGCTCTAACACCTGGACTTTGCCTTGTGATTGGCAGAGTGTAACACCAAAATAGCTTCCTTCTTTTTTTCTTTTATCTTTTTTTTTTTTTTTTTCACTTTTTGATTAATGTCCTAAACTCCTTGGCCCTATAATTGAAAGCTGGGTTTGAAATGGCCGGCATTTGAGCACCTTCCCTCAAAGCTCAGAATTGATGAGACCTCTTGCCAGGGAGCTGGTGCTCCCGGTGGCCCGGGACCTGTTTTCCTCTCTCTCTCAGCGAGGTCAATTACCTGAAACCCACCTCGCCTTGACTGACACTTTTTTCCAGTCTCCTGTTTGGTGTGATGAATTGGAGAGGGGTTTTCCCAGATGGCATATGATTTTCTCCCTTGTGAAATAAATCCAAATTTTGCTTCCATTCCCAGGGACAAAGGAGCTTTGTGGGACACTCAGCCTACTCCATTACCTTCATCTCCAGTGACCAAGAGTTTTGACGTTTCTATAACTAGGAAAACCAGGCAGCACAATGCTTATGCATGCACGCACATGCACTCACACAGACACACAGTGCCATCGGGCTTTTTAGTATAAAATGGCAAAATCACTGATGATTCCCCCATTTCTGGCAATTTCCTTCTGAGTCTTATTTAGAGAGCAAAGGGAAAGGGTTCCGGGCAGTCTGGGTAACACCAAGGGGCTCCTGGGAAACATTTCCTCTGCCATGAAGGTGCTTGCCGAGATTCCTACCAGGACCGTAGGGGCTATGGGGACATTGGGTGCTGCTCACCGGGGCTTCCCTGGGGCACCCCCAGACTGCAGGAGCAAGGCCACAGATGTGATGGAGGAAGCCAGCCAGGGGTATTTCCCCTGCAGACCCTCTTGCATCACAGTTGGGAAACGAAGACCTGCTTCTGCTGTGCCTGTGGCTCTGTCGAGGTGTGACCGCGCACCAACCCCACTTCACCTCTCAGGCCTATTTCAGGCCCCTATAGTGGCAATCATGTCATCATGAATATAAGAGGCCTGTCAGGGGACTTGGAGCCCAGAATCTACCGTAACAAATGTCTATTGAGAGAAGGACCAGCCTGGATGTGCTAGAACAAGACAGATGCCTGGGAGTACTTGCATCCACCTGGGTGTCCCTGACAGAGGGGCTCCTCAAGGTCCAGGGGAGGCCCGAGCCTGAGCCATCCTCCTGCTGGTGGGCAGGGCTTTGCTGCTAGGCTGTGGCTCCTGCCTCTTAAAAGCCTTTGAATATTCTTTATTAAATTTTCATGGCACATAAAATCAAGGTTCTGCTACTTGGCCTCAGTAGTCTTGGTAACTTTGTAAAATGCAATAATAAAACAAAGCTGAGTGTTGCTAAACACAGGCTCATTGTAAAAACGGCTGCAAAGTATTGACGATTTCTTCCGCGTGATGCGTTTTCACAGCAAATCCGCCGGGGTGGACAATGCTTGTTCATTTTGGGTCAATTGGTGAGAAAAGGGTTCCTTTTAATTTGTTCCTCTCCTAATGGTTCCTGTTTGCCTAGGAAGCTAAACTTTGCCTCAAGGAAAGTGTGAGAGCCTAGGGGAGATGGAGGGAGGGGTTTGAACACCCCCCCACCCCTGGTCTGCTAAGGACAGTCTCCCCTAGGGAAAGAGTGACATGCTCCCAGAGTTCGGCCGCCTGTCAGAGATCATGTGGCGGGACAACTGCCCTGAGAGGGAGGGGGGTGCCCTTCCAACCACATGTATGCAGCAGCCACACTGCCTGCAGCTCTGGGCTGAGGAGGTATGCATGGTGAGCTCTCCCCTGGCGGGTGAGGGAGGGTACCCCCCCCTGGAGAATGGAGCCTTTCTAGCTGCATGGGAAAGGTGACTCCTGGTACTGCTGGCTCACCTGGCAGCTCTTTCCCTGGGAACATAGGTCCTCCCCCTTCCTGGCACCCCATCTCCCCTGGGAGCAGCCTCTGTCTGCTCTGAACATTTCCCAGACTGCACCGCCCATGGAAGGTGAAAAGCAGATAGCCTGAGGTTACACTGGGATCCTTGCCCCCTGAAAATCCACTCAGTGATACTGAGGTGTTCATTTCACAGGCCCCTCACGCTCCCCGCCTCAGTGACAGGGCTGCACAGGCAGGCTCTGACCCCAGGAAACTCCTTTGTTCTTCGGACCCCGGCTGTGCCATTCTAGGAAACATTCAGACACTAGGCGGTCCTTGTGTTCCTACTCCAGGCCAGCCCCATTGGTCCTGCGCTCCTGGGTCCGCAGGTAGTGGCTCAGCCTTGTGGCAGAGCCTTCAGGAGGCCGCCCAGCAGCCTGAGAGGCTACAATAGCCTTGGCCCTCTCCAGCAGCGCCAGACACATCTTTGGGGGAATGAGTGGGGACACCAGGGCTGCAGGGGTCTTTCCACACATCTGCCTCCCCCGGAGCCCCTGGGAGTCCTGGAGCATTGCTGGTGCCCCTAAGGGCTCAGTCTCCACCTCCAGCTCTGACCCTAGCAGCTCCAGTTTTATCTCTGATACATAATGGACTTCGTTATAAGATTGTATCCTCGGTTGCTATGTTGCAACCAGGCCAAATCGAGGGAAGCCCAGCGAGAGGAAGCGCCTTGCCCAGAATGCCCAGCAAGTTAACCATGTGAGCTGACGCCTCCTCAGGGAGGGAATCTAAAGAGTAGAAGGAAGCTAGGGCAGCCCGGGTGGCCCAGCGGTTTAGCGCCACCTTTAGCCCAGGGCATGATCCTGGAGACCCCGGATCATCCCAAGTCAGGCTCCCTGCATGGAGCCTGCTTCTCTCTCTGCCTCTCTGCCTCTCATGAATAAATAAATAAATAAAATGTATTTAAAAAAATAAAGAGCAGAAGCTAGTGCCAGCCCAGGGGGCCTCTAGGTCAGGAGCTTTAACCTACAGTCCATAGTGCTTCTCAGCTGTAACCTGTTGTACAGGTGGAACTCATAGGTGAGGAAAAAGCTTCAAATGCCATCATCGTCTCTTCCAATTTTCCATACTTGACAAAGCTGGGGACCTTGGAGAAATAACTTGTCCTGAGTTACATCCACAGTGGCATGTCCACCCTGACCAGCCGTGACCCTACCACTTCCCCAGCCACTCGGACACCTGGAATATATGTGTGTCATGCTGGCGGCAGTCCTCAGTCCCTAGGCTGGTTCACACCAGGATGCAAGGGAGGTTCTGGGCTCCCCCGGATTCAACCAGCTTCTCCCACCCACCATAGAATGTTTGGGTGGGGAGGGGCCTGGAGGCCGGTGCTGAGCTCATTTCTCACTTGGCTTTAATCATGAAACACTTGAGATGTGATTTGAAACACTCCACCTTAGTAGCTCCTCACTGGTAGTTTAAATCTGCTTTGCACTATTTCTGGAGCCAGCCACTGTGGCATCACTGGGTCACTGGGTCTATTGCTGGCTGTACTGGGGTGAAATAACAGTACAGACTTTGGCAGGTCAAGGGCCCACAGGTGTGGCCCAAGGAGGCCACCTGCAAGCCGTCACTTATTTGAAGCCTCATGCTTTAGCTCTAAAAGTCCTACAAAGGGCAGCCCCCATGGTGCAGCGGTTTGGCGCCGCCTGTAGCCTGGGGTGTGATCCTGGAGACCTGGGATCAAGTCCCACGTTGGGCTCCCTGCATGGAGCCTGCTTCTGCCCCTCTCTCTGAGTCTATGAATAAATAAATAAATTTTTTAAAAAGTCCTATGAATACTGCCTTCTGCTCCATATTTTATCCTTATTGGGGTCAGGGTAGGCTTGGTGAGGCTGAAGTAACAACCAATCCCCCAAATCACAGTGATTGAACCCAATGGAGGGTTCTTTCTCTGCACGTGCAAATCTGACATGACCCAGGAGGACTCTCCTGCACACAGGGTTCAGGCTGCTTCCAGCCTGGGCTCTTTCCTCTCAGAGATGGCTTCCAAAGTGTCTCTGGGAAGAGGGAAGATAGAAGGATTGCGGGCGTGGTTGTTCAGGGGCAGCTGACTTCAGCTCTGAGATGTGTTCTTGCGTCCACCCAAGGAGAAAAAATGAGCACATAGTATCTTTTTTGCTGCAATTCACACTTGTTTTTCTTCCTCTAAATCTTCAAATAAAATTGCTGCCCCAAGAAAACAGCCGTTGCATCTTAGAGCCGTCCAGAGTACCCCCACTTGCCCTCACTAACTGTCCCTTTGAGAAGCTCAGCATCACGGAGGGCATGGGTTTGCTAGACTCCAGGGCTGCGGACAGTACAGGATCTCATGTCCTCCTAAGGAACCCAGTCCCAAGCTCTTGACGCTTAGCTACAGCTTGCCTCCAAGCTCCTTGGGTAGCTTTCCCATCACCTGAAAACCGAGTCCAAAGCAGGTCAGCCCGGAGGTTTCCCCTTGAGGGGAGTTGGGGACCAGGCAGTGCTCCAAGAATGGCTGAGGGTCTGACAGTGCAGCCCTTCCCAGGCTGGAGCAGGTGCTCAGCCCAAGCCCCTGGGGCCCTCTAGCCTGGAGACAGGTGTTCCAGCCAATCCAGCTCCTGCTGCCCCTGCCCACAGGCCTGCTGAGGAGAAGAGGCCCTGCACGGAGCCACCTCAGTGCGATGAGTTGAATGGCACCAGGGCTCCTCCTGTAGCCGGTAGTGGTTGGGGACTCCGTCCTCCACTCACTGAGCACATACAATGGCCAGACCACGCCGGGCACACTCCGTGTGTCAGTTCATCAATCTGAGAAATGAGTTCAGGAAATGGACACTCCTATTATCACCCCCATTTTACAGTTGTAGACACCGAGGTTCAAAACTGAGATGAGGTGGCTTTCCCGAGGTGGCACAGTTTGTAAATGCCAAAGCCAGTATGGGATCCCGGCCTCAAGGAGTTGGCAGTCCAGATGGTTCTCCTCTGTGCTGCTGTCTCATGGGGCTCCCCCTTTGCATGGTGGGGAGTCCTGCCAAGGAAGGTGTCCTAGAACGTGTGGGAGTGGGAGGTTCTGGAGAGGCCTTGAGCAGCACTGTGGTGGCAAACGTTTCTCTGAAAAGCCCTTGTGTGGAATGAAATCCTTGAGGGAAGGCCTCACTGACCTGTGCTTCTTGGATGCTATCCCCCATCCAGCCGAGTGTGCAGAACGGGGTGTCCTTGGGAATCGCCTGGCTTGGCAGCAAAGCAACAGCAGAGGGGAACACAAGGAGGCCACATCGGGATAACCGAGAGCCTCTGAGTCTGGACGGAATATGCCAGGCGGTGGGACGGAGGTGGGGGGCAAAACGGGGACCAGCTCCTGTCGCAGGCACCAGAATCACTGCAGCTGGGCCAGTGAGTGGGGGGCAGCACCTTCCTTTTCCAGCCCAGGCAGCGGAGGTCCAGAGAAGCTTCCCGCCTTGCCTAAGGCCACAGAAGTCAGCACAGAGGCTCTGAGGCGGGACAGCGGGATGGCAGGCAGAGGGAAGAGCTACCCTTGTTCCTACAGGTCCGAATGTCCCATGTCCCAGCCAGCCGGGCCCTGGCGTGTGAGCACATAGCATCATGACATCCAGAACACCTGCCCCCCAACCCCCCCCTCCCCCAGCTGCACAGCCTGGGAAGAGGCTCCTCGCACTAGGTCTGGAAATGACAGTCCCATCTCTGTGGCTCACACACTGCATGTCAGGTGGCACCTGGCAGAGGACGAGAGCCTTTGCAGAGAAGGGACCGCAGTGCGGGGGGCAGAGAGCCAGCCAGGAAACGTTCACCCACATTCCACATTCTTTACCCGAAGAAATATGGAAGACTATTACACATTTTACATAAGCTTCCTTTAGCAAAGGTTCTTAAAGAGTTTTGATTCCTGTAATGTATCTGGAAAATTTACCATCATGAAAATCCATTCCCCATGGACACTAGGTAAAATGAAGACCCTACAGCATGAGAAGACACTCAACCCATCTGGGCTTCATGTTGTTGTCATTGGTGTTAAAAAATACACAATGGAGATGTACATATTATATATAATATATATATTTATACACACACATAAATGCACATATGGCATTAATGCATAGATATGGCTAATCCAAATAAAAACAGCACAAAGATATACAATCACAAGCAACTTTCCTCTACCACTGTCCCTCGGTTTTTCAGTCTGTCCCCAGAGACAACTATTATTCCTGGATTTTCTATGTTCTTTCAAAGACAATTTGTGTGTACACAAGAATTCTTAAATATATGTGTCTACCCTGGTTCCTCTCTTTCGTACACTGACCTGCACTCTGCTTTTACCACTTGACAGGATTTCTTGGACACTATTTAATGACATGGACATGTAGGCTGGTCTCAGGTTCCTAACGGCATCATCAGCCCTTATACAATGAACTACTATTGCTTATAATACTTTTGTTTGCTTGACTCGTCCGCAGGTGAGGCGTGTAGTCTGGTTCCAGTTTTCTGTTACTATATAAAGGGATGGCTCTTGTATGTGCGTCTTTATGTACGTGTCCAACCCTACCCTAGAGGATGAATTACCAGGCCAAAGGAGACACACTTTTCCAATTGCAATCGATAAATTGTCGAAGCGCCCTCCTAAGAGGCTGGACCAATTTCCGGCCCCACCAACAGTGTGCGAGAGAGCCAGACCCCTTTACCTCCCCAGCAGAGCGTATTATCAAAATGCCGACCTTTGCTGATGGGCGAAAAGCATGGCATCGTCTGATTCTAGACTTAATTTTTGTTTCTCGCATTGTAAATGAGGTTGAGACTCTTCTTTACATGTTTATTTTTTTCTAAGATTTTATTTATTTATTCGAGAGAGAGAGAGAGAGAGAGGCAGAGACACAGGCAGAGGGAGAAGCAGGCTCCATGCCAGGAGCCCGAGGCGGGACTCGATCCCGGGACTCTGGGATCACAGCCAGGGCTGAAGACAGGAGCTAAGCTGCTCATGTTCTTTGCCCATTTTTCTACTGTTCTTTTTCCTGTTGATGTGTAGCATCTCATTGCAGATGAAAAGAATTAACCTTTTGTCATATTTTTGTAAAAGATGTGTTCTACACGGGCCGTTTTTCGGCAGCCGACTGTCTCTCTGCCTCCAACACATTCTCCACAGTCTGCCAGAGTGGCCATTCTGAAATCTGATTGTGTCACCCTCCTACCTCAAGATAGAGGGCAGCTTCCCACCACTGGGATCCAGCTCAAGCTCCACACCTGGCTTTGGGGGGCCTCCATGTGGGGTCCAGCTTTCCCCAGCCCTGACCAACAGGGCCACCATGTTTGCATCTGTGAAGGTTGTACACTGCACCAGGGGCAAGAACACAAGAAGGACGTGAGGGCGCCTTACAGGTGAACCATGGGCCCACTTCTGGGTCCCATAATCCTGATCTCAGCGCTCACCAAATTTTTGCCATCCCTGTACTTCCAGTGCACTTCCATTCCTACCTGGTTTCATCCATGCTCTTCCTTCTGCCCCTAATGCCTTTCCTCCCTTGGGGGTCTGGGGAGCTTCCTCCTCCAGGTATTGATGGTCACCTCCTCTGCTTGCATGGGTTCACCCTGCCCCAGAGTCCCCCAGCCATCCTGTTACCCCTTGAACCCACGTCACGGTGGATCTCTCTTTAGGGCAGGGCTGTGCTCATTCTTGTCTGAATCTTGCATCCAGCAAGGGCCCGGCACAGAGGAGGAAGTGTGCTGAGTGGAAGAAACGAATGCATGAGTGAATGAATGAGAGAAGGCAGCCTATGACTGCCAGACTCAGTGGGCATGAAGCGGGGCGCAGACCCAGAACCTCCTCAGCCTTCAGCCTGATATAAAGTCATGCATCTACCCAATAGGTTGTTCTTTTGCTTAAATATCCATTTTTATTTTTATTTATATTTAAGTGTTTATATATTAAGTGTTTAAGTTTTATTTATATATTAAGTGTTTATGGATATCCAAGTGTTTATCCAAACACTTGGCGAAATGCAAATTTTTAAAAAATGCAGCAGACTGGTTCTACCCAGGTAATTATCATCTGCCCTGTGAGTCTGCAGTGAAGGCCTTTCTTTTAGTAGGTCTATTGCTCTTTTCAGATAATTTTTTTTTTAAGATTTTATTTATTTATTCATGAGAAACACAGAGAGAGGCAGAGAGAGGGAGAAGCAGGCTCCATGCAGGGAGCCTGACGTGGGACTTGATCCCGGGTCTCCAGGATCAGGCCCTGGGCTAAAGGCAGCACTAAACCGCTGAGCCACCGGGCTGCCCTCTTTTCAGATAATAAATTAAGGCCCATGCAGGAAGCAGGTTCTTCCTCCCATAATTCCTCCAAAGGGGCATCTTAGGAGGATGCGGTGGGCACTGGCTAGGCACACTCAGGGGAGGGAGCGGGGCTCCAGGGACCCTTCCTGGTCTGGAGGGACCACAGGAGGTAGGTGCTAGAGCAGCTCCTTCTCCCTAGACCCCAAACATCTGCTTGATGCCCTGATCTGGGCCAGTCCTCTCTGGCCAATCCCTCCTCAGATGGCCAATGTGTCCCCGGCTCTACCTCCATCACCACCTGGGGAACCTGCAGGGCCCCTACTGCTCTGCCCACCTCCCCAGTCTGCCCTCAATACCCCCCTGCATCCTGAGGGGCCTTCAAAATTAGAAGTGGATAAGAGTTGTCCCAGCTATGCTTCCCTCCATGGCTTCCCTGGCTCTGCAGAGCAAGGCCGGGATCTCTGCCTGGCACCTGTAGCCCCTCTCCACCTCCAAACCCATGCTCTGCACCTCGTGGGACCTATGCCTCTGGCAGCCCCACAGGGCCCCTGCTGGCCTGGCTATGGTCTGCTCAGGCGGCAGAGCCCAGGTCTCTCTGCTCCCTTTCCTTCCTGCCCCTACTCAGTGGCCGCTGAGTACTTTTTGTGCGCTGACACAAGCCCAGCCCTGGTGAGGCGGTGGCCACATCAGCAAAACCAGACACAGCAGCCAGCCTGCTGCTGAGGGTCAGACAGGAAGGACTGAAGTGGAGAGGGCTTCGGTGGCGGCGGGCGGGTCCCCCAGGTGAGGCAGCAGGGATGAGGAGGAGACAGGGCAAGGCTGGCAAGGAAGGCCAGGCTCCGCAGCCCCTGGTGGCCTGGTCAAGATTTCTTCCTTGCCACTGAAGAGTGTTCAGAGGTGCTTGTGTTTTAAAATAAGCATGCTGGGATCCCTGGGTGGCGCAGCGGTTTGGCGCCTGCCTTTGGCCCAGGGCGCGATCCTGGAGACCCGGGATCGAATCCCATATCGGGCTCCCGGTGCATGGAGCCTGCTTCTCCCTCTGCCTATGTCTCTGCCTCTCTCTCTCTCTCTCTCTGACAATCATAAATAAATAAAAATTAAAAATAAAATAAAATAAGCATGCTTCGGGGGCACCTGGGTGGCTCAGTCGGTTAAGCATCTACCTTTGGCTCAAGTCATGATCCAGGGATCCATCATCCCCTTTTCCTCCCTGCTCAGTGTGCCTACTTCTCCCTCTCCCTCCGCTCTTCTCCACTGCTTCTGCTCTCTCTCTCAAATAAATAAATAAAATCTTTAAAAAATTAAGCATGCAGGAGTGTGGGCTATGCAGTGCAGGTGGTGCGTGATGGGGCTGTCACCTGGCAGCGGCTCTGGAGACACAGGGCACACACTTCATAAGGCTTGTAGGAGGCAAAACTCAGGGCAGCTGCTTAATCCCTGTCTCAGCTTCCTCTGAGAAGGCAGGGCCTGGGCCATCATGTTGGCAGCAAGTCGTAGTACACAGCTCAGTACAGGGCAGATGGAATGTTCTGGGAATGAATGAATGAACGACAGCTCCAAGAGGAAATGCTGAACTAATGAAGGATTTGACACATGGGGAAAGTGAGAGGTGGTGTGTCCCCTGGGGGAGCTAGTGACGACCCAGGGCTGGGGTACACTGGGCGGCCGCAGGGCCAGGAGGGAGGCCCCAGGCTTAGGCCCCCAGGCAGTGTAAAAACCCCAGCCCCTACCCCTGCTCACAGGAAACTGCCACTTCCCCACACACGCACAGGCAGGAGCATGCACTGTCCAGATAAATAAATCTGAGCCACTTTTCAGCATCGTTTCATGTTCCCGGGAAGGTTGGGCCACGTGGCAACCAGCAGCAGCCCATTAGCTGACAGGCCGAAGCATATCATATTGAATTCCACGGCCCGCGGAGCCCCGGAGACCCCGTGCTGCTCTGAAATCCGCGCTGATTTATTAGAATGTAACTGTGCTGCTTATTTCCCATAATGAACCCCCTCCTCTTGCCAGGGCCAGTTTTCCAAACCTCCACCAGAGAAGCAGGACTGGGAGGGTCTTGAACTCACTCCTTGTCTACAGTTTGAAAACAAGAGGAGGGCAGCCCAGGGGGGCTCAGAGGTTTAGTGCCGCCTTCGGCCCAGGGCCTGATCCTGGAGACCCGGGATCGAGTCCCATGTCATGCTCTCACCATGGAGCCTGCTTCTCCCTCTGCCTGTGTCTCTGTCTCTGTCTCTCTCTGTGTGTCTCTCATGAATAAATAAATAAAATCTTAAAAAAAAAAAAAAAAAAGCAAGAGGGTATGACATGTGTGGGAGCAGGTACTGGGTTCTGGGGACTCAACTCCGGTGCTACTGGCAGTGTTGATCTCAAGGCATGGCGCTGTCCCCTGTCTTGCCGTCTATCCGCTGCCCCATGTCTGTCTGCTTGCCCGCCCCATCCCTGGGTTCTCCTGCCCTTGCCCACAACTACATCAGGATGTAGGGCCCGGCCAGCCAGGGGCTCAGCCCCTGGAGCTCACACTCTGGCCATAGTGAAGTGCATGTGCCTCTGCCACACCTACTGGGGCCTCGGGCCTGGGCCTCTGCCTTCCGCACGCACTACACACAACAGCCACAGCCCTGCACACACTAGAAAGGGGCATACACCCACATTGACACGAAAGCCAATGCTGGACGGGACCACACAGAAGGGTGCCTAGGCGGCTCAATGGTTGAGCGGCTGCCTTGGGCTCAGACCATGATCCAGGGTCCTGGGATCGAGTCCCTTATCATGGGCTCCCTGCTCAGTGGAGAGCCTGCTTCTCCCTCTGCCTCTGCCCCACCCCCGGCTCATGCCCTCTCTCCCCAAGAAATAAATAAAATCTTAAAAAAAATAGTAAGAACCACACAGAGTCACGCCCATAGATCCCCACTCCATCCCAGTGTGTAAGATACATTTACAATGTATAATTATTTTTGAATATAATTATAAAATTATAAAATTATAAAAATATAATCTATTTTTGAAGGCCCTTCAGGATGCAGGGGGGTATTGAGGGCAGACTGGGGAGGTGGGCAAACCAACACACAGCACATCCCTCACACACTCATTCACAAATACACACTTTTACACACATTTTTTTGATTTCTGATTTTTTTATTTTTATTGAAGGATAATTGACATACAATATCCTATTAGTCTCGGGTGTACATCATAGTGATTCTCTATTTGTATACAATATGAAATGATCCCCTGGATAAGGCTAGTTACCATCTGTCACCATACAAAGTTATTACAGTATTATTGACTATATTCCCCACGCTGTACATTACATCCCCATAAACCTTTGTTATTAATTCCTACTTTTGTTGCTCTGAGGTCAAGAAATAGGACTTTCCCTTTGTTGTACCTACTCTATGTCAAGTGCTTTGTCAGGTGCTAATTACCCAAAGTTGAATAAATTTGAGCTCCGGAGCCTAATAATGGAGAAGACAAATCCACATGGACAATTTGATGCATGCATGACAGAGAGAATGCCAGAACCTGTATTTTCTTTACTATGTCTTATATATTCTTCTCTACTTGGGTTGATCCCTGTTTTTGTTAATTACCTAAACACTTCTGGGCTAAAAAAAAAAAATATTTCTGTATCACACCATTTGCTTTTCTTGAATCATTAGCATGGATGCCTGTATTCTCATTTATTATCATCTGTATTCCTTCTTTGTAACTTGCCATTTCATATCTTTGCCTGTTTTTCTGCTGGGATAATTATTTAATTCTTCAAATTGGCAGTTATTTATCCTTTGCTATATTCTTGGATAACACTTCAAGCTGATACTCTGGGATGGAGCATGACTTTGACTTTCAAGCACATGCGGTCTGGGTTTTGCACTTGGCAATGATACCATTTACCTCCAATTTTTTGTTTCCAGGCAGCACCTACTCCTTGGTGCCATGCCCCTGTGTATTGATGAAGCATTATTTGGGTTATCTGAGCATTCATTTAGGATGGCTGAGGCACTTGCACAAACCTGACATGTGAAGGCTTGCTGCCCCGTGAGTGGCAATGTTGGACTCGCCCTTGCCTGGTGGAGAGGACTGCCTGCAAGGGAATCTCCCTGAGAATCTGCCATCCAGGTTGGCGGTCTCAGCCATTCCCTCCACTCAGTGGGGCACCTGTGCCACCCTCCCACTGGGGTGGGATGAGGAACGGCTCCACCTCCCTCCTGCAGGTGTCGTTGGCCTCTGCTCAGCCTCCACTGCCTCTTCTTGCTTGCCTGATGCAGGAGCCATGGGGACATCTGCTAAACTTCACATTCCACAGAATTGGAGGCATACATGCGAATTTCTGGTACTTGAAAGTCGAATATGTATGTTTGCATGCACGTGTTATGTGTATGGATGTATATTTGTACTATACATATATGTGTATGCATCCACACATATTTATACACACATACAATCACATTTATTTGTTTGTTTGATTCCTGGCTCTGCCTGCTGAAAAGTTGAAAAAGAAAAGGCGTTCTAGTAGCTCTCAGATCTTGGCCTGCGATTGCAATTCTCAGAGTTGCTCGGGTATATGACTAATCCATAGCTGGGGTAGGATAGTAGGTACAAGATGAGCCTGCACCTCTTGTGATGCTAGAAATAAGGAAGTGTTCAGAATCGACATTGAGGGTGTCACCAGGAAGTAGGTCCCAGTGTGAAGAAGCTCCTGTGGCCAAACCTGGGACTGTTTGAACACCAAAATAATTAACTAATTATAAGCCCTTAAAAATAGGACTTTAGGGATCCCTGGGTGGCGCAGCGGTTTGGCGCCTGCCTTTGGCCCAGGGCGCGATCCTGGAGACCCGGGATCGAATCCCACATCAGGCTCCCGGTGCATGGAGCCTGCTTCTCCCTCCGCCTGTGTCTCTGCCTCTCTCTCTCTCTCTGTGACTATCATAAATAAATAAAAAATTTAAAAAAAAATAGGACTTTATTGGACAGCCCCGGTGACCCAGCGGTTTAGCGTCACCTTCAGCCCGGGGTGTGATCCTGGAGACCCGGGATCGAGTCCCACGTCAGGCTTCCTGCGTGGAGCCTGCTTCTCTCTTTGCCTGTGTCTCTGCCTCTCTCTCTCTCTCTGTGTGTCTCTCATGAATAAATAAATAAATAAAATCTTTTTGAAAAATAGGACTTTATGTGTCCATACTGATAATAGATAAACAGAGGAGAAGGGAGTTTCTTTGTTGTTGGCAGCAAAATTCCAAGAGTCAACTGGCAGTATAAAATGGGCACTAGAATTAGAAAATCATCTTTCACAACCATCCTAGTAAAGGCTGAATCAATCAAGAATCGTTAATGCTTGCTAAATCTAAGGGGACATCTTGATGAATAGCAGGATATTTGCACGGTCTCAAAATGTCTCCCCATGGACTGCTTATTCATCGCAACCCCAGTAATTACACTGTGGAGAAATAGGACCACACCTCGATCAGATGATAAAAATTAACATCAGTAAATGACAGATGGGCATCATGTATCTCCAGATGTGTTACTCCGAGAAGAACATGGTATGCTCCTTGCAGTATTTTGGCCCAGAATGAATAACCAGAAACTAGTCACAAGGAAATATCAGACAAATTGCAATATTATTTTTCTATTAAAGAAAGAGGAGGGCAATTGTTGGTTGCAGTCTCCCAAAATTCAATGCCACAAGATAGAGAAAAGTCATAGAAATATTCTAGATTAACAGAGTTTAAAGAGACGCGACACCTAAATGCAGTCTCTGACCCTAAACTGGACGCTGTGCTGGAGGGAAAAACACTATAAAAGAACATTACCGTTTCAACGGAGAAGATTGGAATATGATGTTAGATTACAGTTTGCACCAATGTGAAACTGACCGAGGTTGATAACTATCCTGTGATTATGCAAGATAATGTCTCTAATCTTAGTGAATGCATGCTGAAATACTGAGAGGTAAAGGACCATGACGTATGTCACTTGTCTTCAGAGTTCAGAAAAAAATTGCAGGGGTGTAGTGGGGAGGAGAGACCAAATGATAAGGCAAATGGAGTAACCGCGTTAATAGGAGAATCTGGGTGTTCTTTGTACTGTTGATTTTAGTAAATTCACTGTTAAGTGTGAATTTGTTCCAAATCGGAAGGTTTTTTGTTTGTTTGTTTGTTTGTTTGTTTGTTTGATCCCGGGGCTTAAAATTTTAGACTATGTGCAAGTATAATCACTAAAAAGCAAAAAGAAAGAAAGAAAGAAAAGAAAGAAGGAAGGACAGCAGGGAGACAGCGATAACTTAAAAAAATAATTACATCTGTCATGAATTGCAATCCATAATCTTCTGCCAAGTGAAAAAAGCAAACTGTCCATTGATGTGTCGTGTGATTGCATTTTTTTGTCTTAAAAATATTAGTTTGTATGTTCAGGAGTAAAGTCCATCAGAGTCCTTGATCAGCTGTTAACAAAAGATTTCCATAGAGAAAGGGATTCGTGAAAGAGGGAATCCCTTTTAACTTTGTATGTTTCTGTTTGTTGTTATTTTTCAGGAAAATTCCTGAAAAGAATTCAAAATAAGGAACAAAGATTCCCACAACTCCTGGACCCATAAACTGCTTTTCATTGTCCTTCAGCTACTTTACAGCTCCCTCCATTACAAAACTCTGATTAAAATGCATAGGATTCTTTTTTTTTTTTTTTTTTTTTTTTAGATTTTATGTATTTATTCATGAGAGACAGAGAGAGAGAGAGGCAGAGACTTAGGCAGAAGGAGAAGTAGGCTCCTTGCGGGGAGCCCGATGTGGGACTCAATCCCAGGACCCCAGGATCACAACCTGAGCCAAAGGCAGGCACTCAACTGCTGAGCTACCCAGGCATCCCAATGATTCTTATTCCCTATTTGCAGAAATCCAAATAGCATCCAGTGGAATGTACTTGATTATGGCCCTATAGATAGACTAGTTTTGCATACAACTGACAGGTTTCCTCATCAATTAACGAGTCAAAAAATGCTAAACATATGTTCGTTTTATATTTGTGTGAGAGTCATGGTTTTATCATTTAAAAAAAAAACTTATCTTTTAAACACAAGCATTTGTTAAAATCTAGAAACATTTTATTTATTTATTTATTTATTTATTTATTTATTTATTTATTTATTTAAGAGAGAGAGAGAGAGAGAGAGGGCAGACACACAGGAGGAGGGAGAAGCAGGCTCCATGCCGGGGAGCCCCACGTGGGGGCTCGATCCAGGCTCCAGGATCATGCCCTGGGCAAAAGGCAGGCGCTAACAGCTGAGGCCACCCGGGGATCCCTTTTTTGACGCTCAACTACTGAGCCACCCAGGTGTCCAAATCTAGAAACTTATTTTAAAAGAAAAACAGTCCAGAGATTCTCCAAAGAGCTAAATCAGAATTATGGGGGAAATCCCCAACTTGTGACTGCGGTGGCAGGAAGCCCCAACATCATGTGCCAGCAAAGTATGAACACCACCAAGTATGGGCCTCCAGGGACCCCACACAGCCTCCCCAGGGATCCTGTGCCCCAGGTGAGTGGGGGTCCTGGCCCCCTCATTGTCACTGTACTAGAGTTATTGGCTGGCAGGGAGGGCGTGGCCAAAGTCAGACCATCATCCTCAAGGAAAGGGCTTTTGTTTTGTTTTTAGATTTTTATTAGCTACCCAGGCATCCCAATGATTCTTATTCCCTATTTGCAGAAATCCAAATAGCATCCAGTGGAATGTACTTGATTATGGCCCTATAGATAGACTAGTTTTGCATCTAATTGTAAAATTTGTTCAGCAGTTGTGATTCCCTATATAAATGTGGCTCTCTGAATTCTCTTTTGAACGGGTTGTGACAACTGACAGGTTTCCTCATCAATTAACGAGTCAAAAAATGCTAAACATATGTTCGTTTTATATTTGTGTGAGAGTCATGGTTTTATCATTTAAAAAAAAAACTTATCTTTTAAACACAAGCATTTGTTAAAATCTAGAAACATTTTATTTATTTATTTATTTATTTATTTATTTATTTATTTATTTATTTAAGAGAGAGAGAGAGAGAGAGAGGCAGACACACAGGAGGAGGGAGAAGCAGGCTCCATGCCGGGAGCCCCACGTGGGGCTCGATCCCAGGGCTCCAGGATCATGCCCTGGGCAAAAGGCAGGCGCTAAACAGCTGAGCCACCCGGGGATCCCCTATTTTATTTTTTAGATTTTATTTATTTATTCATGAAAGACACAAAGACAGAGAGGCAGAGACACAGGCAGAGGGAGAAGCAGGCTCCCTGTGGGGAGCCCGATGTGGGACTCCATCCCAGGACCCCGGGATCATGACCTGAGTCAAAGGCAGACGCTCAACTACTGAGCCACCCAGGTGTCCCAAATCTAGAAACTTATTTTAAAAGAAAAACAGTCCAGAGATTCTCCAAAGAGCTAAATCAGAATTATGGGGGAAATCCCCAACTTGTGACTGCGGTGCAGGAAGCCCCAACATCATGTGCCAGCAAAGTATGAACACCACCAAGTATGGGCCTCCAGGGACCCCACACAGCCTCCCCCAGGGATCCTGTGCCCCAGGTGAGTGGGGGTCCTGGCCCCCTCATTGTCACTGTACTAGAGTTATTGGCTGGCAGGGAGGGCGTGGCCAAAGTCAGACCATCATCCTCAAGGAAAGGGCTTTTTGTTTTGTTTTTTAAGATTTTTATTTATTTATTCATGACAGACACAGAGAGAGAGGCAGAGACACAGGCAGAGGGAGAAGCAGGCTCCATGAGGGGAGCCCAACATGGGACTCGATCCTGGGTCTCCAGGATCACGCCCTGAGTCAAAGGCAGACGCTAAACTGCTGAGCCACCCAGGATCCCCGGGAAAGGGCTTTTTTATGCTTCTGACTGGCTGGGTCTCTCAGAGAGCAAGACGTCCTCAGTTAATTTGTTTCCTGGACATTTCAAGGATATATATAAACAAAGAAATGCCAAAAGAGAGTCACAAAAATAGCAGTGAATTTTAAACATTTATGTTGCATACATGAATGTTTTAATACAAACTCAATAAACAGTATATCATAATTGTACCATTCATCAGATAATAGGATCAGGATCTGGTACACTGGGGGGTGTGCTCTGGAGACAGGCTCTTCCCCTTGCCAGGGGTCTGGTCACCACCCAGACTGTAAGGACAGCCTTGCTGGGTTGTTCAGGTGTGAGGTCCCCTGTCACCTGCCTCTCCCAAAAGGCACAGGCCCCCTCTGTTAACAGGCACCAACTGGTATCTGGAGAAGAGTTTCAATTTTGTATATTTATTGCATAAGTAGACATTTTACTGAATTCTAACCATTTTTTGGCTGATTCACAGTGAAATTTTTAAGACAGCCCCATCATTTGCCTCCTCTCTCCCAATGGTTATAGTTAATTTCTTGCATTTTGCCACTGACATGTGAAGGTCTTGCTTCTTACCTCATTGGGAAGGTCTCCGGTTCTACTCTTAAGGGTGATGTTGGCTATTGGCTTGAGATAGTCTTTTTTTTTTCCTTTTTTTTTTTTTTAAATAGTACCTATCTTTTTTTAAATTTTATTATTTATTCATGAGAATACACAGAGAGGAGACAGAGAGAGAGGCAGAGGCACAGGCAGAGGGAGAAGCAGGCTCCATACAGGGAGCCCAACGTGGGACTCGATCCGGGGTCTCCAGGGTCACGCCCTGGGATGAAGGCAGGCATTAACTGCTGAGCCACCCGGGCTGCCCAGTCTTTTTTTTTTTCAATGTGTTTTTATTATAAAAACAAAACTATGTTCAGAAAAAAAATCCAGAAAATACTGATAAGCAGAGGGAGAGAGACAGACAGAGAGAAATACAAGTCTTTCATTATCTCACCACCCCTTGGTCCATGTGAACACCTCAGTGTATGTCCTTAATAATAGTTATTACTATCTTAAGATTTTATTAGAATGATTGTTATTGTTCCGAGAGTAGGTAACATTGATTTATGTATTAGTAGTGGTGGAAGTACAGGAGTGATGAGCAACATCTCGGCAGACAGTTACAGAGACCGTCATTCCCACTTTATCACTGGGGCCGTCAAGGCTGAGAGGACTTTACCCATTCCCCTAAGCTTGCGTGGCTTACCCACAGACATTAAGACCGAAACCCAGGGTCCTTCCACACATAGGCTCAAGCTCTTACCTACACTCCCCTGCCTCTCAGTCCAGATTTGCTTTTGCAAATAGATTTTAAGAACTAGACTTAACTCCTCCTGGACATATGGTCCTGTTATCAGCTTTTACACCAAATAGAGTATTAACAGCTCTCATTGTCACTTGTCCTTCTACAGATTTAATGGCTGTATAGCGATAGCTTTTCATTACATAGATATGTTTTACTTGTTTTTATTTTTAATTTTTTGTTTGTTTTGTTTTACTTGTTTTTAATGGCTCCATATCAAAACAAGCAATGAAAACCAGTTGCAGCAATGCCTGGGTGGCTCAGTGGTTGAGGGTCTGCCTTTGGCTCAGGGCATTAATCCTAGGGCCCCTGGATGGAGTCCCCCATCGGGCTCCCTGCAGGGAGCCTGCTTCTCCCTCTGCCTGTGTCTCTGCCTCTCTCTGTCTTTCATGAATAAATAAATAAAAATCTTAAAGAAAAAAGAAAACCAGTTGCAAAATATCGAAACAATAATAAGAGTAGACAGTAGAAGGTGTACATCCCTCTGTCCCATCCTGCTAAGCCCCACTGGTCACAGGAAGTCATCATTAGTAAGCAGCACATTTGCTTCTACATGGCTCATCCATATCACTAAGTAATTTATTTTCTTTGAAAGAACTGGGGGTATGCAGATCTACTTCCCTCTGTTCACACACAGCGTATCGTGACCATCATTCTAGATCTACGCATCCTCTTTTTCATGCACAAAAATCAAGAAGTCACATCTGGCTCCTGGCACGAGCAATGGGGAGGACAGTAGAGAATTTAGGACAGAAAAATCAAGAGCTCCATCTTGGACACATCGAACCTGATGCCAAGTGGCGGTGCTAAGAGGCTAGGTGGCCTGTGCATGTGGGGCTCAGAGAGAGGAAGCTGGGTATAAAAACTTGGGAATCAGTGAGAAAAGAGTGGTGGGGATGTAAATCCGTGGCTGTGATTCCTGTTGACAGGGAGTCACACCTGTAGAGAGGGGTAGGTGCTTTTCAGTTCACCACAGGCCCTGCGTGACGCTTTGAGAGTCATCCCAGGTGGGCCTGCTTCCATCACTCAGTCACTTACATTGTTGGGTAACTGAGGCTTTGAGCTTTGCATTGTCAGGGAATATTCAGGAAAGGCATCCAACTTTGGAATTAAGGCAAAAGAAGCCAGCTTATCATTCCAGTGTCCCCTAGAGTATTGGGGTTTTTTGTTTTATTTTTTAAGTTTTATTCGTTTTTCTTTCTTTCTTTCTTTTTTTTGAGAGGGTCGTGTGGGGAGGGATCGTGGTGGGCAAGGGTGAGGGCAAGACTCTCAGCAGGCTCCATGCTCAGCACCAGCCCACCACAGGGCTCCACACCAGCCCTGAGATCATGACCTAAGCCCAAATCAAGTCAGATGCCCAACTGACCAAGCCACCCAGGTGCCCCTGGAGGACTGTTTAAGACGCCTGGCCCAGGACTATTCCATCTCTAGGGAGTATGTATACATTTTTATCTGACTTGCCATCTACTATTTAGGTATGCTAGCTGTGCGGGAAGTCACTGCGTCCACTCCATGTGGAGGCAGGTCAGGATGCAGCCCCACGGCTGTGATTTTATAGCCCTGCAGGGCATTCGCTAGTCTTGACCGTGGCCAGATGGTGCTCACAGGCCTCCCTGAAACCTCACCATTTCTTACTGGGCCCTCTCACCGAATCCCCACCAGGACCGCTCAGGAACAGCCTGGGCTCCTCATTTAGGCCCGTGGACTCAGCCACCCCTTCCTTCCTTTGGGCTCCAGGCTAAGGCCAGGGCAGCTGGGCACCACGCTTGCCATGATCGGAAACAGTGTGACGCCCGCAAGGGGACATCTCGGTCAGTCGTGCCATGTTCTTTCAACCGGGAAACTCTCCCTTTGCTCTGGAAAACCTGCTGTGTTATTCCTTTGATCATTTTCATCCTTCCTTTTTTTACTCTTTTCCCTCCCTGAGGAATTCCCAGTAGTTGGATGTTGGGACCTGCTGGATGGAGCTTCTAGATTTTTTTTTTCCCCTTCTCTTCATCCCATTCTCTGCTTATATATTTTGTTGAACTTTCTGGAAGAACACCTCAACTTTGTATTCCATCACTTCTGGATAGCTTGTTTTTGTAAAGAATCTGATACTTCTTTCTTGGTCTTGGTTTCTTTTTCATGACACCGTGTTCTTATTTTAGCTCCAGGATGATATTATAGTTTGGGGTTATTATTTTTTTTCTAGTTCCTGTTACTGTTCTTGGGCTGGTTGGCTTAGTCTCTCTTTGATGTTGGAAGCTTTTTTTCTTTCTTTTCTTACTCTTCCTCCCTTCTTTTCTTCCTTTTTTCTTGAGCTGTTGTATTTGCAAATAGGGGGCTTTATTGCGACTGAAGCAAATGCCCAGAGAAATTCCTATTAGTTCCTTTTATTCACTGGAAGCTTTCCTCGACTATCTGAGGTGGGCCTGGGGGTGGTCCCATCTATCCTTGCTTTCCCACGCACCTAAGGTGCATAGTGTCATTATGGGATGCAGGGACAGGGATGCGGCCTCTGTATCCGGGTAGCATTGGGAGGCCTCTTCTCCAAAGCCAGTTTTCCAAAGAATGTTCAGGTCAGCTGCCTGGGGGATGGGCTCCTGGCATTCTGAGAGCAATGCAGGTGCCTGTGGGGCAAGCGCTCCTGAGAGCAGGGGCTCACCTGACCCCCTCCCACCTGCCCACATCCTACACCTCACAGAGCCCTGTGCTCTGCCTGGTGCCCCCAGGTCTAGAACATACCTGGTTTGATTCCTCCAGAGAATAAACATCCAGTTCCTTCCAAGGAGATGAGAAAAGAAATTTCCTGGCTGTGCAGAACTGGGGAGGAGGCTGGGGTCTGACTCCTCTTTCCCACCTGGTGCCCTGGCTCAGCACCCATCATGCTGGGACCTCCTACTCCAACCAGAGCCTCTCGAGTGGGGCTGCTGGGTGCGTGCACCTCCAGCTCCTCTGTCTCCTTCCTCAGCTTCCATCTGCCAAGGCTTTTCATATTCTCCCGTTTACTGATGTCTCCAACACTCACTTGTGATCATCTTTCCAGTCCTTTTCCATCAGGATGGCAGCATTTGGACAGTTAAACAGATAAATGCATATGGTCAATACGCTTTGTTTAATGAGAACACATTTCTTTCAAAAATCTAGTTCTATTGATTCAATATTTGTTTTTTTAAACTTCCTGATAGTAGCTTTTTTTTTTCCCTCTGTCCTGATTAAACATTTATAATTGATTCCTAGTTTTATTGCTTCAAGGCACAGAATGCAGCTCCAGCTGTGTCTTTGGGCAACTTTCTGAGGATTTCACATCTCAATACCTAGTTAACTTTGGGTAATGTTTCTGGCATACTCAGAAAGAAGGTGCTCTCTCTAGGATAAGAGCAAGGTATCTCTGCTTATTAAACATTATAAATTATTAAAAGCCTCAGGGTTCTTATTGGCTCCTTGATCTGTAATAAACTAATACTGGTGGTAATCATATTTCTGTTGATTTTTTTTCCCTTTGCATTTCCAGTTTTTGCTGTTTCATGTTCCTTAATGCAGGGCTTTTGTCCATTTGTTAAAAATGCTGTCAACATGATTTCTGTCTCATTTCATAGCTGATTCCTCACATCCTATGTTGTTTGCATGGTGCTGCCCTAGCAGAGGGATGGTGCTCCCTCATCTTGAAGACTGAGGACAGGGGTACGGAAACTCAAAGGGGGCCCATGGGTTTGGTGACAGGGTGGTGGTGTGGGAGGTGAAGCCGGGTGACAGTGGGTGGAAGTGAGGAGGTGGAGACGGGGTCCCCTTGGCGGCACACTTTTAAAGAAGGTTGGCTGAAGGAGGGAGGAAAACCCAGAAAACCCAGGAGCAGGTGAGCACCTCAGAGGCTGTGGGGAAGAGCAGTGGAGCTGAAGTTTTAGGAGTGGTTAAGGCAGCAAGGGTGAAGATAGGGCCCTGGCTGGGGGTTCCTCAGGAAGGAAGAGGGTCACCTTCTTTCTTGTGGCTGCAGGCAGTGGAGGCTGGGGGTGAGCCAGGGAAGAGTCACAGGGTCAATGCAGGAGTCTTCTCCCCACAGGGCAGGTGGATGGCCCTCCATGCAGACAGGGCATCAGGTGGGAGATGGGAGAAGAGGTACAGGTCTGGCTTACCCACAGCGGAGATCAGGGGAGGGACTCAGGAACCCACAGGGGCTTGGTGTGAACTGGGGTGTTTTTCTTCTGCTGCGCTCAGCCACCCAGAGAGCACAGGCCATGGTGAGACTCAGGGTGATATGATCAAAGAATATTGTCAAAAGGGGGTGCTGAAGGGGTAGACCACAGGGGTGAAGCTGGGAGGGAAAGGGTCTAAGGTCAGGGTGTTGAAGAGGACAGTGGGGGAGGACTTGACTGAGAGGGAGGGGGTCCTCGCAGGAGATCAGAGGTTAAGAGTCAGAGGCCTGGGGGAGGGGGGCGGTGAGGGCCCAGGCTGCTGGTGGGTGGAGGGCAAAGTTGGGGCCGGGGTGTGTGTGTGTGTGTGCGTGTGTGTTGAGCGGTGGTGGCCGGTGGAAAGCAGGGAGGGAAGTGGGCAGTGTGGGCAGGGGACGGGGTTAATGTGTCCTAATGGCTGAGCATGGGTTTGGGGAGCGGGAGCACTCCTGGGGGTTCTCCCTGGGAATGCTAGACAGCCAGGGTCCAAGTCCCTGGCAGGAGCCAGAGACACCTGTGCAGGTGATCTGACAAGACATGTCTTTGCCCTGTGATATCTGGACCCGTGTCACTTGAGGATTTGGACTGAGGCCTGAGGCATGCCTCCTCTTAGCCACATGTAAGTATAGTGTTGACCCCTAGGGGTTAGTGGGTGGCAACTCCTGCTGAGCAGGGCCCAGGGTTGCAAGGTCCATGGGCATGGGTGCAGCCAAAGGAATTTGGGGGCTGGCTTGTTCCAGGGGCCCTGAGTGTGGCTTTGCAAATGGGTCTGGCCGGTGAGAGCCCCACAAGTTGGGGACTGGCAGGCCTTAGGAGCTTGGTTTGCTTAGCCAGCTCTGCCATGACCTGCTAGTGGCATACACCAACTTTCTCCCTACCCTGGGGTCAGACTTTAGTGAAAGGAAGGCATCTGAAGCAGAGCCTGGCAGGAGATGATGATACTGCAGTAAGTGCAGAGGCCACCCCATCCCCTGAGGCATGAGACCAGCAAATAACTCTCTTTGGAGCTTATCAGAGTCCAGGAAGGGCCCTGAAGCATGCCCTGCTCCACTCCCTAAGCAGAGACACCCCAGCCTGTTGGAGGAGACTGTCCCAGGTCACCAGGTAAGCAGACACCATTGTGCTGCTTCTAGGGCTCTCCCCCAATCCACAACTACCACCAGGGGGAACCCAGTGCCTCTGCCCCTTGGTAAAGGACAATAGAAGCCCACAACTCAAGAGGTACCCCTGGAAGATCTCCTGAGACGCAGCTGAATGGAGGCGAGTCAGGCTTAAAATAGCTAAATAAATCTTTAATATTTCTAATTGCAAATGTACAGAAATTGCACAGCCACACTGAACACCAACAACTTTCTCTGTACATTATTACATAGTTGAAAGTCACAGCTGGAAGGAGGAGCTCCAGCCAAGACTCCAACGTTTGCATTTTTTTCTTTTTCACATACTTACAAAAGGGAGAGCAAGGAGGTGGTGTGGGGCTGGGGGCGGCTTTGGGCTGGAGGTGTAGAAAAGAGGGGCTGTTTCCCTGGACAGCCTGCCTTCCGCAGATGGGCGGGTGGCAGGGAGAAAGGCGTACCCCGGGGTGGACGTTCCGTAAGGGAGGAGGCATGTGGAGCTCTGGCCTTGGTCCCTACCCCCCTTTCTGGGCAGTCGGAAAAAAAGTTTTCACTTATAGGAAGTTTGGCAGTTTCCTTCACCCTAAACATAGAAGTTGAGCAAAAAAGTCAGGCCTCTCTGTGTTAGCAGGGGAGGAGGAGGGCGGTCTCCAGCAGACTCTGGGCCTGGGGCCCTGGGAACCCAGGGCCTTATCTTCCCAGAGCAAAGCTGCCTTCTCCCACTCCCCCTCCCTCTGGCCCTCCCCCAATACGGCCCAACACTGGGACACAACTGTTGGGGGGCGGGGGAACTGGGGCCCTTTTGCTGATCCCATCAGGGCACGTGTCCCCAGCACCCCACCCAGGCTGCAGGCTGCAAAGCCAGCAAGAGAATGCCATGGGTGGGGAAAAACCCCAACACCCAGATCCCAAACTTCTTCCTTCTGCCCAATTACTGTTCTCTAGATTAAAAAATAAAATACACACCATCGGAGAGCAGCGGTCCCGGGCAGCCCTCGGCAGCACCAGGACTAAAGGATTATGTACAACCATTAGGTGAGATAGTTACATTACAGTCGAACACCAAGAACATTTACAAAAATTGTCAGACTTGCAATACAGATAAAAATCTGTGGAGAGTCTGTACACTTTTACAGTTTTTGCACTAAGTAAATAAGGCTCTCGGCCTGAGAGCTCACAACCCATGCCAAGGGCCGCCAGCACCAGACCCACGCTGGCCTCCTGCACCCTGCTGTCCGAGCCCTGGGGCCCTGGGAACCTCCCCCCGTATTGCTAAGAGGCGCTCAGTCCGAGGTTGCTCTACGAGGCATTGAGGCATCGATGGGAGAGGGGTGGGGGGAGGAGGGGAGGGCTGGCAGGGCAGTGGGGGGAGAAGACCAAACCAGAGGACATCACTAGGGCCAGACCCTGCTCTTGTGGCCTGCCTTCCTGAGGTCTGTGATCCTTGGGGGCCTGCCCTCTCCTCACCAGCAAATCTCTGGCCTAACTGAGCATCTAAGAAGCCCCTCCCAGGGCATGGGCCAGGATGGGGTGCAGTGTGGTCTGGGCCACCCTTCCTGCACGTCCCAACCGGGTAGGCTCTGTGGTGACCTCGGCCCCTGGCAGAGGCGTGCCTCTGGCCCTAGGGGCTGGAAGGGCTCAGTGCTCTTTCCAAGGGTCTCCTCAGCTTCCTGAGGCTGAGGCAGAGGGGTGGCTCCTGTGGCTCGCAAAGCCCTGGCTCTGCTGTGGGGCAAACACCCAGCTCTTGCTGGAGATTACCCAGGACTGGGTCTGGGAACAGGAAGGGACCGAGACAGACCCCAGCTCCTGCCCATCTACATCCTGCAAGGGGAGGGGGGGTGCAGGGAGGGCTGAGAAGCCACAGAACAGCCTAGAGCTGAGGAAAACCGGCCCCAGCTGTGCCCCTCTCCTGTCTGCAGCGCCTGGGTCCTCGGCTGGGGCCCGAGAAGGGTGAGAAGGAGGCGGCCGCACACACGGGGCCTGGTGCAGGCCGCTGCTGTCTTGGAGAGGGAGCAAGTCTAACATCCTCCAGGGCCGCTATTTCCCATGCAGTGCGCACGCTCAATTTAAAAGGCCCCTGTGTTCCAGCAAGCGAGCAAGCGGGCTTTTGTTTCTAATGCATACTGTGAAAGGAAAAAAAATCACAATTATCCACCTTCTCAGGGCCTGCTGGCATTAGACTTTCTTTTAACCATCAATCAAGGAAGATCAGCCTTTCTCTCACGGGGAGCACCAACTGGTCACTCCCTGTAGGCCACCGTGCCCTGGTGCACTGGCCCCAGGAGAAGGGCAGGTACCAGGAACAGTGCCATCTGGGCCAACTCCACCCAGATCTTTGGCTTTGGGGAGCCCTGGAGTATCAGCCTGGGCCCAGGTGGCAAGTGAGAGAGGCTCTGGATCCTTCCCACAGAGACGAGGGCCCAGTAAAAAGAGCCAGGATCCTCACTGGGTCTATTTGGCAAAACAAATAAGGAAGGGGTGGGGGGGTGCAAGGAATCTGGGAGCAGGTATAGGGGTGAATCCTTGGTTCCTCACAGCCAGGGAGGGTCCCCGGACAGGCAGCATGCAGTGGCAGGTGCTCAGGGTGGAGCCCTGCAGGGGACAGGAACTCCAATGGCTCCATCCTTCCCACCCTCTCCCTGCCTGCCAACCAGCCAATCAGCCCTGGAACTGAGAGGCAGGTCCCCCAAGGCAGGGGCCTGGGCCCCCACCTCTTTCATCCTCCACCTCTGCGGGTGCTCCCTCCCTAGGGAGGGTGTAGGGACTACACGCACTCAGCCAGATCAAGAAAGAAAGGTGACACACACCAAATTCAATAACCAACAGAGACATATTTTGGCAGGCCCCCTGTGCCCCCAACGTGCAGTCTCTTTGGCCTGCACCGAACTCGCTTCTCGGGCCAGAAGAGAGGGGAGCAGGCCCACGTAGTGTCAGTCTGTCGAGGCTCCCTCCGTGGTACCTCCTGGACTGCAGGTGGAGGGAAGTGGGGGGGGCCTGGGCCTCCCGCCCCCACGCTGGGGCTGTGACTGCAGGGGCGCTCCTCCCCAGGCCCTGGGTGAAGCCTGCCCCGGGCCACCAGTCCTCCCTCCTCGGGCAGGTTAACAATGGCTGCTGTTTCGGAACTCGCCGTTCTCAGTAATCTGCAATTTGGTGGGGTTGGTGGGGGAGACGCCGTTACGGGCTTGCATGCTGTACCTCTCTTTCAGCTGCGTCAGGGCACTCATGAGGCGGGCGTTGGCAGCGTCCAGTGAGGCGATGCGCTTCTCCTGGGGGCAAAGAGGTCATGAGCTGGGGGCACAGGAGGGGCTGACCGGGACAGGGTGTCCCTAGGGCTGTGCGTGCCCACCAGGGGTGCTGAGGGGAGGTGTGGGGGGACCAGGAGTACACAGTGTGCAAGGGGCAGGGTCAAGGTACCAAGGCCATGGGTAGGGGCCATGGGTGTGTGGGGGAGGAGGCTGCAGAGCACGCAGCCTCAATGCCGTGGCCCAAACCTCCCTGAGCCTGCCTTCCTAGGTCTCTCACACATCGCTGCTTCTCTCCAAACAGAACAGCCCTAGTGGTGTCATCCATCAGCTGCCTGAGCCCCAGGGGTGGCCGGAGCCCAGGGGTGCATGCCCTCACGCATATGCATGTGTGTGTGGGTGATGTAGAGGTCACAGCCCCTGGCTGGTCTGTGCTGTTTCCTGCCAGAGCAAGGACTGGCCCCACTCCCAGGTGAGTGAGAGGAAGAGAAAGAGTGCAGTTAAAGAGGATGGAATCCAGAGCCTCTTACACGTCTCCTCTCTCAGTGCAGTTGGGAAGCCATAGCTCTGAGCAAGAACCTCCCTGCTCCATCTGCCCAGCCTGCTGTCACCCCAAGCCATCCCCAATCCCCACCCAAAAGCTTCTACTCTTGGGCTGGTACTGCTGGTGAAAGGTGGCACCCACCAAGTAGAGAAGGAGTTGTTCCACCCTTCATAGCCTGTCCTAGTGAGTCTGTGGTACACGGAGACCTCCAAGCCTGACTTCTCAGATCAGAGATCCTGGCCTCCTGTTCCTCCTTGGCTTTTACAGCGGGAGTATGACTGAGGAGGTAGCAATGCCAGAGTCACCCCCTTGCTGACCCCAGGCCCTTAACACCTATGGCTGACCAAAGGGCCAGAACCCACCTGGGCATCAATGATCTTCTGTTTAGAGTCTACAGCTGCTTGCATCTCAGCATGGTCCTTCTTCAGCTCCTCCTCCACTGACATCAACCTGTGACCAGATACAAGAACAGTCAAGCTAGTGCTTGAGAGAGCAGCTAAGGAGGTGGGGTGGGGCCTTGTAGGAAGAAGTGGTCATACCTGCACAGACGGGACATGCTAGGAGAGCCCCTCCCGCTGGCCTCCAACCACGAACATGAGTTGGGTCTGCCCTTTCCTTACACTTTATATGCTCCAGACTGTTCCCAAATCCCCCAGAAACCCTTGGAGCTGTCCATTTCCTGATGTTCTTCCAGGAGCCACGGTGGGTGGGAGTGGGGGTTAGATCTTCACTACCTCCCAGAGCAAGACAGAGGATGTAACGTCATAAGGCGCATGGCATGGGTGGGAAGATGAAAACCCTGAAGGGCTCTAGGGCTTTCTCCACCCACTTGGCATCTTCAAGGCTATGCCAAGATGTGCCCAGCACTTGACGTAGTGAGATGAATAAAGTATAGATCTGCATCACTCGAAAGCTTCACAAGGCAGCAGGAATAGAGAGACAGGAAGACAGTGGCCATGCCCTGCATGGGAGGCCCTGGAAGCCATGGGAACACAGAACAGGAAGTAGGTAACTGTCCAGGAGAGTGGGGTGGGGTACAAGCAAGGTCTGAAGGTGCAGTAATGAGCAGGGAAGATGGGAGGAACACCATCTGCAGAAGCTCAGAGCTAAGGCATGTGTGCATCTGCCACTAGCTGCTCTTTCCCTGAAACCCTTCCTGGCTTCATCTCGCTGGTTCCTCACACACCTGTCAATCACAGTGGCTCACACCCACCTTCTGATGCTCTTCTGTTAGTTTCTGGATCCCACACTCTCTGGGTTTGCCTCCCAACTGGCAAGTCACTGCTCTGCAGATACCTGTCCTGCCTGCCCACACCACCACTACCCCCCCCCCACGTCAGGGCTCCACAGGGGGTAGTCCCAGACCCATTGTTCTTGCTCTCCACACTCTCCTCAGACAAGCTCGCCTGCTCCCAAGGATTCATGCCCATCTCTACTTGTACAACTTCTCCATGCCAGCAGAGCAGTGCCCTAAGCCCTGGGTAGGCATTGAGCCCCTGACACAGAAAGAGCATGGGGAGGTCAACGGTGCTGGGGCAGGAACCTACAGGGCTCTTGTGAGAAGTCAACAGGATCAGTAGTCAGGAAGCACTGATCAGGACAAAGGGGTGAGGAGCCATGCCAAGGGCTGTTGTCCTTGTCACAGGAGGATCAGACATTGGGTAAAGCCTGAGAGAGGCAAGGAGGAGGGAATGGAGAGAAGAGCGGCATTGGATAGTGTAAACAGTAAGGCAAATTACACTAGGGGAGAAAGACTATGCTTCCAGTGGGTTGGATAACAGGGACCAGATTTATCCTCCTGCCATCAAACGACAAGAAGAAACGTACTACAAAACCAAATGAAATATATGAAAAAATGGTTTCCAGACACTGAGCAACAGGCAGTGTGTCCTAAGAGAAGGGAACACATAAGCAGAGCCCTGCCCCCTGCCTGGAGTGTCCAAGCCAAACAAAAGAAGGGAAGTAACATCACAGAGTCAATGGAGTCGAACAGACCCAGGGAAGCGGTACCCAAGAAGAGGAAGATACAGAAAGAATGCCACATATCTCCTGAGAGTGACCCTGGAGTCTTTGGCTGAGGACTGATCTGCGTGCCTGTGAAAACACACCCAAGCAGGGGCAGGAACCACTGACATATCAGAACAAAACAACCTCAGGAAGAGTTTACACATCTACCTAGCAGAGTAGAAAGACATACTAACACAGGGACATAAAGTAGAATACCCAGAAGGAAACTGACTCAGCAGAAACCAGATCAGGCCAGATTAAAGGCTGCCCAGACCCACCCCTAAAAAGCTTAAACGTAAGCCTCCAAAGAATCAAGCTAATTCCAAATAACCTCATTGTATCCCAGAACAAAGCCCAAAAAATATTTAAAAGAACACAAAACATCCCACACCTATGTAAAAATCACAATGTCTGGCATCCAACCAAAAATCACCAAACATACAGATACGTAGAAAAATATAAGTAATAACCAAAAAGAAAATTAATCAATAAAAACAGACTCAGAAATGTCATAGGTGACAGTATTGGTAGACACTGAAACAATTATTGTAACTATATTCCACATGTTTGAGAAAGTAGAATAAGGCATAAGCATGATGAGAAGAGAAATGGACAGAATTTAAACCAAGCTGAAAGTCTGAAAGTGAAAAATATAGTATCTGAAATGAAATGAAAAAATACTGGATAGGATTAATAGATTAGACACTGAAGAAGAAATGATTAGTAACCTTGTAGACACAGGAACAGAAACCATCTAAGATTTAACAGGGGAAAAAAAGTAAAACAAGGAAAAAACAAAGTATCAGTGCAATGTGGGACAGTATAAAGCAGCCTAATGTATGTGTGATGGGATTCCCAGAAAAGACACTGGGCAGGCAGGACAGTATACCTACAGAATCTAAGAGCTCAAACCCAAGAAACATGAAGAAAACCATGACAAGGATCAACCTAATCAAATTATTGGTAATCAGTGATTTAAAATATATATATATTTAAAACAGCCAAAGAAATGAGAGTTTAAGTACAAAGGAACAGAAAATAATGACAGAATTCCTACTATTATAGCCTGACAATGAGGGCCCTATGGGGTCCACTGGCTGTTTTTGTAAATAGCCACACCACACATATAGTTCTGCTAAAACAGCAGAGTTGAACATTTACAGAAGCCATATGGCCTGCAAAGCCTAAAATATTTATTATCTGCCGCTTTATGGGAAGTTTCCAACTCCTGCCCTGAAGTGACAACAGAGATATAGCCTAATAAGCCAGTAAGAGATAAAATGCAATCATAAAAAATGCTTAATCCGAAAGAGTGCATGAAAAAAGGGAACAGAACAAATGGTATGAACAGAAAATAACAAGATAAGAGATTTAAACATACTGAAAATGACATTAAATGTAAATGGTCTAAACACTCAAATTAAAAGGCAGAAACTGCCAGATTATATTAAAAAGCAAGAACCAGCAATAAGATGTCTATAAAAGAAATTCATTTACAAAGAAAGACAGAGGTAGTTTAAAAATATAAGAAAGGATATGCCTGGCTAATACTAGTCAAATTAAGTTGGGATACTTATAATCAACATCAAAAAAGTAGATTTCAGAGCAAAGAATATTATTAGAGATAAAAAAAGGTGATTTTATAACAATAAAGATATTAGTTCATCACCAGCACATAACAATCCGAGATGTGGATGCACAGAGTTTTTGTACATAAAGCTAAAACAAAAGAGAAATACACAAACCCATTATTATGATTAGAAACTTCAATATACTTTTCTCAGTAAGTGATAGAACAGTAAACAAGTAGACAGAAAAACTAGTATACAGGGATTCAAACAATGTTATCAACCAAACTGATAACTGACATTTCCATTAGGGAGGAAAAACATTGGGATGGGTTAGTAGAAATAAATGTGTTAAGTAAGCCACTGAGTTCAGGATATGCATTCCTCAGAGAGACGACACATGAGGAAGTGGTGGTAAGTTTGAGAGGTGTTTCCATCCTTGGAACCACACACACAAAGTGAGCCAAGAACAGAGCTGGCGGTCAAGTGAACAGATTTCCAGTCATCCTGATTATAGGCTCTCTGCTCATGCTAACCATTTCACCACAATGAACAAACCCACAGGTAAGTGAAACAATAATTAGGAGCAGAGAAACAGCCTAAATAGGAAGAACCTGGAAAGGGTTTCTGTAGTGGATAAAACATGAGGCCAGGTGGGGAAACTTCCTAGCTATGGGACATCTGCTAAATCTGTCCAAAGGACTGACTCTTATAATACACAAACAAACAAGCTGTCAAATCCCACTGTCCTCTTCTAACCGGTATTACTGTCATAAAGAAGTGAGCTTCATGATTGGGATGCCATGGATGGCTGGGATGCTACACCTTCACTGTACTCCCATGTCCTACAGACATGCATGAGGGTGTACCCACCCTACCCATGGGTGGAAACAGTGGAAGAAGAGAAAATGAGAGGAAATCAACACGGTATGTGATATAAACAAGCTGTCAACAGAGAGGAGAGTCAGTGTCAAAGCTGATGGTCCCCTGGAAATTGTTCCTGGATAACCTACAGGAACCTTAAAACTCAACATATCCCAAACTGGCATGGCTGGGACACCTAAACTACTCTCTTAAAGATCCTCATCTCAGCAACTGGTACCATGACACCCAGATGCTCTTGGTAGAAATCTGGGGGTTATTATGTTTCCTCCTCCTTCACTCACTGAATGTAATGGACATATTTACCCCTACTTTTCCTGCCCTGAACTGGGTCTTCACTGTGTTTCCAGGCACCTCCAATCCTACCTTCCCTGAGAGTGCTCACCAAGAAAACAGGACTCCTTACAGGGGTCACAGGTCCTATGTGTGCGGGCCTTGGTGACCTCGCTTCCACCAGGCCCAACTTTGCATTCTACCATCAATACACACTACACCAGGGGGGACTCCCCACACTCCCTCCAGGCCTGTGCCACACTGTATGGGTTGCCTGAGGCACTCTCCTTCCTGGCTCACCCTGCGGCTGATCAGCCCTTCCTCCGATGAAGAAGGCAGCACACAGGTCTGCCTGCTGTGTGTGTAGGGCGACCAGAACTGGCCCAGGCAGGAAAAGGCTGCCCTACCTGCTGATGATGCCCTTCATCTGGATGTCCTTATCCTCCTGCTGCCGCCGCAGCCGCTCCTCACCCTCCTCCAGCCGTGCCTGGTACTCCAGTACCAGCTTCTGCGTCGTCTCCTCCTGGCACTTGAACAGGGTCTCATACTCCTCCAGCTTCTTGGTAGAGATTCGCAACTTGTCCTGTAGTACTGCCAGGTCCTGCCAGGAGGGTGGCGTGCCACAAGCACAGCACCCATGACGGAGAGCACAGCCTCATGAGCCAGAGCAAGAGCACAGGGTGGGACCCAAAGCCTGTCCCCGTCCAGGGCTCTCTCCCTTCCAACCTCCCACCTCTGTAGCCTGACCTTACAGCTATGAGGGAATGAAGACTCAAACCCAGGTCTCAAGAAGTAAGGCCTTAACTAGGACATAGATTTTTTTTTTAATAATAAACAAATGTTAAAAACACTGCTGGATGATACTAAGATCTGACAGCGACCTGAAAGATACGGGCTCTACAGAAGGAGAAACTGAGGCCCAGAAGACAAGGTGACCCAGTCCCATAGAGTGACTGACCAGTGGGGTGAGATCCTAGCCTCCCAGCCTCTATCTGACCCTAAAGCAAGGGTGGTAGCTGGGGAAAGGACAGGGAGAGAAAGGTTAAAGGCAAGATAGAATCAACACTAGAATTAAACAGTTGGGGGCCGTGTACCATGACAATAGGGGATTTTGAGGAGGCAGGAAGAGCCTCTCTTTGTGCCTCAGGCAATGGAGGCCTAATTCACATCAGCAAAGGAGACTGCAAGTCCAGAGACAGGTGAGAGGTCCAGACCCAAGCTAAGCTCCTAAAGCAAAGCTGGACCCGTAGGAGAGCCTGGCTCTGGGAGAGATGATCCTGGCCCATCCCAAGTCTCACTCAGCTGGCCAGAGACAGGGACGATCCTCCCTGACAGAGGCAGTACCAGGTCTCCAGGGAGATCGAGATAACAGGATTTGCCTGTGAGAGTTAATAGCAGAGAGGATGAGAGAAGCAGCTCATTCATCCAAGGAACAGCAAGGAAAGAGGGCACTCTGGCTGCAGCCTGACGCCTGCAGTCATTCGAGCAGTCCTTGTGGTTCATGAATAGGACTCTGGGCCTCCAAGAGGTGCAGAGCCCAGTGCCCCCGCTCACACAGGGAGCCTGAGCTAAGGCTGGCCCTCCTTGCTGTCCAACCAAACTCTGGCCCTTGGAGCATTGTGCCCCATGTCCCCTCATCCCCTCCACATAATTATGGTGAAAGCAGGTGGATGCAGCAGACTAAGGGAATGGCAGAGGGTGGCGGAATGCAGCATGGACATGAACCTCGCCCCAGGCCAGGAGGAGGGAGAGCTGCCACCCCAACCTCCACACCCTTGCCTGAGAGGCTGCTAAAGGCTTTCCAGGGCTGAGGTGAGGGCATCTGGGTGGAAGGAGTGGCTGCCATTCTGAGGTGGCCTGGCACTGGGTCCTGCAGCTACCTGGGCTTTGGCCTGTAGGAGGACATGAGAACCAGCCATGGATCCAGGGCAGCTGCCATAACAACAGGAAAATTTGGGAAGACAGAAGCCCCCCAACTGCCCCACTAAATGTGAAATGTGCGTGGGGGTGGAATGTGGATATTTTAGAACCATCTTTCCCCTAGGAGTAAGAGACAGGAAGTGGGTGAGAGCCAGGTTCTGGATAGGCACAAAGCCAGAGTGGGGGGTCTGGTTGGGGGTGGCCCTCCCAGCTGTCTTGGGAACCCACACCTCTCTGCCTCCTCAGGCACGAAGCTCCCCATGATGGTCTCCATGTGCCTCTTCGGCACTCCCAGTCCTCAAGCCCCAGACTCTCAGAAGCTTAGTGGCCAGGGCACTCAGGGAAGGGGCCTCTCCCAGAGGTTTGAGGACCAGGTCCCAAGAGTCTGGATTTAGTACCAGGTGAGTCTCATGTGCAGCCTGTAGAAGAATCCTCAGCACTAAGCTAAATCCCTCTTGCTTCTTTTCTTCCAGTCCACTGGCTGCTGTCTTCATGGGGGACAGGGGTTGACGGGGGACAGGGGTTGACAGGGGACTGGCCATACCCAGGGAACAAGCAGCACCCCTCAGTTGGGGCTCCAAGGGAGAGAATGTTGCCCGTGGCCACAGGCAGGCAGCCCCGCCCTGCCCCAAACTGCCAGGGTCTGGCTTTACCTTTTCTGCTTGGCTGAGCTCCTCCTTACTCCTTAGCCTATCCCTGTGGGGGGGGTCTGGGCCCAGGCCCTCGTCTTCTAACAACTGCGCGTTCATGGTCAAGAGCCAAGCAGCCGTGCGGTCCAGGGCATTGGGGCTCACGGGTGAAGGGCCCTACAATGAAACACATCTGTGAGGGGCTGGAGGGAGGCAGGGCAGTGGCACCAGGTGAGTCACCTGGGACAAGCAGCTCAGAGACATGGCAAGGGTAGGGGACTTCCAGCTGGCCAGGTAGCTACTGATAGAGTCCCCAACCCAGGAACTCCCACCCCCGGATGGCAGCCTGGGCAGAGTCCAGAGCCCAGGTGGCCTGAGTGCCCCTCTCTGCCAACCCGATGAGAGCAAGTGAGCTCAGCCAGGCAGGCAGGCATTCAACCCAGAGCACATCTGTCTCATATACTGTGTGCAGGCCCAGGGTGACATGAAAGACCTGGAGGCCAGCTCAGAGCACGAAGGCAGGGGTGCTGAGGGTCTGGGCAACTCCTACCCTGGGTGGGGCCTTAATAGGCCTGGAACAAGACAGATGGACCCCTCCCTCTTTGCTCTTGTCCCCAGCTGCCCTTGGGGAAGTGGCAGAGAGACCCCGAAGCCACACTGTCCCTGGTTCAAAGGGTTCACACAGGGGCCAGTAGGCTCCGGGGAAGAGGGGAGGTGGTGTGTGTGGCAAGGTGGTGGGATAGGGCCAAGTGTGGCATCATTCAGCATGGGATGGCAGCTGAGTACAGGTGAAATGACTAGGAGGAACAGCACAACATGGGTGGGGTATGACTGCCTGTCCGCCTGTGAGTGCAGCCTGCCCTCAGAAAACAGTACTGACCTGCTTGTGCACCACACGAGGTTTCAGCTCTGGGCTGTCACCCTTGGATGAGGATGACGGCTGCCGAAGCCGGGCTCCAGGGCCAGCCCAATCAGGCGAGGCCGATGCCAGGGTTCCACTGGAGGGCCGTGGGTACTGCAGTGTGCTGAGCAGAGTGGGTGGCGTCCGGCCGCGGGGCGCAGGAGGTGGTGGTGGGGGTGGGGGCGGAGGCTGGTCAATCCTTCGCTGGGGGCCAGCACTGTTCTGCCGAGGCACCGTGGGCTGCCCGCCCTTCTCAGTCAGTGACATCTGCCGCCGGGCCAGATCCCCGGGTCGCCGGGAGAGCTCCTCAGCGGCACTGCTGAAACTTCCCAGCTTGGCAGCTGCCGTCAACTCCTCACTGTTGCTGTGGGAGCTCAAGGAGCTGTGGCCCTCAGAGCCAGAGTCGCCAAGGCCACGGGGCGAAAGTGGCAGGCCAGCCGCCATCTGGTACACAGGGTTCTGGAAGGAGAGTGGCGCCAACAGCTGGGGCCGGCCAGGGGCGCCCTCGGAGGTGCCCGGCGTGGTCGGTGTCTGGCCTGCCCGCCGTACTGTCGCCAGCCCCACCAGGCTTGCTGGGGCTGTCCGGGCTGGCCACCCGGCCGCTAGCTGAGATGCTGGCGTCTGCCCATCAGTAGTGAGGGCATCGGGGCCTGCCGGGGAGCCTGCCTCCCCATCCAGTGTGCGGGCATCTTGGAGGTCCACCATAGACAGGCTCTTGCCACCATTGGCCATCTGAAGATCAGGTTCGTTGGCTTCTGAGTAACTCGAGCTGCGGGCAGGTGAGGGCTGGACCCCGGAGGACCTTGTGACAAAAAACAAGTCCTTGTTTTCGGGGGTTGGAGACGGTAACCGGGTGAAATCTATCAGACTGCAGGGAGACAAGCACACACAGGGAAAGAAGGGGGAAGAGAAGAACTGTGAATGCGGCTAAGGCGGGTCCAGACCGAGAGCCCTGCCAACCTGCCAGGGCCTGGCAGCCTGAGCCAGGGCTGTGAGGGGAGGGGGAAGGGGGCAGGGGAGAGGAGATGCGTGGGTTGCAGAAGTGGGCGAAGCTTGGGACCAGCGGCCTGGCTGCAGTACCAAACCACAGCCCTGGCAGTGCCCCCACTCCCCACCCCCACCCCCACAGAAGCCACCACAGGGGCTGAGGGGCCGGAGAGCTGCTGCTGTACAGCACCTCTCTTCCAGGGGCTGTCGCTGCGAGTTCCAGGCCAGGCTGCCTGGCGTGCTCACTCCCACCTCAGCTGCACCTTGGGACACCGGGTGCTGAAGCCCGGAGTGTTCCAGAAAATCCCCCTTAGCTAAACCCCAACCCGCAATGCAGTGGCTCTCTACTATCCAAGGGTCCTGCACTAAGGACCCTGACTTCAAAGCCACAGGGGCTCCTGCTGCCTCTTCCCTCTTGTTCCTCAGCAGACTGACAACCAGAGTGGGGACCTAGTGAAGCCCCGCCCCCCCAAGCCCAGCCTCCTGTTGCCACCTCTGTCTGACTGGCAGGCGGGGGCTGCTATTCCTGGTAAAAACAAGGAATCAGAGAAGGATCCAAGATGTGACTCAGGCAGGGAGGGTCTGTACCTGCAGAGGCAGGCCTACCCTCCCCCAGTCTCCCAGCCTCTCCGTGGCCCCTCCCTGGAAGCTGGCTCCTTAGAAAGCACAATGTGGTAGGTCAGGTGGGCTTTGGAGGGAAGGTTGTGGGGCGTGGGGGTCAACAGGGCTCTGAGCCGGTAGGGATCCAACAGTGGGGAGCTGGAGATGGCCTAGCCTGGGACAGAGAGGAAGCACCAAGACCCAGCTGATGGGCCTTTGGTGGGGCAGGCTGTAGGCACCTGGGACTGGATACCAGCAGAAGTAACCAGAGAAAGCCAGACCAGACACGGGCTTTGGCTGTCCTCCTGCACACCCAGGGCAGGTCTGCTGGGAACCCACGTGCCTGGCTACCTCTTAACCAAGGTGTGCCTTTCACCTCAACTGCTCTGCTTCATGGGGCAGGTGGTATGAATGCTCGCCCCCCCCCCCCCCCAAGACTCAGAGGGAGCTGGGAGATGCATCTAGGCCTCTGCATCTCTGGCCGCATCCTGGGCTCCAGTCCCATGTACCACACACCCTAGGTTCTTGATCTCAATGCCCTCGCCCGTATAGAAGCCTGCTGTCGCTGCTGCCTCACAAGCCCCAGCCGGCCCCTGGGAGGGAGTCTATGAGTGAGGCATAAATGGTTCACTATAAACACCAAGTCTTTCAAAGGTATATCTTCATTTTGACATTAAAATTTGAGACCATTCTGCCTCCTTGTCCACTACATGCTTTATTTACAGGGCACTATGGCTTGGGGCTGAGGGCTCAGACTATAGGATGGGCCTCAACACCTCTCTTAGCTTCTCGAGCTCCCAGCCTCAAAGCCTTGCAGTCACCTGGGCTCCTGCTGAAAACACACACGTTGTAGTGCCACTTCTGCAGATTCTGATCAGACCCAGGAAAGACCACAGAGTATTTTAATCACACACCTGGGTAATCTAGAAATATTTGGGATCAGTAATGGCTCTGCAACAGAGCATATTTCTCCAAATCTCTCCCCAAGGCTTTGTGCTAGTTCCTCTATGTAGAATGCCTTTTCCACCAATAAAAATGTTACTTTTCTTAAGTAACCCAGAACTATGGTACTATTTCTCCAAGAAGCCTTCCCTGATTTTTCCCAAATGGAGGCTCCCTGCCTACAGCCTGCCCAACATTTCAAGTCTCATCCAGCTTACTTTATAAACATCTGTGTAGACATCCTCCTCCCCAACTGAGACTGCAGACACTTGCACCTTGTCTGCATGTGTACCCCATAACCCCCAGTATGCCTTGCAGCTCTTACCCAGAGAGATCGTTCTCAATCACCATCTTCTGCAGCCCAGCCGAGATGCTGCTACTGCCAGAGCCAGGAGTGGAGGCCAAGTCGTTGGTCCCTGTGAGCTGCCCACTGCCTGGGGTGTTCAATGCTGTGTGGACATCCCTCAGGATTCGAGGCAGGGGCCCCAGTTTGGATACAATGCTCTGTAAATACACAGCAAGAGTCAGGTGTGATCTGTGGGCAGCCACTTGGGGAGGCCAAGTGCACTGCAGCTGCTGTGGTTCAAAATTGCCAAGGAGCAACTTGGGAAGGCAGGCCCTGCCCTCCCCAACCTGTGAGATCCAGCAGGTATGGAAAGTGGCTGAAAAGGACAGGGATCTGCAAATGCATATTTTCTCCAAGCTTCTCAGTTATTTGGTGGGGGAGGGGCACAAAAGGCCCAAAGGAAGAAATGGTGACCTAGCCCAAGCCTTTAACCTGTGTTTGTCCTATCTCTGTGCCCAGAGAGAGGAGCCCAGGTGGAACCTCAGAATTTGCCACAGTGACACCTCCTTATCTGAGAGGTTTCTGGAATGGTCCTCTGCTTATGCACTGGCTTCCATGACTTTGTGCCAAAAGAATGTGAAAACTCACGCAGTCAACACAGCACAGACTTGAGGGGCAAACAGCTGGATTTGAAATCCTTGCTGCACCACCGTCAGCTGTGGCGGCACCTGCCACCTTCCCTTTGCCTGCTCCTACAGATGTGGAGGCTGGAGGTCGGCACAGGGACTCAGTAGGCAGTGGCTGGTGCTGGTAGCAGTGGAGGAAGAGAGAGCCTTGGCCTCACTGCCATGGCCATCACCCTCCAGTGCCTCTCACAGCCAAAGGGCAGCAGATATCCGCAAGCAGAAGTGACAGCAAGAGAGAAACACTGGGCCTGACTCGAGTGTCCAGCAGCAGTGCAGGGGCCTATGTGCGGCCATCGGAAAGGTCACAGCAGTGGTGCAGTATGTGCTGATGTGAGAGGGTGACAACAGAGTGAGTGAGAAATGCACGCTGTGGTGCCCCCAAGAGTTTTCACTTTAACACAAGTGAAAAGGGAAAAGAATGCAGTGCCTGCGTGTGTACTTAACACACGTACAGAGATATCAGGAAAGCTGCACACCAGAGAGCCCTGAGTGGTCACCTTTAGGAAATGGGACAAGAGCAGGGACACCTTCCAACCTTGTTTAGGCAGTAACTACTTTTGTAAGGTAGTCTCTTAAAGCCTGGGAAGCACCACATATTCTAGAGGTGGATTCTGGCAGGACTGGCCCTTGCTGACAAGAACCTGTGCACTGTGTGGGCTGGGGCTACGGGGGCGACAGTGGAACCCCATGCCACGGAGGGCGCATGCTGGGTGGCTGCAGCAGAGTAAGATTTTCAACTGATGGTCAAGGGCAATTCCGGGAAGGTCACCTTTGTGCCTGGTATCTGCGGCATCTTCAGAATCTACATTTTTCACCTCAGTGGCCTTAAAACCTAGAATGAGGACATTTTTGGAGGAGCAGCTAAAGATGATCGCATTTCTCACAGGTAGAGAGCATGCCTTCATGCCCAAATCTGTCCTCTTGATGTGGAGTTTGCAGAGGCATAGCTAAAGCCCCATTGTGCACAGTGGGCCGCCATAGCAGGAGCTGGCGAGTGAACGGGACACTCCCCACCAAGGAAATGGGCCCCAGAGATCCCTCGGTGCATGCTGACAGGGCCTGGGTTGGAACCTCAGGCTCCAGCACTTGGGTGGGCAAACACTTTACCCCCCACCCCAACAGTCTGTCTGGAGGAACATCCCCCACCTCTGTGGCATCCTCTAGCCCAGCCCCTGACCTCCCGCAGCCCATGGGACCAGGCACCTGCTCTAGCTGGCTGACAGCCTCCCAGAGCAGCGAGTGCAGACTAGATAGCTCTCGGCCCAAATCGATGTAGCCCTCGAAGCCGGCTGTGTTGGAGATGGTCTCGGGGTTGGAGATCTCTAACAGGAAGCGTTGCATGTTGGTCCACTCGTGCTCTAGGAACTGGTTCATGAACGACATGTACTCCTCCTTGCTGCCAAACCTGGATGGAGGGCAGACTGGGTAAGTGCCCTGGGGCCCCATCCAGGAGCCCCCTTCTCTGAGGCACCTTGCCTCCTTAGCTCCCACCCTTCTTCGCCCACTGTGGCTGCCTCCCTTACAACTCTCTCTCTCTCTGAGCTGACCAGTCTGTTCTGACTCAGGGCCCTCGTTGCTGGTTAAGCCCAGAGACCCCTTTTCTGGGCCTTTCCTCATAAGACCTCCCTCCTCTTTCCCTGCCAGTCAATCTCCTTCCTTTTTCCCTCCAAGTTTCAATGGCTTAGTGCATACCTGACTTTCAATGCATGCTAGGTAGGTCTCTCTGCTGAGCTTTCAGATGTGTACACCCATGGGCACTTCCCCTGTATTTGGCCTGGCTAAGTCTGGCATCAGCTCTGTCACCCCAAACCCATGCCCACCTCCACCAGGCTTCCTATCCTAAGTGAGGATACCACCGTCCCCAACAGAGCTGAGCCAAAAGCCTGGTGGTGTCCAGCTTCTCCCTCTCTAGCTGCTAAGACCTGCTGACTCTATCTTCCAGTCACCCCTGACCTTGTGGCCACTGCTCCTGCATCGCCACCCCTTGCCCCCCAACACTTCCACCTCAGTTTCTTTTGTGGGAGGGAACCACGGCTACCCTCTCTCATCCTGTCTCTCAGCTTCCCCCTGTGCTCCCTCCAACCCTCATGCCCCAGGCTTGCGGGCTGACAGGTTCAGGACGCAGAACAGATGAGGGCTAGCCTCCCTCTTGCCTCAAGCCTGCTAGTGGCTCCCACTCCCCTGCCTGCACTTCCAGGCCCTGCTGACCACTTATGTCTCACCTCCCACTCCTGGCTTGGCACGTGATGAACCAGGAAGGCCATCCTGCTAGCAGGGTGCCTCATCCTGCCAGCACCCGGCCCTCCCAGGGTCTGCCCCTCCTCTGCTCCTGCTTGCCTCCTCCTGACCTGCAGCAGGGGGTAAATCTCCTAGGCCAACCAGCCTGGGGCCTCCTGAGAGGCCTGCGTGTCTCTCTCTCTCTGCTCTGCTGCTTATTCCACATCTCTCTCCATGTGGAAGTATGGGGCCGGAAGCTGGGGTCAGCTATGACTCAGGGAGGCCTGCTGTGGGGCTCCATCTACACTGTGAACAAGCCCTTCCGTTTCCATCCACTCACTCCAAGGTACAGCAGAGAACACTGAAGTGCTTTATGAGCAAAGACATCTTTCACAGCATCAAACAAGGGCAGTCTGAAACAACCTGAGAGCTCAATCACACGGGACGGGTTAAAGAAATATGGGTCATTCTCCCTCGAAGGTGTATTACTCTTTCATTGCAAAATGAGGCTTATGAATTTTAAGTACATGGGATAATCCTTATGATAAAATGCTAATTCAAAAAAGCAGAAGGAAAAAATATCTCCTCCTCTCACCTTTGAAAATTAAGGAAACATATCCAAATGCCATGTACTTTTTGTAGGGGGAGGATGAGGCGTGGAGATTTTATTTTGAAAAACGGGAAAGGGAAGAACTGAGGATAACAGGAACAGAAGTGGGAACCACTGTGCAGCCCAACTCTAGGGCACAATGACCCATGGCCATCCCAGAGGCTCCAGATGCTGCCAGAACTCTGCCCACTGGGGGGCCCAACACTCACTTGGCGAAGTTGGCCAGGTTCTGGGTGACCTTGGCGATGAGGGTGAGGGTGCGGGCGGTGCGGTCATCGGGGTACTCTTGCAGCAGGTTGAAGAGCGAGGGCGACATGATGGCTGGGCAGAGGAAGCGCAGAAACAGGGAGGCACTGATGAGCCGCTCACTGATGTCTGGCCGCCCACGGCTGCTGCACTCCTGTCGCCATGAGGCAAACACTTCTTTCAGCTCCCGCGGGAAGACACTGCAGGAACAGAGGTGGGAGGCGGTCATTGGGCCAGGGTTTGGGGCAGAGGGTTCAGAGCCTGGACACAGCCTGTGAGCCAGGTCGCGGGGGAGCCACCCAGCATGGTGGGGGCAAAAGGAGCACCTGGTGGAAGGAGCAGAGCCACTGGAGCTCCAGGCTGGACTGGGGGCTCTCCACAAAGGGGGGCTGGCAGGGGATAGGCACAGGCACAGAGAGGCTAGAGCACACAGGAGCCAGGTCTCTGTCCCAACCAGAGCCGATGGCAACAGCGAGCTTGCCACAGGGCTTCACCCTTTGCCTCAAACACCAGGCAGGAGGCTCTTCCCAGGCAGGGAAAGGACAACACAACTGGAACAGACTACCGCTCCCTGGATGCCATCACTGGCTGCGAGACTCACTCCTTTTGCTTGAATGTCCAGGACCTGGACACCAGAATGATCAAGATGGGGATAAGATGAGAACACAGCTCTCTACTTTCTAGGCAGGGAGGGAAATGAGAGGCAGTGAGCTCCCCAGTGGGGCCCAGTGAGGGTGGGCAGGGTTCCAGGCACCCAGCTGGGGGCTCTCTGCTGGGCATCTGCAGCCTGCCACAGTCAGGGCCCCCTGACCAATCTTTAAGTGGTTTTCCTATCTTTTCACCCTGAAAGACACACCTCCCACCCTTGGGCATGCTGGGCCCCAGCACTCTGCGGACATTATACTGTCTCTGTTACTAGCTCAGGGTACTCTGAGCAAGTGCCTGGCCTCCCCTGAACTTCAGTTCCCTCACTCTTCCATTGAGAACAGGGTCTGCCCTGCCAAGTTCACGGGACCATCTCAAGGCCACAGGAAGCCTTGATCAACTCGAAAGGCTTTTGCCTGACAAGCTCACCACCTGCCCAGTGGGCTCTGTGCAGTGCATGTGCCTGAACTAATAGGAGTGTGCTGGAGAGATGGGGGAAAGGGAAGGGGCTTCAGCCCAGGCCCTCAAAGTACCTTACACAAGACCAGGCAGGGGGCAGCTGCTGAGCAACATCTGTTGGTGACCCTGTCCAGAACAGAAAGGTGACTCTGGGCCTCTGACAAATACCAGAAAGAGGAAATGGAAAATTGTCCACGGATATGTTTCTCTGTGTCCCACACCCAGTCTGCTCTGGGAACAGGAGGAAGAGGGTGAATGCACAGCCCAGCCCAAAGGTGGGAAGTACATTCCCCAAGAGTTCAGGGCTATGCCTCCACCCCCAGGCCCAGGGGTCATCTGGCCCAGCCCAAGGGGCCAAACTGGCCCTAGGGTGATTACCTTGTGTGGCCCAGGGGCAGAGGGAGCTGGCAGGAGGACAGTCACTCTACTGGTTCTGGCTGTTCCCTCCACTCCCTTCCCAAGGCTATTATCACTCACCTAGCAGCCTAACTCTGCCTGTCTTTTAGGAGCAGCAAACCATTCCCGGGCCCTCCTAGGTCCAACCCCGAGCTAGTGGATTCATGTGCCTCCAGTGTGCTCCAGGTACATGTGAGAAACAGATGTGGACACAGGCATAGCCCCACTCTGATGGGATTAGGGCTGTGGCAGAGGTTGTGAAAGAGGTGCCTGGGAGGGGTGAGACAACCATGTCTGATACTGTGAAGGGGGCCACAGAGGGGAGGCAAGTTTAAGACCTTAGAGCAGGAAGGGAGGGAGTGTGTGGAGGTAAAAGTATGGGGTGAGGGAGGCCTTGCCAAAGAAAGGAGTAAGATATGGAGGAGGAGGCAGGGTGCCACCCCTGTGGACAGCTGAGAGGTCTCGCTTGCAGCCATTCCCCTGCCCCAGTGGAGGATACCTGAACAGGGGCTCTGCTGCCCTGCTCCCTGGTGCTGCAGCTCCGGCACCTACCACAGTGCCTGGCACATAGACAGGGTCTGCTAAGACACTGACAGGTACACTGCCCTGTCCAGATTCTCAACACCATGTCCTGCATATATTCCAGGATACTCCTTTACATCTGAGAGCCCACAAAGGACCAGGACAGGGGGGCCAGGCAGAGGGGGGGTTCCAAAATCCCAGAGCCACCATGTGGAAGCTATGTGAGGCTGCAGCTGAGTCAGCAGTGCCCTTGTTAAACCTCCCCTCTGGGGACGCCTGAGTGGCTCAGAGGTTTAGCGCCTGCCTTTGGCCCAGGGTGTGATCCTGGAGTCCCGGGATCGAGTCCCACATTGGGCTCCTTGCATGGAGCCTGCTTCTCTCTCTGCCTGTGTCTCTGCCTCTCTCTCTGTGTGTCTCTCTCTCATAAATAAATAAAAATCTTAAAAAAAAAAACCAAAAAACTCCCCTCTGTAGTTTACAAGTTGGGGGTGATGGAGCCGAAGGGCCTCGCCCAACACCCCCCAGGTGCCCTGGCACAGGAGGGGCAGGGCATGGGGAAGGGGCCCATACTGACCAGTAGGAGTTGATGATCTTGCAGAAGGCCAGCTCGCAGCACATCTTGAGGTTGCCCTGGTGCTCAGGGAGGTCGGCGGCAGAGCATTTGCTTGGGTCAACTTCACAGTTCTCATCTGACTCGTATAGTGCTTTGATGAACTCACCTGGGGTCAGGAGGGCAGGGAGAAGAAGTAAGGACTGGTGGCCCTGGCCCCACTCTGCCCACCTGCTAGCCTGCACCTGCCCTACCTAGCGCATCCTGCAGGTACTTCTGGCCCACCAGCTTGAGGTACTCTTCAATGGCCTTTGTAGCCAACGTGTTCTCCCGGAAGATAAGGTGCTCGTTATCCCCGCAGCGGTCTACCTCTGACATCATTAGGTCCGTCAGGAAGTCCTGGGAAGGCAGGAGGTGAGAAGAGCAGACATAGGCAGGACCCTAGGATCCCAGACCCGCTCTGCAGCCAGAAGTGTTCACTTCTTGAGGCTGCTCTGCTGCCATGCTGCTGGTGCCCACCTTTGGGGGCTGCTGGGAAGTGAGCAAGAGCAGCCTGTGGAGGGTAGACACCTAGAGATGGTGACACAATGGGGGAGGCAGTCCCGGGCAAGAGCATGCCACCTGGAGCCATTACCCGACCATGCCGTGGTCAGATCCATGGCACCAGGCCTGGCCAGGGGACCAGAGCAGAACCTCTTTCTCATCGCCAACAGCACTGGAGAGGACACAGGCCACCCTCCCTCCATCATACAAGCAGCTGCCAATATCTACCCACCCATTACTCTGCTGGGGTCTCCCACATGAGACAGACTTGTTCTGCGCAGCCCCACAGGGGGAAGCTGTCCAGATGCCCCCTGGAAGGCAGTGGGCTGGGACTCAGATGGCGAGAACACAGTCCTCAGCTTGGGTGGTAAGGTGGTAAGGACCCTCACTGCTGTGGGTCCCAGACTTCTGGAAGGCAGCTGTGAAGCTAACGAGTCTATGGGTCCCCTACCAGCATCACCGGAGGACCCTGGGAGGAGCCTGAGCCCACGCCCTCCCTCCTGACTGCAAAGATGTGGTTCAGTGAACCTGCCTCCCTTGGAGCCCCTGCCTCCTCATTCCCTCAGCCATGCCCTGTGACTTGAGGGAGAGGAAGACAGAATCAGAGACCCAAGGGAAAGTGACTGAGGTGGCAAGGTACCCAGCAGGGGCCAGGGTTTCTGGTGCTCTGGAAATGCCTCACTCCACTATGCACAACTTTGGGTCCTTAGAGATCCTACGTGGCCCTTGAAATATAGAACTGAGTTCTGGGTGCAGGAGACCTGCCAATGGAGGAACAGTAGGAGCCACAGGGAGAAAGGGAAGTGGCCATTGCCTCTGGGTACAACACATAGCCTGAGGACCTCTTCCTGCCCTATAGATAACCTGTAGAGCCCCCTTCTCTGACACACAGCAGCAGAGGCAAGTCTTGCATCGGGCCTTGTAACTCCACTGGGCTCCTGCTCACGTTCACAGGTCTTCCACAACTCCTGGGTTGGGTGCTAGGCCTAGGCTGGGATTAGGAGGAGCTCTTGAGAGCTAAATCCCAACACGGGAAACAGGTACAGAACAGAGAAGTGACCTGACCTAGTCCACACACAGCTCCCTGACCTAGTCCACACACAGCTCCCTGGGCCAGATCTGGAGTGGGAACGGCAGGGAGAAGCCTTTGGAATCCAAGAACAGGAACTCTGCAGCCACGGCCCAGGAGAGTGCAGGAAGGCACTCACACAACCTTTACCTTGGGACTAAAGGGCCCTTATCAGACACTCTGCCTCTCACCAAGAATGCTCCATTAGTTCCCAATTGTTCAGAGAGGGGGATCTGATATGCACATCACCCAGCACGAGTTACTTCCTATTCTTCTGCCTATTAATTCCCCAGGCCCACTTGGGGCAGCTGGAGCCTGGCTTCCAACTCCATCTATGGCGAGCACCATGAGCCCTAAGATCAAAGGTCAAGGCAGGTGGTAGTTGGCTTTCCAGGGCAGCCCTCGGGGGCTGGGTAGTGAAAAAATAGACATAGCAGCAGCAGAGGCCTCCCTCACTCCCTCTGGGGGCCAGGGTCTCCCTCAGTTCAGTTTCCCAGTATCCCCTCTGTTCTGACCAGGAGATCAGGGACAGGGTAGCCAGAGTCCATCCAACCTAGTCAAGTCTGAAGGCTGTGGCAGGAGGAGGAAATAGTGCAGTCTCCCCACATGGAGACCATGCTGAGGAAGTCCCTCTCCTGGATGTACCCCATGAGTCAAATAGGTAGCGGTGGCCTGAAGGGGGCCACAGACTTCTGGAAAGAGGGAAGAGAACAGGGGTTCCTGACAGGAATTAAGCACCTAGACCCCCAACCTGAGTCTCTCCCCGACCCAGACTATGAGGGCTCAAGACCCTGACACATGGCTGTCCCTCACCTCCATCACAGGCCACTTGGCTCTCAAACTACACCATGTCCAAAGGGCAGAGGCTCAGCTCTTTTTTTTTTATTTTTAAGATTTTATTTATTCTTGAGAGATACAGAGAAAGAGAGAGAGAGAGAGAGAGAGAGAGAGAGGCAGAGACATAGGCAGAGAGAGAAGCAGGCTCCATGCAGGGAGCCCGATGTGGGACTTGATCCTGGGACTCCTTGATCACACCCTGAAGGTAAATGCTTAACCACTGAGCCACCCAGGCATTCCCCCCCGCCCCCTGCCTTTTTTTTCTTAAAGGCAGATAAGAGATTCATATTTTATCCTCCTATGACAGGCCAGCACCCAAGGCCTTCTGCAATGTCCAGTCCTGCTCCACTGCAACCATTTCAGGTAGCTCCTCACCAATGGAGGGGGCAGGGTAAGAGAGGGAATCCAACAGAATCATGCTCCACCGTGTTGGGCAGGTACATAGCAGGGAACCTTCCTGAAGGAGCCTACTTGTCCCCAGAACCAGGTGAGAGGGGCTGAAGTGTGGCCTGGAAGATGAAACAGAGGTGGGGCCCTCCAAGCCTACAGGAGGGCCTGCTGGATGGCTCTGGAACAATTCCCATCCTGTGGGCTGTGGGACAGCTGTCGCCACAGCTGGCTGACTGCTGAATGGCACGGATACTGTGTGTACCATGAGTCTGTGTGTCTGACGTGGGAGGGGTGAGATTGGGGGCTAGGATAGGCGGCCACCTGTCAGGGATGTCATGTGAATCCTGGTCCCCAGGTGCAGCAGGGAGGCTCCTCAAACCCACTCTTTGACTAGAAGCCACAACCCCATCCATCGGCTCTATGTGTGTGTGGATGATCAGCTCCAACCATAAAGGAGGGACACGAAGAGCCCCCCACTCTGTGACACCAACTCTTGAGTTTAGGGAGCCCACCTGGCTGTGATGGGTGTCTCTGTGAGAGCTGAAATCTGTGACTCAGACCTGGGGACCAGCAGGGGGGGCTTCGCATGGGCCACACAACACCTGTGCCCACATACACACCTTCACCTTGCCCGTGCTTTGCAGAATGTGCACTAGGGCCGATGCCATCTCCTCCTTGGTCTTGGCACTGAGGATGGGCTCGAGGGCGGCACACAGCCCCAGGTAGTGGTTGGTGATGTGCTCAGCGAATTCCTTGTACATCTCCATGGGCAGAATGGTGATGGTCTGGTAGCGTGCCTTGATGCGGATCATGGGTCCGGGACCCTTGGTGCCCTTGGGGTTGGGTGTCACCACAGGGTACCACTTCTCCACAAACTGCCGCCCGGCTACGGAGGCGGCTGGCAGGCTCACCAGGCCCAGGTAGCTGTTGCGCTCCTTCTTCTTCTTCTTGTCAGTCTCCCGGTACAGGTGCACGGTGACGGTGCGCAGGGGTGGCAGGTTGTGGAACTCAAAGTGCTCGCCCCAGAAGACATTGTCGGTCTTGAGCTTGCCTGTGGTGCGGGCATAGAGCACGTCGTCCAGGCACAGTTCACACAGGTACTTCTTCTTGGCCGGCAGGTCCTTGGCCTCAATCACCCACAGCTTTAGGATGTGTTCCACACGCCGGCTGTTGTCCTGCACATGCACAAGGGGGGCCGTGGTCACCGTGGGGGCTGGGGAGAACTCTCAGGCCCAGGACAGGCCCAACCCCAACACGGCAGTGGGATGAGGCAGAAACAGTTCTGGAGTCTGGCAGACAAGGGGCTGGGCCTCCGCTCTGCTTTGTACTAGCTTACTGACCCTAAGTATGTGACTTAACCTAAGCCTCAGGTCCCTTCTCTATGGAACAGGAATGAAACAGAGCAATAGATCAAGAAAGAGGTTGGCACAATGCCTGGCACGTAGCAGGTGACTGTGCCATTTAGCAGCTCTCTGTAGTTTGCTGGTCTGTAAAATCACTTAGAAGGTGACCACAGTTAAGACAATCACTTAGAAGGTGACCACAGTTAAGACCCCTTCTTTAGTGAGGTCACAGTGACCAAGACTCATCCTGGGCCCTGAAGGCAGTCATGGAGGCAGCCATGGAAGTAGCCAATTACAGTAGGGGATCTGTGAACCTGATGGCAGAAGCCTGTGGGCCCAGCAGCCTAGGTCAGTGGTGCCCCTCTGAAGGAGACAAGGGTCCAAGCTGGAACTGGATGCATAAGGAATCACCCCAGGGACAGGGGGGGACATGAACTCCAGGCAGCAGGGCACACCAGCACCCAAGTCCTTAATGGCCCCACACCTCTGGCCCAGCCTTGTCAGTGCACGGCTTCAAGGATGGAGACCTACAACCCGAGTCACCTTGGCCCACTGGAGCTCCTCCTACACAGCCCAGTGCCACGGCCCACTTGGGGGCAGCCTCCACCCCCCATGGTAGCCCACACCACAGGTCCCCACCTCTGTCCCTCTTGTCAAAGTCTGAATCTGCTGTGGGTCCAGCCTTGGTCCTCCCTGTCTCGGTGACTGGGGACACAGGCTTACCTTGTTGGGGTGTACTGCTCGCCGAAGGTTCTCCATCCACTTATCCCGCTCAGCTGCCGATCGGCAGGAGAAGCACTTGCTTCCTGACGACGTTGTCACCTGCAAGGGACAGGCAGGACGGTGTCAGAGAGGTAGGGACCTCAGCCACCAGGTCTGTGATGCAGCCATAGGAAGGGGCAGAACAAGGCTCACAATGACTACATCTGCAGGTGCTGCCCTGCGACCTGAGGTCCCAAAGCAAATCACCAACAGTAGGACAGCGCAGACCTGCACCAGTCGGTGGCCGTTCCAAGCTCCCCACCCCCTGCCTCAGTGCCCCTGTCCACAGGAAGGTATCTTTCTTGTTCCAATCTCACTCCCAGAGATGGGAGGAGAGAAGGTGTGGGGCTCCCTGCCCAGGTCAGAGGGCAATGCCTACCCCAAACCTCCCTCCACAGTAAAACCACAGGCAGAGGAGACAACCATGGGTAAGCACCAAGGACTGCTTCAGTCCCCAGCTGACATCTTCTGATAGTTATTTTTTGCCAAATAACAGTGACAACAGTGATGGGCACAGAAACTTAACATTTTTTGGGGGGAGGGGGGGTACCACACTGGAGAAATGAGAATTGGATTACCTACATGTGCTGGGCCCTGGGGTCCTCCTGCCTGGAAGCCTTACCCTCCCCCATCTGACTGTTGCTCATCCTTAGGTCTCCTCCAAGGAGGGAGCCTGACCCACACAACTCCTGCTCTGCTCCTGCCATCCCCAGCATCATGCCAAGGGCTCTATAGGGGGAAAGTGGACTCCTTATCCAACCATTCAAAGGCTTGCACAAGCCACAGCACCCCCTTCTGTGGACAAGCGGACAAGTATCATCTTCAGCTGGTCCCAGGCAAAGTCAGAGCCTGGCTGGACCAGGAGTCTTAAACCAGAAACGGCACCAGTGGGCATGGCGTGTGGGGCAGGTGCCAGGCCCCACTCCATTCCTTCCCCAGGGCCAGGGGTGCCTGGAGGTTATCCCTGAGTAGCTGATTTTCATTACCAGGCTCATTCCTCTATTAGAGAGCTCCCCTAATCATGCAAGAGTGCTGAGGGCAGGAAGCTTCCCCGGAAACAGAAGTGGGAAGAAAATATGAATAATTGGAGAAGCAATTAAGAACTCCCAGGAACACCTGCAACATTAGCTACCATGGTCCTGGTTTGGCCTCAGGCTTGCTGTGTGGCTGCTAACAACTTCCTGTCCACTCTGGGCCTCAGCTTCCCCATCTATAGTGAGAGACTGGGCAGGTAACCGCCCTGCACAGGTTGCATAGCTGTCTCTCTGCTCTCAAACTTCAGGTCACAGACAGCGCAAGAAAGTTTCTGGCTCTCATTATGCAGAAGGGAAGTCAGGCCCCAAAAAGGGAGTACTCTCTACTACCCCACACTGAATATAAGGGGTTTCTAAGGAGGAGCGAGCAGGCTCTGGGGCTTAAGCAATTCTATCCAGGCTTTCAGTCTTCACCCATGGGGACCTTGTGCTCCTAGGCAGGCAGGGATGACAGTGTTGGCCTGTCTGCAAGGAACCCACAGAGCAGGAATAAAGCCCCCCATCTCCCATCTCCACCTGGTCTCTTAGGAGCCAAAAGCTAGGAGTAGATTCCAGCCTTTCCCCCAAAGAACCTGGCCCCTGCTGAACCTGGCCACAGAGCACTCCAGAACAGTGTCTGGATGCAACCTGGCCTTGCCAGGACATGATACCTGTACCCCACCCCACCCCTGCTGTGGGACCCACCTCGAAGCAGTAGTCCTGGCCCAGGATGCTGCTGTGCACAGGCTTGATGACCACCTCCTCCTCCATGCTGAGGTCCAGCGCTTCTACCGCGCTGCTGGGGCTGAGCAGGGACTCGTGGGAGCGAGACTCCTTCAGCCTGGGCATCAGATGGGACCTGAGGATGGGGGGTTCTTGTGTCAGACCCAGACTGCCACTCCCTTCCCCTTCCCCTTCTCCAGGAGGCCTGCCCAGACCTCCCAGGTGGAGACAATCACTCCTCCCAAGAAAGGGGCATTCCAGTGCTGGAGTTAGAGACCCACCAGGCCCTCTTTTTCACTGAGGGACTCTGAGCAAGTGGCTCAGCCTCTAAGGGAGCAAATGGCTGAGAATCAGGCCTCTGCTTAGGAGCTGAACATCAGTACTGAGTTCGGGGAAGGGTCCTGGCCTTGGAAACCCATAGGAACCAAGAAACCTTTCCCACCTCTTCTCCTTGGCCCTAGTCTCCCTCCCAGACCAAGTAGTCACCCACTTGTTAAGAATGTCACTGTCCACAGAGCCCTTTCTTATACAGCATCCCACTCCATGCACCAGCCCAGCTCAGGGCAGGACAGCCAAAGGGACTTCTGCTGCTCCCCCTTACCCCCTTACAGATGAGGACCTGAGGCTCAATTGGGAAAGGATGTAGTAGTCCTTGCATGGTACCCAAGATGCCTAAACTCAGACAGGGTTCAAGATGCTGGAGGCTGGGGGCCTAGCCACGGTCAGTTGGCCCGATGCACGCACAAAGAACAAAGGTAGTTGGCCACCTGGTGCTCAAATGGAGCCCACACCTGGCTTTCAACCCGGGTCCACCCAGGTCCACTGCTCACTTACTGTGTGGCCCTGGGCAAGTCACCTCCCCCTCTCTGAGCCCTAGTTTCCTCAGCATATCATACGGAAAACACCTCATATGGCACCTGCACCAGTGCTGGGCAGAGTCCTTCTCAGAGAGGTGAATGTCCTTTCCAGAGCCAGTGGCACCCAGTAGTGCCCCACTGATGCCCCTCCCACAGCTGGGACCTGAGGCATGGAGGACTCCTCTGGCACAGAAGCTGGGCAGGCCCTGCCCCATGGCCCAAACCCCTGGCACTGGCATAGGACCCACCCTGGGCTTAGCCCACCTAGACCTCCTTCCCCCAATACCCTTGCCTTTCAGTTCCCGGCCTCCAATGGCCCAAGGCTCAAGCCATCATTCTCTTCCTGTCTCAGCAAAGACCCCAGCTCAGGCAGGAGGTTCTGGCAGGGCACAACCCTTTAGCCCACATTTCCATGACCACTGGAGGTAAGGGGGAGCTGAGGCTCACTATATGGGGGCTTAGGAATCCAGAGATGAGCCAAGAGGCCTGCCCAGCCAGCCTTGCAAGCTGTGATAGGCCACCCTCCACACCCCAGACTCTACATGTCCATGCAAGTGTCTTCTCTAACATGGAGTTAGAGTTAGCGCCATGCCAGGCACTCCATGGGAGTCAGCTGAAACTGGGATCCCAACCCTTGGGAATCCCATAGCCTGACGAAGAGATCCAGTCAGCCTCCCCACAACTGTTCCCTCAATGCCCAGCAGGAAGCTAGCATAGGTAAGGCTCAGATCACTCGGGCTTAACTGATGCATTCAGGCAGGCCTCCTAGAGAGCTCCAGGGGAATGCACAGACCAGAGGGAGGCTGTGAGGCAGACTGAGATCAAGTTAGAGCCAAGCCGAACCCCCAAACCCATCTGTAGAACTTAGTGAGGTCAAGTCCACTGGCAAATACAGTGACACTGCCTCTGCTCCTCTAGCACCCTCTCTCCAGGAGGCAGTTGTGACAAGTACACACCATGGCCTACCACATCACTCAGTTCTGGGTGCTAATAGGCACCTTCCCTTGACAAGCTTTCCAGGCCCTGCTCCAACGGCCCATTCTCCGCCCCCATCACAGCACTGACCTAGGCTGTGGCTGGGCCTGTAGGCCCCTCAGCTCCAATATGCCACCCTGGGCCGCCCACACCATGGGGCAAACTCCAGGCCTCCCTCCCAGAATGGGGCTTCATATGTCAGTTCAAGAGATCCCCTGCCCCAGCTGCTGGAAAAGTCACTCCGCCTAGCAAGGGCTAGAACCCACAGCCCCTTATACTTGCTGTCCAAGACTGAAAACCCAGCTGGTAGGCCAGGATCAGACTGCTTTCTAGGCCAGCCTGGAAACCCCTGTCAGGTAAGGATGCTGGGAGGGCAGAGTGGGGACCCAGGAAGTACAAAGGGAGGAGCCCCAGCCTCCTGCCTGGGGCGTCTGAATGAGGTAGCTGGGGAGAGGAGAGGGAGTCCTGGTTCAATAGACTGGTATTACCCAGGGAGAGCCAGGGGGGCTCTGGTTTTATAGCCTGGGAGCCCAGCAGGTCCAGCAGACCCCAAGGCAGCCACAGCCTAGAGCCTAGAGCCTACAGCTGCAAAACCCTCCTCTTCCTTCCTCACCATCCTGCTCCATAAACATGCCCCAGCTGGCCCAGGAATCCCTGGGAAGGTTCCCAGCTGAAGAGACAGCTATGGGGAAACTCACAGTTAAGGCAACCTGGCTGCAGCTGGGCAGCTGTGGCCCTCTCAAACTCCCATGGGCTTCTCCAGGCTGAGGGACCTGGAGCAGAGGCTGTACCCTCATCCACCTAAACTCACTGGGAGGAGGAGTGGGGGGCAGGCGGCACCTGGGCCAGCCATTAGCTACTCCAAGGTCTGCCATGCTGTTTCTGCACAATAGATGACCAAGCCAGGCAGCCTGGGCTCCCTGATTCACACACAGACATATGTCCTTCCTGCTCAACTTGGAGACTACTTGTTCCTCTCCTTCCCAAACGGCTCCTGGCAGGAGAGAAAGGGACACAGGAGGCTCAGGGGGAGCTACTCTGCTGTGACACTGCCAGGGCAAAACCTTCCGCAGAGGTAAGTGTGCCCCTGGTGGTGGCTCCTAAGATGACTGAGGCTGGGGAAGGAAAAATGGTCACTTGGTCACTTCCTGAACCCAGCAGGATCAGCAAATGGCCTGAGAACCACCTCCTCCAGGAAGCCAGCCCTATCCCAGGCCTGCAGGACCCCCTAATACTCCACACCAACCCGCCGCATCAGCCCTTCACCCAGCCCTGCCTATGCCCCAGGACAGCATCTGAGGCCAGCATTTTGCTCATCTACAGGCTGGGCAAAAAGCCCAACAAGACAGGGAAGGAGGGTGGAGGTCACCACAGACTGCCCAGGCTCCAAGGGGACAGTGAGTAAGCTCAGTCTCCCTACCTAGGAAGTGCAGTAAAAGGTGACCAGGTGCCAGATGCTGCCTTGCTCCCACTCCCAGAAGGTGTTCTGCCCATAGGCACCTGCCTCCATTTAGTGCAGGGCACCCACCTGCTCACTTTAACATCTCTTTTACCAGGACTATTCATTTACCCATTTTACAGAAAGTGAAGGGGCTCAGGGAGCAGCAGTTACAGGATCTGCCCAAGGCCCTGCTGTAATGGGATTGATCTGGGAGCCCTGCCCATGGCTGCCTTGTGTGGTGTGGGTGGCTGGGGCTTGATGCCACTGTACACAGGGTCTCTGTGTCCCCCAGTGCCTGCATCAGGTCCGTTCCTTCCTGCCATTCCATGGCAACCCAACACTGCCACTGCATGGCCCCCTCCAGTGCCCAGCCATCTGATGACGGCTTACCTCGATGACCTCCTTGGTCCCTGGAGACCACAGCCACCACACCAAAGGGCCTCTACACTGCTGCAGCCCAGGTCCGAGCTCATCTCACAAGCACCCTGGCAGGGACACCAGAGGACTACACTGGGCTCAGAGACGCTGGCCAGTACAGATCTCCATTAGGCCTGTGGGCTCCATGCATCTGGCCCTCCTCACCGGGGCAGAGGGGGCACCCCTGCACCAGGCCCACAGGAAATGTCACAGATATCCCTTTGCTGAATCCTCACAAGCCCAAGAGGCAGATACGGAGCTCACTTCCACTTCACCAGGAGAAAACAAACCTTCTCCAAGTGGGCAGGCACTGGGGCTCACATTCCTCCTAGCCCTCCTCCAGACCTCAACCCCAGGGAGCGGGGGAACTCCCTTATCTGAAAAAGGAGGATCTTGTTTCAAGCAAAAATCAACAGTTAACGAGCATTTACTGACAAAGTGCTATCAAGAGGATTTTCAGAGAGGCATTTCTCGGGCCTTGGAGTCCAGAAGAGGGGTTTTTGGTCAGGAATACACAGGATCCAGTATCAGCCCTGCTGGCTGGGGTCCATCTGCCTGCTCCACCTCACCCTGGGCTGCTCTTCCCCAGGGGTCACAACTCCCTCAGGCAGGCCTCCCGGCACATGCCATCCCCTCATCCTATCCAACCTCCAGCATCAGCATCAGCACACCCTCCTCCACGAAGCCTTCCCAGATTCCCAGGAGACAGCAACCTTGCCAGCAGTCCCAGCAACCTGATAGTCATGAGGCTATGCTGGGAAGGTCTATCACAGACCATCTTCCTCCCTGGCTGGGGGCTCCTAGTGGACAGGGCTGGGTCTGGCTCAGAACCAAAATTCAGGGCCCCCAAGCACCTAGACCAAAGCCCCAGTATCCCAGCAGCCAAGGTCAGCTAAGCTCTGGAAAGGAGGAGCTCAGCTGGGAGGAGGGCAATCCTCCTGGAGCCCTCAACCCAAGTGATTGGAAAAAGGGACAAAGGTGACCCAAGCATTGGTCATCATGGCAGCTGCCTGCTCAAGGTCAGGTGCCAAGAGCAGCATTCCAGTGCTCACCCAGAAATCTCTAAGAAATGTCCCTGCTTTGGCTTTGTCCAGTTATGGGCTTCGTCCACGTCTCCCAAGGCCAGGAGGCTCCTTGTACCCTCCATGGCTGCACCTCCCACCACTGCTGCATTCCTCTGAGACATCCCTGAGTCCTAGACACAGCAGATTCTCTAGACTCTCAAGAGACCACAGACACTAGAAGCCCTGTGTCTCCTCCCCAACTGAGGCCATTTGCTCAGGCCTTTTACCTCCATGGCATGGAATCCTCATACTTCCTGGGAAGGGGATGGTACCATGGTTCCCAGGTCAGAGATGGGAGTGCCAAGGCCATAGGGTAGGGAGACCTGCACTGGACTCCCCTGCTCTGGAGAGCAATCTTGGCCAGGGCCTCTTCACCAGCCTACTCCATCTGGACCACAGCAACACCATCCTACTGGATGGGCCTCCTACCCAACATGGCGTCACTCCCACCCCTCTGCTGTTCCCTCACAGCCTAAAGAGAATCAAGTCATTGTGCCTCAACCTGGTGTCGAAACCCTCACTGAAATGCCCTCTTTTCTACCACCCCTTACACCACACCCTGACAAGTGACCTAGACTCTCCTCCCTCTGGGGCCCTTTGCCCATGCTGCTTCCTGAAGCCCTACTGCCCCTCCCCGTGCTTCTCTGCCTAATAAAACCTTTCCTTTTCAGTTGAGGCCCAGCCCAAATGCTGCCCCCACCACCATGCTGCCTTAGTCTCCCGGGAGCAGATGAGAACTCACACCCAGGGCATATGGCCGAGCCCCATGCCATATTGCTCTCCCACCTGTCTCTTCACTGGAACCTCAGGACAACCCACCAGGACTAAGGTACTGCACCAGAGAGGCCGGGTGGCTTACCCAAGATCATGGGGGTGGTGAGCAGTGGAGTGAGATCTCAACCCCATTTAGCAGAGTCTAAGGCCAGCTCTATCAGTGCCTCCACCACCTTTCCATCACCCCACAGGTGGCTGAGCAGCCAAAGGCCATGGCCAGCTGACCTGCTCACCATGACCCACTCATTCTGGGTCCAGGTGGAAGACCCAGGGGGGCTGGCGAGGGTGGGACAGCCCCTGCCCAGGAAATGTGGGCATGGCACAGGCACGGGTGGAGCTGCCATCGGAGATACAGCCAAGTGCCAACAGCAGCTCATTGTGAGGGCCAGGGAGCAGGAACAAGAGGACATTGTCTCAGCTCCTGGGCCACAGGCTTATCTGATAGCCTTCTAGCCAACCCACGAGCTGTTTATCAACTCCAGCCTTTTTTCTCTTCAAAGGTCACTAACACAGAAGTTTAGCAAATTCTCCATTATTTCAAGGAGGGAGGAGACCCCAAAACAAAACTTGTGATAATTAAGCAGTCCTATCTGACATGGGAAATATGTTCCCAGCTATAGGTGGGGTGAGTTGAGAGGTTGCATAGCCTGGAAAATGAGGTTCAGAATCTCCTTCCAAGTCTCAAAGGGGCAGAGGGAGTTGTCCTGCACACCCCTGGAGGGTAGAGCCAGGACCAGGAGAGACCAACCACTACTCAGGCACAGCTGTCTCCAAATAGGCCAGACTGGTTTGGTTTTTTTTTTGTTTTTGTTTTGTTTTTTTTAATTTATGATAGTCATACAGAGAGAGAGAGGCAGAGACACAGGCAGAGGAAGAAGCAGGTTCCATGCACTGGGAGCCGACATGGGATTCGATCCCGGGTCTCCAGGATCGCGCCCTGGGCAAAAGGCAGGCGCCAAACCGCTGCGCCACCCAGGGATCCCTAATTTTTATTTATTTATGATAGTCACACAGAGAGAGAGGCAGAGACACAGGCAGAGGAAGAAGCAGGTTCCATGCACTGGGAGCCGACGTGGGATTCGATCCCGGGTCTCCAGGATCGCGCCCTGGGCGAAAGGCAGGCGCCAAACCGCTGCGCCACCCAGGGATCCCTGGTTTGGCTTTAAAGTAGTGAGCACCCTATCTGCGGGAGTATGTAAGCAGGAACTGGGAGCCCCTTAGATACACTGCAGAGGGGAAGACTGCCCTCCTGGAGGATGGTTGGGTAACAGGCTGTGCATGCAGGCATAGTAAACCCCATGAGGGGGCCACTTTAGCCCCTCAGCCTGTGACTCCTGAGCATAGCATCTCCTGACCCAATTCCCACTCCTGTTTGTGTGGTCCACTGCCACAACTAGGCCTGGAAGGGGTAGAAACCCTGGACAAGGTTGATCTCAATGGAGGCGGTGACCACCTGAGGGTTGGCAGGACTTGTGGACTCTGGAGTCAGGTCAGAACACGTCAAGCTCTCTTCTGCCTGTTACAGCCAGGTGGTCCAGTGAGCTGTGCTGGAAACCTCTGCCCACAGTGGACAGAGCCCAGAACTGAAACACAGGCCGAGGGGGCCAACGTTCTGGGAATTGAGTGGCAAGACACAAACAGGGCAGCGCCCCACCCGGCACATCCAGCACAGCCATTTCTCCCCAGGCTCAGCCTTGCCCTGTTGGCCTGGGAACCCGCTGCTGAGAAGGCCGAGGCTCACTCCTGGCCCAGCTGCTGTCCCAGAGGAGTGAAGAAGAATGCAGCTGCCTAGAGGCTCCCATGGCCCAGGGGAGACAGAGCCTGTCCTTAAAAGGCAGGGAGACTGGCTGCCCTGCCTGGGAAGACTTCCTGGGATGACAGGGCCTGAAGGCACGGTCCCTCTTGGCCCAGGGTTCTCTCAGTCCAAGGCAAGGGAGCAGGCCCTAGCAATCACTGGAACCAGTGTGACTCCATCTTCACACACAGAATGAGCCCTGGGCTGGTGATGCCTGGTCTCCAGTCTTCACCCTACCCCTGGGAGTATGTGCTTACCCTCCACACTGCAGAGCTGACCTGGCAAAGGAGGGTCCACACTCTGGACACCAAGATAGGAGAACAGGATGGCTCATCATATGCTATGGCTACAGTGCAGCCCAAGGCCTGGCTCCTAGAAGTGTCCCATAGATGCTGATTTAATGATCAACACGGTGGCCTCCTGGACTTAATAGCCACTTAGTAAGCACCTCCTGTGTGCCCAGCTGTGTGACAGGTATTTCTACAAAAGTGGATCCAATCATAGCACGGCCTTCTCCCAACAGTCCCGCACAAAAGGCAGCATCACCCTAGCAGAAAGGGGGAGCAGGAACTCAAATAGGTTTGAAGAGCCTCAGCGCACAAGGCCACCTTTCCCCTACATCCCCCAGTTAATCCAAAGAGTCTGATGAAGGAAGCCTGAAGACACCAGAGGAAACAGGCTGAGAGAATGGAGTGGCTTGGCCAGGTCACAGTCCAAAAATGAGAGCTGAGACCCTCAGACCCTCATCACCATCAGCTGGCCAGTCCTCAGGCCCTCACCAGGAGGGAGACAAGAAACCTGGTCGGGGGTCCTCGGCTCCTGTACTGGGCAACCCTTAGCCTGCCTGTGACCCTGGGCCTCCCTTTCTGTGGACCCACAGACTTGGTGCAGAGCAGCCCTGAACAAGTTCCCTCCTCTCTAGGAGGGGTCTCCTCACTTGCTGGGCTACTTCCAAGAGCGCCGTGGAAACCCCAACATGTCAACAACCCAGGAACATAATGGACCAGATACTAAATACCACTAATGCCTCCCACCACCACCTACAGTGCCTTCAGAGTGAAACCCTGTTGCTGCCTGTTGGTGATTTGGGCCACAATTGGGCTGAGACCAGGGATGTGAGGGCTGCTGGTTCTGGTCCAGCATCCTGACCATACTTTATCCTCACCCTTTCCAGGGTGATTCTGTAGTCTAATGGAGTTTTCAGGAACACATTTACCTCACTTCTTATTTCTTTTTGTGGGGTAGAGGGGGCAGGGGACACGCAGAGTGAGAAGAAACAAAAAACTTTCCACCTAATCCCCCAAGTCATCCTGCAGCCTGAATAATTTCAGGTTTTTAATCAATAGCTGTCAGAGTTGTCAAATTACTTTGGGGACCGCAAAGCAGTTTTTAAACATTCATAAACCTCAGTAGAACAGCGAAGTGCCCTGAATTTTAAAAGAAGAGAATCTGAGGAACACTCATTGAATAGGATGAGATCTGGGCAAATTGAAAGTGAGTTGAGGGCCAAGTGCCCCTCCTGCTTCTGAGTGGGGACAGCTCTCCGGCCTCTTCCCTTGTCCCAGGAGAAATTACCAAGACCCTGGCCAGGGTGCTCAGAAAGATTAAGGAGGGTGATTCCTCCAAACCCTGACCCTGGCGAGGGTGCTCAGAAAGATTAAGGAGGGTGACCCCTCAAAACCCCGAGCATCCCCTGCCTCCCCTAGGAAAGCCCTCCGAGCTCTGACCCCAGCCTCATGTTCACTACAGTTCCCCCAGGACCCCAGACGCCACCCCACTGCACACTAGCTGGCCCTCTGCCTGAGTGTCCTTCCCACCGTCTCCACTTGGACAACTCTTGAGAATGGTTCAAGGCCCTGACTGAGGTATTCCCCTGCTGCAAGCACCGTCTGCACCCCTCTCCTCCTCACAGATATGAATCTACCCATCCATCCCCTTGGTCCCACAGATCACACCACCGAGTATGAGACTGGTTTCTAACTGGTTCCCCAGCAACTCCCCCCCCCACCGCCACCCCCCAGCAGCAACCATAAATACCTCTAACAGCTGCCTCAGGCCCCGAGGGACTCATGACCCAAACAAGGAAAAGATGATGAAATAAAAAAACAAATGAGCTGAAAACCAAGGACTTCCATCCCCCCAAGGAAGCCACTTCCCGCTCTGGCTTATCTAATTCCGCCCAGCTTTCCACCTCCAAGAAGCCCTCCTAGGCTCAGCTGGCCCCTCCAAGAAATATGAAGGTGAGGGCAGAGGCAGCATTTTCTCCCCTCCTAATACTACCGATGTCTATGCCATGTGGCCTTCTGTTGAGGGTGACAAAGCAATGTGTGGACTGTCCTTCCCCACCTCTGGGCACCAACCTTCCTGCCTCAATTAAGTACCAACCACTTGTCAACACAGCCCCAGCTCCTGGCACCATGCCAGCTGATGACTGGTCAAAGTAGAGAGGTCTCCTTCCTTCAAAATAAATACACATGAAAATAAAGCTCTGGGACTTCGGTCATGTTAATTAACCCATATGTCTCCATTTTTTCATCTGTAAAATGCGGATGACACCACCTCTGACATGCAGTGAGCCCTATGATCTGCCTTGGTTCTGGCTCTGCTGGGACACTCTGCCCCTTCCCATGCCAGCAGCACTTCTCTGGATACTCCTGGTTTCCTCCCAGGCACAGAGATATTTCCAAGGCGCCTCTTATTCAGCCCGGTATGCAGGGCCTGCCCCGCCCTCCCTCTATGTGGGCTCTTCGAAAGCCTCTCTGCCATCTGCCCCCAGAGAACTGTAGTCACTCCACCAACCACTCCCAATAGCAGGACGGAGAGAAAAAAACTGCCATTTTAAGTGGGCACCCCAAGCCCCCATTTGAGGGAAGATGGACACATCTGGAAGCAAACACAGGCACCCTAGCTTCCAGCCCTAGTGTTCATCTCCATCCCTGCTAATTCCAGCCACAATTTGGGACAGAGGGGCTCTGTGGTCTTAGGGACACAAGAGTCAAAGATGAGAACAGGTACTGGGCCAAAGGAGCAAAGATCTCAAGCTGGCATCTCCTATAACTCAGCTTCTTCACCTAGCAGATGGGCTGCCCCTACCTCCTACCAGAGTCTGCTGGAGGTTCCTTCTGCTTGTGAACCTCATTATGTACCCCATTCCTGGTTTGAGTTAATCCTGTGCCCCAGTATATAGCTACTAAGTACCTCCAATATCCCAACACTGAGCCTGGGGGACTATGGGGCCCTGGCCCCCTATTCCTCCCAAAGCCTGGTATCTGGCCATTTCAGTGGAACTGAAGAGCTCTGCTTCCCAGACTACACCTAGCAGGAGACAGCCAGCCATTCAACAGCAGCAAAATAGCAGGAGAGGGTGGCCGCCAGTGACCCATGGGTTCCCAGGCCACCAACAAAAGCAGGAACTCAAGATGTCAAAGAAAAGTGGGGTGTAGTTGCTGAGCTGCTCCTGCTTCTAACGACCATGCATCAGAGCCATCTGTGGCTCTACTGTGCCACCTCATGACACCCCACACCTGGGAAGTATATGAGGCAGGGAATGGATCCACTAAATGGCTTCTGACAATCATGCAAACCCAGCTACCTGACTAGAGTTAAGGAAACTAAAGCTCGAGACCTCAAGGGGTTTCCTGAGGCCAGACAGCATGCCAGACTTCAAGAGCTCACCAGCCTCCCCCACCGACCCCCACTCCCAGCTGACTCTAGGATAAGCTAGCCCAATCTGTCATTTGCCACCTGGCCCATGGGATTCCAACCAATAATGCCATACACTTTTAAATACAGCATCCAAGGTGTGTCCCACCCCAGCAAAACTGGGCTGCCCACCAATGCTTGGAATGCTCCCAGCAGGTAAGTCCACTTTATCCAGTAATCCTGGCTCAAAGACCTCCATCTCCACGACATGTGTCCCAGCAAAACTGACAACTCCCTCAGGGCTTAACCCTTACACCCCACCTCCTTATACACTGGGAAGTGGAGGCATGGAGAGGCCCAGCAGCTCGCCCAAGGTCACAGTTCCCAGGTACCAGGGCGCAAGGCTGGAGGCCCAATATTTGGGCTCTAGCTCCAAACTGTCTTCACTGCTTGTCAAAGCCTTAGGCTTTCACTAAAACTACAGAACTCATGTGATCACACGTACCAAGTTTCAAGGAACTTACAGAAATTCTGGGTGGCCAGAACTGTACATTGAGCCCTGTCCTTGTCACCTCCTGTATGACCCGGGGTAGATCGTTTCCCCTGTCTGGAAAATGGTGAAAAGGACACCTTGTTGGTAGGAGTCAGATCCACCACTAGTCCCCTGGAAACAGTAGTGAGGGTAGCTGAGACTGAGGCACACACAGACCTGTAACAAGCCAGACATGGTGCTTGGCACTTCATAGCACTGGCTCATTTGTTCCCACAGCCCCTCCACCAGACAGTTTGTTAACAAGCCGGATCCCTGTCTTTACTGGAGACAAAGGTACTTTGTGGCAGCAAAGACTGCCACATCGCAGTGACCTGGCTCCTAACAATGGTTTCAGATACGTAAGCTGGAGTAGAACGCATGCACTCCAGGCCCAGAGCAGCCTTCCTGGCCTTCCATCAGCCCCACAGATCAGGGAATAGACATAAGGAGGGAGCAGAAAAGAGCCCTGCTGAGTGGCTGGGGAGCCAGGGTGGAAATGTCATGGCCCCCAAATCCCAGCACAGCCCCACCCAGCCCAGCCCAGGGTTGGGCCACTCAGAGCAAAGGCCAAGATCCTCAGCCCAGAAAACTTTTCAGCCATTCCTAACATTTTCCAGTTGTCAAAGGATAAGGCCATCGCTTGGCTGTGGAAAGGAGCATGGGACACTGGATTTTATCGCTCTAAAAACTAAAACCAGCAGCAACACTTCTGTTTTTTGCTTTTTGGTGGGGTAACCTGTTTCCACATTGTGGGAGGGCAGTAGATGTCTGCAGACACCATCCCTGGCAAACAACGGAGTCCCTCCCAAGACTGAGTACCTGCGACGACCCCTCTCTACCAGTCTGCTCCCACTCATCTCACAGGAGTCTCCTTGGGTCCAGGAGGCTGGTCAGGGGTCCAGGAACTGGCAGTTGCCCACATTCCAACCTCTGCTCAGGCAGATCAGAACAGTCAGGAAACTCACCATCGCTCAGGGCGGTCACCAGGATCACCAGGCCACCAGGATCACCAGGCCGGAGAGACTGAGGGGCCAGGCCAGCCATCCGTCTGCCCACCGTCTCCCCACTGGGCCTAGCCAGTCCAACTACGCTCTGGTCGACATACTACTCCAGCCCTGTCCGCTGGGACTAATCACTGCTAGTTAAACAAAGGCTAAGTTCCAACTCTCTGTAATGTGCTTTTAAAGGGCCGGTGCCCCACTTGGAGCTGCAGGGGACTTAAAGGCACAGATCCCTTTTTCAGTACAGGAAACAAGATAGCAAAACTCAAAAAACTTCCCAAAGTCATGATCAGAATGGAGGGCTTAGGCTTCTCAGGAAGATCTAAACAAAATGTATAACACTAAAAATCCAAAATTCACCTGAAGAATCCCCAAAACCCCCAAATGGGACTATGCCTACAGAACGAAGAGCAGGCACAGCACCATTTTTAGGCACTATGTGCCAGACACAGCGCTTAGCACTTCACAGCACTGCCCCGTGATTCCTCACAACCCTCCACAGACACACATCCCTAAACCCCAACTCATCGATGAGGAGGCCACAGTAAAGCTGGGGAGCTCAGTCCAAGCCACGTTTCTGGCTCCCACCTGCTCCCCCTCCCCCTGCCCCAGGCCCACTTTCTCCCCCAACCCTGAGCCTCAGGCCCCACCTGTTCCACACCCACTAGCATCTTTCCTTCATGGGGGAAGATAGGGGGTAGATGGGGACTCACTTGTTGCAGGTGCCCAACCACTGGGCTTCCAGTCTGGGCCTCAATACCCTATGAGGTCCCTTCTACTTTTTCCCTTCTTACAGATGGAAACACTGGAAATCACGCCTGGACACAGCACAGCAAGAGACAGACAAATGCTAGGTAAGGATGAGATAGAGGAAAAAGAGACAGAAGGAGGTAAAGGAGGGAGAAGAAGTGGGTCGGCAGCTCCATAGGAGTGGCATACTTGACACCCAGACCCTCATCCCTTTTTGGAAAGGCTGTATGGCCAAAGGAGGGGACAGGTAAGGAGAGCTGTCCTTCCAAACCCAGGGCTCACGCAAGCCAGCTGAGGCCCTTCCACTATCCACGAAAATGGAGGCGGCAGGGCTGCAGTGCTGCAGGCTCTCCAGAGGCCCCTAGGCTCCAAGGATGGGCAGGGCCTCCCTAATTGCTAGAACAGGAGTGAGCAGGGGTGAGGAAAGGAGAGACTTGACTCCCTGGGCCTTGGTACCTGGTCTAACAGGTACCTTTACCTCCAAGAGAGAGGTAAGCCATTTCCTGGCATCTGGAGTGGCTGGCTGGCCATCCTCCACGAGAACAGCCAAGGCCAGGCACTGTCCTCAGGCCTAACTCTGTGAGGGCTAGGTCCTTTGAGGTTGGACCATTCTGTTTCTGATTCTAGGGATCCTGGCAATTAAATAAGTTTGAAGCTGGGTAAGTTGCTGGTTAAGACAGACCAAATTTGAGCCATGTCGCTTGCAACCTGGATGTTCGTGGACAAGTCATCTCTCTGTAAAATGGGTAATAATAGTACTTAACCTCACATGGGGGTTGCTAGGAGGAATTGATGAGTTACAGAACAAAGCCCGGCTCAGAGTGAGCAGGCAGCCACATTAGCTAAATTGAAGGAGGCTGCCCCCAGGATATGTTGGGAGACACAAAGTGGGAAACCAGCTTCCTAGGTAGTGACCCTGAGCAAGTCACTTCTTTCTCAGGTCCTCAGATTCCTCCTATAAAAAGGAGGGAGAGGGGTCCAATTAGAACCCTCAGTGACTACCACACAACACCACTCAATAGCTCTTCCCAGATGCTTGCCCTCACCCAGAAGCATCCAGGCCAAAAAGACCTACACCCCACCATCACCTCCTCACCCACAGGGTTAGTCAGTAAAGGTGGCCTCACTGAGGGGTCTGCAGGCCTGGTGCGTGATTCTGGTGGTGTTATTAGGCAACTGTAACCTCTGAGTAAGACATTTCACTTTCCTGAGCCTCAGTTTCTTCAGGTATAAAATGAGGAAATATTCTATCCCCTGCAGATAACAGATGTGAAAACACTGGTTAACCAGCTGCAGAGGAAGCATTTAAGCAAACCACTCAGGAGCCCAAAGACACAAATATCTGAGTGTCATTCGTTCAACAGATACTGACGACCCACCTGAGAACCATTAGAACTTTGGTTGTCCCCAACTCTACACTGTCCACCCCTCAAGGCGAACACATTAAATTCCCCAAACAGCCAACCAAGCTTTGGGGAAGGTCAAGGTTCTGGCCACCAAAATACCCTGAAAAAGACCTTAAAATTCTCTGGATGCCAAACACACAAAGGAACATTCCAGAGCAAAACTATCAGTGTAAATGAAGTCTAGCTGTGCTCTGGGAAAGGTCGAAAGAACCTCCAAGTAAACCTAGCTCCACAATGCTCTTCTCTAGGGGCTTTGGACTCAGAAAGAGATGAAGTAGGTAGATGGGGAAAAACAGGGTCAGGTGGTCCCACGAACTAGATAAGTGAGCCACTATGGGGAAGTTAGTGAGCTCTGCAGAGAGCCCCTTCAGCCTGCTGCATCAGCCATCAGGATTCTGCATAGAGGATTCAGACAGGTATGCAGGGTCGAAACCAGTAGGCAAGACACGGGTAAACCCAACAAAGAAAGACAGTCTGAGCCCCCACCTGATCTTCCCCTGCTTCCCAGATTGGCTGGTTCTTCCTGCCCTTCCCTGACACCATTGTCTCCTCCTCTTCCACCCAACACACCTGTCTTGATCCCAGTGGTTCTTCCCATGGTCCCCGAGGGCCTTCATGGGACCAAAGCCAACCAGTTTCCATCCTCTCCTTACTGATAGAGGACAGCCCACACCCTTCCTGAAACTCAGGCCACCAGACCCTCTGGTGTTCCCACTCCACACCTGCCACCACCCAAGGCTCTCCCACTCCTTTTCCTAGGGGGTGGAGGGGCAGTGGTTGGAGCTGCTCAGGCTCTGACTTGGGGGACACTCACGTTCAGAAGAACACCTTGCTTTGGTGATTTCACCTGCTCCTTTGTTTCCATTTACTCTAGTGTGCTCAAGCCCCTTCCAAGTTCCTATCCCCAGCCCTCCCCTCCTCTGAGCTCCAGACTCACACAGTCACATGCTGGGCTGACATCTTCTCTTGGATGCCTCATGGAAAGAACCTCAAGCCCGAAATGTCTAAAGTGGAGACTCGGGAGCCAGGAACTCTTCTTTCCCTGGCCTTCAGAACCCAACCCATCAGCAAATCCTAGGGCTACCACCTCTAAAGTCTCCCTTGCCCACCTGAACCCGCAGCCTCACCCCACCCCTACCAGGGAGCCAGAGGGACCGATTTAGAAATGCAAATCGTATTATTTAACGCTGGGGCTAGAAACTCTTCCAGTACTCCCTACAGTACTCCTAATAAATTCACACTCCTCCTTAAGAAGTAGGCAGGTATCTACCTTCTGACCTCAACCACCAAACCCAACCCCCCACCTGCAGCCTCTGCTCTCCAGCCTCGGGGGACTTTGTACTTGCGGCTCCCTCAGTGGGAGTTCTCATCCCACCTCTGTCCAGGAAAGGCCAGCGTCTGGAGCTCAGTTCAGTTATTCCTAATGGATGGATGGCCTTGGCTTATCACAGGTCCTGCCCATTACTCTCCCCTGAGACACTTGTTTCTTTCATAGTGTTTTGCTCATTCAGCCAGCAAATATTTATTTAGTGTAAACTATGAGCCACGCGCTATTTCAGGCACTAGGAATCTGGGTGCCAAACAGAGCAGACAAACATCCCTGACTTACATTTCAGTAGGGCAACTTCACCTAGTCTGAAATTACTTTGTTTTTCCGCTTATTTATGATCATCTCTCTCCTGACAGAAGGTAAGTTCTGCAAGGCCATGGCTGTGTCTTCTATTGCTGCATCCTAAGGGAGGCTCCAGCATGGTGTTCGAGATCAGGAAGTATTTATGAAATGAAGAACAAGGCAGCAAAAGAACCAAACCCAGAAAGCCCAAGAAGTCAAGAGTCAAGTCTTCATTATCTCCTAGGGCATGTGCCCCTCACAGCCCTCAGAGTCTCCAGATTCTGTAAACCAGTCCCAACCCTTCTGAGAACAGACCAGATGCACAAGTGGTAGCTTTGGTGAACTGTTGGAAAACAGTGGGATGCCTACAGGCCTACTGGCCAGGGAAGGCTTGTTGAAAAGATGAAATCTGAACAAGGCCAAACCCCACCCATAGCCCCAAATCTAGGGAGAGGAAGGAAAACATATTTTCGTTTTAGGGCTCTGATGTTCTTTGCACTAGTAGGAAAAAAGAAAAAAAAAAAAAAACTTACTCCATTAGAAACCCTTTACTTTTTATCAATGTCTGGATCAATAAAAGTTTTAGGAATAATGCTTCTCTCCTGCAATACTAACCACCAGAGAGATAGGCTAAGATTATTAAATGTGCCTCCAAGAGGTTTGCCCTTTTGCTCACTTGCACTGGGAGCCCCAGGCTAAGGGAACAGCAGACTGGAGTCCTCATTGGCTCCTCATTGGCAGCATGGGGTCAAGGCCCACTTCTCACAGCCCACCCCGCCACCCCTGCCAGTTCCCTGGGCCTAGATCACCTTCTAGGCCTCCCACAGCCTTGCCTGCTTTGGCCTTCTTGTGTCTCTCTCCACCCTGCCATGGAGACTTCAGGCTCCCTCTAAAGAGCACCTGATTACCAGAAAGGAGGAGTCAGCTCAGCAACCCTAGCACCACCTTCACTCTTCCCAAGCCTCTGAGGGGATCTCCCGTCCAGTCCCCGTGGGCCCAAAAGAGGAAGAGTCACTGTTGCAGACCACCTCAGTACACCAAGGAGGCCCTGGATGGAGGTGGCGGGTGGGGGAGGGGGTTGTCCCAGGCTTGGGCCTCCTGGGAGAAATAGCCCCACACCCTCCAGCCAGATCCATGCCCACCCACCAGGGAGGAAGTTTCCTGTGTCCCTTCCTCCCACGGAGCCCCCCCACAGACCTTGGCAATGGAAGCGCAGGCCTCTCAAATGACCCTGGTCTGGGCACTAGGTGCCTGGGAGCCAGATCTGGTTTTCCAAGATGGCCAGGTCTCCATAGACTGGGTGCTCTTGCCCAGCCCAGAATCTTGCCAAGGTTGTCACCAAGGAGTCCGAGGCCACAGAGGCCCATTCCCGAGAATGGTGTCCAGCTAGGTACCTCTCCCAGTCAGATCAGGGGACCTCTCGACTCTGGCCAGCATCTAAGATGTATGTCCAGACGGGCTTCCCCTTTCCGCAGAGCACATGCCGAATCTGTCTTCCAAGTTGAAATCTCAAAAACGACTTGAAAAAATACAGCGGTGAGAACATCTAGAGATTTCCAGGTCCTCTGGGGAATAAGTGGAAAATTACAGTCTTCCACACAGGTAACCACACAGCACAACCTCCAGGTATGAGAAGTCTAGAAAAACTCCTGAACACCAACAGTTGCTTCCTGCCACAGGCAAGTGTTCCTCCCAAAGCACCTGGGCAGGGTACACACCTGGGGCCAAGCTCTGGGTCCAGGAAGCTGTTAGAACCACAACAGGAGAGGTCCGTTGCAGGCTCCTCCTTCCTATGAAGCACTGACTCCGCCCTGGGTCATATCCCTTCCAGGTCCCGCCTCTGGGCCTTTGCACTTGCCATTCCCTGCGTGGCCCTGGCTCCAGGCAAGGCTGGTTTAGTCTCATTCCAGTCTCCTATCAAGTCTATCAAATGACCTGGGAGAGGCTGTCCCTGGCCGCTCCAGCTAAAGGAGTAACTCCCACCCCAACTCCAAGTTATCGCCTGGCTTCCTTCTCCTTGTAGCCCTGAGACGAAGTCATCCTGTTGGCCACCGTCCCACGACCTTTTCCCACCCTAAGAAAGTCAGGGCTGTGAGACCAATGCCTAGCGAGAGCCCGCGGCGGCACACGTGCTAAATGTCTAGTTCTAGGGCCTTCCTGGGGGTCTGTGCCAGGCCGGAGCTGGGACGGGGGGGGGGGGGGGGGGGGGGGGGGGGGAGAGGACGGGGGGGGGGCAGTCCTCTCCGCCGCGCCCCGCCCCCCAGGCCGGAAGCCGCCGGCCCAGGAGCCGCCCACCGGGGCCCTCATCCCGCTCACCCCGCCCACCGGGGCCCTCATCCCGCTCACCCCGCCCACCGGGGCCCACATCCCGCCCATCCCGCTCATCCCGCTCATCCCGCCCCCCGGGGCCCTCATCCCGCTCACCCCGCCCCCCGGGGCCCTCATCCCGCTCACCCCGCCCCCCGGGGCCCACATCCCGCCCATCCCGCTCATCCCGCTCATCCCGCCCCCCGGGGCCCTCATCCCGCTCACCCCGCCCCCCGGGGGCCCTCATCCCGCTCACCCCGCCCCCCGGGGCCCACATCCCGCCCATCCCGCTCATCCCGCTCATCCCGCCCCCCGGGGCCCTCATCCCGCTCACCCCGCCCACCGGGGCCCACATCCCGCCCATCCCGCTCATCCCGCTCATCCCGCCCCCCGGGGCCCTCATCCCGCTCATCCTGCCCCCCGGGGCCCTCATCCCGCTCACCCCGCCCCCCGGGGCCCTCATCCCGCTCACCCCGCCCACCGGGGCCGCCCTTCCCGGCCTTCCCGCCTTCCCGCCCTTCCCGGCCCGCGGCGGGGCGGAGCGAGGCCAGCTGCCGGCGGCCGCAACCGCTTTTCGGTCCCCCCGGCCGGCGCGGAGGCCACGCCCGGCCCCGACTCGGAGCGGCCTCCCGGAGCTGCCCCACGGCTCTGCCACCTCGCACTTCCATTCAAACATTTTTAAGGTGTGAACAAAGGCGGAGGTGCAGGCAAAGCCGCAGAGCCGGGGATCTGCTTACCCAAGTCACCGGTGCAGAAGGGACCTGAGCCGAGGGGAAGCAGGGCTCCCGGGCAGCAGTTCTGGGTTCAAGTTCCCTCTCCCACCCGGTTCCTCCCCAGTAGGAAAGAACCCACATCCTGGGTGGGGCCAGCAGGACAGGGGTAGGATTTACTGCCTGGAGGGAGGAGACGCTGGGGTGAGCAAGGTCAGCTGCCCAGGTGTGTGCAGACTACAGGGGCAGACAGACCTGGCCTGACCTGACCCACCGGCCTCCTAGAAATGCAAATCCCTCTGGGAAGGGCACACCTTCAACCCCACATTTTTGTCTGGAGTCCCCCCTTCTCCATTCCATTTGAGATGGCTACAGACTGAGTCTCTACCACACACAGGGAACGCCTCCTTCTCTTACAGGGTTAATCCAGCTGAGGCCCAGCACCCAGAAGCCTCCACTGAGTGGGCTGCTGCACAGCTTTCTGATACAATGGGATAATGACATCCAATCCCACCACATAAATATGGATGGAGACACTGGTAGGAGAATAGAGCCCTTGCCTGGGGTCCTACCAACGCCATGGCTTCTATATGGAGGCATCACCAGCCCCAGTTCAGTTCACCCTTGTTTCAGCCTGCTGCAGTCCCTCAGGAAACAGCTGAGCTCCTATTAAGTGCCAGACTGGCACCTACTATGTGCAGGCAGGCAGCCCTCTGGCTGGGGCCCTAAAGGCTGGTGAAGAGATGTGACTGTGGCCCCACAGCAACCCTCAAGCTGGGAACTCTAACTCACTCCATCCCCTGCCATGTCCTCACTTGGGCTCCCTCAATTGGGCTCCCTCACTTGGGCTCCGATCCATTTAGGCACCAGTGATCCTGACCCCAGGCCAACAAGGCCTGCGGGCACACCCCCTACCCCCCCTACATCTGCATCTGCCCACACCCACACAGCCCAGAGGGCACCTAGCCCAAGACTCCATCTGAGTCTATCCAACTTCTTAGCGAAATTTTCAAAACAGGGGAGAGGTGACGCTGTAGGCAGAGAGAGAGGCCTTAGGGCAGAAGCCCCTTTGGCTCCCAGAGGAGCCAAGGCTACAGGAAGGAGGGGCAGGGAACATTTCCCAAGCACCTCCACCAGGGTGCAGGCCCCATGCAGATCTCCTACTTGAGCTTAGTCTAGCAATAAACAGGCAAGGCCAGATACTGTGACCACTTTACAGATGAAGAAATCAAGTCCAGAGAAGTTGGTCACTTGATTTGTACAGGTTGACCCAGCTTCATCTGAAAGTAGATATACCTCACCCCAAGCGACCATTTGCACCTGCCACCCATCCAGTCCTCTCCGTCTCCCTCTCCAATTCTAACACCCCTTTCTCCTGGGGGCATTCCCAGATGTCCCTCAGGTAGGAAGCCACCCCACTAGATGGTCCACCCAGTTCTGGTATTTTGTTACAACAAAGTAGGCCCTATGACAGGGGCTTCTCAGTATGATAGCTGCCACAAGAAGGTGGTCAGAAGCTAAAAAGAAACAAGCTTCTTAATGCATGTAACTGTCCAATCACTCTGTTGTACACCTGAAACCACTATTATACTGTATACCAACAATAGTTCAGTTAAAAATAATAAAATAAAAATAAGAAACAGGCCTGTATTTGGGGTCAGAACATGTACATCCCAAGTCAGGCTCCCATACATACCACCTGCTTAATCCTGAATAAGTGACCTCCTCCATATCCTTCCAGCCTTAGCTCAGAGGACCGTGTGATCTCTGAGGAGCACACAGTGCCCTGGTCAGAGATAGCTGGGGGAATCCCAGAGGCTGCCAGGATACAGTCACTCCTGCCTGGTTCCAGCCCCTCCGGGGACCCAGGCCTCCCAGAGCATCAGGCCCCACCTACCCACTGCACCTACCCACCTGCACACAGCAGCCAGCCACAGGCTCTCCTTTTCCACTCCACTGTAGGCCTGCCCTGCCCTCCCTCCGGGCCACATCGTTGCTCCCAAGGATCTCCTCCCCTTCTGCCCCTATTTCCCATTCTCATTCAACTTTCTAGACCCAGCTTGACTGCCTCCACCTCAGGGAAGCCTTTCCCGGTGTCCCCAGGCACAGGAAGTACAAAATCTCCCCCCTTCCCCTTCCTGAATTCCCACCCTGCCTCATCAGGCCCTCCTTGGGATCTATTCATCTCTGGTTCCTCAGGTCCTGGGACTCAAATGTGCTATGAACATGTACAACCTGCAGGCCAGTCTTTTCCCAGAAGCTCAGAGCCCAGATGTGGCATCATCTTTCAGATACAAAGATGTCACACCAACTGGGCTAAGCTCTCTGGAGAACTCTGGAACCATCTTCCTTCAAGGAACTTTTCATTTCCTGGTGTGCAAGAGCCAGCCCCAAGATTGTCAAGGAACATTCCTTTTGGGACAGATATGCTCACAACCCAGGAGGGAGGGCGTTTCTTGTGCCCACAACTCTCTTCTTCCTAGAGACTGTGCAGAGGATAAAGGCCCTTTCTGAACTGCCCAAAACCGCCTCCACTGGAGGACAGAGGTAGTCATGGGACTGGAGACAGATGCCCTGCAGGAAAGTCGGCCCCAGGGACTGGCTGTTCATGGACAAGAGCTTCTGAAGAGACAACTGCTGTATTTTGCTGAAGGTGAGAAACAAACCTGGTATTAGACTGAGGGCCAACTCTGGATAGTGGGTTCAATGCACTCCAGCTGTTAATTTACATGAGCACATCTATGCTTATGTGGTTTTATCATCACCAACAAACAACAAATGTGTTCTGGCACCTGCTACGTGCCAGGCCCAGTGCTAGGCATTTTACATATATTATCTCAATTAGTCCTCCAGGGAGTCATAAGCTGTGGGTATCCACAGCTACATTTTACTAAAATGAAGCTGAAGCACAGAAACATTGAAAAAGCTGCCCAAGGTCACACAGTTTGTTAGCGGTGGGAGCTGGGATTCCAGGCCCCTCAATCTGGCCCCAGCCAGCCTTTCTGGTGTAAGCTGCCAGTGCTCACCATTCCAGGGCCTCTGTTCTCTGTCCCTGTCTCAGTGCTCCCTTCTTGCCTGTCTTGTGATTGGGGGGGGGGGGGGGGGCAGAGAGGGGTGTTAATGTATACAACAGCCTCTTTCCTCTCCACCTGCTCAGGTATTCCCCCCAGCTCACATTCCCTCTGACCTCCCATCAGGCCAGCCAGGCTCCCCCCCTTGGCCATCTCCTCCCCTATCACCAGCCTGTTTGTATCACCATCATCTGCCAGACCCCCAACCAGTGCCTTGTGGTAATGACTTCAGCTGGCAGAGAATCCTGGAACCTTTTCCCCACAGTGATGCTGATGCATGTTCGCTCAAAAAAATGCAATGTTTCCATCAAAGCATGGAGGGGAGGAGGGGTAAATTCCCGCCCATGTGATGCCTCCTCTGAAAAAAGAGTAAATTTACTCTCAAACTTGCAATGAGACACGGTCAGCATTTCTTTCTTGATTGTCATGGTGCTGGGCAACATGTGGTATGGTGTTCCAGGGACTGAATGCTACCAAGGGACCAGGGGGAGGGATGGCTAGTTTAGGAGGCTGTGGCTGCTAGACCCCTACCGTGCAGTATGCTAGGGTCAGCTGGTGGTCAGGCTCCCTCATCTCTAAACCTGGCCCACAGAGGCCCAAGTTTCATTCACTGTGCTCCCACCAGTCTAGCTTCTGTGTGTCTGACTAGGTCTCCTGCTACCCAGTCCCAAGTCCTGTCCCCATCCCACAAGAGTGGGGTCCTGCCCTCATAGCCATCACCACAGCATGTTTACACCGGGCCCAATGCCCCACTTCACAGACATGTCCTCCGATTTTACAAAGTCCCTAAAAGGTCAAGGAATTCGAACCTCCTTGAACTGTCCCCTTACCTACCCCCACACCCCTGGGACCAGCAACAACATCATGGGAGCGGATTGGAGGAATCCAGGTTCCAACACTGCCAAAAGAAGAGTCCCAATGCCAGGCCCTGTGACCTGAGTCCCTTCCTGGAGGTCAGCGGTGACTGGCCAGGTCCTCATTCATCTCATCCCCACCACTGGGCAGCTGGAGGTACTGCTCTGTGAGGCCAGAGCAGCCCGAGCTTGCCCCTGCAGCACAGAAGATGAAGACAAGGGGAGACCCACAGACCACACCAGACCACACCCTTTCCACACTTCTCCACGTAAGGAAACAGCAACTCTGCAACAAGATGGCACTCTGGGCCCCCCTCCAGGATTCCCCAGAGCCCCAATCTTAGATATTACTAGCTTCAACAGGGTGGAACAGAAGCATCTGATGTGATTTCTTCCAAATGTTTTCCAAGAGTCTGCTGTAGGTGTCTATGCACAGAGCTGCCAGCGGCTGACATTACTAGCCTCTTTCCTGGAGACGTGTCACAGGGAGACATCACTGTCCCATTTTACAGACAAGGAAATAGGCCCACCAGTCCAACACTGCACAGCTACAAAGGGTGTGACGTCTGCGTACAGGTAAGTGAACAAGACCCACAATCTCTGCCCTCAGGAAAGTGGCAGACCAGTGCATGGAGGACACATATGAACATCAGTGCCAGACAAAAGCAGACCTAGCTACAGGCCCAGGAGAACGTGAGAGAGTATCCAGTGCAGACCCTAGCCCAACAGGGGAACTATAATGACTACAGAAACATCTCCATTTCAGATGCAAGGAATCAGGAACAGTTTCACAGAGGAGGGCATCCCAACCCATCTACTTTCTGAGATCTGGGTCCCCTACCGTGGGACGTGCCTTGCACACAGCACAAGGGAATGAGTGTGGACGTGTGGGTTAACTGTCCACACAGCACGTCACGTTTCCAATACAACAGCCCCCAGAGGTGTGTCAAGTACTCGTGCCTCATTTACAGATGAAGAGATGGAGTGCCCAGCAGTCAAGCTCTCTGCTCCAAGTCACACAGCTAGTAAGATCCCAGTTCTATCTCATTCCAAGGCCTGCCTTTCCAAAAAGCACCTAATGTCTCTGGACCTTAGGTTCCTTGTCTGTAGAAACTCCAGTGTCAGAAGCACCTCTACTGCAGATGAGGGCTGGACACAAAATGCCCCATACCTACAGCCTGGGTCCAGGAGGTGGTGACCACATACTCCAGACCCTGCTCCTGTAGCCAGCTTCGGTGAACACCCACAGGGTGTTCCTCTCTTCCCAAGCCAAGAATGCTAAGGGATGGCCACTCATACTGAGTTATAATTGGTGAGCCTGGCGGCACGGAGCCCAGCAACACACGCGGTGGGCAATGCTGTTACAGGGGAAATAGCTGAGCACAGCAAATATAGCCGTTGACCCAATTCAGTTCCGTCTGTCTTCGAGAAAATAATTGAGTTTAAATGAATAGGTTTCCCACGTCCCCTCCAGCCTCGGGGAGGGTATAAAGGGAGAGGGGGAGACAGGAACAGCTCCTCAGGCTCACTGTTGGTTATTTTTGACTCATTAGGTCAGTGAAGGGTTTCCTTCTTTCCATGGTGGCCAGTGGGGCTCAGACACATTTGGGGGGCAGTGAGGATAAAGTTTAAGTCCTGGCCTCACCAATACCAACTTTGTGGCAGGATCCAGCAGTCCCCTTGGGCCCCAGGCTCATGGTCTATGAAATGGGAACATTACCCACCCCCCACCCCACCCCCACCCCAGCCCAACATGCACAGGGCCATTGGGAAATGCTAAGGCACACTAAGCAAACCTGAAGGCCTTCCAGGAGTAAAGGAGTCTGGGATGAACTGCAGTGGTCAGTTCTTTGCCCTACAGGAAATTAGGCCCAATGCTGCCATATCTGTTTGTTTAGGAAAAGCCAGAAATCCAGATTTTTCAGGTGAATTTTTTATGGGTGTTTAAGTATTGGTAACTTATTTTTTTTTTAGGTTTTTTTTTTTTTTTTTGTAACTGATTTCTTAAAAAACACTAAGAAATACCTCTGCACCTTCTCAGACCCAATGAAACCTGCCTGTGGGCTACGTGTGGCCATAAGCCACCTGCAGGCAACATCCAAGTTAATGACAACAAATGTACAGCAATTTATGATGTGCTTGGTGTCCTCCCACCTGTTTATTGCCTTATAATTTTCTTTGGCTGTGAGGCCAAGCCCAGTACCGCTTGAGTGAGAGGCAAGAGATACCATCCTCTCAAGGCAGGACTCAAGACCCCAGGGAAGGGCAGAGAGGGGTGGGAAGGTGGATAAGTGAGCTGAGACTGGTTTCATCCCAGAAATTAGGGGCTCCGGTTGCACCTCTTGTACTGCCCTCAATCCCCTGTTAGGGTCTCAGCTTCCTCTGCAGCAAAAATGGAGTTTGAAGACCCAATAAGAAAGGGAAAGCTTCAAGAGAAAAAGTGAGCACATGTGTCAAGTCTCCCCAGAGAAGCAGACAGAACACAAACAGGGTGGAAAGAGCATGAGTTAGCAAGACCTTGGGTCATGCCCTGAGCTCTTGGTTGTGTGATCCCAGGAAAATTACCTAACCTCTCTGTACCTCAGTCTAATCCTGTGTACAGAGGGTAGGAATCTTCGGGACATAAAGCTTATTGTGGAAGATGGGCTGAGATGATGATTGTCAAATGGCTGGTAAGATGTCTGGCACATAGCAAGGAATCAAACATGATAGGTGTTATCACTATTGTTATCTTTAGTGAAAAGCACACCAGAAATTTTGACTGAGTGATTATAATAATGTAGCACAACCAGGCAAACTTGTTGTTAACAGATGAGGCCACCTATAATTAGCACAATCATTACGTATGCAAATAGAATGGCTTAGATGCTGGAAAAGGGTGTTCTTTGAAGTGTTTACATAACCCCTCTCCTCTGCCTGCCCGCTCTCCCTAAATCTTGTTTACACTATTAATTTCATTAGCAAACATTTTCTTCATAAAGCAAGACAGAATTCCAAACTAGTATATATTCAAGCCAAGGTTTTAAGCCATTTGAACCCCTGACCACCTGATCCGGGACACTCCCTGGAGGAGAATTGTTTGTGGGAGCCCACCCCAGGGCTCCTCAGTCAGCTGCAGTCCTCAGCTGTGGGGTGGGGGTGGGGAGTGCCAGTTACTGCCTCCCCAGGGAAGCAGCACTCCGCTGGGAAGAGCTCCGTTAAAGAACATGCAGAGCCAGGAAGAGGAGAGGGGGTGTAGGCAGTGTGTACCTGGTGAGGAGCAGGTGCTGTGTTTACGGAGGAGAGGTATTCAGCAGCTTTAATATGACCCGTCAGTGAGTTCCTATGAGCCAGGGCATATGGTATCAGGTATACCATAATACCTATTTACATCTGGAAAAAAACAAGTCTCAAAGACATTCAAGGAAGGATTTTGTCCAAAAACATATAAATGGGGGCACCTGGGTGGCTCAGATGGTTAAGCATCTGCCTTCGGCTCAGGTCACGATCCCTGGGTCCTGGGATCAAGCCCCACATCAGGCTCCCTGCTCAGAGGGGAGTCTGCTTCTCCCTCTGCCCATCCCCCCACCACCTTGTTCATGCTTGCTCTGTCACTCTCTCAAATAAATAAATAAAATCTTAAAAAAAAAAAAAAAACACCAAAAAAACAAAAACATATAAATGGTAAGCTGCAGGACTGGATTCAACTTGGATTGGTCTACTACTTTTGGAGTTTGCTCTTCTAGCTTTGTGCTCAAAGTGCACTTTAGCATAGGCTTCTACCTGGAAAGAACAGAGTAAGTTAATAGTCCAAAATTGACCCCAGAGCCTTTGAGCTGGGAGGGATCATCCGAAACTGACCTGGGTTTTGAGCTGAAGATACTGAGGTTCAGAAAGCTGTTGTAATTTGCTGAGGGTCCACAGGCAGAAAGCAGAAGAACCCAGGGCCTAGGGTCTCCTGCCCCAGCTGTAGGGCTTTTGCATTCAACCTTTAAACACAAGACAATTCAACAATCTTCTTAATACTGACCCTTCATAGCTGCGTCAGTATCTTGACCACCCCTGTATCTTCTGCGCCCCACACAGACCTAAGCAGTCAAAAGATGCTCAGGAAGTGTTGGCTGGTTTGCCAGTTTTCTTACCAAAAAAGACAGTGATGACCAGCTGGAACAGTGAAGGCGAGCAAAGGAAGGTGGGTAGTGAGGGCAAGAGCAGACCATTCTCTGTGGGAAATAACAAGGAGCAGGAGCACCTGGCCACCCTCAGCTTGGAAAAGGCTCCTTTCAAAGCATTTCTTGATGATGCCTGCTTCCTGGGCAGGCATTTAGCTTTCAGTACTGGGGAAATGCGGAGAAGTCTTAAGGGGTCTGTCAGCCCCCTGCTGGCTCCAGCCACCATTCATCCTTTCCTTACTCCTTCCTTGGCCCCAGAAACTGAGGCTGGGACAGACATGTCTGAGGTCAGTGGCAGTGGAGATTGGGACCCAGACTTCTTTGCTCCTTCAACCAGGCTCTCTCACCACTCTTCCTTACTTCTGGCCCTGGGAAGCCTAAGGAAGCCTTGGACGATGAGATTAATTGCTTTCCTTCCCCCTTGCCTCTCCCCCCATGGCTACCTCTGCCACAGCTAAAGCAAACTGGGCCCCTCCTCTGTGTGGATGCTCTGCTAGGCTCCTCCCCTCTTTACTTTTTTTAAAAATTTTTTTTAAATTTTTATTTATTTATGATAGTCACACAGAGAGAGAGAGAGAGAGAGAGGCAGAGACATAGGCAGAGGGAGAAGCAGGCTCCATGCACCGGGAGCCCGACGTGGGATTCGATCCCAGGTCTCCAGGATCACGCTCCAGGCCAAAGGCAGGCACTAAACCGCTGTGCCACCCAGGGATCCCGTCTCCCCCCCTTTAAAAGCAAATAGTCCTCACAAATATCCTGGGAGAAGCAGGTACAATCCTTGTCCCCATTAACAGATATGGACCCTGAAGCTCAGACAGGGCAAGCAGCCTGCTCAAGGCCACAGAACAGGGAATTGGGATGAAGGAGATTCAATGTCAGCGCACTACTAATGGCTCTGCTCCGAGGTGTGGCCAGGGAGCCCCAGATGGGGAGTTGGTGGGGGCATGAGTGTTCTGGCACCACATCCTGCCAGGCGTCCTTGAGGCCCCCCCTCTGCCTCCAGGCAAAACTGTAAATAAACCTAGGGTAAAAGTGTGCTTTCTGGGACTGCGGTTCTGAGGCCTTCCACATCTGCCCAAGTTCAGCCAAAAGATTTTTCAGGGGATCACCCTAAATCCCAACATCCCACCGTCTCCAGTTCCCAGTCCACCAGCATTCCAGGACTGGGGACTGGAGTTCCAGGCAGTGTGGGGGAGGGGCAGGAGAGAAGAACTCCTACCCAGGAGGATGAAGGGGAAACAACTGCCAGCTTTCCCCTCCCTCTCCTCTCAGACAGCCTCCCACACCCACCCTCACACACAGCCAGGGAGCTGCTTCGAAAATCACAGATCCAGGGGTGCCTGGGTGGCTCAGTCAGTTAAGGGTCTGCCTTCTGCTCAGGTTATGTTCCTGGGACTCCAGGATCCAGTCAGGCACCACATAGGGTTCGCTGCTCAGCGGGGAGTCTGTTTCTCCCTCTACAACCCCCGCCCCCACCAGCTTGTGATCTCTCTCTCAAATAAATAAATAAAATCTTAAAATAAAATCACAGATTCCTGACCAAGCCCCATCCCCTCTGAAAATCCTTCCAGCTACAGGATCAAGTCCAAACTTTGCCTGCTTTCCCACCATCTTCCATGCAATCCCCTGGCACTGCCCAGCCCAACACACAGCTATGGTGGCTCAGGACACCCAGACAACAGACCCACCAGCTAGCCCTTCCCCTACCCTCCACACAGAGATCTTCTACCAGCCTTCACTTTCCTCCGTGTCCTAAACAACACTGTGGAGCCTTCCCTGAGCTCCAGTGGGGTTCCCACTCCCTTACCTCTCCCACACAGCCCCTCTAATGCAGGATCTGCCTATTCCAACCAGGAAGAGTCCTTGAGGGCAGAGACTGGGTATGACTGCCCCTGCCCCCAACACAGCGTGTGTGCTGGCTGGCTGGAATTTGCTGCACGGGGCTCCCCAAGGTCAACAAGGCCAGATCTGAGGGTGACTATTAGAAGGGCAGTCTCCTGGAGGCAGGCCTGACCAGGTAAGCCCCTGACCCAGGTCAGGTTGGGGCCTGCCAACTGCCTCTCATAACCTGGCTCATCAGGGGAATATGGATGGTGCCAGGCCCATCTTTCCAAGGATGCCTGACAATGGTTGTATCAAGAATCACAGGAGATGAAGTCATTGCTCCCAGAAATAGGCTGATTGAGAAGACGTGACAACAACACAAACAGCAAGGCTGGAGTCTCTCTAGCCCTGGGAAGCTGGGCCAGGCCTGAGCTCCTCTGGGAAACAAATCATGCCAGGAACCAGAGCCAGCACAAGGAGGCTCTGGGAGCCACAGTGCCCTGGAGCTGCCCTCTTCAGGGACCACATTGCAGAGGCTCCCTGTACTGAGCCCCAGTGAGTGCCTGGCCTGCCCCCCCCCAAGCCTCCTCCCACCAGTTTTCCTCACTCCCTCCTGTGCCCCACCCCTCCTCTCTTCTCAGGGTACAATCCCACCCACAGTTATCAGAACTCCCATTTTCACCCTCTCCTGGAGGGCAGGCCTGCCTAGATTCCTGGGACATGGAGCTTCTGCCAGCTAAGAGTCAGGGCCACAGACATCTGGTCAGATCTTGGCTTTGTCATGTTTCAAGTGGGGACCATGAACTCATTGGTCCCTCTCTCTGAGCTTACCCTCCACCCTCTTGTCTGTAAAAGCACACGGCAATGTGCCAACCTCATGGGGTAAGAGTACACGAAATACACTGATGTGTTCATTCACCAACCTTGTGGCAGGCCCTATTCTAGGGGCTGGGGACACATCAGGGAACAAGACATCAACTTCCTGCCCTCCCATGGGGCTTAGAGTCTAGTGTGAGAGAAGTACACAAGAATCTGCATGATAATATCTGGGGAACTCAAGTACTAGGAAGAAACACAGGCTAGGGTCCAGGCCAGAAGGAGAGAAGGAGGCTGCCTAACACATGGCTGAATGAAGTGAGGGAGCAGGTCACAGACACCTGGGCAGAGCAACCATGGGGGCAGAGCGACCAAGGAGAAGGAAACAACAGAGGCAGAGATCCTGGGCTGGGGCAGTTGAGCTGCAGGGGACAGGGATAGGTGGAGGGAGTAAACGAAAAGACAGGCAGGAGCTGCCCATGCATGGACCACAGGAAGGAGCCTGGAGTCCAGTTTAAAGGGATAGGTCACATGGGGGTCAGGGGGGCAGCACTGAAGGGGAACAAATTTGGGAGTGGAGACTAGCCCTGGGTCCTGGCACAAAGTGAGCCCTCACTTCACTCTTCTTGTCCCTATCCTCATCACCATCAACACTCCCCCACCCTGACACCAGTGCAAAGCCAAAAAGGCCATCACCAGGCAGACCTCTGCAACCCAGCTTCACAGATGACCAAGCGCCCAGTGCCCTGCTCGCCATCTGCAGAGCAGACAGGCAGGGCCAGCACCTGGCCCAGACTGGGCCCTCCAGCCTAAGCAGAGGGGTCTTCTCCATGTGACCCACCCTTCCCCCACCCAGGGGCCCAGCCCCCAGCCCGCTCTGCATCCCAGTCCACACAGGGCCTCCCTGGGGGGAAACAGGACACTCCACACAGAACAACAGCAACAGCATACGCGCCTCATAGATCTTCCAGTCCTTTCCTATCCAGTCTCTCACTTGTTGAGAGGGGGGTACTTCAAGCCCCAGCAGATGAGGGACTATGGTTTAGAAAAGCTCTTTTGAATCTTAGGTGATTCCACCAACTCCAGAAGCTTCTCTGAGCCCAGGCAAACACAGCTGTCCCCAGCCCCAAACAGTCCCTTAGGGCCAGGCTCCCACAGTTCTGCCTGGTGGCCCATCTGGGGCCAGTTAGAGTCTCACTAAGATTGCACACATCTCTTCCACCCCTGGCTGGGGGCTCCTCCAGGGCAGGCAGGGACTGCCTCCTGTCCCTAGGACTGGGCACAGGTGAGCAAAACCAGAAATGACTCAACCCCAAGGGTCCCCGGGGGAGTTCTGTCTGCAGAAGCCCTGTGACAGCCATGCAGCCTGTCTCCTGCTGCCCCCCCCCCAACTTAACAGCCTGAGTTTGGACCCCCACCATGGTGTCACTGGGGAGAGGTGAGAGGTGAAAGCCGCCTCCCAGAGCTGTTGGGCTGGGGGGTGTGAAAGTGGTGGGGGGAGCCTGTGTTCTGGGCCAGAACAGTCAGCTTTCTCCTCCTCCCCTCTCTACAGGCCAAGGAGGAAGGATTATGCTAGCTGAAATGTTCTCAAGCACACAAACACTGACAATATATATATTTTTTTTATTTGCCACAAAAAGTCTGCAGAAAAAGCCGCGGCCAACAGTCAGGAGTGGCTTTTGTGGGGTGGGGATCTATGGTGACAGGGGTGTAGAAGGAAAAATGTCACTTTTTGCTTTATACTCCCCATAGGGCTGAAATTTGGTACTCTGTGCTTGTATTTTTAATTACCTTTGTGCTAAAAAGACTTAAAAGTAAAATTAAGTGAATAAGAGGGCATCTGGTTAGGAATTTGGTAAACACTGGCACCCGTTCTGCCCAGAAGACCAGGCGCCTCCTTACATTTTGTTTCTTCTGCTTCACCCCGGCCAGCTGCTGCCAGTTGTCCCCCATCCCCAGGACAGAGCACTAGTGGGTGGAGGCAGGAGCCCCCTGCCTCAGACACAGGCATCTGGGGATCACAGGGTCACCTCACCTCTTCCCTGACCACCCTGCCCCGTTCTGCTGCCTCACTGTCCTTCACACAGACCCTGGGACTGGACCCCACCACTGTCTGTGGGTTAGGTCTGTCTACTCCATCCCTTCTGGCCACATCAAGTCCCCAGGGTTCAATCACCTATGCTTCTCTGGCCTGAGGCCCTGCACACAGCAGGTGCTCAATGAAAATTTGCTAGACAAATTGCCAGGACAATCTGAAGGACACCTTGCAGCAGGTGATCATTTAGAAAGAAATTAAAATATGGATTATGGAGGGAGTGGCATGCAGGGTGGAGAAACAAAAGTTCTGCCTGCAAGCCTCAACAGGAAGACACCCAGACAGGCTTTGGCCAGAGCAGTTCAAATCCTTTGAAGAATGCAGGACCCCTGGGGGAAGGGGGAGGGAGAAGTGAGCCCCCTTCTGAAGGTGTAGAACTTCCTGTGCCTGAAGGAGCCTCACAGCCAGGAGAGCAAATGCAAAGGGCAGGGGAGGTTACGTGCACACATGGACACATAGACAGATGGGACAGTCCCCCAGAGGTGAGCAGTTATACCTTTGCTGAAGATCTGGACACTGTGTCCCGGGGCTTTCTCTTAAATACCTTTGACCTTTCCTCCCTGAGCTTTCCCCTAACCAAAGATTCTCATTCACTGGGACAATGTGGGCAGAAGCACCTGGCTGGAGGGACAGGCGACATTGGCATAGCGGGCTTAGGGTAGCCTGGGTCAGCCTGCCGCATATCTGCTCTTCCAGGGCAGCATTTCGCACCAATTAGGATAAATCCTCTCAAGGCATGCGCAGCCTCCCACAAGCGGCTCTGGTCCCCTTCACTCTGGTCCCCAGATGGTACAGATTTACACAGCTGCTGCACCCCTGTCCATGCGGCCCCTCCTCCAGGGCTTGCCTACTACCCTTTGCCCACCTGGGTTCTACCCCACACTTAGATAAAGGTCTCTAAACTAAAGAGTACGGGCTGTATTTGGTCAACATTCATGTTTTGTTAAGCCCACACAGCGTTTGACATTTTTAAATTTTGAATCAATTGCCAACATTTAAAGATGTGAAATCTTAAAATGTCACCCAAAACACTCTAGATTTCTGGCTTCTCTTATAAATCCAGAGCCCTGGTGACACGGTACAGAGGCTGCTATCCCCCTCAGGGGGCACTCACCTGCCATGTTAAACAGTGCCCCCCCTGTATCTGTGGGCTGCCTCAGCCAGTGGTTCCTGTCATAGCCAGCAGGGCAGGGGAGGGACCCACAACACACTTCTACAGGCACATGCTTAATACCTGGCATACATAAGCACTATCATTTGTGGAATGACAAACAAAGATGCAATGCCTCACTGTACCCAGGATCTCCTGATTGCTAGCTACCCACTTCCCTGAAAGACCCCAAGCACTCCTAGCGTCCCCCCTCCCACACCTAGGCACACACACAATGGGGCATTAGGGTAAGCCTTGGGGGCCGTGTCCAGATTCCCATGTCAGTAAGTTGTGTCTTCTAGAACCCCATCAAAACAGAGCAGTGATCCTGGTATCTCCCTGCCTTCTGGAAAAGTGGCAGGATTCCAGGCCAGCCCACGGACACTGATCCCCAGGACTCCTGTTAACCTGAAAAGGAGAAATTCAGTAGCAAGAACTGACAAAGCCAAGGCTTCCTCATGCCTGTCTGCAGGAAACCTGCCCCTCTTTGAAGCCTGAAGCCAGTTCTTCCCTTTTTCTGGGTTTCCAAGGTCAGAGTTACATTGGCAGGAAGGGGCCCTCTTTGTTCTCCTGTGTCTGACTTACCCCAAGCACAGTCACTGTCCCTGACAGCTAGCTGCTCTGCAGTGGCAGAGGGGATCCCTGCTCCTGCTGGGGTGGAGCAATGAGAAGAAGCCAGGTAGGAGTTGTGCCCCCAGGGGCCCTGCTCATAGGATACAGAGCCTCTGTGGGCCCAGCTCCCCTGCTGGCCTAGGAATACCATCTCCGGTCCATAGCACCAGTGCTCCCCTGAGGCTTGGTGGCAGAGAGACAGCTGACAGCCTCCAGGATGCACTCATAGTCCAGGGGGTGGGCATCCACTCAGATGATGGGCTCAGCCTGGCTCTGTCCCTCATGAGCCATGATGATGTGACCTCAAGCTGCTTGCCCCTTCTCTGGGAGCTCTGGTTTCCTCATTTGGAAAATGGGGACATGAATATCTGATCCGAGACAATCGACCTCCTAAGAGGACCCAGAGGAGCTTTGTGAATCATGAAGTGCCATGCCGAAGTCAATTTGTCCAGCGCCTGGTAGAGCACTCACGTGCGGTAGCCGCTCAATGTATCATTCATGGTGTAAGCATTCTCTGGGCGCCTGTGCTAGGGGGCCGAGAGCAAGGTGCCAGAGGCCCAGAATGGAGGCCTGCCCCTCAGCACAGCCCACAGACAACTGTCCTACCCTGAGAACAGCCAGGAATTAAGATCAGAGTGCTGTGAGACCTACAGGGGGATCGTGGGCTCCCCAAGGAGGGAGTGAGGGACCCAGGTCTTATAAGAGCCCTACCTTTCCTGCCGGGCAACAGAGACCAGAGTTGGGGCTGCCCAGCTGTAGGCTGCCTGGCACTCAGCTCATTTCCCAAGAGGCCTCGCTCAAAGAGAGAGCAGCCAGGCTTGCGTAGTTGTGACCCTATTCTCTGAAGGTACCCCCTGTGTTTACATACCTGGATTATGTATGCAGGGCAATTGATGGTGACACGGCATCTCCATGGACCAGACCTTGTGCCACACCCTCTACATAAACCCTCCTAGTGGCTCCCACATCTGCCTGGGGAGTAGTTAAAATAACAGACTCTGGGGTCCTGCCCCTAGAGAGGTGGGGCTTCCCCATCCCCAGCACACATTGGTCGGCAGAGCCTGGAGAGTCCCGAGGCTCAGCTCTCCATTCCGGCTGTGCCCCTTACCATAGCCCACAAAGCCTCAGTCAAATCACCAAACCCCTGGGCACTTGGTTTCCCCACCTCTCAGGTCACAGTGAGCATCTAAGAGATAAAGAACCTGGCACACAGCAAGTTCTCAACCTCACGCCCATCCTCTACCTAATTCAACCCAACACACACAGGTGGGGCAGGGGGCTCAGTCCAGCTCACCTCTCTCTCTCCCCACATCTCCTTACCTCCCACTCCCTAAGCTCCCAGCCCTTTCTCACCTCCCACAGCAGCCTCACATCCCAAGAGGACAGGGAAGTTCTAACCTCTGAGCACTGCTCAAGGCTGCTTAACCACCCTTGCTCCCTTTGTTATCTGATGAGCTGCTCCTCTTTCAGACCTCAACTCCCGTTGCTTCTGTGAAGTACTCCCTGATTCCTTCCAAGCAGGCCCCCCAAGCAGAGAAGTGTGGAGAGAAGCAGGCAGGGCCTCTAGCTCCTTGTGTCCCTGGGAATGTTCCTTACCCACTCTTGGCCTCGGCTTCCCCATCTGTGACAGAATTGCTACTTCTCATTCTAAGGCCTTATGAATGAGTTTGATCACATGCTCCATTGGAGGCAGGAGGCAGGGGGTGGTCTCCAAGTTCACACCAAGATTCTGGGGGATTGTGAAGAAGCTAGACTCTGCCTTATTCTACCCAGAAGGGCAGGACAAGGACAGCTCAGGAGATCCCACTTGCAGAGCAGACCCAGTCATAACAAAGCACAAAAAGCAGGCACAGAAAGTGCAAAGTGAAATCTGCCTGAGGCTGGGACAAAAGGCAGAAGCAGCCAGGACTAGACAGATGTGCAAGATCCAAGTAGAAAGAGCAGGGGAGGAGGAGGAAGCAATCCAGAGAGGGGAGCAGCCCAAGACAGGGAACTCAAGTGTTCAGCAGGGCTCACGCATCTCAAGTGTTACTGTGTATATCTCAGGGTGCTCTGCTAAGCATTTAGCCACAAATCTCATTTATTCATTCCTCTTGACATCCCTGTGAGATAGGAATTGCCCTCATCCCCATTTTACAGAGGTAAGCAGGTTTCCTGAAGTCAGAGTTGACAAGCGGGGTGCTAGGATTTGAACCCAGGCATCCACCTGTAGAGTGTGTCTGAGTAACATGAATAAACAGGGATGACCGGGGCAGGGAGGCTTGGGGGAGTGGGTGTGTAGTGAGGATGACAGTCTGGGGACTTCCAAGAGACTTGTTAAGACCCGGAAGTCGGGCTTTGTTTCCTTGCAGACGGCTCTTGAATGGCACCCTAACAAGGCCAATGTAGTTGATGAAACCTCTTGAGGGTGATCCCACCCATGCACACGGGTGTGCAAGCCCACACACAGAGCTCAAGGACCCCACCCCTGCACTTCCCTTGCACTATCCGCCTAAGGATCCAGAGGAGATCCAAGAGAGAGCCGCTGCTAAGGAGTGAGGGAGCGTGAGGAGCAGGGGAGGGTGCGGGCGAGTACAGCCAGTCAGGAGCCAGGGCTGTCAGCGGCCACACGACAGGCTGGCGCTGAGCTGTTGCCAGGGCAGCCCGGAGATTCTGCCTTCGCAGGCAGAGTGATTTAGAACCCACAGTCTCTTCTGAGCCACCAGCCTGGCCAGCCAGGGGCTCCCCATCGAGTGCCCGGCCTTCCAAAACCTGAATGTGAAATGTCAGGGGCCCCCTATAGGGGGGCTACCAGCATGAAAGGCCATCAAGACAGAGGGAATGGACAGACTTCACACGTTGGAAACAAGTCCCTTGTCACAACACAACCCAAATGGGGACTCTGGCATGAGGATCCCGAGCCAGGAGTTCCAACAGCCCAAGTTCCTCTTGTAGGATGCCCAGCAGGACAAGTGGTGGTGCCTCCCCGTCCTCTGAGGGCCTGGACCTGCGGCAGCAGGCAGCTCACGAGGGCTCCCACAAGGGGGGCAGGGCAAGGAGAGGCGCTGGGGTGGGGTGGGGGTGGAGCTAAGAAGAGAATGGTAGGAGGAAGGCAGGGCCCTGACTGGAGTCGCCCTCCACCCCCACCCAACTCCCTCTGTGGCCAGTATGTAGCTGCCATCCAGCAGGATCGGACATAGCAGCCAGAATAACTCCAGGCAGGGAGGGGTGACCACGCCTGGAAAGGCAATGTGGTGCTCAATTATGAGTGCCCACGTGCTGCTAAGTAGAATGTGGTCCATACTGAAACATATTAAGATAAATGGCTGGCAGCAGGAAAATATGTGTGTAAAACTTAAGTGACTCTACCCAAAGGCAGGTTTACAGACCCCTCATTAGGACCCCCCACATGCTAGGGGTGGGTACAGGAAGCCTGTTAACAACTGCAACAGAAAAGAATGCAGTGTTTCCTCTTGTTTAGAAATGTGTTTCCACTAGTATTAATGAGAGGCTTCGAATGTGACTGGATTAAAAAAGCATAGGGCATCACCATCCTGTCTATACCTGCCCTAAAATTCAGAATTTAGCAAGCCAGCCCTTCGCATGTGGCCACTTGGGAGTCCAGAATTCTTTTGATCTGAATCCCACCACTCAATGGGAAACCCTGGCCCCTAAACCAATACGGAGGTGCGTGCCGCGGTGCTGGCATGAGAACATGCTGGGCCAGAAGAACACAATGGCATCACCTGGCAGTGAATCTGTGGTGCAATGTGCTCCTCCAGGGGCAGAAGGATAAAGTTGCGGGCTGTCTTTCTGAGAGTTTGCTAAAATGTGTGTGCACGGGGCAAGGTGCTGTAGGAGACTTGCCTCCACTGAAACTCTCTCCTGGTAGTAGCTGGAGGCAAAGGAGAGAGTCCCACCACCACTAACAATTGTAGGCTTACAGAGATTTACAGAAGGAACCCAACAAAGCTAAGTGGCCACCTTGACTTAGGAGGGACAGAAGCAGGGATGACCAATCGGAAATGTGTGGTGACAAATCACCAGGCTTGCTGCTGAGCAGCCTGGGTTCCCCAGGTTGATCAAAGACTGTGGTGGGAGCCAGGGAACCAAACTCAGGGGACAGTCCATTGTCTACCTGCAAATAACAGAGCACCATGAAAACAAGCAGGAGAACATGAGTACCCAAGCTGAACAGAAACTGAAGGACGTAAGACTCTGGAATCTATCCATGGCCCGGGTGGAAGAAAGTGTGTGGGATAGGCTTGATCCAGCTACTTCTGCTTCCCATCTGCCTGGGCTCAGTTTAGCCTGAGTCTGCCACCATGGAAAAACAGGGACTGATTATGAGGGGACTCAAGATTTGGTACTCAGAGTCAGAGCTGGCACAGGGACCCTGAAATACTACCGTAAGTAGGTCTGGCCTGCCTAGTCTTTTTAGCGAGGGACTGGCTCCCTGAGAAAGACCTCCGGGCACCGACTCTGGGGGGGTCACTAATAACTCCCTCCGGCAGCACACTGGGTGCTGGGACAGGACTAGATCCCCTCTGCACCCTCAGGGCTGGCCACACTCCTGCCTGGAACCCCGCAGGAGATGGCCTGCTGTTAATCTGAAGAACTAACCAGGATTCTTTTGGAAGTGGAATCTGAGCAGGACAAAGAGTCCTCAGCTGGGGCTCTTCAACCAGACCAAACACTCAGCTGGTGGGGGAGGAGGGGCAGGCAGCTGGGTGTCACTTATACTTGGAGAGGGGCGAGGAGAGTCAATCTAATCTGCGTTTGGGCTGAAAGTGGGCTTTCAGCCAAAAGCAGTAGCAAAGCCAAGTTCCTGTCTCTTCTGGGACTCAACTGCCCACACTGCTTCATCCTACCAGTGTGCTTAGGGGCAGTGAGGCCTGGCTCCCCAAGCTGGAGCAGGCAGTGGTACATGTGGCCTCAAGATTACCCTACAGTCTGATAACCTGGAACCCCTACCACCAACATCCCCCAGAGGCACTGGACCCTTCTGGAGAGGGGAGAGAATCCACAGCTACTAGATAGAGATCTCAACACTTCAGTGGGTCTCAGAATCATGATGGGGCTGGTCAAGAAAAGATTCTGGGGCCAATTCTAGACCTGGGATTCTGACCCTCTCGGGTAGGGCTCTAGAATCTTTTTACCAAACTCCTTGATACCATGATTCAGTTCACCAGCTGTCTCCAGGGACCAAGAAAAGATGAGATGACCTCTGAAGGCCCCATCCCAGGGCTCAAAATGAATACCTGGTTACTCTCCATTCCTAAAACGCTGGGGAGTGCATAGGTCCCCAAACACCTTGAACTGACCACACACCTCCATCTACTTCTAGAGTTAGCCTGTAGCTCCCACCTGATGACAGACCAACAGGGATTAATGGCAGGGAATAAATCAACTCACTTCATAGGGAGAGAAGTGCGTTAGAGAATTTTTTCAAAAAGGAGTCATTAGTTGACCTGGCATTTTGATCAACAGAGAATTACCTACGTTGTGTTGCCATTAAGAGGAAGCAAAGTGCCCTAAAGGCAGAGTCCTGGTTCTGGGGCTGATGGGGCTCCCTCTCTCTGAAATCTGATATGTCCCCAGCTCAGGAAATTCTCAGGCAGCCACTCTGTGGCCCCTGACCCTACAGGAGTGAGGTCCTGGCAATGGCTGTGGAGACTCCTGCAGGACAGCAGGTGCCAAGACCAGCTCCCAGGCCAGGTACACAATTAGTTACAGAGGCCTGGGTTCAAATCTGACTCTGCCATGGAAGGCTACACGATCTCTGGTGAGTCTCTCAAGCATCTTCAGCCTTAGTTTTAGTTTCCTCACTTAAAAAGTGAGGAAGTATCCACTTCCTAGGATCACTGGGAGGGTTAAGGCCACACAAGCCCTCTTTTAGCTCCTTGCTCCCAGACCCACTGGGATCTGCACAAGTTCCACCCTCAATCCAGAAGGCTCTTCCCTGAGAGCTCAGCTCATTCCTCCTTTCCTTGGGGAGGTGGTGGTGGTAGAGAGCCCACCACCCCAGCCAGATCAAACCCCCTAGTTCTAGACTCTCCCCACCCTCAGGACACAGGCCTCAACCATAATGACACCTTGACCTGTGGGACAGTTTCATTGTAGCCTCTTTCTTCCACCCAGGGAGGGGTTGGGGCTGGTGGTGCTCACCACCTAGAATGTAGTGTAACTGAACAGTATCCTCTCACCTTTGGGCCAGGCCATTGGAGCTTCCTGTCCCACCACAGGCTCCAGACTTGACACCCCCCGGCCCCGTAACTCCTGATTCCAACTCCTACTATATTCAACTCAGTACCCTGCCCTAAAAGGACCCTCTCAGACTATCTACCACCTCTGGAGCCTCACAATGCTAATAGCTGTTTCCTGAGACAGCCTCACATGACTCTCCAGATTTCTCATAGTAACACCCTCTCAGAGTTTAGGAAGCAAACCAAAGTCATTTGCCAACTATTTTCTCCCATTAATCTCACAATGCATTTGCTATTCTCCCTCCATAATGAGTCATTTAGCAGCAACAGAACAATTACGGAGGCCACAGAATATTGATTTTCTAAGTGGGAGAAATGTCCACACAAACATCTTTTCATGTCTGTCTTGGGCTGTCTCCTGCTACAGGATGGGGTAGACCCTGGAAAAGCCAGGCTGCATATGCTGGCAGGGTGCTAGGGTCTTACACAGAAGCTCAAAAAGCATGGTATGTGCAGGGGCGCCTGGGTGGCTCAGTCACTTAAGCGTCTAACTCTTGATTTTGGCTCAGGTCCTGATCTCAGGGTCATGGGATTGAGCCCCGCATCGGGCTCTGCACTCAGCAGGGAGTCTGCTACTCTCTATCTCACCCCCTTTCCCTTTGCTCCTCCCCTGCCCATGCTCTCTCTCTCCAATAAATAAATATATTTAAAAAAAAAAAAAGCATGGCATGTGCAAATGTGAGAGTGACCATGGGCATACAAGAGCTAATAAAATTATCATGTGACAGACATGATCCCATATGACCTCAGAACATGAGGGAGACACCATTGTTATGCCCATTTTAAAGATGAAGAGATCAAGGTTCAGAGATCAGGTGACTTGGCCGAGATTACACAGGAAATCTGGAAGTCAAATCCACACCTAGGTCCTTGTGTCAGCAGAGCAAAATTCAGTTCATCAGGGTGTCCCTGTGGTAGCTTGCTCTCTAAAGGAATGAAGTGGCCATGTCAATTGGGAGGCAATGGCACCTCTCGGTCACAGTGTGACCCAAGAAGACTCTTGAGACATAAAACAGTTGGCCTAGATCCTGGAGTCACACCTCAGCCTCAGTGCAACCTCTAAGCCTAGTTGCTGTAAACAGGTTCACCCTAGGCTAGCCCTGGCCATCCACCAGGCCTGGGCAGTAGCTCTCAGAAACATCTAGAAAAAGAGATGGCAGCTGGACTTAACTGCCCCCCTACCACCAGCCTACCTGGTGCCTACCTAACCCCTGGGGCATTTCTAAACCTCCCCCCCATAAAAAGGGCAGAAGAAAGGAGAATCAGGAATGGCTTGGTGAATGGGACACCTAGTACATTTATGCTCATAACTGCATATGGCTCCAAAAATAGGCCCACAGCTGAGATACTATTCAACAAGTCACCTCCTACTTCCTACTCCTGGAAACTTACCCCAACCAAGCTGGGATGGGAGCTGTGGGAGGAACAGGTCCCCAATGTCCCAAGGACCAATGCCAGCCAACATACTGACCTTCATTTGGAACAAATGGTTTCTTTGTGGCCCAAGGAAAAAAACTAAAGGTCCAGTTTGCAGATATGCGTTTAAATGTCAACTCTACCACCACCTATGGACCTTCGGGTGAGATAATTACCCTCTGAGTCTCAGTTTCCTTATCTGTAAAATGGGATAATCCTGCCACCACCCTAGTTGGTAGAGGGCCAAACGGTAATGATGAAGTGCTGCATAAATGTGGGCTAGGGAAGCTCAACAAAGGGATAGGTTTCCAAGAGTTGGCACTGCCCAGCAGTGGTGTGGACATCTCCCCATGACTGGAGACATGCAAGCAGGCCCTGAAATAGTCCGTGCAGACAGGAAGCAGAGCATCCTATACACCCTCTTGGACACCCAGATGCATGCTAGCATATTGAAGGCTCCCGGGACTCAAGAAGTAAAGAAACTTATATGCTTTGGTTTCACGGATGTTTCCTTGACCTGTCTGAACTATGGAATCCCCTCATCTCTTAATGAGTCAAACACGCATCAAGATCTACAAGAATGTGGTGTTCTATGGAAACCAGTTTGAAAAACACTCCAAGGAAGCTTCAGACAATGATTAGAGGTGGCAGGGAAGAGACCAAGGCCTTTCAAGGACACCCCTGCCTTGGAGAGAGTATAGGAGCCTTCCCAATGTCAAGTACATGTCAGGAATAGACCCAGCCCTCAACCTCCCTTTCTAGCATGGCAGGGAGACAGGAGCACATCTGCAGAGAGCAAGTTCACTTCCATGAAACAACATAAGAAGGGGACTTAGAAACCTCAGATACAAGTCACTCTCAAGCTACTCCTGACCTTAACAAGCCCAGAAATTTAGAGGGACTGAAAAAGAAAACAGGCCTTGAGTGAGCATAAATGCCTCCTCGTCCCCTGCTCTTGCCTGCAAACTCACTACCACTGGCCTTACCCTCTGAATCAACAGTGGTTCCTCCAGGCTACCTGAAAATGGAGCAAAGTCTCTCCAACGGTTAATCATACTTCAAAGAAGTGTATGTGGGACCACAGAAAGCAGGAGAATAAAGAATCTCAAACAATTTGTGTGCCTGAGATCCCATTTCTCAGTCCTGGAAGAAAGCAGCAGATGTATCACCTCCCCGCCCATTATGATGCTACAGGCATCACGTGGACAGCCCCCCCCCCCCCCCCGCCCCCATAACCCAGTGCCCTCTCTTCTCTCTGGGGGGACTCCATGCCAGGAAAAGCCAAGGAGTCCAGGAACCATTGGTTCCCTGGAAGAGCTCTGGCAAACCCATCCATGGCAAACCCATCCATAATGGTGCAGTCTTTGCTCCCAGCAAGGACAGAGCTTTATTAATTATTCAGGGGACGGTGCAATTATGCAAATCAGTGGGCAGCCTCTGCCTGGCTGCTGCCTTTTACAGGAGTCCAGAGGGGGATGGGGACTCCCAGAGCCCAAGCTGCTTGGTACAAGAAGGGAGCCACCCAGACTGCAAAAGGAGGAATAAATCCATCATGCCCCAGGCCCACAGGAAACTGACCAGAACCAGACCCATCCTACACATAGAAGAGCTGGTAGCTGCTCTGAGGGATGATTTTGAAGACCTGGGAATGCCTTTTCCCAAGAAAACATACCCCCCATATACCCCCTGCTGGGCTAGCATCACTCAAAGCTTACTCCTGGCGGTCCTAAAGGCATGGAATACTTCCAAAGATCCCTCTTACAAGTATGCTCCTAAAGAGAGGTAACATCTCGAATTAGTGTTTACTAAAGAATGTTTGGCGGAACACTGCTGCTCCACAGACGCTCCTGGAGTGGGGTGCCGGGACAGGAAGCCCTGGCTTAATCAAGATGAAACTGGTTTCTTTACTTTTTTTTTTTTTTTTTTTTTTGCTTCATGTTTAATACTTTATTTATTTCAATAACAAGTTAGAATATCTCTGTAAATACAAAATTAGGCCTATAATACTATATTCACATACTCAAAGAATGAACAAACTTCAAAAATAACACTTTTCTTTGGCAAAATCAGTAAACAAATTGGCAACCCTGTCAGATAATCATTCCAACCTAACATTTTACTTAGCAGATAAATATCCATAGAAAAGCTGTAAATTATATAAATATTTTTGTCAAAATGCTAAGTGAAAGAAGCCAGACACAACAGGGCCTCTTACTTTAGGGCCTCTCGGGGCCTTCGATGTTCTGGATCAAAGAGTCCCCTAGAGTGAGGATGCCCACAACACCTGTGGAGGAAAATATGTAGCCTCACCTCCAGGAACCTCTGGAACGGAGTTTGAGAAACTCTAGCCAGATTGCTCACTAAGTCCCCTGCCAGCTCTATCATCCCCAGACTCTGAAATCCCTTATTTATTATTTTTTTTTTTTTCCTGAAATCCCTTAGAGTGGGTTTTCACCACTCTCACAAACCACAAGCATAAAAAGTGTGGACTTCACATCCCAGGGCAACTGGAGAAGACTACCTAGGCAGGTGCATGGGGCTCCTGGCAGAATACCTGACCTGCCCTGCCACTGCCTCGCACCTACTTCCATCTCCCTCCCTAAGGGTCAGCGCCCAGCACCAGCCCAGCACCACCTCAGACCAGCGGCCTCACAGGTCAGTCAGGAGTGCTGCCCCAGCCAAGATCAGCAGCCCCATCTCCCCAGAGGTCCATAACAAAGGCTGGTCTGGGGAGTCCCGGCCCTCCATCACCACTTTGTTTTCCCTTTACCCTCCTGGGCAATGATGAAAGTCACCTCCACATGCTGACCCAGGGAAGAGAGAGGTGCTGCACAAGGCCAGTTAGCCTGCCTCTGACCTCTTCCACCTGCCCGATTCACCCAGCATTACAAATCAATAGATCTAAATGCAGGCACAGATCATCAGCTCTGGCAAGAGGAAAAGAAATATGGGACCCCAGAACCTGAGGGGCCCAGGGATCTAGACACATATAATTACTGATTAAGTACAAATGCAGGGCCCAATCACAGAGTGGGCCCTACCCTTACATCCTGGAGGACCCCCCCCCCCCCCCCCGCCACAATGAGGCCAGGAGGAAGGCCCACCTCTGTGCCACCACCGCCTCGGGACCTGAGCACCCATAACAGCCTCTGGTAGCCCTCACAGGCAGCTCTCACGTTCTCTCAGTGTTATCTCTATCTCCAGATAGATCTAGGTGCAAATCCCACCTCTGCTGCACACGTGCTGTCTGACGCATGGCAGAGCCTGGGTCTGTAAAATAGGAAGAAGCGCACTACTGGGCCATCGTAGGAGCACAAACTTGGGCACCAGACTACTTGGGTTCAAATCCAGCATCTGACATTCTAGCCGTGCGACTGCTGCTTCCCACTGTAAAACTGGGTTAACACAAGCATGTGGCACACGGGCTGTTATGAGGGAAGTGCCCACAGGACGAGCCCATTGTGTCAGCTGGTGCACTAGACAGGGCACAGGCTTTGAGTCCAAAGAGACCTAGATTCTAAATCCCTTGCGAGGGTAATCCCTCAGATAAGTGATTCTACCCCTCGGTGGCCAGTTTTGTCACCCATATAATGGGGGGGACGATAAAATGAGGATAGTCAAGAGGATTACAGATGACATATACACAGCACACAATGCCTGGCACGAGGCAAGATGCTTCATAAATGGCAGGTAGCTGACTGATGCCATTATTGACTGGGCACTCAGTCTGTAAAATGGAGAGTGGGAACAGAGAGCATGTAGACGGTGATTGACAGCGGGGCTCTATATAATAAAGCCAGACGGTCTGGGTTTGAATCCTAGTTCTATCACTTATGAGCTGTAGGACTTGGCAGGCTGCTCAGTCTTCCTGTGCTTCACTTTTCTTCTCCATAAAATGAGGGGAGTAATAGCACCTATACTTCACAGTGCTGCTATAAGAATGAAACGAGAAAATGCAGGCAAAGGCACCAGGTGAGGAGCCTGGCTCATCCTGAGTGGCCACTCAGGGCAGCACGGCACCAAGAGAAGCTTGCTATGAAGGGTACAGAGAGGAAAGGCACCTCGTCTCACCTGGCTTCCATGGCTCTGGTCCACGACACCTCCAGGGGCCTCGGAACCCTAAGGCAGCACAGCCAAGCCTGGGAAAGATGACATGCCACCCTGCACTAGCTGCTTTCCTTCCAAGAATCCTAGAATCCTGGGCACTGAGATGGGCAAAGTGATACTCAGAGAGAAGCAGTGGGTGGAACTGGGCCCTGCACTGGACTCTGGGTGACTGCCTCAGGTGCAAGTACGACTGACCTCCTCAGCTATTGGTGGCACAGGACATGGGGCTTTACAGCAGTCCTGGGTTCAAATTCCAACTCCACGCCCACAGGCCCAGACTCCCCCTGCCCCCTCTTCCTCTCCATCCTTCTTCCGTAACCTCCAGCAGGCACCCATTCCAACAGGCCTGGCCTCTGCATGGACAGCCATCATATCCCTGAGCAGAGGCCCTCCAGGCTGCCATCAAAGGCCTCCACTCCTAGGTGGGGACCAAAGGCACTTGGTCCAGCCCTGAAATGTTGGCTGTTCCTGTCCTATGGGCTTTGACTCAGTGGACTTGGGATCGAATTGCATGACTGCCACTTGCTTGATCCTGGTAAGTGATTACACCTCTGTGAATCTCAGTTTGCCTACCTGTAACTTGGAAAGCTGGCAAGACGAATGGGCCTTGGTGGCACAGGTAGGCAGAGGATGGGACTGGGAGTTAGAAGATATGTTCCAACTTCAGCTCTGCCCCTTCACCTCTTTGAGCCTCACTCACCTCAGCTGTAAAATGCAGATCACAGTCACCTGGGTCCTAACTGTTCTAAGCACCCCTGGGAGACGAGGGGTACAGGTGTGAAAAGAGCTTTTTACAGAGGGCAGCCCTGTGCAAGCACAAGAGGGAGCTATTGGCACTCCTCTGGCACAAGAAGGTTCATTTCAAAACATCATAAGTTTAAAAAGAAGGGGGAATGGCATGATAATGCAGGGATTTCAGGCATCAATCAGGGAATGGATTGCCAGGGCATGAGGTCCCCCAATGAGTTAACTCTGGGCTAGTTATGCTCCACTCCTAGAATTTCATTTTCTACATCTATGAAATTTGGAAACAAAAAACCCCTTTTACTATGAAGAATCAATAAGAATATAGTACAGACAGTGCCTAGACAAGTCACTGGCACACTGCTGGGGCACAATTCCTGCCCCCATGCAAAAGAAACAAGCTCTGGGCAGTGGTTCTCAAACTCTGTGAAACATTACTCCACCAGAGTCTAGTTCTGGAAGATCTGGACTAGGGCTCAAGAATCTGCATTTTATCAGAGGTCCCAGGCAATTCTTCTTCATATAGGCCCTCCCCAGGGTGGGCTGGTCTGTCGTGCTCAGGAGTGGGGCCCAGTCTCCTGATGAAATGTGGGGAAGTTGGGAAAGAAGAAAGAAGACAGGAAGGGGAGTAAGGAGTAGGGGGTGGAGCTATGAACAATCTATTAATCAATCTCCTCCCTAGCCAGAAACAATAATTGAAGCTCGTACATCCTTCATGTGCTAACAGTCTGCAGCTGCAATACAAAGCTTTGATTACAAATGTCAAAAAGACAGGGCATGAAATTAACTTCCCCTTAGTCAGTGGGCACAGGGAGATGCAGCACTAATTCACTGCCCTCAGTACGAAAACTCCCCACGACAATGTCGCATCAAATTAGGGCCGGTACTGCTGGGATGGCATCTCCATCTTTGCCCAATGTGTTCTTTTATAATTAGGCCAGGCCTGCAAACAAGGGCCCTGAGGGTGTGAGAAAGGTCAGGCCAACAGGCAGATGACAGGTACAGGGTTAACTGGGAGGTGGCCAGAGTTGGCTGGGATAGAGGCCCAAGAAGGTTCTTCAGCTTCCCCAAAGGAGCCACCCACCAGGAAAGGGAAGTGGGGGAAATCATCCTGATAAGGAGTAACTCACCCCACCTTCTCTGATGCAGAGAAATGTGAAACCCACCTTCTATCTGGGCCAATTCCTGCCCTACTAGCTCCACTTGAGAGACAGGAGCTCCAGTGGCTTTTCTGAGGTTGATCACACTGAGTTAGCAGTAGAGCCAGGCCCAGGAGCCATGTTCCCATAACTCCTGCACTGTCTGCCCTAGCCTGACCTGTGGCAGTCAAGGTACAAGGGGTGGCAGGAGGTTGGAGGTGGCAAAGCCCTGCTCAGGCTGCCTCTGGGAGAAACTTTAAGGAATAGGGCTTTAGGGCTGCCCTCTGGCCCTCCCCTCTTAGAAAACCGAAGCTCATGCAGTTATTCACTGGGCAAATCCAGAGCACCTCCTCCGCATGGGGCAGAAAGTGCTCTGTTAGAGCTTCCAACCAGCCCACCCCATGCTGCCATGACCAACTGAAGTCTTCAAGGTGACAAGCCCCGGAGTCAGCATGCAGGCTTCCAGAGGAGGTACAAGTGGGGGAAGGAGCGGAGGACCTATGCTTGGCATGCCCCTAGATCAGGCTTGCCCTTTAGCCTTGGGGTCCCTTCCTACCCTTCCCCAAGAATGCCCAGGGTATTCCCAGGCAGGCTGCCAGGACCTTGCAGCTGGGGATCCTGTTTCCCTCCTTCCCTGGTCCTCACCCCACCACCTGGCTCAGAGGGGATCTCTGGCACACAAGTGATGGCTTCCACAAGGTTTGCCTTCCAAATGCCAGGGAAGGTTCTTATGTGTGCGTGCCCAGGTGTGGCATGTGGTGTGGCCTATAGACAAGGCATGGCAGGCAGCCGAGACTGTGCACTGTGCTATGTGTAAGACACTGCGTCCACCCACAAGCTCCCGCCCACACATGCCCACACAAAACTGAGATTCCCTCTATCTCAGGAGGGGCTGGTAACACAGGCTACCCTTCCTGGCACTCCCAGCTGAGAGAGGTAACTCCCACATCATTTCCATCACAATCATCTCCCCTGGATCCCAGGTGACTCCAGAGCAGAGGGGGAGTACAGAGAGGAGGGCCCTGGCCCGGGATGGAGCTCTGGCCCTGCAGGAGGAAGCTGCCTCAGGATCTTAGGCTCTTGGAAGGGGTGGGGTGAGGGACTCAGGGAGCAGCCCAAAGGCACTGAAGAAGTAGAGAAGGGGTTACCCTTCAAGGCAGAGTGGCCAGTGACTGTCCCTCCCACCGATCAAGCCTGGGCATGTCACTGGGCTGCTCAGAGGTTTTAGAGGGCAGGGGCTTGGGATGGTCCTCCACAGCTATCCACAGCCACTCGCATGCCTCCCACCCCCAGGCTGGAAATGAGGCCCAGGCCATTCGTCACAGATGGACGGACTGATGTCCAGAAGACCAGAGTATCTTCATACAAGGGGCTCTCTTTCAGTCACCCACAGCTGATCACCACAGGGCAGTGGGTTGGCAGGTCAGAGCAGGGAAAGGCTAATTGTGCCTTGTCACCTGGGAAGGAGTCATCAAGCCAGCCAGGGGCATTGAACGTTTTCCTTCCTGCCTTTCTGGTCCCCCTATGATCTCCAACTCTCTCCTGTGGCCTTCTAAAATAGCCATTAATTAAAGCTTGGTAATTAACTTTCTGGTCCAAGTAATATTTTGTTAAAGGAATTCCATTAAAGAGTTGATTTGCATATCCTCCGACATGGGGCCTGGAAATAGGTAGGTTACTTGTGGAGAATGCTACAGGCCCGGTGGCATCCCAGGCATGGGCTCTGCTGGCACCTAAAGGCACAAGGGGATTAAGAAGGCAGCTATCCTGATGACCAGGTATATGTCAAGCCCCGAGGTTCTCCCGAAGCAGGTGGACAGTTTGGTCACAAAACTGGCCAGCTCAATGGCCATACACCCAGACAGAAACTGTGCATAGATGTACACATGTGAGAGCTCAAACACAGAACACACTATACACACCGCATGACCCAATGTATGCAAACATACACACAGCAGACGTGTGTCTACTGAAAACAACAACAATGATAGCAGGCAAAATTTAGCAAGCACTTATTAGATTGAACTATATGCGTATATTCGACCTACAAAAACAACCACTTCATATGGTCCAACCCAGTATGAAGTGCCAGGCACTGTTCCAAATGCGTTATATGTGATTAGTCATTTCAAATGCACAGACATGTACAAAAACATTTACATATAATGAATACACACCTACAGGAGGGCAGGTGCATACTTGCAAGACATACAGAAACATGCATGCACAGATGTACACATGGCTACATGGTTGTATAAAGAAAGGCTTCTCTAGCCTTTGAAACCCCCTCTCTAGCCTTTGAAAATGTGGGGCTGATCACATTCCCACCAGCTAATTTCCACCATTCCTAAAAAATATTGCCCAACTCGGATCTCTAGAAAATACACAAGGGAGCCACAGATCTAAAAAGAGGGCGATAAAAATGAGAAAGCAAAAAATAAATTGGTTCTTCCCTATGTCCAAGTCCTGTTCTGTGGCTTTCCCCTCCTCTCTGGAGATGAGACTCAGAATCATGTGCTCATGTGTGAAGCCTTGATCAGTCCTGCCCCTAAAAGTGTCTGTGGGGCTCCAAGTACAATGCTGCAGACAGGTCGAACCTGATCACCAGGTCTGGCTTCTGTGATGGTCCCACCACTGTGCCTTTGGCTGCATGCCTGTTTCTGTGACTCTAACAGCCCTTTCACTGCCTACCTAACTTGCAGGGCAGAAGACCTCTCAAAGTGCTGTGTATATGCCGGGCCTCCTTATGACAATTATCAGATTAAGAATTAAACCTGATTTCCTTATGGAGGGGAGGGGAGGAGAAGAGAGAAGAGGGTTGGGTGAGCTTTCCTTGCATGTAATTAATGAATTCCCTTCCATACCTCTTGGAAGGCAGAAGCCCATTTAACAAAGATCCACCTACCTGGGGCCTCTCAGAGCTGAGGGAGGCCACATAGGGCAACCAAGAATCCTGCAAGAGGCTTGTCAGAATGTTCAGAAGGCAAAGAACAGGATTAGACAAGATTCAAAAGAAGAAGCACTACTGGCCATTAAACTGCAGAAAACACTATTCAAACCCTAACCAGCAATGAGATTCAAATAACAAAGATATATCTTTTTTCTATTTGAATGACAAAGATCATTTTAATGATGACAATGTTTCTAAGGGTGTGAGGAAACAGGTGAGCATGCTCAAAAATCATTGGGAGAGTGTAAATTACTAGAGGCTTTTCAGTGGGGGGGCATTTTTATCAAAAATCCTTTGACCTAGTAATTCCTTTTGTAACACTTTATTCTATGGAAACAATCAGAGACATTAACAAAGACAAATATTCAAGGACTTAAATACCAGCATAATTTTTAATAATAGTAATTACAAAAATACTAGATATAACCTAAACATTTAAATGATTAAAAACACGTATGGTCCAAACATAGATGGAATGATGGACTTTTAAAATACACACAGGAGAAGTTTACTTCTCCCAGGCATAGACAGGAACAAGGGTCACTCTGCCCAGCTATTTCCTAGTAATGATTCTCTGTACAACCCTCTTCACCTTCCCAGGTACAGCAACATCTCTCTTTTGAACCTCAGAAGAACACAGCATGATTACCTGGTATGATTCCCACGTTGTATATGAGCAAAAGGAGGCATATCAAAATGAAGTGACTTTTCCCACCGACAGTAACTCTCACTACTGAAAACCTACAACATGCTAGTCTAGCCTCTTTCAAGTGTTATTTATTTAATACTATTTTAGAAACATTTAAGAAATGTGCAAGACCTGGGGCTAGTTGCCTAGGAAACAGCACTGAACCGGACACTTTCTATTAAACACATGCTGAATATATGAACATTAATGTTTCCGGTGACATTATCACCATGACGCCCATTTTGCAGATGTGCAAACTGAGGCTCAGAAAGTTTGTGACTTGTGCCAAGAATGCGTGGCTTCAAAGCCAAAGATCACACACTTCCCATTATTCCTGGAGACTAATTCCTGCACAATCATCTCTATATCACCCATGGGAAGGACCAGACACTCCCTGTCTATGGTAGGGGAGGGAGAGAGGCAAGAAAGGCCAAGCTCTGAAGCCCAGCTTCTCTTGCACCTACTGTCAACAACTAGAGCAGGAAAACAGATCCCACCTTCTATTTTCCCTATTTCCCATTAAGCTCCTCTCCCCTCTCCAGGGACTGCCTCACCCAAAGGAGCAGAAGAGATTCTAACCTACCCAGGGCAAGTTGAGGGTTCTTGAAGGCCCCCACCCCCACTTCCAAGTATCTCCCTCCCTAGCCTTACTCTGCTTGGAATCCCACCATTAGCTAACCTTCAGGTGTGGGAACTCCATGCAACACACATATTCCTGAGAAGGGATCATCAACCTCTAACTCTGCACATAGCAGCCCTGCACACCTGCACCTGGCTTGCCCACCTTTACACGATCAGCTCTGCACTAGGCTAGCTGGGAAGAATGGGAAGGGGGTTACAGTCACTTGAGAGGAACCACAGGGTAGGGGGACAGGTTGAGAGCCAGAGGGTGCACACTCTCAGCACCTAAGGGGGGCCAGAGTCACCCAGCAACAGTGGCAGAGAAGTATAATATTGCCAGCTGACCCTCCTAGCTACTCAGAACATTAATAAACAAGTGACTTGGAAATTATCTTCTGGGAAGACAGAACCACCACATCCTAGATGGCTTTTACCAACATTAAGACAGCCTCATAAATGAAGCAGCAACATTTCCAGCCTGCAAAACAAAAATGCTTCTGCCAGCACACTTCTCATGAGCAGCATTCATTTCTGTTATCCAGGAGACATGATTACCTGTCCGTGGTGCTTACTTTCAAAGACTCCAAAGAAGAAATAAGCATCTGAGGGGGCCAGGGATTTTGGAGACCAGCTGGAAATGTCCCCTAAACCATTTCAGGAGAATAAGTACAAGGCTCAAACCTGTCCTGTGGCCCTTGAGACCCCTCCAGAGCCCAGCTGTGCCCACCCAAACCCTGGCTAGCCTGACGCCAGCCCCACAACCAGACATTAAGACCTCTCCCCCAACCTGTTGGGCTCAGCTGCCCCACACCTAGGCCAGACTCCTTTCCCAGGGAGCCAAAAGATCCCAGGACAGAAACAACTGGTTTCCAGCCTCCAGATGAGAGAATTCCAGAGCAAAAAATAGCCTGCACAACACAGCAGTTTGCAGAGCACAGCAGATAGCATGTAAAACAAAGCCACTTCAGCAGCCCTAAAGCAGACCACGTTATTCAAAGTCTGAACCCAAGTGGCCACCCAGAGTGCCCTGTGCTCTTTACTGACAGGGGGAAGCCTCGGAGACCAGGGCTCACACCTGATACCCTAGAAGCCCCACCCTCCTTCCCATGCTTATCCCCTCACTGAGGCTGCACTTACCCCCTCCCCAGTCAGAAGGCTCAGCAGCCCAGTGGGGGTCCCATGCAACCAGGATCCAACCCCCTCCTCAATGCCAAGCCAAGCCAAGCCAAGCCAAGCCAAGGGCAAACCATTGTGCATTGTGTCCCCCCAGCCTTCAACAGTGTGACTACACCACATAGGAGTAGAGAGGGAAGATCCTCTCCTCTCACCCAGGCTTGACCATGAGCAGTTTTTTTTGGGGGGGAGGGGATGAGGGGGGGTGAGGGGGGTGTCCACCACAGTTGGTTTTAGTCAGTCAACTCCCACAGGACGACTCCAGGAACTGCCCCAGAGAAGTATCTACCAAAGAGAAATATCTGCCCATCCATCCCCGAAGCAGCTGATAAATCTATTATTTCTAAGCAGAGCAGTAAAGCAGGAGATCCCAGTCCTGACAAAGCCTATTTTAGCTCCAAGGCTGGGTCTGGCCGGGGATTTCAAACTCAGTCTCTGCCTGTCCGCGAGAAATCTGGGCTCCCTTCCTGTGCCAGAGAAGCCACCAAGCCAGATTTTGTTTATAGAAAATTAATAAGACAATTCCACACCACTGCCAGTGACATTCTGCTCCAACTGCTACTGTTAACACCATTTCTAGAAATGGGCTTGTAGTTTCATTCCTGAACCCACCCCCCCGCCCCCACGCCTTGCCCCTTAGGCATGTGACAAGGCTGACCTGACCTGAGACCAAGCTGGGTGGGCAAGACCTGCTCGAGGTCATCTGGGCCATGCCCAGACCTCTAGCCAGGAGGCTGGGGAGCCAGCCAGCACTTGCCAGCTTCTTGGTGCAAGCTTCCCACTGGAAGGAGGTAAACATGGCATGCACGCTGTCTGTGCCCAGGAGGGCAGACACACTCAGAGGTCGGACTGCCTGCTGTCTCTCCCGCTCCCCGGACAACCAACACATGCACATAAAACAGGGGTACATACACAAGACCCCGCATACGGGTGCAGAGGGTTCTGACTCCCGCCAAGGAAAGCGCAGAGAAGGGCATGTTCCTGGGGGAGAAAGCTGGAGGCAGGGGCCAGGCGGAGGGAGGAAGGCGGCAAACCGGGTGGCCTGCCGCCCAGACAATAACAAAGATGGGAAGCGAGATTTTTCAAAGATGCAGTGGCTGCACCCAGCGCTGAGCCCTGGCCTGGCTGCATCCTCTTGCCAGGGCACGCCTGGTCCCCTGGGGCACCATACCCATCCAAGAAAGGCTGAGGGTCCTGCCTCAGGCTGGGCTTGGCAGCTGGGGCAGGAAACCAGCTGCAGGCAGTGGTGGGGATGCACTGGCACCAGCGAGAACAGCTCTGGGCTGATGGAAGTTAAAGGTCTAGTAATTCTCCCTGGGGTGGGGGTGAGGGGTGCTCTCCAGGAAGATGCCAGGGGTCAGTTAAACAGCCACTCAACCTTGGGCAGGAGTTGGGCTATAACTTGTACTCCTCTGCCTGCTGGAACCCAAGGGGAGGAGAGACATTTTTATTCTACCTGTGCCTCCCCTACAGGGAGTGCCAACTTGCCAATCATACACAGGGGCACAGCCCTATGAAGGCAGATGCCAGGGGCCTGAGATGTCGGGGCTGAATGCTGAAAAGGCTCCTTGGTGCCTGTCTGTTCTTTCACCTCCACTAGCTGAGCGGGGGCTCGTTCTGACTGGCACCGGAATCCGTCTCGGTGGCTGTGCCCAAGCGGAAAGGTGCTGTGGCTGGTGCGGCTGCAGGAGGGAGACCGGGCGGGAGGCGCCGTGTCCGCCCAGGCCCCGCGCTCCGAGGCCAGGACAGGATGGCCTGCCCTTGCGAGCCGCAGCCTGCTCGGTGCTGCGAACGGGAGCGGGCCGGGCCGCCGCCTCCGCCTCCTCCTCCGCCCCACAAGCCACGTCCCCTTGGAAGGTCCACACCTGCTCCCGGCTTGCCCAGGAACAGGAGACACCCCTGGGAACCGAGAGGAGGGCAGCGAAGCAGCTGCCCCGGCGGGCGGGCACGCGGCCCTCCCTCCCCGGCCTCAGGCACCGCCCCCTCCGCGGCCCCGGCCCCGGCCCCGGCCCCGGCCCCGGCCCCGGCCCCAGCGGGCTCGCGCCCTACTCGGGCAGATGTGCCCCTCGGCGACCCCGCCCCGCTCCTCCCCGCCAGATGTTCACCCTTTTCCTCGCCGCCGGGTCTCGAAAAAAGCGCAGCCGACAGCGCCTTTTGTACGGGACCCCGGGGGCTCGGCGGCAGGGGGATGGGCGGGTGGGTCCTGGGGGTCTGGCGCCCCTTGGGCCCGGGTCTGGCCGCCGCAGCGCCCGGGAAACAATGCGACGGCGGCGCGGGGCAGGACTCCTCGGGGCGGGCCGCGGGCTCCGCGCTTCCCGGGCCCGTCCCACGAGCGGCCGGGGGCGGCGTGCGGTGCCCTCCAGCTCCCAGCGGCCCGGCCGGGCTGCCCTTTGTCCCCGCGCCCTCCGGGGCCGGCGGGGGGGCGGGGGGGCGGGGGGGCGGGGGGGGCCGGCGGGGGGCGGGGCGGGCTCACCTCTCATTGTCCGCGGCGGCGGCGGCGGCGGCGGCGGCGCCCCGGAACCCCGGCAGGATGTGGCGGAAGCTGTGGTTGCGGTCCAGCTTGGGCTGGCTCTTGGTGCGCTTGATGGAGCCCTTGAGGCGGCGGCTGAGGAAGCCCTGCGCGCGGGCGACAAGAGGGGAGAGGGGGCGGGGTCAGCGCGGCGGCGGCGGCGGCCCGGGACCCCCGCCCCGGACCCCCGCCCTGGCTCGGGCGGCCGCGCGGCCGACGGCGGGCGCGGGCTCGGGCGCGGGCTCGGCCCCGGCCCCGGCCCCGGCCCCGGCCCCAGCTCCTCGCGGCCCGCGCCGCCCGCGCGCAGACCGAGCGGCTACGGCCCGGCCCTCCCCGCCCGCCGCCGCCCGCCGCCGCCCGCCGCCGCCCGCCGCCGCCGCCGCCGCCGCCCGGCCCCGCCCGCCCGCCGCGGCGCCCCGCCCCTAAGCCGCTGTTGCCATGGCGACGCCGAGCCGAGCGGCGCCGGCCGCGGCCGAGGCCGCCCGAGCCCCCGGGCGTGGGGGCGGGGCCAGGGAGCAGGGGGCCTCGGCGCGCCCCTCCCCTCCCCCCGCGGCGAGGGCGCGCCCCCAGCCGCCTGGAGGAACCCACGCCCGCACGGTCCTCCCCCCGCGAGGTGGGGGTCCGCTGCCCCGGGTCACAGCTGAGGCTTGGAGAGCAGGCGGGCGGCGGTCCGGGACCGACCCTGCTGAGCCCCTGCCCGCCGGCCCGAGCCCGAGCCCGGGTGCCGTTCCTTTCCAGCCAACCGTACTGACCCTCGGGGTGAACGAGGCCCCTGTCCGGAACCTTGGCAGGCACCCCAGCAGGGACAACCGCCTCGGGGGTCCCTAGCACCCGGCCCCGGCAGGAGGTGGACGCTGGAAGGTTTGCTGAGTGCGCCCACTGCACGCTTCAAGATTGGCAGCCACGTCTCAGAGAAGACGGGCCTTCGCCTAACAGGCTGCTCCAGGGCCCCATTCGTGACCCTCGGAGGGTAGGGGTCCGTGCCCAGGAGGAGTATGGCAAACCTCTGAGGCAGGGCCCCACCAGGCCATTTCATTTATCCATTGACCAGGCTGTGATTGCTCGCAGGACAGAGCTGAATTGCACCCCAACCCCAGGAGCTCCTGGTCCCATGGAAGAGACAGTGTTCAACACACGACAGGTTGAACCAGTGCGCCCTTTATAGTTGAGGGGAGATGTGGGGGCTCAGGGGGCCACAGCCCGGGGTGTCCAGGATTTGCAATTACAGAAGGCTGGAGGTAGAATTCCCTGAGGCAGGGAATGCAAGGGGTTCTGGGGTCTCACCCCCCGCCCCAGCCTCAATTCCAGATAATATAAGGACAGAAGCCAATGGGATAGTAACTCACTCTGAAGTGACTGTTGTACACAATCTCATCACCACATTTCATTCGTCACACAATAAAGGACCCAGAGGGACTCCTGGGTGGCTCAGCAGTGGAGTGTCTGCCTTTGGCTCAGGTCGTGATCCTGGGATCCTGGGATGGAGTCCCACATCAGTTTCCCCATGGGGAGCCTGCTTCTCCCTCCTCCTGTGTCTCTGCCTCTCTCTCTCGCTCCCTATGTCTATCATGAATAAATAAATAAATAAATAAATCTTTTATAAATTTTTATTAAAAATAAAATATAATAATAATAATAATAATAAAGGACCCAGAGGTGGACATTTGCTATAGGCCATGCTCTGTGATGGATCTGCCCATATCTATGGCCCCAGCACCCGAGTCACGATGAGGTGAACACATCATCTCATGTCACCCACACAAATGAGAAAACGTCAGAAAAACAGGACCCCTTTCTGCAAATGAAGAAACCTGGCTGAGAGAGGTGAGGTGACTTGCCCAAGAACACAGTTTCCAGGCTGGTCTGATGCCAGAGCTTGTTGCACAGGACCCCCTCCTCTGCCCACCCTCTTCAGGTTTTCCCTTTTCCCCATCTTCCCGCCCCCCCCCCCCTTACCCTTTCTTCTCCCTTGGTCTCTCGCATCCGTGGGACACCTATTCCTGCGGTCGCCTGCCAGCACTCTGCACATCCTCCAGGGCCTACCCAAAACACCACCTCATCCAGGTCTTCCCAGGCAATGGGGTCCAAATGCCTCTCATTGGGGAGCTCAGTGTCACCGAAACTATTCTAATCAGCTGTAGTTCAGCAAGTATTTCTTAGGTGTTAAGAGGCCACAGGAGGGACCATCATCCATAGAGAAACCCCTAATGGAAAGCAACCACAAATGGTGGCAGGCTCTTCAGTAGGCTCTTCAGGAGACTCAGGGCAAGGAGGCAGGAATCTGCACTTCTCTGAAAGCGCTGGGCATCCCAACCTTGGCTTCTTGCCTGGTACACCAGGGAGGGAAGATGCACCTGGCTCACTTGGATGGGGTCTTCTCTCACAGGTGTTGTCAAGCAAGTTCCCCAACGGGCTTGTACTTTATCTTGGTTTTTATTTTCTACACTAAGGAAAATTTCACATTTTTACACTCTTGTGGCATAAAGAACCACGAGGCATTTTTCACAATTTATGTAGTCATTATGTAGCTATCCTGACAGCTTTATCCTATTTCTGAGGTTTTCTTTAAAAAGGCATTCTTCCTTCTAGGAGGTTGAGTGGGACAAGTGTCACTTCCTCTTCCCCACCCCTCCCCTTCAGGCTAGACTTAATGCTCCTCTGACAAGCTGCCTCCTCCTTGAAGCCTACCATCCCCCACCACAGCAACCATGACCTTGGGGTCTCAGATGCTGTAACATTCATTAATTAATTCATTCCCATTTATCGAGAACCTACTATGTGCTAGACACAGTAACCAAGACAGCGTTAACACTATGAGGGGAACAGTGTGCAGATTAATTAGAGGACAGGAGGCTCAGATCTGTTGGGAGAGTGATTCTTCAGGGAATGGGGTACATGACTCCATCACACCATACATACATGCCTACCCTGGAGGACCTTCAGTGCACCAGAGGACCCAGCTCAGGGCTCTGCATGTAGCAGGCTTATAGCAAAAGGTTCACTATCCCAGAAAGCCACAGCTGGAGGAAGACTCATATCCAAGAGACTGTATATGAGGGTGAATGAGACACAGAGAGGGAAAAGGGACTTTCCCAAAATCGCATAGCAAGGTTAATCGAAGACCCCAGAATCCAGTTACCTACTCTGCCCAGCCTCACAGGTTGCTTACTGACCTCCTTCATGTAGTAGAGGGCCAAGGGCGGCTTCCCACCCAGCCCTGGCCTGGCTAAAGGGAGATGAGCTTCATGGGCAGGTCCAGGGTCATGATTTCTGGAGGCAGCTGCAGCTCCAAATTCAAGTCAGAAAATCTCATTCTAAACCTAAGTCAACCCTAGTGAGAGGCATTGGGCAAATCATGTCCCTTCCTTCAGTAAAGCAGGGTTCTGGAGGCCCAATTTCTAGGACTGCTGTGGAGCTGGATCTGAGCCCTGGCTTGCCTGCCCCACTCCGACCCCCACTCTGCATTGCCAGCCACGGGCCGGCTCCAAGCCTCAGTGTTGTTATCTGTAAAATAGGCTAATGACGATATATACTGCATAAAGTTGTGGGAAGGATCAAATAAGGCAAGATATCACCAGTAAAATTAAGCCACTAAACACAATAGTTGCCAGCTTTATTATCATCATTACTGATGTCGGCTATAGTGCAGCCACCGATTTTTGCCCTGAGAAGGTACATAACCACCATGGGCGGGAGTCTGTCTGGGCCCTCCCAGGAGCCTGAAGGTTGTCTCACAGCAAGGACAGGCTGGTGTCATGCCTAGTGGATGAATGAGCGTGCTTGCAGAATGATCCCAGAGCTACAGAATGTCATCCAGGTTGGTAGTTTCAAACGCTTTTAAAACAAGCACTTTTTTCTAAAGCAACCTCACAGAGACTCCCAATGTACAAAGTGTGTGAGCCACGGGCAGCCAGGGCTGCTCAGGGGGAGGCCTCGGCTTTCATTCACTAGAGCAGGACGGAAAACTCAGGGAGCAGCCAGTGCCCTCTGCAAGGATGGAGCCTGCTGCCTCCTCAGATGGGGAGTTCGGCCTCTACTATCAGAGCCCACAGCCACGTTCCCCTGTGCTCTGTAGGTAGCTTTTCAGCACTTAGGTCAGCTAAGGTCTCAGGGGCTTGTGCCCAAGGCTACTGCCTGTGGGGCTGAGTAGGGACAGCTGTGTACCCTCCACCCACTCTGTGACAGCCCGCTGCCTATTCCAGCTGATCCCCAGGGTCGCCTGAGCTTCCATCTGTCACTGACTAACGTGCAGGGCAGTCCTGAGTGGAAGACAGAGAGTCCTGTGGAGTCTCTGGCTGGAGGGACCCCAGTTCTCGGCAGCTCCCCCACCCCCTTTCCAGCCACAAGGCCACCATCCTGACATCTGGCCCTAACCCTGCTTACCCCTTCCTTGGGATGTTCAGAGACATTTTCTCAAGGGCCTTAAAGAATTCCAGCCCATGATTTGTTCATTCCCCCATGTCAGTCAATTCCAAGTGATGCCAATGAGGAGAGATGACCAGTTATGGCGCTTTTGCTCTGCTGAATCACTGCCCGTGGTCCTCGCCTAACCCCTCCCAGGCCCTAAGAGGGAGGCCCAGGAGGGTCCAGTGCCTGTTATTGGGAATGCAGGGAGAATGTATGCTGCAAAATGCAGAACGTTTGAGGTTTTCAGGTGGGGAAAGAGAGGCTCAGAGAAGTTAAGCCACTCGCTGAGAGTGGCAGAGCTATCGGTGGCCAAGCTGGGGGTTCGAGCCCTTGGGGCGGGCAGGGTGAGGGCCCGGTACATATGTTGCCCACACATATGCACAGAAGGCCAGACTGGGAACTGACAGCTCAGCCCCAACCTCCCAGGACCACAGGCCAGACCAGAGGAAAGAAGGGAGGTAACCTCTCCCTGAGCAGAGTGCTGTCACGGGTGAGGACCTGGCAGCTCCAGGAGGGGACGTCCTGCCCAGGCCAAGCCTCACACATGCCTCACACATGAGTTACCTAGGGGACCACAGGTTTGCATTCCAGCACAACTCCTTGGGCACCCAGAGGCAGCATGTCACCACTGGTCTCTAAGCCATCTCCAAACCTGAGTGTGAAGTGCTGAGCATTGCGCCTGGCATACAGCAGGTGCTCTGTGAAGGGTAAGTCCCCTCCCTCAATGCTATCATCTGATCGGTACTGCATCTGCCATCCTGTCTTCATCACCTTCTCCCCTTCTAACATACCGACCAATGAGCGGGCCTGACCTGCCTTTGACTCCCACTGAGATTGTGCCCAGGATGGAGGAAGAACCTGGTGGACTCTCCCCTGGCCCAGGAGCCATCTTTAAGGCCTGCATCCAGAAAGCCTTCAAGGAAAGAAACTCTTTTAACAGGTGTGTCTCTCAGTATCTATGCGCAGCTTTGCACAAATGCCAAAATCACACCTAAAAACCCAAGAAAGGGAGGGGAAGACCCCATCTAGATAGTTCCACTTCTCTCAGCCCCAGGAGAGGAGATCTGCTGGGCTCCCTGGCCCACAGGCAGCTCCAACACCTCAGCAGGCTAAGGCTCCAGGGGAGAGGTCCTGCTTCCAGAGTCACAGCAAGAGCGGAGAGGGCCCAGATCAGGCAGCCAGACCAATGCCCACATGGTACAGACAAGGCACACGAGGCCCAGAGTGCAGGGGGACTTGCCCAAAGTCACTGAGCAAGCCAGTGGAAGAAGCACAGAAGAACCTAGGAATCCTATCTCCTCACCCAGTGCTCTTTGCAACACTAGTACCCCACTCTTCAAGAACCTCTCAGGCTCCCCACATTTCCTCTTTCCAGGCTTCAGTCTTCCCTTCTTATTATAAGGGCTGGGCTGGGTGATCACCAAGCTCCATTCCAGCACTGATGCCTGGTGATTCTAAAAAGCCGAAGCTAGAGCAGCTGCCTTCCACATCTGGGCTCTCCCAGGCCGGGCACCAACCTACCAGCGACTCCTCTGGCTTTGCCCAAACCCTTCAGATGCACTGTTCTTCCTGTACTCCTTCCCTGTTGCTGGGGCTCTGCCCTCAGGAGGCTGCCAGGCTTCCCTGGCCTCCTTCCTTGGGAGATGTGAATCATCAGAGAGGGTCCCAGCTGGGGGATGACTCACTAATGAGTCTCTGAAAGGTCAGAGATCATGACAGGTGAAAGAGGACTGGCATTTTAAGCCAGGTTAGTGCCTTCCCGGTAGCCACCCATTCGCAGGCCACCCTATGCGCACATAACCCTCTGCAATTGCTTGATCCTTTGAACGTAAGACCTCCACACTCCAACTTACCCAGAAAAGGCAGCCAGACAACTCAGACCACACAAAAGGAACCCAGTCATGAGCCATGAGAGCCAGCAGGGGACTGGGCCTTGGTACATAAGGATCACTCTTCCATTTAACACTCATTGGTCACTCATTGGTTAAACATCAGTCACCCTTGCCCAACAACCACATTTAAACCATTCACATGGTGAAATACAGCCAGAAATGCACACAAATTGAAGGATATGCATGCATAAAAAGACACATAAGGAGGGGGTGTGCCCACAAAGAAATGCAGGTGTAAACATACAAGTCCCACCACCACCACACACAGAAACCAATAAGCACGTTGACCAGCACACATACAAATACACACTCATACAAATACACACTCAGGAACTGTGCAAATAAAGATACACAAACAACAAAAGAAGATCACAAGTACCTACTCAACTGTCACCAGGCACACACAGAATGATACATGGGGCAAATGCCACCCCATATATACTCAAGTTCACAAGCACAGCAGGAAGGGAAAGTTACCCAAAGAGCCACATTCAAAGATCTAGAAGCCCAGATCTCAGGACCAAGGGGAGAAAATGCTGCTGCTGCTGCTGCTGCTACTATATAGTTCCCCTGATCTGTGTACAGCACCTCACTCTATCCCAGAATCTCAGGGACATTCTATTTGCTTCTCTCACACCCTAAAAACTGGCCTTCTCAGCTCCCTGAACACATGGTTTCTTGGAGTCTTGCAATGTGGCATGCTATTCCTCTGGGCCCCACCCCATCCGCAGCTAGAGAACCCTGCCCCAAACATTTCTCCTTCTGCCATCATCATGCCTAAAGCTCCACCTAGGTCCTAGGGTTACCTCAGTCTCTAGGAAGGTGCGGGTGAGATGCAAATAATTTTCATCCCCCCTCCCCCGAGAGGCATGGTAGCAAAAGGTTCTACCCTTAATGGCTATGGGCCTGAGGCCAGTGACCTAACCGTCTGAGTCTGTTTCAATTTCTGTAGAATGAGGACAACAGATGCCACCTCGAGGTTGTTGTCACAAGTCAATGACATCATGCATGTAAGAGAACTGAGCCCATTTCCCAGCACTCACTATATGTTAGCTACTATCATCAATATGGTCATTGTAATGGTTTTTATTGCTTGGACTTTGATCACCAAGGGCCAGTCCAGACATTAGCCAGAAGGAAACAGGGCAGGAGTTTATCAAAGCAAACTGTAGGACCCAAATCTCGTCTGATGGGGAAGGCTGCTGGTCAAGGCTCATTCAGGGTGTATTCCCTGAGCCTGCCCCTGAGCTGAGTCCTGGAAGGGACTTTCTGCCCTCAAGGAAAGTCTAGCTGGACAGGCGGCCCTGACCCTTCCTAGACACTCCCAGGAGCCTCTTTGCTGCTGTACTATCTCCAGTCTTGCCCCCTTTACCCTGTCCATTCTCCAAGGGCATCCAGAGGGGTCCCTGAAAAAGCAGATCAGATGCATAACCACACAGCTGGAAAGTGGCAGAGCTGGGGCCAATCCAGATAGTCTGTGCCAGAACCTAAACACTTCCATAATCCCATTACCACACCATGAGGCTTGAATCAAGTATCTTAGCCTCTCTGTCACTGACCAGCTTCACCCCCTTGCATAGCTCCCAGGGTTTGGAGATAAAAGCCTAACTCCTTGGTAAGGCTCCTAAGGCCTCTCATGATCCATCCCCTGGGTTCCAACCCTGGCGTCTTCAGTGCGACTTTCAGAATTGCCATCCCCTCCCGCCATAGGGCCTTGGCACAGGCTGTTTCCATTGCCTGGAATGGAGGCCCCCTTGGCCCAAGTGGATCCTGCACACCCTACAGTCTCTCCTCATAGGCCTATCAGATGCCCTCAGATGATGCCAGGTCACTCTGCAGACTTACCACAGTTCTAATTATACATGTGTTTATTTCATGCCTTCCTCCCTCACAGGACTGTGGGGTCCATGGCAGCCTGGGTTCCAGTGCAGGACACCTGGCATGTACTCCTAAATACTTCCTGAAGTAATTAACAAATGTTTATGATACAAAAGAAAAAAGAAAAAGATGAGAATATGCTCTGGGAGGTTTTTTAAGGGGCTCCATTTGTGGTCAATTTGGGTGGGCTTGCTGGAGGAGGCAGCATTTGAGAGCATAATAGAAACTTGAAAGTGAGGCAGTGAGTGGTCTTGCTGAGATTATTTAGGGGTAGGGAAGCCACACAGCAGCATTCCAGGCAGAATCACAGCAGAGGCAATGGTACAGAGGTAGGAAAGCTGTAAGTCTGGCTGCCTCAGAGGCCCATGGAGAGATCACAGGCCCCTCTGACCTCCAGTTACACACCACCACTTGAGCCCAGGCTGATAACATGGGGCACAACCCCTCGCATATGCACAGTGCAGAAGACACCCAGGTCAAGGGGTCCCCCCTAAGGAAGTCTGAAAGGAAGGAGGAAGGGGGCACCTGCTTAGGAAGAGGGTGAGCACGTGCAGATGAGAGGGGGGAAATGAGGACAAGAGAGGCCCTCCTGACATGTGCCAGTGCCCAGGACCGAGGGGCATCAGTAAACAGAAATCAGACACGCATTTCTGAGGTCTCAGGAAGGGATGTGATAACCCAGAGCAGCCAGGGAGTGACTCACTGCCCCATAAATCCTCTGGCTAGCTGACACTTGCCTTAGCATAATCAGACTTCCCAGAGGTCTGGACAGCCACAAACACTCCATCAGCCCTTTAAGCCCTTGGCCAGCTCTGACCCTGGGTGGGGAGTCCAGCACTGAGGACCGTGTGGTTGCAGGGAAGCTGACTCCCTCAGGGAGCTTCACCCCTGCAGCAGGATCTCCACCTTCTCCCTCTGCCACCCTTCCAGCCTTGCCAGAGGTCCCAGCACCAGGCCAGCCTTCCTGGGGTGACTCAATGATGTCGGTGATTATTCCCCAGGCCCTGTGTTCTGCACACTCCACATGAGCGAACGCTCTCAGCAGAGGCCGCCTGGCTAAGTGGCAAGAAAACCATGTTCAGAGTCAAGAAATATGAGTCCAAAACCCAGCTCTGTTATTAATAATAATGAGGACTATTCCAATGTGCTAGTAAGAGTAAAACCAGATGTACTTATGCAGCCCTATCTAAGCTTCAGGGGCTGTACCAGAGATTTATGGGACTTACCTTGTTTAATTCTCACAATCCGACGTGCAGATGAGAGAATGGAGGCTCAGAGAGGTCAAGCAACTTTCAAAGGGCCACACAGCTAGAAAGTGGCAGAGCTGGGGTCAATCCAGATAGTCTGTGCCAGAACCTAAACACTTCATAATCCCATTACCACACCATGAGGCTTGAATCAAGTATCTTAGCCTCTCTGTGACTCACCTTCCCCATCTGGACAATGAGGGGATTGGTCTAGCTGAGGTCTAAATCCTTCGTAGTGTGCATATGCCGTCTTTCCCCTCCCTGATGGCCCATTATCAGGCGACACCAAATAGGAGGGATCTTCTGGCGACCACAGCTTTCAGGAAGGAAGGTGTTAATGGACTCCAGCTCTGTGCTGGGTCACGGGGAGCTTCTGGGAAGTTAGATTTTCCCTCTGCCTCTACCTCCCCAAGTACCCAACTGGCCAGGAGTAGCCCTGGAGCATCAAGGTAGCGAAGGGGTGCTATACTAAGAGCCACCAAGGAGCACCAGGACCCCACGGTGCCCCAGCCCTAGGGACAAGCAAACATTAGTGGGAGGGAGAAGCAAAAGGCAGGTGGCAGCCCTATAAATTCACCCGAGTGAGCAATGCTTTTTAAAGCCTCTTTCACTACAGGATACAAAACGCACCATTTTGGGAAAGGATTTTATAGGCTATTTCTCCTCCTGGGTGATTTACCATCTGTAGGCCTGGCTCACCTGGGAGCCCTGCCCTTGAAGGATTATGGGAACCCATGGGATGGGGTCAAGGTCAATTCCACAGCAAGGGCTGGTGTCCTTCCTTACCAGGGCTCTGGGGTGGTCTGGGTGACTTGTCCTGACCTTCCTTCCCAAGATGGTGGCCACTCGGCCCCAGAGACACCAAGTGGGGCTCTCAGCAGCCAGAAGATCTCTGCTCCCCACCCCTCCCCACCATGCACTCACTCATTGAATTCATTCTCTGCCTCCATGTCTCTCATACCTCTTCCCTGCACAAGCCCATCCAGGTGCCCACCACAAAGGAGGCCCCATCTCAATGCCCAGGGTTCAGATAAACCAGAGCAGTTGCTGCCCTTGAGAAAGTCACCGTCTGGGAGATGGTTAAGTCACAGCCTGTGCTCAGAAGCCTAGAGGAGAGGATGCGTTCTGGAGTGAGAGGAGGGCAGAGGAGGGAAGAAGCTCTCAAGGCAGGGAAATGGGGAGGAGGAGCCGGTAGGAAGGAAGGCCCTGAGGCTTGGGCAGGCTTGTGGGCACCAGCTGGAGAGCTGCATCCCACCCCCTAGAAGCCATCTCAGATGCTGGAGCAGGGCAGGGCACTAACAACCAGGGCTTGTTTCAGGCATTCTTAAGCCATTCTACTGGAAAAGTAACTCATCCTGATGCGCGGTCTTGTATTGGAAACAGATGTCATCACTGCCACCTCCAAAGAGGGCTTCCTGGCTTTGGAAATCATTCCTACCCAAAGACTCAGATATAATTATGTCTATAATCCAACCCAAATGCCACTTGATGTGACAGAGGCAATTGCTTCTTTCTCATACCATGAGGGGTTTGGGAAAAGAAGGCTTCTGAGCCCTGCCCCCACCAAAGCCAGTCTCCTGCCCCCCACCCAGAAATGGCAGGGGCAGGGGCCACAGGATGGGGTGGGATGAGGGGAACAGCTCTCTTCTATGCCAGGAGTGTCTGCCCTGTTCAGACACCTTCTGACCCTCGGGGGCCTTGCTAGTTGGAGGCAGAGGAGACCAGAGGAGGCAGGAGATAGTACGGCCCAGGTTCCAAAGCCAGCTCTGTCCTCAATTGGCTGTGTGGCCTGGGACAATGCCCCTTCCCTCTCTGAGCCTCAGTGTTCTCATCTATAAAATGGAGAGGATGACAGCACCGGTTGGCAGAGCCTGGGCTGGTGCTGTGGGCCAGGTTCTGCAAAAACTTCAACACCACACAGGGGCTGGCAGAGCTGGGATTCGAACCCATGTAAGCAGGACTTTCAGCCCAGGCTCTGACCACCAGCCCATTCTCCCAGAAGACCTGCCTTGCTCCCTTTCAAAGTACGGGTGAGGATGAAACAAGACCTCTGCAAACTGTCAAAAAATAGTCATGCTGGAGTATCTACCAGCCAGCCTGGTGGCCACAGTGCTACAATGCTGCCTGGTGGCCCTCAGGCTATGCCTCCCCTCCTGCCGGAAGGCTGTGTTGGCCCCAGGCCTCACCCCACTCCGGTGTCCCTAATTAGGGTCCTCTCTCCTAGTCCGCCAGCTCTATGGCCAGCCCGGGGCCAGTCAGCTCAGCGCCAGGCCCCGCTGCCCGTAGGTACTCCTCAATCTGAACGGTTTCCTCTACCCAGTGGTGAGCTTTGCAGCTAGGAGTGAAGCTCCCCTGGGTCCCTGCAACCCAGGGCACACTGAACCCTGGGACTTCAACTCTCCTCCGGGAGCAGCGGCAGCTGTCCAGGCATCCACTTGCTGCCCTCTGCTGCCCCCAACTGGTGGGACGGCTCTGTGCAGCTGCCTCCAGCTCCCTCCCATCTGTACTCACCACCTGGGAACTTTGTCTCTGGCCCCTCAGGGATCACTAGACCCACCTCCACCTCCTGGTGCCAGGGCTGACCCCTAGAAGCTGTGTCAGAGGCAGTGTCACATGGGGGCATCAAAGGATGGGTACAGAAGGGAGGTGTCTCCCTGACCGCCGGGGGCTCTGAGGAAGGTGTCTGGGAAGAGTGAGCCCCACCCACCAGAATGGGACACAGGGCATGAACATGGGCTGAATGCCCCCCTTGTGCCAGGTACTGGGCCCTCACAGCCACTCACTGAGCAAGGGGCTCCTGTGCCCATTTACAGAGTGGGGAAGAGAGGCAACGATACCACTCACTTATTAACAGGGCAGGGAGGCTCCCAACCCTACCAAAGACCACAGCCCACCCTCCCAGGCCTGACTTGGGTTCTACAAGCTCCAAATAGCTGTTCCCCCCATATCCCTGACCCGTAGAGTATCCTGGCCCCATGCCCAGGTCATCTGTTCCCATCTCCTGAGTTCCCACCGCAGGAAAGGAGCCTCTCTCTGCATAATGTGGACACAGACAAAATTGATAGCAATTTTCCTTTTAAGTTTGAACAGTTTCATAATAATTAGGCTCCAGGAATGGCAATGGGCGGGGAGACTCTCTCCACCTACCTCTTCCTCTAGGGAACACCAACCTGCCAGATACCAGGCTGGGACAGTCCAGCTGAAAGGCTCCACTTAGAAGGCTATTGTGAGGAGAGGCAGCAGGCGCTCACCTGTGGCCCATCCAGGCTCCAGCATGACTGCCCTGTCACAGCCAGTCACAACTGCACGGCTGGCATCCCCACACTGGCTTGGGGGGCCACACATGCATGTACAAGGTGGGCACAGAGCAGCCTGGTGAAGCAGAACAAGCCCTGACCAGTGTTCCAGGCAAGCCTCCCCTCCTTGGGCCTTACTTCTGCCACAGACTGGTGACAGAGTTGGCTCATCTGATGTGTGAGCCTTGCCCAGCATTTCCGTCCACCACTCCAGTGCCTAACCAGGGCCACTGTCACTGAGAAGGGACCCAAACGGAGGCAAACAGGCAGATTAGGAGCCATCAGAGGCCTCTGAGGACCTTCAGAGCCACAAATGTCCCTTCCCTTCAGCCTCTCCTCCCACGAAACCTAATGGAGGCAGACAGAAGTTCCCAAGTACAGGGAAGAGAGGGCCCAAGGGAGCAGAGTGTAGGGGGCATGGAAGGGGGTAATGAGAGGACAGAGAGACCTGGGCAGCCACATCTGGGCCCTGTCCCAGATATGCTGTGTGGCTTTGGGAAAGGATCCTCCCTTCTCTGAGCTGCAGTCCTCCCTCTGTACAGGGGAGGCCTTGTAAACATTTCCAAAAGCCTTCAGTGGTGGTGTTGAGGGGGCCTGCATGTGTATGTCCATGTGCCCGTGACCCTGCGCACGACAGGAAGGCAGCTGAAATGTGGGGAAGGTTCAGAGAAGCTGCAGGAGTGGACAATGGCGAGTAGCTGGGAAACCCTGAATCCACACCCACAGAGATCTGCTGGTTCTACTCTCACCCGGCATCTCCTGTGGCCCTCTGGTCCCACAGGGGAAAGCCCAGAGCCTTCACCCACTTTCCTCTCCAGCCTTCTCCCACTTCATGCCTCCGACTCACCCAACACTCTAATCCCACAGGGCCACTGGCTTGCTCCAGTGCACTTAGGTCTCCCCCAACTGGAATACTCTTCTCCCTTTGTTCCTGACAAACTCCTACATATCCCTCAAAGCTCAGCCCCAAAGATGCCTCCTCTAGGAACTCTTCCCTACCCTACTAGCCAACCCTTGCTCTGGGTTTCTACAGCACCCAACCACACCTCCATCACAGCTTCAGGACCAGCTAGAGTGTACACAAATGAGCATCCAGTAAAAGTAGGTGATTGAAAAGAACTAAGACCCCCTTCTAGAATCTGCAATCAACGTGGTATTGAGTTTATCTGCAGCTTCCACCAACCCCCTGGGCCTTCCCCTCCCTGACACTTCTCCTTCTCCATCTTGCAAAAAATAGCCCTGAGACCTAATTTCAGCTAAACCTTCAAACACGATTCTCCACTTTCAACTTCCCGAGGAGGAATCAATTGGCTGTCAAGTTTCCCAGAGCCTCTGCCACCTCCCACACCCCAGCCCTGCCAGCTCTCCTCAAGGTCGATGGGAGGGGTGGGGACAGTGGAGGGGGAGGGGAAGGAGCCAGCCTACACGAGGGGAGCTTGGGCCTGGGGAAGGTGATGGGCTGGGGGGTCTGTGGGGCAACCCCACAGTCACCATTGCTTCCCCCCAAATCAAACCATGAGTCCCCAACAGGAATGGCAGGTGACAGGGGACAGCATGCTGCTGTGATAAGGGTCTTGGGCTTTGGGAAGAGCCTCTGTCCGGACCCAGCCTGATAGCCTGTGCAGATGCAGCATTCCCAGCTTGCTGCCTACCTTCCATCTCTGCTCCTCTCTCCCTTCCAAGATTCCTTACTGACACAGAGAAGACAGATCTGGGTTTGAATCTTGGCCTCATCAGCTCTTTGGATGAGAGCTGAAGGCCAGAGATGGGCACGAGTTGATATGAGGCTCAGCCCTGGGTCTGCTGACTTTACAGCTCATGCTTTTAGGTATGGCATCCAAATATTTAAGTGCCTACCATAGGCCCAAACCACATGTTGCCTTACAAAGTTCACTCCCCTCTGGGACGCCTGGGTGGTTCAGAGGTTGAGCGGCTGGGTGTGTGATCCTGGGTCTGGGGATCGAGTCCCACCTCAGGCTCCTCACAGGGAGCCTGCTTCTCCCCCTGTCTGTGTCCCGGCCTCTCTGTGTATCTCTCATGAATACATAAATAAAATCTTTAAAAAACAACAACAACAAAGTCCACTCTGCTCATTTTAGACAAGGGTAAACAGAAGTTCTCCCAGGGTCACATGATCTCCAAAAAACAGAGGTGGGACCAGTACCGAGCCTCTGATGCCCTGTGAGGTGACTGCGGTCCTAGGCCAAATCACAAAAGGTAAGGGCCGTGTATGGATACAAAGAGCCCAGACTCCAAAGTGCTCCCAGCTGGATGGTGACCTGGCACAAGCCCAGCCCCTCCCAGGCTTTAGTGTTCATGGAGGAGGTTGACAGTATGAGTCCTAGAGAACACAACCTGTTGATCCTCCATTAAACTACATGGTTGCAAAGGGCACTTCTGTGAGACGTGGTGACATCCTGTCACCCAAGTTTCAAATGGCAGCAAAGACACCAGTTATCCTGTACTGTCTCCCTTACCTCTCCCAGGCAGAACTATGTTCCCCAAGGTCCCTCAGGGGGCTACACAGAGCAGCAGTCAGCCAAGAGCATGAGAATGTGGCTTATGGGAGTGCATGTGAGCAAATGTAAGGTGGGGCAGGGGAACAGGGTGTGCTTCTGGTCCCACACAGGGACTGCGTGCAAGTGTGTCCCCAACACCCAAGCCAGGCGCCCCTCCCACCTTCCCCCAAACATCCTGCCCTCTGCTCTCCATCATGACCCTCCCTAGATATGCACCGTTCTGAAGCAAAAAAAGGGAAACACAATCCCAAGGACAGTGGTGGATTTTTCTGTATTAAGTGTCTACCTTGGGTCAGACCTGGGCTCATATGCACCAGGACTCATGGAGGTGCGCCATAGCCCTTCAAAGAAGGATGAACATTCCATTCTTTCCTGATACCGCCACGAGGCTCAGAGAGGCTGAGTGACTAACAAGGTCTCACAGGTCACAGAAGAGTCAGGATTTGAACCCACTTCCCCACCTCTGAGCTCTCCAGCAAGCACCTCCAAATTCTGAGCACTACCCCAGGATAGAGAAACTCACACCCCTTGGGGTGCCTGGGTGGCTTAGTCAGTTCAGCGTCCAACTGTTGATTTCAACTCAGGTCATGGGATTGAGCCCCATGTCAGGCTCCAATGTTCAATGCAGAGTCTGCTTAAGATTCTCTCTCTCTCTCCCTCTCCCTCTGCGCCTCCCATCTACTTCTATGCACAGGCGCTCTCTTTTTCTAAAATAGATACATTTAAAAAAAAGAAAAAAGGAAAAAACCTCACATCCCTTTCCTTAACTGTTGCATACAGAAAAGGACCAAGGTGGGATGCCTGGGTGGCTCAGTGGTTGAGCATCTGCCTTCAGCTCAGGGCATGATCCCGGGGTCCTGGGGTCGAGTCCGACATTGGGCTCCTCCCGGAGAGCCTGCTTCTCCCTCTGCCTGTGTCTCTGCCTTTCTCTCCGAGTCTCTATTAATTAATAAATAAGTGAAAAAAAAATTAATAAATAAGTGAAATCTTTAAAAAAAAATGAAAGAAAAGGACCAAGGTGCCCAGGTAGGGACACAAAAAGTGAGTGTCCAACAGTCCTGGCAACTATGCGGGGCTCCATCACTCTGGAGCCATGTGACATTAGGCAAACAACTTCCCGTCCCTCAGCCTCAGTTCCCTCATCTGTGAAATGGAGATAATCACCATACCTCCCCTGGGGGGTTGCCGTGAGAAATGGGTAACATGACAAGTGAACACATTTTCCAGTTTGCAGAGCCCGCTCATGCAGGCGGGACTGTGAGTCCTGAGGGTCGGGGGCTCAGGAGGCTGGGGCTGGCTCTGCCCCATGTGTGGTTTCTGCACCAGAACACAGGGAAGGTGCCACTGCCGGAAAGATGCCAAGCTTACCTGGCAATTAAAGAGCTGCAACTGACAGCAACGTCAGGGTGTGATGATACATCGATCAGAGCAGCAAAAGAAAGGGAAACAGGTAAAAAGCCACACGGAGAGGCTCTGGGAGGGTGTGGGGGCTCATGACCAGGAGTGCACACTCTGGTACCAGACAGGCTGGGTCTCAATCTTGGCTCCACTATTTGTTGGCATTTAGAGCATGGCTGAGGGACTTCCCATCTCTGAACCTCAATTTTATCATCTGTGATATGGGGTGATCAAAGTTTCAGGCTATCTTGAGAATTAAAAAAGATCACGAGGGCAGCCCGGGTGGCTCAGCGGTTTAGCGCCATCTTCGGCCCAGGGTGTGATCCTGGAGACCCGGGATCAAGTCCCACGTCAGGCTCCCTGCATGGAGCCTGCTTCTCCCTCTGCCTGTGTCTCTGCCTCTCTCTCTCTCTCTCTCTGTCATGAATAAATAAATAACATCTTAAAAAATAATAATAAAAAAATAAAAAAGATCATGAATGTACACCCAGAAGCACAGTGCAGGTGTCTACATCATTCTTAGTCATTGTTCCCTCAGGCCCCTGAAAGCTTGGTCCCCAGTGGCTGTGGCCCTCCCTGGGTCTGGGGAAGGCTAGACTCAGGCTCAGCTCCAGCTGACTGGTCAGGGTCACCCAGGTGTCAGTGTCCTGGCCCTCCTTGCAGGTTGGAGACCATCTTCCAGGGGCCCCCTGCCACACCCAGGGGAAGAACCCCCGAATCTACTCTCAGCACAGACTTTGGGGCTTCCCTTTCCTCCTCACTGCCCAAGGCTGACTCAGAGTCTGAAGTTCCCAACCATCTCGTGGGGGAGCTTGTTAAAATCCAGATATTCAGGTTCTGTCCCAGGCCCACTGCTCTGAGATCTTGAGGGGGCGTAAGAATCTATTTTGCAAGCATCTTCATGACATACAGACAGATGGGAGAATCAGGTGCCCTGGGGAAAGACACAGCCCCTTAGCCTAGCACATGAGGCTGCACCTGACCCAGACTCAGCCCAGCTTCCAGCTTCACCTCCTACCTTGTCCTCCATATCCCTCAACTCCAGTTCCACAGGCGTTTTACTTTCCACAAACACATCGATCTCTAGTGTGCCTCTACATAGTTGCAGCTGCTGTTCCCTTACCTGGAACAGGGATCCCTCTCTCACTGTCCCCACCTACCCAATTTCTACTGACCCCTTAAGAGCCAGCGCAAAAGTCAGCCTCTGGGGGACAGCCTTCTCAATACACAGGGAACAACTAGACACCCCTAGCTCACCTGAAGCCCCGATATCACACCGCATGGTGACAGCCAGGCCTGTGCCCACTCCTTTCCTTTCACCCAAAACCCTCATTTCCCTGCTCCCCATAGTAGGGCTGGCTCCTCATCCATTGGGCCTCAACGCAAATATCACCTCTCAACCGCATCACCTCCAGGAAGCCCTCCTGGTTTCCTCTATTGCAGCAGCCTGCTTTTCTTCACAGCACATAACCTGAACATCAGAATGTGACCCCATAATTTCAGGGGCTTTGTCCACCTGGTGCTCTCCTGGTCAGATCCTCCAAAAATGGGCCTGGCACACCGCTGGCATGCCATAAAAACTGCTGAATGAATGAATGGATGAGCTAATGATCAAACATCCATCTCCACTATAGACCATGAGCTCCCAGGAAAAGAGACTTACTTCTCCCTGTCTACTACTTCTCTGTGGCTCCAGTGGCTGATAGAACACTGGACAGAGGAGCATGTGGTAACATGCTGAATGGGGAAGAAAAGCAACGCAAAACTGTGCATGCTCGCACAGAGAGCCAGTTGTTAAGGGCCACTGTGTTCTGTCTCTGTAAAGTTGTTTAGGTTTGTAATAAAAATGTGTATGCTGGTGGGACCCCTAAAATCAATAGATAAGTATGACAGTATTTTGTCAATTCTAAGACATCATCAGTTTTAAGCTATAGCATTATTTGGTGTGTCTCCAAGAAAGAAAAAAAAAAACCACAGGAATTAAATCATGACATACCACAAGCTGTAACATCAGAGATCCTAAAATGTAAAAACAAAAGCTGTGCATCATAAGAGTCAAGGAAGCGTAGTGTGTGTGAGCAGGTCAGGATGTATTTATCTGGCCCAGCACTAGACTCTTTCTCGGCCAGCTTGCAGGCCCCATGGCTGCAGGGCTGTCTGTTCTCTGCATGGGGGTCCCATCCTCCCTCACAGGATGGGACCCCCATGTGGCCCCCAGACTGAGCCACAGAGAGGGGAGCAGCTGAGCGATTGGATACCTAGAACAAGGGAGGCTGGATGCTCTCCCGGTCCATGAGACTCCAGGAAGGGGGCCGCGGGGTCGCAGAGCAGCACCCCAGGCCAGGAGGCAATGGTGACGCAGAGATAGTTACCGTGACCCGGAACGGCGTAGTGGCCGAGGGCTCCATGCTAGGGCTCTTCTCTGGCAGGCTGCCGGGCAGACTGCGCCGGGAGCCCGGCCTTTCCTGTGGTGACTCTGTCAACAGAGAAAGAGGGAGAAGGTGAGGATGGATAATCAAGGCCACTCAGTCAGGCCCTCCCATCATTCCCATCGTGGCCAGGACAATAGACGACTGGTCCCCCTAAAATAGTGTAATCACTGTTGAAAACAGATTTGGCAGTTCCCCTAAAAAGTTAAAGACAGATTTACTGCATGACCCAGCAATTCCACTCCTGGGTAATCCCCCCAAAGCACTGAAAACAGGGACACAGACACATACACAGACTTATACCCAAATGTGCATCATAGCATTATTCAGAAGAGCCAAAAGGTGGAAGCAAGCCACGTGTCCATCCACAGATGAATGGGTGCATACAGTGTGTGGTAGATCTATACAAAGAATGTTATTCCATCATAAAAAGGAACAAAAGTTCGGATACAATGTGGACGAACCTTGAAAACATGCTGAGCAACAAAAGCTGGACACAAGTATTATAGGAGTCCACTCACAGGAAACACCTAGAATTGGCAAATTCATAGAGATAGAAAGTAGACTGGTGGTAAGAAGGGGCTGAGGGTGGGCAGGATGGGGAGGTATGGCTTAATGATAAAGAGTTTCTGTTTGGAATGATGGGAAAGAGTGGGAAAACAGTGGTGATGGTGGCACAATACTATAAATATACTTAAAGCCATTAAATCAAACACTTAAAAATTATTAAAATAGCAAATTTTGTATAATCTATATATTTACCCCCAATCAAAAAAAAAAAAAAAAAAGGATCCCAAAACCTGCACTTCAAGTCATGTATCTTGTGACATAATGAGCCCCCTGTCACCAGAGGTATAACAAGTAGTCCCTTCAAACATAGGAATCTGTGATCTCTGGCTTTCAATTTGGACCTTCTTTTTTTTTTTTTTTAAGATTTAAAAAAAAATTTATTTGACAGAGCACAAGCAGGGGGAGCTGCAGGCAGAAGAGAGGGAGAAGCAGACTCCCCACTTAGCAGGGAGCCTAACACAGGGCTCAATTCCAAGACTCCAGATCATGACCTGAGCTGAAGGCAGATGCTTAACTGACTGAGCCCCCAAGGCGCACCCAATTCTGACCTTCTTGTTCAGAGGCCTTAAACCTGATGGAAGTACAAGGCCTGGCAGTTTCCAGGATAAAGGGTAGCAGCCAGCTGGTTATTCAGGGTAGCCAGGGGATGCGCCCAGTGCAGCCACAGCTTCCCACAGTTCAAGAGAAGCTGGAAATCTGAGGGCTTTTCAAAATATGTAACATTCTGATTCTTAAATGGTGACAGCTCATTGAAAACTTACGGCCCTGACGTGAGCCTGTCTGCTCAAAACCTCCCAGGTCAATGCAATCTGGCTGCTTTCCTGAATGTTTGCTCACTATGCTCGGCACTGGCTGCCTCTTTTCCAGTGCTCTGGCTGTGGCCCCCCCACAGAGGACTCCATCCATTCCATCCTGTAGGCCCCAGAAGACACCTATGGTGACCCCTCCTCCCCACCCATGCTGTTGGCTCCCTTCTGGCTCTTATAGTAACAGTCAGGCCAAGCCTCCTACCAACATTCTCACTTTGCACCCAGTGTGTGTGTGTGTGTGTGTGTGTGTGTGTGTGTGTGTCCCTCTCGGCTTGACTGTGGAACTCCTAATGCCCATGCCCAAGCTGGCTGCATCTCCACGTCCCCAGTGCCCTGTGTGGAGCCTGGCACGTGGGCAGTGCTCTGGAAAGGCCTGTTGGCTCTCAAGGAAGAAAAGGGGTAGGGCAGAGATTTCCCTGGTACATGCACACACAGGCGGTCGGGCACATGCCCAGCAAATGCACATGCATCTCCACCTCTATGCAGACACTCCCCAGGGACATGTCCATATGTCCACAAAGGCTAGATGACAAGGAACAGGCTTTCCCAGAAGGCAGAATGGGCTACTAGGGGCAAGGTCTACAGCCGCCGGTCCATTCCCTCTTGCAGCCAAATGGGACGGTGGTCTTTAGAAGTGTCAAAGGACAGAGTTGAACCTGCCACCACCACTCCCACCCCCACCCAGGACGGGCTCCAGTGCTGAGCCCTAGCCAATGGCCAAGCAGGCCAGGCCACGCTGGGCCTGGGGACATGGGGCACCCAGGGGGACCAAGGCCATGCTGGGCCTGGGGACATGGGGCACCCAGGGGGACCAGTTTGGGCATAGCTGACCACTTATAGACAGACGTAGGGCAGAGGCTGATACCAGGTCCTGCTGTGCACTAGCCATCTCTGGGCCATCTCCTACAGAAAAGCTTCCTCCACTCAGCTGCTCCTTAGCCCAGTGGCCACGATCTATGACTGCCTCAGTGTCTTGCTTGTGGTACTTCCTCCTGAGAACCTTCCTCCCTCCTCCTTCCCCATCCCTGCTAGTCACACTCTAGGAGACACCCACTCTTTCTGGAGGTTTCCCTGGGAAATCTCTTCCTGTGCTCCCCAAGCTGCCTTCACCTCTCCTCCCACCCCCAGCATCCCACCCCCATCACCTTCACCTCGGTGTCCACCATAACCACTGTGTCCCACCATGTGTGAGGCACTATGCTCAGCCTCCAGAAGCCCCTCAGAACTCCCCTCCCTCCCCCAATACACACACACACACACACACACACACACACAGAACCACAACTCCACTGCCCTTTCCTGAACAGGTGGGCCATCCTGGCTCCAGACAGACATATGTGGTGTCACTTGGTAGGGCATGAGGAGCCCAGCAAGACTGCCTCTCTTCTGAGACCAAGACTGATATTCCTCACAACGGGTGCAGAATACTATAGCCTCTTGCCTTCTGGGCTGAGCCAGGAGGTTCTCAGGGGTTGCTTGATCCAACCACCCATTTGACAGATGATGAAGCTTTGAGCAGAGGAAAGGAACATGTCCATTGGCCCCCAACCCAACAGGTCTGTACCAAGGTCTCTCAGGTGCTCCCAAAATAGCCTTAAACTTCAACTCAGAAGCCCTGACCATGCCCCATCCACATCAGAAAGTTGAAATGCAGCAAGGGGGCTGCAGGGCAGGACATGACAGTAGTCTGCTCTCCCTCCGCCCAAGAGCAGCCAATTCTTCTCCTTGACTTCTTGAGCCTTCCCAGGGCGGGGCCTTGCCCCCCATAGGAAACTGAAGGGGAACCTTTGTACCTTTCCAGGTAGATGCCACCGGCCCCAGTTCCATCTCCACTCTTCTCCACTCTACCTTCTGCTCCAGGGGGCTGACCTGTGTAGCCCCCACCAACCAAGCTCCTAGGCCCCCCAGTTTCCATGGAGTTAGGCCAGTGGGGAGCCCTGGCAGGAGATGAGGAGACAGAGAGTTGCCTAGGCTGGCTGCCTCCCTCCCTAAGCCTTGGTAGATCATCCCAGGCAGGACCCCCGGTGGTTGCTAGCTCTGGGGCCCTGCACTTCTCTTCATGGTTTCCCACCCCCACCCAAACCATGAATCATCCTAGTAAGTACCATCTGCTTCCTGCTGGACCCTGACTGACCCACCAGGTAGGATCCCAGCTGCCCAAGACCCGGCCCCTGCTTGCAGAATGGAAATAACTCCTTTACAGAGGGATGGGGAAGGCAGGCCAGGAAGGAAGCTGTGTCGTGTTCATGGTCCTCAAGGGCCGAGCCAGGCTCTCTCCCCATCTGACACCCCAAACAGCTTTCCCAAGCCTGCCACAGGCTCGAAACACAAAGTTAACAGTAACATCGTGGATCACAGTATTCTGAACCAGCATCTCTCTCTACCTTCTATTCATTATCATTTCCCCTGTGGGGTCTTTTTAGACATCTTTTTCCTAGTCACCCCTCCATAAAACTTTAATATCGCAATCCAGTAGGTATCTTTACATATTGTACATGTAATGGGGCTCTATAAGAGAAAGAGTGAGATTTTTGCCCCCTCCCTTCCAAGAACCAATTTTTTTTTACCCACTTGGGGCAGCATCACCCCCACAGAGAAGGCAAGTCCTGGGACCCATTCAAACAGAATCCCCACTTGACAACTTGGACAGCTATGGTGAGCTCCGTTTTCCAGATGAGTAAACGGAGTTCTCTGAGGCAAAAAAGGACTTCCTCTGAGGTTCGACCAGCTAGGAAGTAAGAGTACTTGCTGAAGCCCCTTAAACTGCCTGACCCCGCAAATCCACACTAAGAACCTAGGAGAAGCCTGAGAGTGCCTGGAGCCTGGGGCAAGGGGAGGAGTGCAAGACTTGCACCAGGAGACAGGATTCAACTTCCAGGCCAGGCCCTTTGCGTCTCTGAGCTCATGATTTATCAGCCATCCAGCGAGTCAGGGGGGTCAGAGCAGTTACTATCTCTATTCTCTGCCACCAAACCATAGCAAAGACAAAAAAAAAACAAACAAACTCTATTTTACAAGGCAAAGAATATGGAAGGCTGACCACCCTCCCCCTCTAATCCTAATTCTGCCTGCAGGCATTTAGCCTGAGTCCTTGACAAAAACATAGATGCCTATGCCTTTTGATTTAGCAGTACTTTTTTTTTTTTTCTAATCTGGGGAAGCAGACACTGGGAAGCTCAGGCCTTGCGCCCCCAAAGGTCTAAGCAACACAGCTGGTTGCAGAATCCCAGACAGGGCAAGTGACCTAACACTGTGCAGCAGAAAAGTGGCAGGCATCCCTAGACCTTGGACTGGTCCAGGAGTTTCCCCTCAGCTCAGACTCCCTCTGTGACCTCCACATGACCTCGGGGCTCCCAAAGCGCAAAACTAGGGCACAGGACAAGTGCATACTGGACCCCTTTTCCACTACAAGGTCAAAAAGAATCTCCATTTTACCAGGAACACCAGCCTATCTTTCCATTCCTGGAAGCCACAGCCACAGAAATGCATTTTAACCTTCATGCATTAGCAAAAAATAAATAAAATAAAATTGGTTTCATTCAAATGCTCTGGCTTGGTCGCCATGGATACTACCTAATCATGAAGGATGACTGTTACTTGTTCCCATGGAAACACGGAGGCCTGAGGAACATCCTGTAATTTCAGACAAGACACCAAATTTCAGTTGTCGGGCTGCACTGCCCAGATCTTAATGCTTAAAAACAGGTAGAGGCAGCAGCCTCTAATATTAGTGTCAGGAGAAGAGAAGTCAGGACGACTATAGGAAAAGATGACAGGAGACTGAGGGGTATGTGTGTGTTGGACCTCAACAGTGACCAGGAGAATGCAAATTAAAACTACCAGATACCATTTCATACCTTTCAGATAGGCAAAAATAAAAAAGAACAGTGATCTTGAATGTTGCCAGGGACATAGGGGACTTTTTCATCACTGCTGGTGGAGCAGACAGGCTTTGAAAAACAATTAGACAAAAGCTAGTAGTAATCGACACACACACATGCTCTAGGACCAGAAATTCTCCCCTCTGTGCCCAATCTAGAACAATGCTTCATCCTCGCACATGAAGATCCACACAAAGATGTCTCCTGCAGCACTGTTTGTAGTGGCAAAATGTTGGGAGCAACCTAAATGTCCACCAGTAGAGGAATGTATAACCCCACCCCGGGGCAGTCATTTGATGGAATATGATACAGCAAGGAAGAAGGTACAATTTCAGGGGCTCTTCACATGGGACATAATGGCACTGCAAAGCACCCAGTTCTATAAAATCAACATGAAGCACAGCCAGAAGAATGACATGGAGTGAAAAAAGTATGTTGCCAAAGGAAATGGAACGCAATCCACCTACACACATTTTTGTACAATGTTTGTAACAATTGTAATAGTCAAAAACCAGAAACAATCAAAATGTCCTTTAACAGGTAAATGAATGGTTAAAGTGTGGTCCATTCAGTCTATGAAGCTGAATAATGGCCCCCCCACAAAGAAGTCCACACTTTTTCCTAATCTCCAGAATCTGTGAACATGTTACCTTACATGGGGACTTTGCAGACATAATCTCTTTAATCAGGATATGGGAGTTTATCCTGCATTATCAAGGGGGAAATAGCCTTAAATGCAGAAGAGGAAGCAGGAGGGTGCAATAATGGAAGAGGCAGGAGACATGCTAAGCATGAGAGGAACGACGGAAGAAGGGATCACAAAGCCAAGAAATGTGGGTAACTTCCACCTTGAAACTGGGAACACCCTTCCACTGACAGCCAGCATGATCAGATCATGCTGAACAAAGGAAAGGGGACCTCAGTCCCACAACCACATGGAACTGAATTCAGCCAATGAAATGGATTTTTCCCTAGAGTCTTTCTAAAGGAATCAAACTGCTAATACCTCAGTTTTAGCCCTGCAAGACCCATAACCCACAGCGGACTTCCAACCTACATAACTATCAGACCTGTGTTGTTTAAGCTGCTAAATTTTTTTAAAGTTTATTTTTCTTTTTAAGTAAGCTCTACACTCTACATGGTGGGGCTTGAACTAACAACGGATGCTCTTCTGATTGAGCCAGCTGAGTGGCCCTAGGCTGCTAATTTTTCATTTGTGGTAGCAGAAACAGGAAACAAATATACATACCATGAAATGCTACACAACAATAAAAAAAAAAAAAAGCACTATTGATAGATTTCCACAACCTGGGTGGATCTCAAGGGCATTATGCCTCGGGGAGTGGGGGGAGCCAATATCAAAAGGCCACACAGAGTATGACTCCATTTATACGGCATTCTTAAAGGGGCAAAGTTCTAGAGATGAAACACAGACTAGTGGTTGCCAGGGTTAAGGATGGTGGGGGGCAGGTGAGTGTAGCTATAAAGAGCCACCACGAGAGATCTTCACGGTGACAGAATAGTCCTGTGTCTTGATTGTGGTGCTGGTTACATGAATGTACACATGTGATAAAATGGCAAGGAATTGGGGCGCCTGGGTGGCTCAATTGGATAAGTGTTCGACTCTTGGTTTCAGCTCAGGTCGTGGGATGGAGCCCCATATCTGCTTGTCCTTCTCCTTTTGCTCCTCCCCCATGTGCCCCTCATATATAAAATAAAGTCTTTTTTAAAAATGAGCCAGAAAAAAAAGAGAAAAAATAAATAAATAAAAATAAAAAAATAAAAAATGACCCAGAATTATACATACACATGGTACCAGGTAGCAGAAAAGGAGAGAAAAAAAGCGGATGAAAGCAGCCCCTGATATCTAGAAGTCAACGTGGCATTCATAGCCGTGCCATGTTATTCTCCTTTTGGACATAAACAATCTTCTACGGTACCAGCCTCAGACAAGTTTACCAAGATAAAGTGAGACAAAACAAGGCCATTTCATAATTTTGTCTAAGCAACTGACAAAAGCCAAGTCACTGGGCCACTCACAAAATACCAAACACACTCCTCTCTTGGCTAAAATGGCTAATTGCTGCTTCCTTACAATGACAGCTTTATCTTCATGCTTGCCTCCTCTCCCTAAAGATAAATTTTGAGATACCCCATCATAAAATTGCCCCACTTTCTGACAGCAGCTGAGCTAGAGTGAACCCCACTTTCTTAGACTTCCCCAAAAGCACCCAATCAAATCCCAAAAATCCTATAGCAGGTTTTTTTTATACCATATTTGGAATGAGATGTCCTGTGGCTCCCGGTGGTATATGTTCTCCCTTGCTGCCATAATAAAAAATAAATCCAACTTGTCTAACTAGAGGTGTGTTCCCAGTGGGTTTCTGGCTGGAGGGCACTGATGCTGGAGGATGCTGTGCTATAGTCACATGAGATGTAACCAACCATCAGGGAATCCAGGTGAAGGGTACATGGAAACATCCCTGTACTCTTTTGGCAACTGCCTATACATCTGTGATCATTTCAAAATCAAAACTTAATAGCCTATTTGAAATACATGGAATCATATCTATCTGTAAATAACTAAGATTTTTCCATCCCAAGAAACTAACTGCAGAAATGTATTGCTATCCAGTGTTACCTAATAGAGTAGCCAGTGATCTAGAGGTAAGAGGCACAGAAATAGAAACCTCACTGCAAAGGCTTACCCTAGACTCTTTAGGCTAAAGAACATTTGTTGTCCATGTGATTAAACCAATATGACATTTTACCTTCTGTTTGTGTATGTGCACAGACTCATATAGAAAAAAAATAATAAATAGCTCTCAAAACATTATCATCAGAGATTCTCTTTGAAGAAGGGGATGAGGTAGGTATGTATGGGTGGGAACAGATAACTGTGCCGTTTACTGAATGAAGAATAATTCAGACTTTCAAAAACTAACAGTAAAATTAAAATATAAATAGGTGGTATGACGACTCAGTAAGAATTGTGCCGCCTGAACACACAGGAAAGGAAGAGAAAAAATCAGAAAAAGAAACCAGTAAATCAGAAACAGCAGCCCAAAGGACCAAATAGTTACTGAAAGTAGATCAGGAAAGTCCAAAAAGTAGACCTAGGAAGAAACCAGTGGGTGAAGGAACATAGCTCCCCATCTTGGAGTACCAAAAGACTGGTTCCCCCATGCTCTCCCCGCCACGAGAGTGGCCAGGTAAACAGCAGGAAGAGCCAAAAGTAAAATCAGTAAAATCAGTAAAATCACTGATTTAGGCCACGGAATCTTCACATTGCTAGAACGTTCCAGAGGCAGCAGTCCAACTATGATTTAGGCCACGGAATCTTCACATTGCTAGAACGTTCCAGAGGCAGCAGTCTAACTATGATGGCTCTCTATCTTTGTGTGCATTAATGAAGCACATCCATACTGTTATTATCTGGTAATAACAGCTAAATAAAGAGTGAGTTTACCAAAATATTGCATTGATATGTAGGTAGGTCTCCTGCTGCCACTACAAACTTTTTCCAGTTCAGCCTTTGGTCACCTGTCTTTGGGGGGAGGAAGACAGGTGCTCCTTAGAGATGACTAAACCTTACCCATCTGTGGTAGGCAGAATAATGGGTCCCAAAGAGCCCACATCTTGATCCCTAGAATCTGTGAAGATGCCACCTGTATAATAAAAGGGATTTTGCAGATGTGATTAAGTCAAGGATCCTGAGTTGGGGAGTTTACCTTGGATTACCTGGCAAGCCCAGTGTAATCTCAATAAGGAGCTAGGAGGGTCAGAGAAGAAAGAGCTGGTTCTGTGGTGAAGAAAGTAGAGGTTAGGGAGGGCGGGGGGTTGAGCACTGGTCAAAGACTCCCACCCACCAGGCAGCTTCTAGAAGCTGGAGAAGACCAGGGGACTGAAGCTCCCCTAGAGCTTCCTGGAGAAATACTGTCCTGCTGACACCTTGATTGTAAGCCCAGGGAAACACTGCAGACTCCTGCCCTCAGAACCGTAAAATAATCTATGTTGCATTAAGACACTGAATTTATAGTCATTTGTTACAGTAGCAACAGGAAACCAAAACGGCCGCTGATAAAGGCGCAACCTACTCTAATTACATTAAAGTGAAGATAGAGGGGCAGCCCCAGTGGCTCAGTGGTTTAGCGCTGCCTTCAGCCTGGGCGTGATCCTGGAGACCCTGGATCGAGTCCCTTGTCGGGCTCCCTGCATGGAGCCTGCTTCTCCCTCTGCCTGTGTCTCTGCCTCTTTCTCTCTGTGTGTGTGTGTCTCATGAATAAATAAATAAATCTTTAAAATACTAATAAATAGGGATCCCTGGGTGGCGCAGCGGTTTGGCGCCTGCCTTTGGCCCAGGGCACGATCCTGGAGACCTGGGATCGAATCCCACGTCGGGCTCCCCGTGCATGGAGCCTGTTTCTCTCTCTGCCTGTGTCTCTGCCTCTCTCTCTCCCTCTCTCTCTCTCTGTGACTATCATAAATAAATAAAAATTATTAAAAAAATAAATAAATAAAATAAAATACTAATAAATAAAGTGAAGATAGAGGGATAGCACTGTCACATTGCTGGCCGACTCAGGACAGGGGATGCTCAAGGTCTCTCATCTTCCGCCTTCCAAATGTACAGCTGCTTTAAAAAAGGAGACAAGCTTCTTCCTAGAAACGTGGTATTCATCACCATATATAATGTAAGCCTCTTTCTTTCTCTACAGTGCACTTGTTATCATGCGCTTGTTATCGAATGACATACGTGATAACCACATACACCTGAAAACCACAAGAGTATAGGGTACATTTGCTGGTTATTTCACAATATAACTTAGAGATGTTTTCACATCTGTGCCTGGAGAACATCTCATCTTTCCGTACTCAGCACTCTGTGTATTTATCCTCAATATAGATACTATTTACATCAATAATACTTCTCTGGTGTATGTAAGTTCTACTGATAGAAGTCCACTGGGAACCATGATTATCCAAACCTAAATATTTCGATGTATGATTAAATTCATCCTATTTTTCATTTCATTCAGAAAATATAAGCTATTTCTTTTTCCCCCCAAAATTTGATCTCAGGACATAATGTTCTGTACTTTTGTTTAAAAACTGCATTATTAGATTTGAACATGGCTATATGACATAACAGCCTTTATTTTTTTCCCAACAAATTGAAATGGGCACAAATCTTTATGAATGTATATATTGATTTTAACCTATAACTTTAAAACTCACCTTACCATTCAGTACTCAGCAACTTGGAATTCAAATTCTAAATGATCTCCAAGCTTCTAACTTAATGGTTTAATGCTAAAGCAAACAGAATTTCAGTTCTTTGTGTAATTTTTAGCCTGCAGAACAGCTGACCCCCTAGATTGTATATCAGATCTTGTAAGGGACATGAAGCTGTAATTTGGAAAAACAACAGACGATCATTTTATGTTCTAGAACAGACCATCTGTGACCACCCTAGGAACTCAGGGGGAAAGGGGACTCATGTAAACATGAAACTCAAGCTAGCTACCTGCTGTGCAGAGTCCTTTGTCTCCTAGCTCCTGCCAGCACCCATGAAACTACCAGGCTAGGCTCTTAGCTCACAAGTGGGGTAACATCTCCATCTTTCAAGGTAATTAACAAAGAGCTTAGGAATACATTTAATAAAAGACATACAAGACTAATAACTAAAAATATATCACTGAGAAACTTTCTTAAAAATTTAAACAAATGAAGAGGTACACCATGTCTGAGGAGTGGGAAAACTGTATTGTCTTTTTTTTTTTTTTTTAAGATCTTATTTATTTATTCATAGAGACACAGAGAGAGGCAGAGACACAGGCAGAGGGAGAAGCATCTCCCTGCAGGGAGCTTGATGAGGGACTTGATCCCAGGACCCCGGGATCACACCCTGAGCTGAAAGCAGATGCTCAACCACTGAGCCAGCCAGGTGCCTCAAAAATCTAAATAAATGAAGATATACTATGTCTGAGGAGCGGGAAGACTCTGTGTTGTTAAGATGGTATTTCTCAGGGCACCCGGGTGGCTCAGTAGGTTAAGTGTCTGCCTTCGGCCTGGTCATGGTCCCAGCTTCCTAGGATGTCCTGGGATGGAGCCAACACAGAAAAATTCCTGCTCAGTGGGGAGTCTGCTTCTCCTTCCTCCCTGTTCTTGCACTCTCTCCATTCTTCCTCTCCCTCACTCTCAAATAAATAAATAAAATCTTAAAAAAAAAAAAAAAGATGGCATTTCTCCCAAACCCATCTATAGATTCAGTGCAATCCCAATCAAAATCCTAGTAGGCTTCCTGAAGACACTGACCAGCTCAATTTTAAATTTATTTACTTTTTAAAAAGATTTATTTATTTATTTATTCATGAGAGACACACAGAGAGAAGCAGGCTCCATGCAGGGAGCCAGACACAGGACTCGATCCCCGGTCTCCAGGATCACACCCCGGGCTGAAGGCGGCGCTAAACTGCTGAGCCACCCGGGCTGCCCTCAATTTTAAATTTAGATGGCAAACCAGAAGACCTAGAAGAGCCAAACAATCTAGAGTAAGAAGAAACAGGTTGGGAGACTTACATTACTTGGTTTCAAGACATACTTTATAGTCTTAAAATATAGCTAAAGCAATCAAGACAGCGTGGTATAAGCATTAGGACACAGACCAATGGAACAGAAGAGCGTGCAGAAACAGTACCACACATATAAGGTCAATTGATTTTGGGAAAGAAGTGCAAAAGTAAATTGACGGTGTGAAAGATAGTCTTTTTAAACAAATAGCACTAGAACAACCTATATGTAATCAAAATTGACCAGGGCAGCTGGGTGGCTCAGCGGTTGAGTGCCTTCAGCCCAGGGCCTGATCCCGGGGTCCTGAGATGGAGTCCCACATTGGGCTCCCTTCAGGGAGCCTGCTTCTCCCTCTACCTATGTCTCTGCCTCTCTCTGTCTCTCATGAATAAATAAATAAAATATTTTTAAAAAATGGACCACAAGGAAATGTGGAGAAACAGATCTGGGGATGGCGACTGTGCCATATCTGTGCATTTTTATCCTAAGACAGCTTCCCGAAGTAGGAAACATCAACCCCAACTTTAACAGGAAGACACAGGTTCAGAACCCTGACTACATGCCTAGGAATGCAGAAGGCAGCATTTGGGCCCCAGCATCTCTGAACCTCAGGGTTGTCCCGTGGTGGTAAAGGAGCCTCTGCAGAGAGCAGTGAGAGGACAAAAGGTCCCAAGTCTACCAGGAAGCTGAGTTTCCTTCCTGCCCTTGGCCTGGCTCTCCATTTCCAAGTCCCACTGCAGCCCAGGCAACAAGGCAGAAAGAGCTGAGGGAGACCTCCTGTGGTAGTACATTTCGTTCCCACGATGCTGGTGTGGGGGAAAGGTACGAGTTGTGAGACCATGGAACTGTGACAGTCTGTTGTCTCTCATATGGAATTAGAATCAGAGTTCAAGCTGTCTTTAAGTTCTGGATGTGGCTCAGAGTCAGAGGAAGTTGCCCCCTATTGCTGGGGGTGGGTGTGCTGGGAGAGGGGCACGTCCAGGGCACCCATCACCACCCACCCAGAGCATTCAGCGGGGGGCACAGCAACTCTCCAGAGGGACATGAAGGGGTCAGGCTGCGGGTACTCGGAAGGTGTTGGGAAGGGCCAAGGAGAGGTGTCCCTCTCACTTAGATCCTGGGATCCCGTGGAGGGGCCTCTCCAAAAGCACAGTGCTGGGGTCCGCTCCCTGCCCCTGGCTGGCCTTGTGAGCATCCAAGGTAAGTCCTGCAAACTTCCCAGCATCTGTAGACACTGTCACCAGCTCTTCCTTAGGCACCTCTACTCAAGCCCCTTAACAATTGCCTGCACAATTTATGCTTCCCATTCCTCATCCCAACATGCACCTCATTTCCAAAGAATTCCCAGCCTTCCAGAAAACTCTGGATTTCTTGCTCATTCCAAGGACTCATGAACTGGCCTAAAGGCTTCTCCTGTCCCCAAGTCTCTTTCCTCCTTTGCTTTCTAAGGATTCCTAGGAACTTGGTCTGCAGTGTCACCTTCTCCATTTCTATTCCCGCAGTTCCCCCTCCAGCCCTCTGCTCTGTAGCTGCAGGGCCTATTCCAGGGCTGGCAGAGGGCTGCCATTTATTCTGTGCTCCTGCTGTTCAGGACAGTAAGGTGGTCCCAGGGTGCAGGCATGTGTTGCTCATCTCTGCTCTATGCAGTTCCCCCATACCCATCCATTTTCTCAGATAATGCCATCTTACCCGTTTGAAACACTTGCATATGCAGTGAAAGCATAAAAGCACAGGTGGCCCGGACACACCCTGCCTTCAGGGTGCTGGCTATCCCTGGGAAGAGGACAGGCCCCACAGGTCAGCAAATTTGTCCTTTAAAGGGAAAGGGAGGGGCAGCCCAGCGGTTTAGCGCCGCCTTCAGCCAGGAGTGTGATCCTGGAGACAGGGGATCAAGTCCCTGCATGGAGCCTGCTTCTCCCTCTTCCTGTGTCTCTGCCTCTCTCTTTCCGTGTCTGTCATGAATAAATAAATAAAACCTTAAGAAAAAAAAAAAAAAAAAGAAATAAAATAAAATCTTTTAAAAAAATAAAGGGCTAGGAAGCAAATATTTTAGGTTTCTCAGGACTATCCAACTTCTGCCAAAGTAGCATGAAAACAGCCACAGACAATATGTAAATGAATAAGCACGGCTGAGTTCCAATAAACTTTACTTATGGATGCAGAGATTTGAATTTCATAGAATTTTTACATTATAAAACATTATTCTTCTTTTGATTTTTGTCTAAACCACTGACAAATGTAAGAGCTATTCTTAGGTCACAGGTCATGCAGAAACAGGTGGTGGGCTGGGTTTGGCCTATGACCTGTGCTTTGCTGGCCCATCCTGTACCTGAATCATTTCATTTCTAGGGAGGAAAGAGAAAAAGAAAAGGGAAGAAGCAAATAGGACGATATTAACATTTGCTAAATCCTAGAAGTGAGTGCAGGGCTGTCTGCAATTTTGTTTCCTATGCTTTTTATATATACTTTCAAATATTTTAAAATTTTTTGAAAATGCAAGAACAGGAAAAAACCTGGAAGTAACCCCCAATTGCTCCCAGAACTTTATCACTGGGTGCTGGGATTAAAGGTGATTTTTTATTTTCTTCTCTTCTAATATGGTTATTTATTGCTTTTGTAAACCTGGGTGTTGGGGGAGGAGGAGAAACACTGATGCAAACATTCTTTTTTTTTTTTTTTTTAAAGGAGGAGACCTTTTTTTAAAAAGGTCTTCCCTGGAGACCACTAGTAACCCAGAAACTTCTTCCCTAATGTCTCTGGGAGGGGCTTCCCGGGCCCCCAGCCCCAGCACTGTCTGTGGGGGTGGGGCAGGGGGCCATAGCCTGGGTTCTCTGAAGCTTAGAGTGCCATCCTAGGACAACTCAGAGGCTGCTGCTGCTGCTGTTGCTGCTGGAGGGCACTTGGATCAGGTTCCTAGACACTAGTGATTTGTGACTGCAGAGACAGTTCATGGGAAACCCAAGCTTCTCTTGGACCTCTACTCCCACCCAACTCTTCCAACTGTGTGGATCTGCAACCACTCCACCACCCAACTCCCACCCAGCCCCCCACCCCATGCCTACCACCATCTGAAGCATCAAGAGCCAGAGTAGGCTTGTCAGCCATGCCCACAGCTCTGCTGGTTCCCAACCCACTCCAAGTGCTCGCACTTGCCTAGGTCTTTCCAAAGGCCTTATCCCACCACCTTCTTGCTGGGTTTCTCTCTCCTGAGTGCTAGGTTCCCTGGCACTGGCATTGGAATTTCAGGAACCAATTAGATTTTCATGAATAAAAACAACGCGGTAGCATAATATGGGAACAGGTAACAATAGGACTTCTGACTTCTTGTCTTGCCAAATACAATGTTAAGCAATTACCACCATCTTGCCTCTCATAAAAGGAATGTTCTAACCCGCAAGAGAGTCCAAAAACCATCACTTCAGAATAAAGAAATGTAACGAAGATGGATTACACTGAAATGGATACCATGGGCAACTCACTACACCGGTCTTACTTTTCTTATTTTGCTGTCGGTCGAGGAGCAAATGTAGCAGTCTGTCCAGCACTGGTCTTCAGATGGGGATGGCATCCCCTGTACCACTTCCTCCAACTTTGTCAGCTTCCCTCAACCTGCCCTCTGCTTCCCTGGACCCCATACCTGTTGGCCTCCTCTAGATTCTCCAGGAAGCATGTGTGGCATCCTTGCTAGGCCTCCAAACTCTGTATCACATCTGAGTCCTTTGGGAAACCTCCTCCCCCACTCCCCCAAACTGGTTTGGTTCTCCTCCCCCTCTCCCAGCTCGGACCCATTGCCTCCTGCTTCTGGATGGCCAACACAGTCACCCCTGTTCACTGATACCCACTCTTCCCCCACTCTCTCCCTATACCATACCAATCTAGCTTGCTGGCTGCTAAGAATCATATTCCCAAATCACAGCTCTCATAAGCAAAGTGAAGGTTAAACATCCTGCACTCTGCACTCATCCTAGCCATCTCAGTAGCTGGGTAATGCTGAGCAAGTACTTAACCAATTACAGACTCAGCTTTCCCATCTGCAAAATGAAGCAGATCAGAGTAACTGAGAGAATGAGGATTTTAAAAAATGATGCATTTAAAAGACTTAGTAGGGATCCCTGGGTGGCGCAGTGGTTTGGCGCTTGCCTTTGGCCCAGGGCGCGATCCTGGAGACCCGGGATCGAATCCCACATCTGGCTCCCGGTGCATGGAGCCTGCTTCTCCCTCTGCCTATGTCTCTGCCTCTCTCTCTCTCTCTCTGTGACTATCATAAATAAATAAAAATTAAAAAAAAATTTTTTTAAAAATAAAAGACTTAGTAGAGCCCCTGACACAGTGGAAGTTGTTGTTAGAATTACCATCATTTACAAAATCTTTCCTTTGATTCTCTGTGGCTTGCTAGTGGGAGTGCCAACCTCTTGGCTCACCATTCAAGGTCCTTACCAACTTTCTAGTCACATCATCTGCTAATCTGATTCCAGGAGACCTTCCTCCAGGATCAGCTCCCTGAGAGTAGGGACTTCCTCCACGGCAGCCCCTGGCACAAGGTTTGCAAACAGTAGGAGGCTCACTAAAGCTCTGCTACTCTGAACAAGTACAAGTGACACTTGTAGCAGCCTCTGGGGGAAGGGATGCCAAAGATTCATATGGATGGTTCCAATCCCCATTGGCATCACATTTTATTTCTAGATCAGCACTAAGAGAGGTGCAATTGACCCCTCAGACTTTGAATGAACAGGTAATGACAATTCACCCAGCCTATAATAATACGCTATGCTGTGTCACACCTATTTGCTAGAAGTGCTTCTAAGCCCAGAGACATTGACTTGTCTGAGATCACAGAGCATTTATGATGCAGTCAGGGGGCAGTCCCGGTGGCTTAGCGGTTTAGCGCCGCCTTCCGCCCAGGGCGGGATCCTGAAGACCCGGGATAGAAACCCATGTCAGGCTCCCTGCATGGAGCCTGCTTCTCTCTCTGCCTGTCTCTCTCTCTCTCTCTCTAAAATAGATAAATAAGTAAATAAATATATATATGATGCAGTCAGGACTCCTGCCCTGGCCATACTCCTAAGCCAGATTCAGTCCCCAGAATGGAAGTATAAATGGATAGGAACCCATTTTTTTTCTTAAGACTATCTCTAACCAACCTCTACAAACCCCCCCACTTCAAGAGGGACAGCAAGAAGGAGCATCGTCCTGGGCTGCCCGGCTCCTCTGGCCCGTCTCTTTCTTCTCCCCTCTGCTCCCTCATCCATCAGGAGCTTAGGGGAAGGGACAGAGCTTCACAGCCCCAGATTTTCCTCCTCATCCTCCCTGCCTTTTTTATTTCACAGCCATGTCAACTCATCACCTCTGAGGTCCAAGAAAAAAGAAAAAACATGGCCCAGATGCTGAAAGTGCTCTCTTGTCTGTCAGGGAGAAGAGAGGAGGGAAATAAAAGCTAACAAGGGGATCCCTGGGTGGCGCAGCGGTTTGGCGCCTGCCTTTGGCCCAGGGCGCGATCCTGGAGACCCGGGATCGAATCCCACGTCGGGCTCCCGGTGCATGGAGCCTGCTTCTCCCTCTGCCTGTGTCTCTGCCTCTCTCTCTATCTCTCTGTGACTATCATAAATAAATAAAAAATTAAAAAAAAAATTAAAAAAAATAAAATAAAATAAAAGCTAACAAGACTTCTAAAAAATGGGGCAGCCCGGGGGCTCAGGGGTTTAGCGCCGCCTTCAGCCCAGGGCGTGATCCTGGAGACCAGGGATCGAGTCCCGCGTCGGGCTCCCTGCATGGAGCCTGCTTCTCCCTCTGCCTGTGTCTCTGCCTCTCTCTCTCTCGCTCTCTCTCTCTCTCTCTCTCACCACCACCCCCTTGTGTCTCTCATGAATAAATAAAATCTTAAAATAAATAAAATAAAAGCAAAATCTCCAAACCACCTCTCAGTTACCCAGCAGCTGTCAAAGTCAACATAGGAACCGGGTAAAGTGGGGAAAGCCCATCCCAAATCAAACCCAGGCAGCTGCGGAATCTGGGATTCACAGACCAAGAACGGCTGCCTTTGCAAAGGCATGATGGGCATCCTCAGGCAGCTCATCTTCTCCACTAACGTACAGGTGGGTCTGTCTAGATGGCAGAACCAAGTCAGTCTTTTCTGAGTACACAGGCTACTGGGCTTTTTTTTTCTTCTCTCATTATCATTATTTGGAGGGCTATGAGATTCCCCTTGCTTCCTTATTTATTCAGTCAGAGGAAATCACAGCACAGAGAGCCGCTTCCAAACTCAAGGCCACGTGGGCCAATTTCAGATGGATAATTAAATATTGAACAAATGCTGAAATGCCTTTGCTGGATCAGGATGGCTAAAAATAACCCTGCCACTCCATGCGATAACCACCCTGCCACTTGGCATGGCACCTCGCCCACTCATTCTCAAATCCCTCCTCCCAGCAACTGTCAAACACAAACTTGCCAGGAGAACGGTGGGGGTTACAGGGTGCTGGGGGATGCTGGGGGGCTGGGCACTCACTGCCCAAATTCCCACTCAACAGAAAACAAAACTTCAGCTCCCCGCAGGCAAGCTCCAAATGTTCCTGAGCAGGAAATACTCTCCCTTTCCTGACATTTAAAACAAGTGGCCTCAAGAGGAAGGTGCAAGGGAAGTAACACAGCCATTGCTCTTAAGAACAGTAAAAAAAAAAAAAGAACAGTCAAAAGGCTTCATGTTATCTCTAAACAAAACACATATGGGATGTGAGCACATTAGTGTCAAGTTACACAAGAGCCCACCCCCTGTTCCCTCCCCCCCAGAAGACCCGGCTTGAAGACCCTGGCTGCCTCAGTTTCCCTATCTGCACTACCCTTAAGAAAAGCAACGAACAAGACCCACTTGGAAATACAACCCAGGAGTCCAGATTCTGGACCTGGCTCACTCATTAACTTCTCTACATAACCCTGAGCAAATGGCCTTGGCTCTGCAGGCCTCGGTTTCCCCAGCTGTCAAGGGGAACAGCTAGCCCCTGGTGCTGGTGGTACAAGAGGCCCTCTGGCCTGGCCCGGCAGCAATCACCGCTGAGCAACAGGCTCCGGCCCTCCCATGCCACCAGGTTCCGGTGAGCACAGGCTGCAGCAGGGCAGAGACAGAGCTTTGGGCCTGACCTGCTGTGCTCAAGAGGGCATTCTAGTGTCTCCACATCTCACCAGCCACAGGAAAGAGGAGACACTGGGCTCCTGGGCACCATTCTAGTGTAAGGGGTCCAGGTTCAAACCTTGCTTCTCATGGCCCATTACCTCACAAGTGCAAGCTCAGTTTCCTAACTGGGCAAAGGGAAGTGACAGTAAGGACCCCTACCTCCTAGGAGGGTTGAGGGGTCAAAATAAGATATGCCATGCTCAGGCAAAGCTCTTGGTGCAGGGCCTGGCACACATTCGGGCACTATCTTCCTTGCTATGAGAGGTAATCTGGATGAGCCAGGAACACAAAGGCTAAGAGGCTGACATTCCAGCAGATTACCTGGGACTTCTGGCCTCAAGCTGTCTGCCCATCTTCAGACACCTCATACCAGGGCCCTGAACCCTTAGCACAAAGAGACTTGGTGAAGAGGCAGTGCCCTGTGACCTTCCCAGGGAAAGCACATGGTTGGCAGAACACAAATGAGAGCAGGATACAGGACTGGGGTTGGGGGGTGAGACCAGACCTAAAGGACCATCTGAGTGGTCCCAGGCAAGCAGAAGAGCCAACTAGGAAGACTGAGCCCCTCCCTCATAGATGCCAACTATGCCAGAGTCATTCCTCTACCCCCCTCCCAAGTTATGGCTAGAATTTGGGGAGATGATGACCAAGAACGTTTGGTGGAGTCATTGACTATGCAAAAGAAGGAGGAGGCCTTATTGAAGCCAAGGCCTGACCTCAGAAAGATCTGCCTGCCAACAAAATAGCAACATGGTACATTTATAAGCTTGGGATCTGGAGTTTTGCAGAACTGGGCTCCACCTTTCTGAACTGTGTGAAGCTGGATGAGGCTCCCACTCTTTGGACTGCAGGTTCCTCCCCCATAAAATGAGGATAATGCCAGTATCCATCTCACAAGGTTGTTATGAGCATTAAATGAGATGAGGCAAGTACAAAATTAAGCTCCCTGCTGGGCACTGAGAAAGCACTCAACAAACAAAAGCCATTTTATTTTAACTTCATTACATGCCATGTAAGGGAGTGAGCCTCCAGCTCCTGGAGTATGTAAGGGCAGAAGCTGGGATCAAGCCCCAAAAGAGGGATTGTGACTCAGGAGAAACAGAGGAAGAGATGAGGCAGAAAAGGATAAATGTACAATTTTACATTTGTATCCAAGTTGGGGGCAGAGAGTTGGGCCTTGGGCCCTTGGGGGTACATTTGAAGATAAGGGGTGAAAGGACAAAAGACACAACCAGCCGTCATCCGCAGAGGCATCTCAGTGAAGCCAGGATCTATATGGAATGGTCCAGCCCCTGCCCCGCCCTACAGTGGCACACAGGCCCTTCTCCAGCCATCACTCCCAACTGGGAAGCAGCTGTGTCAAACCAGCGCCCTCCCCAACCCTGTCACCATCTTCCTGGAAGCCAGCAGCCCTGGGTCCCACACCTAGTTCAATGAAAGTACTTCTGTGCCTCAGTGTCCCCATCTGGACCCCAGGGGTTAGATCACTCAGCTGCCATGGTCTAGGCACAGAAGGGGGCCATGACCTCAGGAGGTCAGCCCCAGGATTCCTGGGCACCTCTGTGAGGCTCTCTTGCTGTGTTGCTCCAAGGGTGCTGGGGTGTTCCTGGGAAACCCCTCCAGAGGCCCCTCGGACAGACCCCAGCACACCCTGAAAGGAACGGGGCCCAGGGAGAGGGGAGACACACAGCAGCCAACATACAGGGCCATGCAGTGAGACTACTCATGGATGTGGAGCAGGGATTAGCCATCTCAGGAGAAAGTACCCACCAAGTCTAGGGTTAGCCCCTGGAAAAACTCGGATGAAGACATGAAGAAAAGTATGCATGTGAACATTCCAGGTCTCTCAACACATCAGGCAGCAGGGCAGGATTAGCCCAGCTTGGCAAAGGGGGAGACCGAGGCCCTGGGAGGTGCCCGGAGTCACACAACCAGCTTGTTGCTGAGCTGGGGGTAGAGCCTGTCTTCTACTAACCACTGCTCTGATCTCCAAAAGGGCTCCGTGCCCCAGTGAACCTCAACAAACTGGCCTCCTCAGCCATCTGGGGGCTTGCTGAGGGCTGGGAGCACACACCATCCATCCCCGGGCACCCAGGCTGGAGTCCAGCACATAGCAGGTGATCCAGACATGTTTGCTAGTTGGTAGATGGGCCAGACTTTATCTGGAGTGAGGGGAAAACTTGCATATCTCCCCCCAGCAGCCCTGGGGGGACAAATAGGTCACAAACACAGACAAAACTTTTCTTGACCTGGGATGGAAGGGGTAGGGCAGGAAGGCACCCTGGCTGGTGACACTCTACTGGCAACAGGACCCCCTCATATCCATGTGCCATACCTAACCATCCCGTGGACTTAGAGCCACAAAGCCCAATGTGAAATGGCCAGATGACCCTTGCCATCTAGAGTTTCCTGTCTCCACCCTGCCTCTGCTCACCATCACCTGCAGGTCTCACTCTGCCCATTCCTCAGATTGGAAGATCAGGGCCTAGAGAAGGAAGAGCTCTACTGAGTGCCCTACTTTGCTCAAAGCTGGGGGGGGGGGGGACGGACATGCTATGGTCACTGTCAGTCACTTGTAGGCCCACCAAGGACAAAGTCCTGCTCTCAAGTCCAGAGTGAGACCCCCCTCCTCGCCACTACCACTGTAGGTGGCAGTGGCGACAGTGGGCAGGGGGCTTGCTCAGAGGTGGCAGCCTGGCCACCACCATCCTTCCCAAGACCAGGCCAGGTGTGAACCTGCCCGCAGCCAACTCTTCCCTGCACCTTTCTGTTCCTTAACATACACACCCCCCGGGAGCTCTCAGTCACTATCCTTCCTTGCTAGTGGCAGAGGCCAGAACAGGTGTGGAGTGATGGGTATGGGTGATCGGGGCTGGGGTACTGGATATCACCCCATCTTCTGGGGTCTGATGTCACCTCTGTGGGGACAAGCCCTCATGAAGATGGTGAGACTGTGCAGCCTGAGGTCAGAAAGGACTGGCTCAAGGGCCACAGGGCAGCTCCCCCCACATGAGTTACCACCTGGGTTGGGGTGCTGGCCTCAGGAGGAGGGGTGGCCCTGGGGGCAGAGGCAGGGACCTGGGGTTCCATGGAAGGGAAGGTCCACGGCTGCTCTAGGTGGGCAAGGAGCCCCGAGCCTCCACCCCTCACCCATCCATGCCTCCCCATCGCTCCAGGCCCTTTCTCCAGCCCAACTACTGCTCCCCACTATCGCCCTCCCAAACCCTCCTCTTCCTCCACCCCAGGATCAACTCTGTCCACAGCACCCAAGACATTTTCCTTCTCCCTGTCTTCCCATGAGCTGTTCCTCTCTCTAGAATAAAAACACCAACAGCTCACACTCAACTGTGATCCAAGTGGCTTCTAGCTTCCCGTGTACTTGCTCTCATTCTCAAAGGACCCTGCTGTCACCTACACCTGCTTACCAGACTAGGCCAAAGAGAGGTAACTGGCCAAAGGATAGTTTAGTGCAGAGCTGGGGCTTTAACACACATCTGACTCAATCACTCCCTGAGCTGAGGGAAATCGTACCCACCTTGTGACGCCTTGTCCAAATGTCACTTCCTCTGTGAAGCCCTCACTAATTTCCCCAGATGTAATTTCTTCTGTTCAGTCTCCACTGCCCCCCCTGCCCCCCCCCCCCCGCCCTGCAGGCTTTGAACTCCTTCAAGGCCAGGACATGGAGCAGGGGTGCCTGCAGAATGGCATCAAGGTGCAAAGGAGGTCATGCTGGGCAACTGCAAGGACAGGGGAGGGGTGGAAGCCTCAGGGTACCCTGAGCATTACTGGGCATCTGCACAACACCCATTTCTCACAGCATGAACACATGTCCTCATGAGTCCTATGAGTCCTGCTAGGCCCCTCGACAGCTCAAGAAACTGAAGCTCAGAAAAGAGAAGTGGCTTGCCCAAAGTCTCAATGCTTGAACCCAGATCCCCGGCCTTTCAGGCCAAACCTGGATGGGGGGGCAGAGTGTGGGGGAATAGCCAGAGGCCACTTCAAGGAAGGTGGCAAGGGGAGGTGGGCCACAGGCCTCAAGAGACCCTTTAGGGCTGAGCTCTCAGCACACACCTGTGCACACTTTCCAGTCTCAGCTTGAACCGTCCACACACACACGGGGAACTTACCACTTCAGGAACTCACTACTTCCTGAGGAAGCTTTGTACATTGTTATTCAGCTCTGATTGTGGGAAAAGTCTTCCCCATTCTGAACTGCCTGATTTACCCTCAAGCTGATAATAAAACTAAGGTTCAAGGGCAACGCCAAAAGGCCCAAACCACACAACCAGCAAGCACCTGGGCAAGTGGGGGTCGGACCCCAGGTCTGCCTGATTCCAAGCCCAGATCTGCTCCAAGCCCTGCCTGAGGGACCTCAGCACTAGGACCAGCCTTCCCCTTTTCCCAAAATAATCAACTCAGCCCAGATCCCGCTGAGCCCTACCAACCGCCCTCCTCCCTCTCATCCAGCACCCATGAGCACTTCAGGGGTCCTGAGCCTTTGACAGGGACCCTGGCCCCCAGGACCCCTTCTTCTGGGCTCCTCCTCCCAGGGCACCCCCTCCCTAAACTCCATTCCACCCAACCTCGGAAGTCCTGGGCCCCTCCAGGCCACCAGCCGGAGGGCAGCGTCTTGGATCACATGGGCTTCCAACTGAGGATCCTATCCTGTTACTGGAAAAAAGAAAACCCTGCTCCCATTTCCCCTCTTCCCTGTCCTGCCTCCGGGCTTGAAAGACAGAAACTTTTCAAAGGAGGTGGGCCCACCCGCTCTCTGTTGAAGGGGTCCCAGGCAGATCCAAGAGCCCCAGCTCCTCTGGAGCCAAGGACTCCTGGGACCGGGCACTCTGAAGTGCAGCCACCTGTCCCTCCACCCAAGAGGCTAGGAAGTCTGTGAAGGCCCTGGGGAGAGAAGGTGCGTGGGGGCTCGGAGGCGGACCCCCGTACACACACACCCTAAGCTGGGAGGTCGAGGCCCTGAAGGCCACGCGAGGAAAAGCCAAGATCCGCTCAGGATTGGTCCTTGTCAGGCTGCCAAGTAAAGTGAGGAACGGGGGGGGGGGGGGGGGGGGGGGGGGGGGGGGAGAGGTGGCATCTGAGAAGGGAGGAGAGAGAACCTCGAGCTGCGAGTCCCCCTTTCCCTGCAGAGGCACAGGGGGAGCCTGGGGTTCGAATTCCGGGACGGAGGGGGCGGGGGGGGGGGGGGGCAAGCTGGGGGGGGGCGAGCTGGGGGCGGGGGGAGGGCAAGCTGGGGGCGCGGGGGGCAAGCTGGGCGGGGCGAGCTGGGGGCAGGGGGGGCGAGCTGGGGGCGGGGGGCAAGCTGGGGGGGGGGCGAGCTGGGGGGGGCGAGCTGGGGGGGCGGGGCGAGCCGGAGCAAACCCGCTCGGTGGCGGCCGCCGGGGAGGGCGCCCCGGGCCCCGACGGCGGCGCCGGCAGGAGCGGGCCCGGGTCGGGGCCAGGGTCCGGGTGGTGCCTACCCCTGGCGGGCCGCGTCCGGCTGCGGGAGCGGCTCCTCTGTCGCTGCAGCCGGGGCCGCCGCAGCAGCCGGTAGTAGTAGGCGGGCCTCCCGGTGCTCTTCCTGGCGCTGCCGCCCGCGGACATGCTGCCGCCCGCCGGGCACCGGGCCGGGCCCAGGCGCTCACACGGGCCCCATCGGCCGCTCCCGCGCGCCCGGCGGGCGTCCCTGCCCGCTCCCGCCCGTGGGCGCCGCCGCCCGCCAAGTCGCCCCGACTTCTCCCCCGCCGCCCTCCGCGAGCCGCCGCGGGCCGGGGCGGGAGGCCGGGCAGGGCGGCCCCGAGCGTCGGCGCGGGGGAAATCCCGGCCTGGACCGCGGGTCCCGGGGAGGGCCGCGTCCGCCGGCCTCGGGCCCGGGCGCTTGCGGCGGGTGTAGACGTGCGCAGCGGCAGGAGCCCGCGGGCCGCCGACGGGCGCGCCTCTGCCCTCAGCCAGCGGGAGCGCGGGTCCGCACACGGCCTGGCCGCCCCGGCCCCACGCCCGCGGGGTGCAAGGACCGAGGGCAGCCGCCGCCTGCAGCCCGGGCGCGACCCCGAGACCCGACCGAGGCCGCGTCGTCGTCGGCTCCCGCGTGCAGCTGCTCCTGCCCCGCCTGCGCCCCTGCGTGCGCGTGCGCGTGTCTCCCGAATACAGAAACGAGCCCCTCGGTAAGTGGACGAATATGTCCCGTCTGACACACGCCCCGTGGCGCCAGCGCACGGAGAGCAGGCGGGAGCCAGCACCCACACCTCCCACCCGCTCTGCCAGGCCCCAGGAACACGACCGCCCGCGCAGCGCCCGGTGCGGGGGGCCGGGGGGAGGGTCCCGGGGGGTCCCCGCCGGGCAGGCGCAGCACATCCTGGGCGCCTCCCAAAGATTTCCGACCCTCCTGAGGAGACGGGAACAGAGGCTGAGAGAAGAGAGGCGACTCACTGGCTGACTCCCTCTACTGCCTCCTGCTGCAAAAGTCACTCACTCCCCAGCTCGGAACTTTCCGTGGCTCCCATGTCCAGGCAGGTCCTTGGCACTTGAGGCTCTGACCCTTCCGCCCCAACCGTTCTCCAGCCGCACTTGCCTCCCCTCCTTGTCACTGCTCTTTGCCCTACTCCCAGAAGGGTCTGCCCTGCCAAAGGCCATCCTTCTAGGGCCCAGATCCTCTAGCCTTCCCTGACCACCCTGGCCCCTGGTGGTCTCTCTCCCTCTCCTCCTGTGTGATCTGGAACAGCATTTATCTTGTAAATTATTCAAACAATTGAGCTTCATTCTCTCAAGTACATTAGGGGAAACTGAGGCCCTGACAAGGAATGCTGATTGGCCTCAGTCACACAGAAATGGCAGAGGCAAGTGGTCTCAGCCCGCAGCTCCCAACACAGGCGGGGCCTTACAGGTGTGCTTGAGGGAGAGTCCGCTCTGGGTGCCAAGATGATCTGGAAGTTCTCTATAACAGCTGGGAAGGTGGGGCCCTGGGGGGGGGGGGGGCGGAGCAGTCTCGGCAGAACTCCAGCCCGGGTTTTGCACCTCACAAAGAGGCCCCCCTCCCTGGCTCCCTGGCTCCCTGGCTAGGGGGAGGGCCCCCAGGTCTGGGGGGGAAGCCTGGATCCCAGCTGGAAGCCAGGCGCCTTCCCCAGGCCAGTGGGGAGGGGCAAGAGGAGGATTGCGCCTCCAAACCAGACCTGGGTTGTCCGGAAGAAGCCCACTGGCCCCTCTCCCCCCCCCCCCCCCCCCCCCCCCGTGACTCTCTGGGGCAGATGGAAAACCATAAGGCCTGCAAGGACTCTGTTAGCCTCCTTTGGGTGAAGCTGTTGCTCTAGCACGTTCCCAATAGCAAACACTGCCCAGGAGCCTCCCCTGCAAGTACAGAGAGGGATGGGGGGAGGGGAAGGGGGGGGAAGAGGATTGGAGGGGTGGGGGAGGAAGCTGGTACCCAGTCCCTCAGTCCTAGGCCAGCTGTGGGCCTTCTCAGCAGGTAGCCTGCCTGGCCCAGCCTCCTCTCTCAGGTGGGCCCCTGCTGCCTAGCCCTTCAGTGTTGGTGGGTAGAAGGCTCCCTGGAAGTCCAGCTCAGGGTGGGGGCAACAGTCCTGTCACCAGAGCCTGGAGTTCATCAGGCCCAGTTTCCTGCCCAAAGCAGGAGTGCCCGGATAAGCTAGCTTCTGGCCTTCCCTTGAGGGGATGAGACATTCCCTGCCAACAAGGTGTCAGTGGCTGAGACAAGTGGTCTGGACCTGGCACTCCCAACTAGCAGATTTGGTTGTATGTATGTAGAGGGAGGAGAGAAGTAACCAGGAGCTCAGAACCTCATCCTAAATACAGCTGGGCTCCAAAGGTCTGGAATAGTCTATCTGTTTATGCTTGGGCTTCTCAAGTTCTTTCAAGTGCCTCGGTTTCCCTGCCTACAAGGAGAAGCCATGGACCCCAACCTACCGACTTTGTGGAGGGAGGGTCAGTTATTGAAGACGAAGAAGCATCTGCATTCCCACCCTTGGGATGGGGTGGACATTGCCAACCAGTCCCGATACCCAAGCTGAACATTTCCACAAGCCTCAGGAGGGTCCGGAGGAGGAACCAGCTGGGGTATAGCACGTGGGGGGTGCAGGGCAGGAGCTAGAAGACAGGGGCCCTGAGCTCCCTGCTCCTTCTCCTGTCCCAGGACCCCCAGGGCCGCAGGCAGACAAAGGCTGCTCGGAGCACACCCTGGCAGAGCATCTGGAATCAATCCCGCTGTGGAGCAAGCCACTCACCCCCTCTTCACTGCCCCTGCGGCTCCCTCCCTTTAAACAGGAGCAGCCTTCTTTCTGGAGGCCACCTAGATTAGAGGAGGGCCCTTGAAAACACCCTCCCCACCACCATTTCCTGTGATGTCCCCCACAAGGGGAAGCCCTCTGCCATTACTCTGATCTGTGATCTGTGAGCTGTGGCCCCACATGGCTGGCAGTCTGTCCGGTGGTCTGTTCTTCCACTTCTCTCTTGACTGCAGAGGGACTCCTGAATAGCTCTCACCTCCCCAACCTGCAGCTTTGGGTTGGGGTCAAGGCTGCTGCTTCCACACATCCCTGAGTCTCCAGATCACCCAGGCCATTAAACACGTATATTTCTGAGTTCCCCCAAGACACTTGATCCCATTGTTCCAGATGGGGCCTGGGAATCTGCATGGTTAGTAAGTGCAGGTAGGGGACAGGATGGCTAAATCACATCTGACCCCCCACCACTTTCACCTGCCCTTAAAAGCCTCCAAAAGTGAACTCAGAAAGTTCTGGGGGAAAAAAAAAAAAACTCTATCTTAAAGCAGCCACATCACTTGCAACCCTGCTGAGGCCAGCCCCTTATCTATCTGCTCTCCAGAGGCTCCCTGCTCATTCGCACCTTGTTGCCCTGTTGGTGAGGTGGCTGTCATGAAGCTCTTCCTTCTGCATCTGGCGAACTCCTCCTTATCCCTCAGGACCCAGCACAAACATCACCCCATTAAAGCAATCTGAGCCCCATTGAGAGACCCTCCCCACCCCCATCACACCCCAGGAGTTGAGTTGTATCATGAGGACACAGGAGAAGACCAAGGAAAAATGGACCCAAAGAATCTATCCCTAGGCAGAGAACCATCTGCATGTAGGTGTCAGAAGAATTACGCCCTGCTGGGAAGAGAGGGTGGGAGGCCTTAGAGCTGGACCGTAAATCCAGGTAAAGCACAGGCCGGGCCCCAGGGGATAGGTCAGGAGGGGCACCAGTGCAGGGTTAGGGGGCCAGCCTGGTACAGTCTCCCAGCCTCCTGGGGTGTTAGGTTTAAAGTCAGTGAGGGAGAAACCAAAATGCATATTGTCACAATTACCCCTGAGAAGTCTTAAATTGCCCATCAAGGACAATTTTTCCTCCAGCGTTAGGACAGAGGTGAGCACAAGGCAGAATGGCATGGCCTTTACTGTGGGGTCATTTTGTGCAAGAGGAAAACAAGAGCAAGGAGCATTCATCTAGCATTAGATTCCATCCAGGGAGGACAGATAGATGCTCACACCCGGAGGGGATCACAGAAGTCCAAGACTTTCCACAGAGGCGGGCTATAAGATTGGCCTGGAAAGATTTGTCTGATGAAGTTTGGATTTATTAATGATACGCTGGGTGACCCACTGGGTGACCAGCATTTACTGTGTGCTAGACCCAATCTTCAGCACGCGATGCGCAGTATCCCATTAAATTTCACAATAATCTTAAGAGGCCGATAGTTATCACCTTCATTTTATAGAAAACAGTGGTGGCACAGAGAGGGTAAGTAAGTTCCCTGTTATGCGGCTTGCACTAGGAATCAGGATTTGAACCCAGGCAAGCTGGAAAAAGCAAAGATCTTAAGCTTGAGCAGGACTTAATGCAGAGATGGAGGAGAGGCAACAGCCTGGAACTTTCCAGAAAAGCCAGCTTTGACAAGGAACAGGAGAAGGTGAGGGGGGTTAGGAGTCCTGACCGGGGAAACACTGGAACCCATGCCAGCCCCACACAATGGGTGTCTGGAGGGCTCAGACCTGTCAGATTTCCTGTCGGGACCAGAGTAGGCAGCTGTGACCAGGGGAAGTCCCCAGCCAGGCAGCCCTGCACACATCCGCCTCCCAGGCCATCCTCAACCTTGGATTGGCTGAAGCCCTGGGCAGGGGTGTGGGTGGGGGTGCCATGGAGGGCGCCAGTGGTTAGGGTCCTGGGCCTTGGCCTGGAGAGGTGGCCTGTGACGGCTTCCAGCATCTAGTGTGCATCCAGAAGCAAGGTTAGACCAGGAGCAGGACCTCATCCTACCGTGGGGGCTCTCCCCACATGGTGGAAGGTGCAAACAAGCCCTGCGAGGTCACACTTGAGGCCCAGCCAGGTGTCTGCCACCTCCACTCCCTCTCAGTCTTCCTCCCGAAAGTCATCAATAAACTTATTGACATCCTTCACAGAAAGTGGCTCCGTCAGGGCCATACTGATCCCAGGTTTAGATGGCTCTGCCCCGCTCAACATAGGTGGACCTGCGGGACTGGGCAAGTGTGGATATTTGAACACACACATACACACACACACACAGATCCTTGGGGAGCGTAGTTTCTAACTAAAATCACCTGAAGTGGACTGAGAGTGAGCCTTGGGAGACACTAGGGCCCTAACAGGGGCAGAAGGCCAGTCAGCAGGGTCACTGTGTTTCTTTGGGTGCTGTGTGACTTAGAGGAAGCCTCTTGATGTCTCTGGGCCTCAGGTTCCCACATGCTAAATAGAGATGAGACCAGCCCACCTCCATAGGATTCCATCAGGATGGAGAAATTTCCCCCCGTCTTGGGTGTTCCCTCCCATCTTCCAGAAGCCCAGGGAAGATGTAGTTCCTTCGTACATGTCAACAGTCTGTCAGGAAATCCTGGAATGTCGGAGCTAGAAGGACCCTGCAGAGGAGGTGATAGAAGCGGAGAAGCCGAAACCCCACAGTACAGCCACTTGCCCACTTGCCCCGAGGACGCAGCCTAATTCATCACAAGCCCCGATCTGACATCAATTCCCCAATCATCAGGGGTCCGATTGCCCCACATGGCCAGGGTAGAGCAGAGTCATTCCCCATAGACAGAAGAGAGAGGCCAAGACAGGTTATGACTCATGCGACGCCACACATGAGTGCTGGGGGCACAGCCACCTCAGGATGTGGACAGAAGGCACAAGACCCCCTTTCCCCTTTGACTCCTTGGGTCGCCCCCCGCCCCCAGAACACCCACCATCTTCTGCCCACAGGTCCCCCCAGGCTTTACTGCAGACCGGCTGCCACCGGAAGCTCAGGGCTCCAATCCCAGGGCTGGGCCCGGCCCTGGCCAAGCCCAGCCCTCCCTCCTCACCCCCACCCTAGCAGCCAGCACTCCAACCCAGATGGTCGGGCCTGAGGCAGCTCTCTCCCTGTGCTTCCTCTCCCTGCCCTGACCCAGAAATGCTGCCAAGCTCCAGGTGGGCCCCTGCCCCTCCTTCTCCAGGCCCAGGCCTGGGGCTGAGGCTCCGGGTCTCTGGGCTTCTTCCTCCCCTTCCAGTTGACGGGCCCAGACAGCTCCACACCCACTGGGTAACCAGAGGGGGTGGCATATGGTCCCAGTGTGAGGTCAGAAAGCCCCCTCCCTTCCCAGCAGGCCTGCCTGGTCATCTGTGAACCACTTCATGGCTGGCACTGGCCTGGGTTCCGGTCGGGAAGGGCCTTGCTCAATCCTTGCAGATCCCACAGAGGAGGACAGATGAACAGGCTCAGTAGCCAGCTCCTAGGGAGCTCCCACGTAAGTGGGGTGCTGAACGAGTACAGGATTGGGGTAAGGAACCAGCACCTCCTGGCTATGTGACCCTAGATCAGTGCTGTCATCTCCCCGTGTGTTCAGTTCCTCCCCTCTGGAGTGGGTTAATGGTACTTACACTTTGTGAGGTTATACAAGATCAAATAGCATAGGGATTCAAACCCCTGTGTATAAACCGACACCTGCCCCTCTGGGCTATTTCTTTCCTCACACATCTGGGAGTTTTCTAGCAGCTTTCTTGGGAAACCACTAGATAAAACAGTCATAGACTCACTTGGATATCTTTCCAATCCTTGAGCATGCCAAATGTGGTCCCACCCCAGGGCCTTTGCATGTGTTGTGCTGGCTCACACACTAACGCCAGATCTTCAGATGGCCAGCTCCTTCTGTCATTCAGGCCCTGGCTCAAGTATCACACCCTCAGATAAGGTGGCCACCTTATCTCAAGAGTCTCTGCCCCAATCCCCACAACTTGTCCCATCCCCCTCTTTTATTTTCTTCAATCTCTTGCTTCCTAAAACTAAATCTGTGTATTCACTCGTTCACTCGCTGTCTTCCCCTAAACTGTAGTAAGGGCAGGGGCCTCATTTGTCTTGTTACAGCCATGTCTCCATTGCACAGAAGCCCAGTGTCCCATTACCGCTGGGTGGATGAGGTGAATAGAGGGAGCTGGACTCAAAGCCCCTATTCTTTCCTCAAGAAGGGCAGCTATGGGATCAGAGAGGCAAGTCACTTCACCTCTCTGGGCCAGGCTCTCCTCCATGTGACATGCAGACAGCGCGCTACAGAGTCTCCTTTCAGATCGCAACCCGGAACCATCAGAGGCCAGGCCGTAAGTCCTGACGACCCTGGAGCTGGCACAGAATAAATGGATGGACGAATAAGAGCCTTTTGTCTGCAGTGTGTCTCTGAGCAAGTCCCCTCCCACTTGTAGCCCCCAGGCCACCCTAGCTCCCCTCCTGTGAAAAAGAGTCGACACAGGTGGGCCCAGGTGGGCCCTTGGGCACTGACACTCAGAGCTTCTGAGCCCAGCCTGGAACATAAGTGGGAAGCACAGCCAGCGTTAGAGGCGGGTCAGGCTGGGCCAGAGCTGGCATCCCAGGGACCCCACCCAGCCCAGAGCTGGTATCCCGGGGCCACACAGGTCAGAGTTAAGTGTAGCTTCTGTACCCTGTCACCCCTCAACCCTTGAGAGCAAAACAATACTGGCCCTGCCCCCACCCTGGGAACAGCATTTGGTCTGGAAATTCCACCAAAGGGAGGAGGAAGGGCTGGGGCCCTAGAATTTCTGTGCCTGTTCAAACAGGAAGTAGCTAAAAGTTTGGGGCCAAGGAAAACAAGTTCAGGGGCGTCCTAGAAATCAGCAGTCCCCTTGACTGGTCCTGGTCCCTCTGTTAATGATTAACATAGACAGATGGTGTGAGAAAGGGGGATGGTCCAAGACCACAGGCAAAGACCCAAAAGGAAGCAAAATTCACCCAGTCTCATCTGGAATACCTTTGATGATGGGGAGCTCACTACCAAACTGCCCCCTCCACTTGTAGAAAGTCTACAGGTGGGACGCCTAGTGGCTCAGTCGGTTAAGCATCTGCCTTTGGCTCAGGTCATGATCCTGGGGTCCTGCTTCTTCCTCTCCCTCTGTTCCTGCTTCTCTCGCTTATTCTATCTTAAATAAAATTTTTAAAAAATAAAAAGAAACTCAACAAGTGACAGGGCCTTCCCACAACTAGGAACTGGGGAAGCCCACCCATGACCCAGGGCTAAGAGGGCTTGGGACTTGCCCAGGGTCACTTGGATGTCCCCAGGTCCTCCCTCAGTTCCCAGGAGCAGAGGAAGCTATTACAGCCACAGTCAGGAGGAGCCAGTAGGAGAGCTCAAACTCCAGCCCCACCTCCACATCCCTCTTGGCTAAAATGCCTAGGTTAGGGTGTGGGGGCTGACCTCTGGCTGAACTTTATTAGAAAGCCCAGAGGACACTGGGAAGAGGGGGACCTGGGTTACAAAGGCCCCTCTGCAGCCTGTCTGACCCACAGCCCCTCTCTTTTTCCCAGTAGCCTCTGCCTCAGAAGCTGCAAGAGGGCTTCAGAACTTTCTAGACCTGCTTTCTCTACCCTTGTGTTTCTTACATCCCCCTGTTGTCCCTCTCTCCCAGCCAGCCCCCTAACACGGGCTCTCATGCACACACAGACCTGTCTTCCCACTGAGGCCCACATCTCCCCTGACCCAGAAGGTTCCTTCCAGGTCCCACCAGCCCCGGGGCCCACAGAGCAGCCTGGAGCCCTCAGGAGGGGCCATGGTGCTGCTCCCTATTGGGCTGTAGAACCATAGGACACAGTCCTTGGCCCTAATAACACCATAGGGAGGGCTATATCCCTCTCAAGATCCCCAGGGTTGAATGGCATAGGGTGCCAGTCTGCTGAGTGACTGGGACTGGCCATCCCACCCTCTCTGGGCCCCTGTGCCCACTGGAGCAAAGGGGATTATGCAGAACCAAGAACACTTCAGTCCTGTGGAGAGCAAGTTAAAATGCAGATGCCCAAGCCCTCCAGGATGAGTCTGCTTGAGCCAGCCTGGGAAGAGCCCAGGAGTCTGCCCTCTTTTTTTTTTTTTTAAGATTTATTTATTTATTTATTTATTTATTTATTTATTTATTTATTTATGATAGACATAGAGAGAGAGAGAGAGGCGCAGAGACACAGGAGGAGGGAGAAGCAGGCTCCATGCGGGGAGCCCGACGCGGGACTCGGTCCCAGGACTCCAGGATCACACCCTGGGCCAAAGGCAGGCGCCAAACTGCTGCGCCACCCAGGGATCCCGAGGAGTCTGCCTTCTTAACCAGGGTGTGAGTGAGTCCACCCTGGGCACACTGGGCCCATCTCCATTTTCTCTCTCTCTCTCTCTCTCTCTACCCCTGGCTCTATATGGGTTCTGGGACTCCAGGCCCCAACAATGTCACAAGCTTTTTCCAAACTGCAGCCTGTCTCCTGTCCCTTTCTCGGCACCTTGTGTGTGGCAAGCGGGCAGGGATTCCGAGTCTTACAGTACAGATGAGAAAAACGAAGGCTCAAGAATGGAGAACAGCAAAGTTTGCCCACAGTCCTCATCTCTCAGAGAAGCCCCTGGCTTCCACCTCCCTCCCCAGCTCCCCAACTGGCCTTCTCTGTCCTGGCCTGTGACATCATCAGGTCCTGGGCTGATTAAAATATCCCCTTACAGCTCCAGTAGGCCTCGTGTCCCTTTACAGGCCTGGGGGGTACACAGTCCCCTCTGAGGTGACACTGCCAGCTTGGCGCTGTATTCTGGCCACTCTCAGGAGCTGGACTCTTGCCCGGCACCACAGAGATTAGAGCAAATCTTCACCTGAAGTGTTTGCAGAGACCAGCCCGGAGAAACCGAGGCCCAGAGAGGGGACTGTGCCCAAGTTCACATGGGACCCAGTTACTAACCCCAAAACAGAGCTTACTCTCTGTCAAGCAGTGTTAAATCAGTGAGCCCGTACACTGCCCTTAAGAGGCAGACACTATTATTCTCCCATTTTACAGGCACATAAAGGTGATTGTTGCAGACATAGGACTCGACCTCACGTAGTCTGGCTCCTAATGGTGACCCACTACTGCCACAAACGGTTTCCCTCTCCAGTCATTGGGTAATTTTATAATTTTATAAAAGGGTGTTCTGTGGCAATGAGGCAGGGTGCTTGGCTTCTTCTACTCCCAGCCCTCAGGGGTGGTCACTGGGTGCTGCCCTGGCCCCTGACCTCACTTCTCGCCACGGCCTCCACCTGCCCCTTCCTCAGCTACACTGGTGTCCAGCCCCCACCCCCCACTCCTCTCCTTCATGTCTCTGCTCCCACTGTTCCCACGCAGGGGACACAGCTAGGCTTCCTAGACTCTGAGCCTCTCTGCGAAGCAGGCTATCACTAGCTCCAAAGACTTGAGTCCGTCCACCTCTCACTGCTCTCATTACTCAAATCCAGGTCACCACTGACTCTAGCTTTGGAAACACCCACGGCCACTGACAAATCCTCCCAAATCCTCCTCGGGCTGATTTTTCACAAAGCAGCCCTATGTCCCAGCCACCCTGGCCTTGCCTTTGGCCACTCTTTCCAGCTCCTTTCTCCACCCTGACTCCCTTGAGGCACCTGGCCCACTCCTGCTCACCCTTCCTTGCCGCCCCAATCTCACTGCTTTCCCACAAAGTCCTGCTCCCACTGTTTTCTCCTGGCCCCCTGCACCTTTTCTCGAGGGAACCCTCTGCGTTGTGCAGTGATATCTATATTTTGGTGATCCATCTCACATTTGCCTCTCCTGGCATGCTGCCCTCCCCAAGGATCAGGTCCTGCCTGCCTGGCTCACATCAGAAACCCAGTGCCGGGCCCGGTGCTATCACATGGCTGCTGCCAATCAAGAGGGTGAGGGTGTCATGGTTGTGAATTTGGGAAACACCACACACATGAAAGTGCATAGGGGCCCCCAGACCTCTGGGCCTCTCAGCACCAGAGGCAGAATGGGGCCAAATGCCCTCTGCTCCCAGCCCAAACAAGTCACAGCTCAGGACTTACTCATTTCTCTTCCGCACAGGTTTTGATGCTTTCATTCTGTAATTCATAGGCCCTCCAATAAATTTCCCCCATTATCTTTCACATGCAGCATGCTGCCTTTCTGCCAGTTCATAATACATTTGGCTTACTGACCTCTCCCTAGAGAAATCGAAGGCCTGGCTTGAACTCAGGAGCAGACCCATGAGGCCACGTGGGATTCCAAGGGCTCATTGCAAACCCAAACCTCCAGCAGGTCTGAGCCTCACAGGACTAACTAAGCAGGTCCCCAAATCCCCTTCTGCCCTCCCTCTGGAGGGACTCCTGGCAGAGACAACGTAGACTGAGTTGTCCTGTGCCCACTGGGGCCCTGGTGGCCAGTTTTAAGGCTGGGCTGCAGAATCTAGCGCTTTCCCCAACCAGCCTCAATGGTTTCCAAACACTCCACAGACATGATCTTAACCTACCTCTCTAATTCCCCGAGAAAGGCAGGAACTCATCAGACCCTCTCACAGTGGAAGAAACTTCTCTGAAATACAGGAGATTGCGCCACCCTGCTCACCCCACTGGGTACTTGCCAGGTTCAGGTGCAGCCAGCAGAGATTTCTGAGGGTAGCCTCTGTGCCGGGCACTGTGCCAAGTGCTTGGCTAGAGTGTCTCTCGTGACTACCTTTAAAGGCTGAAGATACTATAAGCCCATTTTACAGATAGCGAAGTCAAGCCTCAGAGGGAAGCCACTTCCCTAGGTTTGCACAGGAAGCAAATGGCAATGATCCAGAGGAAGTACTACCAAAGTGAAGGATGATAAAGGTCTAAAGGCTATGGGGAGCACACAGCTCAAGGCAGAGCTACTCACTCAAAACAAAACAAAAAAACAAAAAAAAGTGACAGGGATGCAGGGAGAGTTGAGCACTTTAGGGGTTGTAATCCCACCACCTGGGAGGGCTCAGCTGTAGGACCAAGGGCAAATCCCCTTAACCTCTTAGGGCCTCCTCTCTCCACTCTGTAGAATATGAATACTGCCTGCTCAGGATTATCACAGCACTTGCATGAGGCAACATGCTGGAAGCTGCCTTATAAACTGTCCAGTCCGGGTCATTTCTGCGTGTTAGAACAGTGAAATAAGACATCATGCAAAGACCTGCAGGGAGCCTCTGTGCTGCTCTGTCCTCTTTGATGGATAGCTCTGAACCATGCTGGGGTCTGGACAGAAGACCCAGGCTCACTCTGGAACCAGGCACCTCACCCCGAGGCTTGGGAGCAACCAGGCGGCCCTCCTGCTCCTGGGTGCACAGGTCCCCGTGGGGCATCAAGTGGAGGGCCCTCCAGGCTGGCCTGGGCTGGGTCCCCTCTCCACATACCTGCGGCCTTCGGCCGGCCACTCGGTCTGCTGCTCTGCTCCAGCACCTGAAAGTTTCTGCTCCTGCTTTATAGTTTCCGTGGCAACTACCACTCTTCCTCCAATTGTTTTCCTCTCAATAACTTTGCCATCTTAACAGGCAAGTCTCTCTCTTCTTTATGCTAAAAGGAGCATAAAAGCCGGTTAGGGCAAGAGGTCTGGCCAGGAGAATGAGGACGGAGAAGGGACCTCTAGGGTGCAGCTAGGGGCTGGTGCAGCCACATCCTGTCCCCCCAAGACCCCTAGGCCTGGGACTGCCCCCAGGGCCCTCCAAGGCAGCTTCTCCCAATGGGATTCTCCTGCTCAGAGTGCCTGCCCGGGTCCTGCAGGAATGGCTCAGGCTGGGGAGTCAAGACTTCGAGAGCTGGCTGGATCCAAACGTGCCCGCCACTGTCTTATCTTCACCCACCAATGCCCTGTGTTCAGACGGCGTCCAATCTCCCTGCCCCACACTCTGCTTTGTGGCGTCCTGCCTTTCCCAAGGCCTGGCTGCAAGGTAGCCCGCAGGAGGTCCCCGCTGATGCCACCCCCACCCCATCAGAACTCCCCACTCCTCCACTGCATTTGTTCATCTGCCACCCGACCTTCCTTGCCACAGGCAGAGCCAATGTCCTCCTTGCTCCATGTCCAAGCAGGTCCATAGGAGGCCACAGAGTCCTGGGGCTCCAGCCGGGGTTCTACCACCAGCTGGCTGCCACTGCCGCTGCTGGCTCTCCACAAATTTGCTCTAGGACTCTATCTTCCCCGTGGTCAAGTAAGAATGGCACTCACTTCCTCCAGGGCTGTTGGAGACTGAAATGAGTTTGCAAGTCTGAGAGAGCTTGGAAAATTCTGAAGTGCAGTGGGGAGTCCAGGATTATTTTTAGGCGCCATCCAATGAATAGCCTGAAGGCCTCCTTGACCCCATAGGTCTCGTGGCTCTCTTTCTCCACCTGCTGACCTCCTGAGGGATCGACTCCCCGCATCAGACCAGCTCCACATGGAGTCTGAGGCCACCAGCTTCCCTGATACACACCCACACCCCCACCCACCCCCCCACACCCCCCCATACCCACACACACATGGCTCCTGATACACGGGGGGGGGGGGGGGGGAGCCGTGGCCCAGCCAGCACCTGATGTTGGCTGAGGATACCTGTGAGGCCCGAGTCAGTGGGGAGCAGCCCAGGCCACGTGGGGGTGGCCAGGGGGGAGGAATAGCTTCCTCCTAGCCCATGGAGACTGGGGCTGGGGATGGGGCTGGGGCCAGAGGCACCCACTGGGCTGTCCATTGCCTTCTCCTGTTCCACCGAGACCCATCCCCCTCCCTTTATGGTCTGGTGGGCTACCCAGGAACACCTCCCCAATGTGCTCTTCCCAGAGGAAGAAAGGTCTCTCCTTCCCCCACACCAGGGCCTCCCTCCTTTCTCTCCTGCTAACAGTGAACTTCACCCCCACTGCCTGCCCAGCCTCAGACCGACACGTCACCCCTTCCAAAACGCTCACAGAGGCTGCACCTGCCCAGGCTTGTGCTAGGACAGGGCTGGTTTCCACGTGCAAGGGGATGCCTGGGGCCATGGCAGCTCCTGTGTACACTTGAGGGCCATTTCACTTCCCTCCAAAGACCTGCAGAATCAGAAGTCTTGACACAGGCTCAGAGAAAAACGAATCAAGACTTGTGAAATGTCGGAACCAAGTGAATGAAGACAGGGTCAGCCACGGCCTGCCAGGGACTCCGTCCTGGGCCTGCCCTTCTGTCCCCCACTCTGCTCCTGGGTCGAGAGGCTGGGATTCCCACAGCTGGCATTGGGAATAAGAGGCACTTCTCAGGAGTCAGCATGTGAAAACCCGTGCAAACACCAGCACAGTCCTGTGAGGGACACTGTCTGAGCCCAAGAGGGTGCAAACAGTCCCTGTTCTCAGGGAGCCGACAGTCTGGTAGGAAACACGAACTCCGAAGGGGACCCACCAACAAGGGCTCAAGGCAGAGGAAGCATAAGGAAAGAAGCATAATCCTGACTGGCAGGGCAGGCAGAGATCAAGGAAGGCTTCATAGAAGAGGTGGCATCTAGGCCAGGACTTTGAGTAGGATTCTAATAGGTAGAGGACATTAGGAAAGGAAGGGGACCCCTTGAGGCTTCACAGAAGCTTGGGAACCACACAGAGACTTAACTTGACTTCCCTTTTTCCAAATGCCACGTGGTTAGACCATGGTGGGGGTTCAGGTCTAGAGGATATCGGCCCCGTGTCCAATCAGTTGGGCCTCTCAGGCCAGGTGGGTGATAAATGCCCCAAAATGGCCCAGCAAGAGGCACTTGCCAGCCTGGCTCCTGACACCAGAGCCTGGGGCAATGTCTGTTCTGGTCACTGCCGTCACAGGACAGTAGCCCCAGAGTGCCAACGGGAGACAGAGCCTGCCAGGTCTTAAAAGGCTTAAAGAAAAGAGTCTCCTGGAGTTCCCTGAGTAGCCCATTCCAGGATTTCACACCACCCCATGGTCAGCCAGGAAGTTCTTCCCCCTATCTAACCTACATCTCTCTTGCTGAAATGTACACCCACTTTGCTCTGGAGACAGAGAAGTAACAAAGCACAGAAGCTAAAAGGCCTCACCCGGAGCTCTGTTTGCATCTGAGGTGGGAGTGGGGGTGGGTCAGTGGGCACAGACACCACCCCCACCCCCTGGCTCTGACAAGAGCAGACAAGGCCCCCTTTGTGTGTATGATTAATTTATAGGCCTGGGGAGGACAGAGCTAGCTAGCAGGAATGTCCTCTCTGGGCCTTGGAGGCTTCCCTGACCCAATTTAGAAGCTACGTTTATTGTGTTGTTCATGTCAAACCTTCCCAATGAGGTCTCTATTCCCAGCGTGCTCATGAATTTTCCAGGGGTTTAATAGTGTACAATCTGAGAACGATTTATTAAGAAGATTAAACCCCCCAAATATGCTTCTTCATGCACTACAAAACACAACAAATTTATTCTCCAGCGTCGGTGGGCTCCCACTGCCCTAAGCAGACAATCACTCAGCACAGCTGAGGGTGGAAGCCCTTGCCCTGGGGAGGCAGGGAAGCCTCCTTGCCGGGGGTGGCAGTGCCTGGCAGGGGTCCCAGGGGGAGTGCAGGAGAATGCATGTTGGAAGACCCTGCCCTGGCCCCTCGCCCACCTTGTCCCCGGCACCCCGGCTCCACGAGGGCTCCTGGACGCTGCGTGCAGGACGCTGGTCTAGCCTCTTTCTGCATTAGGACTTGGAATCAAAGAGAGCTCCCAAGGTCATCTCTCTGGGCACTCTCTCATTCTCCACACCTCCCAGTACTGGGAATTCCTGGAGGGGAAGGCCTGGGTCTGATGTGGCCAGTGGTGTTGGTAAGAGACATGGGTTTTGCTTGACTCTTTCTGTGGAGTGGAGGTAGCTATACTTGAGGGGCCAGAGGAAGCCCTGCTGAGAGAAAGCCAGGTTGGGGAGGTGACATCAGGGAGGAGACAGCCCTGCCACAGCCCTCAGGACAGGGGGAAGACAGCAGTGCCCAGGGCCCAAGCAGGGAGGGTCTGATCTCCCATGCTGGTGCTGATCTGAGATTGGCGACTGGCTTCTCTCCCTGAAGGCCCTCCCATCCAATGTGTCCTCAGAACCATCTGTTTTATTACTGCTGATAAAAACTGTCAGGATGCAGCACCTGGGTGGCTCAGCGGTTAAGTGTCTGCCTTTGGCTCAGGTCGTGGTCCCGGGGGCCCCGAGATCAAGCCCCGCATCGGATTCCCTGCAGGGAGCCTGCTTCTCCCTCTGCCTGTGTCTCTGCCTCTCTCTGTGTCTCTCATGAATAAATAAATAAAACCTTAAAAAAAAAAAAAAAAAGAACTGTCATGGCTAGGGCATGTCTACCACTTCCTCCGTGCTAGGCACCATGCTGAGCTTTAAACACATCATCCTCTGTCATACCCATGCCACCCTGCCAGGGAGGCTGTTATCATCCCAGGGCTGGGATGAGGGAGTGAAACTTTCAGAGCGTAATCCACATACCAAGGCCATGCAGCTGACAACCTACAGGACCAGGATTCAATGCTGGTGGTCAGGCTCTAGTGCCTGACTTCTCAAGGCCCTCCCACCCCACCTAATCCCACAGCTGGGACAACTCTTGCTCCTACCTCCCCAATGCCCCTCAGTTTGGGCTCAGTGTAGGCCTTCCCATCTCCTACCAGAAGCCTGCCCTGTCTCGCAGTCTCATCGATGGCTACCCAGCCTGCCACCCCATCCTCTCCAGCCCTTCCTCCACCCAGCAGCCAGAGCAACTATCCCAGAGTCCAGATCTGATCACTTCACTCAGCTGCTAAAACCCTTGCCGGTCTCCTGGCCAACAGCCCAGGGTGCGAGCTTCTTTTTTTCTTTTCCTTTTTCTTTTCTTTTTTTTTTTTTTTTAAGATTTTATTTATTTATTCACAAGAGACACACAGAGAAAGGCAGAGACACAGGCAGAGGGAGAAGCAGGCTCCATGCAGGGAACCCGATGTGGGACTCGATCCCGTTACCTCGGGATCACAACCTGAGCCAAAGGCAGATGCTCAACTGCTGAGCCACCCAGGAGTCCTTCAAGCTTCTTCGCCTAGCTCCCACTCCCCTCCTCCCCCTCGGTGCTCCCTTCCACCACCTCCTCCATATCCACCACCTTTGCCCCAGCCTTCCCATCCGCATTGCCATGCCTTTGCTCACGCTGCTCCCTTTGCCTGACATGCTTTCCCTGTACCTCTTATTCCAAGACTCTCAAGGCCCAAATCCAAAGCCATTTTCTGCATGAAGCCATCCCAGGATCAGGACTCTACAGCAGAAATGGCTGCTCCCTCCTTGCAGGGAAGTCTTTCCTCCCCTGCCCCAACCCCCAACAAGACCAGGAGCTCCTGGGGGGCAGGGTCTCCTTCCTCTAGAAGCTCTTTCCCGGGAGCTCTGCATACAGCTGGGCATGGGGATTCGGCTGGCTTGGTACAGATGTGGTCTACTTGACAACATGACACCTTGGCCTTGTGAGTCAGGGGAGGCCAGAGGGCCCTGAGTGCCCAGTTCATGAGCCCTTTTGGGGGGCCATGGATCCCTGTGGAGAAAGGCCTAAGACTCCCTTCTTGGAAAAATGTTTTTAGATGCATAAAGTAAAATACCAAGGATTACAAACGAAACCAATTACATTGTAATATACTGATCAAACTATTATAAAAACATTTATAACATCATGTGATTTTTATTAATGCTTTAAATAACAAGATCTAGTTCTAATAACTACTGTTATTTTGTTTTTTTTTTTAACAAATTTTTTTTTAAGATTTGTTTATTTATTCATTCAGAGAGAGCGAGAGAGAGGCAGAGACACAGGCCGAGGGAGAAGCAGGCTCCATGCAGGGAACCCGACGTGGGACTCGATCCCGGGTCTCCAGGATCACACCCCGGGCTGCAGGCGGCGCTAAACCGCTGAGCCACCGGGGCTGCCTACTACTGTTATTTTGAAGTATGAACAAATGTGTTATCTCAAGACACCCACAAAACTATACGATGATGTGATCGTGATGTGTCTCTGATTTCTAGGATTTCTATGAAATCACAAAAGGGCTAATGCCCCTGTAATTTATCACCTACATTTGCAATTGGAAGAATTATAATTTGTAACTGTAAACAGAGGTCAGAGAAAATAACGGTGGGGTTTTTTTTTTCCAGTCCACATTCTTGGATTCCACCCAGAGACTCCTGGAGTTCCTGGTTAAGAACCCCTGGCTTAGAGGGGAAACAATAGGGTTTGTCCTGGAGCCCAGATTCTGGCTGTGTGCTGCCTGGCATGTCCCTGACCTTCTCAGAGCCCCATCTCCACCCACCTGCCTCGGTATGACCATGGAGGAACCAGGGCCCATACCCATGGCCTAGTTGTTCGGGCTTATCCCAAATCCCTTTAGGGCGTTAGGCTTCCCAGAGGCCCCTTGGAGCTGCTGTGCCCCAGACAGCCCAGCTCAGGCCCTCAAGGCCCCTGGCTGCCTCCCAGGAAATTTTTTTAATGTCTCAAAAGACCAGGGCTGACAGGTGATAAATCTCCAAGGAAGGCTGGAGTGGGCTCACACTGTCTGCCCGGCGCCTACCCATCCACCCTGCTACCCACCACCACCCTCTCAGAAAGGATAAAAGCACCATTAATTACCCAGGAAAAAGGGGCACCGTGAGGATGCGCCCAAAGGCTGCTCAGAAATCATCTCTGGCCATATTTTCTGAGTGTAGCGCCAAGCCTAGGGGCCGACTGTCAACCCCTCCCTGCCCTCTGTCACCGGCAAGCTGGGATCTCCTCCTTCCGGGACCACCCCCCTCCCAGGGCCACCTTTTAACCTGGGTCTTGCCCCCAGAGACCCCTGACCTATCCACTGCCCATGAATAGATTGCTTTTTGTAGACAGGGCCCCCAATTAGTGCTCCCCAAGTGGGGGTGGGACCCAAGAGGGAAAGGAAGTCAACCTGTCACCTCTGTTGCCTTCACCAGCAGAAGTCCCTCACCAAGTCCTATGGACTCCACTAGGGAGGTGTCTCTGGCCTCACCTAGACCCCACTGCCAACTCTAGTCATTACCCCATTCCCAGGAGATTGAGTCACCTGCATGGTAGCCCCTACCAAGTACTTCGTGCAAGTCTGTGCCAACAACTGTCCAGGCAAGAGGTCAGCCCTGTCAGTATCCCATTTATAGACATGGTAACTGAGGCTCAGAGAGGTTAAGTGATTAGCCTAAGGAACACAGCTAGAAACTGACAGAGCCAAGGTTTGAGACCAGACTGGCTCCAAATCTCCCCATTAGCAGCTTTTCAGCCTCCATGTGGTCCCCTCTGCAACCACAGGTGTCCAGAGAGTCTCTCTAAAGGAGGTTTTTAAGGCCCCTCCCTCCCTTTCCCGGCTCTGCTCAGGGCTCCCTCAGAGACTTGTCTCCAAATCCGACTGGTCCTGGTCTCACTTCCTCCAGGAAGGCTTCCCTGACTACCCACTCTCTGTGAAAGTCTTCCAGTGCCTCACGGGGCTTGGCAGAAGCTGCCAAGGGATGGCCACTAGCACTGCCTGTGGGTAGGGCTAAATGAGTCTTTTTCTTTGTCACCTCTATCACCACACCCTCAGCCAAACACAGACACCCAACAGGGGCTCTTCCAGGAGGAAAAATGAGGAAAACCATGCTGGCAGATGAATGAGTGAGCCATGGCTCATGCCAACCTTCCACCAGAGGTAGGTCGGTTCATAGGCAGGCAGGGGGCAGCTGCTCTAGGACCATCGGAATGGGGCCCAGCAGACTGCCAACCAGGACGGTGAAGGGGGGCTAGGAGCTAACTTTGTAGCCACTCTGAGCAGAGAAGAGCCTTGGGCTGGAGAAACAAAGTCAGCCGATGCGCTGGACCCACACGTCATTCTCAAAGAATCCACTGAAGAGCCAGACCTGTTTTCAAAGCCAACGCAGAACCACGACTTCTGCTCCAAGCTCTAACAGCAGTGCCATTCCCGGCAACAAGCACTTTGCTAGGAAATGTGCTTACCCCAGACAGAGGGCACTCGAGCCTGACAGCCTGCAGAAATCTCATGTGGCAGAGAGAAACGAGGGGGTGGAGGTCCGTGTTCTGACTAGGGAAACCTTCCGAAGATATCTCAGCGAGAAAAACAAGTTGCAAAATGATAGATGATCGTCTAAAAATGGTCCAACGGCATCACATATTTGCTATGGATACACATGTGTATGTGAGAGCATGGAAGAGAATACTCCGAAGACCCCCACCCCAGCTCCTGCCTGGGTCCCACCCCAAGGAACACACCCAAACTCTACCCCAGCTCTTGATGCCCGAGAAGATGATGGGCAAACCAACTTTCACCCACACGGTAGGCAGGATTCCGAACTGCCACAACCTTTGTGGAGGGCAGTTCAGCAAAGTGTATCAAAAGTGAAGATCCACAAAATGTCCATTTTAAATTTATATATTTTCCTTCTACATCCCATCCCTCAGATTAACTCTCACAAGCATGTGAGAACAGATGTATGGGGATGTTTCTGCACCGTTTGTGGCAGGAAAAAAAACAACATAAACAGCATCCATGTCCATCACCGAGGACCTGGCTGAATCACAGTTCCTTCTGAAATGGGATCCCACGTGACTGTTCTGCAGCGTGAGGTGGACACGTGTGGACTGATGCTCTGTGATACAAGGATGGAGGGTATGTGGGACACCCCCTGGACAGCAGGCTGGTAGAAGCATGCAAGAGAACAGGTTTTTGCATATTCTTAAAAAAAAAAAAAACAGTACTTATTCTGGGGAGTGTGTGTGTACGTGTGTGTTGGAGGGGGCAAGAAAGGGGAGAGGCTTAGTCTTCATTCTATATCTTTCCACACTGCTTTCGTGTTAAGTCACAGAGTGTGCTGTTTTTATATATTATAATGCAGATCCTGGTGCGTACGGATGTTGATGGCAGAGGAGGCTGCGTTTGGCAGGGAAGGGGGAGTCTATGGGAAAGCTCTGTACTTCCCACTCACTTTTGCTGGGAACCTAAAACTGCTCTCAGAAATAAAATCCATTAAAAAGGAGAGAGAGGGAGAAAGAAAGGAGAATGGAGTAAATGCCTTTGGAAATGAAAAATTGCAGCACCCCCAAAGTCCACACCACTCCTGGTGAACTTCCCTGTGCCTTCATCACTTTTGGGTGAGTCCTAGGTCCAAGCCTACTCTCAGTGGCAAGGTGCAGAAAGTGGGGGCCACCGGGCTGCAGCTCATGCCACTGGGGAGCTCTGCTGATATCCCAGCCCTAAGCCTCCGCTCACACCCTCCCGTCTGATTGGTATGTCCCTGCACCTCCACTGTTCAGACACCATCCTCTCTGACAGCACATTTCAGGTACCCTCACCCTCTGAAACACAGACTCTCTGAGGACACTCTATGTCCTAAATATCTCTCTGTAGCCGCCAGCATTGGCCAGTGCCTGGCATAGGGCAAGAGCTCATTCAACATGTGCCAATTCCATGGATGCCCTACTGAACACATTAACATTTCTAACAGCCCCAAAGCTCTGTCTGCACATCTCTCTGGGGCCACTCATTTTGCCTTAAATTATGATTCCGCCAACCCTTAGCAGCACTGAGCTCCTCAGAGGGGCTCCTGGGCCCACGCCCCAATGCGAGCCCGGGCCCTGTAGCTCCCCAAGCTCAGGAATTAGGAAAGCAAATGCCAGCATAAGCCAGGAAGGGGAGCAAAGGAGCCAAGCAGGCGAGGCCAGCCTAGATGGAGCAGGCACATGGCAGCCCATGGTGGTGCTACTGGAAGGCAGGTCCAGGATGGACAGATGATCCAGTTTCAAAAGCAGCTACTGGATTTTAATGTAAAACTCCTGACTTAGGGCCACCTGGATGGCTCAGGCAGAAGAACACGTGGTTCTGGATCTCAGGGTTCTGAGTTCGAGCCCCACGTTGGGTGTAGAGATTACATAAATAAATAAAACTTTAAAAACAAACAACAAACCAAAAAAAACTCCTCCAGACTTAAATGTAGGCAACTAATTCACATCCAAAAACACACACCATACAATTCATAACAAATAGGGCTATAGGCCAGAATCCAGAATCTGTCTAGCCACCCTACCTCTGGTAGCCTCAGGGAGCAACAATTCAGAATTCAGAGCAGCCATAATTTAAAAAGAAGAAAAAAGGCAAGAAACTCTCCTTTAGCCTGCTGTCCCACTGGCCCAAACATCCCTGGAGCCCACACGCAGCCTCAGCACCACCTGGGACTTGGACACCAGCCATTCTGGAGGCAGGCTGTGTGATCTGGGCAAATAGCCTTACCTCTCTGTTTTCTCCCTTGCAGAATGGAGGCAGAGAATAATAATAGTACCTGTCTCCCAGGGGAATTGTATGAATGCCGATGGTTCTGAGAGAGAGGACCTAGGAAAGGGCCATAGTCTGTAGGGATTCTTTCTTCCTCGCCATAACAAACAGGGACAGCTAGCTGAGAGGAGGCAAGGGACACAGCCACATCACAGAGGGGCTGGGTGGCACAGGAAGGGAGCCCCCTCTCCTTTGGCCCCCTGGCCATGGCCTTGATGAAGGAAGGAATGATTAGCCTCAGAGTTGCCCAGGAAGGCCTTTCACAGATGCATGCTCTTCTCCAAAACCACTACATCCCCAAGTAACAGAAATTAGCACTTATGGAGCACTTAGTACTTACCTGGCACCATAGTAAATGCTTCCAATAAGTTCCTATCGTTTCGTTTTCTCAACAATCCCAGATGGTAGTTATTATCACCTCCCCATTTTACAGATGAACAAACTGAGACCCAGAAAAGTGGCCTGACTTGTACAAGGCATCTGGTCAGTGGTACAGCCTGGATTTGGCTGTCCACAGTCTATCCCAACTCTCTTAGCAAGCACCCCAACCTGCTGCTCAGGTTCCTTCCAGCCTCCTTTCCATGAATCTTTGTGATTCCCACACTGTGCCAATGCTGACCTGGTCTGGGGACTACCAGGAGCAAGACCTGCTCCTGCTCTGGGCAGTCCGGGGCACAGGGGCAGGCAACCATGGACTGTGCCTGGAGGAGCTGCTTCAGGGATGACGGAGCAAGCCCCCAGCCAGGGCCACGCAGTGAGGAAGAGGGGAGAGGTGCACTGTGAGCATGGTCTGGTTGCACCAGGAGCGAACCCAAGGCCTGGAACTGCAGTCCAGACAAAACCGACTGGGCTCGACCCGAGGCAGGTGAGAGAACAGAGAGATGACTTCGCTTTTGGAAGCATATGCAAATGTGGAAGAAAAATGAAAAAGCCAAACGTTTTGGAGAAACGTTTGAAAACTGATAAAACCTAAAAAGCATAAAACCTACTTTTAGGGGGGCCCCAGGCCCCGAGAAGAGGAAGCCTCTTGCCTGGGGAAAGCTCTGCTGCCTTGGCACCATCACCCCCTTGGCTCTGGTTGGGGGCAGAAATGGCCTAGAGTGAAATGTGTTCCCTTAAAATCCACCTTGGATTGGCATTCCAATTCCCAGTACCTCAGAATGAAACTGCATTTGAAATAAGGTCTTTAAAGAGGTGACACGTCGGGCTCCCGGTGCATGGGGCCTGCTTCTCCCTCTGCCTGTGTTTCTGCCTCTCTCTCTTTCTGTGTGACTATCATAAATAAATTTAAAAAAAAATTAAAGGGTGACAAAGGTAAAATAAAGCCATTAGGGCTTCATCTAATCTGACTGGTATCCTTTCCTTCCTTGGAAATTGGACACTCTGAAAGGACACCAGGGTCCCAGGTGCCCAGAGGACAGCCATATGAAGATGTGAGAGGGTAGCCCTCTCCAAGTCAAGGACAGACAAGGACAGAGTCCTCATTGGAACCAGCCCAGCTGCCCCCATGATCTTGGGCTTCCAGACTCCAGAACTGTGAGAAAATAAATGTCTACTGTTGGGACACTTGGGTGGCTCAGCAGTTGGGCGGCTGCCTTTGGTTCAGGTCATGATCCCGGGATCTGGGATCGAGTCCCGCGTATGGCTCCTGTGAAGAGCCTGCTTCTTCCTCTGCGTATGTCTCTGCCTCTCTCTTTCTCTCTCTCTCTCACATGAATAAATAAATAAATATTTTAAAAAATAATAAATAAATAAATAGATAAATAAATGTCTACTGTTTAAGCCACCCAGTCTGTGCTAATTTTCATGGCAACCCTCGCAGACTAATATATGCGGGGACTAGCAATTCTGTCAGAGCAAGGATCCTGGCTCTGCCATCTGGAGCTGAACTTGGGCGAGTCAAGCTAATCCCACTTGCCATCTGGGGGTCAGGAATGCTGGGCACTCACTTAACAGGGATGGCACAAGGCTGGAATTCAGTGCATAGCAGCAGGTGGGGAGTCGCAGCCCGCCTGGCCCGTACCCCCATGCCCACACCCCTGGGCACACCCCCATTAGCCCTTAAGAACCCCTCCAGCAGCCTAGGTTCTAACATCAAAAAGTATCTGAACCTCAAAAAACCCAGTCCTCTAGGGATGGACACTTGAGTCAAGGGCGGCATGTCAGCTCATCCCAGTTTCCCTGCCACTGTCCTGGTTTTATTTGTTTATTATTATTATTCTTTTTTTAAAAGATTTTATTTATTTTTTTGACAGAGAGAGAGAGATCGAGACAGCACAATCAGAGGGAGAGGGAGAAACAGACTCCCCTCCAAGCAGGGACCCTGATGTGGGGCTCGATCCCAGGTCCCTGAGATCATGACCTGAGCCGAAGGCAGATGCTTAATTGACTGAGCCACCCAGGCACCCCCTGTCCTAGTTTTAAAACCTTTTCGGTTTTAAAACTAAAACCCATACCCTGGGACCCCCTTAGTCCTAGGCAAACCGAGACGCAGGTCACCCTATGGACCTCTCCAGAGGCCTTCATGTACTCATTCATGCATGTATCTGACAAAGGCTCGCTAAGGTCCTACTATGAACCAGAAGCTGTGTCAAGCACCAATGGCAAAAAGCCAGACAGGGAGCCTCTCAGCCCTCAAGGGCTTTCAGTCCATTGGGAAGACATGATAACCAGCATTAAGAAACTATAAATACACAACCACGTACACATATCTATAAAACTATGATGTATGCTCTAAAAGGAAAAAGAAGTGTCATGGCTGATGGGGAGAGGGGTCTCCCTTTATCAGACACATGGTCCCAAAGGAGGAATACTTAAGGTGAGAACTGAATCAGGACATTCCAAGGAGGAGAGGGGTCCAGACCAGAGGAGCAGCCCAGGCAAAGTCCAGAAGAGGACAGGACTCACAGGCAAGAGAAGAAGTAAGGAGAGCCTGGGTGGGTGAAGAGCGATGAGGACAGGGAGGTGAGGGAAACCAGGTGGATCAAGATCAGGGGCCCAGACCAGGTTAGCTGTGACTCTAGGAGCAGTGGGAATCGGGAACAACAGGAACCAGCCTCCAGGAAATTTGAACAGCACACATGCACTGGCTACTGGCTACTTAGTAAAGAGCAGAGCAGAGCAAACAGGAGTGAGCCCTAGCAACAGCAGCCTGCAGCCAAGCAGGATGGACCTCAGCCAGGACCCCATGAAACGGGCCAGCCTGGACAGGACAGATCTGTATGCTCTCCAAGCATCCCTCTGATCTTGCCCTTTAACTCAGCAGACACTGTCTTCACCTCAAGAAATCCCCCAGGAATCAAAGTAAGTCAGAGCTCAGCAGCCTGGCCAGTGGCACTTATTCCCGCCATGCTGCCCCACACACCCCACAGTACCTGTCTCTGTCTCTCTGTCTCTCTCTCTCCCAAACCTGTTTCAAGCTGGCTGTGAATCAATCCCCTCCAAGAGGCCAAGTGACCGTGTGGTCTCCTCCCCCCCAGGGTGAGGGTGGAGTGCTGGTGGTATTTTTAAGCTATTAACAATTGACATCTGTTAATTATTACTTTGTCCACCTCTGTTTTTCTTTCACCGACACCATTGCTCAATCCACCGGCAGCATTGGCCCTGAGAAGTAGATATGTCACCTCTCAGCAGAGAGATGGGGAGGCAGAGGCCCCTTGCACAAGCAGGGGTAGGGCTCACAGTCCCTGGGCCCTCAGCATCTAACAAATCCACGTGAACTTCCAGATCCTGAATTGTAAGAAGTACAACTAGGTCTGTATCGGGTACTGGGAGTCCCCATCCTGGCCCCCTTCAAGTCCTGCACTTCCATAGGCACCCACTGCCTCTGGAGAGGTGGTCCTCCTAGCCAGGCCAGGCCTTTCTCTGATAGATACCAGAGATTTGCCCCAATCAGTCAAGCTGCAAATGCTATAGATTCTATAGGAGGAACATTCCCGGGGAGTCAAGGGAAAGGTAAAAAGTACAAATAGCCATGCTATTCTGGTTGGAGGCAGGGGGACCTGCACCCCATTCTGGCTTTGTGAATCGGATCAGACAAGGGTAGGATCTGGACAGGTAGGCATGAGGCTGAGGGACAGCATTCCAGGCAGGGAGACCTTGAGAACAAAGTCATAGCAACAGGACAGATAGGAGGCCGTGGGGTATTCAGCTGGCTAAGCTCCCGGGTGCAGAGAAAGGCGGCATGGGCACGCAGGCTCCTACGAGAGTTTGGAGGTCCCTGAAAATCGACCTCAGAAGTATGGAGAGATCTCAGAGACAATAGAGAGACCCTCAAGACCCCTGAGCAGAGGAGAGAGTGGTCTGAACAAGGTTTAAAAAGCTCCCCTGAGGGATCCCTGGGTGGCGCAGCGGTTTGGCGCCTGCCTTTGGTCCAGGGCGCGATCCTGGAGACCCGGGATCGAATCCCACATCAGGCTCCCGGTGCATGGAGCCTGCTTCTCCCTCCGCCTGTGTCTCTGCCTCTCTCTCTCTCTCTCTGTGACTATCATAAATAAAAAAAAAAAAAAAAAAAAATTAAAAAAAAAAAAATTAAAAAGCTCCCCTGGAAGCCGAGTGGAGGAGGATCAGGGATGGGGAAGCAGGCCATGTGACAGGAGCCTGCAGGCTGGTTATCCCCAGTGGACAGTGGGGCAGGGACCGAGGCAGGAGCCAGGGCCAAGGGGAGCCACGAGTCTGGCACGAAGGAGGAAGGAGGGAAGGGAGGGAAACCACCAGCCTGGGAGTCCCTGGCCCTGAGTGCAACCTCATCTGAGAAAGAAGGAAGCTGGGGAGGGGCAAGGTCGATTAGGGTGAGAGGAAGTAGTTTCAGCAGAAAGAAAAAGACTTCCCTGTTGGACAATCATCAATGTGCCCTTAGAGCATCTGGTGAAAATCACTTCTGCATCTGGAACTCAGGAAAGAGGATCATGGTAGGAGATTTACAATCGAGAATGGGAAGAATCCAGGTACAGGAGTCACTGACACCCCTGGGATGAACGGGGCTCCCAGGTGAGAGCTAGCAGGGAGAAAGAGAAGCACATGCAGGTGGGACTGGGAGCATCTGTGAAGAGCCTGGAGGCCGCAGTGTCTGGGAAGGCAAAGTCAAGCAGCTGGAGACCCCGTACCGACCCCAGGAAGGGTGGCAAAAGCCCTGAGCAGTAGTGATATTATAATGACTGAAGATCCTACATATTGAGTTCCTCTTCCATGCTAGGCCTTGAACTTGGGCCCTGACATGCATCATTGACCTCACAGACACCTCCCAACCCCCCTGGAGCTAGTACTGTTATCCCCTTTTAAAGAGAAGAAAGTTGGCAGAGAGTGGCTCAGTCCCCCAGCCTGAACCCAGTTGGACTCCAAAGCCTGCCTGCACATCCTTTCAACCACTGTAAGGGGGGAGGGGGGCAGCGTTTGCTGACTAGTCAGCGTCGGATAGTTTCATGGGGGAAGGGGTTCTCAGAGGGCCAGAAGGTGACCAGCTAGAAGCAGACAACTGTCCTTCCAGCTGGGCAGAGTGGGACAGTAGCTCTAGCAACTTCCTCCAGCAGCTGGCCCCAGATGGCTGGAGTAGGAGCTGCCCCTCAGAACGGAAGGATCTGGAAGGCTGCAGCAGGGGGCCAGAGCCGGGAAGGACCTTTAGTTCTCGTTCTGCCTTTAGAATCCAAACTTGGAAAACAATGGCCGCTAAAAGTGATGTGATGACTAAAATTTCTGACTGTTGCTAAGTTTAGCACTCAGGGTGGGGTAGACACAATGACGTCCAAGGCGCAAACCTTGACTTCCGCCCCCAACCCCATGTTGTATCCTGATCCCCTGTTTAACTCTTCTATTTCCACACTTCCACATCATAACTTCTAACCCAAGGAAGGCTTTAGAGATGAACGAGATCCCCATTCGGTATCTCCTGAGTACTTAACACCTAAGCTAAAGCGTACCATGCTTCACCCAAAGGAATCAGTCACTAATGGTGGAATTTCAGGCACCAGAGCTGGTTTATGGGAGTTTCTGAAATCATACCAGTTGTCAACCTGCACTGAAACAGTGCCTGGCACATGGCAGGCCCTCAATAAATATGTGCTCCTCCAGGCAAGAGCTATGTAGCTCACTGTTGTCACAGTCCAGGGATGAGAAGGCCTCTCTGGAGCCTCAGAGTGCCAGAAGCCACACAGCCCCAACAATCACCCCATAATCAGGTTCCATCACATTATAACATATCCATCAGTTATATAGGAGAGTATCATATCTGGCCAGAAAGCACATATATTTGACATTTTATTTTATTTATTTTATTTTATTTTTTAAAGATTTTATTTATTTATTCATGAAAGACAGAGAGAGGCAGAGACACAGGCAGAGGGAGAAGCAGGCTCCGTGCAGAGAGCCTGATGTGGGACTCCATCCCGGGATTCCAGGATCACGCCCTGGGCTGAAGGCTCCATCGCTGCCACCCAGGCGTCCCATATTTGACATTTTAAAGTTTGGAGGAAACTTTCAAAATTATTTAGGTTCAACCCAATTGTTTTCAGTCCTTGAAAGCACTTCTGCAACACCAAAACTCAGATCAGACTAGGGCTGGCCAACACAGCACACACAGCCTCCCCACCTGCGCTGCCAGAGCTTGGGCACGTATTGCTACGTGACTATGGCATCTGGCTTCAGATCCTCTCAGTGCCCAAGGTTTGTTTTGTTTCCCTTGTGGGAGATGATGTGCAGACCACATGGATATTGTGTCTCCAATGTAAATTCATTCTCTGAAAAGAAAAAAAAAAGTGTTTACAGGACACCTGGGTGGCTCAGTGGTGGAGCATCTGCCTTCGCCTCAGGTTGTGATCCCAGGGTCCTGGGATGGAGTCCTGCATTGGGCTCCCCACTGGGAGCCTGCTTCTCCCTCTGCCTAGGTCTCTGCCTCTCTCTGTGTCTCATGAATAAATAAGTAGAATCCTTATTTTTTTAAAAGATTTTATTTATTCATAGAGACAGAGAGAGAGAGGGGCAGAGACACAGGCAGAGGGAGAAGCAGGCTCCATACAGGAAGCCTGATGTTGGGACTCGATCCCGGGTCTCCAGGATCACACCTGGCTGCAGGCGGCACTAAAGCGCTGCGCCACCAGGGCTGCCCATAAGTAGAATCTTTAAAGAAAAAAAAAGAGTTTCTACAAAAGTCCAATGAATTTACTGACTACTCATGACCCATGCATAGTATTTATGGGTCTTTGTTGTTTTTGCCTGTGTTTGCTCCCCCTTCGCCAGGGCCAACACCCCAATTTCTTTGGGAATCCCCCTCCTCCTACTCCCACTTCAGTGGAGAAACTTAGAGCTGGAAGGAGAGGAGGGGACAGATACACCATCCAAACTAATTCATTTAGTTAGGATTCATTGGGCCTCCTTGGGTTCTTTATCATGAGCTCATAAAATTGCCTCTAATGTGGGCTAGTGGGGGGGCAAGGGGGCTTTGTTTCCTGTGCTGAAAGAGCACAGTTGTCCCTCCCCTGCCCTGTGGGAGCCTGGCACTGGGCCCTGGGGGGTGATCCCAAGACACAAAGAGTCCCTGCCCTTCAGGAGCTTCCCAGTTTAGTAGGTGGTTGGACAGACCCAAGTAACCAGTCCCAGCCCAAGTTCCAGCTAAGAGGTGTGATGGAACCAGAAGAATCACCTGATGATTTAGAGCTGATGAGCGCCCCCTACCCCCCACTACGGCTCCCCAAGGTCCTGGACTGGGAGTCAGGAGAAGGCTGTGAGGCCCAGCCCCACTGTGAACTCTCTGTGGCTACTTGGACAGATCACCCTGAGCCTTGGTTTTCTCATCAGCAAAATGGAGGTGGATATGCCACATGACGCCTGGGCTGCGGGCCAGAGAAGGGAGTCACAGCGTGGTCTCCCAGGGGAGGGTGGCGGTTACGGCAGCCTACTCTAGGTCTGGAGGTCCTTTTCTCTTGGAGAGGGAGAGACGAGGGTGGAGCAGGAGGAGAGAGACTCCCCTGTAGCCCCCACACCCACCACCCTGCACTGGGCTGCCTCCTCCATGCAAGCTCCAGGGGAGAGGGACCTGAGGAACTTTCCAGTCCCAGTGTTTTCTCCCATGTCCTGAGCATTCACTCATCTGAAATCCAGCCTTTTCTGGGCATTTGCAGGGGATATCACACCGCCTTCCATCCACAGAGCAGATAAATCTGCCAGGCTCATCAGGGCTCCCCACACCGAGGCACCCTCCCTCCCCTGCCCCACCCCCACCCCACTTCCCGCTCCCCTGGGCAGCACCTGCACTGTCTGTGCAGGGGACAGGTCAGACCAATTCACAGTGGCTGCCCTCCCTGAGGGCTCTCGGGGGAGTCGCAGCGGCCTCCTTTGCCCTCCAGGAGGCCAGAGGGTGAGGGCCAGGGTCAGGGTCAGGTCAAGGCCAATGGCCAGGACCCAACTGCCTGTGGTGAGGATGACCAGGCCCATTAGAGCTGACACCTGCCTTCCTGCCTCTCATTTTCCTACAATAAGCCTGCCCTCGATCACAGTCAGGTGTGCCCCATGCGACCCACACATCCCCAGCCCATGAAAGGGGACAAATTCAGAGGTAAGTAATACAACACACACGAGGTTGAGGTCGGCAGGCGCTGCCCCACCACCACCATCATCACCCCCAGCATCACCTGTTGCTGCTGGCCACAGGTGCCTCTGCAAATGCCTTTTCAGGCATCCTCCTGCCTCTGCACCAGCATCCTCCCCTCAAACAGCCTTCAATGGAGGCTTGGAATTACGAAAATCAATTACTCCAAGAAGAAACTTAGGCAGACAGGAATTAGAATAAGACGACAGATAGTTCCTACCGTCAGGTAATTCTCCCCAGAGAATTTCAGATAATAAAAGAGGAATAGAAAAGACAGAATTTTCCCCCAGAAAGGAAGGGAGACTATGATGGATAAACAGGTGATTCTCTTCCTTCTGCCTTCTCTCGCTTTCCTTGGCTGTGCCCCTGCAAAGACCAAACCGTGGGGTCTCAGAAACCCACGGGGTGGGGATGGTAAGTGAGTGGGCAGGTTCCAGGGTCCTGGGCCCAGGGAACAGTGCTGTGTTCTCAGAGGACATTTGACTCTCATGTCCTTCCTTGAGCAGGGACATGGACAGGGCTCCCATTACACACAGGCCCAGGGATGTATGATGTGGCAGTTAATCTCTCTCTAGTCCACGTTCCAGCTCATCCCCTCAACAATGACAGAAGCTTTTAGACAGCAGGTCCTTGGCTGACGTGACCAGCCTCTCCTTGCCACCCAACCCCAGATGCCCACACAAAGGACCTGTCCACTGATCCAGGAGGTGATGGAGGGGTGCACAGGTTTTCCTGAGGCCAGTTACTTGGTTTCCTTCATTGTAAAATGGACAAATAGCACACCGAATTCTCATATAGACGTCTACAACGCCACAGCCCCAAGAATATCACAAAGCCCTGTCTGTAAGTATTCCAAGAAGAAAAAAGTGTCCTATGGTTAGAGGTTTGGGGAGTCCAGGGGTAAACAAAGTTCCATTGCTTCCTTCACTGCAGAACTTAACAGGGCCTTCAAAATTGCTAACGCGGACTGGTCCTGTATGAATGGGTATAAAGTATGCAGCCTTTTCCAAAACTCTTTTTCTACTAAGTATGTCCCCAGATGGCTGTTCCATGGAACACCCAGGGCCAGCAGTGATTGCAGACATAAGGCATAACGAGGCTGTAATAAGGCATTTAAAGGGGACTGGTTAGGGAGCTATAAGAAAATTCATGGAAGGTGTGGAGCTTGAGATATGTCCTAAAGGATAAAGGCAGGGCAAAGACAGGGAGGGGACATCCCCTGTAGAAGAGACTGCCCAAACAGCACCCTGGGGGTGGGAGAGCCCTGGGCAGGCTGGGTCCAACTGTTTGCCCTAACTGTTACCTGGAGAGGAGGAGGAAAGTTTGGAAATGTGGAGTGGGGAGGGTCTTGGGTTTTCTTTTTTAAAGTCCTTCAGTAAATAATGGCTTGCTCATATGAGTGGCTACCACATGCAGCACAGTATGAGGTGCAATTCTGACTATGCTCCTATGAAGCAGGTTCTAGTACATCTATTACTTTAGAGCCAAGGACAAGTTAAGTGGCTACCCCAGTTCATGTAGCTACTGAGTGGTGGACAGGGATCTGAAGCCCCCAGTACCTCATAGAACCCATGCCCTTACCACTGTGTTTCCCCACCCTAAAGCTGCAAGGGGCAGGGTAGAACCCAGTGCCAGCAGCACCACCAAGGTGTGGAGAACAGCCAACTATTCCTTGCCCTAGGGAGCCTTGTCCCTATGCCTTGGGTTCTGACTTATATCCCATTGGCTAGTGCTCCCTAAATATGTACACAGGTCACTAGTTCTAAATATTCAAAGGAAGTCTTTCCAACCATCCTTCTGGCAGTGGGCAAGAAGGTGCCAGAATACCACTTGGCACCAACAGAGATACATGTGACCGAACCCATCCACATCCTCAACAAGATTTATGTTTCCCAAACACGTGGCTGGTGCTTGATTTTTGGGGCCTGTGGAGCCATCCTGAGGGGGAGCAGACCTCTTAACGGAGGGAGGCATCATCGTCATCAAATATTTTGATAATCATCTCCATCACAGTAAAGAAGGCACCAGGCCACTTCCTGCCCTTGCGCGGGACGGGAAGCGAAATTGTTTGCCTTGATTCAATTAGGTAATTAACTAGACAATGCAGAGAGAAATTCCAGCACAGATATAAATACTTGAAATCCCTGCACTAGTTGGTGAGGATGTCAACAACAGGAACCATGGCAGGAGGGGAGAGGCGAGGGCGGAGAGGTGTGTCTTGAGCTAAAAACAACAGTGGGCAGTTTATAATGACAGGCGCTTGCCCCGGGCCAGCTCTGTGATAAGCACTTTACCAGCCTCACTTAGGCCTCAAAACAACTGAATGACGCAGGTGTCACTATTACCTTCATTTGACAGATGAGGAGACTGAGGTACAGGCAGCAAAGTAGAAGTGACAAACTCAGGTCTGATTTCAAACCTACATCTTTTCTTTTTCTTTTCTTTTTTTTTTTTTTTAGGATTTTATTTATTTATTCTGAGAGACAGAGTAGAGAGAGAGGCAGAGACACAGGCAGAGGGAGAAACAGGCTCCATGCAGGGAGCCTGATGTGGGACTCGATCCCAGGACCCCGGGATCACGCCCTGAGCCAAAGGCAGACGCTCAACCCAAGTGCCCAAGATGTCCTGAGCCCAAGTGCCCCTCAAACCCACATATTTAGCCATAGCCCTCCACTCCCTCTCCAAAGGCCCAAAATCTGGTCTCAACGAGGAAACTGAGGCAGGATTGGACCCCCCCCACGCACCCACCCCGTTCCCTCCTCCCCAAGTGTCTTGACTGCCCGGCCCAGGGCCTCCCAGCTAACCTGGCTGGAGGGCTGCCACAGAGAAGAAGGAGGCTTGGAGAAGTGATTTTGTAGTCCTGTTTGCAGAAACCTAGACAGCTGCCCTCCTGGGGCCCGCTCCAGCCTCACTTCCTCCAGGAAGTCTCCTTGATTTCTCACCCTTCCCACATACCAGCCTGTGGGCTTTCCAAAGACTGGGCATGCTTTCTCTCTAGGATCGAACACCAGAGGCTCTTGAGAGGGAAGGAGAAGCACAACCTCACGCTGGTTTGAGTCCCCTCCACCTTCACCAGACGGGTCTATTCCAACAAACACTTACCCCAGTGGTTTCAACGGCAGAAACAAGCTCTAGTGGAATGTGAATGCCATGAAAAAGATAAACTTCAACCACCTCAAAGAAATCTTTTCCTCTATTATCCCATCTCTATTTACCACTGCAGCTCACTTAAAAACCCATATTCGAAAACCTTTTTGTTAGGGCAATTTAAGTCGCTGTGTATCTTTATAAGAGAAATAAATAAGCAATTCATATAGTCTCTTTTTTTAAAAGATTTTATTTACTTATTCATGAGATACAGAGAGAGGCAGAGACACAGGCAGAGGGAGAAGCAGGCTCCCGGCAGGGAACCCGAAGCGGAACTCGATCCCAGGATCCTGGGATCACAACCTGAGCTGAAGGCAGATGCTCAACCACTGAGCTACCTGGGCATCCCTCATATAGTCTTCCACACCCTGAACTGCCTTTACCAAAGGCAGTAAGTTCTGGAAAGGAGCACTGGCCAGAGTATCCCAAGACCAATATGAAGGTGACAGAGAAGGCCCTCAGTAATAGCAGCGCAAATAATGGCGAGCAATAACTCACAATGTGCAGACACTGGACTGGGCTCTCAGCTCCATGCCTAATTTTAACCTAATGACAACCTTAAGAGACAGGTATTGTTATTCCCAATTTACAGATGGAAATACTGAGGATCTGAGAAGTGAGTAGTTACACAGCTGGGAGGCGAGCCAGCCAGGACTCCAGTTTCATGGGCCCCAGCTCACTTCTCACCCTTTGCCTCTCTGCAAGACCAGGCCTTTCTGGGGTGGGAACAAGCTGCTTGACTCTACCCCAACCTCCCATCCCAAGCCCAGGACTCAGTAGCCAACAACCCTGTTCCAAATCTGAATCAATCAACACCTTGTTGGTCATTCCACTCAAAGGGAAATGGCCGTAGCAACTGCCCTGCCTTAAAGGCACTTTCTGGGGATAGAGAGAATGGAATTTTTTTTTTTAAGATTTTATTTATTTATTCATGAGAAACACAAAGAGAGGGAGAGAAGCAGAGACACAGTCAGAGGGAGAAGCAGGCTCCATGCAAGGAGTCCGATGTGGGATTCGATCCCGGGACTCCACGATCACGCCCTGGGCCAAAGGCAGGCACTAAACCGCTGAGCCACCCAGGGATCCCAGGAGAATGGAATTAATAGCAACCTCAAAAAACCCAAGAGCTATAGGGAATGGAAAGAAACAGGCCCAGGACAGGCTGTCTATGAGAGCATGGCTCGTGCACCCTTCCTTCATAGAGCCTGGATACAGCCATACCTGCTCACCTCTGCTCTCTCTGATTGCTCAAGGCCAGTGTTAGAGGGAGAACATGGGGGGATGACGCCAAACTAAAAGAGTCCTCCCTCATTCACCCCTTTTTTGCTCCTCACCATCTTAATCACATCTAATTTCTTTCACTGGAGCTAGAGGGCAGAGAGGCAAGGCGCCTGACACCTCGAGCTGCGGGTGGAGAAGACTTTCATTCAAACTCTAGGTCTGACCCTTCCCTGCTAGGTGACCTTAACCAAGTCACTTCCCCCACTCTGGGCCTCAGTTTCCTCATCTGCAAAACAGAAATGATAGCAGGACCTCATGGGACTGCTGTGAGAACCAGATTCACTAATACTGGGAAGTCCTGAGCCCAGTGCCTGGCCCAGAGTAGTACTCAGAAAGTGTGGGCTGCCAGGAATTATTATTACACCCCAAACAGGTCCTGCACCTTGCACAGAGCCAGTGTGAGGCAGAGCAAACACTAACACCAGGTTCTCGCTCCTGGTTCAAGCTCTTTCCCGACACAGCCACACAGGAATGTGAGATGGCCCAGCCCAGGGTTTCCCATGGCCCAGTGGCCTCTCCATGTCTGCAACTCATGGGCTCAGCACAAAGTCCCAACCAAAAGGTTTGTTTTTCTACACACACACACACACACACACACACACTCTCTCTCTCTCTTTCTCTCTCTCTCTCTCTCATACAAAATCGACAAGTAGCTCAGAGTAAAAGCTCCCAAACCTTAGCATCATCCTCCATCCAGAGGTGAGCAGTGATCTCATCCTTGTGACTAAGCCAACACCGACGCCAAGAGCCCTCTCTGGGAACCCTTGGGCTTGGCACTGCTGGCTCCAACCCCAGAAGGAGCCAAGGCTGCGAAACTGGGATTTGCACAGAGCTGGGAATCCCTGCTCTAGGAGCTGAGAACCAGAGTGGCTTTGAAAAGTTGGGTGGTATTACAGCCAAAGACCAGGATGGGACAGGCAGGAGGTCTGGGTTGCACTCACAGCTTTACCATGAACTGCCCATGGGGATTTGTTTTATTTTTAAGATTTTACTTATTTATTCATGAGAGACACAGAAAGAGAGGTAGAGACACAGGCAGAGGGAGAAGCAGGCTCCCTGTGGAGCCTGATGTGGGACTCAATCCCAGGACACCAGGATCACACCCTGAGCCAAAGGCAGATGCTCCATCACTGAGCCACCCAGGCATCCCTGCCTATGAGGTTTTTTTTTTTTTTTTTTTAAGATTTATTTATTTATTTTTGATAGACATAGAGAGAGAGAGAGAGAGAGGCAGAGACACAGGAGGAGGGAGAAGCAGGCTCCATGCCGGGCCTGACGTGGGACTCGATCCCGGGACTCTAGGATTGCGCCCTGGACCAAAGGCAGGTGCTAAACTGCTGAGCCACCCAGGGATCCCCGCCCATGAGGTTTTAATAAGTAAACCCAGGCCTCTGTCTGCCCAACCCTAAAATGAGTGGATTATAGGTTTCCAGTGGTCTGTCCAGCTCAGCTCTGGTTTCACTCCTTTCTTGCCCACCAGGGGCTGCCGGCCTAGCTGGGGAAGGAGTAAAGAGCCAATAAAGGGACAGGTTAGAGGACAGTGGGCAGGACAATATGTGAAAGGAGAAGCCAGTGCCGCTGGAGTGGATGGTACAGGCCACCAGGAGAAACAGGGCCTGATTGGGGGAGAGGGTGGTGGAGTATGGCAAGGGGGAATCCTAACGGAGGATTGGGGTGGGGAGGAAGAGAAAACCAATACTCGTGGTCTGCAGGTTTGTCCAGGCAGAGAAGCACAGTGCCAGGAGCACCAGAGCAACCTGTAAAAGATCCCAGTGAGAGGAGGCCAGGAGAGGAGGAGAGCTTTCCCCCAGAACGTCAGCCACTGCCTCCTCCTTCTCACTTAATTCCTACCACCATGGTGAAGACAGACAATCAGGAGAACCTAGATTAAAACTAGGAAAAAAAGCCAAAAAACCCAGATACAGACTTTGCTCTGGAGCTGGCCCCTCCCAGAACCCAGAGGCAGCAAGAAATGAGATCCTCCCTCTTCCAGGGTGCAAGGTTCCAGGAGAGGTGGGGATGGACATGGTGCCTTCCCAGGGCTTCTATGAAATCCGCTCTACCACACACCATAATATGCCACCTGCAGCAAAGCCAGGAGGGCACAGCATTGCACTGTGCTGTTGATGAAGCAGGTGACTGCTGAGTTCTGGAAGCCTCAAAGGCTCCACTTTGCCTGCGGCTGCCTGTCCAGACTCATTATGGCATTCAAGGTGTTCTATTTGGTATCCCAAGGAGACTTCTTCACTCCTATCACTGTGTCTCTTTCCCCTACACCCCTGCTCCAGCCTCATCTACCCTCCAGTTCCATATCTCCATCATGAGCCTTTGCCCTGTGGGGTCTTGATCTGCCCTCGGTCTTCCTGCTGCCCTTGCTGTTTCGCCTAATAATCTGCCCCTCAGTAAACCATAAGAGACTCTTAACTCTGGGAAACAAACTAAGGGTCGCTGGAGGGCAGGGGGGTGGGAGGAAAGGGTTACTGGGTGATGGGCACTAAGGAAGGCAAGGGATGGAGTGAGCCCTGTGTGGTCTATGCCACTGATGAATCCCTAAACTCTACCCCTGAAACTAATAATACAGAATAGGTTAATTAATTGAATTTATTATTTTTTTAAATATTTTATTTATTTGTTCATGAGAGACACAGAGAGAGAGGCAGAGATATAGGCAGAGGGAGAGGCAGGCTCTATGTAGGAAGCCCGACGTGGGACTCGATTCTGGGAATCTGGGATCATGCCCTGAGCAAAAGACAGACGCTCAACGGCTGACTGCCCAGGTGCTCCAATTAATTGCATTTAAATTAAATCATCATCATCATTTGTCCCTGTTGCTTTGACCAGGTAGGACCATACCTCTTGTGGTCTGTTGACTCTTAGACTTTAATCAGGTTCCTCAGGAGACTAAAGAACATAAAACAGTCCGAAGTTCCAACACCAAATTTCGGGTACAGGCTCAAGCACAGAACTGGGACCCTGCCACCTCGTGCCCACTGACAAGGTCACGGTGTGACCTCTGCCCGTGTCCATGGCTGCTGAGCCCTGCCAGGAAGATCGTGGAGGCAAAGGGCTCTGTACAGCCTTAAGTGTGACACGAACTCCAGGGATTAGGATGTCTATTTTTAACTCCCCATATCCTGGCTGAAAAACAAATCCCTCACACACCCTGCAGATCCCTATCAGGGGGGCAGGCAGAGTCTTCGGGGAATTGCCTCCTCCAGGAAGCAAAGCCAGTCCTGATGGCTTTCCCTCTGCTGGGAAAGGCCGGCAGCGCCCTGCTCCAGCTGGGGCCGGCTTCCATTATGTCTGGCAGGATCCTCACTGCCCTTGTCACACAGCCATTTCCTGGTGGACGCGCTTGTCACATATTCTCCAGCCACTGACAGGGTCACCAACAATGCGGAGGGGGGTTATTCATTCATTTACTTATCCACACACACATCCATTCCCTCCTGTGCCTCTGAGGAGCTGGAACTGGCACTAGCATCACCCAGAAGGTCAACCTTGAGGCACCTGTGCTGGGAGGCTCAGTCTAGGGGCAGAAGCAGGGCTGGAGGCTGGGAAACCAATAAAGTAGACACGAGTAGGCTGTTTAGTAAGAAAGGCACTGTGGGAGGCCACAGGACTTCAAAGCCCCTGCCAGCATCCAACGAGCAAGGGGCTTGGCAGCCTCCAAACCTAAAACCAGACCATTACCAATCTAGCTCCTCTCCCCTCCCAAAGGCACCCCTGGCATCCCTCGGACCTCCCTCCAAGATGGGTCTTTAAAAGCTTATCTGCCACTGCGACTTACAGGAGGATGGAAGCTTCCTATTTTGGGACAGAGAACTCCTATCCAATCACTGGTCCATCTGTGTGGGTATTGATCATGTTCATGAGGACGTTGCTCATTCTCCCCGGTCCCACCTCGACCACTTGCTGCTGCCTAAGCTCGCCATCATCAAATGATACCGGCAGAGAGAGAAAATGACCCCAACACACAAGTTTCAAAGAAAAAAAGCCTCATTCCCAATGGGGAGCCTTTAATGTGGGCAGCTTTCTCCTGGCTGGGCAACCCTTGGTGACCTCAGGGACAGTTTCCCTGAAAGTTCTAACCGCAAATAACCATACAACCCTAGAAAAGTCATGTGACCCCTTGGTGCCTCTGGGGCCACATCTGTGAGCCCCCCAGTACCGTACCAGTGACCCTACAGATCCTCGGTAAGTATTTTACACACTCTGGAGAATTCTAAGCAATGGAAATCTTGACAATGCTCCTTCAAGACCTGAAGTTCAGCCTGCAGGCTGGGGGTGGTGGGGTGGGAATAATGTCCCCTTTCCAGACCTTCCTCCAGGCTTCTCTCTTTGATGCCACAATGCAGTAGAGACGTGTTAAAAAAGCAGATCAAGAACAATCCAGAGGAGGCAGGGAAGTCTCTCTACAAACCAAATGCCCTCTCTCTGTCCCTCAGCTGCAGGCAGCTGGGTGCAGCGCACACTGAGAGGACCCAGACTCTCTGAGCTGGCAAGCAGGGGGCCGGCAAAATGCTCTGAGCCAGGGACAGAGAAACCAAGTTTGGTGACAAGCCAGTCCATGAGCATTCACTAGACCCAGGAAGGCCCTTGTGGGACCCCAGTTGTTCTGTGGGCACTGGATGAGTAAGGCCCAAGCCCTGCCCTTGAGAAGCTCAGAGTCGGTCTTGGAAGACAGGCAAGCAGATGACAAAGTACAAAACTGAGGCGGTTGATAGGAGCTACAAGCCAGGAGTGCATGGGGGCACAGCTTACCCTCAGTGGAGTGATGAGACCGATTGGAGGTGACATTTGTGCAAGACCCAGAGGGGTAGAAGAATGTGTGCAATGAAGCAGTGGCTGCACGAGATGGATATTTAGGAGTCACAGGAGAGACCAGGAAATGGGTGGCCTGAAAAGCAAAGGGAGAACAGGCAGGGAGGAGAGCTGTCGCAGGCATGCAGCGTGGGTTTGATCCTGCAGGTGGGTAAGGGAAGGGAGGGAGGCAGGTACATTGAGGACAGGATGCTGGTGGAGGCTCTGGCTAAGGAGACTCCACTTTAGGAAGCCGGGCTGCCAGGGGCTCATCCTGGGCATGGAGAACCGGCAACTGGACCCGGCTGCTCTGGTCCAGGGAGAGCCTATCACCACGCTGGCACAGACCCCAGCAGGGAAAGGCCGGCCTCAAGGAATGCTGGGGATGCCCAGGGGAGAGACATGTGGTGAGTCAAGGGAGGCAAAAGACTGCCACACACCCTCCTGGCCTCTGGGCCAAGGCTGTGAAGGGCTTAGCGAAGATGGAGCTGGGCTGGTCTCAGAGCCCCACTCTCCCCTCGTCTCCCTCTCAGAAGCCCAGCCATCATCACCCTCCTGCAGTATTCAGAGTGCAGATTACCTTTTAATTCCAGAGATGAGCACCCTGACCCTGCCTGTGGCTCCTTCCTGCTGCCTGCACCTTCTGCCCTCAGCTCCCTGAGTCCCCTGGACACTGAGCCCACAAACCCTTGCTGAGTGGTCTCACAACAAGCCAGTGTTGCCCTCCAACCCAACCCAACAACTCACCTGTGCCCTAAGCCCATCAGGGAACCCTCCTCCCCAGAATGGCAGAAAAAGAAGTATAACTTGTGAATGTTAACTTTGGAAGGAACCTCAGCAAGCTAATTGAACGGCTCCCACATTCACAGACGAGGAAACTAAAATTTTGAGAGATGACTAGCCTTGCCCAGGATCACACAGACCACTGGCAGCCCAGCCGGAACCCAGATCTTCAAGCTGCCAGGAGGGCTCCGGCACTGAAGCCAGGACCAGGTGGGATACAGTGCAAAAGAGGCCTGTGCTCGTTGTCAAGGGGTCTGAGTTCAAGTTCTGACTCTACCACATTCCCCACGCACACAGACATTAGAGCTTTGGACATGTTGTTGCAGCTTCCCAGACTCCAGCGACCTTTTCCATAAAATGGGTGTTTAATAATTCTGTGCGTGCAGCAGGATCAAACAGAATCAAGGGTGTGTGCAGCAGAGTAGGGGGTCAGGACCAGGATACTGCTGAGGTCTGTGCAGATGACTGCTTCACCTTCACCCTTCCCAGAAGCCAGTGCAGCCCAGCCAGCCCTAAATCAGACAGCTCCCCCAGAGCTGCCCAGGGGCCAGTGGAGCAGCCCTCCAGGGGAAGGGGTGGATTGCTGCTGGATTTACAACATTTACACATGTGGCAGACCCGCCCCTCTCCCCCTGCCAGAGGTTCCCCAGCACCTCCTGACAGAGGTCATCATGGGGCCATCCAGGAGGAAGGGGTCGGGGATTGTGGTCCTGCCCATTCCACCCCAGCTGAGAAATCTGAGCACAACATACTCATCCAAGATGCACTAATCCTTCTAGAAAGCAGAGGTCACAGGCCTTTAGGGGAGGGAGATGGGGGGAGCAGGGTCTCCTGGGAGCCATAGGCTGGCTGGCATGCTCATTCACTCGTGGCAAGAGGGGCCTTAGTCTGCCAAGGGCCTCCCTATCCTGCCTAACATCCACCCAGGAGACTTCCATGGACAGCAGTCACCCCACCAGTGGGTATAGCATCCTGTCCACTTTACATCTGGGAGAAAGCACCAGAAAGGAAAACTGACCACCTGCAGAGAGTGGAGCCAAGGCTTAAACCTAGATCACTTGGAATCCATATGCCACACTCTCTTCTGAAGCCACAGTCCCCAGGCTGTGATGTGTGTGAGGATGGCCTGGGGAGTTCTTAAAAGTGCAGATTCCTAGGTCTGGAGTGGAGGTGAAAAATCTGCATTTTAATAGGTTCCCCAGGTGGCTGTGAGAAGGCACTGCCAGCCCACACACCACAAGCCCAGGTGAACACACATGTGCACATGCTCATGGGCACACATGACAGGACAGGACAAAATGACAGCACAGGACAAAAATGACAATTAGAAGCACAGGCTTTAAAGGCAGATGCCAGGTTTGAGATGCAGCTCAGGTCCTTATGGGCTGTACGACCTTGGGTAAATCTCGCGATCTCTCTAACCCTAAATGAGGGTCAAAAAAGAATCAGCCTTGAGGTCCTAATGTCTTAAGGATGCAAGGAACTACTATGTATAAAGCTCTCAGCACAGAACCTAGCACATCATAAACACTCAAAAAATGGTGCTACCACCGTTGCCAAACTCAGTTCAGTATGTTGAATGCCTAAGGGGAGGAACAGAACATCAGGTACCAGGGGACCACAGTGCATAACTGAGCCAGTAAGAGATGCCTGCCTGAAGGGTTGTACCAGAACCAGTGGGTAGAAGTAACAGGAACACAGATTTCCACCCCAAACAGAAAGAGTTTTCGTATCAGACCGGAGTTGCCCAATCATGAAGCCAGGTGCCTAGTTAGCTGTTGCTAGAGGATCCCAGCTAAAAAGATTTGATGTTGGAGATGCCACATCAGGGAAGGAAGAAGAGAAGGGGTGGCATAGCACTTTTGAAGGTGATATTGAGTTAGGTTATCCAGGTCAGTGTCTCTCCCTGGTTATAATGCTGGTTAATTTGTCATTTGTACTGTCCTGATATTTACAACCTTCACCTCCACAAATCCAAAAGGGATGCGGAGAGGCCAGTGGTAGACAGAAAGGCTTGTGTCTTCTGAGCATTTCATGGTAAGGAAGGGAATGGATGGGGCTGTCTTAAATCTGAGGCCTACAAACACACTGAAATTGTATGCCTTGAAGGATATGTGCATCTGTGCACTTTCCTCGAAAGGGCTAGTTAAGAGGGGCTGGTTCATATCAACCTTTGAGTGAAGGGGAAACTGAGGCACGAGGTGGGGCTGGGTCACTCAGGCTGCAAGAGGGCCCAAGCTCTAGGATACAGCCTGGAGCCCAAGACTGTTGTCCTATGAGCCAGGTGCTTTTGGCGCGTTACCTTCAAAAGCCTCACTACATCCTCCTGGGGTAAGACTGAGCTCAGAGAGGTTAAACACACTTCCCAAGAACACAAAGCTAGTGAGTGGCAGAGCTGGGGTTTACACCCAAGTTCTCTGGGCCTCAGAGCTGGTGTTTGCTTTGGTTTTCATTCTTGGCTGTACTGTCTTAGGTCAAGAAAACACAGAAAGATGTTTGGCTTTGACACTGGGGAAAACAATGTTAAAGATGATGATCCTCATAGGTGACAAGCTACCTACTCATCTACTCTCAATTAAAATTAAATTAAAATTAAAATTAATTTCTCCCCTAAATAGCAGAATAGAATGGGGGCTCAGTTTCCCTATGACTCAAGTCAGACAGCTTAAAAGAATGCAGCATTTGGAAATCAGAAAATGCAATCATTCCCACCAGGCTGGGAACTGGAACCTAGATGGCTTCCGTCTCTATTCCTACCCTGCTTAGCTGGTCTCTATTCCTACCCTGCTTAGCTGACCGGTGAGGGCAGCCCAGGAAACCAAAACCAGACCTCTCTTCAGTGACCCCGCCCCCTCAACACTGAGGGGTGGTTACCAGTTGAACAAAACAACATTTCAAACTTGGGTGCCCCAGGGTGCCTGGCTCTGGATTGAGAGGAGTGGCTGTTCAACTATCAATCCCAGGGTGGGCGGAAGAGGGTCCTAAATCTGGGAAGACCACTGGAAGCGTGGGGTTGGGAAGCTGGAGAAAACCCCCACCCCAATCCCTGTGGGCTGCAAGCCCCAGCTGGGGAGCCTCCCTCGTGAGACCCCGCGGGTTCTCCCCCAAGGACCCAACGATCTAGGCAGGGCTCTGCACCTAGCATCAGCCCGCGTCCCATCGGGGATCAGAGGCACAGTGGGCAGTTTGCACGAATGCACGACTGCACCTCGGAAAGACCTTCTGAAGCGCGGGGGGCTGTAGGGTAGAAGAGACTAGTAAAGCAAACTCCTCAGTCTGGTACCCTGACACCTGGCAGGCCCTCAGATTCCTTCCAACCTCAGGTCCCTCTGGGACGCCCGCAAGCCCGGGGACCCGCTCCGACCGGCTCGGGGGCCCGGGCTCTTACCTCTAAGCGCCAGCCGGGCCGCCGGGCACTGCCATCGCAAAGGCGCGGGGGCCCGAGCCGCGCCCACCCAGAGTCACGCCGTGGCGGGGGCGCCGGGTGCCGGGCCCGCAGCAAAGTTTGCGCAGCGCCAGCCTGGCGGAGCGGGCCGAGCCAGCGGCGGGCGGGGCAGAGGGCGCTCCCGCCGGCTCCGCGCCTCCCCGGGGCGGCGGGGCTCTGGCTGCGGGGCTCCTCCGGCCACCGGCAGGCCCCGCCCGGCCAATCGCAGGCCCGGCCACCCGCAGCTCCGCCCGCGGCCCGGGACTGCGCGGAGGCGGGGAGGGGAGGGGAGCGGAGGGGAGGGGGGTTGGGCAGGGGCGCACCTGTTTGGCCAGTCGGCCGCACTACTACCACCTCGGCCCCGCAGACTGCCGCACTGAGGGGGGCCCGGGGTGTGGGCCCCGCCACATGCCTCCTTCCCCGTCCCGGACCCAGCCGGGTCGCGCGCGCCGCTGTCTCCGCCAGGCTGCGGAGGGCCACTGAGCTCCTGCCCCAGCCCCTAGGGTGTCAAAGACCAAAGCCCGACTTTACCCTGGGGGCTATGGGGTATGAGTGGGAGGAGTCGACTGCCCCTCTGCCTGGCACACCCTCTTCTACTCTACACCTTCCTCCCCGACAAGCATTTTCGGGCGCCCTCCGGCCCCTTCCACTTCGCGGTGAGCCTGCCGGACCTCTGATCCCCGATGGGACGCGGGCTGATGCTAGGTGCAGAGCCCTGCGACAGGACGGCAGGGTGAGGGCGGGTCACGGGGAGGGCACCTCCAGCCCTCCCACCGACGTAAACCCTCCAGAACCCCATCTGGTTTTGGGCAAACGGCGCCAGAACGCTTGCAGGCCGCTGCAGCGGGCTCCCCAACGTCTCTTGAAGTCACCACAGATACTAAAGCTTGACGATTTTATTGTCCCATTTTCCAGAAAGGAAGACTGAGAGGCCAAAGGGAGGCGAACGCTTCTCAGTCGTGCAGGGGAGACTGCGACTTTTCCAAACCAAAGGTGAGTTTGCGGAGCGTGCCTGGCTCCACCCCCTGAGCCCGATCCCCAGGTTCTCCCTCGCTCGGCACCCGCACCCCACTCCCGCCCCTAGCCCTGCGGCGGCCCTGGGGTGGGGACCGAGGACGAGGCCCTAGTCGGTGCCGCCTGCCCTGCCTTACCTCGGCAGCAAAGCGTGTCGTTGCAGAGCGCGCCGGTCGGAGGCCCCAGCAGGGGCAGGGACACCCAGGCGAGCGCGCGGGAGGCCGCCCCTCCGGCTCCCATCCCGGACGGCCTCGCCCGCGCCCCGGCCCCCTGGCCTCCCACCCTCCGCGCCACCTGTGGGGACAGCGCGGCGCCGGCGGCCTCCGCCGCCGCCTCGGGGGTGGGGCCGGGACTCGGCCAGGCCCCGGGGTGGGGTGTCCGGGGCTCCCCGAGCTCCCGGGACTGTCGCGGCCCGGGCTCCAGGCGACCAACGCCGGGCAGGGCGCTATTTTTAGCTGGAGCGGTTCTCCCAGTTGGACAGACAGAACCAGTTAATTTGGCCTCTGGGGAAGGGCCTGCACCCGGAGCTCCCCGGAAAGGCAGCCACAGCTCTGCTGAAAGCTGATCCTTTGCGTTCCTGCCTTTCAAGGCGGGAGGGCGGGAGGACGCCTCCAATCCCTGGGAAGCCGGCGTCCTTTCTGAAGGCAGCCCTGGGCCCCAAGTGCACGCCCAGCATGGGGCTCTTTAAACTGCCGCTGAAACTCCACCTGCTCCCCTCTGGCTGACCCGAGGCTTCAGCCAGCTTCCCAGAAAATGCCCACCCTTCCTACTGGTCTCCAGCACTGAGAAGAGGCCTCCAGAAATGGGATCTGGGCTCAGCACCGACAGAAGCTGGCACCCTCCCATGATTCAGAAGCTACTTGTTGAAAGAAAGAAGAGTGAAAATCCTGTATCAGATGAGCCAGAGGGTCAAGTAGAGGTCTTCGGAGCCTGGGTAATGTGGGATGGATGGACAGGGTGGCTTCAAAATCTTGCAAAACCCCTAACCCAGCACCTTCTCACTGTGTGACCCTGGCAAGCCTTCTCACCCCTTGCCTCAGTTTCCTTTCTGCAGAAGGGAATCTGAGAAGCCCAAGAGATAGCATGTGAGAAAACCTTCACACACACACACAAAAAAGCCTGATGGGCATGTTTGTGTCGTGAGTGATGAAGGAATGCAAAGATGAAGACGATGCTCAGGAAACCACTAGCTCCTCTAATTCAAGGAAAGAGGTGCTAAGGGCCTAAAGAGATCCAGCTACACTGTATGATACTAGCCCAAGGATAGATGAATAGGTCAGTAGACTAGAACAGAGGCTGCAAAAAGAGACCACACGTGTCTGGAAACTTGGTAAGTGGCAAAAGTGGTGCTGCAAGTCACTGGGAAAAGGGTGGACTTTTCTTTTCTTTATTTTTAAGATTTTATTTATTTATTCATCAGACAGAGAGAGGCAGAGTCCTAGGCAGATGGAGGAGAAGCAGGCTCCATGCAGAAAGCCCAATGTGGGACTTGATCCCATCCATGGTCCTGGATCATGCCCTGAGCCGAAGGCAGATGCTCAACCACTGAGCCACTCAGGCGTCCCAAGGGTGGACTTTTCTTTTTTTTCTTTTTTTTTAATAATGAATTTATTTCTTATTGGTGTTCAATTTGCCAACATACAATATAACACCCAGTGCTCATCCCGTCAAGTGCCCCCCTCAGTGCCCATCACCCAGTCACCCCCACCTCCTACCCACCTCCCCTTCCACCACCCCTAGTTCGTTTCCCAGAGTTAGGGGTCTTCCATGTTCTGTCTCCCCAAGGGTGGACTTTTCTATAAACAGTGCTTTTTTTAAGAGTTATTGGATGTCCACGTTGGGGAAAAATGAGATGGAATCCCTACCTCACACCTTGCATTAAAAAAATTGATTCTAGGGGATCCCTGGGTGGCTCAGCGGTTTATCGATCTTGGAGTCCTGGGATCGAGTCCCACGTCGGGCTCCCGGCATGGAGCCTGCTTCTCCCTCCTCCTGTGTCTCTGCCTCTCTCTCTCTCTCTCTCTCTCTCTCTATGTCTATGTCTATCATAAATAAATAAATAAATAAATAAATAAATAAATAAATAAATCTTTAAATTAAAAAAAATTTTGCTTCTAGTAGGGTTAAAGATTTAAACACAAAGAACTTGTGTAATAGGGAAAGATTTCTTAAACATCCCCAAAGCACAAACCATTAAGGAAAAGATTGATACACTTAATTAACGTATGAAACTCAGGGCACTTAGGTTTGATCTCAGAGTCCTGAGATCAAGCCCCATAATGGGCTCACACTCAGCGCTGAGACTGCTTGGAATTCTCTCCTTCTCCCTTTGCTCTTCCCCTCTACTTATGCACTCTAAGTAAATGAATAAATAAAATCTTTTTTAAAAAAGTATAAGATTGGGACGCCTGCGTGGCTCAGTGGTTGAGCATCTGCCTTTGGCTCTGATCATGATCCCAGGGTCCTGGGATAGAGTCCCTAATTGGGTGCCTCCCTCAACACTGCAGGGAGCCTGCTTCTCTCTCTGCCTGTGTCTCTCTCTCTGTGTGTCTCTCATGAATAAATATAATCTTTTTTTAAAAGTATAAAATTCCTGTCTGTCAGATGCCTGGGTGGCTCAGTCAGTTAAGCATCTGCCTTCAGCTCAGGTCATGATCCCAGAGTCCTAGGATCAAGTCCCAAATCACTCTCCCTGCTCAGCCGGGAGCCTGTCTCTCCCTCTCCCTCTGCCTCCCACTCTTCCTTGCTTGTGCTCTTGCTCGTGCTCTCTCTCTCTCTCTCAAATGAAGAAAGTTTTTAAAAAACTTTAAAAATTGTTTAAATTTAAAAAATAAAAGTTCTATCAAAAGAAGATACTTGGAACACAATATCCAAAACATACAAAGATCTCCTACCAATCAATTTTCAAGAGAAAATTGGTTAGGAACAGGCAATTTGAGGAAGGGAAATCATGAAAAAACATTCAGCCACACTCTTAATCAGGGAAACACAAAATAAAACCCCAGTGAAGTGCTATTGCACACCTGTGAGATTAGCAAAAGCAAAGAGGAGGGCAGGGTGTTGATGAAGATGTAGCACATGAGGAGCTCTCATACACTGCTGGGGGAAGGCAAAATGGGTGCCACCACTCCGGAGAAGAATCTGACAGTATCTAGAAATGTTGAGAATGCATTACACAGCCCAGTGACCCAGAGAACTCGGCTTCTGGGATAAACCTGGGGCTCACTCATTGCCACAGCATTTGTCCTTGTAAAGAATCTGAAGCAGGGATGCCTGGATGATGGCTCAGCGGTTGAGCGTGTGCCTTTGGCTCAGGGCATGATCTTGGAGTCCCCAGATCAAGTCCCACATTGGGCTCCCCATGAGGAGCCTGCCTCTCCCTCTGCCTATGTCTCTGCCTCTCTCATGAATAAATAAATAAAATCTTTAAGAAAAATCTGAAGCAAAAAAAAAAAAAAAAAAGAAAAGAAAAAAAAAAAAATCTGAAGCAGCTTCCATGTCCTTCAGCAGAAGGCATAAAGGAATGCACATGTTTGGTAAAAGTCTGAAGAAATTCAGAAGAATGATAAATAATACCATTTAATGAAGTGTTTGCCTCTGGTGGGGACAGGTGAAGGATGCCAGGAAGGGGCTTCATCGATACTGGTAAGGTTTTATTTCTTGCCCTGGATCAAGGTCCCAGGTGTTTGTTTAACATTTCAGAACCTCTTTTAAAGATACAGAGCAAGCAGGGTAGTATAAAATATAAAATCCCCATAAAATGCAGTCCTGCTCTGAACTTCAGTGTCCTTATGTAAATAATATGACCATCATGTCTACGAAGTGCTCAGCACAAAGTGTGACTCATGGTGAAGTGCTCAGTAAAACTTGAGAACATGAATAGCCTGCTCCTCAGTCACCCCTGGGATCCTTCATACCCTGGTCCCAGCCAGCTGAGATTCCCCCACTCTGTGCAACTGAATCTCCCCAGCCCCCCAACCTCCGTCATGTCTTCATGCCTTTGCACAAACTGTTTAGTCTCCCTAGAGTATTCATTTTCCCCCTCTTCTGTTATCCAACACTGGCATTTCAGCCCATGGAAAGCCCCTGGGAGGTCCTCAGCCACTCTCCCAGGCAGAGAGCTCTCACAGCATCCTCCCATCCCACTCTCTGGGTCTATCACCTTGTGGATTGTTGCACCTGGTTATGGATCTGTCTCCTCCCTGAGCAGGCCGGGAGGTCCTCCAGCCCACGAACCTTGTCTGAGCCACCATTGTAGCCTTACTAGCCACGTAATGCTGGGCCTCAGGAAGGTCAGATGAATGAATAGAGGAGTGAGAGGACCCAAATACTCCGAGACAAGAAAGGGTCATGCCAAACTCTCAAAAGGAAACCAATCCCATTATACAGATTGCCTGGACTCATCAGATGTTCATGGGAGGTAATATGACCTTTGGGGTCAGACAGACCTGGGTTCACATCTAGGCTGAGCCATTTGCCAGCTGTGTGGCATAGGGCATACTGCTACATCCCTCTGAGCCCTAGTTTCTCTGTCTGCACAGCCAGGATGTGACTAGGGCTTATTGCAAGGGTATGAAGATACCCTTGTATGAAGATACAGTGAAGTAATAGAGACAAAATGCATGCCCCCATTTTTGGGAAAGGGTAGCAATTATGCAAATATTGGCCGAGAGGAAGATATTTGTGGGGGAAGGTGGAAGAGACCCAATTGGGTTACCATGATAGAAGGAGGCTGGGAAAAAAAATGCCAGGGAGTGTTCTCCAACTCTGCACAACAGCAAGCGACTGCAAGTTGGCCCAGGAGGTGGGAGGGGCAGGCAGAAGTGTACTCCATGTTAGCGCTTCTCAGACTCCCTCCTCCTGTCCTTTGTGCTAGTCCTGGGTGAGGGGCTGCCTGGCATCTCAGAACCAGAGGCCCTCCTCCCTGTCTCTCCACGGCTGCTCTGGCCCCCTCCAATCTGTTCTCGTACATAGCCCAGGGATCTCAATCTGGACTTGTCTTTTCCTTGCCAGCTTCCATCTGTAGGGGCAACAGAGCCTGCGGCACCCTCCCCAGGGACACATCTGAGGTGCTTTACCAAATGCATCATCTGCACTGTATATGCAAAATCCACATATGTCCACTTGCCAGGAGCTTCCATCAAGGCGACATACAGGATGGCAAGTTGCTTATGGTCCATACTCTGGAAGATAAATTGACCAGTGTCACATGTGGTAGGAGCAAACACGTAAAGTCGGCCAGGCTCTCTGGTCACTGGAAAAGAACAGTGCTGTGTGCTTCATGGGCTCAGATGAGATTGTTTGAACTAATGTGCTGATCCAGATCACACTGGACAATGTCACATTATCCCGGTGACACGGACATTAGCTGCTGTTGGCACTTTGTCCCATGCAAATGGCCACTTAAGGTGGGAACCCTGCCCGGCTTAAGGCCTGCCATCTTGACGCTTCTCAGGGAGATCATCCATGGCCTCCTTGTTGCTAACACAGAAGGACAGTTCTCTGACTTCATTGCACCTGATGATGGTAGCGAGATTCAAAACCACATCAACAGATGCGTCATGTGATGAAGACCCAGGCCCACAGACACCTAGGACAGGGGTGCCATGAATGGAAAAAGAGGACAGCACAAGGAGGTGCTCTGCTGCAGTGTGTGTGGGGGGCATTGAGGGTCACAGAGGATAAACTGCAGAGATGTGCAAACCTCACCCCAGCTCTGGGGCATTTGTGAATTAAATACTGCCTGAGAATGCAGCTGGAGTCGGCCTCTGTGAATGGAGGAAAGTCAGTGATGCTGAAGGGGACACTGGCTCTGATTCCCAGGGCAGCCCCGTTCCAAGGGGCACAGCCCTGCCTGATGTCGTCAGCCTGAACGCTGTGGTTCCAGCTCTGTGGTTTCTCTCACACCCCCTCTGCCGTCTGTGAATTCTCCGGTGTGTCCAGGCATGGGGGCGGGCCAGGCTCTGTGCTTGGAGCCAGGAACACAGATAAACAGAGCATCCAGCAGCTCCCAGATGCAGGGGAAGAGAAGTCAACACCACCATTAGGGCCCAGGGTGCCCCCCTGTTCATGGACCCCAGGGCCCACAGGTGAGGAGCTCCCAGAGTGTTCACAATGAAGGGAGTTGGATGGTTTTGGGGGGCCTGACTCACCGGGGTTGGTGGGCTGCAGTGGTGGCTCTAGGAAATGGTTTAAGGAGATGACCTCCAAGCATGTCTTAAAGAAGCAGAGAGAGACGTTAGCCAGGTGAAGAGGGGATGACCCAGGCAAAAGCATGGCTGTGTTAAGACGCCTGCCCAGCCTGCTCTGGGAATTCCAAACAAGCAGCTGTGAGACAGGCAGTAGGAAAAGGAGTCTGGGCTAGGGACTGGGGGTCGGGGTCCCTGAGTGCCACGCCCAGGAGTTTGTAATGTTTTGGGGGGGGGAGTGGTGGATGCTGGGACACGCAGCCCAGATCCCCGCTTCCAGAATGAAGGACTCACTCCCCCTGGTGTCAGAGGCTGCTGCAAAATGGCCCTCAGCTGTCAGTGCTCTCTGGGGATGGCCTCTGCTGGAGTAAACCACTGCATCCGAGGGACACCTTCCCCAAGGTGTCCCACATCAGTGATGGATCACCCCAGGGCTGAGCCACTTGACACAACTCAGGACAAATCTGAAGGGCCAAGCCCTCCCCAGACCCCACGCAGGATGGGCGGACGCCAGCACTGTGACTGCATGGCAGTTCAGCTTCTCCTTCTGCCCCGTCTGGCTTCCCGCCCTTCCTGTCCACAGATGTTGAGCCCCAGAGCAGGCCCTGACGACCTCCTGGGCCCTAGCATATCTCTGAGCCAGCTGCCTGGGAAAGCCAACCTGTGACAGGAGCTCAGGAAGCACTTGCTCTGTGTCGCTGTGGTGGGAAGGAGGAGCCCTAGGAGAGGGTGAGACTTTGTAGAAGCTAGTGAATGAAAGAGGTGAGTGATATGGAAGCAGGCAGGCTCTCAGGAGGGGCAGAAAGGCTCATCCTGAGACAGAGCAGCAATTGGAGGCAATTGGGGGTGGGGATGGGGTCAGGAAATAGAGTGAGTCATGACCCTCACTTTTCTTTTTCTCATGCAGCTAGAAGTGAGGTTGGCTGCTCAGAGGAGAGATCGATATTAGATGTTAGATAGATACTAGAATTACATAGGAAATTAATGACCAGACTGCGTGATAAATGTTGCCACAGCAGTAGTAAGAAGTACAGGACTTCAAAGAGTAGAGGGGAGTTTGCCAGGAGGCGTGCCCATAAGAGAAAGTCATACCAGGCAGAGGAAACAGCTGGTGCCCAGAGCCCAGCTGGGCTAGGATCGCCAGATGAAATCCAAGATGTCCAATGAAATGTGAATTTCATATAAATGATGAATAATTTTTTAGTATAAGTCTATTTTACGCAATATTTGGCACACACTTATCCCAGACAATCATCTGTTACTTACTTCGTCACCTTCTGACCCTGTTCCTGCCAGAAGCCCACTAGTGGGTCCCCCAAACTGCAGCCCAGGTGCTGCTCAGATTCCATGTTATCCCTCCCATTATCCAAACCTTCATCTGTCATTGGAGGTCCTATACTGTCCAATCCTCGGCCACTCTTCCAACCCCATCTCCTCATCCTTAAAAACCCCCTTTAATCTCTGCCTCTGAGTGTTTTACCTCTGCCTCCCTACTCTACCCTCCCCATGTCCACTCCTCTAGGAGGCCTCCCAGATTTCCCTGGGAGGACAGAAGTAATCATCTCCACTGATTAGTAGCAGCAGCACCTTGAGCAAGTTATTTCACATTTCTGAGCCTCCGTTTCCTTGTCTCTGAAATGGGGATGATATCATCTCTGCCAGGCTGCTGAGAGTATGACAGACCATGTTCAGAAAGGACCAGACACACTCTCAAACTTTGGCACATCCACCCAGGCTCGTGCCTAGATCGGTGCCTGACATCCAACAAGCACAAATACACATTAGCTGAATGGAACTGACTCAAAGTCCTGAGCTTTTATAGTTTAATTTGCTTCTTGGAATTGCCATCCCCAACAGTGGAACTTAAACAAATTTAATTTCCTATATTAAGATGATCTGAAAAGAGATAAATAATGAAGCCATTGCAATTCCGATTGCATAACAGGATTTTCCAACAGTTGACAACAGACCAAACCAGCTCCCCAGAAATGGCCCATTTCAGCACCAAACACGGCATGGGGCCTCTCTGGCTCAAACCTGGTAAAATATCCACCACACACACACTTCTGTCTCAAGCCCTCCAAATCCCAGACCACAAAAGGTGATTTCTTATAACCATTAGCATAATTACCTGACTGCAATGCTATAGAGAAGTGATTAGATGAGCCTGTGATTTCTGCACAGTTATTTGTCTCAAGTAAGTCACCTGAAGTTCATCTGCCGTCGGGATTCATGGCTGCATTCTGTAATCGTAGGGAATTATTTTGCTAATAACAGAGGTACCTTGATATAATTTAGTTTTAATACCAGGAGGTGGCCTCCCAGAATAATCAGCTCCAAGGAAATTCCAATTTCCAGCTTTGTTACATGTTCTGGAGAGAAGATTCAATACAAAGAGGCTGAAGTTACTTCTTTATCACCCAAAGTCATCTAGGGGCAAAATGGAATCCTACCTCTACATGTTCGCAGAAAAATGCAGGGAGAGTCAAGCCATAGGGAGTGGGTGGCAGGGAGGTCCCAGCCAAGAGCAACAATTGGAGGCTACCACTAATGGGTGAGGACCGCAAGGCATTCCCTGGGAGAACCCTAATTTTTCTTGCATTCATTCTTTTATTCCATTTCTGGTCTCTCTCCCTTGCAAGACCTGGTCTTTGCTGTTATTTGAATACAAATATTTTTTTTTAATTTTTTTTAAATTTTATTTATTTATGATAGGCACACAGTGAGAGAGAGAGAAGCAGAGACACAGGCAGAGGGAGAAGCAGGCTCCATGCACCGGGAGCCCGACGTGGGATCCGATCCCGGGTCTCCAGGATCGCGCCCCGGGCCAAAGGCAGGCACCAAACCGCTGCGCCACCCAGGGATCCCTGAATACAAATATTGATAGCAAACACTACACAGCCCTGTTCTGGGTACTTCATGCATATTAACATTACTTCCTGTGAGACGGAGAGGGAGGGGGTACAACTACTATCCCCATTTTACAGATGGGAAAGCCGAGGCAGAAAGGTTAAGAAACTTGCCTGAAGTCACACAGTGAGTAAGGGGCATTGCTGGGTTTTGAACCTTAGACTGTGAACTTCCTCAAGTTCATATACAATAAGGAAAAATTCTGAGCCCACCGGGAATTGTTAACTGGGTTCTCGTGCACCCCTCACAACTCTGGTGCCATTTTATTGAGGAAGACACTGAGTCTCAAGAGGTGGTTAATTTGGTCAAGGTCAAGTGAGTCAGTAGAGAAGCTGAGGCGTCACCCCTGAGACTCTGATTCTATACCTACCGCTGCTTTGGCTGAAGCCAGGAAGTCCACGCAGTGTCTCTGAACAGCTTTGGAAACGGGCTGGGTCAAATGCAATTAAACTAAGTGCACAGTGATAGGCCACTCAGCTCTGCTCTTCCATTTCCACTCTAGAGCTCTTCCTCTTTCACATCCCCACCCGGCACCCCAGAAACCAAGGGTCCTTTGCTGTCACTCAGCATTACACCAAATAAAACCTACTTTCAGATTCCTAGTCATACGCTCACATTTCAGCTTTCAGCAGGGGGCCCGTGTGTTCCAACAGGAAGGGCGGAATGTGGCTCCACCATCCCACTCCTCTCTAGGCCTTGGCCTTCCTGTCTATTCCAGGAGGTGGGTTCTTTTTTAAGTGAATGGAGCTACAGAACCCTTGTTTCAAATGAAAAATATTTAGATGCAAGCAAGCTGCTCTGGGTAGAGCTAGGTTAGGCCAAGGGCAGGGAGTCTTTCTTATTTGGCAACCTTTTGGCATCTCTGTGGGACCCCAGGACTCTTCCAACAGTTGGGAAACCACTGGCCTGGACAGAGTCTGCTGACTCTTAGAGTTCATAGGGCCAAGGAATCTGAGCTCCACTGATAGCTGGTGATACCTGAGGTGCAGGGTACGCCGCTAAATGCCTGCCTGGGTCCCCCCTTCTCCAGAATACCTGCCCTGCCTGGTTAGGGGAATCAAGAGCCAAATCCAGGAGGGGCATGTCAGCAAGGCCAGGTTATGCCCAAGGTCCTGCCTTGGGAAGGGATGAGCTGCCCAGGAGCGTGCCCACGGAGAAATGATATCTGCCTCTCTGCACAGGCCTATGGGTCTAGCTCATCCAAGCACACTCACTGGGCACCGTGAGGAGAAGCTACCCCCTTCCCACTGCTGCCAACTTGTTTTCTCTCTCTTCTTCTCCCTTCTCTAAAAACATAGTTTTGTTAATCCTTCCCTCTTTTTCCTTCTTTCTAAAATGCTTGGCTTCCTGTTATAGGCTGCAGGGGTGCCACCGCAGGACACAGACTCCACAGATGTGTCCTGGAGCAATCTGCTCGCAGTCACCAGGCACTGACTCCTGGAGGCTGGGAATGCCTCCTGGAGGCTGTGGTCAGCACAGGCCACCAATGCATATGTAGGAGTTAGTCCAGTTTGGGGGCATTGCACTGGGACGAGGTGGGTAGTGGAAGGGGAGGTGGATGGAGGGATGGGATGACTGGGTGACGGGCACTAAGGGGGGCACTTGACAGGATGACCACTGGGTGTTATACTATATATTGGCAAATTGAACCCCAATAAACAAATAAATATATTAATATTTTATATATATATATATAAATTAAAATCACCAAACATGTCTGTGCCTCAGTTTCCTCCATTGTAAAATGAATTCTCCCTAGAGTTCCATGTGCTGTGCAGTGTCCGTCCCTCTCCCTGCTCCCTGTCTGCCTGGTTTATCCCATCAAGGTGCACCTGCAAAGCCATCTACCCTTGTAGCCAAGAGGAGGAGATCGAGTTGCCCTCCTACTTCCCCCTAGAAGCTGAGCTTGATTGGGCTGCCAAGGACTTTAGGGAATGGCGCCCTCTGAAGCCATAGCACTGGGAACCAGAGGCTGAGCGGGCCTGACTGAAGGGCCAGCCCAGGAGTGTGACTGCCCTCTTGGCTCCTGGCCTTGTTGGCCTCCCCTCTCAGCTTCCCAGTCCCTGTCTAGGCTCAGCTTCTCTGGCAGCGGAGACTCTGACCTCCCACAGGTGGGCAGCCACCCGGACTTGGGTGAAGTGGCACAGGAAAGGGGGCACTGTGCTGAGCAGAGGTGTGTTTTGGGGGTCTTGGGAATTCTGGGGAGACAGCACAGAAGCAGACTCATAAGCACAGAGAACAAACTGGTGGTTTTAGGGAGTCTGGGGGGACAAGTGAAAGAGGTGAGGGATCCTCAGAGGTGCAGACTCCCAGTTATTAAATACACAAGTCACAGGGACGAAAAGTGTAGTGTGGAGAATATAGTCAAGAATGTCGTGATTAAAAAAAAAAAAAAAAAAAAGAATGTCGTGATTGTTTTGCTCCGTGACAGATGGTAGGTACACTTCTCATGGCGAGCATTTTGTAATGTGTGTAATTGTTGAATTGCTATGTTATACACCTGAAACCAATATAACATTGTACGTCAACTTCAGCTAGAGAGAGAGAGAGATGGAGAAAGAGAGAGAGAGAGACTGAGGGGGGCCCCGTCCATCCCCTCCAAGCTACCTGAGGCCCAGGCTGGGGGAAGAGCCCCAGAAGAGAGAGCACAACCACCCCTCCTCGCCCACCACAGAGCTGGCCGGAGAAAAGACTAAAGGCTCTCCAAGCAGACACTTTCTCAGGCACACCAGCTTCTGGGCCATGGAGCCGGCACGGCACGGCACAGCCATTGATTGGGTCAAAGAGGGGCCTCACCTCTCTATCCTCTGCCCCCTATCTCTGGGAGGCTACCTGGAGGGAAAGCAAGGACAGACCTGGGCCAGGCCCCAGACAGCTCCTGAGTAGGACCCTGAATGCAAACCCCCACCCCCACCCCTGCTTCAGCAACAGCTCCGGAAGCCAGAACCCACCTACCCACCCTCCCGACCTCTCTGGCCACCTTCTGGTTCAGCCTCATGCAGGGGTTCCCTCCCTCCACTGCACTGATACTAGCAGCAGCCCCCCAGTCCATCACTAGCAAAGGCAAGTGAGGCCCTTTAGTGGATATCTGGGTCAAGGGAGAGAGAGTCTAGGGCAGAAGTGGGGTGGGACCCCAGGGACAGGCACCCCCAGCTGCCATTTCAGGAACTGTGTGACCCTGAGCTGGCTTTTCTGGAGCACACACCCACTTGTTCTGATGCAGAGTCGATGCAACCTCAGGGTAGGCAGGTGGGACCCCCATAGCCAGCGAAGACAGACCCCCTCGAGGGCACTCTCCTACTCACACGTGCTCATGCCTCCGCATGCATTCATGTGTGTGTGCACACACACTCAGGCACACTGGGATGTAGGTCACTGGCTGGTGTGCCTCCAGCCGGGGGTTATAAGGATCCAGCCATCCGCCCACGCTTCCAGATTGGACAGAAATGCACCCCTCCCTCTTCCTGCCTCTCCCCTCAGCTCCCCTGCGTCAGTCTGACCCGAAGCCTCCCTGGCTTCTGTTTGGTTTTCCCTAGAATCCCACTGGCAGAGGCTGCTGGGAACCAACCCTGTCCAGGGAGGGGCAGCGTTCTTGGGCCACGTGGCTTTTTTTCTGTGTGTGTGTGTGGGTCCCTGTGCAGGACATTGTAGAGGCTACAAGAGACAGAGGGATGAGACCCCTACCTTGAGGACTTCAAAGGCATAGCTCGTGGAATGCCTTAGGACTAGATGAGGTAATGGCCGAGAAGGTACAATCAAGGAGAAAACAGAGCAGCTTTAGCCAGGCTGACCAGGGCTGGCATCCTGGGGGAGGTGGCAGGACCTTGGCTGGCCAGTGAGTAAGGTTGCAAAGAGCCTAGGACAGGGAGTGGCACTTACTCAGCGGGGAAGACCCCAGACACTCCTGTCCTCCATTCTAGAGCTGGGGCCTCTCCAGAGGTTACATCTGGAAGGACCACCATAGACTCTTCTACAGAAAACTCCCAGATGGTTCCACAGGATTTTCAGACACAGCAAGCCCAGGACATCACTCCCACTCGGAATCTACTCTTCCACTCATGTCCCCCGCTCAGTGTGGACACCAACGCTCCTGCCACACAGGCCAAAGGCAAAGTCATCCTGACTTCTTTCTTCACCCTTCCCCTCTCAGCCTCCAAGTTTTCAGTCTGGCTCATGAAACAGCTCATGGCCCAGAGGTGAAGACAAGCAGGAAAGCAAATGAACTGTACCCATCACTGTGTAACAGGATAGCGGGAAGCTCAGGGTGTCTGTGAGCTCCAACAAGGTAGTCAGGGAAGGCTTCCTGAAGTGAAGTGACACCTGAGCTGAGATCTCAGGATGAGCAGGAGTGACCAGTTTGGGGGAGAAGTAGTAGGGAGAGCTATGTTACAAGAGTGATCCAGGCAGGGGGCAAAGGTAAGGGGGGAGAAGAAGGACAGCACATCTGTGACAGAGATGAATTCATGGAGGTGGGGTGGGAAGAAAGAAAGGGGTGTGGCTGGAGACAAGGGCAGAGGCCCCATCCTGGGGTCAGATGGTGGACTTCCTAGAAGCTGTGTAAGTGAGTTTGTACTTTATCCTGCTGCACTGAGGGGGTCCCTTTGGCTTTCCACAGAGGATGAGTTTGGGGCACGGACTGAGATGGGGAGACCCAGGAGGGGGTGAGACAGCCCTCTAGGAGTCCAAGGTGGGCCTGGCCTGAGGTGGGGCTGTGGGCCGGAGCTAGGGCAGATCTCAGGACCTACTTAGGAGGTGGAATGGACTTTGAGTTGTTCCCAGTTCGTTCTCTCTCAGGGCCCTCATCTTACCATCATGTAATGGGGGATGAACAGGAGGCCCCCACAAAGACGCTCTCCCTTGGGGCCATCTCCTGCCTGCTTCAGCCTCCTGGGGCTTCTGGAAGTGACGTTCTGGGAGGAGCCCTAGCTGGGGTGTGGAGGGCATGGCTTCAGAAAGCCCGGGATGATGTCAGCTGGACATTTGCATCCAGCAGAAGGAGACTCCACACCAGCTCCCAGCAGGAGGGCCAGCGGGAGGCAGTAGTCATCCAGGGCACCCTAACAAGGAATGACTACTGGTGTGGTCCTCTCAAGAGTGGGTACTGTGGGAGGTGGCTACTACTGTCGCTACCCCTCTGATGAGGAGATAAAGACCCAGAGGGCCAAGTAGTCCAGAACAGAAGCCAAGGCCTGGTCCATGCATGCCTAGTGCAATTCAGGAGGGAGAGGGCAGGGAATCATGTTTTAGCTTTCTAAACAATAGGAACTCCTGAAGGAGCTCCTCCCTCCTCCCACCAGGAGCCTCTCTCACTGGGGGGACACCAGCTCCTTTCTCCTGAGCTTTCTCCTGGCTCTGCCTGGCCCACTCTAGACATGAGGCTGTCCTCCGTGGCCCCCTCCCCAGGCCCCACATCCTAGCTTACTTGTGTGGCTACCTGGTCAGGCTTGGGCGCATAAATGATTTAAGCCCCTCCTGTCCATCCTCATTGTTCTTCTTTATTGACTATTCCTCCTGATTTAGCCTCTTCCCAGAGTCCCGTGGGGCAGCGGGGCAAGAAGGGGAGGGCTCCATCCCTCATGTACCCGCCCAGCTGGGCAAGGTCAGAGCCCCAGGCATGGCTGGCCAGCAGAACGGAAACATTCCAGGGCACGGGAAGGGCTTTGCATTTGAGGCCAAAGTCCCCAAGGAACAGCCCAGAGTGGTGTACAAAAGCACAGGAGTCTTGGAGTCCAGGGTTTGAATTTTGAGTGCCCCCCGCCCACCAGAGCTTGTGGCTTGGAGCCCCTCTAAGCCTCGATTTCTCGTGCAAGCGGTGGGATTGTTCCTCCCTCTGTGAGGAGCCAATGACTCCATGTGGAAACAGCACAGAGCTGGTACATACAAAGTGAACGGGGTCCCCCTCCTCTGCCTCTCTGGTCTCATTGGCTCACCTGTGAAAGGGCCATAGGTAGGAGTGTGGCTTCTCCTGTACCTTGGGTGGCCAGCAGGCCCAGAGCAGAGCCCCAGAACAAGATGGAAGGAATCTGGGTTCAGCATTCTTTCCCCAGCCCATGTAGGCCAGGCTGGCATCATGAGCTCCATTCCACAGACAGGGAAACTACAGCTTGCTGAGGGCCCAGGACTATACCCAGCTCCTGTTGAGTTACTTGAGTGGCAGAGCCAGGAAGAAGCCCAGGTTCTTGTCCCTGAGAGGTAGGCCAGGCCTGAGCACCCTCCCCAATGATCCACCCATACAGACACGGCCTCAGAGGAGGCCCTAGTGGGCATTGGTTAAAAGCATGTGCTCTAGGGTGGGACAAACCTACATGACTCTTGGCTCTGCCATTCACTGGCTGTGTGACTTCGGGTGAGTCACTCAGCCTTTCTGAACTTATTTCCCCATCTCTAACATGAGAATGCTAACATCAACCCCACAGGGTGCTGGGAAGGGGAAGCCAGAGGATGAAAGTGAGGTGCATGGCCAGGCATATGGCTGTTCTTTTATGGTTCTTGTCTATCTGTGACCAGCTGAGGCAAACATCTTCAGTTCCTCCTCTCATGGGAAGGGCCAGGGAATGGTAATATCAGACCCCTGACAGCTTCTAGCCCAAAATAGCTTTCTCTTTACATTGACCCTGTCCCACTGCAGCTGTTTCTGCTTGCCATTCCCAGCTGAGCTACTATCACCCTGGGTTGTGGCTCCTGCTGCATTGGGCTCGTCCCTAGAGCGGTGCCAACAGACCCTCCCAGGAGGAGGCAGGATTTTCCCTGGGCAAGTGAAGGGGCCTCCAGGTGGCAGCTCTGGCATAGTGACTCGGCTCTCAGACTGTGCCACAAAATCAAAGTCCTGGGCTCTGGAGCAAGCTGAGTTCAAGTCACCCACCTCCCTGTGTGACCTTGGCCATCACTTAACTCAGCCTTAGTTTCCTCATCTGGAAAATGGTGCTAACAGCAACCTACCATATCTGTCATGAGGATTTGAAGACAAAGTCCATACAGGACCTTGAATGGAATCTCCCTTGGGAAAGGACTCAATGAATAAGGCTGGTCGTTGTGCCTGCAGCACTGGGAGATTTATAAAATCACCCCCTATCTGGGACGCCTGGGTGGTGCAGCGGTTTGGCACCTGCCTTCAGCCCAGGGCATGATCCTGGAGATTCGGGATCGAGTCCAGCGTCAGGCTCCCTGCGTGGAGTCTGCTTCTCCCTCTGCCTGTGTCTCTGCCTCTCTCTCTCTCTGTGTGTATCTCATGAACAAATATAATATTTTTTTAAAGTTGCCCCCATCTGCCTGCCTACTGGGGCCCCCCAACAGGGGCAGATGTCCTTGCGGGTTGTCATCGGGAAGAAACTGAAGCTTCTGAGCTGCCCGTTCTGCCCTCAGGATCTCCAGAGCAACCAGCCCCTTCCGGAGCACCCCTGGTTGTGTGCCCAGGCCCAGCTCCCTCTGTGAATCACCGGCCCCCCAACAGGCATCTGGTCTCATGACACTCTGCCTTGTCACCCCTCTGAGCCCCGAGATAGCCAGGGAGGTAACCAGGGCACAGCTGAGTCTGCCCATTTGTCAGACAAAGAAGTGGAGCCTGAGCGAAGAGCAGAGGCCTGGTCCTGGCATCTGATGGCAAAGGGAGTCAGAATGAGGCTCAGGCCACAGGGCGGGCAGTGGGTGCCAAGTGCTGAGTCTGATTTAGAACCTTAGAAGGTCAGAGCTGGAACATCCAGGGGTGCGGAGTATAAATAGTGGCTAGGGAAATAAGTAAGCCCAGAGACGGGGAGGATGATGCCTGAGGGCACGGAGCAAGGCAAGGGCAGGATCCAACTGGTGCCATTCACTTGTTCGTTCATTCATTCATTCATTCATTCATTCATACAGTGAGTACAGTACGCTAGACACAGCCCTTGCTCTCAAGGATTTCTTGGTTTTAAATGGGAGTCAGATTAGTGACCAGGCAACAAAAACATGTCCCTGTTGAGGAGCACCAAGATGTACTGCCATGATGGGTGGGAGGCCACATCTGCAAAGTGGGGGCGTGGCAAGACGATGAGAGAATCTGAAGAGAGAATGTTCTACAGGGTATTTGCTTCCTGGTCAGCCCACAGTCAGCTCTCCCTTCTGTTTTCTTCCTCAGTTGATGGCAATTGGGAAGGTAGTGCTTCTCTGAGCTGGACTTTTCATGCAGCTGAGGGGCCCTCTCCAGAGGGGGTCAGTCAGATCTTGTCTGACCCTTGCCCCAATTTATACATGGGGAAACTGAGGCCCATCCATGAAGGGCCTGCTTCTCTTTGCCTTCCTGCTTCTGATTGTTGAGTAAAGAAACCCCTGCTCCTGTGTTTGCCACTCCCCCAGTTGTGCCAGCCCTCACTGGCCTTACTGGAAGGGTCTCTCACTTCAGGACCACCCGATAGGGCACTGCTCAGCCCTGTCTGCAAAGACACCCTCAATATGGCTCAGGCTTCCAGAACATTCGTGTCAGTGGTTGGGATGTGGTCAAACTCCTTTCCACCCCTAAGCACCAGGTGAATGGACTCAAAGCTCAGATGGAAGAAGAGAATCTTGCTTGCCTTGAGGCCCTTGGGGCCCACAGCCCCACTCCCAGCTGTGTCTCTCCCAACCCTGTACCCACTGAACTTCCCAAGTCCCTCAAGGAGCTCAGCTTGTCAACCCTGACCTAGAGCACCACTCTCCTTGGAAGTGTTGGAGAACCATCAGAAGTTTCTCCAGCCTTTGCACCTGCTGTCCTATCTCCTGGAATGCTTTCCTCACCTCTTTGCCTGGGCCAACGGTATTTGTTCACTCACTCATTCAACAAGTATGTACTGGATGCTTACTCTGCGCTAGGCAGAGAGCTATGCTCTGGGGATAACAGCTGTCTGAGAGCTCAGAAACTGGGGGACATGCAGAGTTTAAGCACACACACACACACACACACACACACAATAATGTCCAGTGCTATAGGAACAGGCTCCATAAAGGAAAAGAGAAATTACGAATGAGATCTCATTTGATGGATCGAAGGATCATGGTCCAGGGAAGGCTCCTCTGAGGAGATGACTTTTCAGTTGAGTTTGGGAACTGGAGGAAGAGGAGGATGAGTTAGCTTAGTGATGAATAAGAGGAAGAAAGAGTGTTCCAAGCAAAGGAAACAGCATGTGAAAAGGCCCTGGGCTGATAACTAGTTTGGTGAGTGTGAGGAAGTTCAGATCTGTAGGACTGGAGTCTACAGAGTGAGGGAGGGAGGGAGGGAGAAAGAGTCAGGTCATGCAGGGAGGCAGAAGCAGCAGACCTTGTCAAGGGACCATGTGGATAGCAGGAAAAAGAAAGTATCTAAGAGAAGGAACCGAAGAAAAGACTAAGAAATAGGCAGGAAAAAATCAGGAAAGTCGCCTATCCCAGAAGACAGATGAAGAAAGGGTTTCGTGAAGTCATCAACTTCTTTAGTGGAGGATTCATCTCCTCCAGGAAGCCTTCCTGGACTTCATGTGTGGGGTTAGAGGTTCCATGGTGCCTTGGCCTCCCCCATCAGAGTGCTTTGCTCTCTCCCAGCCTAGCCTCTACACGAAGGTAGAGACAAGATTGCACTTATCTGCCCAACCCCAAAACTTAGTACAGGACCTGAAAGTAGCTTTGGTGAAATGAATGAACACAGAAAGGAATTGACTCTGTGTCCATAGTTTTCCTCACTGGCCTGGTTCCAGAGCCCCTTCAGCTCTGGACTTCCCAGGCATGCTGGAGCCAGACCCCTCTGGGCTGCAGCTGGGATTCACATGGAGAGCCTGGGCTAGCCTCCATTCCTGCCTGACCCCTTCCTAAGGCCCCCTCCATCCCTTTGCCTCTTCCTCTTGGCTCCTAGGCACAATACTGCCTGACAAGCTTCCAGAAGACCAGCCACAGGCAAAGACAAGGTGCTGACTCCACAGTGAATGGCCTCAGTTCCCTGGGTACAAGCTTTGCCCTGCCCTGGGTTGGCTGCTAGCAAAGCAGGAAATAGCAAGTCAGGGCCCTGGGTTCCAGGCCGGGAGATGCAGTCCTGGGGGATCTGGAGCCTCACCTGGCCATGGGCTGGTCTCCCAGAGAAAGGTCCGTGCCCTCTGCGGAGTATCACCCAGGCATTGCCGTGCCAAGTTTCAGGTGAGTGCTTCTAGGGGGTAAGCGGGCCCGTCCCACATCTCAGATTGTCTGCCGCCCCTTCCCTGGAGAGCTCGTCACTCACCCCAGCCTCATATCATTTGTCTGTCTCCCATCTGAGGCTGGGAGCTCTTCCAGGGCAGAGGCCTCTCATCAACCCGGCCTCTCCCTCCCTGCCTTCCTCCCTCTTTCTCTTTTTCCTCCCTCCATTCAACAAGCATAAACTACTTCTTAAGCTTGAGCTGTTTGTTTCTGAACCTCTACCCTGGCACACAGCTGGGCACGTAGGGGTCACATGGCATGCATCCACTGGCCACCCAACTGCCCAAAGGTGCCAGGCTTGTGGGTTGGGCCTTGCCAAACTCCCTGCAGGATTGCAGCTCCCAACGTGACAAAGGTCCCCTCTCCCTGGAAAGAGCCAAGCTGCTGCAGGAGGAAGGAAATTTGGCCTAGAACCTGTCTCAGAGGCCAGGCCTGGCTGGAGGCTCGGGGGTGGGAGTGGGGATCAGAGGGAGAATTCAGCCTTCTTTGCAGAAACTATGGTCCCGGGAGGACCTGAGCCCCCAAAAGTCTGCTCTAAGCTGGAGTGAGGCTGTCTCTCAACTACCCCCTTTTTGGCTCAACTACCCCCTTTTTGGCCTTCTCCCTGCTGCACCCTAAAATCTGTTACCCCTCACACCATGCCTCAGTCCCTCAGGCACCCTCGCCTCCTGCTTTTCTCACGTGCACGTTGCCCAGAGACAGCCAGAATGCACTGGCGTGCCAGCCAAGATGAAGCTCCCTGGCCAGGCTGAGCAGTAGGGGCTTCATTTACCTGTGCCCCTGGAGCTCCAAGCCCACAGAACCTGCCCCTTCCAGGCCATCCTTAGTCCTCCAAGTCCTGTCCCAGGCTCTCAGTGAGAGCTCCTATCCCTGGCAACTGCCCCCCAAAATCTTCTCCATGGTTTCCAGCTACCCTGGGGGCTGCGGCAGGGGCGGTGGGGGCAGCTCCCTGGTGGTAGCCCCCAGGGCCCTGCAAAGCGGGGTGTGTTTTCAGCCTGGCTTTAATTACAGGGTACATTCTTGATGCCTGGTCCATCTATATTTATCTGCAGGATCTCACTAATTAAATTCTCCACAGCACCCAGCAGGCTTGGGGACAGGAGGGAGGCAGACAGGCAGGAGGCTGAGAACTTCCTTCCTTTCCTTCTTGGCCAAGAGCAAAACAGAGGCAGCCTAAACTCCCTCTCCCTCCCCTGACCCTACTCAAGTCCAGATTCCAAGGGGCTGCCCCCGGCTCTGCACCGGGGTGGAGGGGCACCCTTCCCCTGTGCTCCCTAAGCCTAGGCACCCATGACGACACATAGGCCCCAAGATCAGACAGTGCCCAGCCGCCTGACGGCCTCCCCCATCAACTCAGTTTCCTGCAGCAAGCAGAGAAAAGTCTGCTGAGCAACCAGCGGCTGAATCCCCAACTCTGCCACTTGGCAGAGGCCAGGGCCCTCTTACCGTAGGAGTCGTAGGAGTCGTCTTGGTCCAGGAGGGAGTCCGGCTCCATGGCGAACGGGCCCCCAGCCCCTGGCCCCACCTGATTTATGAACCAAGGCTGTCTCCATGAGCGTCTGGGTTTCTCCTTTTGTATTCCATCTGGCGGCTTTTCCAACTAGATGACTGGGTATTCCTGCAAGCAGGCCCCTCTCCAGCCCTCGCCTTCATACAGTACATTTAAAGTAGCAGTAACCTCTTTTTCCTCCCCCCGCAGCCGGGCTGGAAACATTAGAAGGGACCGAGGCAGAGAGATGTCTAAAATAGGAAGACGCCGGGACAATTGGCCTGGCTGCCGGCAATGCTGGCTGCGGGGATCTGGCTGGGCTGTGCAGATGGAACAGCTAAGAGGTAAGGCTGAGCTGGGGCTTAGCCTCTGGAAGCTCGCTCTGGGGACCCCGGTCTGTGGGGAGGGGGGCAGGCTGATCCACCCGTGGGAGGGGCTGGGGGTCAGCTCTGTTCACAACCCAACACCCAAACCCCAGGGGCTTCTCCCGGGCCCTGCTGGAACCTCCCACTCAGATCTGTTCTACAGACATTTCCTGCAGTGTGGGGGATGCAGAACTGACTCATCCATCCATTCAGTTAGTCATTAACTTTTTTCTGAGCATCTACTCCACGCCAGACAACGTGCCAGGTGCTGGGTTTACAGCGGGGAGCAAGGTGCGGCGTCTCGCCTCCTGGAGCTCACAGGTAAGCAAGTCATTGCCGTGCAGTGTGTGGGGTAAACACCGCAGCAACAGAGAGCAGGGATGTCCCCCCGGCTGTGGGAGGTGGTCAGGGAAGGCTTCCTGGAGACAGGAGCACCTAAGGATGAGTAGGATGCATCAGGTGAAGGAGGGAGCGAGGGGGAAAGGTATGCCAGATCACAGAGCCTTGAGCTGACAGGGTACATGGGGCGTCCAGTGCCCCCAGATAAGCCCCAGGTGGTTGAAATAGTGGCTGAAGGGGGAAGTAATGCAGAGACAGAACCAGGGAGGGAAATAAGAGAAGACTGGGCAAGTCTCATGGGGAGCTTCTCAGGCTCGACCCTGGGGATGGTCTGTGGGAGTGACCCGTTCCATGCTGTCTTTAGTAAGGCCTCCCTGGCCCCTGTAACAACAGGACCCGCTACAACCCAGGCGCCACTCAGAGAGCGGCCGCCACCGCTCAGGGTCCTGCTCTGAGCGTTCATCTGCATGGGCTCATGCACCGCTCAGGGATTCCCTCTGGCAGAAAAGGCTGGCAATCCTGTTTTACAGAATGAGGACAGTGCAGCTTGTACAGGGCAAATGACTTGTCCAAGGCTGCGGGTGGCCTCCAGGGCAGGCCTGGGCCCCAGAGAAGTTACAGCCTTGGTGTTGGGGCAGGAATGGCGGGGTGGGGCAGAGGGGAGGGCAAAGATGCAGTGATTCATCCAATCTGCGTTTAACCCAGAGCACAGACCAAGGCCATAGGCTTGTGGGAGAAGTGCATCACTTTGGCCCAATCAGGGAAGGCTACCTGGGGGAGGCATGTGAACGGGATAGCAGAAGAGCTGGATTTGGATGGGAGGAGCAGGGGAAGATGAGGGCGTCCTAGACAGAGGGAAAGGCACTAGCAGAGGCTGGGAAGCAGGAAGGTAGTGTGCGGTGGGAGTGACAAGTCACTGGGAGAAGGTCAGGGAGATGGGCTGGCTGGGGCTTCAGTGAGGAGGACCTGGCAATACGGTCTTGGAGCTGGCTTCAGGCAGCCTCAGAAGGCATCCCAGAGAATGGCCTTTCTGAGGAATGCCTGTGTGTTCCCACTAGCAGCCCCTTCCCAGTCTCTGTGGTGCTCTGCACTTAAAGCAGGAGAAAGCTTCCTGCCCCACAGCCCACTGTGAGGACTTTAGAAGCTGCACCTTCTAATGTGACCAACTTTGGTTCTGGGGCCCAGGCAAAGGGAAATGCAGAGAAGGGAGCCGGGGGAGCAGGAGGACAGGCTGGGCGGCTGGCAGGAAGACCCCGGCCAGGGGTGGCAGGGAATAAACACCCACCTGAGCCCCTCCCAGCCACCTTGTGCATGGCTGCTGACATGGTCAGCCCAGCCTTAGGTCACCCTCCACCCCTCCCTCCACCCTTGGCTGCCAGAGATCCCAGCCTCCACCCTCCCCCTGCCTTAATTACAGGGAGGCTGGGCCCTACCCAGGCAGCTACAGGCACCAGGCTTGCTGGCTCTCCCACTTAGTGGGTGTGGGGGCTAGGCTGCCACGTGGGGAGGGATCTAGGAGTGAGGGTCAGGCCCTGGGACCACCAGTCAAGCAGTGAGCTCAGGTACAGCTGTCCTGTCCGCTCTCTGGAGCCCTTGTGCTTCTGGGGCTTCCAGGGACACTTTCTAGATAGAGTTGGGGAGTTGCTGAAATAGACCCTCTAAGGTTTATATCCAGACTCTGTCACTTACTAATGGGGGGGGCATGAACTAGCACCCTTGGGAGTCTCATTGGTAGAATGGGGCTCCTCATAGCGCTTCCTCACGCAATGGTCTGAGCTGTAGGGTAGGGCCAGGCCAGGCATGTCTGAGGTACTCAGTAAAGGGTGATGCTCATTCTTAACCAAACTTTTAGCATCCTGCCAGCCTAGGGGAGGGGTAAGGCAGTGGGGGAGAATATGAGCCCATCGTACAGTCCGGAAAGCTGAAGCTTTGAAAGAAGGGACTTGCCTTGAGAGTCTCAGATGGGCTCAAGACACACCCCTCCCTAGGCTATGCCCCAGGACCAATGAGGCAGGAGGTGGTGCTCAGTGGGAAGGGAACCTGGGTTCCAGGTCTGGCTGTGCCCCCAAGCAGTGCTGTGGGCCAGGGCCAGGCATTTACTTCCCTTGCCAGTGCTTTCTCACAGGTCAAGGTCAGAGCTGGATAAGCCTGGTGGCTCCCACAGCTTCCCAATTCATTTCTTCTGTTTTTATGAATTAGGTATGTTTCTGTGCAACCAGAGCCCTGAGCTGAGGGGTTCGTTTACAAAAGATGTGTCTGAGCACTGGTCTCCATAGCTTCCCTTGGTGACACAACAATGCAAAACAGATCTATCTCCTCCTATTTAGGAGCTGCAAGGAGCTGTGCCACACCTGCTTTGAGCCGTTGCCCCATTGATGGACACCTAGGTTACTGCCAGTCATTCAGGATGAGAAACAACGCTGTGATGAGTATCTTGAACATACTCTGTGCACATCTGTCTTATGACCTCCCTAGGGTAAAGCCCTAGGCAGGAACTTTCTGGGTTGAAAAGCGGCAGCATTTGTTCATTCCTGGAGTGGCAACCAAGGGCATTCTAGCATCATCTGGTTCTTTGGCCCCTTCTACCAATGGTTATGAAGTGCTGATTTGGTGCCTGGCTCTGTGTTAGGGACTGGGATGGCCCTGTCCCTGCTCTTGTGGCAATTACGTTCTAGCTCAGGGGAGACACATACAATATCAGAGAGGAGGGCTCAACAGAGAGTCAGACAGGGCCAGATGACAGAGCATGACAGAGAACTTCTTGCAGCCCAGTGGTCAGGGAAGACACAGTGACCTGACCAGCAGGTTTGGGTAAAGCAACCAGCAGTGGGCGAAAAGGCCCTGAGTTGGGAGTGAGCTCAGTGAGCAGGAAGGACAAAACAATAATCAGTGTGGCTGAGGTGGGGTAGACAGTCAGGGAACAGTCTGAGAGAAGAGAAAGGGCACAGAGGCCACTTTGTGGAGGGCCAGGGGAGTGTGGGAGCCACTGCAGGCTGAAGCAGGAGACTGACATGAAAGCTGCTGCAGAGTGGATGCAGGGAGTGGCAGGAACAAAGGCAGAGCATTCACATGCCTGTAGGGCCCTGGGTGCTGCTGGACAATCAGACGTGGAGAGAGGGACAAGACACCGGTCCAGGAGGACTCCAAGGCTTTCAGATTTGGTTTATGGAGCTGGGGGAGACTCGGGAGGAGAGGGTTTGAGGATGGGGATCCCAAGCTATGTTGTGGGAAATCCACACAGACATGTGGAGATGTCTAGGAGACCCTGACTGCGGGGTGGAGTTGGGTGGGGCTGGATGGAGTGGCGCGTCTAGATCTGGGAGCTACAAGTCCAGACACAGCCCAGTGCAGCAGCCCACTGCCCAGCTTTGCTCCAGCGGCAGGGGAGTCCTCTGGTTCCAGATGAAATTGGTCACTCTTTGTAAAGAAAGGAACTAAGGAGTCATTGATGGCAGCTGGCCCCAAGGTCTCTCCATGGAGAGAAGTCAGCAGCAAGGAGCAGGAAGGGGAGCCCGACAGTGCACTCCACTTGGTCAGCTAGCTCACTGCCTTCCTGCTGGGGTGGCGAGGCTGGCATGGGGATGCTGCTCTCTCTGTACCCCTCACTCTCTCCCTCCCTGCCACACCCTAGGCTGGATTGAGCCGAGGAGCCAGAGACTTAAAGGAAGAATCAAAACCCAGGGATGAGAGGGCTGGAAGAGTGTACGTCCCAGGAGCCCCCTGGTCAGCAGAATCAAGAAAGCCTTTGCAGAAGAGAGGCCAGCCCAACTGGAAGGGGAGAGATGAAGAAGAGTTCGCCAGGCAGATGCAAGGAGCAAGGGCAGGCAATGCTATCATGTAGAACAGCCAATATTCTGGGCCATGAGAGTTTTCAAGTCCTTTTCGGCTCTGAGTCCTGGTTTTCTAGCTAAATCCTGCTTGTCAGGCCCAGATGGAGCCCATGGGGGAGCCCACAGTGCTGCTCCTCCCTGGTCTCAGAGCTGATCCTCATAGCCCCTCTCCAGAACACATAGCCCCTCTAGTGGGCTAGAGGCCAACCCAGAGCATCCTGGCTGGGTTTCTCCGGCAAGGACAGGTAAGCCGGCCTGGTCCAAATCCCAGCTCTCAGTTTACCAGCTGGACAACCATGGGCAAGTAATTCCACTTCTCAGAGCTTCAGTTTCTTTGTGTGTCATCGTAGGGTAAGGACAGTTCCCGGAGGGCTGGCAGGAGAATGAATGAGTTACTTGAGGTAGAACTTAGAACAGGGACAGGGGGAGCAGTGCAACCTCCTCCTCTCCTCTCCCCTTCCCCTTTCTTCCCTCCTCCTCCTCTCCCTCTCCCTTCCCTCCTCCTCGATCCCTCCCTCCCTTTCTCCTTCCCCTAGTACAGCTTGCACCTGTCTGGCTTTTCTTGCTGTCTCTTCCACTGTCCTGCTGAGGCTTGATCATTTCCTCCAGAGGCTTGGACCCAGATCCCCAAGAGCCTCACTCTCTCTACTGTAAGGTCTCTGGTCAAATGCCACTTCTCTGACACCCTCTCTAAGATATCATCCCCCCTGCCCTGTCCCTCTCATCACTCTCTAGCCACCGCTGCCCCCCGACATTTGAGTTTTCTTTCTGGCACTCAGCACACCATGTGACATTATATTATATATTTGTGTAGTGTCTGCTAGCCCTGGCTTCCTGCAAGCTCCATGCTGTGCCCCCAGCACCTAGAGCAGCGCCCGGGACAGCGGACCCCCAGTAAGTAAGTGTGGAACAGAATATTTGTGGAAGAACTGAGCATCAGTTATAATGGTTGTGTTTCCCCACTGCTTCCTGCCTTGATCTACAAGCACACAATCTGGGAGCTCGCACTGAGCACCCGGGCATCTCACTTCCAGATTCCTGTGTGTCTCCCTGTGTCTAGTGCATATCTGGTTGAACTGATCCTCTCTTCCCATTAAAAAGCTGGGTCCCAGCCGGGAGACCAGAAGGTCTTCTACTGGGGGCGGTGTGGGTACTGTGAACCTGGCATTCTCTATGCATTTCACTTACCAACTTTCCAACAAAGGTTTTCTGAGTCCCACTTCACAGATGGGAACACTGAGAGGCTACAGCAAGTCTCAGAGCAGTGGCAGCAGTGGGGCTTGAGGCCCATGTCGACCTGATTGGAAGGCCTCACTTGCCCCACAGTAGTACCCAGTGGTGCCTCCTAGGGCGTGTCTTGGTGTGGATGGCAGGGAGGCTTGGAGATGGGACAGGACCAGCCTTTGGTGGCTCTACTTGACATCCTGGGCCCCTCTGAGCAACCATCCTTCACCATCTCCTGTGTTTAAGGAGAGGGGTGGCTCTGCTTTTGTGGCTCATTTAAGTGCCTCAAAACTGAGGGTTGGCAACTCTTCACAAGTTGTGAGCCAGCCAGTGGGGCATGAGGCACATCATGGGCTAGCCATGTCATTGGCGCCACAGGGCGAGTTGGGGCCCAGCTCCTTCTAATGACAGCAGCTCCGTGTGTGCATGGGCCCTTGTAAGAGATCCCATGTGCCCTCTGAGAACCCTGACCAGTCCCAAAGAAAGCAGGACTCAAGGGCCAGAAATACTCATCAACCTCCTGGTCAAGAAGTGGCAGGAGCAGGGCCCCAGATCTGGGGCCAGGTGAGAAATCCAAGTCCTCCATGGCCCCGTTGGGAAGGTTGGTAACTTGCCCCCATGACACAGCAGGCTCCAGGGCCTGGACTCTCAACTAAAATGTGCTGTAGCTTCTTCATGCTGCACAAATGTGTGGCCCAATTCTATTAGAGAACCTCAGAACAGGGATCCCTGGGTGGTTCCATGGTTTAGCGCCTGGCTTTGGCCCAGGGAGTGATCTTGGAGTCCTGAGATCAAGTCCCACATCGGGATCTCTGCATGGAGCCTGCTTCTCCCTCTGCCTGTCTTTCTCTCTCTCTCTCTCTCTCTCTCTCTCTCTCTCTCTCTCTCTCATAAATAAATAAAATCTTTAAAAAGAGAGAACCTCAGAACTTTCTCAGAAGGAAGCAAGCGCTTAGCAGATGGTGGGTGTTCATGGATCGCCAGGGTTGAGAGGACGGGGACGGTGGTCATGGTCCCCATGGTTCAGTGAAATCATTGATTTCTTCATGAGCAATGGGGCTCCATGGAGCAATCCTGGCTGCTGCATCCCAAGGCCTTGCCTCGTATTCCATCTGGGGAGCCCTGGGGATGTTGGCATGTTCTGAGTGTGGGCAGCAGGCTTGAGACAGGCTGGCATGAAGTGAGGGGGATCTTCAGCAGCCGGCAAGGATAGTGCTCTTTGTCCTATCCCCAAACCCCAAGATCTCGGCCCTGTGCTGGCACCAAAGTGCCTGGCCATTGCCCTGAGAGAACCCCTAGCTTCCAAGAGTCCCAGGCTGGAGGCTCATTCAGTGCAGCCCCCTGAGAGGGCAGAAATCTCTCCCTTACGTTCTTGATCCAACTTCTGTTTGATTACCTCCCAGGATGGGGAACTCACTTCCTGTCAGGCAGTCAATTCCTCTGACTCCAAAGTAAGGACTCTCAATGGAGTCATGCTGTGTCCTCCTGCTGCCGCTCCACATTAGCCCACCTTTGCTCACCATGGTCATGCAGAGTGATTCTGCCCTGGGAGAAGCCCCTGTGATCATCAGAACCACCCCCCCCCCACCACATACACACACATGAGCTCAGCTCTCTGCAGAGAGCCTGAGCCTCCACCTGAACCTCATCCCCCACTTCCACCCCATGCTTCCTGGCTAGTTTTCAGGTTTTATGGTGAGTCAAGGGAAAAAAATCAAGAAGCTAGAAGCACTTTACCGACAAAAGCAATGATAGCTATCCACGCAATTCAGCTGACTTTAGCCAAAGAGCATGTCAGGAGCATAAGACCCAGAATTGAATGAGTCCCTGCCCATGAGGATCCCCACTAGGATAGGGGTGGGAGGTTGGAGTGGCAGGTGGACCCAGACTTCGGCCAGAAGTGGGGACCAGCAGAGGGAGCTCTCCCCGCTGGTCACAGTGGGGTTTATAACAGCCGGCTTTCAGGATAGCTAGTTTTCCAGCACATAGACAAGGGGAGGTGGCAGAGAGAGAGAGCACACAGGGTGCAAGGACCTGAGAGCAGAGGCCAAGTAGTGGGGCCACCTAGCCAACTGATTTGCTTGGGACAGAAGATATCAGGAATCAGCACACCTTACCTGTAAAGGACCAGACAGTAAATACTTGGGGTACTGCAGGCAATTCAGCCTCCACTCTATTTTCTCAGCTCTACTGTTGGAGCTCAGAAACACAGAGGACACTTAACAAAGGGGGTGTGACCGTATTGCAACATAATTTTATTTGTCAACACTGAAATTTGAGTGTCACATAATTTTCTTGTGTCATGAAATGGCATTCTTGGGATTACTTCCCAGCCATTTAAAAATCTGAAAAACATTCTCGGCCCACAGGCTACACAAAAACAGGTGATGGGCTGGATCTGACCTTCAGGCCATAGTTTGCTGGGCCCCCACACACCCCTGCTCTATATGTTTGGGAGTACTGGGAGATTGTGCTCAAAAGTTAGGTAGAAGTGAGCCTTGAATGCCAGAGTAAGGATTTCGAGGTTGGTTTGGTCAGTGCTTGGTTACGGATCCTGCTCTGGGTGAACTCGCCACCCAACTATCCACCCTCCCACCCAACCCAACTGCCATCAAATCAAGTCCTGAAATGTACAGTGGGATAATTTCTTTAAAAATGTGTGTCCAATGACATAGGAATACAAGCTTGTTGTTAAAAAGAAAAGTTGGGGGCAGCCCCGGTGGCTCAGCAGTTTAGCACCGCCTTCGGCATGGGGTGTGATCCTGGAGACCCGGGATCGAGTCCCACATCGGGCTCCCTGCATGGAGCCTGCTTCTCCCTCTGCCTGTGCCTCTGCCTCTCTCTCTCTGTCTGTCATGAATAAATAAAATCTTAAAAAAAAAAAAAAAAAGAAAAGTTGGTTAAGAATAGAGACTAATAAGTAAATTTCCCTTCCAATCACAGTGTGTGTCCAGGGGTGACCATGGTTAGGAGGTGGGTGAATGTGAGCCCAACCTCTTTCCTGGATGCATGGGCACGTACACAGACACACACACACACACACACACACACACACACACACACACAGAGTATGTGTTTACTCACACCACACATAGCACATTCTATATAATTGTTCTTTTGTCACTTAGCAACTCAACCCTGAATCTTGCCTCCTAAGCACATGGATGCATCCCCTTTGACCCTTATACTGGCCACTGAACACAGTGCGATGGGCTGTGCTACCCTTCACCAGCAGCTTTCCACTGAGGGACAACAAGGCTGGTCCCTGTCTCATATGATTGATTCCAAGCAGTGCTGCCGGCCCTCTCGGCACACATACCTATTTCTATGTACCAGTGTTAGCATTTCTGTTGGACAGATTCTCAGGAGCAGATATGCTGTGTCAAAAGGCACTAGAACTTAAAATTTGGATCAGTGTGGCATTCTGGAGCACTTTCTCCTTGCTGCTGGGAATAAGCATTGCAAATCCTCTGGGATCTGGGGAGTCCTGGAAGGCCAGTCAGGATCTGGGACCTCAGCATCTCAAGGACTCTTAAATGACTCTGGGTTCTGGATGAACAGGGTTGCCTCCTCTTGCCTCTTGCCAGAGACAACAATTGCCTGTCAATACCTTCATCTATCCCTCTACCTACCTGTCCACACATCCATCCATCACCCCCATCCACCCACATACCCATCCACCTACTTATCCATCCATCCTTCCACCTGCCCACATACCTTTCTACATATCTACCCATCCACCTGTCCATCCACCTACCCATCCATCTATCCCTCCATCCCCTCATGCCCTCAGCCACCCATTTATCCACCCGCCCATCCACCTACCCATCCATCTATCCCTCCCTCCACCCAGTTACCCACATTCCCTTTCACCCACCCACCCACCCATCCACCTACTCATCCATCCATCCATCCCTTCCTTCCTCCACCTACCCACCCACTCAGTCTTCACCATCTAGTGAAGGAGTATCCACATGCCAGATACTGAGAATATAGCCAGGAACACAAGACAAAAAATCCCCGCCTTCCTAGATTTACATTCCAGTGGAGACATAGTAAACACACATGATATGTTGGGTGGTGGTAAGGTAGAATGAAGGGCCCAGGAAGCGCTGGGAGTCAGGTCCTGCTCTCTGAGCAGAAATCTGACAGCAAAGAGAGGGGAGCTGTGCAGATATGATGGGCAGAGGGAACAGCCAGTGCAAAGGCCAAAAGGTGGGGATGTTCAGGGAATGACACTGAGGTGGAGGAAAAGCAGGTCATCTCCCGCAGGTCTCCTTGGAAAGGAAGGGCTTGGCTGTTACTCTGCGTGAGGAGGGGATCTGTGGAAGCTCTGGGCAGTAGGGAGTGACCTGACTCACAGCTAGCTGCTGGGTTAGAAATAGACCAAAGGGGGCCAGGACTGACATGGGGAGATGGGTCAGGAGGCCACTGAACTTGACCCAACAAGAGAGACTGGACTAGGTGGTTGGGTGAAGGTGGTGAGAGGGTGGGACTTGAGTGTGCTTGGAAGGTAGCCACGAGCCTTCCTGATGGACTGACATGGGGTGATAAAGAGAGGAAAGGATGACAGAAAGGTTTAGGGCTTCATGAGCCAGGAGAATGAAGCTAGAAGCGGAGGAGGTCAGAGGAAGGGAGTTTGAGCTGAGGCCCTGATTGTACTTGCCCAGCTAGAGGTGGGCACCAGTCATCCAGGGCAGAGAGTGGAGACAGACCTGGGGGCCGCCAGGTACAGGTGGAATTTCAAGTCCTGTGCCTGGATGCCAGCACCAAAGGAGAGGCGGGAGAGGACGGAGTAGGGCTGGGAGCCCAGTCCTGGGATGTGCCTGCATCAGGGCACAGGGAGATGAGGAAGAGCTTGAAAGAAGGAACAGCCTCTATGAGGAGGAAGGCCCAGACAGCAGGGACCTGGAAGCCAAGGGGAGAAGGGATTTCTGCAAACTGGGTCAGGAGGTGCTGAGCAGACAAGTGAGCTGGGGACACAACACTAACTACTGGCTTTGGCAACACAGTGTGATCCAGGCAGAGATGAGAAAGCCCAAGCAACCATGGGAGCCCTAAGGAAGAGTACTTGACCTGGGAGGGCTTCCTGGAGGAGGGGGTGTCTAAGCAGAACCTGAGGGATGCAGACACTTTTGCCATGCAGAAAAGGGGTGTCCAGGCTGAGGGGTCAGCACAGCGTCAAGAGGAGAGAGCAGCCAGCTCGTTTGTGGACCTGAAAATCAGAAAGTCTGGCTGTAATGCGGAATGCAAGAGGGGTGAGGGGCAGATGGAGAGGGAGTACTGTCCTTACAGGACCCTGGAGAGCTTGGCAAAGTAAATGGTGGGGTCCTTAACCAGAGACCAAGTTTGGGGGATAGGTGAGTGTTAGGGGTGCAGTGTTAGGAGTGGGGAGTCAGGAGGAGAAGCAGTTTGGAGAAAGGTGATAAATTTGAAGAGTTTAGGGTGCTGAGGGTGCTCAGGGGGAGATGTCCAATGTCAATGTGACACATGGACTGGTCCTCTGAGTCTTGGAGGGACCATATGTACTGGGAAGACGCTGGGCAGGGCTACGTGGAACTGAGCCACTTGCCTGCCTCTTTCTTTGGCGCAGCGTAAGGCCAGCCTGCGTCCAGCCACCTGCTGCATGCTGTGCTGGGGCAGGGTCCCCGCAGCTTCTAGACATTGTGGCTTATCGGGCTGGCCAGGTAGCAGGAGCCCAAGGGGGGGCCAGCGGTTCCTCTGAATGAACTGTTGTAACCGTGCCTTTTCCCTCCTGTCTCCGTGCTCCTCCTGTTGGCAGCCCAGAGTGCCTTTGCCAAGTCCCTCAGGCACCACAAAAAGAAGGGGGCCCCACCACTCCATGTACACTTTCCAACATCCAAGGGACGCTGATTTATGGACCACCCAGGAGATGCCGTTCTGGCTGCGGAAGAGCAGGGATGACACTGGTGGACGGGCTTCTGTCCTCAAGAGGCCCATCCTCCACTGGGGGGGCGAACAATAAATGTATGATTAAAGTCCAGTGTGGTATTCAGAGAGATAAGCGTGGGGGCCAGCAGGGATCAGAGGTGCTTCTAGGAGGAAGCAACGCTTAAACTATAGATCTGAAGGATGTTGAGTCAGTCAGACAAGGAAAAACTAGAGGGTGCAAAAGTATTTGAGTGAGTGGGAACGCACGCTGGAGGCTCAGAGATGAGAGAGCATGCCAGGTGGGAGGGAATGAAAGGATTCCGTGTGATGGAGCATGGGGTGCCTCCAGGTGGCAGTGGTTGGGGGTGTGGTGGAGGTACAGGACCTCAGCAGTCAGGCTTAGGAGCGTAGACTTTCTCCTGAGGGCAGTGGGGAGGTATGCAGTGTCCTAAGCAGGCAATGACATGGTCAGATTTACGTGTGCGACAATTCAGCAGCAGAGATCAGAAACACCCAACCTCAGCCCCGGGAAACCCAGGGCCGTCTCATCGGAGGCAAGGCCCCTCCACCCTCCTGTAGCTCCCTCGACGTAAGGAGGGTCAGTGTGGCCTGCACGCCTCACAGCACCTCGAGTCCGCCCCTGGGGCAGGCCTCACGGTCACCCAACAGCCTGCGCTGGGGATCCAGGCCTGACACGGCACGCGGGAGGGCACCCAGGTCGCAGCGGGGCGGCCGGCGGCTGGCGGATGGCGCAGGGATGCTCCGCGGACGCCGCCTGCTGAGGCTGCTGGCGGGACGCGGGAGAAACGGGGGTGCCCCGCGGCGCCACCGTGTGGCCGGCCTGGCTCACGACAGGACGTCGGCCGGCCCGGGAGGGAGCGCGAGGCACAGCGGGTCCTAGTCCCATCGCACTTTCGAAATTTCTTTTTCAAAGTGCAAGCAGGTTTGCAGACTGTTTATGACTTTTCGAGTAGCATATGCTTACTGAGAAAGATGTGCCGACGCCACGCACCGTACAAGGCAGCAATTGGCAGGTCCCCCCAGCATTCGGGCCGCATCCCCGGACACCAAAGGATTGCGCTTTGCCCAGTGGGCCTCGAGGTTTTCCTCTACAGGAAGAAATGCATGAAGAGATTTCTGTGTGTCCCACCTGTTTTCTGTCCCCTTGTCTTTATCTTGCCCTATGTATACGTATACAAATGAGATCCTATGATCTGCGCCTAGTGTTCCGCCAGTTGCTTTGTTTTTAGATTTTATTTTTATTGACTATAGCATAGAGACAAAAACGATATTTATCTTTTCTTTTAAAGGTTTTTATTTATTTATTCATGACAGACAGACAGAGAGAGGCAGAGACACAGGCTCCGTGTAGGGAGCCCGACGTGGGACTCGATCCCGCGTCTCCAGGATCGCGCCCGGGGCTGCAGGCGGCGCCGAACCGCTGAGCCACCTGGGCTGCCCCATATTTATCTAATATATGTAAAGTACGTGTATCAGGTCAAACACTATATGCCCCCTACCCAATTTAAGAAGATTTTTATTATCTTTGAAGTTTCTTCTATGTATTACTTTATTTTTCAGTTAAAAAATACATTTATGGGACACGTGGGTGGCTCAGTTGGTTAAGCCTCTGCCTTCAGCTCAGGCAGGATCTCAGGGTCCTGGGATCAAGCCCTGCATTGGGCTCTCTGCTTGCAAGGGAGCCTGCTTCTCCCTCTCCCTCCACCCCTCTCCCCGCCCCCAACTTGTGCATGCTCTCTCTCTCTCTCAAACAGATAAATAAAAGCTTAAATATATGCATTTATTTTCTCTCCCTTCTCACCTCTGGACTGATTTGATATTTATTTTACTAATACATGGTTTTTTTTTTTTTTATTACCTTACCAGTTTCCCATTCTTGTAGTGCTTCTCCTGGAGATGACAGTTAAAGTCTGGTATACATTCGTATTCTTACCACTTGCAGGGAAATGCAGGAATCTTAGGCTACTTAAAACTCCATTTGCCCCCTTCTGACTTATATGCTATTGTCATCTGGTGCCATCAAGTATTTTAACTCTTTATATATTTCAAACTCCACAAGAGGATATTATTATTGGTCACGCAGACAATATTGGTTTAGATTAACCACATATTTTCTCTCTCTCCATTGGCCTTCATTTCTTCCTGCATCTTCAAGTTTCTGCCTGGCATCCATTTTCTCCTGTCTGAAAACCATCTTTTCCTAATTCCTTTGATAAGGGTGAGCTGGTGGCAAATTATTACAGTTTTTATTTGCCTGGAATACCTCTGCTTCATTTCCATTTTCAAAGGGTATTTTTAGCTGGGTATGTACTTTCGGGTTGGCAAGAGAGAGCAAGGAAGGAGAGAAAAGTAACAGAGAAGAAATGAGACAAACAGAAAACAAACAGAAGATGGGAGACATAAAGCCAAATATGTCAGCATTATATTAAATGTAAGCAGATTAAATACATCATTTGAAAGATAAGCATGAACACTTTGGGTAAAAAAAATGAATAAAAACCAATATATGCTGCTTAAAAGATAGACATGTCCCAATATAAGGATACGAAAATAAGGAGGAAAAGGTTGGAAAAAGTTAAATCATAAAATTTTAACCCAAAGTAAACTGGTATAGTTACATTAAGATCAGCAAAAGTAGAGTTTAAGGTTAAGAAAAAAAAAAGCAATGCTGAAGATAAAGAGCTATTCACGGTGAGAAAAAATATGTCCAATTTATCAGGCAGATAGAAAAATTCTAAACTTGCATGCAAATAATAAGGTAGCCTCAAAATATATAAAGCAGGGATGCCTGGGTGGCTCAGTGATTGAGTGTCCCCCTTTGGCTTAGGGCGTGATCCTGGAGTCCTGGGATCGAATCCCACATCGGGCTGTGTCTTCGCCTCTCTCTCTCTCTCTGTGTCTTTCATGAATAAATAAATAAAATCTTTTTAAAATTTTATATATATATATATATATAGCAGAATTCAAGAGAACTCAAAGGAGAAATAGACAAATCCACAATCCCTCTTTCAGTAATCAATAGCCCAAGCAAATAAAAAATGAGGGAAAACTTTAGATATCTACAGGAATATTACAGAAATGATACTGCATTCTTTTTATTGCATTCTATCAGGTGGTTCAGGATTTTCACTGGTCTCATTTCTGATAGCTTGATTAAGATGGTATCTACTAGGCTTCCCCACTGTAAAGTTACTCTTTTCCCACCTGTTATTCATGAGCATTTTGTGGGGAGGTACTTTGAAATATATAAATATCCAGCTTTTTATCAAACTTAATTTGCTCATTTATTTATTGACTCAGTGTAGACTCATGGATTCCGGTTTTACTCAGTAGGTTGTATCAATATAACCAATACTGGTTTATTACTGTCAATATTTTTCTATTTTATTTAAATTCAATTAATTAACATATAATGTATTATTGGTTTCAGAGGTAGAGTTCAGTGATTCATCAGTTTTATATAATACCCAGTGCTTGTTATATCACATCCCTCCTTAACGTCCATCGCCCAGTTTTTTGATGCTCAGATATTTTCAGATGTGGCCAGGGGGCACTCCTTTTGATTTGTCCCCCCATTCTTTGTATGCTTGCTTACTTTTGGGTGTAATATGACATTTCAGGCTCATTTTATCTGCCCTGAAATCAGTCATTTTCCCCAAGAACTTTGATTCTTTTTAATGGAGAATGATATTTTTAATTAATTTATCTTATTTATTTGTTAGATTTTATTTATTTACTTGAGAGAGAGAGAGAGAGAGCATGGGGGGGGCAGAGGGAGAGAGAGAAGCAGGCTCCCTGCTCATTCACAGCTATATCTGTTCAATATCTTTGTATAGATACGGACAGCCAAGAGCTCTAATTTCTATCTAGCACCACAAGGTCATTTGAATTTTCTCCCTTTCCATATTCAAAATTCCTTTCTCCAATGGTGAGAAATCTGGCTTCCATTATTTTGTAATACCTTTGCTTCCCCTTATGTATTTGATCAATACCCGGATATTAGCTATCTGTTGTTGTATAACAAAATCTCCAAAAAAAATTGTGACTTAAAACAACAAAAACCACTTCTTATTGCACTGCTCCTGTGGGTCAGGAATTTGGGAGCAGCTTAGCTGGGGTCTCGCATGACTTGTAATCAAGTGTCAGCCAGGCTGAAGTCTGGGGCTGGAGGATTTGTTTCTGAGATGGCTTACTCACCCCCACAATCCCTCTTTCAGTAATTGATAGAAGAAGCCGATAAAAAGTTAGTAAAAACTTCAAGTTGGTTTAGGCTGTTGGCAGGAGGGCTCAGGTTTAGTACCACGCACACTTCTCCATAGGGCTGCTTGGGCACGGCAGCTGGCTCTCCCAGAACGAGTGATCCAAGGCTGAGCAAGGGAGACACAAGCATTTTTTTCCAGAGCAATGGGGGTTTAGGCCCTTCCCAGGCCTGGGTTCTCAGACCTCCTCCCCCAGATCTCCCATCCTTCTCTATCTTCCTCAATGGAGCCAAAAGTGGGGAGAGCCCACATGCTCGTGATACCCAAAGGGTGTTGATGCTCATTTACTTTTTTGTTCCAAGTCATTCTTCCCACTAGATGATGAGCTCATGGGTCTGGGTCTGCATCTGGAGGGCCTGGCTGGGGTCAGCAGCACCATAGTAGATGCTCAGTAGGTATGAGTGGATGGGATGGATGACTGAATGCTCCAGCCTTGGGGTGGAAGTCAGGAGAGGGGTGTTCCGAGACCTTGGCCTTTGGTAGACTGCACCCACACCCCACACCCCACACCCCAGGTGGAAAGAATTCAAACCTCAGTAAATGTCTGTCTCTCTCTCAGCTTTGATCACCTTTTAAGGGGGTAGCCAGAACTGCCTCTCAAAGTTGTGAGGGTTAGCAGGCAGTTCTGCTGGAGCAGAAAAGGGTGGGGGTGAGTATGGGCCCTGTGTGGAACAGCATACTCCCTGGGGTCAGGTTCTGGAGGTGGGGGTCTAAGGACCCAGAGAAGGGTGGGGAGGGGGTGGGAAGGGATGGAAGTAGACTCCCTCTCCAGCTGAGGGAGCCTTGGCCATGGAGCCAAAGAAGCCCTTTGAAGCATCCTTGCAGAATCTTTCGGGGAGGAAAGTAGAGGGTTGCTATGGAAACCATCCCACAACAACCCACTCCACTTGGAGCTCAAGGAGTTTCCCTGAATTAGAATTGTCATCTTGGGGCGCCTGGCTGGCTCAGACAGTAGAGCATGCAACTCTTGATCCCGGGGTCTTAAGTCCAAGCCTCATGTTGAATGTACAGCATACTTAAGAAAAAGAAAAAGAAAAGAAAAAAGAAGAGACTTCTCATTTTTTTTAGGATGCTGCTTCTTACACACATCTGTACCCCAACAGTGTGTGTGCCGGCTGTTGTGTTTGCATGTTTGCTCTGTCCATCTGTGTGGCTCCTCACTACACACATTACTTCAGTAAGCAGGGCTCTTTCTTCTCTGGGCCTTTGCACAATGCCATTCCTCTGCCTGGAAGACGCTTTCCCTCCCAGCCTCATCTTTAACTGGTGCTCTCTTGCTTGCTCATTAAGAATAGGTGAGGGGGAGTAAAGGGGAAAGGAGAGAAAATGAGTGAACGTATCAGTGAGGGTGACAGAACATGAGAGACACCTAACTCTGGGAAACAAACAAGGGGTAGTGGAAGGGGAAGTGGGCGGGGGGTTGGGATGACTGGGTGATAGGCACTGAGGGGGGTACTTAGCGGGATGAGCACTGGATGTTATGCTGTATGTTGGCAAATTGAACTCCAATAAGAATAATAAAAAATAAAAAATAAGGGCAGCCTGGGTGGCTCAGCAGTTTAGCGCCGCCTTCAGCCCAGGGCATGCTCTTGGAGACCTGGGATCAAGTCCCACGTCCGGCTCCCTGCATGGAGCCTGCTTCTCCCTCTATCTGTGTCTCTGCCTCTCTCTCTCTCTCTCTCTCTCTCTGTCCCTCATAAATAAATAAAAATCTTTTTTTAATAAAATAAAATAAAATAAAATAAAATAAAAGAATAGGTGAAGGGATCTCCTCCTTTGGGAGGCCTTCACTGACCCCCTCTCCCTTCTGGTGCTCCCACAACCCCCACCCTGGGTTTCCTTCTCCCCTGGCCCTGGTCATACTCTGGTTCTGGTGTCCATGAGTTCCTCAACTGTAGGGCTGGACCCAGAAAGCACTCGCTGGATGAGTGAAGGAAGGAGTGAACGGGCGCATAAACAGTCACTTCTGGAAGGGTCTGGAACACTGGTGCGTCTTCCCTGCTCAGCTCAAAAAAGCAGATGGCCGGGCGCCTGGCTGGCTCAGGGGGTGCAGCCTGCGACCCTTGAGCTTGGGGTCCCGAGTTTAACAATCTCTACATTGGGTGTAGAGATTGTTTAAATATAAAATTAAAAAAAAATTGGGGATCCCTGGGTGGCGCAGCGGTTTGGCGCCTGCTTTTGGCCCAGGGCGCGATCCTGGAGACCCGGGATCGAGTCCCATGTCGGGCTCCCGGTGCATGGAGCCTGCTTCTCCCTCTGCCTGTGTCTTTGCCTCTCTCTCTCTCTCTCTCTCTGACTATCATAAATAAATAAAAATTAAAAAAAAAAATTGTCAGGGCCCCTGGCGGGCTCAAATCAGTAGAGCAAGGGACTCCGTCTCAGGGTCACGAGTCCGAGGCCCACGCGGGCAGGAAGCCCACTCAGAATCAAGACAAACAAAACCTGTCATCAGAGCTGACGATCTCTTGGAGACAGACCACGAGCCAGCAGCATGGACACCAACCACGAGCTTGTTAGACATGCAGCTTCCCAGGCCCCATCCCGACACCCGCATCCAGACTCCGCCTCTTAGGGTGACTCCCAGGGGTTCACACGCCCCTTAGCTGGAGGAGAAGAGCGGTCGGGACCAGGAGGGGCCTGCAAGGCAGCGGCAGCGGCAGCGCTGGGACTTTGGGCCGCACCGACTCACCTCTGCCCCCCCACCTGCCCACCCACCTTGCGCACCCCCGGCCGCTGCGGGGCGGCTGCGGCCCCCCCTTCCCTCTGGCCCCGCGAGGGCTTTGCGAGGGGCGCGTGCGCCCCCTAGTGGGAGCCCCCACGCGGCCCAGGAGGCTTGAAGCGGAGGACATGGGCGGGCGGACAGTGAATGGGCGCGGGCCTCTGTGCTAAGTACAGATTTTTTTTACTTAAAGATCGTTTTTTGATTTACCATTTTAACCATTTAAAAATGTACGATACAGAGGCACTGAGTATATTCACAGTGTTGCACAGCCGTCGCCACTGCCCATCTCCAGAACTTCTCACCATCTCAATCAAGGACTCTGTACTGGGACGCCCGCGCGGCTCAGCGGTGGAGACCCGGGATCGAGTCCCACACTGGGCTCCCTGCGTGGAGCCTGCTTCTCCCTCTGCCTGTGTGTGTGTGTGTCGTGAATAAATAAATAAAATCTTTTTTAAAAAAGTGCTTAAGTAAATAAAATATTTTTTTAAAAAAACTCTGTACTCCTTCCATGGTAACTCCCCACGGCTCTCTCCCCTCTGCCCCCAGGAATCTCTGCTCTACAGTCAGTCTTAATGAACTTGCTTATTCTAAGGACACAATGTTGTCCTCTTGTGTCAGGTTAGCAGCAGGGTTCTAAGGTTCACTCATGTGGTCATGTATCCAAATTTTATTTCATGTTAATTAAGGCTAAATAATATCCCTTTGCACAGACACGCTGCATTTGGTCTATGCATTCATCCACTGAGGGACACTTGGGTTATTTCCAACTTCTGGCTATTATGAAAAATGCTACTATGAACATTGGTGTCCAGATATCTGTCCCTGTTTGCAATTCTTTGGGATATATCCCTCTGAGTGGAATTTCTGGGTCATATGGTGACTCTCTTTACCTTTGTGAGGAACCACCAGACTGGTTTCCACAGCAGCTTGGGCTAAGTATTCTTCACACCTCATTTCATGGAGCTCTGGCACACCTCCCTGGGGCCTGGCCCTGCCACCGGCCCTGGTTCACAAGGGAGGACACTGAGATTCAGACACGTGAGGTAGAGGCTCCCATGTCCCTCAGCTAATAAGTGAGCTGTGATGAAAACCCAGATTGGATTGGGCATGATGCTCCATGAAGTGGCTCACAGGGAGGCTGTCCCAGAGAACATCAGTCATCTTCACTCTGTCTTCTTCCCCTAGGACCCCCCACCCACCCACCCTGGAACCCCCCACCCCAGCCCGAGAGAAACTCATTTCCATTTAGCCCCAAAGTTGTGTTTTTCCTGAGCAATTGGTTTGTCTCCATGCATGGACTTTGAGATTGAGTGAGTGGCTATGACAGACTCCCTTTGTGCCACGTGCTAGAAGCTTAGAACCAGGGGGTGGTCCTCCACAGCAAGAGTATAGCGGTGGGGGAACCCAGATCCCTCACAGCAAAAGAACTTCACGCCATGTAGCTTGAGAGGGAAAAACTCAACTAACAGAAATCTCTTTAACACTTATTCTTTCAAAACAATACTCCCCTTGTTAATTTTTTTAAGAACACTGCCTTTTCAAATATATGTCTGGATCTTTTTCACGTGAATATCTTATTTTGTTTACCGTAACTCTCCTTGTTTTCAAAATGTATCACTTTTCAAATCCTACATTATAAGGGCCTCTCTCCCTTCTGCATCCCAATAGGATTTCTGGAAAGAGGTGGTGAGTGTGTATGTGTGTTCATTCTGTGCATGAAATTGTATACTGTACCCTGGTGTAAAGAACCTATAAATGGATGGGATAAGAACAAAGATGAGTTATCACCTGGCCATGGCTGGTGGATGCTTCCTGCATTTCTCTGTCTCCAACAGATGACGAAAGCCACCTTCCAATTTTCTGAGCCTGTGATCTTATTTCCAGAACAGTAGATCCTTATGGTCTGTATTTTAACTTCATCCCTGCCTCCTCCGTGTTCCCATTCTTGTGTTTCATTCTTCTTTCCCACACCCTGATTTTCTGCTCTGGTAGTGCATTAATGCATCCTTGGAAATTGCCCGAGATCTTTTCTGCCCCAAGGCAGAAAGCAAATCCAGCAAGCCGGCCTTCCTCCTAAGGGGCTGCTCCTGGGCCGGGCTCCTTGCTCTTCTGGCACTAGCCAGAAGGTGGCACTAGGATGCTCCCAAACGTCATACCAGTGCCAGGGCCCCAGTGACCTCAGGTATTGAGTAGACCCTGGTGGCCTTGGAAAGGGGCTGTTAGAGGGAAGAGGCTGGGCCAGAAGACAGCTGAGAAACAGCAGCATCAATTGGCATCCTGCAGGCTGGGATGCTCTTCCAGGTCAATGTCAGGAGTGATGGAAAGAAGGAATAGATGGGATGTGCTCAGTGTCTGGCACACAGTAGATCCTCAGGAAGTGTTCATGAGGTCCTGGAGGAATGGGTAGCTTTGCTCCTTAGAGGACCAGTGTCTGGGGCCCAACCCCGGGACCATGCCACCACCCCGTATTTGTCCCCTGGTGATGGGAGGCCCTCTCTCCCTGAGACAGACCCTCCCTTCCACGGTGAAATTCAGGGGATGGAGAGAGGTGGTAAGAACAGCAGCAGCTTGCCCCACCTCCCCTTGTCCTCCTGCTTCTTCTCGCAGAAGAGGAAACCAGCGGGAGGGGCGCCTTGTCGGCAGCCGGGCATCCCCAGCAATGAGCCTCAAGGGAAAGAACTGATAGAATTTGAAAACCTAAGTATACAACCACTGCTCCGGTTAAAAGCCTGGACTTTGGGGTCCATCAGAGCTCAAAGAGGAGCTGGCTTCTGGATGTTGCTGCTTGGGGACTTTCTGACCTGGGGCAAATTACCTACCCACCCTCCACCCCCAGCCTCAGTTTCCTCATCTGTAAAACAGAGAGAAGAATCACTGTATTGATTCCATGAATGAATGTGAGTAGGGTGCTCAGCCTGGCACCTGAGCTCCTGTCCCAATCAATGCTGCCTAACACTGTGGCTACCTTTCGAGGAGTGACCTGGGACAAGCCCTTTGGTCCAGGGGAGCCCCAGTTTCCCTATTTGAAAAATGGGGCTACAGGTAACTCCTTCCCTGGCTTGTTGGGAGAATGAAGGGAGCCAAAATGTGTCTGCCCTCTGGACAGAGACCAGGACCCAGAAGATACCCTGTCACTGTGGCTGGACTGGGAACCTAAGAATGAATTGGGCATTGAAGAAAGTACTCTTTCTAACTCTTAGTAAATGTCCCCTCTAAGTGTGTGCCCTATGCTTGAGTGCTTCCAGTGATGGAAGGCTTCCAGTGATGGAAGGCTCACCACTTCTGAGGAAGCTCTACCTCTTTGATCTCTGTTAAGCTCTGGCCATGACAATGCCCTTCTTTTGGTAGGGCTGGGATTTATCACCCAGTCATCTTCTAGCCAAGAGTTGAATGTATTCCAAACCTTGATCTCTGGGGGCCATCACTAACCCCTCACTTCCCTTCCCCATGACTTCTGCTAAATGGATTAGTCCCCCAGCCTTTGCAAAATTAGATTCTGGATCTGGCAAGCAAGTGAATGGGTGAGATACAGCTGAAGCATTCCTGTGGCTTGGAGGGCAGTTAACTGCTTCCATGCCAGGCCTGGGGTTGTCCTGCAGAGCTGGTGGCCAGTGTGAGAGGCTGATTCTGCTGGGACTGGGGACATCCACAATACACATCATGTTCACAGAGCCATTGTACATGTTGCCATGGCTGTTGGATGCCCAGGGTAGCACCCACTGCGGATGGGGAAACGTACTCAGGGCAAGTGGCCAAACTGGAGGCTCTGTCTGTAGATGAGTTTATTTAAGTCAAATGTTTTCTGAGCCCTGACTCTATGCCAGGCCTTGAGCTGGGTGCTAGGGATCCTACAGAGCACAAGACAAAGATGATTTTGTGCTCAGCTAATGTAAGTAAATACAGAGAGACAGAGAGGGAAATAATTTATCCTCCCTGGGAGCTGGAAAGATGCCTTCACCCACCCATCTGTCTGTCTGTCTGTCTATTCATCCATTCACTCATCCCACACATATGTACTGAGTGCCTAGAACTAGGGGTTACCCAGAATTCAGGGGTTCCCAGAATTAGGACCCAGTGATGGGTAGAGTCATCAGTTACGTTTGCTGCTCAGCATTTTCTTTCTTCTGGCTCCTTGATTTGCCTTTGGGGGACCTGGTGCCCCAGCCCATGTGCTCCATAGCAGCAAACTCCATTTCCCATCCTTGGGGTAGAATACATGGTGTAAGCTAAACCCATCAGCGCTGTTCATGATTCTGGCCATGATGATCAGTTCAGGGATGGACCCATGACCTAGAGGCAGGCCGATCAGGACCAACAGGGCTCTTTCCCAGGACTCTGGTTTGAGATAAGGAGGAAGAGCACTGTCCCTTCCACCAGACTCTATGCTGCTGTCACGGGAGCTGCTGGGGGTCACCTCACAGAGCTGGAAAATGGACCCAACTCCGGTAAAGGAGTTAGGGGTCAGCCACGTTGGGGATATTGTCCTTAATCCACTTATGCTGCGGCCGGACATGTACAAGATGTGAGCCATTTTTTGTGTTAGCCAGTCTGGGTTTTGTGTCATTTACAACAGGAGAGGCTGCCTGATTGAGGCACAGTCCTCCTCTGTGCTGACCCTGGGAGGGCATCATGGTCCTCCGTTTCTGTTGCCATGTCACCACCTCTTGCCGCTCCTGGCTCTGACCTCCCGCTCCCCAGGATGAGGGACACCCTTTTCAGCCAGTCTCCGGGAGTAGGGCTTCTCAACCAAGTTCAGTTCTCCTTGGGGTCCCTCTGGGCAGCTTAGCTCCACCCTCTGCTCTCACCTCTGCCCCCAAACTTGGAACCAAACCCCTTGTCGCTGAAGAATTCTTTCTCAGGCTATTCCCCTGTGCTGTTTTCTGTGCTGGGAAATGGCCCCTCAGTCCTCACAAATCCCTCTCTCTCTCTCTCTCTCTCTCTCTCTCTCAGTCATCCTGCCACCGCATCCTCACACAGTTTGCCTCCTAAATATCTCCAATATCTCCAGGCTCCCCTGCGGACCCCATGCCCTGGGGCCTGGACCTCATATCAGCCTCTTCCCACTGGCCTTCTGGCCTCTAGTCATTGTCACCAGTATAGGTCCATCCTTCGGGACCTAGTTCCTTAAAAGACAATTCTTTCAACCTCTTGGCTGGGGTAGAGCATAGTGGGCATACTTCTGGTTGTTGGCATTCTGGGAGCTGGGAAGGGGAAAGAAGCCCAGAAGTCCCATCACTCAGGATGCAGGATTACTCTCTGCCATGCCTGATATTTGCAAGTCTTTGTGGCTCAACTCTTCCAAGGAGACATAGATGCCCTAATACCTGTGTGTATAGCCATCTATGAACCCTGGGAACAACAGCTCTGAGTCCAGACTTCCAACCACACCTGGTCCCTCCATGACCCTAGCCTTTCAGATTCTTCTGGACAAACTGGCTCGGTCACTTTCAGCATCTCCTTTGCAGGGTCTTTAGGCTGTAGTCACAAATGTACTCACCACTTCTCCACTAGCCTCCCCTCTTCCAATGTTGAAAGTTTGTTGAAATCTTGTTTCTGCTGCTGCTTCCCATCCAAATTCTTTGCCATTATGGGTGAGTTATACCTGCTTTGTTCCTTCACTTGTGGTTTAATTGGGTCTGAGTGGGACCAGGCATCCATGGTGGTGGCCAATCCACCACATCCAAGTGGCTCACAGCCAAAGTCCAGAAAAGAGTTGCCTCTGCCTCCCTGTGTCTCCTGAACACCCCCACCTGGCTTCTGCCCCCACTACTCCACTGAAACATTCCTCATCAGGTCACTGGTAGCCAAATCCCCCAACTACTTTTGCTCTCTCTTGACTGGATGTGTGGGTAGCATCTCACACTTCTCAACTAGGCTCTCCTTCTGACTCTCTCCTGTCTTAGCGTCAAGGGCCACACAGTGTCCTGAAGCCCCCATCCTGTTTCTCCAACCCCTGGCATTGGCCTCTGGGTCTAATCTGCCAGCTTCCTTTCCTTCCATGTCCTCTGAACAGTTATGTTTCCCAGGGTTCCAGCCTCCGTTTCCCTCTCTTCTCACCTTGGAGGGTTTCCCTGAGCATGCTCCTCCCTTGCTATGGTCTCAGTGGTTTCACTCCAAAAGATGCTCTATGCTAACCTCCTGCACTGGCCCCTCACCTGAATTCCAGACCTCCAACTCCAATGGTCTCCTGGACAACTCTTCTAGAAGTCTCTTCATGTCCAAAGCTGGACTTGGCCCCTGGCTCCTCCCAATCCTGCCCCTCCTCCTTCGCTCCTTGCTCAGGGAAAGGTCACCACCATCTGTCTAGTTGCCCTGAAATGTGGATGCCAACCTGGACCACCCCATTTTCTCAATTTCCACACTCAGTTGGTCACCAAGGCCCATTGCCTTGACCTCTGTGATAAATCCCTGTCTGCCTACCCCCTCTTCATCCTGCCCGCCTCTCTCTTGGCTGGCCCCCTTGCCTTCAATCTAGCCCTGGTCAGTCCCCATGCTGCCCCTCTCCTGTTAAAATGCAAATTGTATCATGTCCTCCTTTCCTGAAAAGTCTCTGATGGCTCTCCACTATCTAGGATTAAATCCAAATTGCTCCAAGGCTGGAGTTACCAGATTTAGCAAATAAAAATGCAGGATGTCTAGTTAAATTTGAATTTCAAATAAGCAATGACTCGGTGTGTGTGTGTGTGTGTGTGTGTGTGTGTGTGTGTGTGTGTGTACTGAGCAATATTTCCCGTCTGGACCCTTGCCATACACCTAAGGACTTTGCTTCTTGCTACTCTGTATCTCGCATCTGACTCTGAGGAGAGGGTGAACTGCTTAAAAATGAACAATAGGCTCCTCTTACCTGCTGTTCCCTCCACCGGAAGGGCGACGTCCCCTTCTTGTCCTGGCCAACCTGTGCTCATCTCTTGGGTCTCGGCACACTGGGGCCCCCTCCTCCAGCGAGCCTCTGAGCTCCTTGATAATGGATTGGACTCCTTTCCTGGGTGCCCAGAGGCCCCTGTGCTTCCCTAGTTAGCAGCACTTTACTGGTACCCTGGATTATCATTCAGTTTGCTCTTTGGCTCCCTCCGCGGCAGACAAGGAGTCGCCAGGAACCTTTCCCGGCCCGCATCTGGCCTGGCTGGCTTGGCCCCCCTCATCCAGCTGGATGCTCCCTGGAGGCCCAGAACCTTGGCCAAGCCTCAGCTCTCTTCTCGCCCTCTTGGCCTAGATCCCAGCCTGATGGTTCACACTCCCTGCTTGCCTGAGTTCCCATGAAAAGTGGCCTCCACCCCTAGCTCCCTGCCCAGGGCCAGATTACAACATGCTGAGACAATGGAGGCTCCAAGCCAAACTTCCAATGGGCCTGCGTTAAATCCCCCACATCATCTGCCTATGTAGATCTGGGGATGGATGCTTGCAGCCGAGGCCATGGCTCTCTCACACTGGGTATGCCTGGGCCCTTTGCAAGGGTGGACAGGAGGGAGCTTAGCCCTGAAATCAGGACACTTGAGTGTGAATCCCAGGTCTAGCGTCTTTCTAGCTGCCTGGAGATGGGGCAAACGAGCCTTAGTTTCCTTGTCTGTAAAATGGATACAATAATGCTTACCTCACAGGATATGCTGTCAAAGAAGAGTACCTAACACATAACCAGGACATATAACAACAAAGAGTATGCTAGCTCCGACCTTCACTTGCCTTTCTCGAAGCTGCTGGTAACAGGACCCAAGACCAGAGCTCTCCTGGTAGGGTTCTTCTCCCAGAATCACTAACCCATCCACCCCACACAGCTTTATTCAGAGGAGAAGGGAGGAGCATCATCAGACCCCCGCACAGGTTCTAGAAAGCAGCTCTGCTGGCAAAACCGTCCCCAAATCAACAGCCCAGGTGAACGCAAAAGGCCTGATGGAGCCAGCTGAAGGCAAGATGTGTGAGTAGGGGCAGCTAGACGGGGGACTGAGCCCTGGGCGTGGAGTTGGAAACGCTGGGCCTGCTGCCTCCTCCAGACAGTCGCCTCCTGCCTCTTTCTGCCCCAGCCACCCTTCAGACCCCAGCTGAACACCCCTGCACAGCTGCAGGACCCGTTTGTGGCCCAGCCTCAACCGGAGTGGTCAGGGTCCCTCATAGACATTCCCAGGGCGGCGGGGGGGGGGGGGGGGGGGGGGCAGGGGGCATTTCCCAGATATCCTCACCATTTAGATCCTTTACTTACTGACACCATGATTTATGTTCCAGACTGAAAGGCGGAGAGATCAAGAATGAAAGAAAGGAACAGGGGCACCTGAGTGGTTCAGTGGTTGAGCATCTGCCTTCAGCTTGGGTCGTGATCCCAGGGTCCTGGGATGGAGTCCCTCCTCCGGATCCCTGAGGGGAGCCTGCTTCTCCCTCTGCCTGTGTCTCTGCCTTTCTCTCTGTGTCTCTCATGAATTTAAAAAGAAAAAAAGTAAAGAAAGGAACAACATATCAAAAACAGAGGGACAATTTAAAGGTGCAACATATGTGTCATGGGAACAACAAGAAGGAGGAGAAAGAGAAAGGAGCAGAAGAAATTGTAGAGGTAATAATGGCTGAGAATTTTCCAAAATTCATGACAATCTCTCGCTGCCTGCCCCTCCAAATGCGAAGGGCAGGAGTCTGTCAGCTTGTACATAACAATAGCCAAAAATGTTTAGGATGACACTGACTAAATGTTTAAAAACATTATATGCACACACCTACACAGACTTCCAGTTTCAATTCCAACACATAAAGAGCTCAGAAATCATCCCTTCCATCCTCACAATAAGAAAAAGCAAAAACAAACTGCAAATTGCAGATCCATCAGAGATTTGGGATCACAGGGCCAAACCCTGAAAACTGGAGGGACAGGGAACACAGAGAATCACCCGCAGATTCGCCTCCTTGGGGACAGAAACCGCTGGAGAAGCCGGAGCCGTAACTGGCAGGAGCACTTGGGATAGTAACAGGCTGGATGCTCCATGTAGACTAAGTAGAGTTAAAAACTCCAAGGGGCCCAGTCTTCAGGCCTTTGTGGTTTTATCTCCAGGACCCCACAGGGGCTCACATAGAAGACTGCGAAGACCGTGGAGAAATCCCCTCCTGCTTCCAGGGGCAGCAAAAGAAAAACCATTTTGAGAAATCCACCCAGATGGTTTCGGTAACAAAGGCTTGCCCCCGAGGAAAACTGCTTTAGCAGCATCTTATCTGATCTGGGCAAAAGGCATTAGACAGCTCCAGCCTCTTCCAGCCTTCCGGTCTCACAAGGGTAGGGGGTGTGGCAAGAAATGCCTCTGAAAGTCGCAGTCACTCCAGTCACTCTGTGGGGTCTCAGGCCTGCTAAAACAAAACAAAGCAAAACAAAGAAACAATTGAGATTTAATCATAAGATTATAGAAGGCTTCCCCTCCCAGAAATCTCACCAACATATCAACAGGTATAATAACAGTAGATTACAATGTAGAAAGCCTGCAAGGAGCCTGCTTCTCCCTCTGCCTGTCTCTGCCTCTCTCTGTGTGTCTCTCATGAATAAATACATAAAATCTTTTTTAAAAAAATGAAGAAAGATTAAGATTAGGGAGGGCACCTGGCTGGCTCACGCTTGATCTTGGGGTTGTGGGTTCGAGACCCCCATTGGGCATAGAGATTACTTAAAAATAAGATCTTTAAACTTCTTAGGAAATACCAAAGACAACTAGAGAGAAAATAGCAAGGAACTAGAAAAAAAACCAGAGCCTCTGGCACCTACAGCTACAACAAACACGAACAACAGTCCTACTCCGGAGCTGGGTTAACACAGAGCTCGCACTAAAAGCCTGATTTGGGCACCTGGGTGGCTCAGCCCATTGAGCATCTGCCTTCAGCTCCGATCATGATCCTGGCATCCTGGGATAGAGCCCTGCATCAGGCTCCCTGCTCAGAGGGGATTCTACTTCTCCCTCTGCCCTTCTCCCTGCTCATGTACTCTCACTCTCTCTTCTCTGTCTCTCAAATAAATACAATTTTGAAAAAAATCTTAAAAAGACAATGGGGTACCTGGGTGGCTCAGTCAGTTAAGTGTCTGTCTTTGGCTCAGGTCATGATCCCTGAGTCCTGGGATCCGGTCTGCCTCAGGCTCCTGGCTCAGCAGGAAGTCTGCTTCTCCCTCTCCCTCCTCCCTTGTTCAGTTTCTTTCTCTTAAATAAATAAATAAGATCTTTTTTAAAAAAAAAATGGTAACAGAAGTTCTTCAGAAAGAAGGGAAATGAAACAAGTGGGAAACTCAAATCTTTTTTTTTTTAAGATTTTATTTATTTATTCATATGAAAGACACACAGAGAGAGAGGCAGAGGGAGAAGCAGGCTCCATGCAGGGAGCCCGATGTGGGACTCGATCCCGGGTCTCCAGGATCACGGCCTGAGCCAAAGGCAGGCGCCAAACCGCTGAGCCACCCAGGGATCCCCGGGAAACTCAAATCTGCATGAAGAAAGAACATCAGAGAAGGTGTTTTGTCATCTTTTATGGAATCAGTCAGGTGTGGCTACAAGAGGACACACAGGAGAGGTCACTCCCAGGCCCTAGAGGTGGGAGGCACAGAGTATATGCATGCAGTGCCCCTTGGGAAGGGCACCAGGGTGGTCAGGAGGGCAGTGCTTAGCCTATGGCTTTCATTCGGGGGGTTCCATGGTGCAGAATGAACAGCTTATGATTGCCTAGTTTGAATAATTTGGGAGGAGGGAGGCTTTGGGCCACAGGGGTGACCTCTAGCTGCCGGCCACCTGGCCCAGGGATGATTAAAGCAGAGGGATATTGTCTCCTGGGGCTTATGGATGAGGAGGAGCCGGGACTCTGAATTATAGTGTTGTAGGGGGACTTCACCATTCTGTGTTATTTGAAATTTGATTTAGATTCGTTGTGATTGTATATTGCAAACTCTAGGGTAACCACCAAAGCAGTTTTTTTAAAGCATAATCGATATGCTAAGAAAAGATTGATAATGGAAGCATATTAAATGCTCAATTAAAACCAGAGAAGTCAGATAAAGAGGGGAAGGGTTTTTGTTGTTGTTGTTGTTGTTGTTGTTGTTTGTTTTTAAGACTTTATATAGGGACATCTGGGTAGCTCAGCATCTCCCTTCGGCTCAAGGTGAGATCCCAGGATCCGGGATCAAGTACCACATCGAGCTCCTTATGGAGAGCCTGATTCTCCCTTTTCTTGTGTCTCTGCTTTCTCTCTCTCTCTCTCTCTCTCTCTCTCTCTCTCTCATCTCTATCTCTATCTCTATCTCTATCTCTATCTATCTCTATCTCTATCTCTCTCTCTCTGTCTTTCATGAATAAATAAGTAAAATCTTCCCCAAATAGTACTTTATTTGAGAGGAGTGAGAGCCAGAGAGATCAAAGAGGGAGAGGGAGAAGCAGACTTGCCGGTGAATGGAGAGCCCAATGCAGGACTTGATCCCAGGACCCTGAGATCATGACCTCAGCAGAAGGCAGACACTTAACTAACCGAGCCACCCAGGTGCCCCTAAAAAGGAGATTTTAAGTTATATATTTGTGTGTATGTGTGTATTACATACAAAGAAATATAAAGAAAAAACTTAAAATTGCCCATCATCCTATCTCCAATAGATGTTGAAATTATATTTAAAAAATCAGATTAGAAAATGCAAACTGTACAGAAAGCAGTAGAATGAAAGCCAAGGCTCTCTCCCCAACAATATTTCTTCCACTCTTAGTTTCTTGTGATCCTTTCTTGAGGTGTGGAGAACTTGATGCACATAAGTAGCTATCTCTTACCGGTGAGTTCTCTTCTTGTTTATGGTTTCTCAGGGCTGCAAAGAACATTCTTTGGGCAGCCCGGGTGGGGTGGCTCAGCGGTTTAGCACCGCCTTCGGTCCAGGGTGTGATCCTGGAGCCCCGGGATGGAGTCCCATGTCGGGCTCCCTGCATGGAGCCTGCTTCTCCCTCTGCCTGTGTCTCTGCCTCTCTCTCTCTCTCTGTGTGTCTCTCATGAGTGAATAAATAAAATCTTTAAAAAAAAAATTCTTCATCTTTGTTTTTTTTTTTTTTTTTTAAAGATTTTATTTGTTTATTCATGAGAATACACAGAGAGGAGAGAGAGAAGCAGAGACACAGGCAGAGGGTGAAGCAGGCTCCACGCAGGGAGCCTGATGTGGGACTTGATCCCGGGTCTCCAGGATCAGGCCCTGGGCTTCAGGTGGTGCTAAACCGCTGAGCCACCGGGGCTGCCCCTTCATCTTTGTTTTTGTTTTTGTTTTCTTCTTTATCTTTTTAAAAACTCATTCTTTAAAAAAAAAAAAAAAAAACCTCATTCTTTCGAAATAAGTGTAAACTTACAGAGAAGTTGCCAAAAAAATAGTCCACTCCCTTTGGAGCTTCCCCTAATGTTGACATCTTGCACGATCGCAGCCCAGTTACCAAAATTAGGAAATTAACCTCACACACATGCTAGCCGCCCACGGTTTCCCCATCAATGTTCTCTCTGTGGTGGGATCCGACCCTGGGTTCCACTGACATTTAGGCATGCCTCCTCAGCCCCCTCCACTCCCTGGCAATGCCTCAGTCTTTTTCCTTTTTTTTTTTTTTTCTCAGTCTTTTTCTTGACCTCAACACCTTGGCAGAGTTTTAGCCAATGATTTAGTAGAATATATCTCCCTGTGTGTTTATGGCTGTTCTGTCATGATTAAATTGTGTGTTTTGGGCAAGAATACCACAGGAGTGATATTGTGTCCCTTCTTGGTGACTCATAACAGAAAGTTCATGATCTGGGCAGCCCCGGGGCCCAGCGGGTTAGCGCCACCTTCCGCCCAGGGCGTGATCCTGGAGACCTGGGATGGAGTCCCACGTGGGGCTCCCTGCATGGAGCCTGCTTCTCCCTCTGCCTGTGTCTCTGCCTCTCTCTGTATCTCTCATGAATAAATAAATAAAATCTTAAAAAAAAAAAAAAGGTTCATGATCTGTATTCCTGGTGATATTAACTTTGTTTACTTGGCTCAGGAGGGATCTGCCATGCTTCTCCTCCATAAAAAATTGTCTTATCAATTGTGATTAATAAGTGTCTTGTGGAGAGATACTTTAATACGACACAAATATATATATTTATACACACACACAACACACACACACACCACTGCCTCTGATTTCAATCCAACATCACACCAACCTTCCTCCTCATCTGTTTTCTGACCTTTCTCTCCAACGCCGTGAAGCCTGGCCCTGCAGTGGATGGCCTTATGTGCTCAATTATAGTCTGAGCATAAAGCAGTTTCAGAATGGCCAACCCATACTGCTGTGAGAAATAGATTTACTAACTGGAATACAATCCTGGTGTACAGTTGTCTTTCACTTCCCAAATGTTTTGTCTCTATTCAGTCAAAATAACTTTTTTCCAAAGTTGCTGAAGTTGATTCTTTTCCTCCCCGTGGCTTTCAGTCTGGTGATGTTATTCATTTGTCCTACTGTCATGTTCATCTGTTACTGTCTGTACATCTGGGGCTCCCCCTACATCCTGGTTGCTTCTATGTAGTCAGTTAATTTGGGGGATTGTGAAATGTTACCATGGCTCTCAGAGGCAGAGCTACAGAAAAGTAGATACAGAGAAATGCCACTCGTCCTTTTGCTCCCATCTTGTTTCTATTCCCCCTTCTTTCCACCCTGCCCTCACCTACACCCTGCAGATAACCAATCCCATTAGCGCTGGTTTATCCTTACTGTGTTTCTTTTGCTGCTCAAATGAGTAGATGCATGTGTATTTTCTTTCTTTTTTTAAGATTTTATTTATTTATTCATGAGAGACACACACACACACACAGAGGCAGAGACAGAGGCAGAGGGAGAAGCCAGCTTTTCACAGGGAGCCTGATGTGGGACTCAATCCTGGATTCTGGGATCCCGCCCTGAGCCAAAGGCAGACACTCAACCACTGAGCCACCCAGGCGTCCCAGCAAACATTTCTTTTAGGGAAATTCCAAGCATGAGATTTCTGGTGTGCACTGCATTCATTTCTTAGATTATGCAAATTGCTTCCACCTAGCAGAGTAGGTGCTCAATAAATAGCTGAGGAATGAATGAATTCTTGGCTTAAGACTCACTCAAGAGGTGATCTGGGGAAAATCTCTTCATCTCTCTGAACTTCAGCTGTCTTAACTTTATGAGCAAGGTATGGCTCTTCCAGCTCTGATGTTGGAGGACACACGGCCAAGGCAGCATACCTCTCAGGATTCATCCTACCTCTTGCTGTCTACCACTCCATTCCCTTTCCACAAACAATAATAAACCAACAGCAAAGAGAGTAATGACCAAGACTATTTACCAGTTGCTTGCTGTGTGCATTACTTCATTTCATCCTCACAAAAACCACCTGCCCTGCAGTCTTTTATCATTCCTACTTTGTGGATGAAGAACTGAGTCTGGGAAGTTCAGTTGCTTGCCCAAGCCTGTGTGGTTCTTAATTGTGGAGCAAGATGAAAACTCAGATGTGTCTGACATCTGAGTCCGCATGGTTATGCACTGAGCACAACTTTCTCCTGCTCCCCTGGCTCATTTCCATGAACCTGGCCATTAATGGATTGTTGACCAGCTCTCCTATGTCCAGCATTTCCCATCTCTGCTGAATATAAATAGCTGTTTTATGCTCAAATTAGTCAAAGCTTCTCTCCCTGAGGACTTCAGCACTGCTGTGTACTCTGTGACTTTCCACAGAGCATCTGCAGGATGCCAAGTTGCTCAAATTTATGCAAGCACAAAACTGTTTTTCCTTTCATCATCTGCTAACGTCCCATGTATTAGTTCTTTGGGCCATATCTTAATATTGCCCTTGAATTTTCAGGGACAATGTGACCCAGATGGTCTGTCTTTGTGGGGGTAATTACATGTTCCTAGGAGGTTTGCAGCCTGGAAACCATCCATGGGCCAAAACGGTGACTCTGGCAGTGGGGATGTCAGGCCCTGGAAGAGCTGCCAGCAGAGCAGATAAAGGCATCAGGACCTTCCTGGCCCCCTGAATGCAAAAGGCAGGCAATGCTGCTTCTTTTGTTTCCTGTGGCTGATTCTGGTTCGAGAGGCAAGATGATGCTCTTCCCCCTTTTATGTGGCGTGGGGGAATTTGCTCTGGTTTGCGGGCAATCAGAAAATGTCCCCCACTTGGCATTATGAGAACCATACCAAAAGCCCCAGAGATAAGGAAGTTCTATAAGAACACCTCTTTTTGATGAGAAATGCTGCCCAGGGCTGCTACCTCCCACAATTCCAAGAGGCACTGTTCATAGAATACATGAAATACTAAAAATGCTGCTTCCCTGGAGCCCTCACTAGCCCAGTCTCCTGAAATTGTGTCCAGTCCTGAGCCAAAAATTAAGAATTTGTTCTGCTGAAAATAAGGCAGAGGGTGAATTTCAAGCAACATTCTGCCTCCAAATTCTTGAAATTCCACCATTTCCTGAAATGTCTTAATAAGAGCTATTACCCCCAAAAAATTATTTTTAAAAATGCAAAAGAAATGTCCCAATCAGATATTTTCAGGAAATTCCAGGTTAAGTAAACTTTAGGAACTTCCTCTGCTATAGGACTTGTCAGAGCCTTTATAAACTTTTTTTCTAACCTTTTATTTATTTATTTATGAGAAACACAGAGAGGAGAGAGAGAGGCAGAGACACAGGCAGAGGGAGAAGCGGACTCCACGCAGGGAGCCCGACGTGGGACTCGATCCCGGGTCTCCAGGATCATGCCCTGGACTGAAGGCAGCGCTAAACCACTGAGCCACCGGGCTGCCCAGTCAGAGCCTTTAATACACTGAAGATCCTGTAGACCAAAGGGGCAAAAATGAGCTGTGACTGTTTCTCAAACTTATTTTCATTATAGAATTTCCTTTCCCCCTTTTTTGGAAACTAAATAATTCAGAAAACACACTTTGAGAAACCCTGTCACAAAAGAGTGTGTTTCCCCTCCAAAAAGCCAGCTTTCCCCAACCATGTGTAGAAAACATCTTTGTCCCTGTCCTGTCCCTCTCAGCGTAATCATGTTCCATCCCAGAGACTGTTGGGACCCTGGCATGGCCCAGCCCACCAGCCTGTGGGGGCTGGAATGAACTGAGGATTTGCTGAAGTCTCAGGATGTGTGGTTGCTGAGCCCTGGTGCGATGTTCTCTGCCACCCATCACCCCCTCACCATCCCCTGCAACCCCCCACCACTTTTGCTCAGGCTTTAGCACTAAACAGAAGTGGGTTCTCTTTCTGAATGTGCTACTCCCCCACCATGTGAATCTGGGTGAGTGATAAGACGCCTTTTGGGGTTCACTGTGCCTACATCCTAAGGAAACTACAAGACCTAGCCTAGATAAAGTATGTAATGAGGTTAACCTAGTGCCAGGCACATAGTAGGTCTTCAAGCTCTCCGGCTGAGTAATCCCAGCTATGCTACTTCCTAGGCTTGTGAACTTGTGCAATATACCTCTTGACCCCTAACTTCAGTTTTCTAGTTCCTAAAGGAAGAATAATCGCATGTTTCAGCGAGTCATAGGGAAATTGAAAAGATAATGCATGAAAATGCTCTTTGGAAGCTGCAGAGCCCTATGTAGTTACAGTAACCATGGTAACAACAATGCATTAGTGAAATGTAAAGCTGATGTACCAACCACAGGGAGCCCATTCTAAATCCCAGAGGAATTCTGTGTACTTGGCAGCAGTTCCTCCAGGATTGACAACCATTCATTTCACAGATATTTGGGGCTGCTAACTCTACGCCATGTTCCAAGCTGAGGCTGGAGAGACCTATCACAAACTGGGAAGGGGTATGACATTTTGCCCTATTTCCTAACTAATCTGGATGCTGGCAGAAATCATCGGACTCCTGAGTCAGAGACAAAGGGCTTTATTACTCACGGCACAATCATCTGCATATTTGGACCAGTTCCTCTTTCCCCCAAGTCCCATGGGGGTAGAGTCGCCTAGCTTCAAAATAAACACATAGGGCACCCATTTAAAGTTGAATTTCAGACGATGAATGCTTTTTGTGTGTAAGTCTCAAATATTACATGGGACATACTTTTATTTTAAAAAGTATTCATTGTTCATTTGAAATCCAAATTTAACTTGATGTCCTATATTTTAATTTTTTAAAGACTATTTATATATTTATTCATGAGAGACACAGAGAGAGAGGCAGAGACACAGGCAGAGGGAGAGACAGGCTCCCCCCGGGGATCCCAATGCAAGACTTGATCCCAGGACCCCGAGATCATGACCTGAGCCGAAGGCAGACACTCACCCAACTGAGCCACCCAGGCATCCCTAGATGTTCTATATTTGGTTTTTCTTTAAGATTTTATTTATTTATTCATGAGACACAGAGAGGGAGAGAGGCAGAGACACAGGCAGAGGGAGAAGCAGGCTCCATGCAGGGAGCCTGATGTGGGGGACTCGATCCCGGGTCTCCAGGATCATGTCTTGGGCTGAAGGTGGCGCTAAACCGCTGAGCCACCCAAGCTGCCCTTCCCCAATGTTCTATATTTGAATAGGTGATTCTACTCAAGAATGGTATCAAAATGTCCATCTGGTTGTAATACAAGAGATGAACCCTGAGCTGAGAGAAACCAAAACTTTTATAACGGGCAGGAAGCATACCTTCCTTTTGACCCAGAGAAAGGTCCTTATTCCAAGGCCATCCATTATACAAACATCCTTGGAAAAATAGTTTAGAACAAGGGGCAGTCAGGGGCTCTGCTTACAAGACTTGAAAGCCCCATGGAGAACAATCCTGTTTACCAGGATATTACCAGCAAAATCCTGGCAAACAGGTGTGGGGAAGAGGAGATGGCTATGATCTCTGTCCCCTGGAGTTAGAATCTAGATATCACTGCTGATCAGTGGAGATGAGTTCCATCCATGTCCCTCCCCTAGCCTCCCTCTCGCCACCCAGCCATGACAGTGCACCTGCTTGGTGGGGGGAGAGGGGATTGTATGACCACCTAGGTGCAGTTCTGCCAAATAAGATGGATGAGGATACATGCCCTCCCCCTTCCAGTTCATTCAGGAGGTGTTCGTCTGGTGCCTGCCATGGTGGGTCCAGACACCCAGAGGGGAGGCTACTTATCTAGTCCTTGCCCTCATGAAGCTTGCAGTCCAATGGTTTTGTAGAGGGGTCCCTGAGAAAAATGGCTGCTCCTTTCTCTAAGGAGAAGGCTCCAGTTGTGACGTCCCCACCAGATCTACCCGTTCTCCCCTATCTGCTCCATGTCTCTACACCCCTGCCTTCACTCCAACTATAGCAGCTTGGCAGTGCCTCCCTTCCACCTCTTTCCTCCTGCTCAGATTCCACTTGTCCTTGGAAAATTTCAGCTCAAACCCTGCCCCCTCCAAAAACTTTTCCCGGGACAGTGCTTCCTTTCTTCCTGCTCCCACTGTAGATTTCAGCCTCACTCTGAGCACCAACACCCACTGGCTTTATATCCCAAATCTGGGAATAGACCCGTCGGAGCCTGCACACCGGGGTCAGGTTTTCTGTGCTTCAGGTCAGGCGTGGACACTTTAAAGCTGAGCAATTGGGGATCCCTGGGTGGCTCAGCGGTTTGGCGCCTGCCTTTGGCCCAGGGCGCGATCCTGGAGTCCCGGGATCGAGTCCCACGTCAGGCTCCTGGCATGGAGCCTGCTTTTTCCTCCTCCTGTGTCTCTGCCTCTCTCTCTCTCTATGTCTATCATGAATGAATGAATGAATGAATGAATGAATGAATGAATGAATAAATAAATAAAGCTGAGCAATCTAGGAAAATTACTCTGACTCTCTGGGCTCTGGCTGTCTCATCTGTCAAGCAGGGTCTTAGAGAGAATTCAATGAGATAATCCAAGGGGAGGGCCTGGCACAGAGCAAATGCTCATTCTTTAAGTTACAGTGAGAATGATTATGACAGATCCCTTTCATATTCTCTTTCTGCTGATTCCCCACAATGGCCCTACTGGGCAAGTATCACAATCCCCAATTTACAGATACAGAACTGAGACTCAGAGATGCGAAGTGATTTGCACAAGCCCTGCTGGTATGCAAAAAAGCTCGGCCTCCAGCCCTGGCTGGCCTGACTGCAGAGCCTGTGTTCTTCCAATGACAGAAAATCTTATGGGGCATGGGAGCCAAGTGCCCTGGGAATGCTGGCTGTGCCTTCTGGAAGGCCAGGAACCATGAACCCCAAGAGGTACCGATTTTCCATCCCCAGCTTCTGTGTACAGAACTTGAGTTGTCTCCCTCAACATCTTTTCATGCTGCTCCTCATCTCTATCGTGGAGAGAAATGGGCTTATCCAAAGGCAGAGTGGGCTTGGTGGACATTTGAGCCTTGGTCATCTTGGTGATGGCTATTCACACACACCCCTCCCTCCCAACTCGAGACATTTGCTTAAAAAGTCATTTGAGCCTTCATGGAACTGGGTTCATTTCCTTCCCCTGTGGCTCTGCTGCCGGCTCTGTGGTCTTGCTCCAGAGCCCAGAACACTTGTTTGGGCTGCCCTGAGCTCCTGCTTGCTCAGGGACAGTCAGGTCTCTAAGGTTCCTGAGATGCCAGGAGATGCTGAGAGATTCAGTGTGCGGCAGGACTGGGCCAGGGAAAGTGGGCTTGGCTTGAGCCAGTGGACCCAACCTGCCCTTGATCCCCCAGAAGTCACCAGGGACCAGTGGCCCCCTCTTCTGCTAAGTTTTGGTAAGAAATAGGGACTCTGCCACTTCTAGCAGCAAATCCGATTCCATTTCTGTTCTTCAAGTTCAGTTAAAACTAGCTGCACCCCCTCTTACCCCAAACTGACAGGAAGTCTGATCACCCTCTTGGATATGCAGCCAGGAGTCTTGCCTGTGCTGCCAGTGTGTGGTAGAGGTCACTGCTACGTGGTGCTGCTTGGGTGATGGTCCTCCGCATCTGTAGGCCATGGCTGACTCACAGCAGGCCACCATGACCCTTCCAAAGAGAGGGTGCAGCTTCATCCCCCCATGCCAAGCTCAGCCACCAGTGCGCCTCTAAGCCTTGGTATCCACACCACACAAGGCCTGAGCGACAGTGAAAGGACCCTCAGGAGCCTTCCTCGAGGCAGGGTGCTAGCCATTTCACCCTCTAGACACATGAAGGGCATGTTCTGTCCCTTTCTCTTTTGTGGGGCCAAGGGACTTTTCAGGGACGCCAGGATCTTAGAAATGCTCCAAACCTGTCTACTCTCCTTAGTGGGAGGGTGATCAGACCTCCCAGGGGTAAGAACATCTTTCATTCCTTCCTGAGCCAAACAATCTGTGCTCCCCGTATCAGGCATCAGCTCATATCTGCTCAGTGAAGGAGACTTTCCCCATAGCATCGAGAAAACAAAACTCAGGTTAATAAGTTCTCTCTGTACTGGCTCCTCATGCTAATGATAAAATCCATAGCCCAAACCCCCAAAACAATCCCAAGAAGTGAACCCCAAGAATTATGGATCCATTTTAGGTATAGACACACTCGTTTAATGAACATTATCATAATCAGAATTGCTCTCACTTGTGGAATGCATACAAAACCTAAGATTAACTTAGGTAATCTACCTATCAGGTGGCATTACCCATCCTGGAGATCCATAGTTGGAATGTGTCCAACACCATCCACCCTGACTCTCCATACCTATTTCAGAGTCCACACCTATTTCAGAGTCCCGGAAAGTCTAAAGCCTTCTGCAAGTTTCTTGTTTTGTGTAGGTTAAATGTCTTTAACAATTAGACCCAGAATGTAATGACCTAACACAATAGAAGTTTATTTTTCCTTTGCTGATAAGATCTAGGAGGTTCCATGCTGCCATTGTCAACACAGGACTCCCAAGGCCCTCCCACAGGCAGGAAGGAGAGGCAGGGAGGGACTGGTGTGGGAGGTTTTCTGGGCCAGGCCTAGAAGTGGCACTCATCACTTGCACACACATTCCACTGGCTCCAGCTCCATAGTTTGGCCACTCCCAACTTTGGGGGAGGCTAGGGGAATACAGGGAGCTGTCAGCCCAAGAAGTGGCAGATGGATCCCCATGTAGAGCCAGTGGTCTCTGACAAACCCAGCTTTCTCAAATCCTTAGCTCTGTCTTCCTTATGTGTGGTCTCTGTTTCTCATTGCCTTCACTCAGGAAACTTAGCACTCTTTGATTTACACACACACACACACACTGTATAGGCACTTGTGGGACTGGCAGATGTTCCTGATGATTGGGGATGCAGAAGGGATGGGCTGGTGTTAGAATATCTGGGGAAGGGGTGCAGGGCTCTCCTTCAGTCCCCCAGCCTTGTGGGCTCTTCCACCTACCCTTTCCTTTCCCCTTCTTTTAAAAAAATTTTAGGGAGATCTGGGTGGTTCAGTGGTTGAGCATCTGCCTTTGGCTCAGGGCATGATCCTGGAGTCCCGGGATCGAGTCCCACATCAGGTTTCCTGCATGGAGCCTGCTTCTCCCACTGCCTCTGTCTCTGCCTCTCTCTCTGTGTTTCTCGTGAATAAATAAAATATTTTTAAAATTTATTTTTAAGTCTAGTATAATTTACATGTTATATTAGGTTATATAAGATTCAGGCATACAATACAGTGCTTTAACACTTTCACACATCATGCCATGCTGATCACAGTAAGTACCCTCTTTAATCCCCATCACCGATGTCACCCATCCACACACACACCCCACCGCCTCCCCTTTGTCAATAACCAGTTTGGTATCTATAGCTAATTGTTTTTTGGTTTGTCTCCTTTTCCCTTTGTGTCGCTTGTTTTGTTTCTTAAATTCCACATCTGAATGACATCATTTGGTCTTTGTCTTTCCCTGACTTATTTCACTCAGCATCATACTCTTTAAATCCACCCATGTTGTTGCAAATGGCAAGATTTCATTATTTTTTTATGGCTGAGTAGTGTGCCATTTTATATCTATATCTCCCTCATCTTCATCCATTTGTCTGTTGATGGACACTTGGGCTGCTTCCATATCTTGGCTACTATTGTAAATAGTGCTACAATAAACATAGGGGCATATGTGTCTTTTCGAATTAGTGTTTTTGTTTTCTTTGGGTAAATACCCAGTAGTAGAATGACTGGATCCTATGGTACTTCTGTTTTTAATTTTTGAAGAACCTCCATAGTGTTTTCTCCAGCTCCCACTCTATTTCTTCTTCTCCCTTTCAAGGCTTCCCTGCCCCAAATAGAGCCTTCCCATGTGTCATGCTGAAGAGGTGCCCACCTTACCACACCCAGCCTGGCAAGTCTCGCCAAGAAGCTAATCAAGTTGTTTTCCCTGAACAAAGATAGTTCCCAGCTGTTATAAGGTGCCAGCTGTTGGGACAACTTTCTTTGTTCATGTCCTTAATAACTCCAGGGGTAGGCATTGCTACTTCACTTTACAAAGAAGAAAATACTAAAGAGAAGGAAAAACCTGCTTAATTGAACAGCTGGTAATTCATAGAGTCTTGGCTCTAGAACACTAAGCTGTGGCCTGGGTGTGGCTGGAGAAGGGCACTGCTGTTTCTCAGGTGGTCTGCATAGTTCTAGGCTGTGCATTTCTTATTTGACCTAGAAGCTCTTCCCGTGGTGCAGATAAAGAAAATGAGCATCAGAGATGGAGAAGCAACTTGCCTGAAGTTAGCAGCGTGCCAGGCCACTGTCCCCTGCCCAGGTAGTCTCCACACTTTGGGGGCAGAAGCCTGGAAGTCTGAGTCTTAGCTCCAGCTCTGCTCCTGATAACTCTCTGACCTGGGATAAATCCCTTCCTGGGACTGAACTAACAGAGTTGGATTGAGCAGTTCCTTCCACGCTGAGGACTAGGAGGCTGAAATTCCATCTTCATTGAGCCTGCTGATGCTTCTTTAGCCCTATCTGGAAGGGCAGGAGGCTGGGAAGCACCCCCAACCCCTGCCCAGCTCCATGAATCTGTTTTGACTCCCTGTCCACAGACTCCCCCTTTTGCAGGAAAGGAGTTGTAGTTCCTGCTCCCCCTTACCCACATCTCCCCCAACCAAAGTCCCTGTGCAGACAGCAACCAGTGGAGCTACAATGGAACTGCAAAGCAATTCAAAATTGCTTTCCAAACAACCTGGAGGGCTGAGTTTCTGAAAGAGGAAGAATTGGATAACAAAGCTAATTCAAAAGCTCCCTCCTTATTCTGGTCTTGGGGGGTGGCTCAAATACAAGGCTTCAGAATGGCCCATCCCTGGGCTCCCAGTGCCTCTCCCACCTTTGAACAGCCAGAGTAGTCTCTCATAGGGTGACCAGCTCATCCTTGTTTGCCCAGTTTTCAATGGAAAACCGAGGATTGCAGGAACCTGCCTTGGTTCCAGGCAAACTGAAACCATTGGTAACCCTGCACTCACTGCACTTTTAATATTTTCTATCTCAATGTTGTTTGGTAATTAAGAATTTTGCCTCTAGGTCAGCCCCGGTGGTTAGCAATTTACCGCTCGCTGTCTTAACCCAGGGTGTGATCCTGGAGGCCCAGGATCGAGTCCCAAGTCAGGTTCCCTGCATGGAGCCTGCTTCTCCCTCTGCCTGTGTCTCTGCCTCTCTGTCTCTTTCTCTGTGTCTCTCATGAATAAATAAAATTAAAAAAAAAAAGAATTTTGCCTCTGGAGTCAGTTGAATCCTGCCTCTGCGCCTTAAATGTCTGTGTGACACCGAGCAGGTGATCTCTCCTCCTGGTCTCTGCTGTGACTGAGATATGCTTAGTATTATCTAGTCCCTTGGGTCACAGAGATGACCTAGATCCAGCCTCATGGGTGAGGGCAGCTCTCTGAAAGGGTTGTGTTAAGGTTCTAAAGGAGGTTGGTACTGACAGGCCAGGGGGCATAGGGAGGGCTGATTGAGGCTGCCCAGGGTTGTTGAGAGACACCTGTGGGATGAAGAGCCATTTGTTTGGAGCCTTGATAGGTGAGTAGGAGTTATGCAGGAGGAGAGTGGGGAAGAATATTCTACGTAAAGGAAACAGACTGGGGAAGTATGTGTCTGGTCAAATTTAGCTGAGCTGGAACTCAGCTGTTCGAGCTGAATGTCTTTTGGAATTTCCTCTGGGTTAGAGTTGGCCACAAGAGAAAATGTGCATGAGGTTTGGAAAGTGGAAGTGAACACAGTGTTTATGCTCAGGCCATTAGCAGAGGCACTTGCAGCTCATCCATATTGGCGTAGATGGGCTGACTCTTCGTGTATAGGGGTGTGTGTGTGTGTGTGTGTGTGTGGTGAAGGGGGAGGGAGAGAGGGAAGGATGTGGCAGCAGCTTTTACCTGCTCCAGCTCCTGCTGGATCTTCTGGTCTCTTCATCTTCTGGGCTAATTTTGTCAACAAAGTCTCCAGCTTCTCCTGTAGGTCAATTCCATATTGGAAACTAGAGCCTTGGATACAATGAGAGACCAGTGAGGGCTCTAGTTTGTTTTCCTGGGCTCCAGCTTGTCCTTACTCTCCCTGCCCTGCTGGCCTCAGACCTGGCACTGGATGCAGAGGCCACAGCTGTGTATGAACTGCTCATGTGGCTCTTATGCTCCTATGATTGCATTAAGTCCACTCCTTATAATACATTCCCATTCTCTATCACTCCTAGTGGTCTTGCTTCTCCAAATGAACTCCAGCTGATGCCCTGAGTCCTGTGTGAGTAGGGGTGTGTGATGGGAAATGAAGATAGAGAGGTGGGCTGGCCCTCCTCTGCCCAGACCTTAAAGCCATGAATGTCTGGCCAAGGGTTTACAATTTATCTTGCTATTAATGAGGAGCCATTGAAGAGTTTTGAGCAGGGAAGTGACATGGTCAGACCCCAGATGTTTTTTCCCTCTCCAACATTCTTGATTCCTATGGTTGTGTATTTATTATGAGCCAAGCCCCTGCCTGGATTCTGGGAGAGATAGCAGAGGGTCAAACATGGATCCCACCCTCCAGGGGCTCATAGGTACATATGAGTGAAGTGTCTCACATCAAGGAAGGACTCTGAGGCAGAGGAAATAAAATGGTCAGAACCACAAAAAGAGAGCTGGCAAAACACTGCATTTCCTCAGCTGGAATATGACTTTCTAAAACATTTCTTCTGTACTTCCCCTACCCAGGGCTGAGTAAGTATATAGCCCTAACTTCTCGAATTGACTACTTTTCAATCTCTCTTTATCAGGAGGAGATGGAAAACTCTTAGGGGCTTATACTAAACAAGCAGAAGTTTCAAGCACTGTCTTTTCTCCTCCTGTCTTCACATGCTCAAAAGTGTGGGCGCATCTGGTGATTAGCAGGAGCTAGGACAGGGGGACCACTGTCTCTGTGTCCCAGGAGTCCCAGCTGGTCAGAGCTGAGATTCTGACACCTTTGTACATGTGCTCTGTTAGGTGACGCTCTCCATCCTGCCTTGGGCTCTTTGTACCTACTGATTTACAAGAGGGCGAGGGAGCCTCCGTGGAAAGAGACCAGTGGCCACAATCAAGGCTCGGATGTAAACATGTGTGTGTGGAAGAGCAGGGGGCAGCAGGCAAGGCACTCAAGCCTTTCTTCCAGAAGGCAGGGGATTTAGTGCGGCATAGCTGACTCAGCCACAGGGTCAGAAAGGGGGATACAGGGATTAGTGGCTGTGGTTGGAACCTGCCCTCACCCTGGTAGTCCTCATGGGAACCACAGAAGCTGCCCCCCCGCCCCCCCACCCCGAATGCTAATACAGCCTTGCTGTGGGGTCTCTAGACTGTGTGCAGCCCAGAGAGGAGCGAGCCTTCTCTTCTGCAGTCACATGACAAGCAGTGGCAGTGCTCCAAGCGAGTGTGAGTGGTCATGCTACAGGCTGAACCTTGATGGCAGTGGAGCCTCAGAGAGGCAGAGAGATGACTGTGCCAGACGATGACTTCTGCTCAGTCAGCAGCAATGATGCCATCAGTATCTCTCACTTTCTAACTGTGAAAGCACTGACCATGGATGGCTGTGACAGGAAGTGGCAGCCAGGACTAACTCATGAGTAATTGTATCACACTCCTTGGGATTGGGACTGCTGCATAAGCAGGTCTCCAACTCAACAGCATTGAAGATTAACTGTTTAGCAGGACATGATCCATTTCCATAGTTGGCAAGGCCTGAGAACACTGGATTACACTAAAATAAGATTGGAGCTGGTGCCAGGTAGCAACTGGATGCATGGGGAACTGGGAATCCGGCCTTGTGTGAGTGAAGGGCATGAGATTTGGTAGATCCTGGGGAGAGAGCGGGGGTGTGGGTGGTGGGCAGTGCTGGAGGTAAGAGAAAACTAGTGCTGTCTTCTGCATGGTTGTCCTGGTGCAGAAAGTGCAGACAATCTACAGCGTCAGGGCAGCAGGAGAGAAGCAGGACCAATGGGAGAAAGCCATAGGGAGGCATGTTCTCCTTCAACCCGAGAAAGAATTTTCTAGAGCCAGCGGCCTTCAGGAGAGAGTGAGCACCTAGCTTCACAGGATTCTAGCAGAGGTGGGATGGCTGAAGGATCAGGATGCTGAGGACCATTGGACTCCAGGTTCTCAGTCTCATGAACCAATAAAATTACACTTTAATTACACTGTTCTAAAAAATTCTGGGTACCAACATAAGTTTCACACCAAACAAGGGAGAACATAGTTACAGCCTTCCCAAGAGAGAATTTATCAATCACATTCCAAGAATAAGAAATAAAAAACCCAGAAGAATAGACCACAATGTACATCTCCAATTTCTGTTCCCACAACAGGCTATGATGAAGCAGTGACTAGGAAGAATCACATCTGGAAGCAACACTGTGGATGAACCTTAGGAACAAAATATCAAGGGAAAGAAACAAATCACAGAGGGCTATACCACCACACTGTGTGTATTAAAGGTTCAAAATCAAGCACAACCAAAAATATATTGCTTAGGGACAAGCAAAATTGTGGCAAAACTATTTTTGAAAAATGAAGGGATTGGAAATACAGCTCTAGGTGGTGGTTACAGCTGCGGGGAGGCCAGGGGCAGGCTGTGGGAGCACCCAGGTGCCTCTGATAGCATCAGACACTTCTGGGGTCTGGTGCAGGTGGCTGAAGTGCAGGTGTTTGCCTTATGACTTCATAACATGACATATATTTTTGTCTGTATAAAATATGCAATACAAATTAAAAAACCACCAAAGGACATATACAGAATTATACCAAAAAATGCATCTATTTAAAAAAAAATTGGGCAGGGGGGATTTCACGGTTATATCATTGTTTTCTATCCAGAATCCTTTCTGTTTGGGGACCTCCATCGACGGTAAACACAGAAATGAAGCTCATATGGCCAATGTGTTCCAGAACTTCCACTTTTGTCTGTCCTTTGCACCATTCCCGTGTCACATGGGTGTTTGAATGCCATTCTGTCACTTACGCAAACACAGGAAGTTGAGGACCAGTAGCTGGGGGGTGGGGGCAGGCTTGGGGGAGGGGCCATCCGGGCTGGCTGGAAAAGCTGTGGAAAATGTGGAAAAATGTGGAGGCAATCTGGAATTTGGAAACCCTGGCAGTGGTAGGAGGGAAGCAGGCAGTGCGGCCCGTGGCCAGGGGAGGGCCGCTGTAAGAGGCCTTCTGGAAGATGGGAGGCCCCTGTGGTGCACCTATCAGACCAGAGTTATACTTTGGTTCCTCCAGCCGTGCCCTTCCTGCACAGTGAGGAGTCCTGGGTCTGGAGATTGCCTTGTTCTGTTCTTGGACCATACCCTGGAACCCGGGAGTTCCCTGCCTGGTGGTCCTGGGCCTGCCCCATGACAAGGGAGCCACACTGTCCTGTGGGGCCCCGGATGGTGGAGCACTCAGTTTCAGAGCGAGTGTGCCCTCCATGTGAGGGGCTATCTCTCACTCCCTTGCTTCTGACTCTGCAGGAAACCAATTGCCTTGTATGGCCTGCTCTGTGGAGAGGCCCATGAGGCAGAGGGACTCAGGAAGGCCTCAAGGAACAAGGGCGGGGGACGCTAAGACCCTTAGTCCACAGCTCCTGAGAAATGGAGTCTTGCCAACCCCTGCCTAAGTGACCTGGGAGATGGGTCCTCCCCCAGGGGAGGCTTCGGTGGAAAGCACCGGTTGCTGCCAACATTAGGAGACACCAGAGCCAGAGGCACCCCACCTAAGCCACGCCCAGCTTTCTGACCCCAGAAACTATGAGATAATTAGTGTTTGTTGTTTCAAGCCACTAAGCATTGGTATAATTCGTTAAGCGACAATAGATAAGGACTCACGTGGCTTTCTCTCTTACCTCACCAGCCCTGGCAGTCCATGATTCCTCTGTCTTCTGCTTTGCTTGCTCTCCAACCACCTCTCCCTCAATTTTCTAGGCTCTTCTGGGGCGGGGGCAGCATGTGTCCATCCCATGGGGTCTCTCAGGGCTTCTCTTTGTGCCACCCTCTGACTCTGGGGCTTCTCCCTTGGACGGAGGGGAACAGCCAAGCCCAGAGCTGGGTCCTGGAGGATGCCAGTTCTCAAACTTCTGCAGGTTTGCCCTTTAACTCTGGGGGCCCTTTGAGACCCCTCCTGTTCCTTCCCTCTGGGTGGCAGGATTGCCAGGAGGCACTGCGCACTCTCTGCAAACCACAGAAGAGTGTCTACAGCTTCTCCTCCCTAGAAAGGCGCCTCTGGTTCCCTGGTCTCCTGGGCCAGCTGCTTTCACCGTTGCCATGGAAAGAGAGGATTGTCAAGGGAAGCTCAGAGAAGCAGTCAAATCGTGGGAGAGGGAGTGAGACGGTGGCCAGGCCCCAGGCTCTGCTTTTGGCTGGCACACAACCTCATGTTCCTCATTTCCTTGTAAATGCTCCTCTGAGGCTGCCTCAGCCTTATTTTTCTGTCTTTCCTGTGCAGAAATTGTGGGGTCTCCCCCAGAGCAGATTTTCCCAAAGGACACTTGGAAAGAATGGAATGAAGCTATTGGGAGAACATGACCCTCACTGGAGAGTCAGACCTGGGTTCAGATCCCAAGTCTGCTTTTCTCTAGCCACCGCTATGTGGGGCAAGCCAATTAATCTGTATGAGCCTCACTTTTCTCATCTGTAAAATGGGTCAAAGCATCTACACTTTAGAATATTTTTTTAAAATGTTTACTGTGGTTAAAAGTTTTTAAAAAATGTTTACTGTGGTTAGAAAATTATATATATATATATATATATATAATATATATATATATAACAGAAAATTTACCACTACAACTATTCTTGTGTACCACTCAGTGATATTAGTATATTTACACTGTTGTGCAACCATCACAGCCATCCATCTCCAGAACACTTTTATCATCCCAAACCAAAACTCTGTACCCATTAAATAACTCCCCATTTCCCACTTCCATCATCCCCGATTACCACTCTGCTCCTTCCCGTCTCTTTGAATGTGACTACTCAGAGTTCCTTCTGCAAGTGGAATCAGATGGTATTTGTGCAATATGTCTAGCTTAGCTCATGAAACTGCTTCAGGGTGTTTGAGGAATAATTGGAAATATGCGTGTGACAGCTCCAGCTGGAGGTGAGCATGTACTGGGTGCCTAGACATGTTCATGGATAAGCAACTATCAGGACAGCACCATTTGTCTCCCGCGTTTCAAGGCAGAAGGAATAGGACAGAAGGGGAGGAGTCCACCTTCCATGTGGGGAATCTAAGCCCCGGGAAGGGAAGCAGCTTGCCCAGGTCATGTAAGGCCAGGATTCTAGATTGTCCTGTTTCAAGGCAGGCCGTGTGGTTTATGACGGAACCAGGAAGGTTCCCTTGTGCCTTCAGCGCTACTGCCAGATGTTCTGCCATTGGGACTTCATTATTCTGGGTCTTAATGGTTTTTGATTCTCAACTTGTTCACACATCTGTCTCTCCTCCTGCCCGTCAGCTCCTCAAAACCTGTGTCCCTCACTTCTTCATCACTATGTCTCTTGAACTTTCAGGGCAATGCTGTGATCCATACCTCCCGGCGTTAACTGGTGTACACGGTGCCATAATAAAAAGTGAGTGTTCGTGGGAAGTGCCTGTGTCCATCAGAGCCCCTAGAGCAGTACCTCCCCCAAACCAGAGGCCTCTTTCCCCAGCCTGCCTCTGCCAGAGCTGGAGAGTCACATTCCTACAGCCAAGGCTGGGTTGGACTGGGGAGGCTGACACGTCCTGCTATGTGTGCCACCATTGCCAGGCCCCCCGGGATGTGTTTATTTCCTACTGAGACTGTGACAATCACCAAACACTTGGTGGCTTATAAAAACAAGTGTGTTAATTATCTCCTCGTTCTGAGCTCAGAGGTCTGATACAGTCTCCTTGGCCTAAAATCAAGGTGTCACCAGGGCTGTGTTCCTTTCTGGAGGCTCTAGGGGAGCATCTGTTTCCTGGCTTTTTCTGGTTCCAGAGGCTGCTTGAATTGCCTTCGTCCTCAAAGCCACTGGGGAGTGACAGTCCTGGCATCACACCACTCCAACCTCTGCTCCTTCCTGGATTCTTCTGCCTCCATCTTTCACTGTTAAAGACTCTTGTCTTGGGCTCACCCAGATAATCCAGAATTTCACATTTTATTTTTCAGGTCAGCTGACCAACGACCTTAATTCCTCCCATGGCCTCAGCTCCCTTTGCCACTTAACATGACATACTCAGGTTTGGGGGGTTCAGTTGTGGATGTGTTAGGTGGCCAGTATTCTGCTGCCTTGTTGCAACAGGCCCCCTTGCAGATGTGGGTGGAATCACTTTCTGTGGCTCAAGCATCTGCATTTTACACCTGGGCAGAGGGGAGGCAGAAAGTGGGGAGTATGAGAAACTCATGGTAGGTGGAGCTGAGGTTGGGGGAATCTCTGGTCAGCGCTCCATAGAGCCTTCCAAAGGGCCTCGTTCCCCCATGGCCTCAGCAGCCCTGTCCCCTTCCTCCTGCTCAGAGAAACCAGAAACCTCAGACAAGGGTCAGGGTGGGCGGCCTCATTCATGGCCGGTGAATAAAAACCCAGGTCTGAAGTATAAGTGTGTGTTTGTATCAGGAAGGTGGAGAGGTAGACAAGGCACCCCAGAAGAGACCCCCGGGCTTCTCAGGTGGGTTCTCCTGACTCCTGGAAACTTTCTTTTCCCAGAGCCCTGTCCACTCTGGTCACCTGCAGGCTGTGGATGAGCCCCTGGTCATTGATGGAGCTTGTGGTGACAACAGATATTTCTAGGTGTGTCTCTCTGAGATCCTTAAATGCTTTCATCCTGAGTCATGGAGAGCATGCAGGGGGCTCTGCTGGAGCATGCAGAGGAATCCCAGTAGGAAAGTGATGTTGCAGTCATTTGGAGACGAGTCATTTCATTAGAAGAAGAGTTAGAAAGTGAGACTCTGAAGATCGGATGGGAAGGTGCCTGAAACCCTCAGCCTCCACTGCTCTCAGGAGAACAATGAGTGTGAGCCCCACACCGCTCCCCCCGCCCCCCCCACCAGCCGTGTCCGACCAGGTCTCCCCTTGCCTGTTTCTGCCTCATCAGCTTGCACTTGACACCACATGTGTGCCCTTCTCTCCTACCCACCTCGGGCCTTTGCAGCTGCTGTTCCCTCCTTCTTGAACGATTTGAATCGAATATACTTTGGGATCCCTGGGTGGCGCAGCGGTTTGGCGCCTGCCTTTGGCCCAGGGCGCGATCCTGGAGACCAGGGATCGAATCCCACATCAGGCTCCCGGTGCATGGAGCCTGCTTCTCCCTCTGCCTGTGTCTCTGCCTCTCTCTCTCTCTGTGACTATCATAAATAAATAAAATTTAAAAAAAAAAAAAAAAGCTAAAAAAAGAAAGGGGTGTGGCTAAGTCTGACTTGTTCACACTGAGGAGGTGGAGTCAGTCAGAAAACATACACGAATATACTTGCCAAGCTTATAGCACGAAGCTGGGCACCCAGCAGGGGCTCCAGTAGTGCCAGCCACTCCGCTGTCCAGAAAACAAACAGGACCAAGGCTTCAGAAAGGTCAAAATGCAGGGAGCCTGGGTGGCTCAGCGATTTAGCGCCTGCCTTCAACCCAGGGTGTGATCCCAGAGACCCGGGATTGAGTCCCATGTCAGGCTCCCTGCATGCTTCTCCCTCTGCCTGTATCTCTGCACCCCCCTTTCGAATAAATAAATAAATAAAATAAAACTTAAAAAAAAAAAGAAAGGTCAACATGTTGCCAACATGCAGATTGTCCTCCCACTGCACACAGGTGTGTGAACCTATATCCTAGGAATAGAGTCTGGCATAGAGTAAACATACAGTAAGTATCTTAAATGAATTGTGCCCACTCTGTGCCCACAGAGAGAAGAAAGTCATAGTTGACTCTATGATGGGCAAAAACATCGACATCCTTTAGAAATGATCTGTGGTCATGGCAGTGGATCAGTTTTGTCCAGGACCCCAGCACATGCAGTAAACAGCATGGGGAGAGAGCAGGTCCCACAGTCATCATTAAGAACAGAACTTGTGGGCAGCCCTGGTGGCACAGCGGTTTAATGCCGCCTGCAGCCCAGGGCCTGATCCTGGAGACCCTGGATCGAGTCCCACGTCGGGCTCCCTGCATGGAGCCTGCTTCTCCCTCTGCCTGTGTCTCTGCCTCTCTCTCTCTGTCTCTATGAATAAATAAATAAAATTTAAAAAAAAAAAGTGAAAAAAAAAAAAACAGAAGTTGTCCCTCCACCTTCTGTAAAAGAGACATGCCGGACCAGATCCCTGGCTACCACCAGTTGGTTGTTGCCTACAGTGACAATGGAGATAGCCCAAGAATGCCTATCCCCCCACCTCATATATCCCCAAGTTCCTCTTCCAGTTCCTGACATTCTACCCCTTGAGGCTCATTCCTCGGTGTCCTGATAATCAAAGCTCCCATATATTACCAAGTGCCTCACACACCTCCTCTCATTGGATCCTGCAGGGGTAGGATTCCTTGTTACACAAAAAAAGAGACTGATTTTCTGAAAAGGGCAGCATCTTGCCCGAAACCCCAGTTAGTAATAATCAAACCAAGAAGGGGGACCAGGTTTGTTAGAATTTGGGACTTTCTGGGATGCGTGGGTGGCTCGGCATTTGGGCGCATCTGCCTTTGACTCAGAGCATGATCCCATGGTCCTCAGATCGAGTCCCCCATTGGGGTCTCTGCATGGAGCCTGCTTCTCCTTCTGCCTGTGTCTGTACCTCTCTCTTTCTGTGTCTCTCATGAATAAATAAATAAAATCTTAAAAAAAAATAAAAAGAATTTGGGACTTTCTGTTTTTACTGGGACGGCCGTTGGTTACTCTGGCTTCCTCCTGGCTGTGACTTCCACTTCAAGGAATGGGGTGGCTCAGAGCTCTCCTGTGGGATCTCCAGCAAACCAGGTATGGGAGACTTGGGCATCACAGATGATAAGATAGAAGGCAGAGAAGTGACACTGCCTAATGGGGGACATACAGACCCAGGCACAGAGCTTCTTAGCAGGGACCTCCTGACATGGTTACAAAGCAGAAACATAAAACAGGCTCTCAACACATGTTTTCTTGACAGCTCCATAGATCTTAAAACCAGCACCTGCGGAGGAAGATTTTAATAGACTTCCTTATTTAAGAAGGTTTTTTGCTTGTTTTGAAGAAGAAGAAGAAGAAGAAGAAGAAGAAGAAGAAGAAGAAGAAGAAGAAGAAGAAGAAGAAGAAGAAGAAGAAGAAGAAGAAGAAGAAGAAGAAGAAAAGAAGAAAAGAAGAAGGAGAAGAAGAAGAAGTGCATGCTGACAATAAGTAGAGAAGTCACTTTGGAAGGGGTGGTGGGCGGGGTGGGGGAGCATTCCAGGAGCCTCCCAGTTTTCTGGAACAGGAGGTACAAAGGCCCAGGTTTGCAGTGTGCTTGACCTGAGGGACAGCACAGAGAGTGTGCCTGGAGCCCAGGAGGTAGAGGAGGGTGGCAGGAGGTATGGGCCCCCGAAGCTGGTTGTGCCCGGGTTGAGATCTGCTGGGTGAGGACAGGGTAGCTAGAGGCAGAAGGAACAGCAGGTTGGGCAGAAAGACTCCATTCCTGCCGGGTTTAGTGACTGAGAATTAAAGAAATTTCTTCATATAATTGTTGATAAAAGCACCCATTTATTTAGTGCCTTATTGTATTCAGAGTCCTTTTGCAAGAACACGTTATCTCATTTTTTACCTTTACGGATCCCTGGAAGATAGAGATAAGTATCCCATTTTAGATAATTGAGACTCAGAAAGGCTGAGAAATGTTTTTTATTTTTTCCCTCAAGGTTACACAGCTTGTAGAATGTAGGAAATGAACTTGAGCCCAGAGTCCTCCCAGGCTTGTTCAACTACAATTTAATTTTTAAAGCACCCAAAGATAGTGTTTGAACTTTTTTTTTTTTTTAAGATTTTATTTATTCATGAGAGACACACAGAGAGAGGCAGAGACACAGGCAGAGGGAGATGCAGGCTTCCTGTGGGGAGCCTGATGTGGGATTCAACCCAGGACGCTAGGATTAGGACCTGAGCCTAAGGCAGACACTCAACCTCTGAGCAACCCAGGCATCCGGCATTCGAACTCTTGAGAAGATCCAGTATATCAGCCTTTTTTTTTAGTTGTGGTTTTTAAAAATTTATTTACTTAGATTAAAGCATAGATAATATTGTCTCAAGGAACAACAGCCAAAAGTATGAGTTTACAGTGAAAGCTTCCACCCACACCTCTCCTCCACTCAAATGGATCATCTCTAGGACCTGTTTTGAAGGTTCAGCAAGACACGGTTTTATTTATTTATTTATTTATTTATTTATTTATTTATTTATTTATTTATTTTTCAATCCCCTAATTCAGTGGGGGGGGGGTGTATATTTTTTTATTGGAGTTCGATATCCCAACATACAGTGCTCATCCCATCAAGTGCCCTCCTCAGTGCCCTTTACCCAGTCACCCTCCCACGCACCTCCCCCCACTCCTCCCACCCACCTCCCCTTCCACTACCCCCTGTTCGTTTCCCAGAGTTAGGAGTCTCTCATGTTCTGTCACCGTCTCTGGTATTTCCCACTCATTTTCTCTCTTTTCCCCTTTAATCCTTTTCACTATATTTTATATTCCCCGAATGAATGAGACCATATAATGTTTGTCCTTCTCCGATTGACTTACTTCACTCAGCATAATACCCTCCAGGTCCATTCACGTTGAAGCAAATGGTGGGTACTTGTCATTTCTAATGGCTGAGGAATATTCCATTGTATACATAGACCACATCTTCTTTATCCATTCATCTTTCGATGGACACCGAGGCTCCTTCCACAGTTTGGCTATTGTGATCATTGCTGCTATAAACATTGGGGTGCAGGTGTCCTGCCGTTTCAATGCATCTGTATTTTTGGGGTAAATCTGCAGCAGTGCAATTGCTGGGTCATATGGTAGCTCTACTTTTAACTCTTTGAGGAACCTCCACACAGTTTTCCAGAGTGGCTGCACCAGTTCACATTCCCACCAACAGTGCAAGAGGGTTCCCCTTTCTCCACATCCTCTCCAACAGTTGTTTCCTGTCTTGTTAATTTTCACCATTCTCAGTGGTGTGAGGTGGGAACTCATTGTGGTTTTGATTTGTATTTCCCTGATGGCAAGTGATGCGGAGCATTTTCTCATGTGCGTGTTGGCCATGTCTATGTCTTCCTCTGTGAGATTTCTGTTCACGTCTTTTGCCCATTTCATGATTGGATTGTTTGTCTCTTTGCTGTTGAGTTTCCTAAGTTCTGTATAGATCTTGGATACTAGCCCTTTATCTGATATGGCTATCTTCTATCTTCTCCCATTCTGTAGGTTGTCTTTTAGTTGTGTTGACTGTTTCTTTTGCTATGCAGAAGATTTTTATCTTGAGTAAGTCCCAATACTTCATTTTTGCTTTTGTTTCTCTTGCCTTCATAGATGTATCTTGAAGAAGTTGCTGTGGCCAAGTTCAAAAAGGCTGTTGCCTGTGTTCTCCTCTAGGATTTTGATGGACTCTTGTCTCACATTTAGATCTTTCATCCATTTTGAGTTTATCTTTGTGTATGGTGCAAGAGAGTGGTCTAGTTTCATTCTTCTGCATGTGGATGTCCAATTTTCCCAGCACCATTTATTGAAGAGACTGTCCTTTTTCCAGTGGATAGTCTTTCCTACTTTGTTGACTGTTAGTTGACCATAGAGTTGAGGGTCTACTTCTGGATTCTCTATTCTGTTCCATTGATCTATGTGTCTGTTTTTGTGCCAGTACCACACTGTCTTGATGACCACAGCTTTGTAGTACAACTTGAAATCTGGCATTTGATGCCCCCGGCTCTGGTTTTCTTTTTCAATATTCCCCTGGCTTTTCGGGGTCTTTTCCAATTCCACACAAATCTTAAGATTATTTGTTCCAACTCTGAAGAAAGTCCATGGTATTTTGATAGGGATTGCAAAATACGCTTTTAAAACTAATGGCAGGCAGCTTTGGAAGTTTTGGGTCCCTAAATCAAGTTTTATTTCACCTGGTAGAATTGTTGGATCCTGAGAGGCCCATTTTTTTTTTTTTTAAGTGAACCCAAGAGCATTGAAATACTTGGCTTTCTCTCTGTTTCTGCCTTTTAAAATTAGATATATATGTCCGAGGCAGGATTTAATATCATAAGAAAACAAATGACTTCCAAATACAGAACCAGGTAAAAAGAGGATATATCCCTCTATGGAAATGGTGATTTTTTAGCAGCATCTCCTTGGTGCAATAAAGGACAGAGGGGTGGATGGGCCTCTAAGGAGCCAAGTGAGCCTTCTGTCTCCTGGAGCCTTCAATTCCTCCTGGTGTCGTTTTTGGAATGTTGGTGAGGTCCAGAGCCCGGGGCCAGGAGAGAATTCCTGAGAGGTCTTTGGTGCAAAAAGGTGATTTTATTAAAGCAAGGGGGCAGGATCCATGGGCAGGAAGATCTGCTGCCCTGGGGGTTTGTAAGGATGGCTGATTATATATCCTTGGGAGTTGGGGGATGTAAAGAAAAAAGGAAGTGTCCTAAAGGACTTTGTAAGAAGAGCCTCAGGACCCGGGAGGCCTGGCTATTGTCAGGTAAAGGTTGTTTTTCTTTCTAGTAAGGCATTGACGTTAAGACAGTTGGGAGCTTCCTCTTTCTATTACAAGCCCTTGTCCATTGGCTGAAGCTCAGGAAGAAACTTTGTTTACATTTCCTTATGCCTCTGTTTTCCACATCACCTGTAGGAGGGAAGGTGAGTTAGGGCTCCAGGAGATGGAGTTATGGGTCTTTGAAAGGCTATTGATAAGAATGCTTTTTCCTTGTTTATCACTAAGAATTGGTAACCTGGGGGAGACTTCTGCTTGCAGGGTTGGGATCTTTATCTATTAACCACTGTGTTTCCCTCCCCTTAGTTTTAAGGTAGCCATGGGTGCCTGGGGAATGTCACACAGATCCCACACAGGGGTCAGGTGGGTGGGAGGTTAGCTTGTGCTTTGTCCTCAGCCAGCCTTCTGCTCCCTCATCACTTCCATCTTATTTATCGTCAACCTGGAAGAAAGCAATTATCTAATGCTAGTTGCAAGTCAGAAAGCCTGCCCTTTCTTCCTTCCTGCCTGCCTTCCTCTCTTTCTTCCTTCTTTCCCTCTTTCCTTCCTGGCTCTCACTTTCTCCTTCCTTACTTCTTTCTCTATTTCCTTCCCTTGTTTTTTCTTTTTTTTTTAGAGATATTATTTATTTATTCATGAGAGATACAGAGAGAAAGGGAGAGACAACCCGAGATCACAGCCTGAGTTGAAGGCAGATGCTCAACCTCTGAGCCACCCAGGTACCCCTATTTTCTTCCCTTGTGACTTCATTCAGAGGTGATAAGGAAGGTGGGAGTAATCCTTTAAACATAAGCTCCATCATGCCACCCTCCCTTCCTGGGGATCCTCCAAAGGCCTCCTTCTATGGAAAGGACAAAGTGACTCCCCGGGCTTCCCCTCCAAAGCCTCTCGGCTAGGACTCCAGCTTGACCTCCGAGCCCCAGGTGCTGTTCCCCCAGTAGTGCCATCCTGCTTGGGGACCTGCTGGTCCTGTCTTCTGAGCCTGTGCACATGCCACTCTCCCTGCCACCTCCTCCTGGATGCTCCCTGCTCCACTCTACTTACTCCAAGATTTAGCAATTATATTTGCCTTCTGCTTCTCTGGACTCACATGATCACTTCCAGGAGCGGCTGTTAATCACCTTTCCTTCTGGACCTAGGACTTTCTCTACTCATCTAGGGCACAGGAGCGAATTGACGATAAAACCCAGCTCTGAAAATTCCCAGTTTGTGATTTTGAAGCAATCGCTCCCCCACCTGCATCTCATTTCCTCATCTATAAATTGAACAGCTGCACTGACTATCTCCAGGGTCTCTGGGGCCTTGTGTTTTGGTTCTGTGAAAGTTTCCCATTTCCTGGGTCTAGTATTTCTGTGGGAAGGTCTCCTCAAACTTTGGGGACTTTGGTCTTGACCCCCCAAACCTACCCTTACTGACATTTTGCTTTCATCTCCCTTATCCCCACCAAGGCCTCAAGGCAATTTTCCCTGTCAAGTACCTTCCTTTTTTTTTTTTTTTTTTAAAGATTTTATTTATTTGAGAGAGAGAGTGAGAGAGTAAGCGAGTACAGGCGTGGGCAGGGGGCAGAGGGAGAGGGAGAGGGAGAGGGAGAAGCAGGCTCCCCACTGATCAAGCCCAATGTGGGACTCGATCCCAAGACCCTGAGATCATGGCATGAGCCAAAGACAGATGCTTAACCTACTGAGCCATGCAGGTGCCCTTGCCAAGAACCTTCTGGATTTACATTCTAAACTCTGCCTGCCAGGGGTCACCCCCCTTCCATGTTTCTGATGGAGAGAATCTGAGGAAGGAGGCACCTTGTCAAGAGAGGAGGAGAATGAAAGGGTGAAGCCTAGCTCAGCATCTAGAATCTCATTACATCTTCTTCCGTATATGCACACCTTGTTCCATTCAGTCAACAGATTTCCTGCCAAGTGTCTCGTGTGCCAGGTAGGTGCTGGGGACCCCATGTGGAAGGATGCACGTGGCTGTTGACTTATGGGGCATGCTGCTCACAACAGGTTGGTTATTCCACACACTTGTGAGGAATGCTGTGAAGGGGACACACAGGGACTCTGACCCAGTGACATTTCCTGCAGGACTCGAGTTGGGTGTGAAGATGGAAGAGTATTTGTCTTTTCCTGTTTACTTGCGGGAGCTCCTTGTACTTTCTGCATACCAGTTGTCTCTTAGTTATCTAGATTATAAACGTCTCCCAAACTGTGGTTTGTCTATTCATCTGCTGTGGCATCTTTCCCATGTGATTTCCATTTTAATGTGGTCAAATTTACCCATATTTTTCTTTTTTTTTTTTAAAATATTTTATTTATTTATTCATGACACACACACACACACACACACACACAGAGGCAGAGACACAGGCAGAGGGACAAGCAGGCTCCATGCAGGGAGCCTGACGCGGGACTCAATCCCGGGTCTCCAGGATCATGCCCTGGGTTGAAGCCCCACCGGGGCTGCCCAATTATCCATATTTTTCTTGATGATCAGTGCTGTGCCTGCGTGTTTAAAAAATTCTTGCCTTTTTTGAGGTAATAATGATTGAAGTAAAATAATGATATTTTCCTGTGAACTTTTTTTTTTTTTTAAGATTTTATTTATTTATTTATTCATGAGAGACAGAGAGAGAGAGAGGCAGAGACGCAGGCAGAGGGAGAAGCAAGCTCCACGCAGGGAGCCCAATGTGGGACTCGATCCTGGGGCGTGATCCCAGAGCTCCGGGATTACGCCCTGAGCCAAAGGCAGGCGCTCAACCGCTAAGCTATCCAGGCATCCCTCCGGAGAAAGTTTTAAAGTTTCTCTTAAGGTTTACCCATCTGTACTGTAGTGTGTGTGTGCATGTGTGTGTGTGTTAGGAATCTAATTTTATTTTTTTGTATGGATGGCCGATTGTCCAGGAACACTTCTTTTGATTGTGGTAAAATTCATATAACATAAAATTCACATTTAAAATAGTTAAGTTGGGGATCCCAGGGTGGCTCAGCGGTTTAGCACCTGCTTTCTGCCCAGTACATGATCCCGGAGTTCCGGAATCGAGTCCCACGTCGGGCTCCCTGCATGGAGCCTGCTTCTCCCTCTGCCTGTGTCTCTGCCTCTCTCTCTCTGTGTCTCTCATGAATAAATAAATAAAATCTTAAAAAAAAAAAAAAAGTTAAGTTATGGGACACCTGGCTCAGTGGTTGTGAAGTGGTCCTGGGATCAAGTACTATATCAGGCTCCCACAGGGAGCCTGCTTCTCCCTCTGCCTATGTCTCTGCCTCTCTGTGTGTTTCTCATCAATCAATAAATAAAATCTTTAAAAATAGATAAATAGGGACGCCTGGGTGGCTCAGCGGTTAAGCATCTGCCTTTGGCTCAGGGCGTGATCTTGGAGTTACAGGATCGAGTCCCACACTGAGCTCTCTGCATGGAGCCTGCTTCTCCCTCTGCTTGTCTCTGCCTCTCTCCTTCTGTGTCTCTCATGAGTAAATAAATAAAACCTTAAAAAAAATAAAATGGTTATGTTTAAGTGCACAGCTTAGTGCCATTTAGCGCATTTACAGAGTCGTGCCACCATCCTGTCTAGTTCTGGAGTGTATTGGTCAGCCCAAAAGGAAACCATATACCCATTGAGCAGTCACTCCCACTTTGCCCCCATACCCGCCCATGGCAACCATTTACCTACTTTCTGGCTCCAGGAGCCTATTTTGGGTATTTCATATAAATTGCATGTAAATTTCATATAAATTGCATCATCCACTATGTGGCCTTTTGCATCCTGCTTCTTTCACTTAGCATTTCACAAAGTTCATTTTACAACATGAATCAGTATTTCACTCCTTTTTATGACAAATAATACTCCATTGTGTGGATGTGCCACATTTTGTCTATCCAATTGTTGCATATGTGGGTTGTTTTCACTTCTTTGTTATTACAAATAGTGATGCTGTGAACATTCCTGTACCGATTTTTGTCTGCGCTTGTTTTCACTTCTTTTGGGTCCAGCAACACCTTCTTTTCTTTCTTCATGGATTTGCAATATCATCCCTGTCAGACAACTGATTTCCCATACATTTGGGTCTCTCTCTAGGCTACTTATTTTGTTCCATTGGCCTAATAATCCATCCCTATACCAGTGCTCATTGTCAGAGTTTCATGGTATCTCTCGATATCTGGTTGAGCAAGTGCTTGACACCTCCCTCCCCGCACTGTTTAGCCAGAACTGTCTTGGTTAAATCTGGCCCTTGGCTCTCCCACATGAACTTTGAGAGTAGCTTGTCAAGTTCCACAAAAAACTCTGTCGAGCTTTGTTTTGGATGGAGAGGTTGGTTTGAAGAGCATAAGTTGCTACCTTTACAGAGGTGAAGCTTCCCAGCATACATTTGAGTCCCTATCTTCCCACTTCAGGACTTCAGCACATGACTGCGTGGGGCCCTCTCCCCAGCCTTTCACCCAGCAAAGTCCTCCTTCTTCCAGTCTCAGGGTCTGCTCTGTCTTTCTCCCTCAGAGCCCTGGTCATTTGTCCTGAAATCATTAAATAGGTGGGTCTCAGTTTAATGTCGGGGCTGCAGACTCCTCTAGGGCTATGAAGCTGACTTGCTTGTTTGCCTCGCTTGAAGAAGAGAGGCTGACACATAGTAGGGTTCCAGTAAATATTCATTACAAGAATGGAGGAGGTAAAGAGAAGAAGGTCTTTGGGTCCTGGAGTACCTTGGCCATACTGATGCAGGAAAGAAGTCAGAGTTCGAAGCTGATGGCCCAGAAAGAATTCTTGAGATGTCTTTGGTGAAAAAAAAAAAAAAAAAGGTTTTATTAAAGCAGGGAGACAGGACCAGAGGGGCAGAAAGAGCTGCACTGGGGTCATTAGGAGTGGCCCAGTATATACTTTCAGGTTGGGAAGGGGTCAGGGACAGTGTAATTCTCTAAGGAATTTTGAAAGCAAGGTTTCCAGGACCTTGAGAGGGCTAGCTATTATTGGGCAAAGGTCATTTATGAATGTCTAATAAAACCTTAGTCATGAGACCTTTCAGATGTATATCGGTGGGTCATACACTTGGGGGATGATTGCCAACACATATCTTGGGGGAGTAAGACAAAGGAAGTTTCCAAAGGAATTTTTATATGTTAAAGTAGATTTATAGGATGCTGGGAATCAGGCTAAGATTGCCTTTTGCCCTTAGCAAAGTAGTGACATTGAGGCAGCTGGGTTCCTAGAGGAATGTCACTCTGCCTGTTTTAAATACTTGTCAAGGGGCTCTAAGTAGTAAAGAAATTTCATAAAATTTCTCCTGCCTTTGTTCCTCACATCAATACCTAGGGAGACGGTGAACAAAGTTACTTCACTTGTCTATGCCTTGGCTTTCTTCTCTGGAAAACGGAGATGTGATTAGGGCATGCTGATTAAGTGGGCTCAGGTATGGGTGGAGTGTTTGGCGCAAAGCTTGGGAAATGGTCAGAGCTAGCTAAGTGCCTACCTGACACTCCCCTTCCTGTCCACGAATTCAGTCTCACACTCCTGTGATGTGATGCCTGGTTCCAAAGCCTTGTCGCCAACCATTACTCATTTTGGTTCTGCCTCCCCCTTGAACTAGTCATCTTATCCCATTTTGCATATAAGGCAAATGAATCTCAGAAGGGAAGAATGACTAATCTGAGGACTTAAACCTAGATCCCCTGACCCCAAGCCCAGTGAGAAGAATCTTCAAGGTGTTTTCCAGCTCAGATATTGTTAGAACTTAAGTTGTGAGAACTACATGGATCCGCTCAAAGCAGATCAAGAAAACTTCCAGACCCGCAGTTGGCTTAAGTTATATTTATCTTATCATTACTGACATAGGGATAAACCTAAATTAAGCATGAACTCAAGTTCCCAGGTCTATAAAACCGTAAATCCCACACAAATCTTCTAAGGAAACAAAAACAACCATGAAATCAGGAAAATCCAAATTAACAACAGTTAATGAACGGGACTGGTGATGTGTTGCTGACATCAGACGTCTGACATTGGGTTTAACAATAGCAGTAATGTTTTTACATTACTGACAGTTTCCGGTGTCACTGTCAGAGTTACTGTCATTGTTTTCTTTTTTTTTTTTCTTTTTTTTTTTTTAATTTTTTTTATTTATTTATGATAGGCACACAGTGAGAGAGAGAGAGGCAGAGACACAGGCAGAGGGAGAAGCAGGCTCCATGCACCGGGAGCCCGACATGGGATTCGATCCCGGGTCTCCAGGATCGCGCCCTGGGCCAAAGGCAGGCGCCAAACCGCTGCGCCACCCAGGGATCCCCCCTGTCATTGTTTTCTTAAAACAATAATAACAACACAACAGAACTCATTTATAATCCAGTTTTATGGGCCGAGCAACTTAAACAATGCATTCTCAAATGCAACACGAAAAATAGGAAATAATGCACTTAGTACATCGCTCATTGTATATTTACAATGGTACTCACTACTGATGAGGGACTACAGATGTGTTCACCAAAGACAATAATGGCCCAATTTATGACCTAGTAAAAGACCCATTGTGCTGCTGCCATGGAGCTCCTCATCCTGAGCTGCTGCGTGGGGTCAAGGATTCAATTCTCCCACCATTTTACTCCATTAGACCTGTTGTAATTTTTGGAATGTTTGTGTTCGTGAGGTCCAGAGCTGATGGCCAAAAAAGAAATCTTTTTGCATCTTTGGTGCAAAAAGGTGGTTTTATTAAAGCAAGGGGGACAGGACCCATGGACAGAAAGAGCTGCTGACCTAGGATTTGTGAGGAGCAACCAGTTACATACTGTACTTTGGGGTTGGGAGCAGTAGAGATAAAGGAAGTTCCACAAGGATTTTCGTATGCCAAAGAAGACTCACAGGATGCGGGAGGCCTTGCTATTGATGTAGGAAGAGTCAAGGGCAGATAGGGCTAGGCAAGGAAAGATAAGGAAAAGGCTCCAAAGTCAGCCTCCTACCCATCCCAAGAAAACAGAGACAAGAGTAAAAACAAAAACAAAAACAAAAAATAAACCTGGCTCCTTAGCTCCAAAATGTTAGGGAGTATCTCCCTTTAACGGCTACTAAGTAATCCCAGAAACTCACCAGACTACCGAGAAATATGTCACTAAATAGTCTGCTCAAACCAAGAGGGCACATGAATCTCAAGGCCATGGACTACCTGACTAGGTTTACAGAAATCACAGATGTAGAGAAATGTTATGGAAGAGATATTAACCGCAGAGAAGGTAATAGCTTGTTTGGGCTCAGGATATTTATAAGAACATCTTGTTTGTTATTATGATAGTTAGGAGTCCACCACGTTTGTTCTAAATATAGACATGATATTTACTAACATACCCTGATATTGCCAAGAAATTTACCAAGTTCCCTGGTCAGTTTCCTATAAAAGACGGAGGGTAAAAGCCCTCAGTGACAACGTTCTCCGGGGCCCTCTCTCACTTCTGGTAGCTTTCTCTGTATCTCAACTTAATAATCTATCATTTCACTTACTGTCTGTTGTTCCTGAGGCGAATCTTTGAGAAGAGAAGCAAGCTCTTCTGTATTACCTATCATCAAGCTAAAGTTGTTTATTCCCCTAGTAAGTAAGTCATTAAGACAGCTGGGAGCTTCCTGAAGGAAGGGGTATGCATACTCAGCCTGCTTCCAAGTGGGCTGCAGGTTATAAGGACATTAGATTTTATCTACATTTTCCTTCTGCCTTTGCTTCCCACATCAGACCCGTCAGGAAACCACTGTCCCAAGCTCGCAAGAGGGCACCGGGCCCGCTGGCAGCTTTTGTGCATCCTTCAAGTATTCAGTAAGGTCTCTAATGAAGTTGTACGTTCCACTCATGGTTTTTGCCCAAAGTGTAGTTTCAATGCATTAAAATACTTAAGTTGATTTCTGTCTCTCCAACTGAGGTTCGGTAGCAGGTGACTCTGGAAAAGTTTTGCATTTCCACGCGCAAATACCTGGCGGGGAGCCCCAGAGCGGGAGTAGGATGCTTGTTGTCCTGATCAGTGCAGGGCAACTAAGCAGAGGCAGCCGGATGTGCCTCTATCAACTTACCAGAAGTGAGTTGTCACACCCGGCGCAGAAAGCACAAGCTCTCAAATAGATGGGGGGGGGGGGGGGGGGGAGCAGGTAACTTTTGAACCATTCCAGTGGAGGATCCCGGGGACTGTGTGTGGGACGTGGGAGAACCCCGGGCTCCTGTCCGTGAACACGCCGGGGCGGGCCTGCCGGGGGCGCCCGGGGCCAGCCCGCTGTCCGGAGCTCAGCACCTCGGGGGCTGCAGCCGCAGCGACGAGGGCGCCCGCCGCCGTCTCCATCCGCGCTCTTCCTTCCCCAGGAAGCGAGCGGGGGCACGAGACCTCGCGGGCTCTAAGCCTCGCCAGCGCCCGGCAGCGCGCCCGGGCCCGCGGCCCCTCCCCGCGGGCAGCCCCCACCCCGCGCCGCAGCCGCAGCCGCGGCCGCCCCGCCCCCCAGCGAGCCGCTCTCCCCGGGGTATCCTGTTTTTGCTGGTCGCAGGCCTTTTTCTGCCTGAGTGAAAATGAAACAGACGCCCCGTCCGCCTCCCCGCGGCGCCCCCGCTGGCTCTCGCGCTCGCTCGCTCACACGCCACCGCCCTCGCGCGGCCGCCTCCCGCCGCTAGCGGCCCGCCCGGCTCCCGCAGCCGCACCCGCAGCCGCTGCCCAGCGCCCGCCCGCCCCCGGGGGCGCCGCCCGCGGCCCCACACCCGCCCGGCACGCCCCGCGGGGCTCGCAGGGCCGGAGGCGGCGCGGCGGCTGCAGGCGGCCCAGGGCGCGGCCGGGCCGGGGCGGGGCGGGGCGGGAGCGCGGGCAGCGCCGAGTGCGCCCGGGCTCTGCGGATCAGGTGGGTCCCGCGGGCGCCGCCGAGCCCCCGAGGGCTGGAGCCGGGCCGGGCCGGGGCTGCGGGCGCGGCGGGGGCGGCGAGGACGAGCCGCGGGCCCCCGCGCCGGCCCTGCCCTGTGTCCGCCCTGTGTCGCGTCCGCCCTGCGCCGGTCCTCGCTTTTGTTCTCGTCGCGGTTTCTGCGCCCCGGCCCCCGTCCGCACCCCGCTCGCGTCCCGTCCTGCCCCCGCCCCGCCCCGCCTCCAGACTCGCGGGCGGGTCGGCAGGCGGGGGTCTCCCCACGCGGTCCCGGCTGCGGGGGCGGAAGACAGGAGGCCCGGGGTCCGCGGTCCATCGGCGGGACCCCCCCCCCCAAGGAATCTCGAAAGGAGCGAGGGGTCTGTCGCCTCCCGTGGGGCAGGACAGAAGGACGGCTCTCGCCCAGGACCAGACGGTAAGAGGATGCCCCTGGGACGCGGGAGCCTGGAAAGGTGAAGAGGGGCTCGCGAGCCTGGAAGTAGCCGCCCAGAGGGGAGTGGTCGGATTGCGACGACCCAACCAAACATCGGCTTCGGGAAAGTCTCAAACATTTCTAACTTGGGCAGCAAAAGGGTCTGCCTGCTGCACTAGGGGAAGCAGGGAAGAGGCAGGGGCCCTCCAGCCTTACAAACCACCCCATTCTTGCGCGAGAGGGACATCATCCCTCCTTGGAAATGGCAGAAAAAGAGCTAAGCAGTACGATTGCACAAACTCTTGAAAGGCATCCAAAAACAGTAAAGTGGAAAAAATTGTCAGCGTTCACGGGTAGAAAGCAGGGCAAATGGAGATTTCCCAATCTTCTCGCTGGCGGGAGGGAAGGAGGAGGAGGAGGAAGGCGAGGAGGGTGTAAGCGCTCCTTCCTCCTCCCAAACAGCCCCCCCCCCCCCCCCCCAAGGAACGGAGCCCCGGGCTGCTGCTTTTGTGGCCTTGTTTTGTCGTTTGCACGCCTTCTGGCTCCTGCGAAGGCCTGAAGGCCTCGTAGTCTCCTTTATTTACCTGAAAATAGGTATGTCTCAGGAGTCAGGATATGCCCCCAGGGAGAGCTCCGGCCGCCTGCTTCTTAGCTGGGAGACACTTGCTTAGGGGAAGCCTCAGTTTCTACAACTATGAAATGTGGATGCTGCTCTGGGTAAGAAAATGCTAGTGAGGAGGGGCCAGTGTGTGTTTCGGGGTGGGGACATCGTTATTCTCTTGTACTTCTGTGCCTCTTTGGCTACGCGGAGCAAGCACTCTATCTTGTTCCAAGTCATTGCTGGGTGTACCTTACCTGCTCCAGCAGATGAGGGGCAGGTGAAAATCTGTTGTTGTTACAAGTGGCATGTACTGGACAACTATGACAATAAAGCAGTGCTGAAAAAAATCCCTAGGGCTTATCTCTTATCCAAGAGATTTCAAACTGTCCCGCTGGGAGTCTTGGGATCCTGGCTCAGGAGCCACCGTAGTGGAGGAGGAGAGCCTCCAGGGCAGGGCTCTGACCCTTCCCTTCCTTCTTTCAGACAGGAGTTTCCTCCTAGAAGTTTTTATCTCTTTGTTGGGAAACCCCATGAGCCGTTTTTAGTAACAGATTCCTCGGATCCAGTCTCATTTGGTCATCTTCAGTGGAGAAACTGAGTCAAGATGTACGCAAAGTGATTTGTGTAAGATCTGGTGGCCAAACCTTGGCAGGAAACCTGTGTCCTGAATAATAGGCCAGGAGACCTTTACCTGCCCATGGTGGCTCTGAGCATCTATTTCTCCAGCTGTTAGCACCAGCTCACGAGGACCCTAACTCCAAGGCCTCAGGTCTACCTTTTTACCCTTCTGGGAGAAGAAGCCAAGAATTACATCCTTGTAGATATTTTTAAAGGACTTTTGTGGGATCTTCACATGGGAGTTGGTTTTACAGGCTGAGATAAAAAAGAATTGCGTTCCCCAGGAGCTAGTCAGCCCCTATGAGCTCAGCCTGGCAGGGTGTGCAGGTCAGAGAGGCCAAGCAACTTGCTCCTGGGCACTCAGCATTTAATTCGCAGCTGGGATTGGAATGCAGCTCTGCCTGACTCTAAGGCTTGTGCTCTTTACATTATGTTATCCCTCATGATGAGGGAAAAATGGCTGATGGACAGATGTCATTCAGATGGGAGCTAGAGTGAGAAGAGAATGGCTGACAGCGGGGCAGCATTAAGTGGGAGACTGGGCATTCATGGGCGTGTGTGGATGTTCATATCATAAATGTAATTGTATTTGAAATGAGTGTATTTTCTGCCCTGTATTTTTTCTATTTCATTGTTTTTGGTTTTTTTTTTTTTTTTGTAGATACTTGAAAGTTTTATTTTTCTAATTCTTAAAGTTTAATCTACATACAATAGCATCCACAGATCTTAAATGTTCGGTTCAAACATGTCTTGACAGTTGTTTATGGTTATGTAACCACTACCCAAAATGAGATGTAAATATTTGCATCAACCTAGAAAGTTCCCATGTCCAACTAATTTTCCTTCTGTCCCTCTATGCAACCATTTTTCTGATTTTATTACCGTTGATTAATTTTGCCTGCTCTTGGGCTTCACATAAATGGAACCGTACCATATATCTCTGGTTTATTTCACTTGACAAAGCAGTTTTCACGTTCACCTGTGTTGCTGTGTATGAGTATATGTTCCTTTTTATGCTGAGTAGTATTCATTCTATTGTATGGGTATACCACAGTTTGCTTATTCATTCTTTCGTTGATGAACGTTTTGGGTTATTTCTAATTTGAGCTCTTAATTCTTATAGAATTCTTTTGTGGACATTTGTTTTCTTTTCATTTTAAATTCAATCTGCCAACATATAGTATAACACCTAGTGCTCATCTCATCAAGTTATGCTTGTTTTCAAGTAGAAGTGAAACCCTTGGGTCACAGGATATATACCATTTTACCTTCCCATAGTAACGTGTGAGGCGTGTGATTATTCTGCACCCTACACAATATTTGGTGTTGTCAGTCGTTTTGAATTTAGGTTTTAGTGGCTGGGTGATGGCATCTCATACCTTCTACTTTATAATGGAATTTTAAGGATTGTTGGAGAAGAGAGCATAAACAGGAGGCAGAATATGAAACAAGATGGTAGTTTGGAGGTCAATAGTTGGAATTGTGACCTTAGGAATAGGAGTTTCTGGGCTCCAGAGAGCTTTCTGCATATCACCTGAGATTTAAGAGTTAGTACTTAGACTCTACAAATTAGGCGAGTTTGTTTCTGCTTAGGGCTTTATTTGTTTTTTCAAAAGATTTTATTTATTTATTCATAAGAGAGAGAGAGAGAGAGAGGCAGAGACACAGGCAGAGGGAGAAGCAGGCTCCATGCAGGGAGCCTGATGCAGGACTCGATCCTGGATCACTCCCTGAGCCGAAGGCAGACAGTCAACCGCTGAGCCACCCAGGCAACCCCATGCTTATGGGTTTAAACGCTACCTCCAGGACTGTTGTCTTTGTCTCCAGTTCACATCTCCATTTGGGGTCTTCGATTCACATATTTAACTGCCCACCAGGCATGTCTTCTTGGGCGTCTCAAGGACACTACAGACTTGACAAGGCTGGAACACAACTTATGATCTCATATTGGCTTTCTGTCATGGGTCACTGGATGAATGATGGCACCACTAACTAAGAATATATAAAGAAGGACATTTAGGTCAAGGGTAGGGATAATGTATTTGGTTCCATGCTAAATGGTGTGGAGTGGTCTGGGAAGATAAGGAGAGGAAGTTGCACTGAACCGTTAGGAGATAATTGACATCTGTTGGGAGTAGTTTTGGCAGAATGGAGGGCAGGCAAGCTAGATTGCTGAGACATGAGAGAGAAGGAAGTGGAGGTGGCGAGTACAGAGGCAGCTTTTTCAAGAATTATGTTTGAAAAGACCAGAGGGAGATTGCACTACTGTTGTAGAAAGATGGTGAAGGGAAGGATTTTAGGATGGAAAAGACAAGAGAGATGGAGGCTCAGGGGAAGGACTCAGTCCAAGAGAAGGAGGGAAGGATGGGTGATAGAGCAAGGTGCTAGAGGAACAGGAAGAAATTGGGAGGTTGGCTTTGAAAGGAGGATGGATGCCTCCATTCCTGAGACTGGATGTGAGTGGATGAAAGTGAGAAAGCTTGTCAACAACAGAATTCTCTGTTGACCCTAAATGTGTACAATCCTCATGATCATCACCATCTGCTCCCTTCTCATCTCGTGTAGTGTGTATCAGTTAGCTTTTTCTGCAGCTCTGCTGCATAATAAACCACCCCCAAATCTCAATTTATGACCACAAAAGTGTATTGTTCATCTAAAATGATGACTGTAGAGCAGTTGGTTATGTGGTTTTGTGGTTGAGCTCCAGGTGCCAGCCAGCCAGATCTGCTCCATGTGTCTTCTCACTGCAGGATGAAGACTGAAGGAGCTCCATCTAGCTGATATATATTATTTTCATGGTTGGAGCTGGAGGAAGAAAGGAATGATGTGATACCTTGTAAAGCCTCCACTCTGAACTGGCATGCTATCACTTCTACCTACATTCTGTTGGTCAAAGTCAGTGATGTGACCAAACCCAAAGTCAGTGGGACAGATGAATGGATATATAAGCACATTTTGTTTTATTGTTTTTTTTTTTAAGATTTTTATTCACTTGAGAGAAAGAGAGAGCACATAAGTTGGAGGAGGGGAAGAGGGACAAGCAGACTCCCTGCTGAGCAAGGAGCCCAATGTGGGGCTCTATCCCAAGACCCTGACTTGGGGCTCTGTCCCCAGACTGAGATTGTGCCTTGAACTGAAGTCAGACATTTTTTATTTATTTATTTTTTATTTATACTTTTTAAACTTTATTCATGAGAGACACAGAGAGAAAGAAGCAGAGAGTCACAGGCAGAGACACAGGCAGAGGGAGATGCAGGCTCCATGCAAGGAGCCCCACGCAGGACCTGATCCCGGGACTCCAGGATCATGCCCTGGGCACAAGGCAAGCGCTAAACCGCTGAGACCCAGGGATCCCATGAAGTCAGACATTCAACCAACTGAGCCACCCAGGCCTCCCCCCACTTTTTAAAATTTATTTATTATTTTATTTTATTTTTTTAAGATTTATTTATTTATTTGTGATAGACATAGAGAGAGAGAGAGAGAGAGAGAGAGGGAGGCAGAGACACAGGAGGAGGGAGAAGCAGGCTCCATGCTGGGACCCTGACGCGGGACTCGATCCTGGGACTCCAGGATCGCATCCTGGGCCAAAGGCAGAGGCGCTAAACCACTGAGCCACCCAGGGATCCCCTATTTATTTATTTTAGAGAAAGAGAGTGAGAGAAAGCATGTGATCGAAGGTGGGGGGACAGAAGGAGAGGGAAATAGAGAATCTAAGCAGACTCCCTACTGAGCATGGAGCCTGATGCAGGGCTTAATCCCACCATCATAACCTGAACTGAAATTAAGAGTCGGATGCTTAATGGATTGAGCCACCCAAGCGCCCCAACAGGCACATTTCATTTTATTGTGCTTTGCAGATGAATTGTGTTTTTTTTTACAAATTGAAGGTTTGTGGCAACCCTAGATCCAAAAAGTCTATCTGTGCTTTTTTTTTTTTTTTTTTTTTTTTTTTTTAAGAGAGGGGCACAGAAAGTAGTAGCACAGGGGTGGGAGGGACAGTAGGAAAGAGAATCCCAAGCAGTCTCCATGCCCAGCTGAGAGCCCAAGGCTGGGCTCAATATCATGACCCTGAGATCATGACCTGGGCCAGTCTCAAGGGCTGTACGTCTAACCAACTGAACCACCCAGGTGCCCCAACTGGCACCATTTTTGCAACAGCATTTGCTCAGTTTGTGTCTCTGTAGCACATTTTGGTAATTCTTGCAACATTTTCATTATTTCAACAAACTCTTCTGTCATTACTTTATTAGAATTGCTGCAATCTCATGATAGAACTTTTAACGGGTGAGGAGGTATTTCTTATGGATGAGCAAAGAAAGTGGTTTCTTGAGATGGAGTCTAGTCCTGATGAAGAGGCTGTGAAGATTGTTGAAATGACAACAGAGGATTTAGAATAATCATATTAACTCTGCTGATAAAGCCAGTGGCACGGTTTGAGAGAGAAATAAAAAACCACTATTTTATTTTATTTATTTTATTTTATTTTTGAGGATTATTTATTTATTTATACATGAGAGACACACAGAGAGAGGTAAAGATATAGGCAGAGGGAGAAGCAGGCTCCCCATGGGGAGCCTGATGCAGGACTTGATCCCAAGACCCTGGGAACATGGCCTGAGCCAAAGGCAGATGCTCAACCACTGAGCCACCCAGGTGTCCCTGACTCCAATTTTAAAAGAAGTTCTAATGTGGGTAACATGCTATCAAATAGCATCTCATGCTGTAGAGAAATCATTGATGAAAGGAAGATTCAGTTGATGCAGCAAAGTTTACTGTTGTCTCATTTTAAGAAATTGCCAGAGCCACCCCAACCTGCAGCAACCAGTTATCCTGATCACTAGCCATCAACATCAAGGCAAGACCCTCCTCCACCAGCAAAAAAATTCCAGCTTGCTGAAAGCTCAGATACTGGGTAGCATTTTTTTTTTTTTTTTTAGCAATAAAGATTTTTTTTTTTTAGCAATAAAGAATTTTTAAATTAAGGCATATGCATTGTTTTCTTAGATATAATGCACTTAATAGACTACAGCATGGCGTAAACATAACTTTTATATGCATGAAAAAAAAACCAAAATTCATTTGATTTGCTTGGTTGTAATATTTGCTTTATTGCAGTAGTCGGGAACTGAACCTGCACCACCTCGAGAGTATGTCTGTAGCTGCTTTTTAGCAGGGAGTAATAGTTAAGAACAATAATCCAATTGATCACATGTATTCGTTAATAACTCCCTGATACAAGTCTGCATTGATTTTTATCTCTCCAAACTAATCCCCATTGCACAGGCTGCTCTGGTACAGTTGCCCTCTTTTCAGGCATGGTGATGCACTTTCAAGTTGCTGTGTCTTTGTACACATGGTCCTTCTATCTGAGAGCCTCCCTCTGAACCAGATCTATGGCCCAGTGCAGGCAACCCTGCCTCTTTGTCATCCTTGTACTTTGGTGCCATGGTTCTTGCTTAGTTGAGGTGCAGCCCTCTCCACCCAGACCCCTGCTGCTATGACCTCTCTGTTCTCTGCTCCAGGACATCTTGTTACTGCAACCTACGCCTCACCAGCCACTGATTGGGGATTTGATCTTTCCCAGGCTCCCCTCTGGCTCAGGGTAAGGCACGTGTTTCTTTACATGACATTTTCTTTACATGACATGACGAGCTGCTCTCTGAACAATTCTTTATTCTCGTCACTCTATCCCTTAGGATTTCTGCTCCAGCCTCTGGGAACTACTGCTAATTCCTGAAACCCTCCCCTGGTTTTATGGCTCTGGGCTTTTCCCCATGGTGCCCGCTCTGCTTGGAACACCCTTTTTACTTCCTCCCCAAATCCACCTGCAGACTCCTCCTTCATGACCCAGCTTAATCATCATCCTCTCTGTGAAACCAGTCGCCCCCTGCATCCCAGGAGTTAGGTGCTACCCCCAGCAACCCCAGGGAACCTCGATGGTGCACTGCAGTCGCCGGAGGGCACGATGCACACCCCAATGGCTCTCTTTGCTGATCCACGCCCGTAGTTAGGTAGAGGCCGACTGCATTAGTTTGCATCCCTAATGACTGTCAGTCCTGGAGCAAGGCACCTCACCTCTTGGTCTGGGCTGAGAGGTCTGCTCCCAGGAGCTTTTACCTTCACTCCTCAGACAGGGTGGGCAGGTAGCTTAGTTTGGAAAGCCAAAGCAATGTAGATTTGGTATGTGTACTGAAGGCAGAGAGGTCATCATTTAGTATACTTAACCCAGAATTACTTTTAAAAATCTTCTCTTTTGAAAAAGAGGAAGTAAAAATATGCCATTTAAAACTCCAGCCAGAAAGCTGTTCTGCTCAACTTGTCCAAACCCAGTGTGAAGGCCACAGACCTCAGCTGCATGCGGTCAGACCCAGCTGAGGGAGATGCCAGGATATGGGAAAGGCTGGACCAGCGTTCACAAGTGGGCTGGGTGGTCGCCTGTGCTTCCTGTGGCTTCTCTCTCAAGCCACATGTGCTCGGCAGGTGTCAATGGCAGGAGAAGGCATGGTGCTGCTGCTTGCACCAGGTTCCAACTCGGAGAGTGAGTGATCTGAGGGGGAGGAGGAGAGTCCAGGGAGAGCGTATCTGGGAAGTGAGGGGCAGAGCGAGGTTTCCGGGAGGACGTTGTCAGGAGGGCTGAATGGTGCTGAGAGGTTGGGTGGAATGAGCCCTGGAAGCGATCAGTTGGCTATGGGTTGACAGCAAAACCCCAGGGAAAACAGAAAAATAATTATAGAATTATTATTATTAGAGTTCTCTACACTAGTTGACAGTTGGAAGAGTGAGGTCATATTTCCATCTTGCTTGAGCAACACAAATGCCCTGTGAGGTTAGCAAGTTAAGAATTATGCCCCCATTTTATATAGGGAGAAACTGAGGGATGGGGTTTTAATGTTTTGGCTAAAGCCTTTCAAGAACGAATAGCAAAATAGAGGATTATTCTGAATAGAGGTATAGAATATTCAGAATAGAGGTAGCCTCTACCTAACTACGGGCGTGGATCAGCAAAGAGAGCCATTGGGGTGTGCAGCGTGCCCTCCGGCTTCTGCAGTGAAAGGCCAGGCCTGACTCCCAACAGTGTGGCTTGGAGACCCTGGTGGTGTGCAGGCAGGGGAAGCAAAGGTGGCTCTGAGGGTTCAGGGGTGCTTGGTATAGATGCACATCCAGGCCGGGGCAGGGCTGCTACATGGTGCTGCTCAGACAGAAATCAACCAGATGGAGTGCAAGATAACCTCTGGAAGAAGCCAGGAAAGAGAGGCCAGATCTTGTGATTAGTTCTTAATGAAAGTTTTTTTTTAATTTTTATTTTTATTTATGATAGGCACACAGAGAGAGAGAGAGAGGCAGAGACACAGGCAGAGGGAGAAGCAGGCTCCATGCACCGGGAGCCCGATGTGGGATTCGATCCCGGGTCTCCAGGATCGCACCCTGGGCCAAAGGCAGGCGCCAAACCACTGTGCCACCCAAGGATCCCCTTAATGAAAGTTTTTAATTCTATCCCAGGCTGTGTGCTCTTGTCTTTAGGAACCTTGCTTTAAATGCTCACTTAGAACAGGACACTGGAAAGCGTCTGGGCTGAAAGTGAGCTGATCTGGCCACTCCATGTACTGGGGCTGCCAGCGCCTCAGTTTCCCTGTCAGCAAAATAGCCTGAAGCCGTGATCTAGCAAACTTATCTCTGAGCAACTCTTGCTGTTAAACAGTAAGTCCAAACCCCCAGGAAATAAACATTCAGACTAAAAACCAAAAGGGAGAAGCAGCTATCGTGGCCAGAGGGAGCCCAGTGTTTTTGGCTCCTACTTGCCAGATTGGACACCAGGGATTGTGGTTCTAGGAGATACACCTGTTCCAGAGATCCCAGAGCTTTGAAATTAGCTGGTCATTCAACATTCACTGAGCCACCATGAATTCATGCACTCATTTATCAACACGTCCAGAATCCATTGGGCAGCTGCTATGTGCTCTTCTAGATACCTGGGAGGTAGCAGAGAAGGGAGACACAATCCCTGCTCACCCAGAGGCTGGGGTTTGGTTTAGGAGACAGTCGTTAAAAAACTGACTGCATAGCAGGAGCCATGATGGAGAAGAGCAGGGTGGGTGTCACAGGGGCCTGAATCTGTCAGGGGAGGTGGTCAGGGAGGGCTTTCTTGAGGAAGTGATCTGTAAGCTGAGCCCCACAAGAGTTAGAGGGTGAAGAGGGAAGAGTGTTTCTGGTGAGGGAAGAGATTGTAAGAACCAAACATCCTGCTATCCCGTTGGCTGTTCAGAACCCAGACAGCCTTAGTGGCTAGGAGAGCAGAGAAGGGAGCAAGCCTGGGACAGTGGGCCAGCTGCCCAGAAGGATGGTGTATGGTTGGGGTTGGTAGCATCTGTGTGCAGAACAGCAGCTGCTTTCCTATCTCCTCCCTCAGGGAACCATGAGTCTGCAAGTGGCCCTCCAGCTGTCCCCAAGAGGAACTTGCTCAGCATCTATGGGGAAGGCAGAGACACTTCTCAAAATCAGGGGCAGGGCTCTTGCTTGGTTCAGTTGGCTAAATCTGTGGATATGTCTACAGTGGTCTTTCGTATAACAAAATTCGGTTTTCAGATGTTAACCAGAGCTGTGCAAAGGAAGGGAAAATTAAAATTCCTATGTGCAAATTTAATTGAGTGCTCAGGAATCGATTCCTGAGCATGCAAGTGCTCAGTAAATGTTTGGGGCTGATAACTCTTGAGTGGCACCTGAGAATGTGTCCCTGTCAGAGATCGTCGGTGTAAGCCACAGACGGAGGTTCTAGCTCACAGAGGCAGAAAAGGCGTGCATTGGAAGGATTTCTTTTGTTGCTTCACAGTATGCCTGGGGTGGCTGGAAAACCAAGCTGGCCAGAAGCAGTAGGGTCTTGCCCCGGAGCTGGCTCTAGCCTCTGCTGCCTCTAGAACTGCTGGAACCTGTCATGGGCATCTGAACTCTTGTGCCACTTCTCTAGGATGTAAACCCACTAATTGGCCAGGCCTAGATGACTCTGCTGCATTCTGGGTGCACGTGGGCAGACAGGAGAGTGTCTGGCCCATCTGTTCTGGTGGCCAGAGGGGATTCCTTTTTTTTTTTTTTTTTTCCAGAGGGGATTCCTGACACAAAACTGAGAAGCCAGAGTCCACCAGTGTTTGGGCACCCTTAGTGCCACAAGATCCTGCCACCCTAAGGAGAGTCCCAGGGCTGTAGGTGCGGGACAGAGAAGGATCCTGGAGAGCTAGCTCTCAAAGAGGCAGCCTGGCCTTGGGCAACTTTTGAACCTCTGGGCCTCAAGATTCTCGGGTGTAAAATGGACAGGTGCACAGTTCAGAAACAGACGTGCCCAGTGGCATGGTGTTATTACATGGGAGCGCCCCTCGTCATTATTATCAGTAGAAGTAACAGTAATTTCACTCAGCTGTTATCAGAACAGTTTTGTCTGCAAAGGAATGAAACCCGTGTGAAAATCTAAAAGTTAGAGGTGACCACACACATTTCTACAGATTCCCTGCAGGGGCTCCTTTAAATTTTTACGTCCCCAGGATACTTACCATAGGACTTCATTGACCAAAATTAAATAAACAAATTAATGAGCGAGTCACCATCTCACAGATCCTCGATAATAAATGCTGTTAAGGAGAGCAGTTGTTTTGCAGGGACAAACAGATCGTTTTAGAGATCCCAGTCTGGCTTCCTCACTGTGGAAGCCCTAAAAAAGGAAGAGAAAGTTCAGGCCATGTGACTGGAGGCGCCCCCCCCCCCGCCCGCCCCCCATCCCCAGGAGAGTTGGGGCCACACCACCACGCCCTCTGGCCGGAAGAACACAGACTCCCTCAGACACAGAACGCCCAGGTTAGACCTTGACTCGGAAGCACGCTGGTAAATGTTTCATGACTAGCAACTCAATAATTGAAAGACCCTCCTCTTTTCCTGTGATGTTCAGAGCAGTGATAGGAACAGGGCTGACCCCACTCCTGGCATCTTGTGCTGCATCTCATTGATCTGCTTTCCAGGAGGTCATCCTCTCCAGGGCCAGCCAACGAGGGCCCCGGCTACTGAATCTGGGTGCAGCCACAGGCCTTCTCCGGTGCTCAGCAGCCTGGGGCAGTAGCCAGACCCCGCATCCGTCTGCTTTGGGGAAGTATCCTAGGATTTTCCGCCGTCTGTGCTACAGTTTTCTTTTCCTGCTGTGCTTGGCTGCACCTGAGCTTCCGATTTCCTTTCTCTGAGGGATGGGGCTGGATGTGGCTGGCAGGGCCAGTAGGGCTGTCTGGTGAGACAGGGGAGTGATCCAGAAACCAGAGTGATAATAAAAGAACAGCTCACACTCAATGGGCATTTACTCACTTCAGATGCTGGCTACGAGCTCTGCGGGAGCCCTGGCTTTTCGCCATATAGAAACCCCAGTTTTGCAATTGAGGAAACTGAGTCACCACCCAGAATGAACAGATTAACGGTGTTGAGGTGCTCCTGTAACTGTACCTCTGATGCCTGACTGAGAGTGGTAAAAGGTTTAGAAAGGTTTAGAAATTTCCCAGGGACCACATGGTAAAGGAGAGATCTGGGAACCAGACACAGAAGTTGTGAGCTGGTGGAAATCTAATAGATGCCCTGTTAGATCTCTCCCCATGTTGTCTGGATGAGAACCTGAGGGTGGGGTGGTTGTGGGTGGGGATGGGAGGATACTTTCTGAAGATCAGAGCCCTGAGAATAACTCAAGTTTTTTTTTTTTTTTTTTTAAGATTTTAGTTATTTATTCAGGAGACACACACACACACACACACACACACACACACAGAGAGAGAGACAGAGACAGGAGACAGAGACAGGAGAAGCAGGCTCCATGCAAAGAGCCTGATGTGGGACTCGATCCCAGGACTCCGGGATCACACCCTGAGCCAAAGGCAGACGCTCAGCTGCTGAGCCACCCAGGTGTCCCGAAGAACTCAGTTTTTGAATCAACATGCTGTCTGCCAGCTGGCAAACGAGGAGTCTTCCATCTTGTGGTGAGGCGTGTATGCCCACATGTCCAAATAGTGGTTAGTACCCCAAAGGAGAGGCATAGGGTGCTTACAAGGGAGGGTAAGAATATAACGAAGAAGACTTCCTCTGGGGAGTGACATCATCATCAGAGCCTACAGGACAAGGAGGAGGGCATATGGGTGTGAGGGGGTGGGGGAAAGGCTTCCCAGGCAGAGGCAAGAGCATGTGCAAAGGGCTTGAGGCAGGAAGTGGCTCATTTTACAGATGAGGCTGCCAAAGCCCAGAGATGGAAACTTACCTAATTTAGTGCCTCAAAGAATTTCCTGTCCCCTCCCTGCCTTTTCTTTAAAAAATTTTTGGGATCCCTGGGTGGCTCAGCGGTTCAGCGTTCAGCGTCTGCCTTCGGCCCAGGGCGTGATCCTGGAGACCTGGAATCGAGTCTCACGTCAGGCTCCCTGCATAGAGCCTGCTTCTCCCTCTGCATGTGTGTCTGTGCCTCTGTGTGTGTGTGTGTGTGTGTGTGTGTGTGTGTGTGTGTGTGTGAGATGAATAAATAAATAAAAATCTTAAAAAAAAAAAACCCACAAAACTTTTTTTAAGGAAAGATGCAAGAGGGAAACAACTAATTGAACAAAGGAGTTAGTGGCAGAGCTGAAATTATCAGGATCCTTTGTCCCTCACCCCTTTATGCCAAGGGAATTTTAGAAAACCATGTATCTGGCTATTCCCTACCTGTGTGACCTTGAATAAGACAGAACCTCTTTAAGGCTCTGTTTCTTCATCTGTGAAATGGAGCCCACCTTCTTGCTCTGAGGATTTCACACGGATCCCTGTGAAAGAGCTTTGTGCCGGCCAATGTAGGACTTAGATCTGGGGTCCATGAGGCTACTGGGCTCCTTTCCCCTGCCTTCCAAGGCCGCCCCTGAGCTGCATGTCTGAAGGATCCTCTTTCCACCACACTGTTGTATGTAATCCGGAAACCTACCACTTAGATTAACTACATTAACTACCTTTGGTACCACCACTCTCCAAGCCACCACCAGGACACACATGAATCTTGAACAGGGAACTTCCGAGATAAAAAGGAAGAAGCTTGTGAGTACTTACTATGCGCCCAACATCTCAGTGACACTGTACACTTTACATTTAGCCCCCACAGTAACGCAGAGGGCCCAGGAACCAGGAAAGGTGGACACAGTTGGCTTAGGATAGAGGGCATCTGGCAGGTAGACACATCAGCTGCCCTTCCAACCAATATCCTTTAAATATCAACAGTTATTTGGTGTGAGGGGTGTTGGAGGAAATGGATTTGCACTGAACACAAATGGCAGGCCTTTTCTGGATTCGTATTTCTTTCTGCCTGAGAAAGTATTTCCAGAAGCAGGAGGGAAAGAAATTTACAGGCAAAGACACTTTCCCAGCTGTCTGTGTGTTAATGTCCTGAAGAAAACACGGGCTGTCCCCCACTTTCCTGTAGTGTTCTTTTGTCTTCAGTTTGCATTTGAGCTTTCCCAAGCCAGCCAGCTTCTTGGGAAGCTCTTTAGGGGATTCTGTTTTGGCCCTGTTTTTATTTGAAATTTATTTAAATATAGGTGAGAACAACTAGTCTTAAAGAAGGGAAGCACTCTGCCTGTCCTTTATTTTGACTCAGTGGCTTGCTGTATACTAGAGTTGGCATCCTTGGACTTGGCTCCTTTCATTAATTAAATACATAAAGTATTGCTTCCATTTACATAAAAGGCAACAATGCATTTTTGGGAAGTATCCGAGAACTGCCAGATTTATTTAATTAAATAGTTTTTTGTCCATTTTTGAAAGTAATTTATTCTCATTGTAGGATATTTGCAAATGTGGAGAAGTGGAAAGAATAAAGTGATGGCTCTGCCACAACCGTGTCACATGATTCACCACCACTACCACATGAATCTAGTTCTGGCCAGTATTTTTTTTTTATTGTTGTGAAATATACATAACAAAATATACCATTATAACACTTTTTGGGTGTACTATTCAGTAGCATTAAATACATTTACATCATTGTGCAACCATCACTTCCACCCATCCCTGGAGCATTTCCATCCTCCCAAATGGAAACTCAATACCTGTCAGGCAGTAACTGCCCGTTCCCTCTGTGCCCCAGTTCCTGACAACCACCACTTTACTTTCTGTCTCCAAGAATTCAGCTACTCTAGGCACCTCATCTTTTTTTTTTTTTTGTATGTTTTTTTTATTGGAGTTTGATTTGCCAACATATAGTATAACACCCAGTGCTTATCTCGTCAAGTGCCCCCTTCGTAGGCACCTCATCTAAGTAGCATTGTCCAGTCTTTGTCCTTCAGTGTCTGGCTTATCTCACTGGGCATAATGTTTTTAAGATTTTTAAAAAAGATTTTATTTATTTATTCATGAGAGACTCACAGAAAGAGAGGCAGAGACATAGGCAGAGAGAGAAGCAGGCTCCATGCAGGGAGCCTGATGTGGGACTCGATCCCGGGACTCCAGGATCATGGCGTGACCCAAAGGCAGACACTCAACCGCTGAGCCACCCAGGCATCCCAAGTGTTTTAAAGATTTATCTCTGTTGAAGCAGGTGTCACAACCGCCTTCATTTTCAAGGTTGAATAATATATCATTGTGTGTATATACCACACTTAATGTCTATCCATTCGTTCATCAATGGACACTTGAGCTGTTCCCACTTTGCTGGCTATTGTAAATAATGCTGCTTAGACATTGGTGCACAAATACCTCTTCAAGTCCCTGTTTACAGTTATTTTGGATATACACCCAGAAGTGGTATTGCTGGATCATACGACAATTTGATGTTTGATTTTTTGAGGACCCACCATACCTGTCCAGTAGTTTTGATGTATTAGATCCAGAGTTGAGATTGTAGTCTGTGCGCAGTGTGGTATCTGGCTTTCTCATTTAATTTCCTAGTTTATTAACTATTCTTCAAAAACACTGTTTTTTTTTTTTTAAGGTCGTGTATTACTCCATTTAATTACTGTCCACATTTTCCCCTTCCACTCATTGATTACTGCTCTGCAGCAAAATATTTTAAATTATGATGGTAAAATAAATAAGTCTGGTGAGCAGGCTCATGCTGTGTCCATACTTGTTTGAGGAATACTCAACAAAAGTAGGTTGTTAATTTCTATTTGGGGATTCTTGGATGATCATGCAATTCAGTGTTTTTTGTTTTTTAAAGATTTATTTATTTATTCATTCAGAGAGAGAGAGATAGGCAGAGAGAGAAGCAGGCTCCATGCAGGGAGCCCGACATGGGACTCGATCCCTGGTCTCCAGGATCGCGCCCAGGGCTGCAGGCGGCGCCAAACCGCTGCGCCACCGGGGCTGCCCAATTCAGTGATTTTGAAAGTACTTATAGCCAAGAAACCTTTACTACAAACAAAGTAGCACATGGAAGCCTAGTATATTATAGCAGATAGATAAAAAGAAGATGATCAAAGGGAGTGTGGATGGGGGCTTAGAGTCCTGCTCTCAAGGTCTCCTCATCTCTGCTCTGTGGTTCCTGAGGGACTTCGGGAGATTCTAAGATTTTCTAGAACACAGTTTGGAAATCACCAGGGTGACCCAGTGCCTTTTTTTTTTTAAAGATTTTACTTATTTGTCAGAGAGAGCAGCAGCAGGTGGAGGGAGAAGCAGACTCCTTGCTGAGCTGGATATGGGACTCGATCTCAGGACCCGGGGATCATGGCCTGAGCCGAAGGCAGATGCTTAACTATCTGAGCCACCTGGGCATCCACCAGTGTGTTTATTTTAAAGAAGAGAAGACATTTTGAGAGAGGAAGGGACTTGTCTGAGGTTAAGTTCGTTTTTTGTACTCATTCATTAACTTTTTTTTCCCAACACATAGCACTTACTGCCTGCATGTTGGAATCACTTAGGGAGCTTGTTAAAAATACAGGTTCCAGGGGCTCTTCTGGACTCCAAAGCAGTAGATGTGGGGAGAGACCAGGACTGGATTCCTTGCTCCACAGTCCACACTGGGTTCAGTGGGGTGCCCCCATTCTATCCCTCTGCATTTGCAAATGCTTGTCCTTCAACTCGAGAGCACTCTTCCCCACCCACTCACCGTTTGAAGCCAGGTTCAAATGTAGCCCCTTCCTCTTTGAAACCTGGCCACACAGCCCTCTGCAGGATGGCGTCCTCCTTCCTCTGTGGCCCCAGAACAGAACACAGTGCTTCCATCTCCACTTGCACTGACTGCTTTCTTCTGTAGGGAAGGCCTACAGAGGAAAGGCTTGGCTCCCCTACTAGAATATAAGCTCCTTAGGGAGCCTGTATAATTTCTCCATTCCCTATAGCCCTAGGTGTGTGTGTGTGTGTGGGTGATTCTTGATTGACCCATTGAATCTGGTACACACCCCATATTTGGAGGATAAAAAATTAGCCAGCAACTTATGGAAGGTCATATAGCCCACGGGAGTGGTGCCAAGAGTGGCACTGGGTGTCCTGAGGTTCAGCCCTCAGCACTGGCCAGCTGCCAAGGCGGGACAGCTATCTGGTCTGGGCTGGGAGCACTGGCCCCAGCTGCCTTAACCCTAAGTCTGGTAATTTTCTAAAATTATCTGAAACCTGGAGAGCTCTACCTCGTTGATGATTCAGTGTGTCTGTTTAGATGCCTGAAATTTACTTTTTAAAAGTTCAGCATATATAGGATAGGCTGTCGTGTTAGTGCTACTTATTTAGACTGAGCCAGTGCACAGATGCTAAGAAAGCAAGTCTAGTGGGGGATGGCCAGTTAGTCTGCCCTCAAGGATCCTTAGCTGGGGCTGGGGATCCGCCCACATTATATCCAGAGGCAGCTGCTACAAACCCTCCTGTTATTCCAATTTGTGATCCACAACTCAGATGCTTTCCTAATGAGCACACTGGACACACTGGACTTTAAAAATTATTTAATTGGGGAAACAAGTGACTTGTTTTTTATGAGGAATGTTATATGTGGGCTCATACTGCTGAAATCAAAGTATTTATGATACTTATGTATTTATGATGTACGGATGGGTTAAAGTAGCTAGTATTCATTCCCAGCCCTCGCATGAAGATGGTATAGGGTCCCTTACCCTGCTTACCCTCTGCCAGCCAGAAGGTTCTGTGGGATTGAAGGGGGACAGAATCAGACCTCTGGAATCTTGGCACCTGCCTCCACTGTGAACTCCTTTGGCACCCGGAAGGGCCCATAGATCCTTCTGAGAGTGTTTTAAAATATAAAAAATAGGGGCACCTGGATGGCTCAGTGGTTGAGCATCTGCCTTCGACTCAGGTTGTGAATCTGGGGTCCTGGGATCTAGTCCCACATTGGACTCCCTGCAGGGAGCCTGCTTCTGCCTCTGCCTATGTCTCTGCGTCTCTCTGTCTTTTTCATGAATAAGTAAAATATTACAAAAATATATAAAATATGAAATAAATGAGATTATAGAAAAAATGACTCAAATTGAACTATAGTTATTAAAATAGTAATATCAGGGGTTGCATTTCAGCTCACCCAAATGGAAATGTTTCCGCATCTGCAAAATGGGGGTGATTACAGAACGAGTTTCACAGAGTTTAGTGAGAATTGATTAATGAGTGTAAAGTGCTTAGAACACAGCCTGGCATGCTGTGCATTCATAAAAAGTAACATTTGCTGCTACTACTCCTATTATTAATTTTTATATAAAATACTGATGCCTGCTCTTCAGGAATTCACTATCTGCTTTGGGAGACTGTACATATGAGATAATAATTAAAAGGAGAAGTTAAGGTGTAGAAGAAAAGTCTGATAAAGGGCCAAGGGTTGCTCAGAGGGAGTGACATGGCTTCTGGCTGAAAGAGTACCAGGTAGCGGCTAAGCTTTTGGGCTGGCCAGGCTCCGATAGTTCTGGCTCTGACCCTTAACTGTCGGAGCTGGGCAAGAGATATCCTGTCTCTGAGTCCCTATTTCCTTCTCTGTAAAGTGGGGTAACAGCAGAATCTCCTGTTCTGGGTGCTGTGAGCTCCACCTACCTCCTCGCTTCATCTGGCCAATTGGTTAAATCACATGACCTTTATGGCTTGAAGCAAAACCCCCTTCTCATCTTTCTGGCCCACCGTCTGGCCCGTCAGTCCCGAGGTTCAGTGAATCTGACCCATTTCCATCTCTGTCACTGTCTCTGGGCTGATGAATGGGACTGTGTGGCTGGCCCAGTTTAACCCCAGGAAGCTTCCCGTGTTGTTAGGCCACCCTGCGTTTTTATCCTGGTCAGTGTTTCTCCACCCCTTGTCCCTGGCATCTCCTGCTAACCTGGGGGCTCTCAGACTGCACTCTCCCTTGCTCTTATCAGGTGATCTCGCTTCTTACTTCATAGGAAAGAACGTCTGTAGACAACCACACACTCAACTTCCTTCTCGTTCTTTTGAGATGTAGCTGAATGTTCACCCATCTTTGGGACTTAAGGAGAAAATTTCTCCAGGACATCAGAGATATGTTCTTGCCTCCATTCTACTTACCTCTGTTCATGCAAGACTCTTGGTGATGAGAAGGGTGATGGTGGACGGGGAAGAGGGAAGACGAATCCCTAGAGAATCTCCTACTCTGTGTGAGGTGGGCAGTGTATCAAGATGGAGTAGGTTACCTTGCAACAACAAACAGCCCCTAGATGCTAGGGTCCAAACCCATAAAGATTTATTTTCTATTCTAATTAATATGCACATCCTGGTTCAACTGCTGGCTGTGCCCCTCACTCAAGGAGCCAGGCTGCTAGAACTTACCTTCTGGAATGTACTCCAGGGCACTGAGAAAAGAGAGTCCCAGGGGGTCTTCCCCTAGCAGTTGAGTAGCTCACTCTTGTTTTGGACAGACTAGTCTAGTCACTAGTCCTCCACCACCAAGGGGACCAGGAGATGAAATCCTACAGTGAGAATGGGGAGAGCTAGAACTAGTTGATGGAATATATCTCCATGGGATATATTTTCTGCTGTGCTAGCTAAGGTGAGCAGCCTGGGTCATGCAGATAGAGCAGCCTGTGGGCTTTCCTTTGTGAATGCTAGGAAGCCACACCCAGAGAAAAAACCCCAAAGTCACTTCTCAGTCCCAGGCGCTAAGCAGAACAGAGAAACACATACCTTGGCACCTCGGGGGTGAACAGAAGCAGAAGCTTGGTGAAGAACGTGGCTATGAAGAGGGCAGGTGAAACCTCCCAAGAGCTAGAGGCCCTAAGCTTGTGGCCAAGGCAAAGACAACAGGGTTGAATTGGGGCTTTCATGTTAGGTTTTTCTTAACAGACTCATGTGATGTGTCCTTAGTGGAGCTTGTGTTAAGTGTTTTTGCTCCATTTCTGATGTTTTTTTTTTTTTATTATTCTATTTATTCATGGAAGACAGAGACACACAGAGAGAGACAGAGAGAGAGGCAGAGACATGGGAGAGGGAGATACAGGCTCCCTATAAGGAGCCCATGCAGGACTCGATCCTGGGACCCAGGATCACGTCCTGAGCCAAAGGCAGACACTCAACCACTGAGCCACCCAGGCATCCCAGCTCATTTCTGAGCTGTTTTATGTTTATGCTTGAGTGAGGATGTTTTTTCTGAGTTGGATACCTCTCTTAGCTTCAGCCCATCCATGCTCACCGTTTCCCAGTGACACTTCTGTGCCCACGTCAGAAAGCTTGCCATGGCATCCCCAAATCATTCAAGAACAGTGTCAGGGGAAGGAAAAGACAGTGATGTGGCCATCCCTGACAGAGGCTTCTGGAATTTTCTTGGCCATAAATAAGGAAACTTGGGAAGAGGACCGTTGGCTGCAGCCTCCAGCCCCTCCCTGAGCTCTTTGACTTCCTTGTGCTGTGGTTAAGAGGCATCCTGTCTTGGAGAGTTGCCAGACACCTGGGCAGCAGCCGTGGTCTCCTCATATTATTGTCAGGTGGCCCTGGATCAGTCGTTTTCATTCCTTAGGGCCTTAGTGTTCTCATGTACAAAATGAAGTAGCTCAGAAGATGGGGGGCATGCTTGAGAGTAGAGTGAGTTTGGGTAGTAAGGATATATTCCTACAGCCACATGGGCAAGTGGCATGTGAGATTGCTGTCGGATTCCTCCAGAAATCCGGGGAGCTCAGAGTAAGGGAGTGACTGAATGTTGGGGGGGTCCTTTGTTTTTTCTGTCTCATGACATTCACGTCAGTCACAGGATGCATTTGGTGACATGATAGTTGGGATTCTGGACTCAGCTTCTCATCAGAGTTACATGAGAGAGAGAGGCTAGCCATCTTGGCTAATCCTTATAGATCTAGTGGGCTGAGCAGTGCCTGGCACCAATATTGGTGCCAATATTGACACTAAGTCAGTACATATTTAAGTGAATACATAATTCCCTTTAACATTGAGTGAATCAGTGACTTTCAGACTTCCTATGGGGCAGAAACAGGCTGGAGAAATTCTTGGCTCAATCCAAACACAGCTTCTCGTCCAAATTGAGTCACCCTGTGCAAGTCACCAGATTCCTCTGCTGGTGGACAGAGTAGCACTCACCCTGCCTCACAGGCTAGGGAGGCTCCAGCAGATGGAAGATATGAAAATGCCTCATCCAAAGGAAGGACTGGTTGTTTTTAGGACCCTGGAACATGGTGGACTCATGGAGAACACAGAACGGGTGATCCCAGAGCCTGTGAGATGGAGAGTTCTAGAATAATCATGACTAGGAATTATGTAGCTGACATTGGGTACTTTTTCCAACATCAGGCCCTGTGCCAAGCATCTCCTCCACCATGGTTGAAGAGAAAGGCGTTGTTACTCTCATTTTACAGAGTAGAAAAACCAAGTCTCAGAAAGCTCATGTGATTTGCTCAAGGTCACACATTTAGTCAATGCCTGCCTCACTCCAATGCTTGCTTTAACCTCTGTGCCATGCTGCCTCCTGCCACTATGATGAGGTTGGAAACTGTGCTTGTCTCTTAGACATCAGTGAAGATAATGCCAGTTCCTTTTTCCTAAGTACTTGTAAGGGACTGGAAGCATTACAGATACTATTGTTCATCCTTTTAATAGCTCAAGGAGTAAGGAAGTATTATCTTTACAGATAGGTTAACTGAGGCTCATAGAGTGTGGAGTGCCTTCTCTAGGGTCAAAACAGCAAGTAAGTGGATAGGACTGGGATATGAATCCAGGCCTGCCTCATTCCAAGAACAGGAGAAGAAAAAGCCATCTGCTTTTTCTTGCTATCTCAATTAAGAGTTGTTTTGCTTTTTTTAGCTTATGGCTAGGATTCCTAGAACCTTGTCTGTAGAGATTAGTTTTTGAAAGTCTCAAGTCAATTTATTACAGGAGACCTAGGAAAACCTAGTTGGGGTGGGGGTGGAGTGGGGAGAGAAACAAGATTTGTTTCTTCAGGATTTTGCAGTAAATTCTTAGTTTTTGAATACCTCCTAGCCTGCAAAGAGGAAGCAGCCGAGGCACCAAGCAGGACAGGTGGAGGGCAGGGGTGGAGCAGATACCCATCTGGAGGAGTTGGGCTTGTACCACCTCTGAGCAGCTCTAGGCAAGACTCTGCACCCTGGAGAGGGGGATCCTAAGGGACCAGCAGGTGGTGGCACAAGCCTTGGATTCTAACTGGAAGGGATCTTGAAGAGGACTTCACTGAACTCTATTTTGTTGAACCTTTTTTACATAGAGTGACCCTAGGATTTATCCTCCAGACTGGCACACCTTTGAAAGTGAAAGGGGGCACAGGAACATTAACCTATTAACTGCCTCACAACAGATGTAAACCAGAACTGCCCTAGGTCAAGCAGTTAGTATGTCCACCTGAGTTTACAGACCTTTCTCACCAACACCAGGCAAAGGCTTGTAGAAAGGCAAAGCACAAGTAACAATAATAGGAGGATGGTATGAAAGAAACAAAGGAACAGGAGACTGATCCTGTAGTTAGAAGTGCTGACTTCTGCCAAGGGACCCTTGCTCAGGCCAGCCTGGGTAGCCTGATAGCTATAGCTGACCTCTCTAAACAGCATTTGGCGTTTCGAGGGGCACGTGTCCCTCTCACCAGACTTGGACTTGAAAAGTGCAGGCTGTGGGTCTGATTCTTTGCATTCCCTCTGTCCCCACCCCATCCTGATGCAGTCCCAGGTCCTGAGGAAATGCCCTCCAAATATGTATTGCTGGAATAAATGCTGGTGGGCACAGCCTTCCTGAAGTGTGGCAGGGAAGATGGGGTTTTGCTTTAAGGGGAAGGAGTAGGGGGCCTTGTCTCTGAGGAACTGTCAGGTTGGGTGGGGAAGGCATGTCTACGTGGCCAGGTAGAGCTTATCGGCTGTGTGATCTTGTCTATGTTACTGACTCTCTGAGCATCGGTTCCCTGTCTGGGAAATGAAGAGTATTTTCATTGATTTGTAGTAAGGTTCCAATTAAATTGTGTATGCAAATGAATGATAGCCTTTATTGTTATTAATGATGTTCTAGGAAGCAGAAGTCAGTTCTATACTGAAAAGATGTGCCTTAAACAATCAGGAAAGTCTAGAGATGGGGCTCCTGGGTGGCTCAGTTGGTTAAGCATCTGCCTTTGGCTAGATCATGAACCCAGGGTCCTGGGATTGAGCCCTGCATCTGGCTCCCTGCTCAGCAGGGATCCCACTTCTCCCTCTCCCCCTGCCCTTTCCCCTGCTCATGCTCTCTCTCAAATAAGTAAAATCTTTAAAAAAAGGAGAAAGTTCTAGAGATGAAACAGTTCTCCATCTCTAGAACCCTTCAAGCAGAGGCTGTCTGGCATGGATGCTGTAAATGGGGAACACCTTTGGAAGGGAGGCTGGCTATCGAGATGCTGGGAGAGTTGACAGGTTGCCAGTGGCATGAAAGCCAAGGGACTTGAACTTCTGCAAATGAGAGTGACTTGTTTACTGCTCTCGTGTCATCTGGCAGACGTTGGCCAGCCAAAGGAACACACAAGGGTGACAAGACTGGGCCTGGCAGTGGGCCCTGCGAGAGACAGGCTCTGCCTCTGAGAGGAAGAACAGCCTGGAAACCTTCCTTTCTCTCCACATGTAATGTTCTCTTGCTGGTTCCAGGGCTTCCCACTGTGACTGCATAGAACTTGCCTCTCAGTGGTTCTGATCTCAGCCAGATAAAGCCTTGGGTGAGGCATACCTGTTGGCTCTGATCCCCTGCCCAGCATGCTCTTCCTCCGTCCAAAGGCTGGGACCTCCCCTTCTGTCTCTGGTCTTGGGACCCTCATTGTGGCCTAGGGTCTGAAAGCACCAGCTGCTCTTCTACAGGGGTCTGCAGTCAGAGTCTGTGGCTGGGCTTGAGGGGTACCGTTGACCCCTCAAGCTGGGATGCAGTGCAGAGTAGGAGATGCTAGATCAAGCTTTTCATCTGCCAAGAGGTGGGGGGTTGGAGGGACAAGGTGGGTAGTGTGGAAAACAACCCCACACATGCAGGGATTTGCCTGAAGTCAGATGCAGAGCCAGGAACAGAACCTCTGTCTGCTGCCACACCTCCATGCCTGGCACTCCTTGGGATTATCAAGATACCAGCAACCTTGCCCAGAAACATGTTTGTGGCCTTCTCTTCTCTTCCAGAGGCCAGAGGGCACAGAGGTGGTCAGAGGAGAGCATGGCCCCCAACTGGGACTCCAAATGGCCTCACTGGATTCAGCAAGCAGCCCTCACATTGCTGTATTGGCACTGGATCTTTTCCGGCTTTCACTATTCCTTTTGTTCCTGGCTCCCTGCTTCCTCTTAGAGGTGCCCCACTGGTTTCAGGGCGGTGCCTGTTAGGGATGCCCTGCTTTGACTTCTGTGCTTCCTCTGCTTCAGCACCCAGCAGACCTGCCTGCTCTTGCCTGCATGCTGGCAACTCCTAAATGGGACTCCTCCCGGCCTCACTCTCTCTAGGATGCCGCTGCTGAGCTGGCTCTAGCAGGTTCTTTAAACTCAATGCATCTAGGACAGAGCTCACCAGCTCCCCCCACTCCTGGCCCTTACATTGATTCTTTAGTATCAGCAATACTATTTCACTCCCCTCCTTCACCCAGAAACCTGTGCACCAGCCCAGAGGAGAGCTTGCAAGCATTGGTGAGCGTCTGCTTCGCTGGACTCCTTGTGCACTCATCCTGAGCCCACACTGCACACCCCAGGGTTCACACCTAGAGCAGCATGGACTACACTCATCTTTGCCTTGTTCACTTCGTCCCACTGCTCACTTCTACTGTTGTTCTTAACTTTGCCATCCGTGTTTTAAATAGTTAACATTTATTGAATGTGTAGTTGCCACACATTGTTCTAGACATGTGTTGTAACCTATGAAGATGCACAGAGCATCAGTAGATGTAATAAGCATGTTCACTTTAGTACAAAATGTACAAAACAGGTAGGGTACAAAACAACTCTATGTGGGATCCCTGGGTGGCGCAGCGGTTTGGCGCCTGCCTTTGGCCCAGGGCGCGATCCTGGAGACCCGGGATCGAATCCCACATCAGGCTCCCGGTGCATGGAGCCTGCTTCTCCCTCCGCTTGTGTCTCTGCCTCTCTCTCTCTCTGTGACTATCATAAATAAATAAAAAATTAAAAAAAAAAAAAAACAACTCTATGTGCCCCTAGAGTTGACATTCTGGTAGAAGAAGAAAGATATTTCAAAGATAAATAAGGGGTCGCCTGGGTGGCTCAGTTGGTTAAGCATCTGCCTTTGGTTAAGCATCTGCCTTTAGCTCAGGTCATAATCCCAGGCTCCCTGCTCAGTGGGGAGTCTGCTTCTCCCTCTCCCTCTGCAGCAGTGCCTGCTTGTGCTCCCTCTCTCTCTGTCAAATAAACAAATTCTTTAAAAAAAAAAAGGGGGGGGCAGCCCCGGTGGCCCAGTGGTTTAGCACCGCCTTCGGCCTAGGGTGTGATCCTGGACACCCAGGATCGAGTCCCACGTCGGGTTCCCTTCGTGGAGCCTGCTTCTCCCTCTGCCTGTGTCTCTGCCAATCTCTCTCTCTCTCTGTCATGAATAAATAAATAAAAAATCTTAAAAAAAAAAAGATAAATAAGGAACCTACAAAAAGAAAGTCATTTTAAATCTGAGAATTTCTCCCCAGTGAGGTGACACTTAAGCAAAGTTGAAGGAGAATGTACTTCATGTAACCCAATTCATTCTATCATTCTCAAGCAACAATGTCTTTTGTGACTGCCCTCAACACATTTAGGATGAAACAAATATTGACAACCTGCAAACATTTTGTCTGTAGGGTTCTTTGTCAAGAACACTTAATCCTCACACCTCTGCAGAAGTAATCAGGGTGGGATATTGACCTGCATTTTTCCCAGCCAGAAGTGGTCTTGGGTACCAAGGCAGGGCTTCCCACACCTGGGCTGCAGGCACCTTGGCCATGACTCTGAGGCCCTGCAATCCTTTGCCCTGAGGTGTGGCTTGTGGACAGCTGCTGAATACTGGCTGCCAGCTCATAGATCCATGGACTGCCAGGATTGGAAGGGCCCTAGTGACCACGAATGATGAGATTAGGCAGCCTGGCCAGGCCAGGTGTCAAGCTCTTACCTGTGAGTCTACCTCCTTCCTTCGATCAGCACAGCTACATGACCCGAGGCTCATTTGCTAGGTTCTCTGCCTCTCAACTAAGGAATGACCACAGGTATGTGCTCCTTTGCTTTGAGAGTCTAAGCATGACAGTGCTGTCAGGGATAGAGGAAAATCATGTCAGATCCTTAGGTGAATTGCCTGCTTTCCAGGTTTGCATACTCTGTCCCGCTGTGGTTAACCAGGCTGGAGCCAGGAGCCTGTCACTCAACTGGCCTGTAGATGGTCCCCTGGAAGCAGCTAGGGAAGAAAGAGGAGCAGCATTAGACTCACCAGCCGGCGACCTTGAGCAAATAAATCACTGAGGCTCCCAGAGCCTCCCTCTGTTCTGACCACTTTGTAGGTGATCCCGAGGATCACCAAGAGAGGCTGTTTTGTAAATTGTAACGTGGGAGACCCCTGTGACCTGTGAGAGGTGCTTGCTTGCGAAAAGGACCAGTTTATCTTAGTGTCCAGCCTCTGTTATCTTTCCATTTCACATTGACCATCGCTCCAGACATCTGGATCATTTAATGCAACAGATCATCCCTGGACCCCTAGTGATGTGCTCGGTGGTGCTTGGTATTGGGATGGGGAATCCAAAAGAAGGAAAAAGTAGGGCCCGCCCACAATCCTCTGGCCCTTGAGCCAGGGGCTGGAGAAGATAGAATGCCCAAGAGGAGGCAGCTTTCAGAAGAAAGTTTTCTGTTCACTTTTGTTCTTAACAGTCACATGGAAAAGACACATTCGTGATGAATTTTCACAAAGTGGACGTGCCTTGCAACCACTCCCCGGCCTAAGAAGCAACATGACCAACCTCCCAGGAACTCCTTTGGGCCCCTTCCGAGTCTCAGCCACTCCCATCCTGAGTTCTAGCACCACAGATTGGTTCTGCCTGTTTCTGATTTTTAAATAAATGAACTCATCCAGGGCTTCTTCCTCTCTACATTACATACATGACACTCATGCTGTTGTTAGCTGCTGCAGCTGGCTCATTCTCATCGTCATGTATGGCGTCCCACTCTAGGACAGGACTGATCTGCTCTGATGATGGGCTTTGGGGTTGTTTCCAGTTTTTGCTGTGTTACAAATGTTCCAGTCCGTGTCTCTTGGTGAGCTTACAGACATTTTTCTTTTGCGTCCAGATCTAGAGCATGGTGACTGGGTTGCAAGCACACCTTTTGTTCAGCTTTCCTAGATTTAAGCAAGTTGTTGGGACTTCCAGACCCTAACACCATGGCCAACCAGCTCATGTGCCCAGGGGAAGGGGTGTGCAATTTTGTTAAGAACAGCTGTAAGATTAGGCATCCCTTGTCGGGGCCCCTGGACTTTGATCCCCTCTCCTAAGTCTGGGGTTTCCAGACTGTCCACCCAGGAGGCATGTGGAGCCCCTCCGGAGGGCTGAGATGGGGTGGGGGTGGGGGGTTGCTTTGAGCTGCACTTCCCTGCTTCAGCCAAAGCACTCTGTGTGCTCTGTTTTGCGTAGTGGGGTTCTGAGAAGGACTTCCTGTGTTTTTTTTTCTCATTAAGAGTTTTAGCTGTTCGACATTTGAAAATCCACTGCTCTAAGGTCCTTTCCAGCTGGACAATTCTATCTTTAGGAGCAGGAGGTGGGTGTGGGAAGGGTTAAGCATTATTCAGCCAAAGAGCAGGGTTGGGCCTTGGTGACCTTTTAAAGTTCTTATAGCTCGGGGTTTCCATGCGAGAGATCTGGTAACATTCTATAAAAGTACCCTTCAAACAAAACAACTTCTGAAGTTCAAAAGATGTGGAGGGGAGGCTTCACCTTAAGGAATATCTAGATAGCATTTTGACAAGGGTCTTGAGGACTCTCTCCCCTTCTCCCACCCACCCTGCATTTTTTTTTTTTTTTTTAATTGACTCCTCCATTGGCTGTTCCTTCTAGTAGTCACTTGGGGATGTCTGGGCCCAGAACAGTTCCCATTTTTGCCAAGGAGTGGGTGACGTGGGCAGCCAGTGTGTCCCTCTCAAGGGTGGTGGCCTCCCCTCCCCCAACACCAGGCCTAGTTTGGGCCTGTAGTTTCGTTTGGTGAGGGAGGCCTGGCTGCTTGTGGGCCCAAAGAGAAACATCTCTGCCTTGGCATGTAGCTCTGAGTCAACAGGCCTGATAAACAGCCCATTTCCCAGGGCCAGCGAGGAACAAAGCCCCTGGCTGCTGTGGGATCTCTCTGCCCCCTTCTTCCTGAAACAGCTGTTTATTCTTTTGACAGGAGTTGGAGGGCAGCACCTTCCCTTCCTCCAGCCCAGCCTCCTTCAGTAGAGCGGAGCTCAATAGAACTGTGTTGTTTTGCCTTTTACTCTGCGGGGAGAGAAGCAGATGATGAGGTATGTGAAATGTTGAAATGATTTACTTGGGCTTGGTCGGGGTCACTGGGGGAGCTGTGTGGGAGCAGGAGCAGGCTCTGGCATGGACCCACCTGGGGGATGAAGCGGGCTTTCCCTTAACCTCTTGCTGGTGCCCCCAGTAGTTCTGGAGGGAGACAAAGTCCTGGTCTCCCTGCTTTAGAAGCAGGAGCTGGTGGGGTGTTGGCTCAGGGACTTCACTGTAAGTTCTGCTTTATTTTGCTCCTGTTCTTGGCAGAACCTCATGGGGGCCATGGCTGGCCGTCAGGGGCTGCGGCTGGGGTTTTCTCTCTAGGATTCCAGGTGACAACACAGAGGCAGGAGGGTGCGGGGCTGGCCTCGCGGGTGGACCTAGAGAGCCCTCCCAGGGCAGTGCAGACACTTCATTTACCGTATGTCTCTTGGGAAAACGCTGGCATGGTGACTCCTGGGCCAGGCGGCAAGGAAGAGCTGGCTGGATCCAGGCTTCAGATTTCCTGAAGGGGATTCAGGAAGAGGCACCATAAGAGGTACTTCAGAGGACAGGTTGTTCCGTCTGTGATGGCTGGAGCAACAGTTAGTCGTGTGCTTAGTTTGAGACCTGACTGGTTTCCTCTGCCTGTTTACTCTGACCCTCATAATGGAAAACATCCCTGGAAAGAGGCTTCTATGCACTTTTCCCCCCCACAGGTTGTCCCATGTTTCTTCCAGTAGGGAGCGTTTCCCTGTAACGCCCTTCATTTCAGTGGGGGATATTGGATAAAGTGCCCCCCAACCCTCCCCAGCCCCATCCTCTTCGAAGAGCTTGATCTGGTGGGCAGAGGGTCTGATTTTCAAACTCACCCTCTGTGGGAGCCCAGTGACCTCAGCCTGTGCTAAATCTGGTTCCTCAGCTAAATGGCTACTACTCAAAAACAAACAAACAAACAAACAAACAAAAATGGCTACTACTCTGGGGTCATCTGGGTGGTTCAGCCATTGTGCGTCTGCCCTCAGCTGGACATGATCCTGGGGTCCTGGGATCAAGTCCCAAAGGGCCTCCCTGCAGAGAGCCCGCTTCTCCCTCTGCCTGCATCTCTGCCTCTGCTTCTCTCTCTGAGTATCTCATGAATAAATAAATAAAATCTTAAAAAAAAAAAATAAAAAGCTGCTACTTTGACCACAATGAGGGACGAATGAGGTGGAGTCGGCGAGGAGGGTCCCATGGCACACAGAAGGCCCCTGGAAATGGCAACATGGTGGCCAATGCTCACCAGCTGGTCCAAGGAGAAGCTGGCCCTTCAGTGAGTCTGGCCTGTGGGTGACCAGCTCTGGGGCAGTTGTGACCTAAGTGATGGTCATGTGATAATCAAGAGAGACAAAATGAGAGGATGTGTCAGAGACCCAGGTGGTTAGTCCATGGATATGCTTTCATGCTTATTGAGAAGAGAGTGGTTAAAAGGGTGGACATTCCCTGGACCTGAACCCCATCTGCACCACTTTTGCTGTGTGGCCATTGTCAAATTACTTAGCCTTTCTGAGCCCCCATTTTCCTGTCTTTTAAAATGGGGATGATGCTAGAGAGACTTCACAAGGTAATTGTGAGATGTAGCTGAAAGGCTACTGGTGAAACATTTGGTCCAGAGCCTGGCCTAGTTGAATTGGGGAGCATCCAAGTGTTGGGAGGGCCTGGAGCTTATTCCATTTTCAGGGCCCTCTTCAAGAAAAAGAATGCAGAGTTGTGAATCCAATATTAGCATAGAAGTGAAGATTGGGATATGAGAAGAGAGAACATAGCAAGTAATACACACCAACATAACTTCAGTGGGACTAAATCCAGGACCTAACATCCAAATAAAATGATGTGAAAATAATATCACGATGATTAGGATGATTTGGCTACTTAATGCATCTGCCGTCCTCAGGCCGCAGAGTGTCGGACTGCCTCTTTATCTGATGATGGTTCTGTAGTATCATTTTTGATTGAGACAAAGAATGAATCCGTTTGGCCCCTGGCACAGTTAACCAACATTTCTTTTTGTTACTAAGAGTTTAGAAATGTTTCTTCCAGTTTCCCAACTTAATATTGTTGGTTTTCCATCTGTAGATCTTTTGGGTGTTTCTCCCTCCGAGGACCCAGCTCTTGGACCCTGGGGGGGTGGTGAGGGGTGTGGCACGAGATGGCTGTGAAGCCTGGATCGCCATGACCCCTGGGCAGGACAGAGAGCAGCATCTGAGTCGCGTCCTTGCCCCTTGGGACCCAAATGGGAGGCTCCTGGGTGCTGAACATGGTCTACCTGGGGCAGGTTGTTACTGGGACCCAGGTGAGCTTGCAGGGAGTGGGGTGAATTTATTGGCCCCACCAGCAGCCCCAGGACAGCCCTCAAGACTGGAATGATTCCCCAGATGGGAGCAGCACTCCTTGCTTCTAGCAAACGTAAGGGCCTTCCTGATCTACCTCCCACCCCAACGGAAGATCAGGCCAAGGTTTGCAAGGGGGCAGGATGCCTAGGCTTCATTAGCTTCTGGGTAAGAGAGCCTCTGCTCAGTGCACGCTGGTTTGTGCCCCCACCATTCTGTTGTCACTTCAAATAATCCACCTGGGTGGTGGCAGCAGGAGCTCCCTGTGTCTACATGAGCCACCCGCATACGATGAGATTTCTGTTTGATTTCTCTTCCATGTCCTGGGTCAATCAGGAAAGATTCTCCTGGAAGGTGAAGTATCAGAACTTGTTTCACAGACAGGGAGACTGAGGCCAGAGAAACTCGTGACTCCGGTTTACCAAGCTGGCTTTGTGTGGGAGCTGGGGGCCACCTGTAGGTCTGCCTCAGGTGTGAACCTCACTTCCTCTCCTGCCCACCATGAGCACCAGGCACTGGGGGCGAATGCACTGAGTAGTTGTGTCCCGAGCTGGGGGGCAGTGGGAAGAGGAGCTCTCATGACGGTCACTGATCAGGGTCGGGGTGGGTTTCACTCCATCTCTTCTGTGTGATGCAACCCTGGAGGACCCAGACCGCTCTCTCAGATAAAGTCACAGCTATATTTGAGAGCCATGAATTTCAGAACCTCTCCCATGAAGAAGCATCATCATCCCGATGGCTGCCATCTGTGGAGCACTTACTGACCACAGGGTACAATGTGCTTCCTATACATGGTCTCCTTTGGTTCTTTCCAGAGAACCCACGAGGACGGTGCTGAAAGCTCTATTTTATATATTTAAATCGAGGCTCAGAGTACTTGCCTGAGGCAGGTGTCCAGGGCCGCTGATTTCAGGATCTTAGTGCTGGCCTAGGTTACACCTGGAATGCCACGTCTAAACATTACAGTGGAGGATGTGGAGGACTGAACAGAGTTTTGCCCAAGGTCATGAACACCCAGTTGGTTCCTGTACCCTCCCCTCCCCTGCCGTTCCCCTCCCCTGCTTTGTTTGCCTTTGTGACACTTGTCACTACCTGACCTTATCCTTTTGAGCGTCTTGACTTGAGTGCAATAGTACAGAAGCAGCTAAGGCTGGTGGGGAGGATGGGGCCGGGTTCCCGGGGCTGAGGGAGGAATCAGAGGCAGAGAGGAGGATTCTTCAGGTTTGGTTTTCTCTACCCAATTCCTGTTCTTCTGAGATAATGGCTTTTCCAGGGCTTCTGAGTGCTCTGTTATTCAGCTGAGACATTCACCTTTTCCCCCTGACACACGGAAAAAACATGGTCAGACCAGAATTCCTTTCAGAGGGGGAATTCAGTTTGAAAGGAATACTTTGACTTAGCCCAGGTGGGGTGGAACTCCGAGATTCTCTGAATGGGGTTTGTGTGTGTTCTGTGTGGGACAGGATAGCGGTGGGTAGGGAAAAATTTATGGGCCACGGGGAGAAATCTATCTGACACTTCATGTGGGAACCGTTAAGAGGGCCACGCTCTACCAGGAGCCCAGGGGCTGCCCCATGTATGGGGTTGGATGAATTCAGGGAACAATACAAGTGTGACAAGAGACAAGAGGGCCTGGAAGATAGTGGGCGGAGGGGATTTGGTGGAACTGGGTGGGCTTGGCTGAATCTTCTGAAGGTGGTGTCCAGGTGACCTGGAGTCCCACTCTCCCACGTGGCTGTCAGTTTTCAGCAGATCCCAGTTCTGCACTCTACCCCTGAAATGGAGGAATTTAGAAGCAATCCCACATTTCCTGCTTGGTGGGTAAGAGAACCAACCACCAATTTTCAGAATTATACTGTTTTGAAAACTCTGAGACAGAAACAGAAGAGAAGACTTTTAGACCGTGTTGACTGCCAAATGTCTCATTTAGGTCCAGAGAGAAAAATTAAAGTGTTTTAAAAGATCTGTTGGCCACCCTGCCAACCCTTCCTTCCCTGGGGATTTAGATCCAGATTCCAGGAAGCATGGATACGCCCATTTCAAGTGCCTTACTGGACACTTGTCCAGTAGGACAATATTGGCTCACTTGTGCAGCCTCCAGTTGTCAATTCTTCAGCAAGAGTCATGGCTGTTGGGAGCAAAAAGTAAGTGAGTTTAAGTGATCTGTGAAATCCAGAAAGCAGTGGGCTTCCAGAGTTGCCTCTGATGGGAGTTCCTGGAATTTTTTTTTTTTTTAAGATTTTATTTATTTATTCATTAGAGACATACACACACACACACACACACACACACACACACACACAGAGAGAGAGAGAGAGAGAGAGAGGCAGAGACACAGGCAGAGGGAGAAGTAGGCTCCATGCAGGGAGACCAACGTGGGACTTGATCCCGGGTCTCCAGGATTACACCCTGGGCCGAAGGCAGGCGCCAAATGGCCTAGCCACCCAGGGATCCCCTGAGTTCCTGGAATTCAAAAACTATAAACCTATTTGGAAAGGGGATTGGGAGGTGTGTCTGATTTGGGCTCTGCCTGGTGTGTCAGTGTTCTCCACCCCGAGAATTTGGTTGTTTAACATTTTGTGTTTTTTCTACTGGTAAACAATTGGCATTGGAGCCTCAGCAGGTGGGGCTGGTAAAGCCCTGGATGCTTATGGCAGTATTTTCACCTCCTCTGCACACACACAGGGTGTTGTATCAGGGTCTTGGGTTTGGGCTTGATCACGGAAGTTCCACTTGCATCTTCTGGGGAGCCTTTTTTTTTTTTGAAGATTTTACTTACTTCTTTGAGAGAGTGAGGGGTGGGGAGGGTGGAGAGCATGAACAGGGTGAGGGGCTGGAGAGCTTGATGCAGGACTCGATCCAGTGGATTCTGGGATCGTGATTTGAGCCAAAAGGAAGATGCTTAACCTACTGAGCCACCCAGGTGTCCCCTGAGGAGCTCTTAATCAGGCTTTGACACAGAACAGACGGATAAACCTTTAGAGTCCCTGATTTGCATTCATTGCACTTCATTGTTTAACAACACATTCTTAGTTCTTTCCTTCAAATGTGTCTTGGGCTCTTGCTAACTACCCGGCACAGAGCTATCTCATTGGAGCCTCCCAACAGCCCATGTTATGGACACTGGTGATAAGAACTAGCATTTTTTGGAGGAACATTTATACAGCACCAGGCATAATGTGAAGCATTTTGTGGACCTCGTCTCCTATAATTATTTTCATCCCCATTTTAAAGATGAGGAAACCAATTCAATTAGAGATCCACAGTCCTTTTTCTGAAACCCCAGGGCCAGGTGTGTTGGAATTCAGAGTTTTTTGGGCGTGGATAATATATCCTGTATTGCGCAACGCCCCAGTGCAGCGGTGCCATGTAATAAAATACATCAGTGTTTCTGCAAAGAAACATTTAAATAGCCTCCTTAAGTGGGATAAAGATTATAAAATAGCTTGTCAATTAAAGCCTTGATGCCAATGGAACTATAAAAAGACTATTGGTTCTCAGAGGTTTTTGGAGCTATGCATGAGGACCTGAGGATCTGTGCTGAGTTTAGGGTTCCCAGCTCTGTGCATCAGAGCTGGTGCTCACATCCACACTTCTCTGGGAGTGAAGAGGTCTCAGTATTATGAGAGGTGGCCACAGTCCCAATCTAGATATGTTTGCTCCCAAATGTAGGACTTTTCTCTGGTACTTCTCATCCAGGATCCCAGAATCGTGACCTGAGCCAAAGGCAGACACTCAACCACTGAGCCATCCAGGCATCCCTGGTACTTCTCATCCTTTTGCATCCTGTCTTTATCCCTTGGGAAGCTTTGGTCACCCCCTCATTGAGAGGCCTTCCCTGACCACCCGAATTAAAGTAGTTCTTAACCTATTATTTCCCACCCAGCACCTTGTTCCTCTTCAACCACAAATTCATGCAGCAATCAAAGCATATTTAGGGTACCTACTGTGTACCGATGGATTGACTGATTGATTGCCTGTGGGTGTGGTGGGGAAAAGCTAGAAGTCAGCCTAGACTTTAAGGGACTAGGGTTGTCTTCCCTACTGAGGAGGGGGCATGTGGTCAGTATATTAAAGGCAGCAGAGCTCGGGAAGGGATGTCTTCCCACAATCTTGAGTCAGGAGGCATCTGGAGCCCATAAGAACTATTTGTAGCTACTCCCTCACCCACCCAAGTCCACAACAGGTCCCATGGTCGGTCAATACACTACTCCTCTGAGCCCCAAAGTGGCCTCTAGCATCCTTCCCCAATTGGGGGAACTGTCAATTCATTAAGTTAGCCAAATTTGCCACTGCACGCCTGCTCAGTTGAAGGTAGAACACGTTCCATAGCTCTGGTTAAATATTACGAACTTTTCCCCTTCGAGGGTGGAAGCCTTGCTTTAATACCGTATCTCACTTTGCATTTATTTAATCTGTTTTTCCCATTCTCCTTTTTTGTTTCCCCAGGAGAAAATAATGAATGTCAAAGGAAAAGTGATTCTGTCAATGCTGGTTGTCTCAACTGTAATTGTTGTGTTTTGGGAATATATCAACAGGTAAGTGGGGAACGCTGTATCCACCTTTGACTCGAAATCTCTTACTATCAGCCAAGTCACTAGGTTGAAGTTAAAACTGAGATTAACGGAATCAATGAAGAAGAGATTCCACCTTTCCTGTATGTATCCCTGAGCCTTAGACTATTTAAAACCATTAGATCTCCAAGTACCTTCTGGCTAAGTTATCTTCCTTCCTGCTATGTCCTCATGTCATGATTTTTGTACCTTTGCCGATCTGGGTGAGTTTTATTTAGAAACCGTGAGACCATATTAAACCCAAAACGTGACTTAACATGATTTGTGTGATGAGCTGTGAAAATTACCTTAAGAAATTTCAGACAGGAATTCCATGAGAAATCCACCCTGAATTTTGCAATTCTCAGATATTTTCAGGGTTTAAAGGAACAACTCAAAGTTACTGACTTTTGCTGTAAAATACACTCTGAGTTGCTGGTGATTCATCTGTGCCTGGCTGCAATGCTTGGGTGTTTGTTTTGTTTTAACTCTGGAAAGCAAAATGAATTAAACATTTCTGGGTTTTCAAATTCATCAGTGGATTCACTCCAACTATATATGCTTCTGTGCTTTTGAAAAATGCAGCATCTCAGAGATTCCAGCCGGAGAGACTCCTGACAGAAAGAAGTCTCTGCAAACAGCTACAAAAATGCAGTATCCCTTTGACTTAAGAGGCACTGGTACAGCTCCGCCTTGATCTAGAAAGTCCATGATGCAACTCTGGGCAGGGAGAGCTGTCTTGGCACCAGTACTGTTTTCATGGCAGAATGCTTTATTTAGTAGCTCCTAAGTTAAAGATGATCACCTGGATTAACATTTGAATTCTTCCAATTCTTAAATTCTAAGGGTTTTTTTTTTTTTTAAATTTATGATAGTCACAGAGAGAGAGAGAGAGAGAGGCAGAGACATAGGCAGAGAGAGAAGCAGGCTCCATGCACCGGGAGCCCGACGTGGGACTCGATCCCGGGTCTCCAGGATCACGCCCTGGGCCAAAGGCAGGCGCTAAACCGCTGCACCACCCAGGGATCCCAAATTCTAAGATTTGATGAGCCAGCAGGACCATCTTGGCTCCTAGAAAAGGTCCTGTACTTTTAAGTACATCAGTAGGAGGAGGACACCCCAGAATATGGGAGCTATTATTCCCAGGAATGCAGCTTAGATCTAACTGCTTCTGGAGGGTTATTCTGTTTTCTTTTCTTTTTTTTTAAATTAATTATTTATTTAATTCATGAGAGACACACAGAGAGAGAGAGGTAGAGACACAGGCAGAGGGAGAAGCAGGCTCCGTGCAGGGAGCCCGATGTGGGACTCGATCCCAAGACTCCAGGATCACACTCTGGGCCAAAGTCAGGCGCTAAACCACTGAGCCACCCAGGCATCCCGGTTATTGTTTTCATCCTGAACAACTTGTTTTAACAAAATCAAGACAAGCTAGAGAGTGATCAGGTTCAAGGGGTCTACAAACCAGAGCTTTTGAATTGAAGAAACTAGGGGTACTTAGTCTTAAGAGAAGAGGATTCAGAGTTGGGTGTAGGGAGTCTGGGATTACTTGGGTACTCAAGGGCAGACGAAAGTCTGGAGCTAGGCTGTCTGGAACTGGTCCTGTGCCACCAGTTACCTTCACTGTGACCTCGGGCAAGTTTTTCAGTGATTCTGTTCCTCAGTTTCCCGGTCTTTAAAAATGAGTGATAATAGTACCTGTTTCATAGGTACGTTGTGGGGAGGATTAAATAAGTTATTTTATTTTATTATTTATTTATTTATTTATTTATTTATTTTATTATTTTTTTAAATTTTTATTTATTTATGATAGTCACAGAGAGAGAGAGAGGCAGAGACATAGGCAGAGGGAGAAGCAGGCTCCAAGCACCGGGAGCCCGACGTGGGATTCGATCCGGGGTCTCCAGGATCGCGCCCTGGGCCAAAGGCAGCTGCCAAACTGCTGCGCCACCCAGGGATCCCTTTATTTATTTATTTATTTATTTATTTATTTATTTATTTATTTTTTATTTTACTTTTTTAAAAAAATATTTATTCATGAGAGACACAAGAGGCAGAGACATAGGCAGAGGGAGAATCAGGCTCCCTGTGGGGAGTCCGATGTGGTACTTGATCCCAGGACCTCAGGATCACGACCTGAGCTGAAGGCAGACACTCAAGGACTGAACCACCCAGGTGCCCCAATAAGTTACTTTATATAAAATATTTAGGGCAATGCCTAGAACTTAATAAGCACTCAGTAGATGCTAACTGCTGTCGTCATCATCATCATCATCTGCTCGAGGACAGAGTAGGATAGGGGCTTTTGACAAATGGAAAGAAGGATCTAGCAGTTGGAAGACTCCCAGCAGAAGAACAGGCACTCCTTGGGGTCCCTGCCCTGATTTGAGATGCTTGTGCAGATAACATGCAAGCTCTGAATGGTTGATTGTTTAAGCTTGGTGATTTGAATCCTAGCCTGAGCTGTACGTTCATATTTTGGGTGGTTCGCAAAATTAAAATATGGGAGCCAAAGTCCCAAATGTGCATTTTGGCACTGAGTTCCCATAAAAGAGGGTTATTTTGCAGTGCTGGGCACTCTGAACAGTAACTGGAGCAGGTTCTGGCTTTCTCTGGTTTCGCACCAAGACTGGGCACATCATTCTTCAAGGTGAGGAATGTATTGAATGTCTGCAAGAGGCGTAAGAGGCAGCAGATCCTTTGCCACCTCGTGAATTGCCCTGTGGTAGCTTGAGGTGAGCTGAGGGCACTAACCTGAGACAGGTGGACAGCCCTGAGTGAGAAGGGATTTTAAGATAACTAAAGGGAACACATCAATCAACTGGTTAGGGATACAGTGTGAGCCAAGTAGATCTCCTATCCTCAAGGGGTTATCATCTAGATGGAGCAGGAAGACATGCATATAAATAACCAGTGCCAGAAGTAGAGGAAGAATATCTAGATAGAGAAAAGGAACCATCAGAGTTAAGGAGGCTGAGATTGTATTTGGCTTGGAGGGGGATCTATTTTTTTGTTTGTTTACAACTGTTTATTGAGCACCTACTACGTGCCAGGCACTATACTAGAACTGTATCAAGAAAGGTGCAGAAGAGATGGCATTTGAGCTGTGTCTTGAAGGATGATTATGTGTGAAATGTCATATACTATAGGGTGGATGTCATTGTGCTGTTGAGATGTTGAAGGATTCTGAAAGAGGAGGGTGAGGAGAGGAAGGAAAGGTTAGAGAGAGAGAGAGGTGACAAAGTAGCAAAGCTGAATTTAGAAACTGGTGCCCCGAGTGCCAGGTGGCCACCTGAAGGATGGCCTCCTCATTCCCCTCCCCCTTATGCCTTTTGTAATCAGATTCTCCAGGCTCAAATCCTGGCTCTACTCCTTGTTAGCAGTATGACCTTGGGAAGTCACCGAATGATTCTGTGCCTCAGTTTCTACCTCTGTAGGATGAAGAAGAGGAGAACCTACTTCATGGATTGTCATGAGTTAATATATGTCAGTTGCTTAGAATAGTGCCTGACCAAGTATTCGCTATTATGAATATTCATAATATTATGCCTTTTTTCCTTTAAGTAGCCCTTCTTAGAGTTTGAGGTCATGTAGCTGTGTGATTATGGGCATAGATTCTGCCTTCCCTGCTAGACTGAGTGTACGACAAGGACATATAGCCATAGGACCTCTGTCTGTCTTAGCAAACACTGTGCTTCTGGCACTCGGTATGTAATCGTGCTCAGCAAGTGCCAACTGAATGAGTACAGATGGCTCACTGAAGGAGTCATATATTCATTGGCCCAGCCTTCTAGGTGCCTACAGGCCATCTCACTGTCTTCATTAGCTTAAGAAAGATGCCCCTGAGGGGGCATCTGGGTGGCTCAGTGGTTGAGCATCTGCCTTCAGCTCAGGGCATGATCCCCTGGGGATCATGCCCTGGGATCCAGTCCCACATCAGTTTCCCCACAGGGAGCCTGCTTCTCCCTCTGCCTATGTCTCTGTCTCTCTCTGTGGCTCACGTGAATAAATAAATAAAATCTGAAAAAAAAAAAAAAAAAGAAAAGCCCTCTGAGACTGCTATAGAAGGTTCTACAGCCATTGCTTTGTTTTCTATGGAAGATAACTCGTTGGTGCAGGGTCACTGGGATGTTCCTGATTAGGCGGCAGGAAGGAACCTGTCTATGCAGTTCTATCCCTGGTGAAGCCACCCGTAGACAATGGACAGCAGTTGTCTTTTTTTTTTTTTTAAATTAAGGTTTGAGATTCTCCAGTGACCTCTTTCCCACCTCTTGTTTTGAATAATCCTGAAGTGACTAATAAAATTTCTAGTTCCTTGATACCATGGGCTTTATCTCAAAAGGGAAGTAGAAACCTAGGAGTAGTCAGGACGCCTGGGTGGCTCAGTGGTTAAGCATCTGCCTTCGGCTCATTGCGTGATCCTGAAGTGCCAGGATCGAGTCCCACATTGGGCTCCCTGCATGGAGCTTGCTTTTCCCTCTGCCTCTCTCTCTCTGTGTCTCTCATGAATAAATAAAATCTTTTTTAAAAAAAAAAAAAAAAAAGAAAGAGTAGTCAAAACACAGGTTCTCAGCTCAGCCCAGGGCTTCAATGATAATGGTTGCAAAATAACTTTCCTCAGGAATTACAAGTAACATACGTTTTATTTCTCATTTGCTTCCAGCCCAGAAGGATCTTTCTTGTGGATATATCACTCAAAGTAAGTGCTTTGAATTCTGGAGGTCTATGGGATTCTTCCGTGTCCACTCTGGCACCCCCTACAGTCTATTTTTAGCATGGTAGCGGGTGGTGGAGCCCTGGTCAAGGAGGGGCGGGGAACAGTACTTTCCCAGGGAGGCGCCTGGACTACCCACCTCCCATTCCCTTGACTGGCCTTTATAGAACTATGACTTATATTTTGCCCTCACTTCTCATCAAGGGTTTCTTTAAGTGGTATCATTTGGAGAACATTCTGTCCTACTGATGAAAAGAATCAGGATAAATAATCTGTTATGTTGCACAGTATATGTTATATAAAGACACTTGCAAGAAATTCCTTTGAGACAAAGGATCAGGAAAAAAGTCAGGGTCTCCCGATGAACTAATATTTTATTATTATTATTATTATCAAAGGCAGTGAAAACTATGTAAGCCTTCATTTTTTCTATCTTTGACTTGGTTGCCAGGAAGCTCAAAGCAAAATCTTGGGCTTAAAAGCTTGTACTTTCCTCAGCCTTCATTTCTGATGTAATTTATTCCCTGGTGTTAAATCCTAGCTTGGCCAAGTTCTCAGCTATAAAATGAACGTAAAGGTAAAACCTTTATTCTTGTGAGTAGCTGGGATGACTAAGATCATATGAAAACATCTACCCGAGTGACTGAAGAAATATTTCTCTTTCTCTTCCCTTTTGTTTATTTAAGTCTTATGTGGTCTCCCTGGGTATGGTAACCACCTAAATCATCAACCATCTGAAACACCTCCTGAAAGTAGATGGGCTTTAAAACACATTTCTTCACATTATGCCTGTTCATGCCTCACCACCTTATTTGTCCAGCCAGAGGACAGTGCACCCCCTGGTTTTCCCCTCTTTTCCCTCCTCCAGAAAGCCCCCACTTTGGAGAGACTCTCACAATGAGAGAGTATGGAAATTTCCACGTGTGGGTGGCAAGGGTGGCTTCTGATGAGTTTCCTGAGTTTCTGGTTCAGAGACCCCCAGATTTCCTGAGGCTGTCCCTGCTGACCTATATACAACGTGAACTCTGAACTCTAGTTTAGCAAAGGAGATCATTCTTGTAAATATACACTGGTTGTTGTTTTTTAATTAAAAGTACAGCTTGTTAACAGTAATTTTCAGCTTTTATAAAGCTCTTTGATGTATGCTATTTCATTTACTTTTCAAAGCCACCTTCATGGTAGTTTATTATCATTCTGGTTGTCACCGTCCTTATTATGTATCTGACTTTTCAGAGGAGAAAACCAAGATTCAGAGAGGGAAAAGGTCCCATCATGGTCATACTACCAGTAAGTGGCATATCCATGACTCAGGCTTACGTATCAGCACTCCCCACCTTGTCATTCCTCTTCTCTCCTCTCTCCCTGCCAGGGCCCCCTGGATGAGTTGAGTGCCGCGGGAATGCCTAAGGGAGGAGAGGTCAGGGCAAGGGTAGGTCCATCTTCCCTCATTTTGCTAGAGCAGCTTCACTTTTTTTTTTTAAGTTTTTTTTTTTAAGATTTTATTTATTTATTCATGAGAGACACACACATAGAGAGAGAGAGAGGCAAAGACACAGGCAGAGGGAGAAGCAGGGTTCCTGTAGGGAGTCCGATGTGGGACTCGATCCTGGGACTCTGGGATCATGCCCTGAGCCAAAGGCAGACGCTCACCAGTTGAGCCACCCAGGCGTCCCTTTAAGTTTTATTTTAATTCCAACTGGTTAACATACAGTGTTATATTAGTCTCAGGTGTGTGATATAGTAATTCAACATCTGTACGTGACCCAGTATAGAGTAGTTTCACTTCTGTCTGTTTTATGAACTGGCATTTTTTGTTTAAAGAAATGTAAGTGATTTTCTGCCATAAAAAGAGTTTAGAGGGCATCCCGGGTGGCTCAGCGGTTTAGCGCTGCCTTCAGCCCAGGGCCTGATCCTGGAGTCCCGGGATCGGGTCCCACATCTGGCTCCCTGCATGGAGCCTGCTTCTCCCTCTGCCTTTGTCTCTATCTCTCTCTCTGTCTCTCTTTCTCATGAATAAATAAATAAAATCTTTAAAAATAAAAGGGTTTAGAAACGCTTCCTCTCTCTCCTCCTCCCCCAGTTTAGGACTGTCTCATTTTCCAAATATGTCATCTTTTTCATTTCTTAGAAACCCAGAGGTTGGTGAAAGCAGAATTCAGAAGGGCTGGTGGTTTCCGAACTGGTTTAACAATGGGTAAGGCAATGGGATGACCCTCTACATTTGTTCATCTACCCAGCGCTTATAGACAGTCCAAATAAAATGATTTAATGGTCATGACCTTCTTGGTCACTCGTGACTTCCTACTGAAGTCATATTAAGAATCTTATTTCATGGTTGGGACTAGGATATTTAAGTTTGGGGATTTTGTTTGGTGTCACTTTTCCATTTTACTTGAGGGTAAGTGGGGCTTGGGCTGAAGTTTGGGCTGTGGGAAAGATGATCACAGCTAACATGTTCATAGAAGGACCATTCCAGCAAGTTCCCGTGCTCCCTGAAATAACCTGAGGGTTCTGGGTCACTAAATTGCTAACTGTGCTGACTTGGAAGGAAAATAAGAAAGTGAGTCCTAAAAAAAAAAAAAAAAAAAAAAAAGAAAGTGAGTCCTAAGCCTTTTCACCAAAAGTATGTGTTTATGAATAAATGTATCATATCATGAAACTTTCTCCAGACATTCCCTCACTGCACACATTCTTGACCTGGGAAAGAACATGTGTTCACGAGATATTCACCAGCTGTCCCGGTGCCATAGATCAATCGGCCTCTCTGCCTCACACAGCTTACTTTCTTTCCTTTTGTATGTAGGACCCACATTTACCAAGAAGAGGAAGACATAGATGATGAAAATGAACAAGGAGAAGAAAATAACGCAGAGCTTCAGCTATCAGACTGGTTTAACCCACAGTAAGAAAAAGTGTCCCCCCAGCTGCCCTTGGTGGTGGTGGGGCTGTGTAGGCAACAGTGCCATTGAGAACATTCCTGATTGGGGATATAGAGTCTTAGCATATATCAGACTTTCACCGTAGACTAGATGAGAAACTGAGAGTTTGAATATTTTGATTCATATGCTTAAGCAACAAGTGATTCTGACTGGTTGTTGAGAGGCAGCAGGCAAATCACAAAATACTGGAGCTGGAATGGGTCTCACTGGTCATGAGGTGTCATGGAAAGTGGCAGCATCTAGAGCTAGAGCAAGAAAATTCTCTGAGATTCAGCTAACTCCTCTGAAAATTGGCAGTGATGATGAAAAATCTCATGAGGCCACACATGCATTCATAAAGTGATAGTACAACAAACGGTTATCGAATACCTATGTATGACATGCCCACTGGTATTTTTCATACTACCAGTCACTGTCCATTAATGTGTTCAGAAACTAGCTTAATGGGGGAAAGTGAGCTTTCTTTTTTTTTTTAAATCGGAATCAAAAAGAAGATCAGGGGGCATCACATGAAGTAGAAGGAAGATTAAGTACTGTGTAGTTGAATTATTGTTTCTGTATATATATATGCATGTATTTGGTTGTGATGTAAAATGCATTTCTCACTGAGTCATGCTCAAAAATACTGTGCTAGTTGTTGTGTTAGGCACAGGAGATAGAGGAAATCAACCAATTTGGTCATATTCAAGAAGTTCCTAGTTTTATAGGGGCAGGAGATGTGCAAATAGTATTCATCAAAATTGGGAAGAAGGTGTGGTCAATCTGACTTAAAAGAATGTGGGTTGGGGTAGTTAGAAGGCAGGAGCTGTCCAAGATGACCGTGAGGCCTGAGAGACTGGTAGGTGGTGGTGTCGTTGACCAGGATAGGACTGGAGGAAGATAGCCAGGTCTAGGGGTGGGAGTAGGTGAAAGGCTGTACTAGGGATGTTTGTGGGTTTGGGTACTTGTCGGGCATCAGGACTGAGATTCACAGAGTGCCTGTCTTAGTTTGTTCAGACTGCTATAAGCAAGTTTATTTCTCACAGTTCGGGAGGCTGGGAAGTCCAAGATTGAAACACCAGCAGCTTTGGCAATTGGTGAGAGCCCTCTTCCTGGGCCATAGACCGCCATCTTCTCTGTCCTCTCATGATGGCGGAAGGGGCGAGGGAGCTTTCTGGGAGCTCTTTCATAAGGGCACAAGCCCATTCACGAGGCCTCCACCCTCATAAACTAAGTACTTCCCAAAGACCCTACCTCCAAAGATCAGCACACTGGGGATTAGAATTCTGAGGGGCACAGACATTCAGTCTGTAGCAGGGACCACGAGCTCAGTGGAAGATGCGTGGTAGAGATGTGGGGCGAGGAGCCGTTAGAGTACAGATGGCAATGGGACCTGTAGGCCTGGAGGGGGCCATCCAGGCAGAGGACTAAAACCACATCCTATCTGATATCAGCATTTAAAGGGCTGGTGAATGATGAGAAGTCTGAAAGGGGGAGGAAGAGCTGTAGAGGAGTATCAGGAGAGAATAGCAAGTGCTCCAGTAGGAGGGGTATGAGTTCTGGAAAGACTAAATATTTTCTGGCAAGCTCTCTTTTCGTTTTGGGATAAGGGATCACACTAGTGTGGAAAGATGGGAATTTGGGCCTCCATGTGTGTCATTTCATGAGCTGGGCAACAGGGTAGCCATCCATGAGTTTGCCTTACTGGGAATGCAAGAATATGGAAGCTTTGTTACAAAAGAATATTGCTGCTTTGGTAAGCCCCTTAAATGTGTGTGTTGGGGAGAGGGGAGACCTCCACTAGGCTAGGTGGGCTAGATGACCCAGAGATAGTCACCAAGTTTCCTTCTAAGGAGGGTGGTGCATGTTTACTGTGGCATTTATGTTCGCTGAGCGGGACTTTGAAAGCAGGGTGAGGGCTGAGTTACTGTAGACAAAGGAGAGAGACAGATCTTGGCCACCAGCTGTTACTCTCTCTGCTCTCCCCATGCATGGCTCAGCTTCTCCTCCAAACAAATGGCGAACAGATAGGTAAAGAATATCAGTTTGAAGAGACACCAAATTTAAGCCTTCCCAGGGCATCAAAGTATATTTCCTGCATAAATAAATGATGAGATGAACAACTGCCTGAAACAAATACATACATTTACATAAGTGTATCCTTTCCTGGAAACGACCTACAACATATTACAACATACTGTGTGCACATTTCCAAGTCTAGATCTCTTAGCTTCTGTGACAGTATATCCTCTGGATTTCCCTCCTACTTGTCTGTTCTTCCTTCTCCGTTCTTTATAAGCTCTTCTCCTGCTTGCCCAGCCATCATATATTAGAGTTTCTGAAGGTTCTCATCCATTTCCATGGCCTTAGACACCATGGTGTGAGAGAGATACCCACCTTCCCACCTTCAGCCCGAAGATCTCCTAAGCCCTGACTTGGGTCTGACTACCTGCTTGACATCTCTCTGCACACGTCTCCCATGACCCAAATGGATTTCCACATTCAATCCTACCTACACTTCTTTTGACTTCCAACCTTAAGCCAGAGTCTGGGATACCTCTCAGATCCGTCCTTTCCTTCACCCACCCCACAGTCTCACTGATGTATTCTGCTAATCCTTCCTCCAGAATTCTTCCTGCATTGTGTCCTTCTCTATACCCCACAGCCCGTACTCTTGTCCCTGTAGCCATCAGGTCTTTGCTGGATCATGCTCCGGGGTACTGATGCTTAGAGGGTGTTCAGTAAATAACACAGTGTGTGCACTTCACATCTCTTTGACCTATGTGATGATTCATAGTTTGTCATATTAATACTTAAAATATTCGATTTGAATACTTCCTCTACCCAACACTTGGGGATCACAGGGAACCCATTAATAATATGTGAAATTAAAAAGCTACCAATAGCCTAGGTAGGTGTGTGTCTGGAGCCCATTTTACCTTGTAGGAAGCCTCACAAACTGACACATGGGTGCTGTGCTTGGAAGAAAGGCATTTTGGTAGCTCTGAGTCTGTCCTGGCACATTTCCCTCTTTATAGAGCCCCATCTCTATGATTTTGGACATCTCTGGCAATTGACAGTAGTAAAGACTAGCTCTTAAACATGGGTGGTCTGCCCTGTCTCACTTCTTTCAAGGAGGAGTGGTGTTTGCTGATTAAGACTCTGATGTACAAGTTCATCCCGGAAGCTGATCTGATTCTCATCTGTCCTCCTCCCCCACCTCCCACTGCCTGCGTTTTCAAGCTGTCATCTGGCTTCTTGGTCAGGGTCAATAAGATATTGGAATTGTGCATGAAATTTAATAATGAACAGCTGGGAAATAGAACATTTTAATTTTTAAGTGAATGTTAATTTTTAAAATCTTTTTTTTTTCCCCCTGCTTGGAGGAATCTTCCCAGCCAAGCAACCAAACTGGTCACTGCTTTTCTGACTGTCTTTCTAGAAGATGTGGACTGAGTAGGGGTATGGTTGTATAGCAGCTGACCACCTGTGGGGAGTGTGAGATTCTTAAGTGGGACCGAGTCTTCTTTTCTGATCTCTGTGCTCAGCAATGGGTCTGGTGTGCAGTGTAGGGACTTAGGAAATGTGCAGTGAGGGACTATGTGCACTGGTCTGGCCCTTCCTATAAATCAAGTGCCTGAAGACGCAGATCCCTTCTGCTCTTCTCTTAATCCTCCTTTCTTTGTGAAATGAGGATGAGGGTAGCACCCACTTTGTAAGGTGGATTTTAGGATTAAATGAGAGAGCGAAAGTCAAGTACACTTAGTCCCTATGCACCATAAGTATGAAATAAACACACCTGCTACCTGCCTTCCCCCCACTTCCTGTTTTTTAAAAAATACTTTATTTATTTATTTAAAGTGTGAGGAGAGCTAGTGTGTGTGTGGGGGGAGGGTCAGAGAGAGGGAGAATCTCAAGCAGACTCCCTGCTTGAGCTGGAGCTCAGTGTGGGGCTTAATCTCATGACCTGAGCCAAAATCAAGAATTGGACACTTAACTGACTGAGCCACCCAGGTACTTCTCTCTCTCTCTCTCTCTCTCTCTCTTTTAAAAATAATGTCACCTACTTACAACATGTCCAGCTGGTAAACAGTTGCAAGATTTAGTTAGCAGTCTGGGTCAGACCTTCTAAAAGATCCTTGCTGAGCTAAAACTAGGATAGCAATGAATGAGGCAGCAACACAGGACAGAGTTTAAGTTCAGAAACGTGGGCTGTAGATGTGTAAGCTGAGCCTATGAGTGTGTGTGTGAGTGTGTGTGTGTGTGTGTGTGTGTGTGTGTGTGTGGTGGTTTGTGGTTTGAAATCCTGTCATTCAACAGAGCAGGGGGTTTTATGTGACTAAAATCATCACATAAGCTTCTAAAAACATAACAAAACAAAAGCTCATTATTATTCTGCACTGACAAAAATGTTAGGGTAGCAAAGGTGAGTGGAAATGATGATAAATATGGATTGTAACCCCGGCTTCATCAGCAGAGCTAGTCAATGTCCATATAAGAAGCAATACAGACAGGACGCCTGGGTGGCTCAGAGGTTTAGCATCTGCCTTTGGCTCAGGGCAGGATTCCTGGATTCCCGGGATTGAGTCCCACATCGGGCTCCTTGCATGGAGCCTGCTTCTCCTCCCTCTGCCTGTGTCTCTGCCTTTCTCTCTATGTCTCTCATGAATAAATAAAAAATTAAAAATCTTAAAAAAAAAAAAAAGGGAGCAATACAGAGTGGTAGCTCAGAGCATGGACTCCAGAGTCAGACCATCTGGGTCTGAGAACCAGCTTGGCCCCTTGCTAGCTGTGTGACCATGGGCAACTTATTTAACCTCTCTGTGCTGCTCATTGACAAAATAATAATCAAAAGAGCACCTCTGAAGGATGATGCCTTTAGCACAGTGCCTGGTCTCACAGGAAGTGCTCAGCATATGTTAGTTACTAGCAGCACAGCAGCAGCAGCAGCAGCCAACTGTGTGGCCCTGGACAAGTTAGCAAGTCTTTCTCAGCATTGATTTTCTTAACTGTGCAAGAGACTTAATATGTGGCAGGGCTGTTGCCAAGAATAAATGAGGAAGTGTATGTGAAGGTGCCTGGCAACTGGTGCTTTCATGATTGAAGGAAAGAAACCAAGAGCAGCTCTTCTCTCTGTGTGGTGTGAGGGCAGAGCTGAGACTCTAGACAAGATGGGGAGGGACAGGGGAGCAGCCTCAAAGTGTCTTCCCCCCAAATCTCTGGGGGAAATTCTGCTCTGCAGGGGAAAGGGGGAGGTCAGAAGCAGGGCACAAGTTGGAGCGAGAGGGACTGACATCTCAAGAATTAGAGTGAAGAGCCTAGTGACAGATGGACAGAAAGATGAGAGTCAAGTTAGGTTCTTTTATACTTTGGGGTTGGGGCTGAAGCTGAAGCTGGGGCTGAGGCTGGGGCTGGGGCTGAGGCTGGGGCCGAGGCTGGGGCCGGGGCCAGGGCTGGGGTGAGGTGAGGTGGGAGTTGACCCAGCCTTGCCCAGCCTCACTATGAAAATCCAGCTTTGCTGATGGGATACAGGCAGTTTTGTGAAAACCCACCCTCCACTGATGTATAGGACCAAGGGAAGTTCTCATTGGCTCCATCTATAGCAAACAGATCTCCCCAGCAGCCTTGCCAGGGCCATGTGCATGCAGCCGGCAGGGCCCCAGTGGGGATGCCTAGCCCTTTGTTTTGCCTTCATCATTGGCCTTCTCCCCTCAGTGGATGAAGGACAAGCAGATGCCTAGTGGGGACAGGCCCATTTGTGCTGGGGTTGAATCTAATGAGTGTTTCAGTCTCTGCTTCCCAGCAGGGGAAGTGAAGCCACTTCCTGAGCAAATGGGGGTCAGAGCTGAGTTCGTGTCACCCTCCTCCTATTGGGCCCCAGCTGCTATGCAGCCTGCCTTTCCAAATCTACCCTCAGCTGTTGGTCAGTTTGCTGTCATTCTTGTGTTGCTTCCTGTGTTTGTCTTGGCTTTGCCAAGTCCCTTTCGAGCATTCTAAGTGCAGAAAACATGCCTCCCCTTTGCCTCTTTGCACTCCTAGCAAAGAGGTAACGTGGTCTGAGGAGGGTCTGTGCCAGAGCCCCAAGTTCTAGCCCTGGCTGTCGAGGGGCTCTATGGAGTTCCTGCTTTTCTGGGTGACTCTGTCTCCTTGTTTGTTTGTTTGTTTGTTTTAATAATAAATTTATTTTTTATTGGTGTTCAATTTGCCAACATACAGAATAACACCCAGTGTTCATCCGTCAAGTGCCCTCCTCAGTGCCCGCCACCCAGTCACCCCCACCCCCCGCCCTCCTCCCCTTCCACCACCTCTAGTTCGTTTCCCAGAGTTAGGAGTCTTCCATGTTTTGTCTCCCTTTTTGATATTTCCTACCCATTTCTTCTTCTCCCTTCCCCTGTGTCCTTGTTTGTAAAATGAATGATAACACCAGAACCCTCTTAAATCTGGGGCCCTTTTTGGCCTATAACCAAGTTTTTTACCTAGAAATCCCTTTCTGGTAAAAGGCACATTATTATTATTATTTTTTAAAGATTTTATTTATTTATTCATAGAGACACACAGAGAGAGAGCAAGAGAGAGGCAGAGACACAGGCAGAGGGAGAAGCAGGCTCCATGCAGAGAGCCTGAGGTGGGACTCGACCCAGGGTCTCCAGGATCACGCCGCTGCGCCACCGGGGCTGCCCTATAAGACACATTAAAATAGCTTTCTCAAAAAAAAAAAAAAAAAAAAAAGCTTTCTCTCTTTTGGCTCCAGTGTCACTCTCTCATCCTCCCAAATCAAGGATTAGGGCCTCTTTAGGCTCAGATGACACCCACAGGGATAAAACTCAAAGATGCCACTGGCTGTTTAGGAAGAGGCCGAGAGGTAGGGGGAGGGATCCAGAAGGAAGAAGAGAACTAGGAAAGCAGCAAAAGGGGATAGGGTATGAAGATGTGCAGGTAAGAACACCCTCAGGGCCCCAAAGTCAGCCCTCCAAGGCACCTGGCCAGAGCCTCCTGTTCCTCACCCAGAAGATGCTGCCCCTGCAAATGTCATACGACCCCACTGACTCCCTGGGGCTAAGTCAGGATTCAAGGACTGTCTCAGCAGATCACAGCTGATCCCAGTTTTCCCTTGGACAATCTCTGCCCCACCTTAGGAAAGCTGTCCTGACTCATGGGGCCTTATGTCTTGTCACCAGGAAACGTCCAGAGGTTGTGACAGTGACCAGATGGAAGGCACCGGTTGTGTGGGAAGGCACTTACAACAGCACCATCCTAGAAAATTATTATGCCAAACAGAAAATTACCATAGGTTTGACAGTTTTTGCTGTTGGAAGGTAAGTGTTCCTAATAAAATTGACCTCAGCTTTTTCTTGTTTCATCATAAGAATGTTTGTGAGGGGCCCCTGGGATTATGGAGCTGTGCCTGCCTTGTTTGAATTACTAGATAGGAGAATGTTATCATGGGACGTTTTCCATCTCTGTTCTACTGAGGCCCCAAAAGGGCTGGAAACAAAACAACAAATAGTAGGTGAGTCGGACTCCTTCTCACCTCAAGGTAAAGGTCCCCAGTTACAAGTAAAAATGTCCGCTACATCCACAGAGCCTAGGGTCTCTAGCACACCCACAACTACCTCCTCCCTGACCTCTATGGCTTTCTCTGGAAATTCCAAAAATAGCAGTTGTTGGCCCAAATGTGCACCAACCATCCTCCTTCACTCTCAGACCCAGGACCAAGGACAGAAAGATTTACAGTCTAGAGTGATCCAGGTGTGGTGGTTCTCCATGTCTTCATGGGTTCCTCATATCTTCCTTGACCCCCAGAGATTCAGCTAGCCAGAACTTCCTCTTCCAGAGATTGGGTAGGCAGTCATTTTTACTTGAAATTAGTAGCTGGATATTAGTTTTAAAATGTAACCCATTTTGCTCTTTTGGAGAGTTTTGGGTTTTTTGGGTATTTTTCCAAGACAAAAGCAAAAGTTCGATCTTCCTAGTCCCTCTCTTCCCCCAGCCATGGGCCTTTCCTTCTGTTTCTTTCCTGAAAACCACATGGAAAGTTGATCCCGTGGCCTGTATGAAGAGTGTTGAAGGCCCAGGTTGATCTGAGCTTCAGCTCTACCTGCTATAGGGCCTAAAGGAGAGCTCCACGAAGATCTGATGGTTCTCCTAAGATCTCCAACCCAGAGCCTAGAAGCCATCCTTGTCACCATACTAATCAGGTATGGTGACCTAATTAGTCATCTGGGTGGCATCTCTAATAGATTAAGTGTGACTCTGGAGTGTTGACATTTTCCTCAGGAGACTCTGTACTGTTCTGAGTCAGGAGCCAATACTCAGCTAACCTAATCCCATGGCACGAATGTTACAGAGTGATTCGATCTTGGTGTTCCCTAAAAGAACAGAATACTGCCTATGGCTTCACACTGTCTTCACTGTCTAGCTACAACTCTGCAGAACCAAACTGTAAATCACATATCCTGGGGAAAGCCCTATGCTCTCCACCCTGAGGCTTGAGAGGACTGTTTGTGCACTCAGCAGCAATAAATCCTTGTTAAGAATGGGTTTGGACTTTTAGTTAGGAGGTGTGATGTTTGGTTGCCTTTCAAATAACAATGCAGGAAGTCAACAACAGTATTTTAATCTCTAAACAATGCTAAACCTCCAGCAGCTCCCTCCCTTGCCCTAGGATTGTCTCCCAAGCTTCACAGCACAGTAGATTTTTCTTAAAGTTTTAGACCACCCAAGAATTTCCTGACAACCAGCTACAGAGCCATGTTGAAGTCCCTGTTTATATTGCTCAGATATCTTCTTTCCATTTAAATAATCAGTACTGTAAATTCTTGGGCTTCTAGTGGCCAGCATTAAAAGCATACTTTATTTTGGTGGTAAAGAAAGGAAATCCAAGCAGTAACCAAAAAGCGAAACAAAGTACCAATTATTATGGCTCACAAAACTTCTTGATTGGCTGTAGCTGTTATCAGCAAATTAAATTCAATTCACATTCTCTGAGCAACCATGAGTCTGGGGTCTGCATAAGTTCTGTTAAGCCATCTGACTACTACTTTCTCCTCTCTATGATCTCCATGGTTTCACAAGGGCATATGGCTTGGGTACAGAAGACACCAATATAATGTGTTTGGAATGAAGATATACGTAGCTAAAATATCACCACCCACCCATTAGAATTGCCCAAATCCAAAACACTGGCAATACCAAATGCTGGTGAGGATGTGGAACACCAGGGACTCTCATTCATTACTGGTAGGAATGCAAAATGGCACAACCATTTTGGAAGACAGTTTGGCAGATTTTCACAAAGCTAAACATAATCTCACCATGCAATCCAGCAACTTTCTTCCTTGGTATTGAGCCAGAGGAGGTGAAAACTTACGTCTACATAAAAATCTGTACACAGATGTTTATAGCAGCTTTATTGATAACTGCCAAAACTTGGAAGCAAACAAGATGTCCTTTAGTAGGTAAATGGATAAACTGTAATTGGATAATCCTTACATTGTAACAACTGAAATATTATCAGTGTTAAAAAGAAATGGGTTATCAAGCCATGGAAAGACATGGAGGAACCTTAAACACGTTAAGTTAGTGAAAGAAACCAATCTAAAAAGACTGCATACTGTATGATTCCAACTACATAACATTCTGGAAAAGGGAAAACTATGGAGACAGTGAAAAGATCAATGGTTGTCAGGAGTGGGGTGGGTTTGGGAGGGAGGGTTGGATGAACCGGCAGAAGACAGGATTTTTAGGGCAGTGAAAATACTCCGTATAATATTATAATACATAGCAATAGGTACATGTCACTATACATTTGTCCAAATCAATAGGATGTACAACACCAAGAGTGAGTCTACTGTAAACTGTGGGGTAATAATGATAGTCCAGTGTAGGTTCATGGATAGCAATGGATAGCATGGATAGCATGTGTCACCCTAATGCTGGATATTGATACTGGGGGAAAGCTGTGGGAGGGTAGGGGAGCAGGGGGGTACATGGGAACGAACTCTGTGCTTTCAGGTCAATTTCGCTGTGAACCTAAACATGCTCTAAAAAATAAAATCTGTTTTGAAAAACAAGGAAAAATAGTTAAACTGAGGTTAAATCAGAGGCTGTTTGCTTTGGTGTTTGGACGAGTCTTACGGTGATGGCATCTGAAAAATGGATTGGTGTGTAGGGTAATCAGTGGGATGCTTAGAGGATGAGTAAGTAATAGAGAAGGATATCCATATCCTATCACCCATTCTCTGGGTCCCAGGAGAGTGGTGATGGTTAGGCTTAATATGTCCCCAAAGGACCCAAAGGTCATGTCCCTCTTGCATCTAATAGGACAGTAGCAACATTGGGTATAGTTTGAGGGAGAACTAGTGCCCCCTGATGTTGGTCAGAGGGTACATACTTCCAATTATAAAATGAATAAGTTCTGGGGATCTAATGTATATCACGGTGATTATAGTTAAAAATACTGTATTATATACTTGAAAGTTGTTAAGAGAATAAATAATTTTTTAAAAAGATTTTATTCATTCATGAGAGACACACAGACAGAGAAGCAAAGACACAGGCAGAGGGAGAAGCAGGCTCCATGCAGGGAGCCTGATGTGGGACTCAATCCCGCGTCTCCAGGATCATGCCCTGGGCCGAAGGCAGGCGCTAAACTGCTGAGCCACCCGGGGAGCCCCTGGAGAATAGATCTCAAATGTTCTCATCACAGAAAAGAAATGGTAGTTATGTGGCATCGTGGAAATATTAGCTAATGCTATAGTGGTAACCACTTTGTAATATAAAAGGGATTAACACTCTATACAAATTACACGTAAATGATGCTGTATGTCAATTATATCTCCGTGAAGCTAGCACCCACTCTGCCTGTCCAGATTCTGAACCAACTGATAAATAAGACAAAGGGCTAAATAAGGTAGATGATGCGATTATGTTTATTATAGTTAAAGCTGGTCCTGGGGAATGTGGCTTCTATCTGCAGACCCTAGACATCCTGGTATTGAACTGCGGAATTAGAAAGATTAGGTATCCAGGCTTCCAGATGTGGAGTAAGGCCTGTACCCCTAGGCTTACTTCAGGGCCCCAAGCAGTTGAGAGCACAGGCTCCCTCCAGCTGGCTGGTGGCCATTTCCAAGAGTGAGAGTAGTTGGGGTAGGGCTGCAAATGCCCTGTCGCTCTTCCAAAATCAGCAGGTAAGTCACTCCTCCTCTCCAGAGTGGAGCGAATGAATGGTGGAAAGCAGCCAGGAATGTTACCCTATACAATGTGGGAAACATATGTCTGGGATGGGAAAAATCATTCCTCCCCTAAACTGTCAAACACAGACAAGATGATTAAATAGCACGTAGACTCCTGCACAAATTCCATTGGTGACATTTGTCCCCTTCTTCTTTGTTTCAGATACATTGAGCATTACTTGGAGGAGTTCTTAATATCTGCTAATAGGTATTTCATGGTTGGGCACAAAGTCATATTTTACATCATGGTAGATGATGTCTCCAGGATGCCCTTGGTAGAGCTGGGTCCTCTGCGTTCCTTCAAAGTGTTTGAGATCGAGCCTGAGAAGAGGTGGCAGGACATTAGCATGATGCGCATGAAGACCATCGGGGATCACATTGTGGCCCATATCCAGCACGAGGTGGACTTCCTCTTCTGCATGGATGTGGACCAGGTCTTCCAAGATAGCTTTGGAGTAGAGACCCTGGGTCAGTCAGTAGCTCAGCTACAGGCCTGGTGGTACAAGGCAGATCCTGACGAGTTCACCTACGAGAGGCGAAAGGAGTCTGCAGCATACATTCCATTTGGCCAGGGGGATTTTTATTACCACGCAGCCATTTTTGGAGGAACACCCATTCAGGTCTTAAACATCACCCAGGAGTGCTTCAAGGGAATCCTCCAGGATAAGAAAAATGACATAGAAGCTGAGTGGCATGATGAAAGCCACTTAAACAAGTATTTCCTTCTCAACAAACCCACTAAAATTTTATCCCCAGAATATTGCTGGGATTATCACATAGGCCTGCCTTCAGATATTAAGACTGTCAAGATATCTTGGCAGACAAAAGAGTATAATTTGGTTAGAAATAATATCTGAGTTTAAACTGTGCCAGTAGGTTTCTGAATCTGAGAGACCTGGCTAGTATTATTCTGGCTACTTCCTCAGAAGAGTAACACTTAACTTTTAAACAATACTAACAAAACACCAACACAGCAAGTACTTGCTCTTCTTCCTTATAACTTTGCAGTATGGGAGAATGAACCTATGGTAATCAGATGTAAATTCCCAGTGATTTCTTATCTACTCTGGGTTTGGGGGAAATACTATCAACTGAACAACAACAACGACAACAACAAAATTGACACAGGCAAAGAAAAAGCCAGAAACCCTCTCTACGTGCCAGATAATGTATTGGAGAAAAGGGTGCTAAGGAAGTGTTTGGCAACAAGATATAATTATGGTAGGGGTGGGGGTCATCCCCATGACTTCAGTGTCTGCTGAATCTAAAGCAACATCGAGTTGCTTGGCGGCAGCAGAACTCTGAATAAGAATACAATCCACCTGGGCAATTCTCAGATGGTTTCAGTAGCAGTCTGCTTTAGGCCATTTGCTGTCCATGTTTTCCCATCTGGAAAGTGCTGTTTGGCTTCTGTGCAGAAGATTGGTGGAGATTCTCAATGGTTATCATGGTGATGAAGGTTTGGAGTCCATTGGGTGCTCGGCATGGAGTGAAAACAAAGACTCAAAGTGAGTTTTCCACGAAATGGCAGAGAGTGGAAAAAGAGGAGACTGATCTCTATGGGCCACCTCTGAGGGGCACACGGCATGGGGCTGGTGCTTAAACACAGCATGTATCCAGGCACCGAGCGGGACGCAGCGCGGGTCATCTCCAGCCTCCTCAGACCCACAACGACCAGAGCGGAGGGGTCTTTGCATGGAAGGTGCTTCCTGCTTTTGCCTAAGTCACATTCACTCTGCCAGATCCTGCAACTTGTGCCTTCAGTTCCTTAGCTAGAAGTGGATGGTGCCAGAGAAGGCAAAGCCCTGCAGTGGAGAAGAGGCTTGCATTTCCCAAACTTGGGGTGCAGGACAGTAAGCCGTCAACATGTCCTGTTGCCACCTACTCTAGCTCTCAGGGCCATTCAGCCCATCCTGCCCCCAAGTGGAGCACTGACATCAAGGAGTAGATTGATTTTGAAAAACTCTGCCATTAAGGAACCTCCTTTTCTGCTGCCCTGTCTGCACTACTGAAGCCTGAGAACGAGACATTGAATAAAATGGCTAATTGATTGATTTTGTATCTCAAGCAGAGAGGATGGCATTGGGAGGCCCAGTCCTCATAACTGAACAGCTTAACATATAGTTCCCTTCTCTAAGAGAAGCTATGAAATCCTACATATTACTTAAAGTTAAGCGATTCAATGTCAGGGAAGTTGGGAGGCAACATCTACATATGCAGGTATATTTATAATTTGCTTGTTTTCCAGTTTTGATAATTTTTTTTCCGTTTTTAAGTGATTTATTTGAAGAGCCACTGCACAGGCGCCATGTTCAGCACAGTGGACTTATGTGATAAAATGAAGCCCATGTTTTTTCTACCATTTCACTGTGCCTCCTACTCTTCAATCCTTGCCAAAAAAATCTCACAACTAGCAAAACCAAACCAAACCAACAAAAATCCTGAAGAAGTGGAGTTTGTAAAAGAAAGTGAAGACCACACATCAGTTAGGACACTCTCTTTCCAGGACTCAATTTCTGGGATCTATTCTGGAGTAGACAATTGAGCATTTAAGTCCTAAACCAAAGAAATGATCTATCTTAAAAGATTTAGGGGACAGGGTTGATGTTTAACTTTAGAGAGAATATTGATTTCTTTTTGCTTAAATTTAAATCCCAAATGAACAAACTCAAGATATCATTCATAGTTATTCCTAAACATTAAAAAATAATAAAATTCTGATTCCAATTGAATAAATTATTTTCTCAGTAGATTCTGGTCTGGTCATGGATTGTGCATTTCCTCCCAAAGATGTTCAGAATAATCAATTACAAAATTTTACATTTTTGGCCCCAAAAAGGCCTGATGTCCTTCTAAAAACGTGTTCACTATTACGAAGATAGAACATGGTTGAGAGTCCCAAACTTTTAAAACAACAAATACTTACGGAGTACTTTCAAAAGTGGTGCATTGAAGTAATTAAGTGCCAGTGAAAGAACCAGAAAGAAAAAGCTTGTCTCTGGAGCCCAGAGTGCAGTGTCAGGACAGAGACAAAATGCCAGAACTGCATCTGGGGGTTATTATTCCTGACCTCTGGGCATTATATGTGGCAGAGGGAACCCCGGGAAAAGGCTGAATTTCCAGCCAAGTCAGGGTGGGTGGATTTGTAACAAATATAAACATGAAAAGTGACTAGGTGAATGAATGTGGAGCATCACACTAAGCCTTGCTGGGACTAAAGTCACACTGCCGGGAGGTCAGCCCAGTACTGGCAGATGGGAACGTCCAAGCTCCTGGGCCCTAACCCTAACCCTAGATTGTGTTCTGTCTGACCCCAGTCCCAACCTTGGCTCCAAATTCCAAGGCATTGAGGACACGTGAGTGACACCAGAAAGCTCCCCCATGCACCCAGATGAAATTCTGTGATTTGGAATTCCAGCAGTTGATTCCAGCCTGAAAAATCAGAAGAGCCTCCTAAGCCCAGTTGGCATGTTCCACGGCCCCGTGCACATCCATTCCCGAGTCTGAGCCTCCCACTGAGCATTGCCTTCAACTCAGGCCTCCTGGAAAGTCTCTACCCTATGGGCATATAGGACCCTCCGAGCTCCTGGGTCCTAATCCTAACCCTAATTTGGTTTTGCCCTGACCATGCCCCAAAGCCTGGCTCTGAACTGTGAAGGATGGGGGACTAGTGAGTGACACCATAACAGTCAGCCAACCCCCCAGGTGGAAAAATTGCCATTCAAATGAGGGGCAGAGAAGGAAAACCTGAGATGGATTATGGGCTCCCTGAGCCCAGGCCCATGTTCAATGCATGCCTGCACATTAGCTGCAAACCTGAGCCTTATGCTGAGCTTTGTACTCAACTCAGCCCTCTGGGGAAGTCTCCACTGTGGCGGCAGACAGGGCCTTCCAGGGACTTAACTCTAACCCTAGTTTGGGTTCTGATCCAAACCAACCCCAGGGCCTGGCTCTAAATCTCCATGGGTTGAGGACGTGAGTGATACCAGAAAGCTCGGACACCCACACAGGTTATATCATGCTATTTGGGAAAGCGGCACAGAGAGAGCGCTTGAAAAATCTGAAGGGCCCAATGAGACCAGTCTCAAATCCAGTGCCCCCTGCGTCAGTCATGCACCTGAGCCTCGCGCTAAGCCTTGCCCTGAAGTCATCCTGCCAGGAGATCTAGACAATGCCAGCAGATTGGAGCGTCCAAGCTCCTGGGCCCTAACCCTAACCCAACCCAGGCCCCCAAGCCTCGCTCCAAATTCCAAGGCATTTGAGGACATGTAAGTGACACCAGAAAGCTCGTCTATGCACCCAGATGAAATTGTGTGATTTAGAATTCCAGCAGTTGATTCCAGCCTGAAAAATCAGAAGGGCTTCCTAGGGGAAGCCTTAACTCTAACCCTAGTTTGGGTTCTGATCCGAACCAACCCCGGAGCCTGGCTCTAAATCCAGAGGGATTGAGGACACATGAGTGGAACCAGAAAGCTCCGCTACCACCCAGATTGATATGGTGCCATTCGGGAAAGAGGCACAGAGATAGAGCTCAAACAATCTGAAAGTCCCGATTAGACCAGCCCCAAGTTCAGCAACCCTGGCACCTGAGCCTTGCACCTGAGCCTCTGGCTAAGCCTTTCTCTCAATTCAGCCTTGCCAGGAGGTCAGCCTGATGCCGCCAGATTGGGACATCTGAGCTCCTGACCCTAACCCTAAACCTAATTTGGGTTCTGTCCTGATGCAGTCAACGAGCCTGGCTCTGAATTGCAAAGCATTGAGGACCTGTGAGTGACACCAGAAAGCTCACCCATGCACCCAGATGAAATTGTATGATATGGAATTCCAGTAGTTGATTCCAGCCTGAAAAATCAGAAGGGCCTCCTAAGCCCAGTCAACAGGTTCCATGGCCTCCTGCCCATCAACAGTTGTTGGGTAGGTGCAATGAAAATGGGACATACTTAAGTCTGTGAACCAAGTGTTCCATGAATGCAGCCTTCAACTAACATCTCACATAAGGAAGTTAGATCCTATCTCCAAAGTAGGTGTGGAGGTGCAATGGAAATGCGATATACTTAACTCTGAGGAAAATGCATTCCTTAAAAGTAACTTTCAACTAGCCTCTCACACAAGAGATTTAAAACCTTTCTCAACAGTAGTTGCAGAAGAGAAATGGAAATGTGATATACTTACCTCTGAGAACCCAACTTTCCCTGAATGAGGTTTTCAAGTAGCCTCTCACGTAAGGGAGTTAGAACCTATCTCAAAAGTAGGTGCAGAGGCCCACTGGAAATGCCACATACCAAATTCTGGGGAAGAGAAACCATTCTCTGAATGCAGATTTCAACTAGCCTTCACAGAAGGTAGAATCTATCACAAAAGTGGGTGCTGAAGTGCAATGGAAATGCGTTTCCTTTAATTCTGAGAAACAAGGGTTCCTTGAGTGCAGCATTCAACTAAACTTTCACTTAAAGGAGTCAGAACTTTTCACAAAAGTAATTGTGAGGGCACAGTAAAACATGTGCTGTGTTTATCTTAGTAGCAACTGCTCCTTAAATGCCGCTTTCAACTAGCCTCTTACATAAGGGAGTTAGAACCGCTCGCAATAGTGGTTGTGAATGTGCGATGGAAATGTGCCATAGGTACTCCTTGAAATGTTTTTTGAATGTAGATTTCAACTAGTCTCTCACCTAACAGAGTTAGAAACAATTGCTACAATAGGTGGGACTCAACATGAAATGGGCTGTCTTGAACTCTGATAATCAAGCATGCCTTGAACGTAGCTTTCACCTAGTCTCACAGAAGGGAGTTAGAACCTATCTCAGGAGTAGTTGTGCAGGACAGTAAAAATGTGTTTTTTATATCTCTGGGAAATAGCTCTTGCTTGAACACACTTTTGGCTAGTCTCTCACATAAGGGGGTTAGAACTTAACATAAGTGTGGAAGTGGGCTCTCCTTAACTCGGAGAAACAAGCATTCCTGGAATGCAGTTATCAGCTAATCTGTCACATATGAAGGCTAAAAACTCTCTCAACAGTGGGTGTGGAAGCACAATGGAAATGGGCTGTCCTTAACCCTGAGAAACAAATTTCCTTGAAGGCAGCTTTCAGCTAGCCTCTCACATATGAGTTAGAACCTAGCTCAACATGAGGTGTGGAGGCACAATGGAAATGCACTGTACTTAACTATGAGAAACAAATGTTCCTAAATTGCAGCTTTCAAAAGCCCTCTCATATAAGGGAGTTAGAACCTATTTCAAATGTTGGTGTGGAAGTGCAAGGTAATTGGGTTGTACTTGATTCTGAAAAACAAGTGCTCCGTGAATGCCTCATTCAAACGCTCTCTCATACAAGGCAGTTAGAATCTATCTCAAAAGTAGGTGTGGAGGTGCATGGAAATGGGTCGTATTTAATTGTGAGAAACAAGCGGTCCTTGAATGCAACTATTTTTTTCTTTTGCATTCAACCTTCAAGTAGCTTCTCACATAAGGGAGTTAGAACCTATCAACAGTGGTTGTCGAAGCCCAATGGAAATGGGCTGTCCTTGGGATGCCTGGATGGCTCAGCAGGATCAAGTCCCACATTGGGCTCCCTAAATGGAGCCTGCTTCTCCCTCTGCTTGTGTCTCTGCCTCTCTCTCTGTGTCGCTCATGAATAAATAAAATCTAAAAAAATATATATATATTGGCTGTCCTTAACAGAGGAAAATGTGTGCCTTGACTATAGCTTTCAACTACCTCTCACATAAGGGAATTAGATCCTATCTCAACAGTAGTTGTGGGGGACAAAGGAAATGCGATGTCCTTAACATCTGTGAAACAAGCTTTCCTCTTTTGGAGCTTTCAACTAGCGTCTCATATAAGGTAGTTATATTTGATCTCAACACTAGCTGTGAAGGCCTAGTGGAAATGCGATGTACTTAACACTGAGGAACAAGTGTTCCTTGAATGCAGTTATCATGGAACCTCTCACATAAGGGAGTTAGAATCTATCTCAACAGTAGTTGTGGAGGTGCAATGGAAATGCTGTATACTGAACTCTGAGAAAAAGATGTTTCTTGGATGGACCTTTAACCAGCTAATCATGTAAGGCAGTTAGAACCTAACTCAAGAGTAGGTGTGGAGGCGCAATAGAAATGTGATCTACTTAACTACGAGAACCAAAAGTCCATGAATGCAGCTTTCCAGTAGCTTCTCAAAAAGGGAGTTAGATTCCAGGTCAACAGTAGTTGTGGGGGTGAAATGGAACTGCCATCAACTTAACTTTATGACACAAAGATTTCTTGAACTCAGCTTTCAACTGGCCTCTCCTAAAAGGGACTTAGAACCTATCTCAACAATAGTTATGCAAAACAGTAAAAATGCATTGAATATCTCTCTGGGAAATAACTCTTGCTAGAATGCAGCTTTCAGCTAGCCTCTCACATAAGGGGGTTAGAACCTATCTCAACAGTAAGTGTGAAGGAGCACTGGAAATGGGCTGTCCTTAACTCTGAGAAACAAGCATCTCATGTATGCACAGGCCTGCAGAGCGTCCCCTGGAAGCAGCTAGGGAAGAAAGAGCAGCATTAGACTCACCAGCCGGCGACCTTGAGCAAATAAATCACTGAGGCTCCCAGAGCCTCCCTCTGTTCTGACCACTTTGTAGGTGATCCCGAGGATCACCAAGAGAGGCTGTTTTGTAAATTGTAACGTGGGAGACCCCTGTGACCTGTGAGAGGTGCTTGCTTGCGAAAAGGACCAGTTTATCTTAGTGTCCAGCCTCTGTTATCTTTCCATTTCACATTGACCATCGCTCCAGACATCTGGATCATTTAATGCAACAGATCATCCCTGGACCCCTAGTGATGTGCTCGGTGGTGCTTGGTATTGGGATGGGGAATCCAAAAGAAGGAAAAAGTAGGGCCCGCCCACAATCCTCTGGCCCTTGAGCCAGGGGCTGGAGAAGATAGAATGCCCAAGAGGAGGCAGCTTTCAGAAGAAAGTTTTCTGTTCACTTTTGTTCTTAACAGTCACATGGAAAAGACACATTCGTGATGAATTTTCACAAAGTGGACGTGCCTTGCAACCACTCCCCGGCCTAAGAAGCAACATGACCAACCTCCCAGGAACTCCTTTGGGCCCCTTCCGAGTCTCAGCCACTCCCATCCTGAGTTCTAGCACCACAGATTGGTTCTGCCTGTTTCTGATTTTTAAATAAATGAACTCATCCAGGGCTTCTTCCTCTCTACATTACATACATGACACTCATGCTGTTGTTAGCTGCTGCAGCTGGCTCATTCTCATCGTCATGTATGGCGTCCCACTCTAGGACAGGACTGATCTGCTCTGATGATGGGCTTTGGGGTTGTTTCCAGTTTTTGCTGTGTTACAAATGTTCCAGTCCGTGTCTCTTGGTGAGCTTACAGACATTTTTCTTTTGCGTCCAGATCTAGAGCATGGTGACTGGGTTGCAAGCACACCTTTTGTTCAGCTTTCCTAGATTTAAGCAAGTTGTTGGGACTTCCAGACCCTAACACCATGGCCAACCAGCTCATGTGCCCAGGGGAAGGGGTGTGCAATTTTGTTAAGAACAGCTGTAAGATTAGGCATCCCTTGTCGGGGCCCCTGGACTTTGATCCCCTCTCCTAAGTCTGGGGTTTCCAGACTGTCCACCCAGGAGGCATGTGGAGCCCCTCCGGAGGGCTGAGATGGGGTGGGGGTGGGGGGTTGCTTTGAGCTGCACTTCCCTGCTTCAGCCAAAGCACTCTGTGTGCTCTGTTTTGCGTAGTGGGGTTCTGAGAAGGACTTCCTGTGTTTTTTTTTCTCATTAAGAGTTTTAGCTGTTCGACATTTGAAAATCCACTGCTCTAAGGTCCTTTCCAGCTGGACAATTCTATCTTTAGGAGCAGGAGGTGGGTGTGGGAAGGGTTAAGCATTATTCAGCCAAAGAGCAGGGTTGGGCCTTGGTGACCTTTTAAAGTTCTTATAGCTCGGGGTTTCCATGCGAGAGATCTGGTAACATTCTATAAAAGTACCCTTCAAACAAAACAACTTCTGAAGTTCAAAAGATGTGGAGGGGAGGCTTCACCTTAAGGAATATCTAGATAGCATTTTGACAAGGGTCTTGAGGACTCTCTCCCCTTCTCCCACCCACCCTGCATTTTTTTTTTTTTTTTTAATTGACTCCTCCATTGGCTGTTCCTTCTAGTAGTCACTTGGGGATGTCTGGGCCCAGAACAGTTCCCATTTTTGCCAAGGAGTGGGTGACGTGGGCAGCCAGTGTGTCCCTCTCAAGGGTGGTGGCCTCCCCTCCCCCAACACCAGGCCTAGTTTGGGCCTGTAGTTTCGTTTGGTGAGGGAGGCCTGGCTGCTTGTGGGCCCAAAGAGAAACATCTCTGCCTTGGCATGTAGCTCTGAGTCAACAGGCCTGATAAACAGCCCATTTCCCAGGGCCAGCGAGGAACAAAGCCCCTGGCTGCTGTGGGATCTCTCTGCCCCCTTCTTCCTGAAGCAGCTGTTTATTCTTTTGACAGGAGTTGGAGGGCAGCACCTTCCCTTCCTCCAGCCCAGCCTCCTTCAGTAGAGCGGAGCTCAATAGAACTGTGTTGTTTTGCCTTTTACTCTGCGGGGAGAGAAGCAGATGATGAGGTATGTGAAATGTTGAAATGATTTACTTGGACTTGGTCGGGGTCACTGGGGGAGCTGTGTGGGAGCAGGAGCAGGCTCCGGCGTGGACCCACCTGGGGGAGGAAGCAGGCTTTCCCTTAACCTCTTGCTGGTGCCCCCAGTAGTTCTGGAGGGAGACAAAGTCCTGGTCTCCCTGCTCTAGAAGCAGGAGCTGGTGGGGTGTTGGCTCAGGGACTTCACTGTAAGTTCTGCTTTATTTTGCTCCTGTTCTTGGCAGAACCTCATGGGGGCCATGGCTGGCCGTCAGGGGCTGCGGCTGGGGTTTTCTCTCTAGGATTCCAGGTGACAGCACAGAGGCAGGAGGGTGCGGGGCTGGCCTCGCGGGTGGACCTAGAGAGCCCTCCCAGGGCAGTGCAGACACTTCATTTACCGTATGTCTCTTGGGAAAACGCTGGCATGGTGACTCCTGGGCCAGGCGGCAAGGAAGAGCTGGCTGGATCCAGGCTTCAGATTTCCTGAAGGGGATTCAGGAAGAGGCACCATAAGAGGTACTTCAGAGGACAGGTTGTTCCGTCTGTGATGGCTGGAGCAACAGTTAGTCGTGTGCTTAGTCTGAGACCTGACTGGTTTCCTCTGCCTGTTTACTCTGACCCTCATAATGGAAAACATCCCTGGAAAGAGGCTTCTATGCACTTTTCCCCCCGCACAGATTGTCCCACGCTTCTTCCAGTAGGGAGCGTTTCCCTGTAACGCCCTTCATTTCAGTGGGGGATTTTGGATAAAGTGCCCACCCCTTGGATAATGGCTCCCCACTTTGGCTTCAGCTTAAACCGAGTCTGTCACCAGGGTGAGTTAGCACACCCTCTCCACAATGGTTGTGGAGGTGAAATGACCCTGCAACCTCCTGAATGCAGAGGAACCTGCCATCCTTGAGTGAAACTTTCAGCTAGCCCCTTCCAGGTGGGAGGTAGGCACTAGCACCATTTTAGGCCGGAGTTCCAATGGAACTCACTGACCTGAACCTTGGGCCCAAGGGTCCTGTGATAGCAGCTTTCCACTGGCCTCTCCAGGAAGGGCTTGAGAAGCAGCTCCTCAGGAAGTTTGGAGGGGCCCTGCAAGGCACTGTCCACCTCCCAAGGGACCTAGGCCTTCCTGGAATGTCTCTCTGACAAGCTTCTCACATCAGGGAGTTTAAAGCATCTGTCTCAGCAGTGGTGGCAGTGCAAAGGGCAAGCAGTGTACTTATATATGAAGACAAAGATTTCCCTGAGGGAAGATCTCCATTAGGCCTCTGACATAGGTGAGGTAGACCCTACATCCACAGCAGCTGTGGAGGCGCAGTGGAAATGACTTGGCATTAATTGTGAGACTCACTCATTCCTGGACAGCTAGTGTCTCTATCAAGGGAGTTCAAATCTATATCTATGGCAGGTTTGGAGGTGTGGTAAATATGGGCTGGCGGGCTTCTGTGATGCCACAGATCCTTGAATGGAGGTTTCCACTAGCCTCTTGAGAAAGAAGGTAGAGACCCCTTCTCCAAGGGTTGCTTATGGGCAGTGGAAAGCTGGTCTACTTCACTTTGAAAACCAAGCCTTCCCAGATGTGCTTTCAACAAGCACTCATTCCTGAAGGACATTAGAAGCTAACGCCACAAGTTATTGCGTGGGCACAGTGGAAAGGCCAGGTATTTAATATTTAACACTGTGAAAGAATCTTCTGGCCTGCAGCTTGCAAGTAGCCTACCACCAGAGTGTGTTAGAATCTCTCTCAAAGGCTGGTGTGGAGGTGCAATGACAAGGCGATACAGTGTACTCTGTGACACAGGTGTTCTATGACAGAAATTTCAGCTAGCTTCTGTCTTGTGGGGGGTAGGCCATTGCTCAAGAATCAGCAGGAGGCCCAATGGATGTCACTGTTCAGAACCATGGGCACAATCAGGGAAATACAAATCAAAACCACAATGAGATACCACCTCACACCAGTGAGAATGGTGAGAATGAGAATGAGGATGAGGAGAGAATGGGGAAAATTAAGGCAGGAAACAACAAATGTTGGAGAGGATGTGGAGAAAGGGGGACCCTCTTTCACTGTTGGTGGGAATGTGAACTGGTGCAGCCACTCTGGAAAACTGTGTGGAGGTTCCTCAAAGAGTTAAAAATAGACCTGCCCTACGACCCAGAAATTGCACCGTTAGGGATTTACCCCAAAGATTCAGATGCAATGAAACGCCGGGACACCTGCACCCCGATGTTTCTAGCAGCAATGGCCACAATAGCCAAACTGTGGAAGGAGCCTCGGTGTCCATCGAAAGATGAATGGATTAAGAAGTTGTGGTTTATGTATACAATGGAATATTACTCAGCCATTAGAAACGACAAATACCCACCATTTGCTTCGACGTGGATGGACCTGGAGGGTGTTATGCTGAGTGCAGTAAGTCAATCGGAGAAGGACAAACAGTGTATGTTCTCATTCATTTGGGGAATATAAATAATAGTGAAAGGGAATATAAGGGAAGGGAGAAGAAATGTGTGGGAAATATCAGAAAGGGAGACAGAACATTAAGACTCCTAACTGTGGGAAACGAACTAGGGGTGGTGGAAGGGGAGGAGGGCGGGGGGTGGGGGTGAATGGGTGACGGGCACTGACGGGGACACTTGACGGGATGAGCACTGGGTGTTATTCTGTATGTTGGTAAATTGAACACCAATAAAAAATTAATTTATTAAAAAAAAAAAGAACCATGGGCACAAGCGTCCCTCGAGGACAGTTTTCCAGTGGTCAATTAAGGGCTTTAAAACCCAGCTGACAGTATATTTGAGGGAGACTTAAAATGTGCTACAAAGCTTGTTGGTGACAAGCCATCCTAGAATGAAACTTCCCACTAGCTTTCCACATCAGGGAGCTGAAACCCAATGTGCCCAGCCAGGTTGGAGGGGCAAGAGAAAGCAGTTTTTAGCTCTGATGACAAACCTTTCCCTAAGGGAAGCTCTGCACAAGGCCTGTCACATAGGCGATTTAGACCTTATGAAGATTTCACAGCAGCTGTGGAGGTGCAATGAAATGAGCTGGCCTTAATTCTGAGACACAGGCCTTCCTCACCAGATATTCTCTCCATCCAGGAGTTTAGGTCTATCTCCCCAGTAGGTTTGGAGATGCGATTAAAATGGACTGGAATACCTCTAGAATGCCATAGATCCTTTTTTCTCTTCATATTTTTTTTTGAAGTATGATTTGCCAACATGTTGTGTAACACCCAGTGCTCATCCCGTCAAGTGCCCCCCCACAGTGCCCATCACCCAGTCACCCCATCCCCCCTGCTCACCTCCCCTTCCATTATCCCTTGTTCATTTCCCAGAGTTAGGAATCTCTCATGTTCTGTCACCCTCTCTGATATTTCCCCTAATTTTCTCTCCTTTACCCTTTAATCCCTTTCACTAGTTTTTATATTCCTTTTTTTTAAATAATAAATTTATTTTTTATTGGTGTTCAATTTACCAACATACAGAATAACACCCAGTGCTCATCCCGTCAAGTGCCCCCCTCAGTGCCCGTCACCCATTCACCCCCACCCCCTGCCCTCCTCCCCTTCCACCACCCCTAGTTCGGCTCCCAGAGTTAGGAGTCTCTCATGTTCTGTCTCCCTTTCTGATATTTCCTACCCATTTCTCTCCCTTCCCTTCTATTCCCTTTCACTATTATTTATATTCCCCAAATGAATGAGACCATATAATGTCTGTCCTTCTCCGATTGACTTACTTCACTCAGCATAATACCCTCCAGTTCCATCCACATTGAAGCAAATGGTGGGTATTTGTCATTTCTAATGACTGAGTAATATTCCATTGTATACATAGACCACATCTTCTTTATCCATCATCTTTCTATGGGCACCAAGGCTCCTTCCAGTTTGGCTATTGTGGACATTGCTGCTATAAACATTGGGGTGCAGGTGTTCCAGCATTTCACTGCATCTGTAAATCCCCAGTAGTGCAATTTCTGGGTCGTAGGGCAGGTCTATTTTTAACTCTTTGAGGAACCTCCACACAGTTTTCCAGAGTGGCTGCACCATTTCACATTCCCACCAACAGTGTAAGAGTGTTCCCCTTTCTCCGCATCCTCTCCAACATTTGTGGTTTCCTGCCTTGTTAATTTTCCCCATTCTCACTGGTGTGAGGTGGCATCTCATTGTGGTTTTGATTTGTATTTCCCTGATGGCAAGTGATGCCGAGCATTTTCTCATATGGGTGCTGGCCAAGTCTATGTCTTCCTCTGTGAGATTTCTCTTCATGTCTTTTGCCCATTTCATGATTGGATTGTTTGTTTCTTTGGTGTTGAGTTTAATAAGTTCTTTATAGATCTTGTTTGTTTCTTTGGTGTTGAATTTAATAAGTTCTTTATAGATCTTTATCTGATACGTCATTTGCAAATATCTTCTCCCATTCTGTAGGTTGTCTTTTAGTTGTGTTGACTGTATCCTTTGCTGTGCAAAAGCTTCTTATCTTGATGAAGTCCCAATAGTTCATTTTTGCTTTTGTTTCTTTTGCCTTCTTGGATGTATCTTGCAAGAAGTTACTGTGGCCGAGTTCAAAAAGGGAGTTGCCTGTGTTCTCCTCTAGGATTTTGATGGATCCCTGTCTCACATTTAGATCTTTCATCCATTTTGAGTTTATCTTTGGGTATGGTGCAAGAGAGTGGTCTAGTTTCATTCTTCTGCATGTGGATGTCCAATTTTCCCAGCACCATTTATTGAAGAGACTGTCTTTCTTCCAGTGTTGTTCTTTCCTCCTTTGTCGAATATTAGTTGACCATAAAGTTGAGGGTCCACTTCTGGATTCTCTATTCTGTTCCATTGATCTATGTGTCTGTTTTTGTACCAGCCCACACTGTCTTAATGACCACAGCTTTGTAGTACAACCTGAAATCTGGCATCGTGATGCCCCCAGCTATGGTTTTCTTTTTTAAAATTCCCCTGGCTATTCGGGGTCTTTTCTGATTCCACACAAATCTTAAAATAATTTGTTCCAAGTCTCTGAAGAAAGTCCATGGTATTTTGATAGGGATTGCATTAAACGTTTAAATTGCCCTGGGTAACATTGACATTTTCACAATACTAATTCTGCCAATCCATGAGCATGGAATATTTTTCCATCTCTTTGTGTCTTCCTCAATTTCTTTCAAAAGTGTTCTGTAGTTTTTAGGGTATAGATCCTTTACCTCTTTGGTTAGGTTTATTCCTAGGTATCTTATGCTTTTGGGTGCAATTCTAAATGGGATTGACTCCTTAATTTCTCTTTCTTCAGTCCCATTGTTAGTGTATAGAAATGCCACTGACTTCTGGGCATTGATTTTGTATCCTGCCACATTGCCAAATTGCTGTATGAGTTCTAGCAATCTCAGGATGGAGTCTTTTGGGTTTTCTATGTAGAGTATCATGGGGAGACAGCTTTCAACTAGCTTCTCAGGTATAGAAGTTAGTATGTAGCTCCAAACTAAGGGAGGAATTCCTTGGAAGTCATTGGATTGAGCTTGGAGATACTTGCGTCTCACAAAACTTCTGTGTCTCTTCGAACAAAATCCGGTGGAAGCGAAGCATACAGGCAGTCAGCATGTGGGAGGTACAGGCCATAAGCTCAACTCTCACGAGTGTATATGCCTTGGAGGCAGTTGTCCGCAAGGCGCTCGTTTATGGGAGTTAGAACCTAGCTCCACTCTATTTGAAAACGGGGTTTGGAAATCGTTGTATTGGGAGCGGGGCAAGATGGTGGAAGACTAGGGTCCCCACCAAATTACCTAGATAACCTTCCAATCATCCTGAAAATCTACGAATTCGGCCTGAGATTTAAAGAGAGACCAGCTGGAATGCTGCAGTGAGAAGAGTTCGGGCTTCTATCAGGGTAGGAAGACGGGGGAAAAAGAAATAAAGGCACAAAAGGCCTCCAAGGGGGAGGGGCCCCGCGAGGAGCTGGGCTGAGGCCGGGGTGAGTGTCCCCAGGACTGGAGAGCCCCGTCCCGGAGGAGCAGGAGCTGCACCAACCTTCCCGGGCGGAAAGGGGCTCGCAGGGAGTTAGAGCAGGACCCAGGAGGGCGGGGATGCCCTCGGGCTCCGGGGGCCACTAACAGACACCTGCGCCCCGGGAGAGTGCCGAGCTCCCTAAGGGCTGCAGCGCGCACGGCGGGACCCGGAGCAGCTCGGAGGGGCTCGGGCGGCGGCTCCGCGGAGGGGGCTGCGGCGGGAGCGAATCCAACAGCGCAGGCCCCGGAGCACAGGGCGCCGGGACACAGCCCAGGATCCGGCCTCCCCCGGGACAGGCAGAGGCCGGGAGGGCCCAGGACAGCAAGGACGCTCCTGCCCCAGCTGAGCAGATCAGCGGCCCCGCCCAGGAGCCTCCAGGCCCTGCAGACGGAGAGCCCCGGAGCTACTGCGGGAGCTGACTCCAGGGCTGCAGAGCTGGCCCCGCCACTGGGGTTGTTCCTCCTGGGGCCTCACGGGGTAAACAGCCCCCACTGAGCCTCACAGTGGCCTCACTGGGTAAGCTGCTTAAACATCACTCACTGAGCCCTGCACCAGGCAGGGGGCTGAGCAGCTCCTCCAAGTGCTAACACCTGAAAATCAGCACAACAGAACCCTCCCCCAAAGACCAGTTAGAGGGACAGGGGAAAAACAAATTATTGACCAAGCAGCACTGGAAAGTTCCAGGGGAAGTCAAGGGATTTACAGTACACAGAATCAGAGGATACTCCCACTTGGTGGTTTTTTTTGTTGTTGTTGTTGTTGCTGTTGTTTTTTTTGTTTTTGTTTTTGTTTGTTTGTTTTGCTTTTTGATTTCTGTTTGCTTTCCCCCTTTTTTCTTTTTCTTCCCTTTTTCTTTTTTCTTTTTACTCCCTTTTTCTTTTTTCTTCCTTTTTCTTTTTTCTTTTTTCTTCCTTTTTCTTTTTTCTTTTTTTCTTTCTCTTCTCTGTTTTTCTCCCTTCCCCAATACAACTTGTTTTTGGCCACTCTGCACTGAGCAAAATGACTAGAAGGAAAACCTCACCTCAAAAGAAAGAATCAGAAACAGTCCTCTCTCCCACAGAGTTACAAAATCTGGATTACAATTCAATGTCAGAAAGCCAATTCAGAAGCACTATTATACAGCTACTGGTGGCTCTAGAAAAAAGCATAAAGGACTCAAGAGACTTCATGATGGCAGAATTTAGATCTAATCAGGCAGAAATTAAAAATCAATAGAATGAGACACAATCCAAACTAGAAGTCCTAACGACGAGGGTTAACGAGGTGGAAGAACGAGTGAGTGACATAGAAGACAAGTTGATGGCAAAGAGGGAAACTGAGGAAAAAAGAGACAATTAAAAGACCATGAGGATAGATTAAGGGAAATAAACGACAGCCTGAGGAAGAAAAACCTACATTTAATTGGGGTTCCCGAGGGTGCCGAAAGGGACAGAGGTCTAGAATATATATTTGAACAAATCATAGCTGAAAACTTTCCTAATCTGGGAAGGGAAACAGGCATTCAGATCCAGGAAAAAGAGAGATCCCCCCCTAAAATCAATAAAAACCATACAACACCTCGACATTTAATAGTTAAGTTTGCAAATTCCAAAGATAAAGAGAAGATCCTTAAAGCAGCAAGAGACAAGAAATCCCTGACTCTTATGGGGAGGAGTATCAGGGTAACAGCAGACCTCTCCACAGAGACCTGGCAGGCCAGGAAGGGCTGGCAGGATATATTCAGGGTCCTAAATGAGAAGAACATGCAACCAAGAATACTTTATCCAGCAAGGCTCTCATTCACAATGGAAGGAGAGAGAAAGAGCTTCTAAGACAGGCAGGAACTGAAAGAATATGTGACCTCCAAACCAGCTCTGCAAGAAAATTTAAGAGGGACTCTCAAAATTCCCCTTTAAGAAGAATTCCAATGGAAGGATCCACAAAAACAGGGACTGAATATATAACTAGCTGCGTTCTTATTGGAGGCAGATTTCTGCTAGCCACTGATTTAAGGGAGTTAGAACCTAGCTCCACTCTAATTGAAGTCAGTGTATGGAGATCACTCTATTGAACTCGGATAAACATGACTACGGGCCTGCCACTTCCACATGCTATTCACCCAACTTCTGCCAGCATTGAACCTAATGATGTTAGGAGTTAAGTCCAAGGCAGTCAGGATGCGGGTGGGTCCTGCCCTGAGCTCAGCACTCACAAGCAAGCATGCCTGGAAGCCGGCTTTCAACTAGCTGCGTTCTAATTGTAGTGAGAACGCAGCAGCATTCATAGTGAGTTGTTTCCATGAATACCACTCTACTGCCCATGGAGACCCAACCTTCGAGCCTGCTGTTTGCCACTTGCGTCCCCTGGAGAAGCAGGAGCTTCACAAATCTTCCCGGACGGAAAGGCGCTGGCACGGAGTTAGAGCAGAATCCCAGTTAGAGCAGAATCCCAGGAGCAGCTGCCACGAGCTTCTGAGAAACATCTCTCCTGAGGACGTTCGAATCTCCTTCTGCAGGCAGTGTGGAACTGTGAGGGACTTTGTGTGAGCTCAACTCTCAGAAGCAAGTTGCCCTTGGACACAGCTTTCAACTAGCTTCTCATGTATGGAAGTGAGGATGTAGCACCAATGTAAGGGAGGAATTTCTCAGAAATCACTCGATTAAGCTTCGGGACACTGGTCTTCTGGGCCTGCACCTTCCACTTACCTCTCATACCAATTCTGTCACGCATCGAACCGAGCCCTGTGAGAAGTGAAGTGTACAGGCAGTGAGAATGTGGGAGGTACAGGTCATAAGGTCAACTCTCAGAAGTGTGTATGCCTTGGAGGCAGATGTCTGCTAACCACGCATTTATGGGCGTTAGAAATTAGCTACACTCTAATTGAAGAAGGCCGTTGGAAATCGCTGTATTCAACTCAGATACACGTGAGTACAGGCCTGACGCGTCCACATGCTTTTCTCACAACCTCTCCCAGCACCTAACATAAGGATGTTAGCAGCTACATCTACAGGCAGTCAGGATGCGGAGGGTCCTGCCCTGAGCTCAGCTCTCAAAAGGAAGCATGCCTCGAAGCCAGCTTTCTACTAGTTGCATTCCGATGGCCGTGAGAACGTAGCAGCATTGTAAGTCAGGAGGTTCCATGAATACCTCTCTACTGCACCTGGAGACACAACCTTTGAAGCCTGCAGCTTGCCCCTTGCATCCCTTGAGCTTCTGACAGACATGTCTAGTGAAGATGTTCGATACTCATTCTGCAGACATTGTGGAACTGTGAGGGTCTGGGTGTGAGGTCAACTCTCAGAAGCAAGTTTCCGTTGGACAAAGCGTTCAATTAGCTTCTCATGTATGGAACTTAGTATGTAGCACCAATCTAAGAGAGCAGATTCTCACATATCTCTGGATTGGGCTTGGAGACACTAGTCTTGTGGGCCGGCACCTTCCACTTACCTCTCACAACACTTCTGTCACACATCAAACCTAGGCCTGTTAGGAGCGACGTGTACCTGCAGTCAGCATGTGGGAGGTTCAGGGCATAAGTTCAACTCTGAGAAGTGTGTATGCTTTGCAGGCAGATGTCTGCTAGACACTTATTGATGGGAGCTAGAAACGAGCTACACTCTAATTGAACAAGGACATTGGCAATTGCTGTATTGAACACGTGAGTACCGGCCTGTCGCTTCCACATGCTTTTCATACAACCTCTTCCAGGACCTAACAAAAGGATGTTAACACCTATGTCTAAGGGCTCAGGATGTGGGAGGGTCCTGCCCTGACCTCAGTCTCACAAGGAAGCATGCCTAGAAGCCAGCTTTCAACTAGCTGCATTCTTATAACAGTGAGAACATAGCAGTATTCTAAGTCAGGAGGTTCTAAGAATACTGCTTTACACCTGGAGATACCTTCCAAGCCTGCATTTTCCACTTGCGTCTCACAAGCTTCTGACAAACGTCTCTGGTGAAGATGTTTGAAACTCATTCTGCAGGCAGTGTGGAACTGTGAGGGACTGGGTGTGAGGTCAACTCTCAGAAGTAAGTTGCCTTTGGACACTGCGTTCAGCTAGCTTCTCACGTATGGAACTTGGTCTGTAGCACCAGTCTAAGACAGGAATTACTAGGAAATCGCTGGATTGAGCTTGGAGACTCTAGTCTTGTGGGCCGGCACCTTCCCCTTACCTATCACAACACTTCTGTCAGGCATCGAGCCTAGGCCTGTTAGGAGCGAAGTGCACCTGCAGGCAGGATGTGGGAGGTACAGGCCATAAGCTCAACTCTCAGAAGTGTGTATGCCTTGGAGGCAGATGTCTGCTAACCACGCATTTATGGGCGTTAGAAATTAGCTACACTCTAATTGAAGAAGGCCGTTGGAAATCGCTGTATTCAACTCAGATACACGTGAGTACAGGCCTGACGCTTCCACATGCTCTTCTCACAACCTCTCCCAGCACCTAACATAAGGATGTTAGCAGCTACGTCTACAGGCAGTCAGGATGCGGAGGGTCCTGCCCTGAGCTCAGCTCTCACAAGGAGGCATCCCTAGAAGCCAGCTTTCAACTAGCTGCGTTCTTATGACTGTGGTGTCCTTCTAACCTAACCTATACTTGGTCACTCCATTCCCCAACTGGGCCTCAGCTGGACCTGGTGCCTCTGGTACTTAGCTTGGCCTCACCTGGACCGGGTGACTGTGTTCCCACCTGGGCATCAACTGGTCTTATGACTTTGTCCCTACCTGGGCCTCACCCAGACCAGGTGACTCTGTTCCACCTGGGCCTCACCTGGACCTGGTGAATCTGGTCCCCTCCTGGGTATCACCTGGACATGGTGACTCTGGTCCTCACATGCATCTCACCTGGACCTGGTGACTCTTGTACCCACCTGGGCATCATCAGGATATGGTTACTCTGTTTCCCAAGTGAGACTCTGGAACATTTAACTTTGGTCCTCACCTGGGCCTCACCTGGACCTGGTGACTCTGGTTCCCACATGAACCTCACCTGGACCCGGTGTCTCTGCTGTTTTTCTAGCCTCACCTGTACCTGGTGACTCCAGTCCCCCTACCCCCCCGGGCCTCACCTGGATTTGGAGACTCTGGTCCTCAGCTTGGTTTTATCTCGACCTGGTGACTGTGGTCCCCACCTTGGCCTCACCTGGACCTGCTGACTCTGGTTCCTACCTGGGCCTCTCCTGTGCCTGGTGATCTGGTTTTCACATGGACCACACCTAGACCTGGTGACCGTGCTGTCCTTCTAGACTCACCTTTCACTGGTAACTCTGGTCTCCATCTGGGCCTCACCTGGACCTGGTGAATCTGGTCCCCACTTGGTCCTCAAGTGGACCTGGTGACTCTGGTTCCAAGGTGGGCATCATTGGGACATGGTTATTCTGTTCCCCACATGGGACTCACCTCGACCTGGTAACTCTGGTCCTTACCTGGACCTCACCTGGACCTGGTGATTCTGGTCTGCTCCTGAGACTCACCTGGATCTCGTGACTGTGGTCTCCACCTGGGCCTCACTTGGACCTGGTGACTCTGATCCCCATCTGGGCCTCACCTGGCCCTGTTGACTCTGGTCCTCAACTGGGCATAATTGGGACCCGGTTACTGTGTTCCACAACTGGGCCTCACCTGAACCAGGTGACTCTGGTCCCCCTCTGGGTCACACCCTGACCTGGTGACTGTGAACTCCACTTTGGCCTGATTTGGACCTGCTGACTCTGGTTGCCACCTGTGCCTCACCTCGAACTGTTGACTCTGGTTCTTTCAAAGGCCTCCCCTGTACCTGGTGATTCTGGTCCCCACCTGGGCCTCACCTGGACGTGGTGACTATTGTCACCACCTGGGACTCACCTGGACCTGGTTACTGTGTTCCACACCTGGGCCTCACGTAGACCTGGTGACCATGGTCCCCAGCCAGCCTCACACGGACCTGTTGCTTCTGGTCCCCATCTGGGCCTCACGTGTACCTGGTAACTCTGGTCATCACCTGGGCCTCATCTGGACCTGGTGACTCTGGTCCTCAGTTTGGCCTCACCTGGACCTGGTGATTCTCGTCCCCACTTTGACCTAACTCAGACCTGGTGAATCTCGTCCCCACCTAGGCCTCACCCAGACCTGGTGACTCTTGTCCCCAGCTATGCCTCAGCTCAACCTGATGAATCTGGTCCTCACATGGGCCTCACATGGACCTGGGACTCAGCTGGATATAGTGGCTCTGGTTCCCACATGGGGCTCACCTGATACTGGTGACTGTGGTCTCCTTCTATGCCTCACCGGGACCTGGTGATTTTGATCCCCATCTGGGCCTTGCATGGCCCTAGTGATTCTGGTCCTCACCTAGGCATCATTGGGACCTGGATACTCTATTCCACACCTGGGCCTCACTTTGACTGGGGACCTCTGGTCCCACTCTGGGCCTCACCCTTAACTGGTTACTCTGGTCCCCCCTGGGTGTCACCTCGCCCTGGACCCTGGTCCCCCTCTGGGCCTCACCCTTACCTGGTGACTCTGGTCCCCACCTGGGCTTCACTTGGACCTGGTGAATCTGGTCCTTACCTGGTCCTCACCAGGACCTGGTGACTCTGGTCATCACCTGGGTCTCACCTGGACTTGGTGAATCTTGTTGCCACCTGGGCCTCACCTGGACCTCGTGACTGTGGTCCCCATATGGACCTCACCTGGATCTGGTGGCTCTGGTTCCCATATGGGGCTCTCCTGGACCTGGTTCCTGTGGTCTCCTTCTTGGCCTCACCTGGAACTCGTGACTCTGATCCATATTTGGGCCTCACCTGGACCTGGTGACTCTGGTCTCCCTCTGGACCTCACCCTGACCTGGTAACTGTGGTCCCACCTGGGCCTCACCTGGACCAGGTGACTGGTTCCCACATGGACCTCACCTGGACCTGGTGAATCTGGTCCTCACATGGGCATCATGGGACTCAGTTCCACATCGGGGCCTCACCTGGACCTAGTGACTCTAGTCCCCCTCTGGGCCTCACCCTGATGTGGTGACTCTGGTCCCCACCTGGATGTCACCTGGCCCGGGTGACTCTGGTCCCCCTCTGGGCCTCACCTGAATCTGGGGACTCTGGTCCTCAACTGGGCCTCAACTGGACCTGGTGAATCTACTCCTCACTTGGGCCTCGTCTGGACCTTGTGACTCTGGTCCCACCTGGGCATCATTGGGACATGGTTACTCTGTTCCCCACCTGGGACTCACCAGAACCTGATAACTTTGATCCACACTTTGGCCTCACCTGGCCCTGATGACTCTGGGCCCCACCTGGGTCTCACCTGGACCTGGTGACTCTGGTCCTCACTTTGGCCTCTTCTGTACCTGGTGACTGTGGCCCCACCTGGGCCTCACCTGGAATTGGTGACTCTGATCCTCAGCATGGCCTCACCTGACCTGGTGACTGTGGTTACCACCGGGACCTCATCTGGACCTCATGTCTGTGGTCCCCACCTGGGCCTCACCTGGACCTGGTGTCTCTGGTACCCACCTGGGTAGCATCAGGACATGGTTACACTGTTCCCTAACTGGGGCCCACCTGGACCTGTTAACTCTGGTCTTCACCTGGGCCACACCTGGACATGGTTACACTGGTTCCCACCTGGGTCTCACCTGGACCTGGTGAATCTGGTCCCCACCTGGGCCTCACTTGGACCTGGTGAGTGTGCTTGCCACCTGTGCCTCACCTGGACCTGGTGATTCTGGTCCCCACCGGAGCCTCACCCATACCTGGTGACTTAGGTCCCCACGTGGGCCTCACTTGGACCTGGTGAATCTGGTACTTACCTGGTCCTCACCCGGACCTGGTGACTCTGGTCACCATCTGTGCCTTACCTGGCCCCAGTGACTCTGGTGCCCACCTGGGCCTCACCTGGACCTGGTGTCTCTGGTACCTATCTAGGCATCATCAGGACAGGGTTTCTCCGTTCCCCACCAGGGACACACCTGGATCTGTTAACTTTGGTCCTCACCTGGTCTCACCTGTACCTGGTGACTCCGGTCCCTACCTGGGCCTCACCTGGAACTGGTGACTCTGGTCCTCTGCTTGGCCTTACTTGGACCTGGTGACTGTGATCCCCACCTGTGCCTCACCTGGATCTGGTGACTGTGTTCCCCACCTAGGCCTCACCCGGACCTGGTGAATCTGTGTCCCACCTAGGCTCACCTGGACCTGGTGACTCTGGTCCCGTCCTGAGCCTCATCTGGATCTGGTTTCTGTGGTCCCGAAATGGGCCTCACCTGGATCTGGTGGCTCTAGTTCCCACATCAGGTTCACCTGGACATGGTGACTGTGGTCTCCTTCTTGGCCTCACCTGAACCTGGTGACTCTGATCACCATCTGGGCCACACCTTGACTTGGTCGCTTTGGTCCTCACCTGGGTGTCATTGGGACCTGGTTAATCTGTTCCACACCTGGGCTTCACCTGGACCAGGAGATTCTGGTCCCCTCCTGGGCCTCACCTGGACCGGGTGACTCTGGTTTGCACATGGACCTCACCTAGAGCTGGTACCTGTGGTGTCCTTCTGGCCTCACCTGGACATGGTGACTCTGGTCCCCATCTGGGCCTCACCTGGCCCTGGTGACACTGGTCCTCAGCTTGGCCTCACCTGGACCTGCTGAGTGTGGTTGCCACCTGGGTCTCACCCAGACCTGGTGACTCTGGTCCCCACCAGGGCCTCCCCCGGATCTGGTGAATCTGGTCCTTACCTGTTCCTTACCCAGACCTGGTGACTCTGGTCACCACCTGGGCCTCACCTGGTCTTGGTGAATCTGGTCCCCACCTGGGCTTCACCTGGACCTGGTGACTGTGGTCCCCACCTGGGCCTCAAATGGACCTGGTGGCTCTGGTTCCCACATGGGGCTCACGTGGACCTGCGTCCTGTGGTCTCCTTCTAGGCCTCACCTGGACCTGGTGACTCTGATCCTCATCTGGGCCTCACCTGTACCTGGTGACTCTGGTCCCCTCTTGTGCCTCAGCTGGGCCTGTTGACTCTGGTCCTCAGTTTTGCCTCACCTGGACCTGGAGACTGTGTCCCCACCTGGGCCTCACCCAGACCTTGTGACTTTGGTCCCCACCTGGGCCTTACCTGGAGTTGGTGAATCTGGTCCCCACCTGGGATTCACCTGGACCTGGTGAATCTGGTTGCCACCTGGGCCTCACCTGGACCTGGTGCCTCTGGGCTCCACCTGGGCCTCAAACTGGACCTGGTCTTTTTGGTCCCCACCTGAGCCTCATCTGGTCCTGGTGGCTCTGGGTCTCACATGGGGCTCACCTGTACCTCTGACTGTGGTCCTCACGTGGTCCTCACCCAGACCTGGTGACTGGTATGTGAGGAGTCTGCTTCAGATTCCCCCTCTCCCTCCACCCCTCCCCACTGCACCCTCTCTCAAGTAAATCTTCTGAAAATTCACATCAAGACATGTGAGCATCTTTATCCCCTCTTCAGAGGTGCCTTCATATGTGTAATGACCATTTTTAATGCCTTTCATGGACCCACCGTGAGTCCCATCAGAAACCCCTTTTGTTTGATATTATTGAAGTACAGTCAACACACAATGTTACAGTAGTTTCAGGGCTACAACTTAGTGATTTGACAATTCTGTGCATACTCAGATCTCCCCATGAGAAGTGTCATCACCATCTGTCCCCATACAAAGTTGTCACAATAGTACTGACTCTATTGCCTAGGCTGTACTTTCTAAATATCTGTGACTTATTTATTTGAGAACCAGATGCTTATAGCTCTTAATATGCTTCATCTATTTTGCCCGTCTCCCACCTGCGTCCCCTCTGGCTACCAGTCACCACGATCCATCACATTAACAAGAGAAAGGACATGGGGCAGCCTGGGGGGCTCAGAGGTTTAGCGTCTGCCTTTGGCTCAGGGCGCGATTCTGGATTCCTAGGATCGAATCCCACATCGGGCTCCCTACATGGAGCCTGCTTCTCCCTCTGCCTATGTCTCTGCCTCTCTCTCTCACTGTGTGCCTATCATAAATAAATAAATAAAAAATAAAGTTGTTTAAAAAAACCAAAAACAAGAGAAAGGACAAAGGCATATGATCCTCTCAAGAGTTGCAGAAAAAGGGCATCCCTGGGTGACTCAGTGGTTTGGCGCCTGCCTTCAGCCCAGGGCGTGATCCTGGAGTCCCGGGATCGAGTCCCACATGGGGCTCCCTGCGTGGAGCTTGCTTCTCCCTCTGCCTGTGTCTCTGCCTGTCTCTGTCTTCTCTGTATCTCTCATGAATAAATAAATGAAATCTTAAAAAAAAAGAGTTGCAGAAAAAGCATTTGACAAAATACAACATAAAAAGCATAGCGGGTTTTTAAATTTATTTTTTTTTTTGGCATAGTGGGTTTTGAGAAAACATATATTAACAGAATAAAGGCCGTGTAGGAAGGCCCGCAGCTGACATCATCCTCAAGGGTGAAAACTTGAAATCGTCTCCCCTAAGAGCAGGAACAAGCCAAGGAAGTCCCCTCTCAGCACTGGAAGTCCTACCATAGTCAACAGACAGGAAACAGAAAAGGTTCCACACCTGTAAGGGGGACGTCAAACTGTCCTTATTGCTGCAGATGTGGCATTAGAAACAGGAAACCCGAGAGACTCCACCAAAAACTGTTAGAACTAATGAGTGAATTCAGTAAAGTTGTGGGACACACAATGAACAGAGCTCAGTAGCCTTGCTGTGTCCTGACAATGAGCACTCAGAAAGGAAATTAAGGACGTGACTCCCTTATCAGGAGCATCCAAAAGAACAAAATAATTAGACTGAACCAAGAGAGTGCAAGACTTTTACACTGAAAATTACAAGACTTTGGGAGGACATCCTGGGCTCGTGGGGTCGGAGCCTTCATCTTGTTAAAATGTCCACAGTTCCAGAAGCCACCCGCAGTTCCAATGTCATTCCTATCAAAATCATGGTGGCCGATTTTAGAAATAGAAAAAGTACTCGTAACATTCATCCACCCCCACAAATGACCCTGGACAGCAAATCAGTATAGGAGAAGTGGGACAGAGCAGGACGCAGCACTCTCCTATTTCAAACAATGTCACAGAGACACAGGATAAAGCAGTGTGCTTCTCGGGCCCCCGGCTGGCTCCCTTGGTTAAGCATCCGACTCCTGACCTCACCCCTGGTCATGATCTCGGGGTCATGAGTTCTAGCCCTGTGCTGGGCTGTGGACGAGGCGTGGAGCCTACTTAAACAAACCAAACCCACAGGGGTGTGGTTCTGGCATAAGCTGAAGGAGCAGAATAGAGAGCCTGGAAGAAAATACACTCTGATGCAGTCAACTGATTTTTTAAACTGAATTTAATTTAAACCCAATTTATTAACAGTATAGTGTATTATACTTTCAGAGGTAGAATTCAGGGATCTACCAGTTGGAGATAAGACCAGGGCTCATGACATCATGTGCCCTCCTTCATGCCGGTCTACCAGTTACCCTGTCCCTCCACTCCCCTCCCCTCCAGCGACCCTCAGTTTGTTTCCTGTGATTGAGTCTCTTTTTCCTCCATCTCTGTTTTCATCTTATTTGTTTTCCTTCCCTTCACAGATGTCCATCTGCTTTGCTTTAATTTCACCTATGAATGACACTATAAGTAATTTTCTTTCCTGACTGACTTATTTCACTTAACACGATCCCTCTAGTTCTATCCATGTCATTGCAAATGGCAAGATTTCCTTCTCTTTGATAGCTGAGCACCATTCCTATCATCTATCTGTCTATCATCTATGACCATCATCTATCTTCCATCCTCTTTATTCATTATCTGCCCGAGGGCACCGAGGCTCCTCCCACAGTGGCTACTGTGGACCCGGCTGCTGTGGACATTGGGGTGCAGGTGTCCCGAGTCTCACTGCATCTGTATCTTCGGAGTGAGCTCCAGGCCATGCACCTGCAGGTCCCAGGGCGGCTCTATTTGTAACTTCCTGAGGAGCCTCCACACTGTTTCCAGGGCAGCTGCACCAGCCCGCTGTCCCGCCCACAGTGGAACAGGGTTGAGTGAGTCTTGGTGGACGTGGTAAAAGTCAGGTCCACATTTCATTTCGCGTCCTGTGGGCCCCAATTCCTTGTCCTTAAGTATTTCTCGGGAAGCGGGTGTTGGGCTCCGTTTCAGTGAGACGGTTCCGAAACTCACAGGCCTCAGGGGGAGCCTGGAAAGAGGCAGGTGAGGCCTGGGGCTCTGGGATGCTGCCTCCTGCACGGCCTCCTGCAGTGCCTGAGCGTCCCGCAGGGGGCGCCCGAACTCCAGCCCCGCCCAGGGGGCCCGCATGCGCAGTAGGGCTCGTCCACCTGCACTAACAGGAGCCCGCCTGTGCTGGGGAGGCCTGAGGAGGACGTGGGGCCGCGTCCACGCTGATGAGCCGCAGCCTCCTCAGGACCCGCGGGGATGCTTCAGGAAGATGTGGCGCCGTGTCCACTCTGGCAGGAGCTCCGGGGCCCCTCAGGACATAAGTTGAGGCTTGTGGACGCTTGGGGCCGCGTCCACGCTGACAGGAGCCCTTGGGCCGCCTCAGGACCCGCGGTGAGGCTTCAGGAAGATGTGGGCCCGCATCCACGCTGAGGAGCCCTGGGCCGCCTCAGGACCCGCGGGGAGGCTTCAGGAAGATGTGGCGCCGCGTCCACTCTGGCAGGAGCTCCCGGGCCCCTCAGGACCCGAGTTGAGGCTTCTGGACGCTGGGGGCCGCGGCCACGCTGACAGGAGCCCCGGCCTCCTCAGAACCCGCGGTGACGCTTCGGGAGGACGTGGGACCACGTCCACACAACAGGACGCTGACCTCCTCCGGACCCCCGGTGTAGACTTCGGGAAATATGGGGATGTGTCCATGCGGACAGAAGACCTCAACCTTGTCAGGGCTGTGGTGAGGCCTAAGAAAGATGTGGGGCCTCATCCACACTGACAGGAGTCTCCGGCCTTCTCAGCACCCACTGTGCAGGTTTGGGAAGATTTGGGGCCACGTCCATGCTGACAGGAGCCCCCAGCCTCCTCAGGTCTTATGGTGAGGCTTGAGGACAATGTGGGGCCACGTCAACACTGACAGGACCCCCGTCCTCCTCAGGACCTGCACTTGGCTTCGGGACATACGGGGCTGCGTCTATGCTGACAGGAGCCCACAGCCTCCTCAGGTCTTATGGTGAGGCTTGAGGACAATGTGGGGCCACGTCAACACTGACAGGACCCCCGTCCTCCTCAGGACCTGCACTTGGCTTCAGGACATATGGGGCTGCGTCTATGTCTCCACATCTGGAGAGATGTGGCTCTGAGAAAATGTCTACTAAGAAACATTGTCACAGTTTCAGTGTTCCCTCCCCATGACTTGTGAGGCCCAATTACTTCCAAACTCCTTTTTCCTCCTTCTTGTTGTGGATGGCAATGCTGCTCTGTGACTGACCTACACAATCAATGACTCAGTAAGTATCACAACAGTTCAACTCTGTGGAGAGAACCCAAGGGTCTGCTGGGGAAGTATGAGGGAGAACTGGCCTTGCTTGTTTTGCTTTCAGAAATCAGCATTAAGGCTCCTGATAGGAAGTTCAAAGGACTGCAGGTAGTACTCTGGGGACATAGATCGAAACCCGGTGGGGACGGAGCCTTCTCGGTGCCTGCCATATAGAAGGCCGAATAGACGTCTTTTTGGAATGAATGGGTGTTGAATAAATAGGAGAATCTGTGTATGCTGGGTCTGTTTCAGGTCACTGATTCATACTTAGGGAGAGACATTAATCTAGGGAATGGTTCTCCGAACAATTCCTGGGAAAATGTATCCTAAGTTATTTTTTTAAAAGATTTATTTATTTATTCATTCAGAGAGAGCAAGAGAGAGGCAGAGACACAGGCAGAGGGAGTAGCAGGCTCCATGCAGGAAGCCTGATGTGGGATTCAATCCCGGGTCTCCGGTATCACACCCCGGGCTGCAGGCGGCGCTAAACCGCTGTGCCACCAGGGCTACCCCCTTTTTTTTTTTTTTTAATTTATTTAGTATCCTAAGTTATTTGAAAAGGAGTAGTAAGATAGATAAGGAGTTCAGAATTGAGAAAAATATTAAAATCGTTTGAGGAAAATAAAGGTGTTGATCACGGAAGTGGGTTTCTTGCAATTTACTCACTTATAGCTTGTATATTCTGAACAGAAAAAAAGAAAGGGAAGGAACCCCATGTGCTTGAGGTCATCAATTTCATATGTAAAAAGGAAATAATACCGCCTGTCCTGCAACACTGTTGTGAGGACTAGAAGTGATGGCTGTTGATGTAAAGAGTTGCTAGGTCCAGTCACCATAAAATGTAAAAACAACACATTTTATTAATATAGCTACCAATATAGCTGCAATATACTTTTTATTTTATTTATTTATTTATTATTTATTTATTTATTCATTTGGGAGAGAGAGAGGCAGAGACACAGACAGAGGGAGAAGCAGGCTCCATGCGGGGAGCCTGACGTGGGACTCGATCCTGCATCTCCAGCATCACACACTGGGCTGAAGGCAGCGCTAAATCGCTGAGCCACCGGGGCTGCCCTGCAATATACTTTTAAAAAATATATTTTAATTATTTATGAGAGAGAGAGAGAGAGAGGCAGAGACACAGGTAGAGGGAGAGGCAGGTCTATGCAGGGAGCCCGAAGTGGGACTCCATCCTGGGTCTCCAGGATCACGCCCTGGGAAGAAGGCAGTGCTAAACGGCTGAGCCACCCAGGCTGCCCTTTTTCAAGTCTTCTTAAAGTTTTTTTAAATTTTTTATTTACTTATGATAGTCACAGAGAGAGAGAGAGAGGCAGAGACACAGGCAGAGGGAGAAGCAGGCTCCATGCACCGGGAGCCCGACATGGGACTCCATCTCGGGTCTCCAGGATCACGCCCTGGGCCAAAGACAGGCACCAAACTGCTGCGCCACCCAGGGATCCCGTCAAGTTTTCTTAAAACACACAATTCGACTTCTTTCTAGGAAAGTTTTATGTGAGTTGGTGTACCTATCAATTAAAAGCTGTAGGGTATGGATCCCAGGCTGCCCCTAAGGTGCATGTTCAGAGCCCTTCCAACTCCTCCAAGTGCAGCCTGGAAACCACCGAGCTGGTCTGAGGCCACATCCACAGCTGTGGGAACCAAGTGCCAGAGGCAGTCACGATTTACTGGATCAGATACCCAGTTCTCTCCTGAAGCATCTGAGTCAGGGAATTGGTTTTTCTCAGGGCAGGGTGAAAAAACCTTACACGATCAGGATTTCTCTGATCCCAAGAAAAATGCTTAGTGTTTTTTTTGTTGGTTTCTTTTATCTCATGTTGCTTGGCTGTTTCTCTTGTCACATTGCCCTACTTCCTTTGGGAATTAGTTTTGGAAAGAAATCACTCACATAATGAAAATGATCTAGAAACTCAGGTTAACAAAATTTTCTAGCCAGTGTGGATATGTGTGATTCACAGTTGCTTTAAGCTGACAGAAGTTTGTTTGCACAAATAATAACAACTTTTAATAAATGGACTTTACTGTTCACTGCAAAAAATATTCCTGTCAGAGGGGCAAGATGGCTGAAGAGTAGGGTCCCCAAGACACCTGTCCCCACCAAATGACCTAGCTCACTTTCAAATCATCCTGAAAACCTATGAATTCGGCCTGCGATTTAAAGAGAGAACAGCTAGAGTTTGCATTTCTATCAATGTGGTTCCCACTTGGGCCTCACTTGGACCTGGTGACTGTGGTTCCCACCTGGGCCTCACCCAGACCTGGTGACTCTAGTCCCCAACTGGGCCTCACCTGGGCCTAGTGACTCTGGTCCCCATCTGGGCCTCATGTGGACCTGGCGACTGTAGTCTCCACCTTGGCTTCACCTGGACCTGGTGACTGTGGTCTCCACCTTGACCTCACCTGGACCTGGTGACTCTGGTCCCCACCTGGGCCTCACCTGGACATGGTAGCTGTGGACTTCATCTGGACCTGCTGACTGTGGTCTCCACCTGGGCCTCACCGTACCTGGTGACTGGGCTCCTCAGCTACCAATGACTAGGATCCAGGATGGACCCTTAGTTGCTACTGACACAGGGACCATCCCCAGGGTCTCACTTGTTCCTGGTGACTATGGTCCTTGTCTGGGCTGACCTGGCTCATCCTTGGCTCTGATCCTCTCCTGGGCCTCCCCTGCTCTTACAGGTATGGTCCCCCCTGTCGTGGGTGTGTAGTGTCTATGGTCCCTTCTGGGCCTCACCTGATAGTACTGGGCCACGATATTGGCCCTTTGCAAGGCCAGCAGGGTCTCCGGGTCCTCCTGCATCGTGCTGCAATCCAAACACATCCAAGAATGACGGTGCATGAGAACCTTCCGAGGACACATGCGTCAGGGTGCTCCCCATGGGCAGGTCCCCCGCCATCTGACCAGAGCCGGAGACAACCTCATAGCCCTGAGGGGCACAGGCTGGGCTGGAACATCACACACAGGCCCTCACTGCTTGTCTGTCGCTCGCCCACCTACAGTCCACCTTCGCAGCCACTGTCCCAGGACACGCCGTCATGCTGGGATCACAGAGCGCTCTCACCCCGGTATCAGGAGCACACGGGCGGGGGACCCAGGAGGCTCTGGGGAACTGCCGATCTGATGCTCGGGGTGATGTCTCCCAGCCTGGGGGAGATCGAAGGTTTCTCTTAGATTCCACAAGCACAACGACCAAGGGGAGAAAGCAATGGACTGGACTTCATCAAAATTAAAACCTGGTGCCAGCAAGAGTGCGACCAAACTCCCCACCCTGAGGGCAACTATGCGTGAATAGCCTGAGGGGGGTGTGGGGGGAGCACGAGGGACTCCGCTTTCCAGTGCGTGAAGAGCAAGCCTGCTCACCGGCCAGGGGGACCCAGCAGGCCCTGACCGTCCTTCTCTGACCACAGGGTGGGGCGGGGGGGGGTGTCACCCCTGTCGGGGTCCATGTGTCTAGGATGGGCTAGAAAGGTCATGTATTGGGTCTCCCTGCACAGCACAGGGCTTACAGGGGAGCAGGGGTCCTGGGGGAGCTGCCGAACTCCAACTGCAGCCTCCTTCCATGGACAGGGCCTTAGGGGGCCGCCCTCACCCTGTGGGGCTGTGGAAGGGCTGCAGGAGCTGCTCACAGTCATCGCATTGGGGTCGCGGTGTTTTGGACCCCAGCCCGGGAGACCAGCGCCCCCACACGGACCCACAGGCCCCAGAGTGGCCCGCGGGGAGAAGGCATCAGCGGCCACTCACCTGTGACCTGTCGCTGTGTGAGCGCCTCCTCTTTGTGCACCGGGGTACTGGGGAGAGTGGGAGAGTTGGGGAACTGGGGAGAGTGGGAGTTCTGGGGTACTGGGGAGAGTGGGAGTTCTGGGGTACTGGGGAGAGCAGGAGAGTCAGGTCGCTGTGAGCCAGATCCAGAGCACGAGTGCTTCCAAAGGTCTGCGGACACACAGTGAGTGCCAGGCAGCAGTGGAACCCGGGGGCGGCACAGTTCCGCCCACAGTGGGGTCCCGCATCATGACTGTGGGCAGGCGGGGTCCAATCAGCACTTATCCCTTCACCCTGAAGGCTGAGGGTCCCGGGGGAGGGTCCTGTCCCCACGCCGGGTGGGAAGGGGATGCAGGCACCCTCCCACATCCTCAGTTCCCATCCTTGGGCCCTGCAGGCCTTCCGCCCTTCTAGGCAGACTGGGGGTTACAGATGTCCCCCCGACCCCCAGAATTCACAGCATGGGGTTGCACTTAAGAACATTTGAGGGGCTCCTGGGTGGTTCAGTTGGTTCCACGTCGACTCTTTAGTCTGGTTCAGGTCAGGATCTTGAGGTTGTGGTGTGGAGCCTCACGTGGGGCTTGGGCTCCGGTGGGTGAGGAGTCCGTACCAGGTTCCCCCTCTTCCTCCGCCCCTCCCCACTGCACCCTCTCTCAAGTAAATCTTCTACAAATTAACATGAAGACATGTGAGCATCTTTATCCCTTCTGCAGAGGTGCCTTCATGTGTGTAACAACCGTGTAAATGCCTTTCATGGACCCACCGGGAGTCCTACCAGAAACCCCTTTTCCTTGATATTTATTGAAGTACAGTCGACACACAATGTGACAGTAGTTTCAGGGCTACAACTAGTGACTTGACAATTCTGTGCCTTACTCAGCTCCCCCCACGAGAAGTGGTGTCACCGTCTGTCTCCGTACAAAGTTGTCACAACAGTACTGACTCTATTCCCTAGCCTGTACTTTCTAAATTTCTGTGACTTATTTATTTGAGAACCAGATGCTTATAGCTGTTACTATTGTTCATCTATGTTGCCCATGTCCTACCCACGGCCCCTCTGTCCATCAGTCAGCAGGATCCATCACATTAACCAGAGAAAGGACATGGGGCAGCCCAGTGGTTCAGCAGTTTAGCACCTGCCTTCGGCCCAGGGCATGATCCTGGAGTCCCGGGATCGAGTCCCATGTCCGGTTCCCTACATGGAGCCGCCTTCTCCCTCTGCCTGTGTCTCTGCCTCTCTCTCTCTCTGCCTCTCTCTCTCTCTGTCTCTCAAGGATATGTAAATAAAATCTTTTTAAAAAAGAAAAACAAGAGAAAGGACAAAAAGCATACGATCCTCTCAAGAGTTGCAGAAAAAGGATTTGACAAAATACAACATCAAAAGCATAGTGGGTTTTGAGGAAATGTCTATCAACAGAATAAAGGCCGCTAGGAAGGCCCGCAGCTGACGTCATCCTCAAGGGTAAAAACCTGAAATCATCTCCCCTGAGAAGGAACAAGCCAAGGAGGTACCCTCTCAGCTCTGGAAGTCCTAATGTAGTCAACATTAGTCAGGAAACAGCAAAGGTTCCAAACCTGGAAGGGGGACGTCACACTGTCACTATTTGCTGAAGACGAGGTACTAGAAACAGGAAACCCGAGAGCCTCCACTGAAACCTGTTAGAACTAAGGAGTGAGTTCAGTAAAGTCATGGGACACAAACTGACCCTACAGAGCTCAGTAGCCTTGCTGTGTCCCGACAATGAGCACTCAGGAAGGAAATGAAGGACGTGACTCCCTTCTCAGGAGCATCCAGAGAATAAATAATGAGACTGAACCAAAGGAGCACAAGACTTGTGCTCTGAGCCATACAAGGCTCTGGGAGGCCGTCCTGGGCTCGTGGGGTGGGAGCCTCATCTTGTGAAAATGTCCGCAGTTCCTGAAGCCTCCCTCAGTTTCAATGTCATTCCTATCAAAACCATGGTGGCAGATCTTAGAAATAGGAAAAAAAAAACCCATAACTGGGATCCCTGGGTGGCGCAGAGGTTTAGCGCCTGCTTTAGGCCCAGGGCGCGATCTTGGAGAGCCGGGATCGAGTCCCACGTCAGGCTTCCGGTGCATGGAGCCTGCTTCTCCCTCTGCCTGTGTCTCTACCTCTCTCTCTCTCTCTCACTGTGTGCCTATCATAAATAAATAAAAAAAAATAATAAAAAATTTAAAAAACCCCATAACTTCCGTCCGCCCTCAAAAATGACCCCGGACAGCAAATCAGTATTGGAGAAGCAAGACAGAGTGGGACGCAGCACTTTCCTATTTCAAACGACGTCACAGAGACACAGGATAAAGCAGTGTGGTTCTCGGGCCCCGGCTGGCTCCATTGGTTAAGCATCCGACTCCTGACCTCACCTCCGGTCCTGATCTCGGGGTCGTGAGTTCTAGCCCTGGGCTGGGCCATGGACGAGGCGTGGCGCCTACTTAAACAAACCAGACCCGGGGGGGTGGTCCCGGCATAAGCTGAAGGAGCAGAACAGAGAGTCCAGAAGGAAATGTACTCTGATGCAACTGATTTTTTTTTTTAAACATTTTTTTTTAATTTTTTATTTATTTATGATAGTCACAGAGAGAGAGAGAGGCAGAGACACAGGCGGAGGGAGAAGCAGGCTCCATGCACCGGGAGCCTGATGTGGGATTCGATCCCGGGTCTCCAGGATCGCGCCCTGGGCCAAAGGCAGGCGCCAAACCGCTGCGCCACCCAGGGATCCCGCAACTGATTTTTTTAACTTAATTTAATTTAAACCCAATTAATTAACGTATAGTGTATTATACTTTCAGAGGAAGAATTCAGGGATTCACCAGTTGGAGATAGTGGCAGTGCTCGTGATATCACATGCCGGTCCTTCATGTCCTCCTTCATGCCGGTCCCCTGTTATCCCCTCCCCCATCCCCTCCCCTCCAGCGACACTCAGTTTGTTTCCTATGATTAAGAGTCTGTATTTCCAGCATCTCTTTTCATCTTGTTTTTCCTTCCCTTCACAGATGTTCATCTGCTTTGATTCTTTAATTCCACCTATGAAGGACACCACACGGTCATTCTCTTTCCCAACTGACTTATTTCACTTAACATGATCCCCCTAGTTCTATCCGCATCATTGCAAATGGCAAGATTTCCTTCTCTTTGATAGCTGAGCACCATTCCTCTCTCTATGACCATCATCTATCTTCCATCCTCTTTATCCATCATCTGCCCGAGGGCGCCAAGGCTCCTCCCACAGTGTGGCTACTGTGGACCCGGCTGCTGTGGACATCGGAGCGCAGGTGTCCTGAGTCTCACTGCATCTGTATCTTCGGAGTGAGCTCCAGGCCGTGGACCTGCTGGTCCCAGGGCGGCTCTATTTGTAACTTCCTGAGGAGCCTCCACAAGGTTTCCAGGGCAGCTGCACCAGCAGGTCTCAATTCTATTCGAGTATTTTCGATTTGATTCAATTCGATCGAGTATTTTCGATTCGATTCGAGCATTTTTGATTCGATTTGAGTATTTTCGATTCATTTTGAGTATTCTCGATTCGATTTGATTCAATTATTTTCGATTAGTTTTGATTTGATTAGATTATTTTCGATTCGACTTGATCATTTTCGATTTGATTCGAGCCTTTTCGATTCGATTCGAGTATTTTCGATTCGACCTGATTATTTTCGATTCAATTCGATTATTTTCAATTCGATTCGAGTTTTTTCAAATCGATTCGAGTATTTTGGATTATTTTCGTTTCGATTTGATTTGGTTCGTTTATTTTCAATTTGATTTGAGTATTTGTGATTCGATTTGAGAATTTTCTATTTGATTCGATTATTCTCCATTCGATTCTAGTATTGTCGATTCGATTTGAGTATTTTCGATTTGATTTGATTATTTTTGATTCGATTCAAGTATTTTCGATTCGATTCGACTATTTTCGATTTGATTCGAGTCGATTCGATTTTTTTCGATACGATATGAGTATTTTCGATCGATTCGAGCATTTACGATTTGACTCGATTATTATCGATTCGATTTGAGTATTTTTGATTCGATTTGGGTATTTTTGATTCGATTCAATTCGAATATTTTCTATTCGATTCCATTCGATTTGATTATTTACTATTCGATTGGAGTATTTTCGATTCGATTCGATTATTTTCAAATCTATTCCATTTGATTAGATTATTTTCGATTCCATTCCATTCGATTGGATTGTTAATGATTGGATTCGATTATTTTTGTTTCGATTCGAGCATTTTCGAATCGATTCGAGTATTCTCAATTCGATTCGAGTACTGTCGGTCCGATTTGAGTATTTTCGATTTGATTCGAGTTTTTTTGATTCGATTCCAGTATTTTCGATTCGATTCGAGCATTTTCGATTCGATTCGATTATTCTCGATTCGATTCGTGTATTTTCAATTCTATTCGAGTATTTTCGATTCGATTCTATTCGATTCGAATATTTTCAATTGGATTCCATTCGATTCGATTATTTACGATTCGATTCTAGTATTTTCGATTCGATTCGATTATTTTCTAATCGATTCCATTTGATTCGTTTATTTTCGATTTGATTCCATTCAATTCGATAATTAACAATTTGATTCGATTCGATTCGAGTATTTTCGATTCGATTAGATTATTTTCATTTCGATTCGATTCGATTTGAGTATTTTCGATTCGATTCGAGTATTTTCTATTCGATTGGAGAATTTTCGATGCGACTCGATCATTTTTGATTCGATTCGAGTATTTTCGATTCGACTTGAGTATTTTCGATTCGATTCGATTATTTTCAATTCGATTCGTGTATTTTCGATTTGATTCGAGGTTTTCGATTCGATTGGAGTATTTTCGATTATTTTTGTTTTGATTGAATTCGATTTGATTCGATTATTTTTTATTCGATTCGAGTATTTTTGATTTGATTCGAGTATTTTCGATTCGATTCGAGTATTTTCAATTCGATTAGAGTATTTTCGATTCGATTTGAGTATTTTCAATTCGATTCGAGTATTTTCGATTCGATTCGAGTTTTTTCGATTCAATTCAAGTATTTTTGATTCGATTCGAGCATTTTCGATTCGAATCGATTATTCTCGATTCGACTCGAGTATTGTTGATTCGATTCGAGTATGTTCGATTCGATTTGATTAGAGTATGTTCGATTCGATTTGATTAGAGTATTTTCGATTCGATTCGATTCGAGTATTTTCGAATCATTCGATTATTTTCGATTCGAATCGAGTTTTTTCGATTCGATTCGTGTTTTTTTGATTGGATTATAATATTTTCGATTTGATTCGAGTATTTTCATTCAATTCGAGTATTTTCGATTCATTTGAGTATTTACGATTCGAATCGAGTATTTTCGATTCGATTCGTTTTTCTTCAAATCGATTTGAATATTTTCGATGCGATTCGAGTATTTTTGATTCAATTCTATTCGAGTATTTTCGATTTGATTCAATTCGATCATGTATTTTCTATTTGATTCGAGCATTTTCCATTCTATTTGAGTATTTTCGATTCGTTTCAAGTATTCTCAATTTGATTCGATTATTTTTTATTTGTTTTGATTTGATTCGATTATTTTCGATTCGACTCGATCATTTTCGATTTGATTTGAGCATTTTCGATCGATTTGAGTATTTTCGATTCGATTCTAGTTTTTTTGATTCGATTCGAGGATTTTGGATTCGATTCGAGTATTTTGGAATGGATTCGAATATTTTCGATTCGATTTGAGGATTTTCAATTCCATTCGAGTATTTTCGATTCGATTTGAGTATTTTCCATTCCATTCGAGTATTTTAGATTCGATTCGAGTATTTCCAATTCAAGGCAATTCGATTCAAGTATTTTTGATTCGATGCGATATTTTCAATTCAATTGAGTATTTTGGAATGGATTCGAGTATTTTCGATTCGATTCGAGTATTTTCGATTGTATTTGAATATTTTCAATTCGATTTGAGGATTTTCTATTCGATTCGAGTGTTTTCGATTCGATTTGAGTATTTTCGATTCGATTCGAGTATTGTCGATTAGATTCGATTATTCTCGATTCGATTCGAGTATGGTTGATTCGATTCGAGTATTTTCGAATCAATTCGATTCGAGTATTTTCAATTCAAATAGAGTTTTTTCAATTTGATTCGAGTATTTTCGATTTAATTCGATTCTATTTTAGTTTTTTGGATTGATTCATGTATTTTCTATTCAATTCGAGTATTTGCGATTCGATTTGGTGTTCCCAATACAATTCGATTCGATTCGATTCGAGTATTTTCGATTCGATTCGATTCTATTTGAGTATTTTCGAACAATTCGAGTATTTTCTAATAGTTACGATTATTTTCAATTCGAGTCGATTCATTTGAGTATTTTCGATTCAATTCGATTCGAGTATTTTCAAATCGATTCGATTCGACGATTTTCAATTTGATTTGATTCGATTCAAGTATTTAGATTCGATTCGAGTATTTTCAATTCAGTTCCATTTGATTTGACTATTTTCTATTTAATTCGAGTATTTTCGATTCGATTTGAGTATTTTCAATTAATTCTATTTGATTCGAATATTTTCAATACGATTCGAGTATTTTCGATTCGATTTGAGTATTTTGGAATATATTCGAGTGTTTTGACTTCGATTTGAGGATTTTCGATTCCATTCGAGTGTTTTCGATTCGATTTGAGTGTTTTCAATTCGATTCGAGTATTTTCTATTCGATTGGAGTATATTCGATTCGATTCAAGTGTTCTCAATTCGATTCGATTCGATTCGAGTATTTTCAATTCGATTCGAGTATTTTCGATTCGATTCGATTCGATTTGAATATTTTCGATCAATTCGAGTATTTTCGATTCGATTCGATTCGACCATTTTCGATTCGATTTGAGTATTTTTGATTCGATTCGAGTATTTCAATTCAATTCGAATCCATTCGAGTATTTTTGATTCGATTCGAGTATTTTTGATTCGATTTGATTGTTTTGGAATGGATTTGAGTATTTTTGATTCGATTTGAGGTTTTTCGATTCCATTCGAGTATTTTCGATTTTTTTCGAGTGTTTTCTATTGGATTTGAGTTTTTTCGATTCGATTCATGAATTTTCAATTCAATTCGAGTGTTCTCAATTCGATTCAATTTTATTCGAGTATTTTCAATTCGATTCGAGTATTTTAGTTTCGATTCGATTCTATTTGAGTATTTTCGATCGTTTCAAGTATTTTCGAATAGTTTTGATTATTTTCAATTTGATTCGATTAGATTTGAGTATTTTCTATTCAATTTGATTCGAGTATTTTCAATTCGATTCAATTCGACTATTATAAATTTGATTTGATTTGATTCAATTATTTTTTATTAGATTCGATTATTTTGGATTCGATTTTAGTATTTTTGATTCAAGTATTTCGATTAGATTAGAATATTTTCAATTCAATTCGATTCGATTATTTTTGATTCGATTCGAGTATTTTCGATCGATTTGAGTATTTTTAATTCAATTCTATTCGATTTGAGGATTTTCGATTCCATTCGAGTGTTTTTGATTCGATTCGAGTATTTTCGATTCGATTCAATTCGATTCGAGTATTTTCGATTCGATTCGTGTGTTTTCAATTCGATTCAATTCGATTGGAGTATTTTCGATTCGATTCCAGTATTGTAGATTCGATTCGAGTATTTTGGAATATATTCAAGTATTTCTATTTGATTTCAGGATTTTCCATTCCATTCGAGTATTTTCGATTCGATTCGAGTATTTTCGATTCGATTCGAGTATTTTCGATTCGATTCGAGTATTTTGGAATGGATTCAAATATTTTCGATTCGATTTAAATTTTTTCGATTCCATTCGAGTATTTTCGTTTCGATTCTAGTATTTTCTTTTGGATTTGAGTATATTCGATTCGAATCGAGTTTTTTCGAATCGATCGATTATTTTCGATTTGATTCGAGTATTTTCAATTCGATTCGTGTATTTTCAATTCGATTCGATTCGATTCGAGTATTTTTTATTCGATTCAAGTATTTTAGATTCGATTCTTGTATTTTTAATTCAATTCGAATCGATTCGAGTATTTTCGATTCGATTCCATTATTTTAGATTCGATTTGAGTATTTTGGAATATATTCGAGTATTTTCGATTCGATTTGAGGATTTTCGATTCGATTCGAATGTTATCAATTCGATTCGATTCGATTCGAGTATTTTGTATATAATCGAGTATTTTCCATTCGATTCGATTCCATTTGAGTATTTTCGATCGCTTTGAGTATTTTCCATTCGATTCTTGTATTTTCGATTCAATTCGAGAATTTTGGATTTGATTCGAGTATTTTGGAATGGATTCGAGTATTTTCGATTAGATTTGAGGATTTTCAATTCGATTCGAGTATTTTCGATTCGATTTGAGGATTTTCCATTCCATTCGAATATTTTAGATTCGATTCGATTATTTCCAATTCAATGCGATTCGATTCGATTATTTTTGATTCGATGCGAGTATTTTTGATTCGATTCGAGTATTTTCGATTGTATTTGCGTATTTTGGATTCGAATCAAGTTTTGTCGATTCGTTTCGAGTATTTTCAATTCGTTTAGTGTATTTTCAATTCGATTAAATATCTTCAATTCGATTCTATTGAATTTGGGTATTTTCTTTCAATTCTTGTATTTTCGATTCAATTCGAGTATTTTCAATTCGATCGATTCTATTCGAGAATTTTCTATTCGATTCGAGTATTTTCGATTTGATTCGAGTATTTTCAGTTCAATAAGATTCGATTCGAGTATCTATTCGATTTGAGTATTTTCTATTCGAATTGTGGTTTTTCGATTCGATTCGAGTATTTTGGATTCGATTCGAGTATTTTGGATTCGATTCGATTTGCTTCAATTCGATTCGATTCGCTTCAATTCGATTCGAGTATTTTCTATTCAATTCGATTATTTTCGATTCGATTCGATTCTATTTGAGTATTTTCGATCGATTCGAGTACTTTCTTTTCGATTCGACTATTTTCGATTCGATTCTACTGTCCTCAATTCGATTCGATTCGATTCAAGTATTTTCTATTCGATTCAAGTATTTTCTATTCGATTCAAGTATTTTCTATTCGATTCGATTCTATTCGAGTATTTTCGATTCGATTTGAGGATTTTCGATTCCATTCGAGTATTATAGATCCGATTCGAGTATTTCCAATTCAATTCGATTTGATTCGAGTATTTTCGATTCGATTGGAGTATTTGCGATTCGATCGAGTATTTTGGAATGGTTTCGGGTATTTTTGATTGTATTTGAGTATTTTCGATTCGAATCAAGTTTTTTCGATTCGATTTGAGCATTTTTTTTGGATTCGAATATTTTGGAATGTATTCGAGTATTTCGATTCGATTTGAGGATTTTCTATTCCATTCGAGTATTTTTGATTCGATTCGAGTGTTTTTGATTCGATTCCAGTATTTTCGATTTGATTCGATTGTTTTGGAATGGGTTCAAGTATTTTCGATTCGATATGAGGATTATCCATTCCATTTGAGTATTTTCGATTTGTTTCAAGAGTTTTCTATTGGATTTGATTATTTTCAATTCGAATCGAGTTTTTTCAATTGTATTCGTTTATTTTAATTCAATTCGAGTGTTCTCAATTTGATTCAATTCGATTCGAGTACTTTCAATTCGATTCGAGTATTTTCGATTCATTTCGATTCTATTTGAGTATTTTTGATCGTTTCGAGTATTTTCGAATAGTTTCAATTATTTTCAATTCGAATCGATTCGATTTGAGTATTTTCGATTCAATTCGATGCGAGTATTTTCAATTCGATTCGATTCGAGTATTTACAATTTGATTTCATTTGATTCAATTATTTTCGATTCGATTCGATTAATTGGAGTCGATTCGAGAATTTTCGATTGGATTCGAGTATTTCGATTGGATTCGAGCATTTTCAATTCAATTCAATTCGTGCGACTATTTTCGATTCCATTCGAGTATTTTCGATTCGATTCGAGTTTTTTCGATTCAATTCGAGTATTTTTGATTCGATTAGTGTATTTTCAATTTGATATGATTTGATTCGAGTATTTTCGATCTGATTTGAGTATTTTCAATTCGATTTGTGTATTTTCAATTTGATTCGATTTGCGTATTTTCTATTCGATTCGAGTTTTTACGATTCGATTCGTGTATTTTGAATTCTATTTGATTCGATTTGAATATTTTCGATTCGATTCTAGTATTTTCTATTGGATTTGAGAATATTTGATTCGAATTGAGTTTTTTCAAAACGATTCGAGTATTTCCCAATCGATTCGAGAATTTTCGATTAGATTCGTGTATTTTCAATTTGATTCGATTCGATTTGAGTATTTTCGATTCGATTCCAGTATTTTAGATTCGATTCGAGTATTTTCGATTCGATTTGTGGATTTTCAATTCAATTCGAGTATTTTCGATTCGATTCTAGTATTTTCAGTTGGATTTGAGTGTTTTCGATCCAATTGGAGTATTTTCGATTCATTTCGAGTATTGTCAATTAGATTCGATTATTCTCGATTCGATTGGAGTATGGTTGATTCGATTCGAGTATTTTCGATTCAATTCGATTCGAGTATTTCCAATTCAAATCGAGTTTTTTTGGTTCAATTCAAGTATTTTCAATTCGATTCGATTCTATTTGAGTTTTTTAGATCGATTCGAGTATCTTCTATTCGATTTGAGTATTTTCGATTCGATTCGGTGTTCTCAATTAGATTCGATTCGATTTGAGTATTTTCTATTCGATTCGAGTATTTTTGATTCCATTCTATTCTATTTTAGTATTTTCGATCGATTCGAGTATTTTCGAATAGTTATGATTATTTTCAATTCGATTTGATTCGTTTGAGTATTTTCGATTTAATTCAATTTAAGTATTTTCAAATCGATTCGATTCGACGATTTTCAATTTGATTTGATTTGATTCAAGTATGTCGATTCGATTCGAGTATTTTCAATTCAATTCTATTTGATTCGAGTGTTTTCAATTCTTTTATTTTTAATTAATGTTTATTGGTGTTCAATTTACCAATATACAGAAAAACACCCAGTGCTCATCCCGTCAAGTGTCCGCCTCAGTCCCCGTCACACATTCCCCTCCATCACCCGCCCTCCTCCCTTTCCACCACCCCTAGTTCGTTTCCCAGAGTTAGGAGTCTTTATGTTCTGTCTCCCTTCCTGATATTTCCCAACATTTCTTTTCCCTTCCTTTATATTCCCTTTCACTATTATTTATATTCCCCAAATGAATGAGAACATACACTGTTTGTCCTTCTCCGATTGACTTATTTCACTCAGCATAATACCCTCCAGTTCCATCCACGTTGAAGCAAATGGTGGGTATTTGTCGTTTCTAATTGCTGAGTAATATTCCATTGTACATAAACCACATCTTCTTTATCCATTCTTTTTTTTTAAATATATTTTTTTAATTTTTATTCATTTATGATAGTCACACACACACAGAGAGAGAGAGAGAGAGGCAGAGACACAGGCAGAGGGAGAAGCAGGCTCCATGCACCGGGAGCCCGACGCGGGATTCGATCCCGGGTCTCCAGGATCACGCCCTGGGCCAAAGACATTGCCAAACCGCTGCGCCACCCAGGGATCCCTTCTTTATCCATTCATCTTTCAATAGACACCGAGGCTCCTTCCACAGTTTGGCTATTGTGGACATTGCTGCTAGAAACATTGGGGTGCAGGTGTCCCGACGTTTCATTGTATCTGAATCTGTGGGGTCAATCCCCAACAGTGCAATTGCTGGGTCGTAGGGCAGGTCTATTTTTAACTCTTTGAGGAACCTCCACACAGTTTTCCAGAGTGGCTGCACCAGTTCACATTCCCACCAACAGTGTAAGAGGGTTCCCTTTTCTACGCATCCTCTCCAACATTTGTTGTTTCCTGCCTTGTTAAATTTCCCCATTCTCACTGGTGTGAGGTGGTATCTCATTGTGGTTTTGATTTGTATTTCCCTGATGGCAAGGGATGCAGAGCATTTTCTCATGTGCATGTTGGCCATGTCCATGTCTTCCTCTGTGAGATTTCTCTTCATGTCTTTTGCCTATTTCATGATTGGATTGTTTGTTTCTTTGGTGTTGAGTTTAATAAGTTCTTTATAGATTTTCGAAACTAGCCCTTTATCTCATATGTCATTTGCAAATATCTTTTCTCATTCTGTAGGTTGTCTTTTAGTTTTGTTGACTATATCCTTTGCTGTGCAAAAACTTCTTATCTTGATGAAGTCCCAATAGTTCATTTTTGCTTTTGTTTCTTTTGCCTTTGTGGATGTATCTTGCAAGAAGTTACTGTGGCCAAGTTCAAAAAGGGTGTTGCCTGTGTTCTCTTCTATGATTTTGATGGACTCTTGTCTCACATTTAGATCTCTCATCCATTTTGAGTTTATCTTTGTGTATGGTGAAAGAGAGTGGTCCAGTTTCATTCTTCTGCATGTGGATGTCCAATTTTCCAAACACCATTTATTGAAGAGACTGTCTTTCTTCCAATGGATAGTCTTTCCTCCTTTATCAAATATTAGACGACCATACATTTCAGGGTCCACTTCTGGGTTCTCTATTCTGTTCCATTGATCTATGTGTCTGTTTTGTGCCAGTACCACACTGTCTTGATGACCACAGCTTTGTAGTACAAACTGAAATCTGGCATTGTGATGCCCCCAGCTATGGTTTTCTTTTTTAAAATTCCCCTGGCTATTCGGGTTCTTTTCTGATTCCACACAAATCTTAAAATAATTTGTTCTAACTCTCTGAAGAAAGTCCATGGTATTTTGATAGGGATTGCATTAAACGTGGAAATTGCCCTGGGTAACATTGACATTTTTACAATATTAATTCTGCCAATCTATGAGCATGGAATATTTTTCCATCTCTTTGTGTCTTCCTCAATTTCTTTCAGAAGTGTTCTATAGTTCTTAGGGTATAGATCTTTTACCTCTTTGGTTAGGTTTATTCCTAGGTATTTTACGCTTTTGGGTGCAATTGTAAATGGGATTGACTCCTTAAATTCTCTTTCTTCAGTCTCATTGTTCGTGTATAGAAATGCCATTGATTTTTGGGGATTGATTTTGTATCCTGCCACACTACCAAATTGCTGTATGAGTTCTAGCAATCTTGGGGTGGAGGCTTTTGGGTTTTCTATGTAGAGTATCATGTCATTGGCGAGGAGGGAGAGTTTGACTTCTTCTTTGCCAATTTGAATGCCTTTAATGTCTTTTTGTTGTCTGATTGCTGAGGCGAGGACTTCCAGAACTATGTTGAACAGCAGTGGTGAGAGTGGACATCCCTGTCTTGTTCCTGATCTTAGGGGAAAGGCTCCCAGTGCTTCCCCATTGATAATGATATTTGCTGTGGGTTTTTCGTAAATGGCTTTTAAGATGTCGAGGAAAGTTCCCTCTATCCCAACACCCTGAAGGGTTTTGATCAGGAATGGATGCTGTATTTTGTCAAATGCTTTCTCTGCATCTAATGAGAGTATCATGTGGTTCTTGGTTTTTCTCTTGCTGATATGATGAATCACATTGATGGTTTTACGAGTGTTGAACCAGCCTTGTGTCCTGGGGATAAATCCTACTTGGTCATGGTGAATAATTTTCTTAATGTGTTGTTGGATCCTATTGGCTAGTATCTTGTTGAGAATTTTTGCATCCATGTTCATCAGGGATATTGGTCTGTAATTCTCCTTTTTGGTGGGATCTTTGTCTGGTTTTGGAATTAAGGTGATGCTGGCCTCATAGAACGAATTTGGAAGTACTCCATCTCTTTCTATCTTTCCAAACAGCTTTAGTAGAATAGGTATGATTTCTTCTTTAAACGTTTGATAGAATTCCCCTGGGAAGCCATCTGGCCCTGGACTCTTGTGTCTTGGGAGGTTTTTGATGACTGCTTCAATTTCCTCCCTGGTTATTGGCCTATTCAGGTTTGCTATTTCTTCCTGCTCTAGTTGTGGTTGTTTGTGGCTTTCCAGGAATGCGTCCATTTCTTCTAGATTGCCTATTTTATTGGCGTACAGCTGTTCATAATATGTTTTTAAAATCGTTTGTATTTCCTTGGTGTTGGTAGTGATCTCTCCTTTCTCATTCATGATTTTATTAATTTGAGTCTTCTCTCTCTTCTTTTTAATAAGGTTGGCTAATGGTTTATCTATCTTATTAATTCTTTCAAAGAACCAACTCCTGGTTCTGTTGATCTGTTCCACAGTTCTTTTGGTCTCGATTTCATTTAGTTCTGCTCGAATTTTAATTAACTGTCTTCTTCTGCTGGGGGTGGGGTCCATTTGTTGCTTTTTCTCTAGTTCCTTTATGTGTAAGGTGAGTTTTTGAATTTGAGTCTTTCCAGTTTTTGAATGGATGCTTGTATTGCGATGTATTTCACCCTCAGGACTGCTTTTGCTGCATCCCAAAGATTCTGAACGGTTGTATCTTCATTCTCATTAGTTTCCATGAATCTTTTTCATTCTTCCTTAATTTCCTGGTTGACCTTTTCATCTTTTAGCAGGATGGTCCTTAACCTCCATGTGTTTGTGGTCCTTCCAAACTTCTTGTTGTGATTAAGTTCTAATTTCAAGGCATTATGATCTGAGAATATACAGGGGACTATCCCGATCTTTCGGTATCGGTTCAGACCCGATTTGTGACCCAGTATGTAGTCTATTCTGGAGAAAGTTCCATGTGCACTTGACAAGAATGTGTATTCAGTTGAGTTTGGATGTAAAGTTCAGTAGATATCTGTGAAATCCATCTGGTCCAGTGTATCATTTAAAGCTCTCGTGTCTTTGGATATGTTGTGCTTAGAAGACCTATCTAGTATAGAAAGAGCTAGATTGAAGTCACCAAGTATAAGTGTATTATTATCAAAGTATTTCTTCAGTTTGGTTATTAATTAGTTTAAATATTTGGCAGCTCCCACATTCGAGGCATATTTATTGAGGATTGTTAAGTCCTCTTGTTGGATAGATCTTTTGAGTATGAGATAGTTTCCCTCTTCATCTCTCACTATAGTCTTCGGGGTAAATTTTAATTTATCTGATATAAGAATGGCTACCCCTGCTTTCTTTTGAGGATCATTTGAATGGTAAATGGTTCTCCAACCTTTTATTTTTCAGGTTGTAGGTGTCCTTCTGTCTAAAATGAGTCTCTTGTAGACAGCAAATAGATGGGTCCTGCTTTTTTATCCAGTCTGAAACCCTGTGCCTTTTGATGGGGTCATTAAGCCCGTTCACGTTCAGAGTTACTATTGACAGATATGAGTGTAGTGTCATCATATCTATTCAGTCCTTGTTTTTGTGAATTGTTCCACTGAACTTCTTTTTAAAGGGGAATTTTAAGAGTTACCCTTAAAATTTCTTGCAGAGCTGGTTTGGAGGTTACATATTCTTTCAGTTCCTGCCTGTCTTTGAAGCTCTATATCTCTCCTTCCATTTTGAATGAGAGCCTTGCTGGATAAAGTATTCTTGGTTGCATGTTCTTCTCATTTAGGACCCTGAATATATCCTGCCAGCCCTTTCTGGCCTGCCAGGTCTCTGTGGAGAGGTCTGCTGTTACCCTAATATTCCTCTCCATAAAAGTCAGGGACTTTTTTTCTCTTGCTGCTTTAAGGATCTTCTCCTCATCTTTGGAATTTGCAAGCTTCACTATTAAATGTTGAGGTGTTGAACGGTTTGTTGATTTTAGGGGGGGATCTCTCTATTTCCTGGATTTGAATGCCTGTTTCCCTTCCCAGATTCGGAAAGTTTTCAGCTAGGATTTGTTCAAATACATATTCTGGCCCTCTGTCCCTTTCGGCGCCCTCGGGAATCCCAATTAAACGTAGGTTTTTCTTCCTCAGGCTGTCATTTATTTCCCTTAATCTATCCTCATGGTCTTTTAATTGCCTGTCTCTTTTTTCCTCAGTTTCCCTCTTTGCCATCAACTTGTCTTCTATGTCACTCACTAGTTCTTCCACCTCGTTAAGCCTCGTCTTTAGGACTTCTAGCTTGGATTGCATCTCATTTAATTGATTTTTAATTTCTGCATGATTGGATCTAAATTCTGCAGTCATGAAGTCTCTTGAGTCCTTTATGGTTTTTTCTAGAGCCACCAGTAGCTGTAAAATAGTGCTTCTGAATTGGCTTTCTGACATTGAATTGTAATCCAGATTTTGTAACTCTGTGGGAGAGAGGGCTGTTTCTGATTCTTTTTTTTGAGGTGAGGTTTTCCTTCTAGTCATTTTGCTCAGTGCAGAGTGGCCAAAAACAAGTTGTATTGGGAAAAGGAGACAAAGAGAGAGAAGGAAAGAAAAGAGAAAAAGAAAAAAGAGAACGAAGAAATAAAAGGGGAAAAGGAGAAGAAAAAGAGAAAGAAAAAGAGAAAGAAAAAGAGAAAGAAAAAGAAAGAAAGGAGAAAAAAAGGGCGGTGGGGTGGGGGAAGCAATCAGAAATCAAGAAGAAAGAAAGAAAAAGAAGCACAAAACAAAACAAAAACAAAAAAAAAACAAAAACAAAAAAACACGGGGGAGTATCTTCCAATTCTGTATACTTTAAGTCCCTTGACTTCCTTTGGAACTGGTCCGTCTAGCTGGTCTTTTGGGGGAGGGGCCTGTTGTGCTGATTTTCAGGTGTTAGCACTTGGGGGAGCTGCTCTGCCCCTGCCTGGTGCAGGGCTCAGTGGGGGTTGTTCACCCCGTGAGGCCCCGGGAGGAAGCCACAGTTGCGGGTCGGCAGCTCTGGAGCCCTGGATTCAGCCCCCACAGTAACTCCGGGGCTCTCCGTCTGGAGGGCCTGGGGGCTCCCTGGCGGGCTGCTGATCTGCTCAGCTCCAGGCAGGAGCATCCTTGCTGTCCTGGGCCCTCCCGGCATCTGCCTGTCCCGGGGGGTGGCTGGATCCTGGGCTGTGTCCTGGCGCCCTGTGCTCCGGGGCCTGTGCTGTTGGATTCGTGCTCCCCCCGCAGCCCCCTCCGCGGAGCCGCCGCCCGAGCCCCTCTGAGCTGCTCCGGGTCCCACCAAGCGCTGGAGCCCTTAGGGAGCTCGGTGCATCTCTCCGGGGCGCAGTTCCTCTGTTACTGTCCCCGGGAGCCCGAGGGCATCCCCGACTTTCTGGGGATCCTGCTCCAATTCCGCGGGAGGCCTTTCTGCCTGGGAAGGTTGGTGCAGCACCTGCTCCTCCAGGACGGGGCTCTCCTGCCCTGGGGACACTCGCCCCAGCCTCAGCCTGGCTCCTCGCGGGGCCCCTCCCCCTTGGAGGCCTTTTGTTTCTTTATTTCTTTTTTCCAGTCTTCCTACCTTGATAGAAGCGTGAAGGCTTCTCACTGTAGCGTTCCAGCTGGTCTCTCTTTAAATCTCAGGCCGAATTCATAGATTTTCAGGATGATTTGAAGGTTTTCTAGGTAATTTGTTGGGGACAGGTGATTTGGAGACCCTACACTTCCGCCATCTTGCCCCTCCTGTATCGAGTATTTTCTTTTTTTTTTTTTCTGTATCGAGTATTTTCAATTCAATTCGAGTATTTTAGATTCGATTTGATTATTTTGGAATATATTCGTGTATTTTCTATTCGATTCGAGTATTTTCGATTCCATTCGAGTATTTTCGATTCAATTTGATTATTTTCGATTCCATTCGAGTATTTTCGATTCCATTCGAGTATTTTCAATTCAATTAGATTCGAATCGAGTATTTACTATTCGATTCGAGTATTTTCGATTCCATTAGAGTATTTTCGATTCGATTCGAGTATTTTCGATTTGATTCGAGTAGCAATTCGATCGAGTATTTTGGAATGGATTTGAGTATTTTCGATTCGATTCGAGTATTTTCGAATGTATTTGAGTATTTTCGATTCGAATCAAGTTTTTTCGATTCGATTTGAGTATTTTCGATTCGATTCGAGTATTTTGGAATGGATTCGAGTATTTTCAATTCGAATCGAGTTTTTTCGATTCCATTCGAGTATTCTTGATTCGATTCTAGTATTTTCTATTGGATATGTGTATATTCGATTCGAATCGCGTTTTTTCGAATCGATTTGAGGATTTTCGATTCGATTCTAGTATTTTCTATTCATTTCCAGTATTTCCGATTCGATTCGAGCATTTTCAATTCGATTCGAATCGATTCGAGTATTTTCGATTCGATTCCAGTATTTTAGATTCGATTCGAGTATTTTGGAATGGATTCGATTATTTTCGATTCGATTTGAGGATTTTCGATTCGATTCGAGTATTTTCAATTCGATTCGACTATTTTCAATTGGATTTGAGTATTTTCGATTCGATTAGAGTATTTTCGAATCAATTAAGGTATTATCGATTAGATTCGATTATTCTCGATTCAATTTGAGTATGGTTGATTCGATTCGAGTATTTTCAAATCAAATCGAGTTTTTTCGATTTGATTCGAGTATTTTCGATTCGATTCCAGTATTGTAGATTCGATTCAATTATTTTGGAATATATTCGAGTATTATCGATTCGATTTGAGGATCTTCCATTCCATTAGAGTATTTTCGATTCGATTCGATTCGATTCGAGTATTTTCTATTGGATTCTAGTATTTTCTATTCGATTTGAGTATTTTGGAATATATTCAAGTATTTCCGATTCTATTTGAGGATTTTTGATACAATTTGAGTATTTTCGATACTATTAGAGTATTTTCGATTCGATTCGAGTATTTTCTATTCAATTAGATTCGATTCGAGTATTTTCTATTGGATTCGAGTATTTTCTATTCGATTCGAGTATTTTGGAATATATTCGAGTATTTTCGATTCTTTTTGAGGATTTTCGATTCCATTCGAGTATTTTCGATTCGATTTGAGTATTTGCGATTCGATTCGAGTATTTTCGATTCGAGTATTTTGCAATTGATTCGTCTATTTTCAATTCGATTTAAGGATTTTCGATTCAATTCAAGTATTTTCGATTCGAATCAAGTTTTTCGATTCGATTTAGTATTTTCGATTCGATTCGAAGTATTTTGGAATGATTCGAGTATTTTCAATTCGAATCGAGTTTTCGATTCATTCGAGTATTCTGATTCGATTCAGTATTTTCATTTGATTGTGTATATTCGATTGATGTTTGTTTTTTCGATATCGATTGAGGATTTTCGATTCGATTCGAGTATTTTCTGATTCATTCCAGTATTTTCGATTCGATTCGAGATTTTCAATTCGATTCGATTCGATTCGAGTATTTTCGATTGATTCAGTATTTTGATTCGATTCGAGTATTTTCGATTCGATTCGATTATTTTCGATTCGATTTGAGATTTCGATTCATTCGAGTATTTCATTCGATGATTTTCATGATTGAGTATTTTCGATTCGATTAAGTATTTGAATCAATTAGGATTATCGATAGATTCGATTTTTCGATTTTGAGTATTGATTCGATCGATTTTTCAATCAAATCGAGTTTTTTCAATTCGAGTATTTTCTATTCGATACCAGTATTGTAGATTCGATTCGAGTATGTTGGAATATATTCGGGTATTTTCAATTCGATTTTAAGATTTTCCATTCCATTAGAGTATTTTCGATTCGATTCGATTCATTTCGAGTATTTTCTATTGGATTCTAGTATTTTCTATTCGATTTGAGTATTTTGGAATATATTCGAGTATTTTTGATTCTATTCGATGATTTTTTATTCCATTCGAATATTTTCGATAGTATTCGAGTATTTTCGATTCGATTCGAGTATTTTCGATTTGATTCGATTATTTTCTATTGGATTTGAATATATTCGATTCAAATTGAGTTTTTTCCAATCGAATCGAGTATTTTCAATTCAATTCGAGTATTTTCGATTCAATTTGATTCGATTCGAGTATTTTCTATTGGATTCGAGTATTTTCTATTCGATTCGAGTATTTAGAATATATTCGAGTATTTTCGATTCTATTTGAGGATTTTCGATTCCATTCGAGTATTTTCGATTCAATTAGAGTATTTTCGATTCGATTCGAGTATTTTCGATTCAATTCGAGTATTTAGGAATGGATTCGACTATTTTCGATTGATTTTCGATTCGATTCGAGTATGTTCGATTCGACTCGAGTATTTTCAATTCGATTCGAGTATTTTCAATACAATTAGATTCGATTCGAGTATTTTCGGTTCGATTCGAGTATTTTCAATTCAATTATATTCGATTCGAGTATTTTCAATTCGAACAAGTATTTTCGATTCGATTCGTGTATTTTCAATTCGATTTGATTTGATTCAAGTATTTTCTATTCGATTCGAGTATTTTCGATTCGATTCCAGTATTTTGGATTCAATTCGAGTATTTTGGAAAATATTCGAGTATTTTCGTTTCGATTTGAGGATTTTCGATTCCATTCGAATATTTTCAACTTTATCCGAGTATTTTCAATTCGATTCGAGTATTTTCGATTCGATTCAAGTGTTCTCAATTCGATTCGATTTGATTCGACTATTTTCAATTCGATTCGAGTATTTTCTATTTGATTCGATTCTATTTGAGTATTTTCGATCATTTCGAGTATTTTCTTTTTGATTCGATTGGATTCGACCATTTTTGATTCGATTCGTGTATTTTTGATTCGATTCGAGTATTTTCAATTCAATTCTATTGGATTCGAGTATTTTTGATTCGATTCGAGTATTTTCGATTCGATTTGATTGTTATGGAATGGATTCGAATATTTTCGATTCGATTTGAGTATTTTCGATTCCATTCGAGTATTTTCGATTTGTTTTGAGTGTTTTCTATTGGATATGAGTATTTTCAATTTGAATCGTGTTCTTTTGATTCAATTCGTGTATTTTCAATTCAATTCGATTGTTCTCAATTCGATTCAATTCAATTCGAGTATTTTCAATTCAATTAGAGGATTTTCGATTCGTTTCGATTCTATTTGAGTATTTTCGATCGTTTCAAGTATTTTCGAATTGTTTCGAGTATTTTCAGTTCGATTCGATTCGACTATTTTCAATTTGATTTGTTTTGATTCAATTATTTTCGTTTCGATTCGATTATTTTGGATTCAATTCGAGTATCTTCGATTCAATTTGAGTATTTCGATTCGATTCGAGTATTTTCAATTCAATTCGATTCGATTCGACTATTTTCGATTAGATTCGTGTATTTTCAATTCGATTTGAGTATTTTCAATTCACTTCTTTTCGATTTGATGCTTTTTGATTCCATTCGAGTATTTTCGATTTGATCCAAGTATTTTCGATTGGATTTGATTATTTTCGTTTCGAATCGAGTTTTTTCGATTCGATTCGAGTATTTTCGATTCGATTCAAATATTTTCTATTCGATTCGAGTATTTTCGATTCGATTTGAGTATTTTTAATTCGATTCGATTCAATTCGAGTATTTTCGATTCGATTCCAGTATTGTAGATTCGATTCGAGTATTTTGGAATATATTCGAGTATTTTCGATTCGATTTGAGGATTTTCCATTCCATTAGAGTATTTTCGATTTGATTCGAGTATTTTCAATTCGATTATTTTCGATTCGAGTATTTTCTATTGGATTCTATTATTTTCTATTCAATTCGAGTATTTTGGCATATATTCGAGTATTTTCGATTCTATTTGAGGATTTTCGATTCCATTCAAATATTTTCGATTCGATTTGCATATTTTCAATTCGATTCTAGTATTTTCTATTGGATTTGAGTATATTCGATTCAAATTGAGTTTTTTCCAATCGATTTGAGTATTTTCGATTCGATTCGTGTATTTTCAATTCGATTCGATTCGATTCGAGTATTTTCTATTTGATTCGAGTATTTTCGATTCGATTCTTGTATTTTCAATTCGATTCGATTCGATTCGAGTATTTTTTATTCGATTCCAGTATTTTAGATTTGATTCGAGTATTTTGGAATATATTCGAGGTTTTTCGATTCGATTTAAGGATTTTCGATTCCATTCGAGGATTTTCGATTCCTTCGAGTATTTTCGTTTCGATTCGAGTGTTCTCAATTCGATTAGAATTGATTCTAGTATTTTCTATTCAATTCGAGTATTTTCAATTCGATTCTATTCTATTTGAGTTTTTTCGATCTATTCGAGTATTTTCGAATAGTTACGATTATTTTCAATTCGATTCGATTTGATTTGAGTATTTTCGATTCAATTCGATTCGAGTATTTTCAAATCGATTTGATTCGACGATTTTCAATTTGATTTGATGTGATTCAAGTATTTCGATTCGATTCGAGTATTTTCAATTCAATTAGATTCGATTCGACTATTTTCGATTCGATTTGAGTATTTTCGATTCAATTCGGTATTTTCAATTCGATTTGAGTGTTTTGGAATATATTCGAGTATTTTTTATTCTATTTTAGAATTTTCGATTCCATTCGAGTATTTTCGATTCAATTCGAGTATGTTTGATTCCATTTGAGTATTTTCGATTCGATTAGTGTATTTTCAATTCAATTACATTCGATTTAGTATTTTCTATTCGATTCAAATATTTTCAATTCGATTCGTGTATTTGGGAATATATTCGAATATTTTCGATTCCATTTGAGTATTTTTGATTCGATTCGAGTATTTTCAATTCTATTCGAGTATTTTCGATTCGATTATAGTATTTTGGAATGGATTCGAGTATTTTCGATTCGATTTGAGGATTTTCATTTCCATTAGAGTATTTTCGATTCAATTTGAGGATTTTCATTTGGATTTGAGTATTTTCGATTCAAATCGAGTTTTTTCGATTCGATTCAAGTATTTTCGATTCAATTCGAGTATTTTCCATTCGATTCCTGTATTTTGAATTCGATTCGACTCGATTCGAGTATTTTCTATAATCTATATATATCAAATCGAATTGAACGTGGTCGAATCGAATGGAAAATACTCGAATCGAATCGAATAAAAAATAATCAAAATAAAAATAATGGAAAATACTTGAATCGAATAGAAAATACTCAAAGGAATTGAAAATACTCGAATCGAATCGAAAATGCTCGAATCGAGTCGAAAAAAATCGAATCAAATGTTATCGAATCCAAAATAATCGAATTGAATTGAAAATATTCGATCTTATCGAAAATACTTTCGTCGAATCGAAAGTACACCCATCAAATCAATCTCAAATCGAATCGAAAATGAATAAATCGAAAATACATGAATCTAATTGAAAATACTCAAATCAAATTGAAAATAATTGAGTCGAATGGAATAGAATTGAAAATGATCGAATCAAATCGAAAATACTTTCGTCGAATCGAAAGTAGTCCAATGGAACCGAAAATAATCGAATCCAATCGAAAATAATTCAATCGAATCGAAAATACTCGAGTCGAATTGAAAATAAATCATATTGAAAATACTTGAATCGAATTGAACCGAAATGAAAATATTCGAATCAAATCGAATATATTCAAATCAAAACAAAGATACTTGAATCAAATCGAATCGAATTTAACATACTCGAATTGAATGGATAAAACTCGAATTGAAACAATAATACTCGAATCGAATCGATTAGATTTGAAAATATTCGAATCGAATAGAAAGTACTTGAATCAAATAGAAAATAATCTAATCGATTCAAATCAAATGAATATAATAGAATCAAATCAAATAAAAATATTGGAATCAATCAAATTGAATCAAAACGAAAATAATCGCAAACTCGAATCGAATCGAAAATACTCGAATTGAATCGAAATACTCGAATCTAATCAAATCGAATTGAAAATACTCGAATCGAATCGGAAATACTCGAATCGAATGAAAAATAATCGAATCGAATCAAAACAAATTGAAAATAATCGATTCGAATCGAATCGAAACTAATCGAATCAAATCGTAAATAACTGAATCAAGTAAAAAATACTCGAATCGAATTGAAAATGGTCGAATCGAATAGAAAATACTCAAATCGAATAAAAAATAATCTAATCGAATCAAATCAAATGAATATAATGGAATCGAATCAAATATAAAATACTCGAATCAATCAAATTGAATCGAAACAAAAAAAATCGAAAACTCGAATCGAATTGAAAATACTCGAATCGAAGAGAAAATACTCGAATCGCATCGAAAATAGTCGAATGGAATCGAAAATAATCGAATCGAATCAAATCAAACTGAAAATATTCGAATCGAATCGAATTGAAAATACTCGAATCAAATTGAATCAAAAATACTCTATAATTGAATCGAATTGAATTGAAAATAATCGAAACTATTCGAAAATACTCGAATCGATTGAAAATACTCAAATAGAATCGAATTGAATTGAAAATACTCGATTCGAATTGAAAATACTCGAATCGATGCCAAAATAATTGAATAGAATCGAAAATACTTGAATCGCATCGAAAACTCTCGATTCGAATAGAAAATAATCGAATCGAATGGAATTGACAATACTCGAATCGAATTGAAAAAACTCGAAAATCCTCGAATAGAATCGAAAATAGTCAAATGAATCAAAAATACTCGAATCCAAAAGAAAATACTCGAATCAAATTGAAAATAATCGAATTGAATGGAATCGAATAAAAATTAATCGAATCTTATGGAAAACACAGTCATCGAATCGAAAGTACTCCATTTGAATCAAAAATATACGAATGGAATCGAATAGAATCGATTCGAATCGAAAATATTTGAATCGAATAGAAAATAATTGAATCAAATCAAATCAAATTGAAAATACACGAATAGTATCGAAAATACTCGAATGGAATCGAAAATCCTCAAATCGAATGGAAAATACTCGAATCCATTCCAAAATACTCGAATCGAATCGAAAGTACTCAAATGGAATATAAAATACGCAAATCCAATCGAATCGAATTAAAATACACGAATCGAATCGAAAATACTCGAATTGAATCGTAAATACTCGAGTGTAATCGAAAAAACTCTATTGAAATTGAAAATACTCAAATCCAATCGAAAATACTCATATCAAGTCGAAAGTACTCGAATGGAATTGAAAAAAATCGATTCAAATCGAAAATACTCGAATCGAATCGAAAGAACTCGATTCGAATAGAAAATACTCAAATCCAATCGAAAATATTCAAATCGAATCGACAATACTCTAATGGAAACGAAAATCCTCAAATCGAATGGAAAATACTTGAATCCATTCAAAAATACTCGAATCGAATCGAAAATACTCGAATCGAATTGAAAATACTCGAATCGAATTGAAAATACTCGAAAAAATGGGATATATTCGAAGCGAATAGAAAATAATCGAATCGAATCAAATCAAACTGAAAATAGTCGAATCGAATCTAATCGAAAATATTCAAATGGAATAGAAAATCCTCAAATCGAATCGAAAATTCTGAATTCGACTCGAATTGAATTAAAATACTCGAATCGAATCGAAAAAATCGAATCGAATCGAAAATACTCGAATCGACTCGAATTGAAATGAAAATACTCGAATCGAATCGAAAATACTTGAATCGAATCGAAAATATTCGAAACAAATTGAATCGAATTGAAAATACTTGAATCGAATTGAAAATACTCGAATCGAATTGAAAATACTTGAATCGAATTGAAAATAATCGAATCGATTCAAATCGAATTGAAAATACATGAATTGAATTGAAAATACACGATTCGAATAGAAAATAATCGAATCGAATCGAAATAATCGAATCGAATGAAATCAAATTGAAAATCATCGAATCGAATCGATTTGAAAATACTCAAATCGAATTGAAATCCTCAAATCGAATCGAATATACTTGAATCCATTCCAAAATTTTCGAATCGAATCGAATCAAATTCAAAATACTCGAATCGAATAAAAAATACTTGAAACGAATCAGAGACACTCGAAATAAAAGGAAAATAATCGAATCAAATCGAAAGTAATCGAATCAAATCAAATTAAATTGAAAATAATCGAATAAAATCTAATTGAAAATACTCGAATCAAAAGGAATCGAAAATACTCAGATCGAATCGAATCGAATTGAAAAAAATGGAAACTATTCGAAAATACTCAAATCGATCGAAAATACTCAAATAGAATAGAATCAAATCGAAAATACTCGAATCGAATTGAAAATACTCAAATCGCATCGAATTGAATCGACAATACTCGAATCGAATCGAAAAAACTCGAATCGAATCGAATCAATCGAAAAAATCGAAAATCCTCAAATCGAATCGAAAATAGTGAAATGAATCGAAAATAATCGAATCCAAATGAAAATACTCGAATCGAAATGCAAATAATCTAATCAAATGTAATTGATCAAAATTAATCGAATCTTATCGAAAATACATTCATCGAATTGAAAGTACTCCATTCGAATCGAAAATATTCGAATGGAATCAAAAAGAATCGATTCAAATCGAAAATATTCAAATCGAATAGAAAATAATTGAATCGAATCGAATCAAATTGAAAATACACGAAAAGTAGCGAAAATACTCGAATGAAATCGTAAATACTCGAATCGAATCGAAAGAACTCAATTCGAATCGAAAATACTCAACTCCAATAGAAAATATTCAAATCGAATTGACAAGACTCTAATGGAATCGAAAATCCTCAAATCGAATGGAAAATACTTGAATCCATTCAAATATACTTGAATCGATTTGAAAATACTCGAAGCGAATTGAAAATACTCCAATCGAATCGAAAATACTCGAAAAAATGGGATATATTTGAAGCGAATAGAAGATAATCGAATTGAATCAAATCAAACTGAAATTAGTCAAATCGAATCGAATCGAAAATACTCAAATGGAATAGAAAATCCTCAAATCGAATCGAAAATTCTGAATTCGACTCGAATTGAAATAAAATACTCTAATCGAATTGAAAAAAATCGAATCGAATTGAAAATACTCGAATCGACTCGAATTGAAATGAAAATACTCGAATCGAATTGAAAATACTTGAATCGAATCGAAAATAGTCGAATCGAATCGAATTGAACATACTTGAATTGAATTGAAAATACTCGAATCGAATTGAAAATACTCAAATCGAATTGAAAATAATCGAATCGAATCGAATCGAATTGAAAATACACGAAATGAATTGAAAATACACGAATCAAATCGAAATAATCGAATCGAATGAAATCAAATTGAAAATCATCGAATCGAATCGATTTGAAAATACTCGAATCAAATGGAATCGAAAATACTCGAATCGAATCGAAAATCCTCATATCGAATCGAATATACTCGAATCCATTCCAAAATATTCAAATCGAATCGAATGAAATCCAAAATACTCGAATCAAATCGAAATTACTTGAAACGAATTGGAAATACTCGAAACAAAATGAAAATAATCAAATCAAATAGAAAATAATCGAATCGAATCAAATCAAATTGAAAATAGTCGAATAAAATCTAATTGAAAAAACTCAAATCAAATGGAATCGAAAATACTCAAATCAAATCGAATCGAATCGAATTGAAAATAATTGAAACTATTCGAAAACACTCGAATCGATCGAAAATACTCAAATAGAATCGAATCGAATCGAAAATACTCGAATCGAATAGAAAATTCTCGAATCAAATCGAATCGAATCAAAAATACTCGAATCGAATAGAAAATACTCGAGTCGAATTGAATCGAATTGAGAAAACTCAAATCAAATCGAAAATACTCAAATTGAATAGAAAATCCTCGAATCAAATTTAATCGAATTGAATTAAAAATACTCGAATAGAAAGCAAAATACTTGAATCGAATCGAAAATACGCAAATCGAATCGAAAATACTTGAATCGAATCGAATCGAATTGAAACCCTCAAACCGAATGGAAAATACTTGAATCGAATAGAAAATACTCGAATCGAATCGAATCGTATTGAAAATACACGAATCAAATGTAAAATACTCGAATCGAATAGAAAATGCACGAATCGATCCAAAAATCTCAAATAGAATCGAATCGAATCGAAAATACTCGAATCGAATCGAAAAAACTCGATTCGCATTGAAAATACTCGAATCAAATTTAAATGAAAAAACTCAAATTGAATCTACCATACTCGAATCGAATCGAGAATAATCGAAAATAATCGACAATACTCGAATCGAATCGAAAATACTCGAATTGAATCGAAAATACTCAAATCCAATCAATAATACTCGAATCGAATAGAAAATACCTGAATGCAAACGAAAATCCTCAAATCGAATCGAAATTACTCGAATATATTCCAAAATACTCGAATCGAATCTAAAATACTGGAATCGAATTGAAAATACTCGAATCGAATCGAATTGAAAATACAAGAATCGAATCGAAAATATCGAATCGAATCGAATCGAATTGAAAATACACGAATCGAAAATACTCGAATGGAATCGAAAATACTAGAAATGATTGGAAAAAACTCGATTCGAATCGAATATACTCAAATCGAATAGAAAATACTTTAATCGAATCGAAAATACTCGAATGGAATCGAGAATCCTCAAATCGAAACGAAAATACTCGAATATATTCCAAAATACTCGAATCAAATCCAAAATAATTGAATCGAATCGAAAATACTCGAATCGAATTGAAAATACTTCAATCCAATAGAAAATACTCGAATGGAATTGAAAATCCTCAAATCGAAACAAGAATACTCAAATATATTCCAAAATACTTGAAACGAATCTAAAATACTGGACTCGAATCAAAAATACTCGAATCAAATCGAATCGAAAAGAAAATACACGAATCGAATCGAAAATAATCGAATCGATTAGAAAATACACGAATCGTATCGAGTCGAATTGAAAATACACAAATCGAATCGAAAATACTCAAATCGAATGGAAAATCTTCGAGTCTATTCGAAAAAACTCGATTCGAATCGAAAATACTCAAATCCAATAGAACATACTAGAAACGAATCGCAAATAATCGAATGGAATCGAAAATCCTCAAATCAAGTCGAAAATACTCAAATCCATTCCAAAATAATCGTATCGAATCGAAAATACTCAAATCGAATAGAAAATACTTGAATCAAATCTAATTGAATTGAAAATACTCGAATCGAATCATAAATACTCGAATCGAATCGAAAATACTTGAATCGATCCAAAAAACTCAAATAGAATAGAATCGAATCAAAAATACTCGAATCGAATAGAAAATACTCGAATCGATCCAAAAAACTCAAATAGAATCAAATTGAATCGAAAATACTCGAATCGAATTGAAAAAACTCGATTCGAATTGAAAATACTCGAATCAAATTGAATCGAAAATACTCGAATCGAATCAACCATACTCGAATCGAATCGGGAATAATCGAATCTAATTGACAATACTCGAATTGAATCGAAAATACTCTCGAGTTGAAAATATTCTAATCAAATTGAAAATAATCAAATCAAATGGAATTGAATTGAAAATAATCGAATCGAATCGATAATAAACGAATCTAATTGAAAATGATCGAATCGACTCGAAAATACTCAAACGAAAAGGAAATAATCGAATCTAATCGAAAACACTCGAATAGACTCGAAAATATTCAAATCAAATTGAAAATAATCAAATCGAATGGAATGGAATCGAAAAAAATCTAATGGAATTGAAAATACTCGAATCGAATGGAAAACAATTGATTCCATTCAAAAGTGCTCAAATGGAATAGAAAATAGTCGAGTCGAATCGAAAATACTCAAATTGACTCGAATATACTCAAATCGAATCAAAAATACTCGAATCAACTTGAAAATACTGAAATCAAATTGAAATACTCAAATTAAAACGAAAATATTCGAATCGAATTGAAAATAATCAAATCTAATCGAATCGACCCCAAAAAATTCGAATCGAATCGAAAGCTCTCGAATCGATTCGAAAATAATCAAATCGAATTGAAAATAATCAAACTGAATCGAAAATACTCTAATCGAATCTAAAATACTCAAATCGATTCGAAAATAATTGAATCAAATAGAAAATAATCAAATAAAATCGAATATATGCGAATCGAATAGAAAATAATCGAATGGAATAGAAAATAATCGAATAGACTCGGAAATATTCAAATTAAATCAAGTATATTCGAATTGAATGGAATCGAATCAAAAAACATCTAATCGAATCGAAAACACTCAAATCGAATGGAAAATCATTGATTCCATTTGAAAATGCTCAAATCAATCGAAAATAGTCGAATCGAATCGAAAATAGTCGAATTGAATCGAAAATACTCGAATCGAGTCAAAAATACTAGAATCGACTAGAATATACTCGAATCGAATAGAAAATAATCGAATCAAATCAAATTGAACAGAAAATACTAGGATCGACTCGAAAGTACTCAAATCAACTCGAAAATACTTGAATCGAATCAAAAATACTCGAATCGAATCGAAAACACTTGAATCGTATCGAAAATATTCGAATCGAATAGAAAATACTGGAATCGAATTGAATCGAAAATACTCAAATCGAATCCAATCGAATTGAAAATAATTGAAACAATTTGAAAATACTCGAATCAATTGAAAATACACAAATCGAATCGAATCGAATCGAATAAATCGATTGGAATAGAAAATACTGGAATCTAATAAAATCGAATTGAAAATACTCGATTTGAATAGAAAATACTCAAATAGAATTGAATCGAAAATACTCGAATCAAATCAACAATACTCGAATCGAAATGATAATACTCGAATCAAATCGAATCGAATTGAAAATACTCAAATCGAAAATACTCGAATCGAATCGAAAATACTCGAATCAAATCGAATCTAATTGAATATACACGAATCGAATTGAAAATACTTGAATCGAATCAAATCAAATAGAAAATAATCTAATCGAATCGAATTGAAAATACTGAAATAGAATTGAATCGAAAATACTCAAATAGATAAAATCGAATCGAAAATACTCCAATCAATTTGAAAATATTCGAATCGAATTGATTCGAATTGAAAATACTCGAATCGAATAGAAAATACTCGAATCAAATAGAAAGTACTCAAATCGAATCGAATCTAATTGAATATACCCGAATTGAATTGAAAATACTCTAATTGAATCAAATCAAATTGAAAATAATTGAATCGAATCGAATTGAAAATACTGGAATCGAATTGAATCAAAATACTCAAATAGAATAGAATTGAAAATACTCGAATCGATCGAAAATACTCGAATCGAATCGAATCGAATTGAAAAACTCGAATCGATTGGAAAATACTCGAATCGAATAGAAAGTATTAGAATCGAATCGAATCTAATTGAAAATAGTCGAATCAAACTGAAAATACTCGAATCGAATTAAAATACTCAAATCGAATCCAATCTAATGAATATACACGAATCGAATAGAAAAAACTCGATTCGAATCAAATCAAATTGAAAATAATCGAATCAAATTGAATTGAAAATACTGGAATTGAACTGAATCGAAAATACTCAAATCGAATCTAATTGAATTGAAAATAATCGCAACGATTCGAAAATACTTGAATCGATCAAAAATACTCAAATAGATCGAATCGAATAACTCGAATGGAATAGAAAATACTCGAATCGAATCAAATTGAAAATACTCGATTCGATTCGATTAGAGTATTTTGGAATGGATTCAAGTATTTTCGATTCAATTTGAGGATTTTCATTTCCATTCGAGTATTTTCGATTCGATTTGAGTATTTCGTTTGGATTTGAATATTTTCGAAATGAGTGAAATTTTTTCTATTGGATTCGAGTATTTTCGATTCGATTCGTGTATTTTCTTTTCGATTCGATTCGAGTATTTTCTTTTTTTTAATTATTATTTATGATAGTTACAGAGAGCGAGAGAGAGAGAGAGAGAGTCAGAGACACAGGCAGAGGGAGAAGCAGGCTCCATGCACCGGGAGCCCGATGTGGGATTCGATCCCTGGTCTCCAGGATCGCGCCCTGGGCCAAAGGCAGGCGCCGAACCGCTGCACCACCCAGGGATCCCGATTCGAGTATTTTCTTTTTGATTCCAGTATTTTGGATTCAATTCGAGTATTTTGGAATATATTCGAGTATTTTCTCTTCGATTTGAGGATTTTCAATCCCATTTGAGTATTTTCGATTCGATTCGAGTATTTTCGATTCGATTCAAGTATTTTCAATTCGATTCGAGAATTTTGGATTCGATTCGAGAATTTGGGAAAGGATTCAAGTATTTTCTATTCGATTTGACGATTTTCGATTCCATTCGAGTATTTTCGATTCGATTTGGGGATTTTCCATTCCATTCGAGTATTTTATTTATTTTTTTTTCCATTCGAGTATTTTAGATTCGATTCGAGTATTTCCAATTCAGTGTGATTCAATTCGAATATTTTTGATTCGATTCGAGTATTTTCAATTCGATCGAGTATTTTTTTTTTCGATCGAGTATTTTGGAATGGATTCAAGTATTTTCGATTCGTTTCCTGTATATTCGATTTGATTTAAGTATTTTCAATTCGATTCTATTGAATTCGAGTATTTTCTGTTCGAGTATTTTCGATTCAATTAGAGTATTTTCAATTCGATTCGATTCTTTTACAGAATTTACGATTTGATTCGAGTATTTTCGATTGGATTCGAGTTTTTTTGATTCAATTCGTGTAATTTCAAGTCAATTAGATCGATTGGAGTATCTATTCAATTCGAATATTTTGTATTCGAATTGAGCTTTTTCGATTCGATTCGAGTTTTCGACTCGATTCGAGTATTTTGGATTCGATTCGAATATTTTTAATTCGATTCGAGTATTTTCAATTCGATTCGATTCGATTCAATTCGAGTATTTTCTATTCGATTCATTTATTATCAATTCCATTCGAGTGTTTTCAATTCGATTTGATTTGATTCGAGTATTTTCTATTCGATTCGATTATTTTCAATTTGATTCGATTCTATTTGAGTATTTTCGGTCAATTCGAGTATTTTCTTTTCGATTCGAGTGTCCTCTATTCGATTCAATTCGATTCAAGTATTTTCTATTCGATTCAAGTATTTTCCATTCAATTTTATTGTATTCGAGTATTTTTGAATCGATGCAAGGATTTTCGATTCCACTCGAGTATTTTCGATTCGATTCGTGTATTTTCAATTCGATTCAATTCTATTCAAGTATTTTCTATTCGATTCATATATTTTCAATTCGATTCGATTCTATTTGAGTATTTTCGATTCGATTCGAGTATTTTCGATTAGATTCAAGTATTTTGGAATATATTCGAGTATTTTTTATTCGATTTGAGAATTTTCGATTCCATTTGAGTATTTTCTATTCGATTCAAGTATTTTCAATTCCATTCAAGCATTTTCCATTCCATTCGAGTATTTTCGATTCGATTCGAGTGTTCTCAATTCGATTCGATTCGATTTGAGTAGTTTCTATTTGATTCGAGTATTTTCCATTCGATTCGATTCTATTTGAGTATTTCGATCGATTCAAGTATTTTCGATTCGATTCGAGTATTTTCAATTCCATTCGAGTATTTTCGATTCGATTTCAGGATTTTACATTCCATCGCGTATTTTAGATTCGATTTGAGTATTTCCAATTCAATGCGATACAATTCGAGTATTTTCAATTCGATTCGAGTATTTTTTATTCGATTTGAGTATTTTGGAATATATTCGAGTATTTTCGATTCCTTTTGAGATTTTGGATTCCATTCGAGTATTTTCGATTCGATTCGAGTATTTTCGATTCGATTCGTGTATTTTCAATTCGATTCGATTCGAGTATTTTCTATTCGATTCGAGTATTTTCGATTCGATTCTTGTATTTTCAATTGGATTCGATTTGATTTGAGTAGTTTCATATCGATTTCCGTATTTTACATTCGATTCGAGTATTTTGGAATATATCGAGTATTTTTTATTCGATTTGAGGATTTTCGATTGATTCGAGTATTTTCGATTCCATTCGAATATTTTCTATTCGATTCGAGTGTTGTCAATTTTATTCGATTCGAATATTTTCTATTCAATTTGAGTATGTTCAATTCATTTCGATTCTATTTGAGTATTTTCGATCGATTCGAGTATTTTCGAATCAATTCCAGTATTTTCGATCCGATTCGAGTATTTTCGATTCGATTCAAGTATTTTGGAATTGATTCCTGTATTTTCTATTCGATTTGAGAATTATCGATTCCATTCAATTATTTTCGATTCGATTCTAGTATTTTCTATTGGATTTCAGTAAATTCGATTCAAATCGAGTTTTTTCGAATCGATTCGAGGATTTTCGATTCGTATCGAGTATTTTCGATTCGATTCTTTTATTTTAAATTTGATTCGATTCAATTTGAGTATTTTCGATTCGATTCGAGTATTTTCGTTTTGATTCGTGTATTTTTAACTCAATTCGATTTGATTCTAGTACTTTCCATTCGACTCCAGTATTTTCGATTCGATTTGAGTATTTTGGAATATTTTCAAGTATTTTCATTTCTATTTGAGGATTTTTGGATTCCATTCGTGTATTTTTGATTTGATTCGAGTATTTTCAATTCTATTCGAGTATTTTCTATTCGATTGGACTATTTTCGATTCAATTTGAGTGTTCTCAATTCTATTCGATTCGATTCCAGTATTTACTATTCGATTCGAGTATTTTCGATTCGATTTGAGTATTTTTAATTCGATTCAATTCCATTCGAGTATTTTACATTCGATTTGACTATGTTCGATTCTGTTCGAGTATTTTCGATTCGATTCGATTTGATTCGAGTATTTTGGAATGTATTGGAGTATTGCGAATCCATTCGAGTATTTTCGATTCGATTCGAGTATTTTTGATTCGATTAGATTCAATTTAAATATTTTCTATTCGATTGGAGTATTTTCAATTCGATTCGAGTATTTTGGAATGTATTCGAGTATTTTCGATTCCATTCAAGTATTTTCAATTCGATTCGAGTATTTGCAATTCCATTTGAGTATTTTAGATTCCATTCGAGTATTTGCAATTCCATTCGACTATTTTCGATTTGATTTGTGTATTTTCGATTCGATTCGAGTATCTTCGATTCGATTCGAGTATTTTCCATTCGATTCCAGTGTTTCGGATTTGATTTGAGTATTTTGGAATATATTCGAGGATTTTCGATTCGATTTGAGGATTTTCGATTCCATTCGAGTATTTGCGATTCAATTATATTCAATTTGAGTATTTTCAATTCAATTCTATTCGATTCGAGTATTTTCAATTCGATTCGAGTATTTTCAATTCAATTAGATTTGATTCGAGTTTTTTCAATTCAATTCTATTCGATTTGAGTATTTTCAATTCGATTCGAGTATTTTCGATTCGATTAGATTCGATTCGAGTATTTTGGAATATATTTGAGTATTTGCGACTCCATTCGAGTATTTTCGATTCAATTCAAGTATTTTTGATTCGATTCGAGTATTTTCTATTTGATTGGAGTATTTTCGATTCTATTCGAGTATTTTCAATTCTATTTGAGGAATTTCGATTCGATTCGAGTATTTTCAATTCAATTCTATTCGATTCGAGTATTTTCAATTCGATTCGAGTATTTTCAATTCGATTCGAGTATTTTCGATTCGATTAGATTCGATTCGAGTATTTTGGAATATATTCGAGTATTTGCAATTCCATTCGAGTATTTTCGATTCGATTCGAGAATTTTCCATTCGAATCGATTATTTTCGATTCGATTCGAATATTTTCAATATGATTCGAATATTTTCTATTCGATTGGTGTATTTTCAGTTCGACTCGAGTATATTCGATTCCATTCGAGTATTTTCGATTCGATTTGACTATTTTCTATTCAGTTGGAGTATTTTCAATTCGATTGGTGTTTTTTCGATTCCATTCGTGTATTTTCGATTCGATTCAAGTATTTGCGATTCCATTCGAGTATTTTCAATTCGATTCGAGTATTTTCTTTTTTTTTAAATTTTATTTATTTATGATAGGCACACAGTGAGAGAGAGAGAAGCAGAGACATAGGCAGAGGGAGAAGCAGGCTCCATGCACCGGGAGCCTGACTTGGGTTTCGATCCCGGGTCTCCAGGATCACGCCTCGGGCCAAAGGCAGGCGCCAAACTGCTGCGCCACCCAGGGATCCCCGATTCGAGTATTTTCGATTCAATTGGTGTATTTTCGATTTGATTCCTGTATATACGATTCCATTCGAGTATTTTCGATTCGATTCAATTCGAGTATTTTCAATTCGATTCAAGTATTTTCGATTCGATTAGAGTATTTGAGATTCCATTTGAGTATTTTTGATGCGATTCAAGTATTTTCGATTAGATTCTAGTATTTTCGATTTGATTCCAGTGTTTCGGATCCGATTGGAGTATTTTGGAGTATATTCATGTGTTTGCAATTCCATTCGAGTATATTCGATTCGATTCGAGTATTTTCAATTCAATTAGATTCGATTCTAGTATTTTCTTTTTTTTTTATTTTTTTTATTTTTTATTTTTTTTTTGATTCTAGTATTTTCAATTCAGTTCTATTCGATTCGAGTATTTTCGAATCGATTGGTGTATTTTCGATTCCATTAGAGTATTTTCTATTCGATTCCAGTGATTCGGTTCGATTCGAGAATTTTGAAATATATTCGAATATTTGCGATTCCATTCGAGTATTTTCGATTCAATTAGATTCGATTCGAGTATTTTCAATTAAATTCTATTTGATTCGAGTATTTTCAATTCGATTCGAGTACTTTCGATTCGATTCGATTCGAGTATTTTCTATTTGATTGGAGTATTTTCGATTCGATTGGTGTATTTTCGATTCCATTCGAGTATTTTCGATTCGATTCCAGTGTTTCGGATTCGATTCGAGTATTTTGGAATATATACGAGTATTTGCGATTCCATTCACATATTTTCAATTCGATTCGAGTATTTTCAATTCAATTCTATTCGATTCGAGTATTTTCTATTCGATTAGATTCGATTCTAGTATTTTTGATTCGATTGGTGTATTTGCGATTCCATTTGAGTATTTTCTATTCGATCCGAGTGTTTTCAATTCAATTAGATTCGAGTATTTTCTATTCGATTGGAGTATTTTCGATTCGATTCGAGTATTTCTTTTCTTTTTTAAATTTATTTTTTTTTAATTAATTTTTATTGGTGTTCAATTTACCAACATACAGAAAAACACCCAGTGCTCATCCCGTCAAGTGTCCACCTCAGTGCCCGTCACCCATTCCCCTCCAACACCCGCCCTCCTCCCCTTCCACCACCCCTAGTTCGTTTCCCCAAGTTAGGATTCTTTATGTTCTGTCTCCCTTCCTGATATTTCCCAACATTTCTTTTCCCTTCCTTTATATTCCCTTTCACTATTATTCATATTCCCCAAATGAATGAGAACATACACTGTTTGTCCTTCTGTGACTGACTTATTTCACTCAGGATAATACCCTCCAGTTCCATCCACGTTGAAGCAAATGGTGGGTATATGTCATTTCTAATTGCTGAGTAATATCCCATTGTATACATAAACCACATCTTCTTTATCCATTCATCTTTCGATGGACACCGAGGCTCCTTCCACAGTTTGGCTATTGTGGCCATTGCTGATAGAAACATTGGGGTGCAGGTGTCCCGACGTTTCATTGCATCTGAATCTTTGGGGTAAATCCCCAACAGTGCAATTGCTGGGTCGTAGGGCAGGTCTATTTTTAACTCTTTGAGGAATCTCCACACAGTTTTCCAGAGTGGCTGCACCAGTTCACATTGCCACCAACAGTGTAAGAGGGTTCCCTTTTCTCTGCATCCTCTCCAAAATTTATTGTTTCCTGCCTTGTTATTTTTCCCCATTCTCACTGGTATGAGGTGGTATCTCATTGTGGTTTTGATTTGTATTTCCCTGATGGCAAGTGATGCAGAGCATTTTCTCATGTGCATGTTGGCCATGTCCATGTCTTCCTCTGTGAGATTTCTCTTCATGTCTTTTGCCTATTTCATGATTGGATTGTTTGTTTCTTTGGTGTTGAGTTTAATAAGTTCTTTATAGATTTTCGAAACTAGCCCTTTATCTGATATGTCATTTGCAAATATCTTCTCCCATTCTCTAGGTTGTCTTTTAGTTGTGTTGACTGTATCCTTTGCTGTGCAAAAGCTTCTTATCTTGATGAAGTCCCAATAGTTCATTTTTGCTTTTGTTTCTTTTGCCTTTGTGGATGTATCTTGCAAGAAGTTACTGTGGCCGAGTTCAAAGAGGGTGTTGCCTGTGTTCTCTTCTATGATTTTGATGGAATCTTGTCTCACATTTAGATCTCTCATCCATTTTGAGTTTATCTTTGTGTATGGTGAAAGAGAGTGGTCCAGTTTCATTCTTCTGAATGTGGATGTCCAATATTCCCAGCACCATTTATTGAAGAGACTGTCTTTCTTCCAATGGATAGTCTTTCCTCCTTTATCAAATATTAGTTGACCATACATTTCAGGGTCCACTTCTGGGTTCTCTATTCTGTTCCATTGATCTATGTGTCTGTTTTTGTGCCAGTACCACACTGTCTTGATGACCACAACTTTGTAGTACAACCTGAAATCTGGCATTGTGATGCCCCCAGCTATGGTTTTCTTTTTTAAAATTCCCCTGGCTATTCGGGGTCTATTCTGATTCCACACAAATCTTAAAATAATTTGTTCTAACTCTCTGAAGAAAGTCCATGGTATTTTAATAGGGATTGCATTAAACGTGTAAATTGCCCTGGGTAACATTGACATTTTTACAATATTAATTCTGCCAATCTATGAGCATGGAATATTTTTCCATCTCTTTGTGTCTTCCTCAATTTCTTTCAGAAGTTTTCTATAGTTCTTAGGGTATAGATCTTTTACCTCTTTGGTTAGGTTTATTCCTAGGTATCTTATGCTTTTGGGTGCAATTGTAAATGGGATTGACTCCTTAATTTCTCTTTCTTCAGTCTCATTGTTAGTGTATAGAAATGCCATTGATTTCTGGGCATTGATTTTGTATCCTGCCACGCTACCAAATTGCTGTATGAGTTCTAGCAATCTTGGGGTGGAGGCTTTTGTGTTTTCTATGCAGAGTATCATGTCATCGGCAAAGAGGGAGAGTTTGACTACTTCTTTGCCAATTTGAATGCCTTTAATGTCTTTTTGTTGTCTGATTGCTGAGGCCAGGACTTCCAGAACTATGTTGAACAGCAGTGGTGAGAGTGGACATCCCTGTCTTGTTCCTGATTTTAGGGGAAAGGCTCCCAGCGCTTCCCCATTGCGAATGATATTTGCTGTGGGCTTTTTGTAAATGGCTTTTAAGACGTCGAGGAAAGTTCCCTCTATCCCAGCACTCTGAAGGGTTTTGATCAGGAATGGATGCTGTATTTTGTCAAATGCTTTCTCTGCATCTAATGAGAGTATCATATGGTTCTTGGTTTTTCTCTTGCTGATATTTTGAATCACATTGATGGTTTTACGAGTGTTGAACCAGCCTTGTGTCCCAGGGATAAATCCTAATTGGTCATGGTGAATAATTTTCTTAATGTGTTGTTGGATCCTATTGGCTAGTATCTTGTTGAGAATTTTTGCATCCATGTTCATCAGGGATATTGGTCTGTAATTCTCCTTTTTGGTGGGATCTTTGTCTGGTTTTGGAATTAAGGTGATGCTGGCCTCATAGAACGAATTTGGAAGTACTCCATCTCTTTCTATCTTTCCAAACAGCTTTAGTAGAATAGGTATGATTTCTTCTTTAAACGTTTGATAGAATTCCCCTGGGAAGCCATCTGGCCCTGGACTCTTGTGTCTTGGGAGGTTTTTGATGACTGCTTCAATTTCCTCCCTGGTTATTGGCCTGTTCAGGTTTTCTATTTCTTCCTGCTCCAGTTTTGGTAGTTTGTGGCTTTCCAGGAATGCGTCCATTTCTTCTAGATTTCCTAATTTATTGGCGTACAGCTGTTCATAATATGTTTTTAAAATCGTTTGTATTTCCTTGGTGTTGGTAGTGATCTCTCCTTTATCATTCATGATTTTATTAATTTGAGTCTTCTCTCTCTTCTTTTTAATAAGGTTGGCTAATGGTTTATCTATCTTATTAATTCTTTCAAAGAACCAACTCCTGGTTCTGTTGATCTGTTCCACAGTTCTTTTGGTCTCGATATCATTGAGTTCTGCTCAAATTTTAATTAACTGTCTTCTTCTGCTGGGGGTGGGGTCTATTTGTTGCTTTTTCTCTAGTTCCGTTATGTGTAAGGTGAGCTTTTGAATTTGATTTCTTTCCAGTTTTTGAATGGATGCTTGTATTGCGATGTTTTTCCCCCTCAGGACTGCTTTTGCTGCATCCCAAAGATTTTGAACGGTTGTATCTTCATTCTCATTAGTTTCCATGAATCTTCTCAATTCTTCCTTAATTTCCTGGTTGACCTTTTCATCTTTTAGCAGGATGGTCCTTAACCTCCACGTGTTTGTGGTCCTTCCAAACTTCTTGTTTGTGATTAAGTTCTAATTTCAAGGCATTATGGTCTGAGAATATACAGGGGACTATCCCGATCTTTTGGTATCGGTTCAGACCCGATTTGTGACCCAGTATGTGGTCTATTCTGGAGAAAGTTCCATGTGCATTTGAGAAGAATGTGTATTCAGTTGAGTTTGGGTGTAAAGTTCTGTAGATATCTGTGAAATCCATCTGGTCCAGTGTATCATTTAAAGCTCTCGTTTCTTTGGAGATGTTGTGCTTAGAAGACCTATCTAGTGTAGAGAGAGCTAGATTGAAGTCACCAAGTATAAGTGTATTATTATCAAAGTATTTCTTCAGTTTGGTTATTAATTTTTTTAAATATTTGGCAGGTCCCACATTCAGGGCATATATATTGAGGATTGTTAAGTCCTCTTGTTGGATAGATCCTTTGAGTATGAGATAGTGTCCCTCTTCATCTCTCACTATAGTCTTCGGGGTAAATTTTAATTTATCTGATATAAGGATGGCAACCCCTGCTTTCTTTTGAGGACCATTTGAATGGTAAATGGTTCTCCAACCTTTTATTTTCAGGTTGTAGGTGTCCTTCTGTCTAAAATGAGTCTCTTGTAGACAGCAAATAGATGGGTCCTGCTTTTTTATCCAGTCTGAAACCCTGTGCCTTTTGATGGGGTCATTAAGCCTGTTCACGTTCAGAGTTACTATTGATACATATGAGTTTAGTGTCAACATATCTATTCAGTCCTTGTTTTTGTGGATTGTTCCACTGAACTTCTTTTTAAAGGGGAATTTTAAGAGTTACCCTTAAAATTTCTTGCATAGCTGGTTTGGAGGTTACATATTCTTTCAGTTCCTGCCTGTCTTGGAAGCTCTTTATCTCTCCATTTTGAATGAAAGCCTTGCTGGATAAAGTATTCTTGGTTGCATGTTCTTTTCATTTAGGACCCTGAATATATCCTGCCAGCCCTTTCTGGCCTGCCAGGTCTCTGTGGAGAGGTCTGCTGTTACCCTAATATTCCTCCACATAAAAGTCAGGGACTTTTTTTCTCTTTCTGCTTTAAGGATCTTCTCTTTATCTTTGGAATTTGCAAGCTTCACTATTAAATGTCGAGGTGTTGAAAGGTTTTTGTTGATTTTAGGGGGGGATCTCTCTATTTCCTGGATCTGAATGCCTGTTTCCCTTCCCAGATTCGGAAAGTTTTCAGCTAGGATTTGTTCAAATACATATTCTGGCCCTCTGTCCCTTTTCGGCGCCCTCGGGAACCCCAATTAAACGTAGGTTTTTCTTCCTCAGGCTGTCATTTATTTCCCTTAATCTATCCTCATGGTCTTTTAATTGCCTGTCTCTCTTTTCCTCAGTTTCCCTCTTTGCCATCAACTTGTCTTCTATGTCACTCACTCGTTCTTCCACCTCGTCAAGCCTCGTCGTTAGGACTTCTAGCTTGGATTGCATCTCATTTAATTGATTTTTAATTTCTGCCCGATTGGATCTAAATTCTGCAGTCATGAAGTCTCTTGAGTCCTTTATGGTTTTTTCTAGAGCCACCAGTAGCTGTAAAATAGTGCTTCTGAATTGGCTTTCTGACATTGAATTGTAATCCATATTTTGTAAATCTGTGGGAGAGAGGGCTGTTTCTGATTCTTTTTTTTTGAGGTGAGGTTTTCCTTCTAGTCATTTTGCTCAGTGCAGAGTGGCCAAAAACAAGTTGTATTGGGAAAAGGAGAAAAAGAGAGAGAAGGAAAGAAAAGAGAAAAAGAAAAAAGAGAAAGTGAATTGGAAATCCTCGAATCGATTCGAAAAAACTCGATTCGAATCGAATATACTCAAATCCAATAGAAAATACTAGAATCAAATTGACAATACTCGAATGGAATCGAAAATCCAGAAATCGAATCGAAAATACTCAAATCCATTCCAAAATACTCGAATTGAATCGAAAATACTCGAATCGAATCGAAAATACTCGAATGGAATTGAAAAAACTCGAATATATTCCAAAATACTCGAATCGAATCGAAAATACTCGAATCGAATAAAAAATACTCGAATCAAATCTAATTGAATTGAAAATACTCGAATCGAATCGAAAATACTCGAATGGAATAAAAAACACTCGAATATATTCCAAAATACACGACTCGAATGAAAAATACTCCAATCGAGGGATCCCTGTGTGGCACAGCGGTTTGGTGCATGCCTTTGGCCCAGGGTGCGATCCTGGAAACCTAGGATCGAGTCCCACGTCGGGGTCCCAGTGCATGGAGTCTGCCTCTCCCTCTGCCTGTGTCTCTGCCTCTCTTTCTCTCTGTGTATGACTATCATACATTTTTAAAAATCTATTAAAAAAATACTCCAATCGAATAGAAAATATTCAAATCGAATCTAACTGAATTGAAAATACTCGAATCGAATCGAAAATACTCGAATGGAATCGAACATACTCGAATTGAATCGAAAATACTCGAGTGGAATCGAAAATCCTCAAATCGAATCGAAAATACTCGAATATATTCCAAAATCCTCAAATCGAATCGAAAATACTCGAATCCACTCCAAAATACTCGAATCCAATAAAAAATACTCGAATCGATTCGAAAATAATCGAATCGAATCGAAAATACTCGATTATATTCCAAAATACTCGAATCAAATCGAAAACACTCGAATTGAATAGAAAATATTCGAATCAAATCTAATTGAATTGAAAATACTCGAATCGAATCAAAAATACTCGAATGGAATCGAACATACTCGAATTGAATCGAAAATACTCGAAGGGAATCGAAAATCCTCAAATCAAATCGAAAATACTCAAATCCATTCCAAAATACTCGAATCGAATCGAAAATACTCGAGTCGAATCGAAAATACTGGAATCGAATCGAAAATACTTCTATACACTCCAAAATCCTCGAATCGAATTGAAAATACTCGATTTGAATCTAATTGAATTGAAAATACTCGAATCGAATCGAAAAAACTTGAATGGAATTGAAAATCCTCAAATCGAATCGAAAATACTCAAATATATTCCAAAATACTCAAATCGAATCGAACATACTCGAATCGAATTAAAAATATTCAAATTGAATAGAATTGAATTGAAAATACTCGAATAGAATAAAAAATTCTCGAATCGAATCGAAAATAGTCTAATCTATTCCAAAATACTCGAATGGAATTGAAAATATTCGAATCGAATTTAATCGTAAATACTCAAATCAAATCGAATCGAATTGAAAATAATCCAAACTATTCGAAAATACTTCAAACGATCGAAAATACTCAAATAGAATCGAAACAAATCGAAAATACTCGAATCGAATTGAAAATACTCGAATCGAATTGAATCGAATTGAGAAGACTCGAGTTGAATTGAAAATACACGAATCGAATTGAAAGAACTTTATTCAAATCGAAAATAGTCAAATCTAAAACAAACCACTCGAATCGAATGGAAAATACTCGAATGGAATCGAAAATCCTCAAATCAAATCGAAAATACTCAAATCCATTCCAAAATACTCAAAATCGAATCGAAAATACTCGAATCGATTCGAAAATACTCGAATCGAATCGAAAATACTCGAATGGAATCGAAAATACTCCAATATATTCCAAAACACTCGAATCAAATAGAAAATACTCGAATCGAATCTAACATACTCGAATCGAATCGAAAATACTCGAATGCAATCGAAAATCCTCAAATCAGGGATCTCTGGGTGGCGCAGCGGTTTGGCGCCTGCCTTTGGCCCGGGGCACGATCCTGGAGACCCTGGATCGAATCCCACGTCAGGCTCCCGGTGCATGGAGCCTGCTTCTCCCTCTGCCTGTGTCTCTGCCTCTCTCTCTCTCTCACTGTGTGCCTATCATAAATAAATAAAAATTAAAAAAAAAAAAAAAAAGTAATAGCAAAAACTCGAATATATTCCAAAATACTCAAATCGAATTGAAAATACTCGAAACGAAGAGAAAATACTCGAATCAAACCTAATTGAATTGAAAATACTCGAATCGAACAAAAAATACTCGAATGGAATCGAACATACTCGAATTGAATCGAAAATCCTCGAATATATTCCAAAATCGAATCGAAAATACTCGAATCGAATTGAAAATACTCAAATCCAATAGAATTGAATTGAAAATACTCGAATCGAATCGAAAATACTCGAATGGAATCGAAAATCCTTAAATCAAATCGAAAATAGTCGAATCCATTCCAAAATATTCGAATCGAATTGAAAATACTCGAATCGAAAATGGTCGAATCGAATCGAATCGAAAATACTTGAATTGATCAAAAATACTCAAATAGAATCGAATGGAATGGAAAATACTCGAATCGAATAGAAAATATTCGAATCAAATAGAATCAAATTGAGAACACTCAAATCGAATCAAAAATACTTGAATGGAATCGAAAATATTCGAATGGAATCGAAAATCCTCAAATCGAATCGAAAATTCTAGAATCCATTCCAAAATACTCGAATCGAATCTAAAATACTGGAATTGAATCGAATCGAATTTAAAACACACGAATCAAATTGAAAATAGTCGAATCGAATCGAAAATCCTCAAATCGATTCGAGTATTTTCGATTCGATTCGAAAATTTTCGATTCGATTCGAGTATTTTCCATTCGATTTGAATATTTTCAATTCTATTTGATTCGATTCGAATATTTTCGATTCGATTCTATTTGAGTATTTTCTATTCAATTTGATTCCAGTATTTTCAATTCGATTCTATTCGATTATTTTCAATTTGATTTGATTCGATTCGAGTATTTTCAATTCGATTCGAGTATTTTCAATTCGAATTGATTCGATTCGAATATTTTTGAATCGATTGGAGTATTTTCGTTTTGATTTGATCTATTTGAGTATTTTCGATCAATTCGAGTATTTTCGAATCAATTCGATTCGATTCTATTTGAGTATTTTCGATTCAATTCGATTCCAGTATTTTCAATTTGATTCGATTAGATTATTTTCTATTTGATTATTTTGATTTGAGGAATTGGATTTTCAATTCAAATGGATTATTCTCGAATCGATTCACGTATTGTCTATTCGATTCGAGTATTTTCGATTCGATTCAATTCAATTTGAATATTTTTGATTTGATTCCATTTGATTCGATCATTTATTAATCAATTCTAGTATTTTCATTTCGATTTGAGTATTTTCGATTCGATTAGATTATTTTCGAATCGATTCTATTCTATTCAATTATATTCCATTCCATTACATTTGATTCGATTATTAATGATTGGATTCGATTATTTTGTTATGATTCGAGTATTTTCGATTCGATTTGATTCGAGTATTTTCGATTCAGTTCAATTCGATCATTTATTTTCCATTCTATTGGAGCATTTTCGATTTGAGTATTTTCATTTCGATTTGAGTATATTCGATTCGATGTAATCGATTATTTAAGATTCAATTCGACTATGTTCGATTCGATTTGAGTATTTTCGATTTGATTTGATTCTTTTCATTTAGATTCTAGTATTTTCGATTTGATCTTTTAGATTTATTTTCAATTCGCCCTGATTATTTTTAATTCCATTCCAGTATTTTCTATTCAATTCGATTATATTAGATTCAATTTGATTATTTCCTATTCGATTCCATTCGATTCGATTATTATCAATTCGGTTCAAAGATTATTGATTCGATTCGATTATTTTTGATTCATTTGAGGATTTTTGATTCGATTAGAGTATTTTCGATTGTTTTCGATTTGATTCAATTCAATTCGTGTATTTTCCATTCAATTCGACTATTTTCGATTCGATTCCCTTCGGTATTTTCAATTTGATATGATTCAATTCGTTTTTTCATTCGATTCGAGTAATTGATTTGATTCGATTCGATTTTTTCAATTTGATTAGATTTGATTCGATTATTTCGATTCGATTCGAGTATTGTCAAATCGATCCAAGTATTTTCAATTCGATTCGATTCGATTTGTTTTGAGTCTTTCGAATGGATTCGAGTATTTTCGATTCGATTCGAGTATTTTCGAATGGATTCGAGGATTTTCAATTCGATTCGAATATTTTGAATTCAATTTGATTTGTTTGGAATATTTTAGATTCGATTCGAATATTTTCGATTTGATTTGAGTATTTTCATTTCGTTTCGACTAGATTTAATTATTTTTTATTCAATTCGATTATTTTCTATTCTATTCTATTCGATTATTTTCAATTTGATTTGATTCGATTTGATTATTTTCAATTCGAGTATTTTCGATTCGATTCGAGTTTTCAATTATTGTCGTTTCAATTCAATTTGAATCGATTCGAGTATTTTTTTGATTCAATTCGATATATTCAATTTGATTTGATTCAATTCAAGTATTTTCGATTCGATTTGAGTATTTTCGATTCGATTCGAATATTTTCAATTGAATTCGATTCGATTCGAGTATTTTCGATTCAAGTATTTTGAATGGATTCAAGTATTTTCAATTCGATTCTGGTATGTTGAATTCGATTCAATTTGATTCGAGTATTTTCGTTTTGATTCGAATATTTTCAATTTGATTCGAATATTTTGATTTCAGTTCGATTTGATTCAATTATTTTCTATTTGATTCGATTATTTTCAATTCTATTCGAGTATTTCGATTTGATTCAATTATTTTCGATTGGATTCGATTATTTTCAGTTCGATTGGAGTACTTTCGATTCGACGAAAGTATTATGATAAGATTCGAATATTTTTGATTCTATTCCATTATTTTCAATTCAATTCCATTCATTTGGTATTTTCAATTCAATTCGAGTTTTTTCAATTTGATTCGATTATTTTCGATTTATTTGAGTATTTTCGATTCGATTCGAGTATTTTCGATTCGATTGGTGTACTTTCGATTCGATGAAAGTATTTTCGATAAGATTTGTATATTTTTTATTTGATTCGATTATTTTCTGTTCGATTCCATTTGATTTGATTATTTTCAATTAATTCAATTATTCTCGATTTGATTCGCATATTGTCGATTCATTCGAGTATTTTCGATTCGATTCCATTCGAGTATTTTCGATTCGATTTGATTCGATTATTTTCAATTTGATTTGATTCGATTATATTCGATTCGATTCTAGTACTTTCTATTCGATTCGAATATTTTCGATTCGATTCGATATGAGTATCTTCGATTCAATCGATTTGATTATTTTCGATTCGATTCGACTCGAGTATTTTCAATTCGATTCAATTATTTTAGTTTCGATTCGAGTATTCTCGATTTGATTTGTATTTTTTCGATTCGATTTGAGTATGTTCGATATGATTTATGTTTTTTCGATTCGATTTGAGTATTTTCATTCGATTCGAATTTTTCTCAATTCGATTATTTTCGATTCGATTCCATTCGATTCAATTTTTTAAATTCTATTCGAATATTTTCGATTTGATTCGAGTATTTCCGATTTGATTCGTTTCTCTTTGATTCAATTCGAATATTTTCAATACGATTTGATTATTTTCTATTCGTTTTGAGTATTTGCGATTCGATCCATGCATTTTTGATCCGATTTGAGTATTATCATTTCGATTAGAGCATTTTAGTTTCAATTCGCGTATTTTCAATTGGATTCGATTTGATTCGAGATTTTTTTGATTGGATTCGAGTATTTTTGATTGGATTAGAGTGTTTACGATGCGGTTCAAATCGAGTCGAGTATTTTTGAATCGGTTTGATCATTTTCGATCCAATTCGAGTATTTTCTATTAGATCGATTCGATTCAATTATTTTCGATTCGACCCGAATAATTTTAATTCGATTCTAGTATTTTCGATTTGATTCGATTTTTTGTGATTCAATTACATTCGATTCGATTATTGGATCGAAAATACTCCAATCGAATCGAATCGAAAATACTCGAATCGAATTGAAAGTACTTGAATGGAATCGAAATAATGGAATCATACCGGAAATAATTGAATCGACTCGAATCTAATTGACAATACTCGAAACGAATCGAAAATACCCCAATCGAATCGAAAATACTCAAATCGAAACGAAAATACTCGAATTGAATCGAAAATACACGAATCGAATCAAGAAGAATCAAATAGAATAGACAATACTTGAATTGTATTGAAAAACATCAAACCGAATAGAAAATACTCGAATCAAATTGAATCGAATTGAAAATACTAGACTGAATTGAAATTATCGAAAGGAATCGAAAATACTCAAATCGAACAGAATATACTCGAATAGAATCAAAAAATATTCGAATGGAATCGAAAAAAATTGAATGGAATCGAAAAGAATGGAAATGAATCGAAAAAACATGAATCTAATTGAAAATACTCTAATCGAATAAAAAATACTCGAATCGAATAAAAAATACTCGAATCGATGAAAAATACTCGAATCGAATCAAATTGAATTGAAAATACTCGAGTCGAATCGAAAATACTCGAATCAATTCAAAAGTACTCTAATCGAATCGAAAATATTCGAATGGAATTGAAAAGAATCGAATGAATCGAAAAGAATGGAAATAAATCGAAAAAACACGAATCAAATTGAAAATCCTCAAATCGAATCCAAAATACTCGAATCGAATCGAAAATACTCGAATCGAATAGAAAATAATCGAATCAAATAAAATCAAATTGAAAATAATCGAATCGAATTGAAAATACTCGAATCGAATCGAATCGAAAATTCTCGAATTGAATCGACAATACTCGAAACAAATCGAAAATAATCAAATAGAATAGACAATACTCGAATCGTATCGAAAATCCAAAACCGAATAGAAAATACTCGAATTGAATCGAATTGAATTGAAAATACTAGAATCGAATTGAAAATACTCGAATCGAACCGAAAATACTCGAATCGAATCGAAAATACTCGAATCGAATCGAAAATATTCCAGTCGAATGAAAAATACTCGAATCGAATCAAATTGAATTGAAAATACTCAAGTCGAATCGAAAATACTCAAATCGAATCGAAATGAATCAAATGGATTAGAAAAGAATGGAAATGAATCGAAAAAACATGAATCGAATTGAAAATACTCAAATCGAATGGAAAATACTCTAATCAAATTGAAAATACTTGAATCAAATCGAAAATATCGAATCGATTCAAAAATCTTCAAATTGAATCGAAAATACTCGAATCGAATAGAAAATACTCGAATCGAATTGAAAGTACTTGAACGGAATTGGAATAATGGAATCGTACTGGAAATAATTGAATCGACTCGAATCTAATCAACAATACTCGAATTGAATCGAAAATGCCCAAATCGAATCGAAAATACTCGAATTGAATTGAAAATACACAAATTGAATCGAGAATAATCGAATAGAATGGACAATACTCAAATCGTATAGAAAAACATCAAACCGAATAGAAAATACTTGAATCGAATCAAATCGAATTGAAAATACTAGACTGAATTAAAATTATCGAATGGAATTGAAACGACTCGAATCGAATCAAAAAAATCGAATCAAATCGCAAAAATTGAATCTAATCAAATCGAATAGAATAGAATCGAATAGAAAAAAATCGAATGGAATCAAATCGAATCTAATCAAATTGAAAAAATTGATTCGAATCAAATCCAATTGAAAAATCGAATCGAATCATTTTGAATTGAATAAAAAAATCGAATCGAATAGAATGCAATTGAATCGAAATAATCGAATCGAATCAAATCGAAAATGTCGAATCGAGTAGCATCCAATTGAATCGAAAAAATTGAATCTAAATGAATCGCATCGAATCGAAAAAATCGAATAGAATTGAATCGAATCGAATTGAATCGAATCAAAAAAATCGAATCCAAACGAATCGAATTGTAAAGAATCGAAAAAATCTAATCGAATCGAGAAAATCGAATCAAATCGCAAAACTTGAATCGAATCAAATCGAATCGAATCGAATAGAAAAAATCGAATGGAATCAAACGAATCGAATCGAATCGAAAAAATTGAATCAAATAAATCCAATCAAAAAATTGAATCGAATCATTTCGAATCGAATCAAAAAATCGAATCGAATAGAATCCAATTTAATCGAAAAAATCGAATCGAATCGAAAATGTCGAATCAAATAGCATCCAATTGAATCGAAAAAACTGAATTGAACCGAATTGCATCGAATTGAAAAAATCGAATCTAATCAAATCGCATCGAATCGAAAAAATCGAATAGAATTCAATCGAATCGAATCGAAAAAATCGAAATGAATCAAATCGAATCAAATCGAAAAAATCGAATCGAATCAATTGAATAGAATAGAAAAAATCGAATCGAAATGAATCGAATTGTAAAGAATCGAAAAAATCGAATCAAATCGAATCGAATCGAAAAAATCGAATCAAAAAGAATTGAATCGAATCGAATAGAATAGAATAGAAAAGAATCGAATCGAATGAAAAGAATCGAATCGATTCGAATCGAAAAGAATTGTATTGAATCGAATCGAATCAAATCAAAAAGAATTGAATCAAATCGATTCGAATCGAATGAAATGAAGCGAATTGAGTCAAAAAGAATCAAATTGAATCAAAAGAATCAAATAGAATTGAATCGAAAAGAATCGAATCGATTGGGATCTAATCAAATCGAATTGAAAAGAATTGAATCGAATAGAATCGATAATCGAATCGAATCAAATTGAATCGAAAATAATCGAATCGAAAAATCGAGTCGAATTGAAATGAATTGAATAGAAACGAATTGAAAAGAATCAAATCGTAAAGAATTGAATCAAATAGAATAGAATAGAAAATAATCGAATCAAATGAAAAGAATCGAATCGATTCGAATTGAAAATAATTGAATTGAATCAAATCGAAAAGAATCGAATCAAATCAAATCGAAAAGAATCGAATAGAAAAGAATCGAATTAAAACAAAAACAATGGAATCAAATCAAATCGAATCAGAAAGAATAGAATCGAATCGAATGAAAAAAATCGTAGACCTGCCCTACGACCCAGCAATTGCACTGTTGGGGATTTACCCCAAAGATTCAGATGCAATGAAATGCCGAGACACCTGCACCCCGATGTTTCTAGCAGCAATGTCCACAATAGCCAAACTGTGGAAGGAGCCTCGGTGTCCATTGAAAGATGAATGGATAAAGAATATGTGGTTTATCTATACAATGGAATATTACTCAGCCATTAGAACTGACAAATACCCACCACTTGCTTCAACGTGGATGGAACTGGAGGGTATTATGCTGAGTGAAGTAAGTCAATCGGAGAAGGACAAACGTTGTATCTTCTCATTCATTTGGGGAATATAAATAATAGTGAAAGGGAATATAAAGGAAGGGAAAAGAAATGTGTGGGAAATATCAGGGAGACAGAACATAAAGACTCCTAACTCTGGGAAACGAACTAGGGGTGGTGGAAGGAGAGGAGGGTGGGGGGTGGGGGGAAATGGGTGACGGGCACGAGCACTGGGTGTTTTTCTGTATATTGGTAAATTGAACACCAATAAAAATTAATTTATAAATAAAAAAATCGAATTGAATCAAAAAGAATCTAATTGAATCAAATAGAAAAGAATCGAATAGAATCGAATTGACTCGAAAACTATCGAATCGATTCGAATCGAAAAGTATCCAATCTCTTCTAAGAAATTGAATCAAATCAAATCGAAAAGAATCAAATCGAATCAAAAAGAATCAAATCAAATAGAATCGATAATCAAATCTAATCAAATCAAATCGAATAAAATCTATAATCAATTCGAATTGAATTGAAACGAAAAGAATTGAACCGAATCGAATCAAAAGAATCGAATTGAATTGAAAAGAATCGAATCGAATAGAATCGATTTGAAAGGAATCAAATCAAAAGAATCAAAAAGAACGAATGAAAATTGAATCAATTAGAATCGAAAAGAATCGAATAGAAAAGAATCGAATGAACACGAAAACAATCAAATCCAATCGAAAAGAATCGAATCAAATAGAAAAGAATTGAATCGAATCGATTCGAATCAAATGAAACGAATCAAATTGAATCGAGTTGAAAATAAATCAAATCGAAAAGAATCGAATAGAGAAGAATCAAATTGAATTGCATCGAAAAGAATCGAATTGTATCGAATAGAAAAGAATTCATTTGAATCAAATCGAAGAGAATCGAATCAAATCGAATCGAATCAAATAGAGAAGAATCGAATGAAAACGAAAACAATCGAATCAAATCGAATCAAATCGTAAAGAATCGAATCGAATGAAAAAATTGAATTGAATCGACAAGAATCGAATTGAATTGAATTGATAAGAATCGAATAGAATCGAATTGACTCAAAAAAATCAAATCGATTCGAATTGGAAAGAATCGAATCTCTTCTAAGAAATTGAATCGAATCGAATCGAAATGTATTGAATCAAATCGAATCAAATGGAAAAGAAGTGAACCAAAAGATTCGAACTGAATCGAAATAAAAAGAATTGAATCGATTGGAATATAATCAAATCGAATCGAATCAAATCAAATCGAAAGAATTGAAACGAATCGAAAAGAATCGAATCAAATCGAAAAGAATTGAATCGAAAAGAATCAAACAGAATCGAATCAAATAGAATAGAAAAGAATCAAATCGAATCGAATGAAAACAATCGAATTGAATGAAAAGAATCAAATCAAATCGAATCAAATCATAAAGAATCGAAAAGAAACAAGTGGAATCAAATAGAAAAGAATCTAATCGAATTGAAAAGAATCGAATTGAATTGAAAAGAATCGAATCAAATTGCAAAGAATCGAATCGAATTGTATCAAATCGAAGAGTCGAATCGAATCGAATCAAATCGAAAGAATCAAATCAAATAGAAAAAAATCAAATCAAATCGAATTGAATCGAATCAAAATGAAAAGATTCAAATTGAATCGAATCCATTCGAATCGAAAAGAATTTAATCGAAATCGAATCGAATAAAAAAGAATCGAATCGATTCCAATAGAATCAAAAAGAATCGAATTGAATCGAAAAGAAGTGAATGGAAAAGAATCAAATCGAATCAAAAAGAATCAAGAAGAATCGAATCGAATCAATAAGAATCGAATCGAATGGAAATGAATCCAATCAAATTGAATCAAATTGAAAAGAATCTAATAGAAAAGAATCAAATAGAATTGAATCGAAGAGCTTCGAATCGAATCGAATCAATAATCGAATCTAATCAAATTGAATCGAAAAATATCAAATCGAATAAAATCGATAATCAATTCGAATCGAATCAAAAAGAATTGAATGGAAAAGAATCGAATCGAATAGAAAAGAATCGAGAAGAATCGAATCGAATCGATAAGAATCGAATTGAATCGAAATGAATCCAATCGAATCGAATCAAATCGAAAAGAATCGAATAGAAAAGAATCGAATAGAATTGAATCGAAGAGCATCGAAACGAATGGAATTGAATTGATTATCGAATCTAATCATATCCTATCGAAAAGCATTGAATGGAATCGAAGAGAATTGAATTGAATCGAATCGAAAGGAATCGAATCAAATTGAATCGAAACGAATAGAATTAAATGGAAAAGAATCGAATCGAATCGAATCGAGAAGAATCAAATTGATTGATAAGAATTGAGAAGAATAAAAAAATCAAATCGAATCGAATCAAAATGAATCAAATCGATTGGAATCTAATCAAATCAAATCGAAAAGAATCGAATCGAATAGAATCGAAAGAATAGAATCAAATCGAAAAGAATCAAATCAAAACGAATCAAAAAGATTCGAATAGAAAAGAATTGAATCGAATCGAAAAGAATCGAATCGAAAAGAATCAAATAGAATCGAATCGAATGGAATCAAATCAAATAGAATAGAAAGGAATCGAATCGAATCGAATGAAAAGAATCGAATCGAATCAAATTGAAAAGAATCAAATATAAAAAATCGAATGAAAACGAAAACAATCGAATCGAATTGAAAAGAATCGAATCGAAAAGAATCGAATTGAATCGAACGAAAAAACTGAATCGAAACGAAAAGAATAGAATTGAATCGAATTGAAAAGAATCCAATCTCTTCTAAAAAATTGAATTGAATGAAATCAAAATGTATCAAATCGAATCGAATCGAATTGAAAAGAATTGAATCGAATAGAATCGATTTGAAAGGAATCAAATCAAAAGAATTGAATCGAATGGAATGAAAAGATTCGAATCGATTCGAATAGAAAAGAATCAAATAGAAAAGAATCGAATGAGCAGGAAAACAATTGAATCAATCGAATCGAATCAAAAAGAATCGAATCGAATTGAAAAGAATTTAATCGAATCGAATAGAAAAGAATTGAATTGAATCGATTCGAATCGAATGATATAAATCGAATCGAATCAAGTTGAAAATAAATTGAATTGAAAAGAATCGAATTGAGAAGAATCAAATCAAATAGAATTGAAAAGAATCGAATCTCACCGAATCGAAAGAATCAAATCGAATTGAAAAAAATCGAATGGAATCGAATCGAAAGAATCGAATCGAATTGAAAAGAATCGAATCGAAACGAATCGAAAAGATTCAAATCGAAAAGAATTGAATCGAATTGAAAAGAATGAAATTGAATCAAATCGAATAGAATCGAATCAAATAGAATAGAAAAGAATCGAATCAAATCAAATCGAAAATAATCGAATAGAAAAGAATCGAATTGAATCGAAAAGAATCAAATCGAATCGAGTTGAAAAGAATCGAATTGACTCAAATTGACTCAAAAAGAATCGAATCGATTCAAATCGAAAAGAATCCAAACTCTTCTAAAAAATTGAATTGAATCGAATCGAAATGTACCGAATCGAATCGAATCAAATTGAAAAGAATCAAATCATCGAAAGAATCGAATCGAATTGAAAAGGATCGAATCGAAAAGAATCGAATCAAAAGAATCGAATCGAATTGAATCGAAAAGAATCGAATCAATTGGTATGTAATAAATTCGAATAGAAAAGAATCGAATCGAATAGAATCGATAATCGAATCTAATCAAATCGAATCGAAAAGAATCGAATGGAATAAAATCAATAATCGATTCGAATCGAATTGAACAGAAAAGAATCGAATCAAATCGAATGAATCGAATCGAATTGAAAGAATAAAATAGAAACGAATCGAAAAGAATCGAATCAAATTGAAAGGAATTGAATCGAATCAAATGAAAAGAATCGAATCGAATCAATTCGAGAAGAAATGAATTGAATTGAATCAAAGAGAATCAAATTGATTCGAATAAAATTGAAAAGAAAGGAATAGAAAAGAATCGAATGAAAAAAACAATCGAATCAAATAAAAAAGAATCGAATCGATTCAAAAAGAATTGAATCGAATCGAATTGAAAAGAATATAAACCAATTGCAAAGAATCGAATCGAAATGTATCGAATCGAAGAGTCAAATCGAAGCGAGAAGAATCGAATCGAATCAAATCAAAAGGAATCGAATCAAATCGAATAGAAAAGCATTGAATCGAATTGCATCGAAAAGAATTGAATTGAATCAAATCAAAAAGAATCGAATCGAATGGAATCAAAAAGAATCGAATCGAATCAAAAAGAATTGAATCGAATCAATTTGAATCAAATGAAACGAATTGAATCGAATTGAGTCGAAAAGAATCGAATCGAATAGAATCAAAAAGAATCAAATCAAATCAAAAGAATCGAATAGAACTGAATCAAAAAGAATTGAATCGATTGGGATCTAATCAAATCAAATCGAAAAGAATCGAATAGAATAGAATCGATAATCAAATCTAATCAAATTGAATCGAAAACAATCGAATCAAATAAAATCGATAATCGATTCGAATCGAATGAATCGAAAAGAATCGAATCGAATCGAATTGAGAAGAATCGAACGAAAAGAATCAAATCAAATAGAATAGAATTGAAATGAATCAAATCAAAATAATAGAATCAAATAGATTCGAAAAGAATTGAATTGAATCGAAAAGAATCAAATCGTATCAAATTGAAAAGAATCGAATCACATTATATCGAATCGAATCAAAAAGAATCGAATCAAATCGATTCGAATGGATTGAAAAAATTCTAATCGAATCAAATCGAATCGAAAAGAATCGAATTGAATCGAATCGAAAAGAATTGAATCGAATCCATTTGAATTGAATGAAACGAATCGAATCAAATCGAGTCAAAAAGAATCATATCAAATCGAAAAGATTCAAATCGAATAGAATCGAAAAGGATAGAATCAACTGGAATCGAAAAGAATCGAATCGAATCGAAAAGAATTGAATCGAATCAATTCGAATCGAATGAAATGAATTGAATCGAATCGAGTCGAAAAGAATCGAATCAAATAGAATCAAAAAGAATCAAATCTAATCAAAAGAATTGAATAGAATTGAATTGAAAAGAATCGAATCGATTGGGATCTAATCAAATCGAATCAAAAAGAATCGAATCGAATAGAATCGATAATCGAATCTAATAAAATCAAATCGAAAAGAATCGAATCAAAAAAACAAATCGAATCGAAAAGAATTGAATCGAATCGAATAGAATAGAAAAGAATCGAATTGATTCGAAGCTAAAAGAATTGAATCGAATCGAATCGAATCAAATCAAAAACAATTGAATAGAATTGATTCAAATCGAATGAAATGAATCGAATTGAGTCGAAAAGAATCAAATCAAATCAAAAGAATCGAATTGAATCGAAAATAATCGAATCAATTGGAATCTAATCAAATCGAATCAAAAAGAATCGAATCAAATAGAATCGATAATCGAATCGAATCGAATTGCATTGAAAAGAATCGAATCAAAAAATCAAATCGAAATGAATCCAATCGAAATGAATCGAAAAGAATCGAATCGAAAAGGATTGAATCGAATCGAATCGAATAGAAAAGAATCGAATCGAATGAAAAGAATTGAATTGATTCGAATCGAAAAGAACTGAATCAAATCAAAGAGAATTGAATAAAATCAAATCAAATCAAAAAGAATCAAATAGAAAAGAATCGAATGAAAACAAAAACAATGGAATCAAATTGAATCGAATTGAAAAGAATCGAATTGAATCATATCGAATGAAAAAATCGAATCGAATCGAAAAGAATCTAATTGAATTGAATAGAAAAGAATTGAATAGAATCGAGTTGACTCGAAAAATATCGAATCGATTCGAATTGAAAAGAATCCAAACTCTTCTAAGAAATGAATCGAATTGAATTGAAAAGAATCGAATAGAAAAGAATTGAATTGAATCGATTCGAATCGAATGAAACGAATCAAATTGAATCAACTTGAAAATAAATCGAATAGAAAACAATCGAATAGAGAAGAATCAAATCAAATAGAATCGAAAAGAAACGAATCTCATCGAATTGAAAGTCTCAAATCAAATTGAAAAAAATCGAATTGAATTGAAAAGAATTGAATCGAATCGAAAAGAATCAAATCGAATCAAATTGAATAGAATCGAATCAAATAGAATAGAAAAGAATCGAATCGAATTGAATGAAAAGAATCGAATCAAATCAAATCGAAAAGAATCGAACAGAAAAGAATCGAATGAAAACGAAAACAATCAAATGAAATAGAATCAAATCGAAAAGAATCGAATCGAATCGAAAATAATCGACTTGAATCTAATGAAAAAATCGAATCGAATCGAAAAGAATCGAATTGAATCGAGTTGAAAAGAATCAAATGGACTCGAATTGACTCAAAAACAATAGAATCTATTCAAATTGAAAAGAATCCAATCTCTTCTAAAAAATTGAATTGAACCGAATTGAAAAGTATCAAATTGAATTGAATTGAATCAAATCGAAAAGAATCGAATCAAATCAAATCGAAAGAATCAAATTGAATTGAAAAGAATCAAATCAAAAAGAATCGAATCAAAAGGAATCGAATTGAAATGAATCGAATCAAAAGAATCGAATCGAATCGAAAAGAATTGAATCAATTGGAATGTAGTAAATTCTAATAGAAAAAATCAAATCAAATAGAATCAATAATCGAATCTAATCAAATTGAATAAAAAAGAATCGAATAGAATAAAATCAATAATCGACTCAAATCGAATTGAATGGAAAAGAATCGAATCGAATCGAATTGAATGAAAAGAATCGAATCAAATCGATTCGAGAAGAATTGAATTGAATAGAATCGAAGAGAATCAAATCGATTCGAATAAAATTGAAAAGAAAGGAATAGAAAAGAATCGAATGAAAACAAAAACAATCGAATCAAATCGAATCAAATCGAAAAGAATCGAATCGAATCGCAAAGAATCGAACCGAATTGAATTGAAAAGAATCGAAACAAATTGCAAAGAATCGAATTGAATTGTATCGAATTGAAGAGTCGAATCGAAGCGAGAAGAATCGAATCGAATCAAATCGAAAGGAATCGAATCAAATTGAATAGAAAAGCATCGAATCGAATTGAAGAGAATCGAATCGAATTGAATCGAATTGCATCGAAAAGAATCGAATTGAATCGAATCGAAAAGAATCGAATCGACTGGAATCGAAAAGAATCGAATCGAATTGAATCGAAAAGAATTGAATCAATTCGAATTGAATGAAACGAATTGAATCAAATCAAGTCAAAAAGAATCAAATCGAATAGATTCAAAAAGAATCAAATTGAATCAAAAGAATCGAATCGAATTGAATCAAAAAGAATCGAATCGATTGGGATCTAATCAAATCAAATCAAAAAGAATCAAATCGAATAGAATCGATAATCGAATCTAATCAAATCGAATCGAAAAGAATAGAATCGAAAAAACGAATCGAATTGAAATGAATTGAATCGAAATGAATCGAAAAGAATCGAATCGAAAAGAATTGAATCAAATTGAATAGAATAGAAAAGAATCGAATCAAATGAAAAGAATCGAATCAATTCGAATCGAAAAGAATTGAATTGAATTGAATCGAATCGAATGAAATGAATCAAATTGAGTCGAAAAGAATCAAATCGAATCAAAAGAATCGAGTCGAATTGAATCAAAAAGAATCAAATCGATTGGGATCTAATCAAATCGAATCGAAAAGAATCTAATCGAAAAATCGAATTGAATCAAAAAGAATCGAATCAAAATGAATGGAAAGAACCGAATCGAAAAGAATTGAATCGAATATAATAGAATAGAATAGAGAAGAATCGAATCGAATGAAAAGACTCGAATTGATTCGAATCGAAAAGCATTGAATTGAATCAAATTGAAGAGAATCGAATTGACTCGAAAAGAATCGAATCAATACGAATCAGAAAGAATCCAATCTCTTCTAAGAAATCGAATTGAATTGAATCTAAATGTATCGAATTGAATCGAATAAAATGGAAAAGAATCGAATCAAAAAGATTTGAATCGAATCGAAATGAAAATAATCGAATCGAACCAAATCAAATAAAAAAGAATTGAATAGAAAAGAATCGAATCAAATCGAAAACAATAAATCAAATCAAATCGAAAAGAATCGAATGAAAAAGAATTGAATCAAATGAAGAGATTCAAATCAAATCAAAAAACATCGAATGGAATTGAAGAGAATTGAATCAAATCGAATCAAATTGATAGAAAAGAATCAAATCGAATCAAATCAAATCAAAAAGAATCTAATTGAATCGAATAGGAAAGAATTGAATAGAATCAAATTGACTCGAAAAGTATCAAATTGATTCGAATCGAAAAGAATCCAATCTCTTCTAAGAAGTTGAATTGAATCGAATCGAAATGTATCGAATTGAATCAAATTTAATCAAATCGAAAAGAATCGAATGGAATCGAATCAAAGAATCGAATCGAATTGAAAAGAATCAAATTGAAAAGAATCGAATCGATTGGAATGTAATAAATTCGAATAGAAAAAAATCGAATCGAATAGAATCGATAATCGAATCTAATCAAATCGAATCAAAAAATATCGAATAGAATAAAATCGATAATCGATTCGAATCCAATTGAATGGAAAAGAATCGAATCGAATCGAATGAATTGAATCGAATTGAGAAGAATCGAATAGAAACTAATTGAAAAGAATCGAATCAAATTGAAAGGAATCAAATCAAATCGAATCGAAAAGACCCAAATTGAATCAAATTGAATAGAAAAGAATCGAATCGAATCGAATGAAAAGAACCGAATCGGACCGATTCGAGAAGAATTGAATTGAATCGAGTCGAATCTATTCGAATAAAATTGAAAAGAAAGGAATAGAAAAGAATCGAATGAAAACAAAAACAATCGAATCAAATCGAAAAGAATCGAATCGAATAAAAAAGAATCGAACTGAATCAAATCGAAAAGAACTGAATCGAATCAATTCGAATCGAATGAAACGAATTGAATCGAATTGAGTCGAAAAGAATCGAATCAAATAGAATCAAAAAGAATCAAATCGAATCAAAAGAATCAAAACAAATTGAATTGAAAAGAATCGAATCGATTGGGATCTAATCAAATCAAATCGAAAAGAATTGAATCGAGTAGAATCGATAATCGAATCTAATCAAATCGAATTGAAAACAATCAAATCGAATAAAATCGATAATCGATTTGAATCGAATTGAATCGAAAGGGATCGAATCGAATTGAGAAGAATCGAACGAAAAGAATGGAATCGAATAGAATAGAATTGAAATGAGTAGAATCAAAATAATAGAATCAAATAGATTCGAAAAGAATCAAATAGAATCGAAAAGAATCGAATAGAATCGAAAAGAATCGAATCACATTGTATCGAATCGAATCAAAAAGAATCGAATCAAATCGATTCGAATTGAATTGAAAAAATTCTAATCGAATCTAATCGAATCGAAAAGAATCGAATTGAATCAAATCGAAAAGAATTGAATCAAATCGAATAGAATAGAATAGAAAAGAATCGAATAGAATGAAAAGAATCAAATTGATTCGAATTGAAAAGAATTGAATCAAATCAAAGAGAATCGAATCACATCAAAAGAATCGAATAGAGAAGAATCGATGAAAAAGAAAACAATGGAATCAAATCAAATCGAATCGAAAAGAATCGAATCAAATCGAAAAGAATTGAATGGAAAAGAATCGAATCGAATTGAATGAAAAGAATCGAATCGAATCGATTCGAGAAGAATTGAATTCAACTGAATCAAAGAGAATCGAATCGATTCAAATAAAATTGAGAAGAAAGGAATAGAAATGAATCAAATGAAAACAAAAACAATCAAATCAAATCGAAAAGAATCGAATGGAATCGAAAAGAATCGAATTGAGTCGAATCGAAAAGAATTGACTGGAATCGAAAAGAAACGAATCGAATCGAATTGAATCAAAAAGAATTGAATCAAATCGATTTTAATCAAATGAAACGAATCGAATCAAATCGAGTTGAAAAGAATCAAATGGAATCGAATCGAATAGAATCGAATTGAATAGAATGGAAAAGAATCAAATCGAATCAAAAGAATCGAATCGAATTGAATCTAAAAGAATCAAATCGATTGGGATCTAATAAAATTGAATCAAAAAGAATCGAATCAAATAGAATCGATAATCGAATCTAATCAAATCAAATCGATAATATATTTGAATCGAATTGAGACGAAAAGAATTGAATCGAATCGAATCAAAAGAATCGAATCGAATTGAAAAGAATCAAATCTAATAGAATCGATTTGAAAGGAATCGAATCAAAAGAATTGAAAAGAATCGAATGAAAAGAATCGAATCGATTTGAATCGAAAAGAATCGAATAGAAAAGAATCGAATGAACACGAAAACAATCAAATCAATCAAATCCAATCAAAAAGAATCGAATCGAATCAAAAAGAATCTAATTGAATCAAAAAGAATTGAATCGAATCGATTCGAATCGAATGAAACGAATCAATATGAATCGAGTTGAAAATAAATCGAATCAAAAAGAATCGAATAGAGAAGAATCAAATCGAATAGAAAAGAATCGAATCTCATCGAATCGAAAGAATCAAATCAAATTAAAAAATCTAATCGAGTCGAAAAGAATCGAATCGACATGAACCGAAGATTCGAATCGAAAAGAATTGAATCGCATCAAAAAGAATCAAATTGAATCGAATTGAATAGAATAGAATCAAATAGGATAGAAAAGAATCTAATCGAATTGAATGAAAAGAATGGAATCAAATCAAATCAAAAATAATCGAATAGAAAAGAATCGAATGAAAACGAAAACAATCAAATGAAATTGAATTTAATTGAATAGAAAAGAATCAACTTGAATCGAATGAAAAAATAGAATCAAATCGAAAAGAATCTAATTGAATCGAGTTGAAAAGAATCGAAACGACTCGAATTGACTCAAAAAGAATCGAATCGATTCAAATCGAAAAGAATCCAATCTCTTCTAAAAAATTGAATTGAATCGAAAAGTATCGAATCGAATCAAATCAAATAGAAAAGAATTGAATCGAATCGAATCGAAAGAATCGAATCGAATTGAAAAGAATCAAATCGAAAAGAATCGAATCAAAAGGAATCGAATTGAAATGAATCGAATCAAAATAATCGAATCGAATTGAATTGAAAAGAATTGAATCAATTGGAATGTAATAAAATCGAATCGAAAAAATCAAATCGAATAGAATCAATAATCGAATCTAATCAAATCGAATCGAAAAGAATCGTATCAAATAAAATCGATAATCGATTTGAATCGAATTGAATCGAAAAGAATCGAATCTCATCGAATTGAAAAGAATCGAAAAGAATCTAATCAAATTGAAAGGAATCGAATCAAATCGAATTGAAAAGACCCACATCGAATCGAATCGAATGAAAAGAATTGAATTGAATCGATTCGAGAAGAATTGAATTGAATCGAATCGAAGTGAATCGAATCGATTCAAATAAAATTTTAAAAGAAGGAATAGAAAAGAATCGAATGAAAACAAAAAGAATCAAATCAAATCAAAAAGAATCGAATCAAATCCAATCGAAAAGAATCAAATCGAATCAAATTGAATCGAAAAGAATAGAATCGAATCGAATAGGAAAGAATCGAATCAAATCGAATTGAATAAAAAGAATTGAATCATATTGACCCGAATTGAAGAGAATTGAATCGAATCAAATCGATTTGAAAAGAATCTAATCGAATCGAAAAGAATCTAATCAAATCGAATCAAAAAGAATCTAATCCAATCGAAAAGAATTGAATCGAATCGAATAGAATTAAATCGAAAAGAAGTGAATCGAAAAGAATCGAATTGATGGGAATCTAATCACATCGAATCAAAAATAATCGAATAGAATAGAATCGATAATCGAATCAAATCGAATCAAAAAGAATCGAATCGATTCGAATAGAATGAAACAAATCGAATCGAGTCAAAAAGAATCAAATCGAATCAAAAAGAATCGAATCGAATAGAATCAAAAAGAATCAAATCAAAGAAAAAGAAACAAATCGAATCAAGTTGTAAAGAATCGAATCGATTGGGATCTAATCAAATCGAATCAAAAAGAATCGAAATGAATAGAATCGATAATCGAACCGAATTGAATAAAAAAGTTTCGAATCGAATCGAATCGAAAGAATCTAATCGAATCGAAACGAATTAAAAAGAATCGAATTGAAAAGAATCGAATCACATTGAATCGAATCGAATCGAAAAGAATCTAATTGAATCGAAAAGAATCTAATCGAATGGAAAAGAATTGAATCGAATCGATTCAAATCAAATGAAACGAATCGAATCGATTCGAGTCAAAAAGAATCAAATCGAATCGAAAAGAATCGAATCGAATAGAACCGAAAAGAATCGAATTGATAGGAATCTAATCAAATCGAATCGAGAAGAATCGAATCGAATAGAATTGATAATCGAATCGAATAGAATTGAATAAAAAATAATCGAATCGATCGATTCGTAAGAATCGAATCGAATCGAATTGAAACGAATCGAAAAGAATCGAATCGAAAAAAATTGAATTGAATCGAAAAGAATCAAGTCTAATTGAATCAAATAGAGTAGAAAAGAATCAAATCGAATCGAATGAAAGTAATCAAATCGAATCGATTCGAAAAGAACTGAATTGGATCGAATCGAAGAGAATAGACTCGAATCGAATCAAATCGAAAAGAATCGAATAGAAAAGAATCGAATCAAATCAAAAACAATCGAATCTAATTGAATCAAATTGAAAAGAATCGAACCGAATCGAATCCAAAAGATCGAATCAAATTGAATTGAATAGAATCAAAAAGAACCAAATCGAATCGAATGCAAAGAATCAAATCAAATAGAATCGAAAAGAATTGAATCGAATCAAATCGACTCGAAAAGAATCAAATCAATTCGAATAGAAAGAATCCAATCATTCGAAAAATTCAAATCAAATCGAATCGAAAGCATTGAACTGAATCAAATTGAATCAAAAAGAATCAAATCCAATAGAATTGAATAGGAAAGAATCGAATCAAATTGAATCAAATCGAATCAAATAAAAAGAATCGAATCATATCGAATCAAATTGAAGAGAATCAAACTGAAGCAAATTGATTTGAAAATAATCAAATCAAATCGAAAAGAATCAAATTGAATTGAATGGAAAAGAATCGAATCACATTGAATCGAATCGAATCAAATAGAGTCAAAAAGAATCGAATCGAATCAAAAAGAATCGAATTGATTCAAATCGAAAAGAATCCAATCTAATTGAAAAAATTGAATCAAATCGAATCAAAAAGCATCAAATCGAATCAAATGTAATCAAATCGAATCGAATCGAAAAGACTCGAAACGAATTTAATCGAATCGAAAAGAATCAGATCGAATCAAAGAGATTCGAATCAGATGGAATCGAATCGAAAAGAATCGAATGAAATCGAAAAGAATCGAATCACATTGAATCGAATCGAAAAGAATCAAATCGAATCGAATCGAAAAGAATCGAATCGAAAAGAATCGAATCACATTGAATCGAAATGAATCGAATCGAATTGAATCGAATCGAAAAGAATCTAATCGAATCGAATCGAAACGATTGAATCTAATTGAATAGAATCGAAAAGAATTGAATCGAAAGGTTTTGAATCGAAGGAAAATAATTGAATCGAATCGAATCAAAAAGAATCAAATCAAATCGAAAAGAATCGAATCGAATCAAAGAGAATTGAATCGTAAAGAATTGAATCGAATCGAATCAAAAAGAATCGAATTGATTCAAATCGAATTGAATCAAATAGAATCGATCTAATCGAATCAAATCAAATTGATCGAGGAGAATCGAATCAAATCGAAAAGAATCGAATCGAATTGAAAAGAATCAATCGAAAAAATCAAATCGAATCGAAAAGAATTGAGTTGAATCAAATCGAGAAGAATCAAAAAGAATCGAATCTAATGGAATCCAAAAAATCGAATCAAATCAAATCAAATAGAATCGAAAAAAATCGAATCGAATCGAATGAAAACAATCAAATCGAATCGAATCAAAAAGAATCGAATCGAATAGAATCGAAATGAAAAGAATTGAATCAGATCGAATCGAAAAGAAAATAATCAAATCAAATTGAAAATAATTGAATCGAATCGAATTGAAAAGAATCCAATCGAATCGAATTGAAAAGAATCCAATCGAATCGAATCGAAATGAAAAGAATCGAATCGAATCGAATCCATTTGAACCGAAAATAATTTAATTGAATCGAAAAGAATCAAATCGATTCGAATCGAATCAAAAAGAAGCGAATCGAATCGAAAGGAATTGAATCGAAAAGAATCAAGAAGAATCGAATCGATAAGAATCGAATTGAATTGAAATGAATCAAATTGAATCAAATCAAAAAGAATCGAATAGAAAAGAATTGAATCAAATCAAATCGAAGAGAATCTAATCGAATCAAATCGAAAAGTATAGCATCAAATCGAATCGAAAACATTCTAATCGAATCGAATTGAACCCAAAAGAATCGAATCGAATCGAGTAGAAAAGATACGAATCGAATCGCATCAAATCGAATAGAAAAGAATCGAATCGAATTGTATCAAATCGAATAGATTAGAAAAGAATCGAATCACATCAAATTGAATCGAAAAGAATTGAATTGAATAGAATCGAATAGGAAAGAATCGAATCAAATCGAATCAAATCGAATCACAAAGAATCGAATCATATCGAATCGAATCGAATCGAGAAGAATCAAATCGAATCGAATCGAAAAGAATTGAATCACATTCAATTGAATCGAATCGAATCAAAAAGAATCGAATTAAATTGAATTGAAAAGAATCGAATTGAATCGAATCGAACTGAAAAGAATTGAATCGGATCCATTTGAATCAAATGAAACGAATTGAATTGAGTCGAAAAGAATCAAATCAAACCGAAAAGAATCTAATCAAAATGAATCTAATCGAATGGAATCGAAAAGAATCGAATCAAATCAAAAAGAATCAAATCGAAACAAATCGAAAGAATCAAATCAAAAAGAATCGAATCAAATCGAGAAGAATCAAATCGAAATAATCGAAAAGATTCAAATCAAATCGAATAGAATAGAATAGAAAAGAATTGAATCGAATAGTATCAAATCGAATAGATTAGAAAAGAATCGAATCAAATCAAATCGAATCGAATCGAATAGAATCGAATAGGAAAGAATCAAATCAAATCAAATCGAATCGAATCACAAAGAATCGAATCATATCGAATCAAATCGAAAAGAATCGAATCAAATCGAATTGATTCGTAAAGAATCGAATCGAATTGAGAAGAATCAAATCGAATCGAATTGAAAAGAATTGAATCACATTGAATCGAATCAAATTGAATCGAATCGAAAAGAATCGAATCGAATCAAATCGAAAAAAATCGAATCGAATCAAATCGAATTGAAAAGAATTGAATTGAATCAAATCGAATTGAAAAGAATTGAATCGGATCAATTTGAATCAAATGAAACGAATCAAATCGAGTCAAAAAGAATCAAATCAAATTGAAAAGAATCTAATCGAAAAAATCTAATCGAATAGAATCAAAAAGAATCAAATCGAATAGAATCGACAATAGAATCGAATCGAATTGAAAAGAATCGAATCGAGAAGAATTGAATTGAAATAATGAAAAGATTCAAATCGAATAAAATAGAATAGAAAAGAATCAAATCGAATCGAATTGAATCGAATAGAAAAGTATCAAATCAAATTGAATTGAAAAGAATCGAATCTATTCGAATTGAATCAAAAAGAATCGAATTGAATCGAATGAAATCGAATTGAAAAGAATCAAATTGAATCGAATAGAATAGAATATAAAAGAATAGAATAGAATAGAATAGAAAATAATCGAATTGAATCAAATCTAATCGAAAAGAAAAGAATCGAATCAAATCAAAAAGACCTATACCCACCATTTGCTTCAACGTGGATGGAACTTGAGGGTATTATGCTGAGTGAAGTAAGTCAATCAGAGAAGGACAAACATTGTATGTTCTCATTTACTTGGGGACTATAAATAATAGTTAAAGGCAATAAAAGAGAATGGAGAAGAAATGTGTTGGAAATATCAGAAAGGGAGACAGAACATAAAGACTCCTAACTCTGGGAAACGAACTAGGGGTGATGGAAGGGGAGGAGGGCGGGGGGTGGGGGTGAATGTGTGATGGGCACTGAGGGGGGCACTTGACGGGATGAGCACTGTATTCTGTATGTTGGTAAATTGAACACCAATAAAAAATTAATTTATTATTTTAAAAAAATAATTTAAAAAATAAAGGGTTAAAAAAAAGTGAAATAGGAAAGTGCTGCGTCCAGCTCTGTCCCACTTCTCCTATACTGATTTGCTGTCCAGGGTCATTTGTGTGGGCAGACAAATGTTACGAGTGCTTTTTCTATTTCTAAAATCGGCCAGCATGATTTTGATAGGAATGACATTGGAACTACGAGTGGCTTCTGAAACTGTGGACATTTTAACAAGATGAAGGCTCCGACCCCACGAGCCCAGGATGTCCTCCCAAAGTCTTGTAATTTTCAGTGTACAAGTCTTGCACTCCCTTGGTTCAGTCTAATTATTTTGTTCTTTTGGATGCTCCTGATAAGGGAGTCATGTCCTTAATTTCCTTTCTGAGTGCTCATTGTCGGGACACAGCAAGGCTACTGATCTCTGTTCATTTGGTGTCCCACAACTTTACTGAATTCACTCATTAGTTCTAACAGTTTTTGGTGGAGTCTCTCGGGTTTCCTGTTTCTAATGCCACATCTTCAGCAAATAGGGACAGTTTGACGTCCCCCTTACAGGTGTGGAACCTTTTCTGTTTCCTGTCTGTTGATTACGGTAGGACTTCCAGTGCTGAGAGGGGACTTCCTTGGCTTGTTCCCACTCTTAGGGGAGACGATTTCAAGTTTTCACCCTTGAGGATGATGTCAGCTGTGGGCCTGCCTACACGGCCTTTATTCTGTTGATATGTTTCCTCAAAACCCACTATGCCAAAAAAACATTTAAAAACACGCTATGCTTTTTATGTTGTATTTTGTCAAATGCTTTTTCTGCAACTCTTGAGAGGATCGTATGTCTTTGTCCTTTCTCTCGTTTTTGTTTTTAAGATTTTATTTATTTACCCATGAGAGACAGAGAGCGAGAGAGCAAGAGGGAGAGAGAGAGAGAGAGAGGGAGAGAGAGAGGCAGAGACACAGTCAGAGACATAGACAGAGGGAGAAGCAGGCTCCATGTAGGGAACCCGACGTGGGGCTCAATCCTAGGAATCCAAGATCATGACCTGGGCCAAAGGCAGGCACTAAACCGCTGAGCCCCCCCACCCGGGCTGCCCCATGTCCTTTCTCTTGTTAATGTGATGGATCATGGTGACTGATAGCCAGAGGGGACGCCGGTGGGAGATGGGCAAAATAGATGAAGAATATTAAGAGCGGGATCCCTGGGTGGCACAGAGGTTTGGCGCCTGCCTTTGGCCTAGGGCGCAATCCTGGAGACCTGGGATCAAATCCCACATCGGGCTCCCAGTGCATGGAGCCTGCTTCTCCCTCTGCCTGTGTCTCTGCCTCTCTCTCTCTCTCTCCCTGTGTGACTATAATAAATAAATAAATTTAAAAAAAAGAACATTAAGAGCTATAAGCATCTGGTTCTCAAATAAATAAGTCACAAATATTTAGAAAGTACAGCCTAGGCAATAGAGTCAGTACTATTGTGACAACTTTGTATGGGGACAGATGGTGATGACACTTCTCGTGGGGAGATCTGAGTATGCACAGAATTGTCAAATCACTAAGTTGTAGCCCTGAAACTACTGTGACATTGTGTGTTGACTGTACTTCAATAATATCAAAGAAAAGGGGTTTCTGATGGGACTCACAGTGGGTCCATGAAAGGCATTAAAATGGTCATTACACATATGAAGGCACCTCTGAAGAGGGGATAAAGATGTTCACATGTCTTGATGTGAATTTTCAGAAGATTTACTTGAGAGAGGGTGCAGTGGGGAGGGGTGGAGGGAGAGGGGGAATCTGGAACAGACTCCTCACATACCAGTCACCAGGTGGGGGTGAGGACCACGTGAGGACCACAGTCAGCAGGTACAGGTAAGCCCCATGTGGGACCCAGAGCCACCAGGACCAGATGAGGCTCAGGTCGGGACCAAAAAGACCAGGTCCAGGTTGAGGCCCAGGTGGAGCACAGAGGCACCAGGTCCAGGTGAGGCCCAGGTGGCAACCAGATTCACCAGGTCTAGGTGAATCCCAGGTGGGGACCAGATTCACCAAATCCAGGTAAGGCCCAGGTGGGGACCAAAGTCACAAGGTCTGGATGAGGCCCAGGTGGGGACACAGTCTCTAGGTCCAAGTGAGGCAAAACTGAGGACCAGAGTCAACAGGTCCAGCTGAGGCACAAGAGAGGACCAGAGTCACCAAGTACAGGTGAGGCCCAGATGAGGATCAGAGTCACCAGGTCCAGGTGAAGCCCAGGTAGGGACCAGATTCACCAGGTCCAGGGGAGGCCCCGGTGGGGACCAGAGTCACCAGGTCAAGGAGTGGCCCAGAAGGGGACCAGAATCCCCTGGTCCAGGTGAGGCCCAGGTGTGGAACAGATTAACCAGGTCCCAATGACACCCTGGTGAGGACCAGAGTGACCAAGTCAAGGTGTGGCCCAGATGGTTGATCAGAGTTACCAGGTTCAGGTGAAGCCAAGAAGGGGACCACAGTCACCATGTCCAGGTGAACCTGATGTGGGAACTAGAGCCACCAGATCCAGGTGAGGCTCATGTGGGGACCACAGAAACCATATCCAGATGAGGCCCAGGATGGGACCAGAGTCACCAGGTCCAGGTGAGCCCAGGTGGGAAACAGATTCACCAGGTCCGGGTGAGGCCCAGGTGGGGAACACAGTCACCAGATCCAGGTGAGGCACAGGTGGGGAACACAGTCACCAGGTCCAGGTAAGGCCAAGCAGAGGACCAGAGTCACCAGTTCCAGGTGAGGCCCAGGTGGGGACCGGAGTCACCAGGTACAGATGAGCCTAGAAGGAAATGAGAGACACAAGGTCCAGGTGAGGTCCATGTGGGAACCAGAGTCACCAGGTGCAGGTGAGGCCAGGTGAGGACCAAAGTTAAAAGATCCAGGTGTGTCCCAGGTGGGGAACAGAGAAACCCTGTCCTGATGATGCCTAGATAGGTGCCAGAGACACCAGGTCCAGGTGAGGCCCAGGTGGGGACCAGTTACCAGATCCAGCTGAGGCCAAGCTGAGGACCAGAGTCACCAGGTCCCAGCAAGACTCAGGTGAGGCCCAGGTGGGGATCAGAGTCATCAGGTCTAGGTGAGGCCCAGGTGGGGACCACAGTCACCAGGTCCAGATGGGGACCAGAGTCACTGGGGCCAGGTGAGGCACAGATGGTGACCAGAGTCACCAGGTCTGGGTGAGGAGCAGGTAAGGACCAGATTCAGCAGGTCCAAGTGAAGCCCAGGTGGGGACCAGAGTCACCAGGTAAGGGTGAGGCCCAGAGGGGCATGAGTCCCGGGCCAGGTGACGCCCAGGGGGCACCAGAGTAACCAGTTAAGGGTGAGGCCCAGAGTGGGACCAGAGGTCCCCAGTCAAAGTGAGGCCCAGGTGTGGATTAGAGTATCCAGGTCCCAATTATGCCTAGGTGAGGACCAGAGTCACTAGGGCCATGCGAGGCCCAGATGGGGATCAGAATCACCAGGTCCTGATGAGACACAGAAGGAGACCACAGTCTCCAGTATCAGGTGAGCCCCATGTGGGAACCAGAGCCACTATATCCATCTGAGTCCCAGGTACATGTGAGGCCCACGTGAGGACCAGATTCATCAGGTTGAGTTGAGGCATAGCTGGGGACAAGAGTCACCAGGTCTGGGTGAGGCCTAGGTGGGGACGAGATTCACCAGGTCTGAGTTAGGTCAAAGTGGGGACGAGAGTCACCAGGTCCAGGTAAGGCCAAACTGAGGACCAGAGTCACCAGATCCAGGTGAGGTCCATGTTGGAAAGAGAGTCACCAGGTCCAGGAGAGGTCCAGGTGGGGACCAGAGTCACCAGATCCAGGTGAGGCCCAGGTGGGGACCAGAGTCACCAGGTCCAGATGAGGCCCAGGTGAGGACCAGAGTTACCAGGTACACATGAGGCCCAGGTGGGGACCAGAGGCAACAGGTCCATATGAGGCCGGCTGGGGACCTTGGTCACCAGGTCTATGTGAGGCCCAGGTGTGGAACACAGTAACCAGGTCCAGGTGAGTCCCATGTGGTGACAACAGTCACCACGTCCAGGTGAGGCCCAAGTGGGGACCACAATCACCAGGTACAGGGAAGGCCCTAGAAAGAACCAGAGTCAACAGTTGGAGGTGAGGCGCAGGTGGCAACCAGAGTCAGCAGGTCCAAATCAGGCCAAAGTGGGGTTCACAGTCACCAGGTCAGGGTGAGACCCAGAGGGGGACCAGAGTCACCTGGTTCAGGTGAGGACTAGTTGTGGAACACAGTAACCAGGTCCCAATTATGTCCAGTTGAGGACCAGAGTCAACAGGGCCAGGTGAGGCCCAGATCGGGATCAGAGTCACCAGGTCCAAGTGTGGCCCAGGTGGGGACCACAGTCACCAGATCCAGGTGAGTCTCAGGTGCAGACCAGAATCGCCAGGTCCAGGGGAGGCCCAGGTGGGAACCAGAGTCAGCAGGTCCAGGTGAGGCCAAGGTGGGGACCACAGTCACCAGGTCCAGGTGAAACCAAGCTGAGGACCAGAGTCACCAAATCCAGGTGAGACCTGGGGTGGGGGGAACTGGAGTCACCAGGTACATGTGAGGCTAGAAGAACAGCAGAGTCACCAGGTCCAGGTGAGGCCCAGGTGAGGACCAAAGTTAAATGTTCCAGAGTCTCACTTGGGAAACAGAGTAACCATATCCCGATGATGCCCAGGTGGGTACAAGAGTCACCAGGTCCAGGTGAGGCGCACATGAGGACCAGAGTCACCAGGTCCAGGTCATACCCAGGAGGGGGCCAGATTCAGCTGGTCTGGGTGAGGCCCAGGAGGGGACAAATGTCATAAGACCAGTTGAGGCCCAGGTGGGAACACAGTCACCCGGTCCAGGTGAGGCCAAGCTAAGTACCAGAGGCACCAGGTCCAGCTGAGGCCCAGTTGGGTACTGGAGTGACCGAGTATAGGTTAAGTTAGAAGGACATCACAGTCATAAGAACACAGCTAGTTGAAATCTGGCTTCTAGGGATGCTTCCTTGTGAGAGCTGAGCTCAGGGCAGGACCATCCTGCATCCTGAATGCCTGTAGACATAGCTCCTATCATCCTTAAGTGAGGTGCTGGAAGAGGTTGTGTGAAAAGCATGTAGAAGTGTCTGGCCTGTACTCATGTGTATCTGAGTCCAATACAGCGATTTCCAACAGCCTTGTTCAATTAGAGTGTAGCTAGGTTCTAACTCCCATAAATGAGTGGCGAGCAGACATCTGCCCCCAAGGCAAACACACTTCTGAGAGTTGAGCTTATAGCCTGTGCCTGCCACATCCTGAATGCATGTCTTCGCTCCTAAGAGGCCTAGGTTTGAGGCGTGACAGAAGTAGTGTGAGAGGTAAGTGGAAGGTGAAGACCCACAAGACTACTGTCTCTAAGCTCAATCCAGCGATTTCTGAGGAATTCCTCTCATAATTGGCGCTACATACTAACTTCCATACGTGAGAAGCGAGTAGAACGCAGTGTCCAAGGGAACTTCCTTCTGAGAGGGGAGCTCACACACAGTTCCTCACAATTCCACACTGCTTGCAGATGAAGCTTCAAACATCCTCACTAGAGGTGTTTGTCAGAAGCTCGTGCGATGCAAGTGGAAAATTGCAGGCTTGGAAGGTGTGTCTCCAGGTGCAGTAGTGCGGTATTCATGGAACCTCCTGACTTAGATTGCTGCTCTCTTCTCACTACAATACGAACACAGCCAGATGAAAGCTGGCTTCTAGGCATGCTTCCTCGTGAGTGCTGAGCTCAGGGCAGGACCCTCCCGCATCCTGAATGTCTGTAGACATAGCTCCTAACATCCTTATGTAACAAGCTGGAAGAGGTTGTGTGAAAAGCATGTGGAAGTGTTAGGCCTGTACTCACGTGTATCTGCATTCAATGCAACGATTGCCAATGGCTTTGTTCAATTAGAGTGGTGCTGGATGGTGCAGCGGTTTGGCGCCTGCCTTTGGCCCAGGGTACGATCCTGGAGACCCAGGATCGAGTCCCACGTCGGGCTCCCGCAGCATGGAGCCTGCTTCTCCATCTGCCTGTGTCTCTGCCTCTCTCTCTCTGTGACTATCATAAATAAATTAAAAATTTTAAAAAAGGAGTGGTGCTAGGTTCTAACTCCTGTAAATGAGTTTCTAGCAGACATCAGCCTCCAAGATATACACACTTCTGAGAGTTGAGCTTTTGGCCAGTGGCTCCCCCATCCTGACTGCCTGTACGGTTTGCTTCCACAGGATTTCATTCGATGCGGGACACAAGTTTTGTGAGAGGCAAGTGTCTCTTAGTTCAGTCTAGCGACTTCTGAGGAATTCCTTCCTCCCATAGATTGGAGCTACATATTAACTTCCATACCGGAGAATGTAGTTGAAAGCTGTCTCCCTGGGGAACATCCTTCTGTGAGTTGAGCTCACATGCATTCCCTCCCAGTTCCACACTGCCTGCAGATGGATTTTTTTTAATAGTAAATTTATTTTTTGGTGTTCAATTTGCCAACATACAGAATAACACCCAGTGCTCATCCCATCAAGTGCCCCCCTCAGTGCCCATCACCCATTCACCCCCACCCCCGCCCTCCTCCCCTTCCACCACCCCTAGTTCATTTCCCAGGGTTAGCAGTCTTTACGTTCTGTCTCCCTTTCTGATATTTCCTACCCATTTCTTCTCCCTTCCCTTCTATTCCCTTTCACTATTATTTATATTCCCCAAAAGAATGAGAACGTATAATCTTTGTCCTTCTCCAAATGACTCATTTCACTCAGCATAATGCCCTCCAGTTTCATCCACGTTGAAGCAAATGGAGGGTATTTGTCATTTCTAATGACTGAGGAATATTCCATTGGATACATAAACCACATCTTCTTTATCCATTCATCTTTCGATGGACATCGAGGCTTTTTCCACAGTTTGGCTATTGTGGATATTGCTGATAGAAACATCGGGGTGCAAGTGTCTCAGCATTTCATTGCATCTGTATCTTTGGGATAAATCCCCAACGGTGCAATTGCTGGGTCATTAGGCAGGTCCAATTTTAACTCTTTGAGGAACCTCCACACAGTTTTCCAGAGTGGCTGCACCATTTCACATTCTCACCAACAGTGCAGGAGGGTTCCCTTTTCTCCGCATCCTCTCCAACATTTGTGGTTTCCTGCCTGGTTAATTTTCCCCATTCTCACTGGTGTGAGGTGGTATCTCATTGTGGCTTGGATTTGTATTTCCCTGATGGCAAGTGATGCAGAGCATTTTCTCATGTGCATGTTGGCCATGTCCATGTATTCCTCTGTGAGATTTCTGTTCATGTCTTTGCCCATTTCATGATTGGATTCTTTGTTTCTTTGGTGTTGAGTTTAATAAGATCTTTACAGATCTGGGAAACTAGCCCTTTATCTGATAGGTCATTTGCAAATACCTTCTCCCATTCTGTAGGTTGTCTTTTAGGTTTATTGACTGTATCCTTTGCTGTGCAAAAGCTTCTTATCTGGATGAAGTCCCAATAGTTCATTTTTACTTTTGTTTCTTTTGCCTTCGTGGATGTATCTTGCAAGAAGTTCCTGTGGCCGAGTTCAAAAAGGGTGTTGCCTGTGTTCTCCTCTAGGATTTTGATGGAATCTTGTCTCACATTTAGATCTTTCATCCATTTTGAGTTTTTCTTTGTGTCTGGTGCAAGAGAGTGATCTAGTTTCATTCTTCTGCATGTGGATGTCCAATTTTCCCAGCACCATTTATTGAAGAGGCTGTCTTTCTTCCAGTGGATAGTCTTTCCTCCTTTATCAAATATTAGTTGACCATAAAGTTGAGGTTCCACTTCTGGTTTCTCTATTCTGTTCCATTGATCTATGTGTCTGTTTTTGTTCCAGTACCACACTGTCTTGATGACCACAGCTTTGTAGTACAACCTGAAATCTGGCATTGTGAGGCCCCCGCTATGGTTTTCTTATTTAAAATTCCCCTGGCTATTCCCCCCGCTATGGTTTTCTTATTTAAAATTCCCCTGTCGAATATAAAGGAAGGGAAAAGAAATGTTGGGAAATATCAGGAAGGGAGACAGAACATAAAGACTCCTAACTCGGGGAAACGAACTAGGGGTGGTAGAAGGGGAGGAGGGTGGGTGTTGGAGGGGAATGGGTGACGGGCACTGAGGTGGACACTTGACGGGATGAGCACTGGGTGTTTTTCTGTATGTTGGTAAATTGAACACCAATAAAAATTAATTAAAAAATAAAAATAAAAAAAATAAAATTCCCCTGTCTTTTCTGATTCCACACAAATCTTAAAATAATTTGTTCTAACTCTCTGAAGAAAGTCCATGGTATTTTGATAGGGATTGCATTAAACGTGTACATTGCCCTGGGTAACATTGACATTTTCACAAAATTAATTCTGCCAATCCATGAGCATGGAATATTTTTCCATCTCTTTGTGTCTTCCTCAATTTCTTTCAGAAGTGTTCCACAGTTTTTAGGGTATAGATCCTTTACCTCTTTGGTTAGGCTTATTCCTAGGTATCTTATGCTTTTGGGGGCAATTGTAAATGGGATTGACTCCTAATTTCTCTTTCTTCAGTCTCAGTGTATAGAAATGCCACTGGTTTCTGGGCATTGATTTTGTATCCTGCCACGCTGCCAAATTGCTGTATGAGTTCTAGCAATCTTGGGGTGGAGGCTCTTGGGTTTTCCATGTTGAGTATCATGTAATCAGTGAAGAGGGAGAGTTTTGGTGTGCCCAAGATTGCGAATCCAAGAAACCACTGAGGAGCTGACACCAATGCAAACACACGAGGGTTTATTTACAAGCTCAGGATTGGGTCGAAGTGTACCCAACACAGCGGAGCAGGGACTTGGACCCCGAGACTAAGAGGTGTAGCAGCTTTATAGGGGCCAGTGGCCCATGGGATACACAGAAAGTTGCACAGTCATGTCGGTCCACATGCACATGGCCTATTGAATTACACCTTACCCTATAGTATCCACTTGAGCTGGCCTATTACTTTGGTCAGAATCGGTGTGCAGTTTTGGTGGGCACAAAGCAGGGTTACATTATTATGAGCCGATTTCCGATTAGGGTGTGCCCAGCCGCTCGACTAGGGTGGGGCAGCGCCTTAAGCAATAAGCAGGTCATGTGGGGGTCATAGGAGAGGTGTCGGGTGTAGCACAAAATGGAAGCAGTCCTGCTCTGCTTGTCCAGGGGTAGGGGATTTTTCTTAAATTTCCTGGGTCCCACACTTGCAGCTCATGCCCCTGGGCCTCCCTCACCAGGTGGACTCAGCGTGCACACCTTGTGGTGCTGGATCTCTCACACCAGCATGTGGAGGGCACCCTCCTTGCCCTAGTGAGTAGGGGCTGGGTGAGCATGGGGCTTGGCCTGAAGGCCAGGCAGCACAGGGGACCGAGGAACCCCAGGCCCGTCCCCACCCCGACTCCCACACACAGGCAGCCCCAGGGCTCCCTGCCATGGGCAGCGGGCTCCTCAGGAGCTCACCCCAGGGTGGCCCTGAGGTCTGGCTCCCTGCTGGAGAGGTATCGGGGAGAAGAGAAGCAGCTGGCGCTCAGCGGGACCCACTGCCGAACATGGGAATGTGACTGAGCCAGACCTTCCATCTCAGCTGACCCTCCAGCAGAAAATCACTGCATGAGTGAGCCCCAGGTCAGCCAGGAGAGCCCACCTAGCCACCCAGCACCAGCACCAGAAATGATGTTGTGCCAACCATTTCGGCATTTGGATCACCCAGTCAGAGGATCAGATAGCTGCACGTGATAGCTGCATGTGATCGACACACACACCTCAAAACTAACAAAAGTCGGAATCCCCCCAATGTTGTCAAACAGCAGCCGGATGGTTACATACACGACGCGTGGTCCCCAATAGGATACATGGAAGGCGCTATAAGCCACGACTGCAGAGGTGCTGGAGGCACGGAGATGTGCCTGCTGGGTTCCAACAAGGAGCACAGAGGGGCTGGAAGCATCCTACGGAGGGGGGCCCCCTCCTAGGAAAGGACACCAGGTCCCTGTGAAGGCTACGGACGGTGAAATCTGTCCTCCTCTCTTTCAGCTTCTGGTTTTCCTCCTAAATGCCATTTTCCTCAATCATAATAGCAAAAATTTATTTTATGTTTTTAAATTTCTTTATATTTGAGTCCAATTTGTATGAATTCTTTCTTCAGCAAGGGTGTCATTCAGGGTAGAAGGAGAGATAAAGAGTTTCCCAGACAGGCAAAAAATAAAGGAGTTCATGACCACTAAACCAGTCCAGTAAGGAATTTTAAGAGGGACTCTTCTAGTGGGGGTAAAAAAGACACCAAAAGCAACAAAGACTAGAAAGGACCAGAGAACGTCACCAGAAACACCAACTCTACCAGTAACACAAAGGCACTAAATTCATATCTTTCAATAATCACTCTGAATGCTGATAGACTAAATGCTCCAATCAAAAGATATAGGGTATCAGAGTGGCTTAAAAAACATGATCCGGGATGCCTGGGTGGCTCAGGGGTTGAGCCTCTCCCTTTGACTCAGGGTGTGATCCTGGAGTCTGGGATCGAGTCCCATATTGGGCTCCTGGTGGGGAGCCTGCTTCTCTCTCTAATTTTCTGCCTCTCTCTCTCTCTCTCTCTCTAACTCTCTCATAAATAAAATCGTTATTAAAAAAACAAGATCCATCTGTATGCTGCCAACAAGATGCTCACCTTAGACCTATAGACACCAGCAGATTGAAAGTCAGGGAATGGAAAATCATCTATCATGCTAATGGACATCAAAAGAAACCTGGAGGACCCATACTTATATCAGACAAACTAGATTTGAAACCAAACCCTGGGGGACACCTGATTGGCTCAGGGTGTGATCCTGGGATCCCAGGATCGAGTCCCACATCGGCCTCCCTTTGGGGAGCCTGCCTCTCCCTCTGCCTATGTTTCTGCCTCTGCTTCTCTGTGTATCTCTCATGAATAAATAAATATTTAAATTTCAAAAAAGAAAGAACAAATACTGTAAGAAGAGATGAAGAAGGGCATTATTTCATAATTAAAATACTCTCTACCAAGATCAAACAATTAAATATTTACGCTGCCAACATGGGAGTACCTAAATATAGAAACCAATTAACAACAAATGTACAGGAACTCACTGATAATAATACAATGACAGGGGATTTTAACACCCCCTTATGGCAATGGACCGATCGTCTATGCAGAAAATCAACAGGGGAACAATAGCCTTGACACACTGGACCACAGGGACTCAACAGATATAGTCAGAACATTTCATCCTAAAGCATAATACGCATTCCTTTCAAGTGCACATGGGACATTCTCCAGAACAGATCATATCATGGGCCACAAATCAGCCCTGAACAGGTACAACAGGTACAAGAAGGTTGATATCACACCATGTACATTTTCGGACCATGACGCTATGAAACTCGAAGTCGACAGTAAGAAAAAATTTGGACAGACCAAAAATACGTGGAGATTATGAACATCCTACTAGAGAATGAATGGAGCAACCAGGAAATTAAAGAGGAAATTTAAAACAAATGAAAATGAAAACATGTTTCTCCAAACCTCTAGGATGTAGCAAAGGCAGTCCTAAGAGGGAAGTACATAGCAGTACAGGCCTACCTCAAGAAACAAGAAGTCTCCAATACACAACCTAACCCTACACCTAAAGGAGCTGGAAAAGAAATAGCAAACAAAGCCTAAAGCCTACAGAAGAAGGGGAAAAATAAAGATGAGAGCAGAAATAAATACAGAAACAACAAAACAGTAGAATGGAATAACAAAACTAAGAGCTGGTTCTTCAAAATAATTAATAAAATGGATCAATCCCTAGCCAGCCTTATCAACGAGAAAACAGAAAAGACCTAAATAAATAAAATCACAAATGAGAGAAGAGAGATCACAATCAACACCAGAAAAATAAGACAGTTATAAGGGAATACTATGAAAGATTATACGCTAACAAACTAGGAGACCTGGAAGAAATGGACAAATCCCTAGAAATGTGCAAATGAGCAAAACTGAAATAGGAAGAAATAGAAAATGTGAACAGACGCATAAATAGCAAAGGAATTGAATCAGCCAGGCACCTGGGTGCTTCAGTGGTTGAGCATCTGCTTTGGCTCAGGTCATGATCCCATGGTCCTGGGGGATCAAGTCCCACATCAGGCTCCCCGCATGGAGCCTCATTTTCCCTCTGCCTATACCTCTGCCTCTCTGTGTCTCTCATGAATACATAAATAAAATCTTTAAAAAAGAAATAAAGATAAAAAGATGAGAAAGGACCCAAATAAAATCACAAATGAGAAAAGAGAAATAACAACCAACACTAGAGAAATACAAACGTTTATAAGAGAACATTATGAAAAATTATATGCCAGCAACCTAGAACCTGGAAGAAATAGATCAATTCCTAGAAATATATAACATAGCAAAAATGAAAAAGGAAGAAATAAGAAACTTGAACAGACAGATAACCAGCAAAGAAATTGAATCAGCAATCAAGAATCTCCCAACAGGAGACGCTAAGATCAATAGAACAGAATGGAAAGCCGAAACAAGATACAAACCTGTAACTCTATGATCCATTAATCGACAACAAGGCAGGAAGGAATATCCCATGGCACAACGCAGTCTCTTCAACAAACCCTAACCCTGACCCCAGGATAAGAACAAATGGTGTTGGGAAAACCAGGCAGCCACATGCAGAAGAATGAAACTGGACCACTCTCTTATACCATATATATAAAAATAAATTCAAAATGGATGAAAGACCTAAACGTGAGACCTGAAACCATAAAAAGAAGAAAAGATAGGCAGCAGTGTCTTTGACATTGGCCATTGGATCTTCTTTCTAGATATGCCTCTGAGGCGAGGGAAACAAAAGCAAAAATACTATTGGGACTTCATCAAATTGAAAAGCGTCCGCAAAAAGAATGAAACAACCAAAGCTAAAAGGCAACATACAAAATGAGAGGAGATATTTGTAAACAACACATCCAATAAAGAGTATCCAAAGTACATAAAGCAAATATAAATCTCAGCATCCTAAACAAAATTATCCAACTGCAGATGGGCAGAAGACATGAATGGACTTTGTCTCTGACAAGACATCCAGATGGCCTCCAGACACACAGAAAGACACTCAGCGTCACCCATCATCAGGAAAATGCAAACCAAAATCACAATGAGATGTCACCTGACAGCCGTCAGAATGGCTAAAATTAACAACACAAGAAACAACAGGTGTTGGTGAGGCTATGGAGAAGGGAGAGCCCCCTTACACTACTGGTGGGCATGCGAACAGGTGCAGCCACTGTGGAAAACAGTGTGGAGGGTCCTCGAGAAGTTAAAAATAGGGGATCCCTGGGTGGTGCAGTAGTTTGGCGCCTGCCTTTGGCCCAGGGCGCGATCCTGGAGACCCGGGATTGAATCCCACGTCGGGCTCCCAGTGCATGGAGCCTGCTTCTCCCTCTGCCTGTGTCTCTGCCTCTCTCTCTGTGACTATCATAAAAAATTTTTTTTTTAAAAAAGAAGTTAAAAATAGAGCTACCCTACGATTCCAAAATTGCACAGCTACATATTTACCCCGAGGATACAAAAGTAGTTTAGTAGATTCGAAGAGGGACACACAGCCCAGTGTTTGTAGCAGCGTTATCAACAACAGCCAAACTGTGCATACAGCCCAGATGTCCATCGGCAGATGAATGGGCAGAGACGATGTGGTAAATATACACACTGCGACATCACTCGGTCATCAGAAGGGATGAAATGAAGCCATTTACAATGACATGGGAGAAGTGGAAAGGACTTATGCTAAATGAACTCAGTCAGAGAAAGACAGATACCAAATACCATACAATTGCATTCACATGTGAATTTTAAGAAACCAAACAAACTGGTAAAGGGGCGGAGGGGGGGATGAGAGAAGCAAATGTGGAAACACACTCTTAACCACAGAGAATAAACTAATAAATACCAGAGGAAGGTGGGGGGGATGGGGAATCAGGGGATGGGGATAGTGGAGGGCACCTGTGACCAGTACCAGGCGTTGTATCCAAGGGTTGAATCACTATGTGGTAAACCTGAAACTATATCATACTGTGTTTACAAACAGGAATTCAAGTAAAACTTTAAAATAATAATTGGTAGTATTGATGAAACATGTGCGCACAAGAGATAAAATCAGAAAGGCAACCGAAAATCCAAATAAAGAGTATTTAGAGCCACAAATCCCCTCCTTAGCTCAGCTCAGGAGAAGCCTGCCATGTCTTTCCTGACCCTAGCAGAAGCCTGTATTTTGAGTCTCTGGGGAGGCCACTGACTTGGTGGAGTCAGGCTATCTTTGAACCCAAAACCTAAATAAAGTGCATAAAACTAAACTGTCAAAGATACTAGAGTCCCAGTGCAGGCACATGCCAAGACTCAAACTCTAACCATACACAGACATAACCCTAACCCTACACTTAAGCCTAATGTTAACCTAACACTTAAACAAGACCTATCACTAATCAAAAACCTAACACAAACTCCAAGACTGAAACACATTCAGTGAACCTTCCTGCCAACCCTCACCCTAACTCCTAAACCTATTCTAAACCCTTAACCCTGACCCCTACCTTAAATCTAACCCTAACCCTAACCTCTAACCCTAAGCTTAACTTAATGGACTCAAATCCTATTCCTAACCTTAACCTGTACCCTAATGCTAACCCTGTAATACTAACCCTATCTCATACCCGAAACTGTACCCTAACCTGTACCCTAAAACTAACCCCTAACCCACTCCCTAACCCTATCTCTTACCCTCTTCCAAAACCATACCCTGACCCTGACCTGACTTTAACCCCTAACCAAACTCTACCCCTAACCCTAGCCCTAACCCCTATCCTAACCCTAACCCTCGCCCTAACCCCAAACCTAGCCCTAACTTAACCCTAAACCCTAACCCTAACTCACACCCTGACCCCTAAACCTAACTGCAAACCTAAGCCCAACCCTAACTCTAACCATAACCCTAACCCCAACTCCTAACCTCCTGCCCTAATCCCTAAAGCCTAAACCCTAACCCTAACTCTAAATCCTGTGTCTAACCCTAACCCTGTTCCCTAATCCCTAACCCCATCCTAACTCCTAACCACTGACCCTTACCCTTATCCCTCACCCTAACCTCTAATCCGTAACCATAAGCATAATCACTAACCCCTAACATCTCACCTAACCCTAACCACCAACTGCCTCCCCTCCCCTGACCCTACCATTCATTCTACCCATTCACTTACCCTGTGGTTCTGAAGAGTCCCTTCTGATGTGGACATGGCCCCCAAAGGCGCCTCCAGAGTCCTCCAGGGGGTCCTGAGGAAGCCGAGCTCCTGTGAGTGTGACGTGGCCCCACGTGTTCCTGAGTCATCGTCAGTGGGCCCTGAGGACGCTGGGTCTCCTGTCACTGTGGACTGTGCCTCACATCCTCTGGAAGCCTCACAGCAGGTCCTCAGGAGGCCGGGGGCTCCTGTCAGCCTGGACATGGCTCCACGTCCCCCCAAAAACTCACTGTGGGTCCTGAGGAGGCTGTGGGCTCCTGTCAGCATAGACGCAGCCCCATATGTCCCAAAGCCAAAGTGCAGGTCCTGAGGAGGACGGGGTCCTGTCAGCATAGACGCAGCCCCATATGTCCCGAAGCCAAAGTGCAGGTCCTGAGGAGGGCGGGGGTCCTGTCAGTGTTGACGTGGCCTCACATTTTCCTCAAGCCTCACCATAAGACCTGAGGAGGCTGGGGGCTCCTGTCAGCATGGACATGGCCCCAAATCTTCCCAAACCTTCACAGTGGGTGCTGAGGAGGCCGGAGACTCCTGTCAGTGTGGATGCGGCCCCACATCTTTCTTAGGTCTCACCACCGGCCCTGACAAGGCTGGGGTCTTCTGTCCACATGGACGCATCCCGATATTTCCCGAAGTCTACACCGGGGGTCCTGAGGAGGTCAGTGTCCTGTTGTGTGGACGTGGCCCCACGGCCTCCTGAGGCGTCACCGCAGGTTCTGAGGAGGCGGGGGATCCTGTCAGCGTGGATGCGGCCCCCAGCGTCCAGAAGCCTCAACTTATGTCCTGAGGGGCCCGGAGCTCCTGCCAGAGTGGATGCGGGCCCACATCTTCCTGAAGCCTCCCCGCGGGTCCTGAGGCGGCCCAGGGGCTCCTGCCAGAGTGGATGCGGGCCCACATCTTCCTGAAGCCTCCCCGCGGGTCCTGAGACGGCCCAGGGCTCCTGTCAGCGTGGATGCAGGCCCACATCTTCCTGAAGCCTCCCCGCGGGTCCTGAGGTGGCCCAGGGCTCCTGCCAGAGTGGATGCAGGCCCACATCTTCCTGAAGCCTCCCCGCGGGTCCTGAGGCGGCCCAGGGGCTCCTGCCAGAGTGGATGCGGGCCCACATCTTCCTGAAGCCTCCCCGCGGGTCCTGAGGCGGCCCAGGGGCTCCTGCCAGAGTGGATGCGGGCCCACATCTTCCTGAAGCCTCCCCATGGATCCTGAGGGGCCCGGAGCTCCTGCCAGAGTGGATGCGGGCCCACATCTTCCTGAAGCCTCCCCGCGGGTCCTGAGGCGGCCCAGGGGCTCCTGCCAGAGTGGATGCGGGCCCACATCTTCCTGAAGCCTCCCCGCGGGTCCTGAGGCGGCCCAGGGGCTCCTGTCAGCGTGGATGCGGGCCCACATCTTCCTGAAGCCTCCCCGCGGGTCCTGAGGCGGCCCAGGGGCTCCTGTCAGCGTGGATGCGGGCCCACATCTTCCTGAAGCCTCCCCGCGGGTCCTGAGGAGACCGGGACTCCCGTCAGTGTGAACGCAGCCCAATGTCCCCCTGAAGCCTCCCCGCGCGTCCTGAGGAGGCTGCAGCTCATCAGCGTGGACGTGGCCTCACGTCCTCCTCAGGCCTCCCCAGCACAGGCAGGCTCCTGTTAGTGCAGGCTGATGAGGCCTACTGCTCATGCACGCCCCCTGGGCGGGGCCTGGGTTTGGGCCCCCCCTCCGGGATGCTCAGGCACTGCAGGAGGCCGTGCAGGAGGTGGCGTGCCCACGCCCGGGGCGCACCTGCCTCCTTCCAGGCTCCAGCTGAGGCCTGTGAGCTTCGGAAACGTCTCACTGAAACGGAGCCCAACACCCGGCTTCCCCAGAAATACTTAAGGACAAGGAATTGGGGCCCACTGGACACAAAATGAAATGTGGACCAGACTTTTATCACGTCCTGCAAAACTCACTCAACCTTCTTCCACTGTGGGCGGGACCGTGGGCCGGTGCAGCGCCCTGGAAACAGTGTGGAGGCTCCTCAGGAAGTTACAAATAGAGCCACCCTGTGACCAGCAGGTGCACGGCCTGGAGCTCACTCCGAAGATACAGATGCAGTGAGACTCGGGACACCTGCACCCCAATGTCCACAGCAACTGGGTCCACAGTAGCCACACTGTGAGAGGAGCCTCGGTGCCCTAGGGTAGATGATGGATAAAGAGGATGGGCGATAGGTGATGGTAATAGATGATAGATAGATAGATAGATAGATAGATAGATAGATAGATAGATGAGAGAAATGGTCCTCAGCTATCAAAGAGAAGGAAATCTTGCCATTTGCAATGACATAGACAGAACTAGAGGGATCATGTTAAGTAAAATAAGTCACTCAGGAAAGAAAATTACCATATGGTTTTATTCATCGGTGAAATTAAAGAAGCAAAGCAGATGGGCATCGGTGAAGGGAAGGAAAAACAAATAAGGTGAAAACAGAGATGGAGGAAAAAGTGACTCACTCACTGGAAACAAACTGAGGGTCGCAGGAGGGCAGAGGAGTAGAGGGACAGGGTAACTGGTAGAGGGGCATGAAGGAGGGCACGTGATGTCATGAGCCCTGGTCTTATCTTGAACTGGTGAATCCCTGAATTCTACCTCTGAAAGTATAATACACTATACTGTTAATTAATTGGGTTTAAATTAAATTAAGTTTGAAAAATCAGTTGACTGTATCTGAGTGCATTTTCTTCCAGGGTCTCTATTCTGCTCCTTCAGGTTATGCCAGAACCACACCCCTGTGGGTCTGGTTTGTTTAAGTAGGCTCCATGCCTCGTCCACAGCACAGCACAGCACTAGAACCCATGACCCTGAGATCAAGACCAGGGGTGAGGTCAGGAGTCGGATGCTTAACCAATGGAGCCAGCTGCTTTCTCCTGTGTCTCTGTGACATCCTTTGAAATAGGAAAGTGGAGGGAGGGGCAAGATTGCGGAAGAGTAGGGTCCCCAAATCACCTGTCCCCATCAAATTACCTAGATAACCTTCAACTCATCCTGAAAATCTACGAATTCGGCCTGAGATTTAAAGAGAGACCAGCTGGAATGCTACAGTGAGAAGAGTTTGCGCTTCTATCAAGGTAGGAAGACGGTGGGGGGGGGGGAGAAATAAAAAAACAAAAGGCCTCCAAGGGGGAGGGGCCCTCCGAGGAGCCAGGCTGAGGCCGGGGCGAGTGCCCCCAGGACAGGAAAGCTCCATCCCGGAGAAGCAGGAGCTTCACCAATCTTCCCGGGTGGAAAGGCGCCCGCAGGGAGTTAGAGCAGGACCCCAGGAGGGCGGGGATGCCCTCGGACTCCCGGGGACACTAACAGACACCTGCGCCCCGGGGAGAGCGCGCCGAGCTCCCTAAGGGCTGCAGCGCGATTGGCGGGCCCGGAGCAGCTTGGAGGGGCTCGGGCGGCGGCTCCGCGGAGGGGGCTGCGGGGCGGGAGCGAATCCAACAGCACAGGCCCCGGAGCACAGGGCGCCGGGACACAGCCCAGGATCCGGCCTCCCCCGGGACGGGCAGAGGTCGGGAGGGCCCAGGACAGCAAGGACGCTCCTGCCCCGAGCTGAGCAGATCAGTGGCCCTGCCTCGGAACTTCCAGGCCCTGCAGACGGAGAGCACAGTAGTTACTGTGCTAGCTGAATCCAGGGCTCCAGACCTGCCACTGCAACTGGGGTTGTTCCTCCTGGGGCCTCACCGGTTAAACAACCGCCACTGAGCCCTGCACCAGGCAGGGGGCAGAGCAGCTCCCCCAAGTGCTAACACCTGAAAATCAGCACGACAGGCCCCTCCCCGAGAAGACCAGCTAGACGGACTAGTTCCAGGGGAAGTCAAGGGACTTAAAGTATACAGAATCAGAAGATACTCCCCCGTGGTTTTTTCTTTTCTTTTCTTTTCTTTCTTTTTTCTTTTCTTTTCTTTTTTCTTTTCTTTTCTTTTCTTTCTTTTCTTTTCTTTTCTTCTTTTCTTTTCTTTCCTTTTCTTTTTTCTTTTCTTTTTTCTTTTTTCTTTTCTTTCTTTTCTTTTCTTTTCTTTTTGATTTCTGTTTGCTCCCCCTTTTTTTCCTTTCTTTCTTTTCCTTTCTCTTTTTCTTTCCTTTTTTCTTTTTTTTTTTCTTCCTTTTTTTCTCTTTTCTTTCCTTCTTTCTCTCTCTTTTTCTCCTTTTCCCAATACAACTTGTTTCTGGCCACTCTGCACTGAGCAAAATGACTAGAAGGAAAACCTCACCTCAAAAGAAAGAATTAGAAACAGTCCTCTCTCCCACAGAGTTACAAAATCTGGATTACAATTCAATGTCAGAAAGCGAATTCAGAAGCACTATTATACAGCTACTGGTGGCTCTAGATAAAAGCATAAAGGACGCAAGAGACTTCATGACTGCAGAATTTAGATCCAATCAGGCAGAATTTAAAAATCAATTGAATGAGATGCAATCCAAACTAGAAGTCCTAACGACAAAGCTTAACAAGGTGGAAGAACGAGTGAGTGACATAGAACACAAGTTGATGGCAAAGAGGGAAACTGAGGAAACAAGAGACGAACAATTAAAAGACCATGAGGAAAGATTAATGGAAATAAATGACAGCCTGAGGAAGAAAAACCTACGTTTAATTGGGGTTCCCGAGGGCGCCGAAAGGGCCAGAGGGCCAGAATATGTATTTGAACAAATCCTAGCTGAAAACTTTCCGAATCTGGGAAGGGAAACAGGCATTCAGATCCAGGAAATAGAGAGATCCCCCCTAAAATCAATAAAAACCATTCAACACCTCGACACCTAATAGTGAAGCTTGCAAATTCCAAAGATAAAGAGAAGATCCTTACAACAGCCAGAGACAAGAAATCCCTGACCTTTATGGGGAGGACCATTAGGGTAACAGCAGACCTCTCCACAGCGACCAGGCAGGCCAGAAAGGGCTGCCAGGATATATTCAGAGTCCTAAATGAGAAGAACATGCAACCAAGAATACTTTATCCAGCAAGGCTCTCATTCAAAATGGAAGGAGAGATAAAGAGCTTCCAAGAGAGGCAGGAACTGAAAGAATATGTGACCCCCAAACCAGCTCTGCAAGATATTTTGAGGGGTACTCTTAAAATTCCCCTTTAAGAAGAAGTTCAGTGGAACAATCCACAAAAACAAAGACTGAATAGATATCATGATGACCCTAAACTCATATCTTTCGATAGTAACTCTGAACGTAAATGGGCTTAATGACCCCATCAGAAGGCGCAGAGTTTCAGACTGGATAAAAAAGCAGGACCCATCTATTTGCTGTCTACAAGAGACTCATTTTAGACAGAAGGACACCTACAGCCTGAAAATAAAAGGTTGGAGAACCATTTAGCATTCGAATAGTCCTCAAAAGAAAGCAGGGGTAGCCATCCTTATATCAGATAAACTAAAATTTACCCCGAAGACTGTAGTGAGAGATGAAGAGGGACACTATATCATACTTAAAGGATCTATCCAACAAGAGGACTTAACAATCCTCAATAACTATGCCCTGAATGTGGGAGCTGCCAAATATTTAAATCAATTAATAACCAAAGTGAAGAAATACTTAGATAATAATACACTTATACTTGGTGACTTCAATCTAGCTCTTCCTATACTAGATAGGTCTTCTAAGCACATCTCCAAAGAAACGAGAGCTTTAAATGATACACTGGACCAGATGGATTTCACAGATATCTACAGAACTTTACATCCAAACTCAACTGAATACACATTCTTCTCAAGTGCACATGGAACTTTCTCCAGAATAGACCACATACTGGAACACAAATCGGATCTGAACTGATACCAAATATTGAGATCATCCCCTGTATATTCTCAGATCATAATGCCGTGAAATTAGAACTAAATCACAACAAGAAGTTTAGAAGGACCTCAAACACGTGGAGGTTAAGGACCATCCTGCAAAAGATGAAAGGGTCAACCAGGAAATTAAGGAAGAATTAAAAAGATTCATGGAAACTAATGAGAATGAAGATACAACCATTCAAAATCTATGGGATGCAGCAAAAGCAGTCCTGAGGGGGAAATACATCGCAATACAAGCATCCATTCAATAACTGGAAAGAACTCAAATACAAAAGCTCACCTTACACATAAAGGAGCTAGAGAAAAAAACAGCAGATAGATCCTACACCCAGCAGAAGAAGAGAGTTAATTAAAATTTGAGCAGAACTCAATGAAATCGAGACCAGAAGAACTGTGGAACAGATGAACAAAACAGGAGTTGGTTCTTTGAAAGAATTAATAAGATAGATAAACCATTAGCCAGCCTTATTAAAAAGAAGAGAGAGAAGACTCAATTAATAAAATCATGAATGAAAAAGGAGAGATCACTACCAACACCAAGGAAATACAAACGATTTTAAGAACATATTATGAACAGTATACACCAATAAATTAGGCAATCTAGAAGAAATGGACGCATTCCTGGAAAGCCACAAACTCCCAAAACTGGAACAGGAAGAAATAGAAAACCTGAACAGGCCAATAATCAGGGAGGAAATTGAAGCAGTCATCAAAAACCTCCCAAGACACAAAAGTCCAGGGCCAGATGGCTTCCCAGGGGAATTCTATCAAACATTTAAAGAAGAAACCATACCTATTCTACTAAAGCTGTTTGGAAAGATAGAAAGAGACGGAGTACTTCCAAATTCGTTCTATGAGGCCAGCATCACCTTAATTCCAAAACCAGACAAAGACCCCACCAAAAAGGAGAATTACAGACCAATATCCCTGGTGAACATGGATGCAAAAATTCTCAACGAGATACTAGCCAATAAGATCCAATAGTACATTAAGAAAATTATTCACCATGACCAAGTAGGATTTATCCCCGGGACACAAGGCTGGTTCAACACTCGTAAAACAATCGATGTGATTCATCATATCAGCAAGAGAAAAACCCAGAACCATATGATCCTCTCATTAGATGCAGAGAAAGCATTTGACAAAATATAGCATCAATTGCTGATCAAAACTCTTCAGAGCGTAGGATTAGAGCGAATATTCCTCAACATCTTAAAAGCCATCTACAAAAAGCCCACAGCAAATATCATTCTCAATGGGAAAGCACTGGAAGCCTTTTCTCTAAGATCAGGAACAAGACAGGGATGTCCACCCTCACCACTGCTATTCAACATAGTACTGGAGGTCCTAGCCTCAGCAATCAGACAACAAAAACACATTAAAGGCATTCAAATTGGCAAAGAAGTAGTCAAACTCTCCCTCTTCGCCGATGACATGATACTCTACAGGGAAAACCCAAAAGCCTCCACCCCAAGATTGCTAGAACTCATACAGCAATTTGGTAGCATGGCAGGATACAAAATCAATGCACAGAAACCAGTGGCATTTCTATACACTAACAATGAGACTGAAGAAAGAGAAATTAAGGAGCCAATCCCATTTACAATTGCACCCAAAAGCATAAAATACCTAGGAATAAACCTAACCAAAGAGGTAAAGGATCTATACCCTAAAAACTATAGAACGCTTCTGAAAGAAATTGAGGAAGACACAAAAAGAAGGAAAAAATATTCCATGCTCATAGATTGGCAGAATTAATATTGTGAAAATGTCAGTGTTACCCAGGGCAATGTACACGTTTAATGCAATCCCTATCAAAATACCATGGACTTTCTTCAGAGAGTTAGAACAAATTATTTTAAGATTTGTGTGGAATCAGAAAAGACCCCGAATAGCCAGGGGAATTTTAAAAAAGAAAACCATAGCTGGAGGCATCACAATGCCAGATTTCAGGTTGTACTACAAAGCTGTGGTCATCAAGACAGTGTGGTACTGGAACAAAAACAGACACATAGATCAATGGAACAGAATAGAGAACCCAGAAGTGGACCCTGAACTTTATGGTCAACTAATATTTGATAAAGGAGGAAAGACTATCCACTGGAAGAAAGACAGTCTCTTCAATAAATTGTGCTGGGAAAATTGGACAGCCACATGCAGAAGAATGAAACTGGACCACTCTCTTTCACCATACACAAAGATCAACTCAAAATGGATGAGAGATCTAAATGTGAGACAAGAGTCCATCAAAATGCTAGAGGAGAACACAGGCAACACCCTTTTTGAACTCAGCCACAGTAAATTCTTGCAAGATTCATCCACGAAGGCAAAAGAAACAAAAGCAAAAATGAACTACTGGGACTTCATCAAGATAAGAAGCTTTTGCACAGCAAAGGATACAGTCAATAAAACTAAAAGACAACCTACAGAATGGGAGAAGGTATTTGCAAATGACGTATCAGATAAAGGGCTAGTTCCAAGATCTATAAAGAACTTATTAAATTCAACACCAAAGAAACAAACAATCCAATCATGAAATGGGCAAAAGACATGAACAGAAATCTCACAGACGAAGACATAGACATGGCCAACACGCACATGAGAAAATGCTCTACATCACTTGCCATCAGGGAAATACAAATCCAACCACAATGAGATACCACCTCACACCAGTGAGTATGGGGAAAATTAACAAGGGAGGAAACCACAAATGTTGGAGAGGATGCGGAGAAAAGGGAACCCTTTTACACTGTTGGTGGGAATGTGAACTGGTGCAGCCACTCTGGAAAACTGTGGAGGTTCCTCAAAGACTTAAAAATAGACCTGCCCTACGACCCAGCAATTGCACCGTTGGGGATTTACCCCAAAGATCATGCAATGAAATGCTGGGACAACCTGCACCCCGATGTTTCTAGGAGCAATGTCCACAATAGCCAAACTGTGGAAGGAGCCTCAGTGTCCATCGAAAGATGATGGATAAAGAAGATGTGGTTTATGTATACAATGGAATATTACTCAGCCATTAGAAACGACAAATACCCACCATTTGCTTCAACGTGGATGGAACTGGAAGGTATTATGCTGAGTGAAGTAAGTCAATCGGAGGACAAACACTGTATGTTCTCATTCATTTTGGGAATATAAATAATAGTGAAAGGGAATATAAGGGAAGGGGGAAGAAATGTGTGGGAAATATCAGAAAGGGAGACAGAACATAAAGACTCCGGACTCTGGAAAGTGAACTAGGGGTGGTGGAAGGGGAGGAGGGCGGGGGGGTGGGGGTGAATGGGTGACGGGGACTGAGGGGGACACTTGACGGGATGAGCACTGGGTGTTATTCTGTATGTTGGCAAATTGAACACCAAAAAAAATAAATTTATTATTAAAAAGAAAGAAAGAAAGAAAGAAAGAAAGAAAGAAAGAAAGAAAGAAAGAAAGAAAGAAAGAAAGAAAGAAAGAGGCACCTGGGTGGCTCAGTCAGTTAAGCTTCTGCCTTAGACTCAGATCATGATCCAGGTCCCAAGGCAGGCTCCCTGTTCAGCAGGGAACCTGCTTCTCCCCTCTCCCTCTGCCCCTCTCGCTCATGCTTTTTCTATCCACTCTCTCTCAAATAAATAAATAACATCTTTGAAAATGAAACAAACAAACAAACCCAGAAGGACGAGAAATCTCCCATGTAGAATTTCAAACAATTTGTGCAGACATTCCACCCTCAAGTTGATGAGCATAGTTTCCCACTCTTATGTGTGGAGTACACATAGTAACTTCCTTCTACAAAATATATTATGAAAAAGTTAAAATAATAATAAAATAACTTCATCATCATCATCATCATCATCATCATCATCATAAAAGAATCACTTTACTATGGAGAAAGCTGATTAACACTACCTCAGCAAGATGATCAGATAGATACCAAGACTGATAAATCATGTTGATAGTATCTATCCTTTATATGATATAATAAAAATGGCAGTATATCTCTGTATATAATCCACAGAAACAGTTCAATCATGAGATAAATGACAGACATGTCCAACTG